>NC_138911.1:1986794-3348044 GCF_965231255.1 Vanellus vanellus | reverse complement strand
CATGCTCTGAAGTGTTTAAATTTAGTGGCAAATTTCATAAACAGTCCAGTAGGCGCTGGCACGTATTATTCATGAAGGGTGATCCTGACAGCGCACGCTGCTTTGTAGTTTATATGTAGGGTGTCTTAAAAATTTATCTTTATGTTAATTTTTTGTGGAGCTCATGGACGTGTTCCAGTTGTGCTCTCTGTGCCCCCAGCTGGAGCTTTCATAGGAATTTTGAACTTAAGAATACGGGAAATGTAGATGGGAAATGTGGGGGGGACAATTATTTTGTGCTGTCAATACCATTTTCAGAATTTTTGTGGTATATTGAAGACTTATCATGTGGGTTTTTTGTGACACCTGAGGCCATCAAAGTCACCTCATGATAGTGAGAAATTCCACTTCCCGTGGCTTGGCCGCAGCAAGTGAAAATGAAGTGTATCACACGGACATTATTTGTTGTGTAAATGGAGGGATTGATGGCTGTTGCTCTTGGAATTTTTCTTTTTTTCTCCCTATGATGGCTTTTGTGTTCACTTATTTTATTCTGTTGCAGTCTTAGAAAAACTTAAGATGTCTTTTTAGTTTTTGTCTCAAGTGACTTTCTGGTGAAGGGTGTCATAGAAAAATACTGCTATATGGGACTATAAGAAAAAAATGGTATGTTTAGAGAAGCTTGAATGACTCCAAATTTCTGTCATCTTTCTTTGTGTTGTTATTCTTCATCCCTGTCACTACTGGAACACTGATGCTTTTGGAAATGCTTTTTCAACTTGGTCCTACAAGTTAGTTAGTAATGAACCAGACCTGTCCAGCCCAAGAGATCTTTGCTTAGCATCAGCAAGACAGATGACCTGCTTAAATATGCACAGGCTTGTGTTTTTCTTGATCAGGATTGGTGTGCTTTGCCCTTAGTGTTGTACATACTTATTTTCAGTTTCTTTATAAAGAAGGCCTTGTAGTCAAGTGGTGAGAGCAGGACCCAGCAGTCTGACCCGGGTCGTACCCATGACTCAAATTGCACTGAGTCAACATGCGTCTTGGCCAATCCAGGCTGCAGCCTGAATTATTCAGAATTACTTCAGTAAAATTTTGCATTTGGATTTAGCTTATGTGAAGGAGAAGTGGTTTTAAAGCTGTTTGAACAGGGGAGTTCTAACAGGAGAGGGTTGTTTTGTTTTGGTTTGGTTTTTTTTTAATCCGTGTTCGTGTTCTGCTCCAGCATATGTTTATTTTAAAATCTAGTTGTGCATCAACACATTCTCAATCTGAAATGTAGATCTTGGACTGAGATGTTTTAAATGTTTGAACTGAATCCAGTTTTAAAGTACCACAGTTATCTAAGAAGTACATCAAAGTTTCCTTCAGTGTTCATTTCTCATTATTATCTGTTCTGGAGCGCTGATTGTTTTTCAGTATAATTAGTGTATGCGTTACCGTAAGTTCTCTTTCTGATCTTGCAGCAGACGTGCTCTTGTGTTTACAGGGAAGAATCATATGCAGTATCTATGAAGCTAAGTTTTACTAAGTCAAAAACAAACTTTTGCCCCGATTTCCACAATTTTACATATCAGATCTGTGTACTATCAGGTCACTCAAGAGTACTGGTTTGCTTTGAGTTATGGGCACATATAGTTTGCATTTTTATCAAATTCCTCAAAGCACCCAAATGAGTTAGCAGTAGCTCTGTTCTTCTATGCCACCTTTAGGTTGGCCGTGGCTGGACAGTTGGTCATAGATCTAAAATAAAGGCTGCTAATGCTAAATTGCCCCACCAAAAATTTCTCGAAACTTGAACCAATAAAGTACGTGTATTTACCCTTCAGCATTTTGTGTTATGTGACTGTGGAGTTTTGGATCTGGTACTAGCAGCCTTAAATCTTACATTGTTAAACCAGACTTGTTGTTGCTTATCTTCCTGGAAAAGGATGTGCTCCCATGGCTTGGGATGAGAACCAGACAAGTGCAAAATACTCCATCTGGGTAAGAATAATTAGCTAGTTAAATAGCAGTTCCTCCAAAAAGGGTCTAGGAGTCATAAACTAAGCATAAATCCACAATATCTTATGTTGTACGGAACACGCTGGTGTATGCAATAGATCAGGTAGTAATTCTGCTCGGGGCTGGAAAAGCCTGACCTGGAGTACTTCATCCAATTTTGGACATTTTCTTTTGCAAGAAAAGTGTGTATCATACACTTTTGCTGAGAGGAGAGCAACAAAAATGAGAAGAAATCCAAGAATGTGTGTCTTAGAAGGAAGTAGTAGGAGAGAGGCATTTGGCCAACGGGGTTTGAAAACTTCCACTTGGGTTTCTAGGTAGAATTGTTGTTTGTGGTGGCATATTCATTATCCTTGTCCTATTCTGAGGTGTTTGGTGTTAATGCTGAAATTTGTTTGTAACTCAGAGGGAAAAGTCCGTGTTACAGGAGGGGAAAGGAAACAGTGGGAAACCCTCTCTGCGTGCATGGCCTCTGTGCCAGCTGCTTTCAGGAACTCCTGGGTCATCATGTCCAAATCTTTGCTATTTCGGGCAACCACATCACAATCCCATTCATAAATTTCTCAAGTACCATTATAAAAATAGTTTGATTTATTTATTTATTTATATTCTTTTTTGCCTCCATTGCTCTGATATGAACCTCATGCCTCCAATCCAGAGCCCCATCTCTAATGATCATCTTTGAGTGTTTTAAAATTAATGTAGTCACACGTGCACTGTATTTGTTCTTCATTGCCTTTTGACTTCTTGACCACCCAACTCGGGGGTAATGAAGGGGTGGTTTTCTAGCTTAAAACACCCAAGTTCTTTTATTGCCTTCTAGAGGGACAAGCCTCTCCCTCCATCCCTGCCACCACCCCCTCAAGTCATCTTGCATGTGTTAAATTTGAGTTCATGTTTCTGAAATAGGGGGTGATGAGTACTGCAGGCAGTATCCCAGAGAAATGCCACTTTTGCTCTTTCATCTTTACTGGAAGTACCTTGCTCGATACACCCTAAATTGTCATTTGCCTTTTTCTGAGCTATGTCTCACAAAGGGATAGTTGTACTGTGATCAAGTGACATATAAGGAAGGAGTCCTACAGTATCCTGTAACGCTAGACAGAGCTACCATGCGATACCCATGGAGAAGATTAGGAACAGCCTGTGTTTGAGCAGAAACCACGTTCCACTGTACTGAGAGCCCTGATGGGCTTGTAAAGGAATTACAGTCATAGGAAAGATATTTTTGTGGGTGTTCCTTGAAATTGAGAAGACCCATTGCTTTTGGGCACTGGGTGGACAGGCAGTGAGTGTGCAATTTGATCATAAGGTGTTAGCTGCAAGTTGGTTTAACACTGTTTTCTGCTATTCTGCACCTCTGCTACCAGTAGTGACTAGAAGTTCTCAAAAGAAAGTGTCTCCCAAAACCAAGACAAAGGTGGCTGTGAGAGCAGAGTGTTGCATTAGTGGTTTCTTACACCATCACGAGGGGGCTCGGGCAATCCAGCAACTTGAAGTTGTTACCAATTTCTGCTCGATTTACAAGGAAGAAGAGGTTTACAAGGTTGTCCCTTAACTGACATGTGAGAGAGGAGCTGATGTACCAAGCTGAGGTTTTCTAGAGACTGAGCAAGAAAAATATCAAGTGGATTTTGGAGGTGAGGGTCATGAGGCAGTAGTATAAAGACTGAGAAGATTCCCAGTTAATCATCCAGCTAATTCAGTAGATAGAGGGAATCACACATCCTCATTGTGGACAGCAAGTCCAGTTTTTGAGAGGAGGTGTTTCATACAGGAGTTTAGGCAAGAGATTGGATTTAGAGAAATGAATAAATGGCTTACCACATTGCATGTGGCTATGTTTCACATACTCTGAAAAGTTCGAGGATATTTATTGTCATTGGGAGCTGAGCAGAAATAGCCTTGTCTTTGGTATCTACAAAGTAAGGAGAAGGCAGAACTGTTGGTAAAACCAAGTATCCTTCCACAAACTAGGAGAAAGAGACTCCAGCTCAAGGGCAGAATGGACCTTGTGCCAGTGGTGGGGATATTGATGCATTTTAGGACTGCAGAAGCTTGGCATTTCAGCTTGAACTGGCAGCCACTGCACCCATGAGGATTTGACCCATGAGGATGAAACCAGTGTACCTTGTTTGGTTTCCCATGATGAAGCAACAAGGCTCTGTTCAGAAGGGCAGTTTTAAAAGGTCATCGCTGGGTGGAAATTTTTATCTGCTGAACTGCATCAATATTTTTCAATTTGTAAATCTTACGGATACGTGATGCGCCCCAGTGATGTTGGTGGAATAATGGAAGATAAATGGCTGTCTGCACAAGAAGATCCCTTCTCCCCCCCCTTCTTTTTCCTAAGGCATAGGTTTCCTAAGGCATAGCAGCAGCACAACCAGTCACTTTGATTAAGCTGCTACTAAGCGTTTCCATATTTAAACAGTACTCCAGATTGTTTACTGAAGTGGTTAAGTGATACGCCATCCAAACCTCTGGGAATCGCACCATAAATTTCCCAAATAAATAGGCAGAAGGAGAGAAGCCAAACAGGATACAAGTGCTAAAAAGCCTCAAGATTAGCAAGATATGTCCCTTTCTGTCAAACCAGCAAGTAATAGTTTTACTATGAAAAAGACCATGTCAGATACAGATTTTTCTACAATTGGCTGATTTTGGTGCTTGGCTTCTTAAATCTTGTTCAAAAGGTCACAGGCTGAGTCCCTTCTAAGAGCCTGAGGGCTGATTAGCAAGCGGAAAGATTAGCAGAGAAAGCACTTGATATTTTCTTGTCCAGGGAGATCCCGATAGGGCGCTGCGGGAATTGTTAGGCAAGCTGGAGTAGGTGCGATGAGGCATTTTTTTTTTCCGCTGGAACATCATGTTCAGGCGTGACAGCATTGGTCTGTAGATATTTTCTCCTTTAAGAATTGGCACTCCAAAAGCTTGCCCAGAGAAGTTGTGGAGGCCCCATCCCTGGAGGTGTTCAAGGCCAGGTTGGATGGGGCTTTGAGCAACCTGGGCTGGTGGGAGGTGTCCCTGCCCAGGGCAGGGGGGTGGAACTAGATCATCTTTAAGTTCCCTTCCAACCTAAACCATTCTATGATTCTATACCTGTGTTTATGCTTTTCAGTACCATTAGAGCACTCAGCCTTTCACAAAATACAATTTTATGATGTAGTATAGTGGAACATTAATCAAGAAGACTTTCTGTGTTCTCTGAAGTTTCCTTGAAGCATCTTTGTCTGGAGCTGTGCTGTGGTGGCATTCACTGTCCTTCCTGCCTTCGGTCATGAGGGCTTCACAGGCACGAACAAGACCACAGGTAGGAAATGAATAAGGAATATAAACTGTTGATCTGAGTTATAAATACTTCCTGAAGGAATATGATTAGAGACGAAAGTTATCAGTAAAAAAGTCTTCACATAAACAAAAATCATGCTTGTGTTAAAATTAGGTAAGGAAAATAGATTCAGAAACTTTACATGTGTTGTAACGTTGAAATATTTCTTCATGTAAGTACGTGTAGTTATTGACAGAGGTGCAGTCACTGTCTGCTGTTGGGGTCACTGGTACCCTTTATGTATGTATTGGTGGTGTACAAAACGCCTGTCCTCCGCTCTGCCCTCTTCACCACTGCTGGAGGAGCTGCTTGGATGGAGCCTGTTCCTCAGGGAGGAGGTCTGACGTAGCTTTCCCTAACCAAGTCCCCCGCCAATTTGCGTACACACACACACACACACACACACACACACGGCCCAGTATATGGTCCCTTGCAGGCTCTAAAGCCAGGGAAATCGATTGCACGCACATTTTATCCCAGGCGTATCTGCTGCTGCTCCCCTGTGGCTCCAGTATTGGCAAGAAACACATTTACATCGCTTGGAAGGTCATCTTCTTTTTCTCGAGGTTTTTATCATGCAAAGGAGGCAAACAGGGCCACGCATGTGCGTTCTCTCGGGGGCGGGCTGCGGACGATGCCCTGGTGCCTTTGGGCCAGGTGAGGTGCCTGCCCCTCTGTACGCCTTTACCAAGCAGCTAGGGGAAGGGTGCCTTGATCTTGAGTCGGCCTGGAGAGTGACTCTGTAAAAATAAAAAGGTACACCCCTAGGAATTTTTTTCAACCACTGCAACTGGTTCAAGTATTTTAAATAATGTATGCTTCTCAAATTAACGCATTGTGCAATAGCTGATGCAGCGTTACGACACCTGTTCCACTGTAACCACTGTTGCTCTGTCACATCACTTCACAGAATATCTCTGATACATAGCCAGTCATAATGAAAAATAGCAACAGCTATGGGTTCCAGACATCCAAAAGGTTAGTAAAGCAAACGGTTCAAGGACGTTACTCGCGAGCTATCTCCATTAGATTTGAAATCAGTCAGAATTGCGCCACGTTCATTTATATTTACCTAGTCGCCCTCTATTCCTTTAAATGCCAGTATTGACATCATCACTGTGGTCAGGGAGAAGAACTTTTCTCTCTCTTAATCAGCAGTAAATTTTTTACAGGTTTAAAAGCAACCACTTCAAGGTAATTTCTGAAGAGCTTGAATATTTTTTAAAAAAATTGTAAAAAATATAGAGACTGTCCATGAGACTAGAAACTTAGCTGGCAAAAGTGCATCGTGTGTTTTGTAAATTGGTTGAAATAACCAACCAATGTAGAGTATGTGTTATTAAAAAGCAATAAAGTTTGCAAATAGCAGTTTACAGTATATTTTGAAAAAGTTTATGGAATAAGAGATATACTAAAGGACAGTATCCAAAGAAATTACTTTTCGAAATCTTTTGGTAAAACAAGAATTTTTTTTTCATGCAGAGTATTGTTTTTCTAAATTTTTCAATGCTTGAAGATAAGCAATATATTAAAGTTTAATTCCACTTTAGTCTATTGTTTAGGTTTTTTTTTCACTGAACTGATAAACATTTACCAGATAAACGAACAGAACATTTTCCTTTTTTTTTTTCTAAAAAAAAAAAAAAAGACAGCAAGTGAAATATCATTCTGCTAACCAAAACAGAAAAACACAATAAAACCTTGTCTTAAGCTTATAAACTTAATCCCACTTTAGAGGAAAATAAATTCATCTCCTAAATTCTAGGATGAAACCTTGGCCCTCTATAAATAACAAGGTTACAACATCTTCAATGTCTTTCTTAGGAAATATGAAAACAAATAATGTGTTCTCTCTTTCCCTCAATCTGCATTGATGTCAAAAGCTCGCTCTTGGCAGGAGTTGCTGTTTCCCTTCTTACCCAGAGTAGCTTCAGGCAGACCATCCCCAAGCACGAGGGTGTGATGCATTTTCCTGGTTGTATTTCGCTAAAATCTCTTCACTGAAAGCCTGAGATGGTTAAAATCCCTTTTGACCATTAATTTTGTCGGTGACTCCTTGCTCTGGGATGAGGAGCAGTAAGGTAGGTGCTGGCTGTGGACACGACTGCCTTTGGGCAGAAACCTGCTTCTTTAAGGGCCGTGCCTTTGGTATGGATTCTGAGCTCCTTTGGGAAAAGTACTGCTGCAGAACACACGAGAGCAAGTTAGGAATGAAATCTGGATGGAGATTTTGGCCCAGTTGCCCTTGACCACCTGCAGCACCCACGGAGCCCTCCACGTTCTGCTTATTTCCATTTTACAGGTGACAGCAATTTCAATAACTGAGGCTTTTTGGTCAATCTGTCCACTGTTACAAGAACTATAGGGCAGCAGTTTAGACTTAGACTGGGGCTTGACTGCTCCTTTGGCATAAAGATGTACTAACGACTGTCAAAAGCTCATTAAGGACGAGAGGTGGTGAGCCTGGGCTCTGCGCTGCTGTCATTATCAGCTTCCCTACCCAGAGCCAAACTGCAAAGAATGCATATCTATGCTCAAACATTTCAAGTGTGCCTTTCATCTGAGGGTCCTGAAATGCCTGACCAAGGCCCTGGCCCAATCCTTCCCCTTGCTGGCACTGAAGGGAAGCTGACTTTGCTCATGGATTAGTTTTCTGCTCCAAGAATTTTGCTGCCCAAGATGGGACCACCAAGGAATCCTAAGCAGGAGTATCTTATTTTCCTATAGTGTGTGTTTCTGCATCCCCTGGCACAGGGCAAGGTGGCTGTCCGGCATGTGGCACCTTCCCGGAGCATCAGGTTCTTTGTGGCAGTCGGATCTCGGCTCTTTCTTAACAATAAGGAGGAGACCGCCTGGTTGCATAGTCACTTCTTAAGTCTTCTGCCTCTGGTATGCTTCAACTTAGTTCATTCACACTGGGGAACACCGGGAATGGTGTTCTCATGGATAGACAAGAGTTAATAGAGCTTTTCCCCTTCATCGATTTGCATTCACTGGTTCAGAGAGAGAGATTGTCTCAGTGCCGGTAAAACTTATAAGTCTATTGTCTTATAGCAACATTGCTCCACTTCTGAGTTAAAACTGCAGGGGTATGAAGAAAACCTGCTAGAACCCAGCTTTTCCTCAGGGCAGGATTTTGGTTTTGTTTCCTCAAATAGCACAGAGCTAGAGGCTGCACTGGGACCGTGGGTGAACATCGCCTATGACCGTCTTGCTATCAAATCAGCTCCACCTGCTTTGGCACACCCAAAGAACATATATGAGGTGGAGCTCTGCCAGATGAAACCCCACCCAGCGTGACTGGTGCTTTCCTGGCAAACCTGGAAGAGCTGCAGTTACTGAATGAGGTCACTGTAGTCAAAAACATCTTTATCAGGTTAGCAAAACCTTCCAAGGCATCCATGCCTTATGTCTATGCAGTCGGAGTGCCCTCATGACTTTGATGTATGGAAATTTAAACACGAGTGCAAATGTTTCAAGATTAGGACTTCAAATGGGAAACCTCTTGGATCAAGAGCAGCTCTGCCAGTCAGTATATACTGTGGCTTCCGCCCTGGGCTGCAGTCTATGGCTGATATTTTAACAGTAAAACTGATAATCTTTAGGTCCTCATTTTAGCATGTTTAGTATAAGAAGCTATTTGTAATAGCCTGCTAAAGGAAAATATGCTTAATATTTAAAATGTATTTAGATATCTTTAAAAGCTGCTCTGAGAGTTTAGGTATACATTGTCCCAATGCATACCAATTCTCTCCCCATAATCTCTTTTTAAGTATTTTTTTTTCCTTTCATTTTACTGCTCCCATTGGTATAAACTCCCATCCCTCCGAACATACAAACAAAAATAATGAGCATCATAACCCTTCAAAACATAACTAACAGGGTTCATAGAGCACGGATTCACTGGATCTTCCGTATCTAGTCCATCCTCTTGTTCTCACGATGTGTGTAACTCAGGATATGACATTGCAGAGTGCATTCAAGAGAGTCATCAGTACACGTTTTGGAAGTCAGCGGTTATTTGTGTAAGAAAGAGGATTACAGCCTTTAGTCCCGATGCATTTCAGCGAATCACACCAGTGCTTCTGCTCTCATTAAAACTAACATAAAATGCAAAAAAAAAAAGTTGCAAGAATTACTCTGTATGAGTAGCAAAGTAACTAGCAGCAGAATTGTGCTCATTTTGTCACTTTTGCTATGAAGTACTATCAAATTACAGAAATAATTGTTAAAACCGGAGTTAGAGTTCGCAAAGAACAATCTGCAGTGGACTTGAGCCTGGCTTTAATGCTGCTTTTTGTGGAACAGTAACAGAAGCAAATCTGAAATATTCTTCCAGCTTCTGGTAGAAGAGTGCTTGATTTAAGAATTTTAGAAATATGTCTGAAAACAGACTTAATAGACCATTAAATAGTTGTTGGTAGTTGGGGGGAAAAAAGTTCGGTTTGTCTCAGGGGGGTGTGTGGGGAGCTTTGTGTGTTTTGGTAAAATGTGGGATTTTCCAGGGTCTAAGTAAACAGGTAGCATGAGTCTTGTTATGGTAGAACTTGTATTTGCTGGACCTTTATGTGCTGTTAAAAATGTCATTTCCACCAATATGTTCATTTTACTATGACTACAGGTTTTAGGTAATTTGCTCTTCATTTTTAGATTTCACATTTCACGAGGGTTCTGTCAGGTTAGATGTGTTCAAGCCGAAGACTACATACTGCAAACAGGGCAAATGAATCTTTAAAAACAAAAATAGAAGGGTAGAAATAGAAATGATGTCATAGTTGTGTGTCCTTCTAACCTTCTTTTAACATGTTGCTGATAATAATAGATCAATAACTTTAAAGCTGTGGACAGCCTTCCAGGAAAGCCGCAGCCCCACTCTAGAGACCCACCGTTGGTAAGTCAGTACTGAGAAATACAGCTAAGCAAGCTGAGGTTTCAAATAATCCTGCCAGGAGCTGAATTTTCTCCCCCCTTGTGACAGGAGTTGGTTTTCAGACTCCCAAACACTGGACACAGAGTCTCTGAATGGGCTCTGCCATTCACTGCGATACAAAGCGCTAAGGAAGTTGTCAGTGTCAGCTACATTAACATTGTCCGGCTTTAGTTCTGTAAAGGAAACTGTCCTTGGAATCCAAGTTTTATTTCACTGTTTGATCTTTTCCTTTTTCTTTTTTTTTTTGAATGGATTTTTTTGTTTTCTTCATTAAGGTAATACCCTGTACAGACCTAGGCTACAGCCAAGTTTTAAAACAAATGCAGAAGCAAAGGAGATGGGTGAGTTCCAGGGTGTCCTACTTAGCATGGTGCTAGAGGAGATCAAAGGGGCAGGGAGACACCTCTCTGCAGGCGGGTGGACAGGAGGTGTCAACATCCCGGAAAGTGTTAATCTTGCCTGGGGGGAGATCTGTTGCCTTTTAGAGCAGCCCTTTGCCTGCCAGGCCAGTCCATGGTATTAGTGCAACCTCCTGCATCTCCAGAAGTAGTGCAGTTAGAGGCAACATCTGGCTGTTCACAACTGGGAGAGGCCAGGGAGAATTTAAATCCAGTGATCGCAGATGTGGATCTAATCAGTGCTTAACTTCTGGACTTTGAACAGGACAAAAGTTCAGGACATGTACGAGTGCTCCTTGGAGAGCACTGCGGTTCCTGACCGGGCTGTTGGTCCCAGGCCAGTGCCTCGTAAACAGGTGTCAGCGTCCCAAAAAAGAACTCCCCGCTTTGCCAGCAGCGGGTATCCTCGCTGGCGGTCCCGCGGCAGAGCTTCGTGGGCCAGGAGGAATGACCCATAGGGCAGGAATGAGACGTGCTGGTGGGGTGGCATACTGAAGCTTCCTTGACATTTGCCTTGCCTTATTTTTCCCAAGGACGAAGCAGGGATTTCGGGCTCCAAATCTGACAACCTTTTAATATATCAGGAGGGAAAAAATAATCCAAATAAATAAGAGGAGGATGTGATAGGTGAGTCGCTAGTGAAATTTTCTTTTTTTTCTTTTTCACCCAAGGATTAACGTGTAGCTTTGAATTTGGAAGGTACAAGAAGTAAAGAAATAGGTAATAACGTGCTGAAGGAGGATTCTGCTGCTAGGGGGCAATATATAGTAAGCAAAAGCACATTAAGGTGTTTTCTCTCAGTATCTATCAAAGTTTTTTTAAGAAGAACCCAAATCCAGAAAATATCTGACATATTGCATACACTAGCATTTCTTCTGCAGAAAGAGCATAGTATAAACAAAATATACAACCCGTATTATATGTATGTGTGTGCGTATTTCTTTTTTTACATATATATGTGTGTGTGTGCATGCACGACTTCCTTAATATGCTTCCTCCCTCTCGCAGTAGGGTCGTTATCAATTCTGGGACTTGCTCACAGCACTTTTACTTGATAATTCACATGGAAGAAATATCTTCAGTTTAAGGAATCTAAGGCCCATACACTAGTATTTCAGAAGCTTTTTTGACGGACTTATCTTGTGGCTCCTTTAAAACGCTTCACTCGGGGAACTTACCCTGCGTGATTCTTAATTTTTCATTCTGAATTCTGTCATAATTTATATAAGGCAAAAAGATAAGAATGTGGACATTTAAAAGTCTTAAATTACATGGTCTTGTTCCCCTGCTTCTGTCTTGTTGAGAACAACTGGGACGGCTGACTTAGATGTCTTTAAGACTTTTTTGTTCTGGCCGCTTTCTTAAACGTACTCCCTAAAAACGAAAACAAGGCGAGACAAGAGAGGCTAGCTTCAGCAAAGTTATTGGTTTCAGGTTGAGCAGTGAAATAGTTGTTCGTTTATTTATATATACACTCATGCTGACTTCATGATACTCGTTTTAGACCTAGCGCAGGATGTTTCTGTAAAAATTACATTGTGTGAATACAATTTTCCGTTTATCGTAATGAAAAAATTGTTTTCTTGCCTAAGAATATTCAGTGGTTATATGTGATTAGGAATATAAT
Organism: Vanellus vanellus; assembly: GCF_965231255.1. NCBI lineage: Eukaryota > Metazoa > Chordata > Aves > Charadriiformes > Charadriidae > Vanellus > Vanellus vanellus. Next base: position 3,335,772 of record NC_138911.1, on the reverse strand, counting down.
ATTAATAAGCTAGTTATTCAAGTCTGAGGCTTGTAATTGTGAAAATACACCCATTTCTAGAGCATGTTTTCTGTTTTGGTTCACCTGGTCACCAATGAAGAAGCATTGTCTAAATGACTAAAAGTTACAACAAAATGCGCCAAATTTCTGTGGTGGAAAAGTTACTGTTAATTAATTAATGTTAATTTTTGCAAGAAAAATTTGAAGTTCGAACAAAGGAGCGTGGGGTACTTGGGGACATGGTTTAGAAGTGGTTTTGTCAGGGTAGGTTAATGGTTGGACTCGATGATCTTAAAGGTCCCTTCCAACCTCAGCAATTCTATGATTCTGTGTTTGCAAGTTTGAGGGGTTTTTATTAATTTAATCTTGTTTCCCATGTTGTTCAGAGTGAGAGACTCATTAGAGTTTTAGGGGGAGAAGTAACTGGCGCAAAGACACAAGACAGTCACAGACCCTCCTTAGCTGTTGTAATGCAACTGTCTCTTCTGGTCTTCTCATTCACCGGTTTCTGTCCTCGTGCTTTTATCTCTGTGATTCATATGCGTTTATCTACTTCAGATGAATATAGCGCTTGCTTATTTTGTACTGGAACTGGCACAGGGCTCGTTGTACCTGATGCATCTTACGGAGACGTCATTTCAGAATGGCTAAGATATCTCTAACTTCACTGCAGTTGGCGAGGTCATTGTAGCATCCCCGTGCTCTGCATTGCAGCTGGTGGCTCGGTGTAATCCGCAACATCCCAAGAGCTCTGGGAAAACTCCCGCAGAGAGCTGAAAGGTAGTTTGAGAGCTGCCGCAAAGATCTGTGTCTGTCTTCTTGTTCTTGCTCTCCTGTGTTACCTCACTCCTAACAAAAAAGGGACAGCTGTTATGATAAGTGTGTGGTCACACACCTTATGGAGCTGTTCCTTCTTCCTAAACACAAGTGCTGCCTAAAAGCCTGTGATTATATATACAGGGTCATTAACCCTGCAAATTAATTCCTGCAAATACAGGAATTACCTGGTAGCGCCTGCACTAAGGAAGGTAGAAGTTCTATACCCGTCTGATGTTCATCAAATACTTTCTCAAACCTGGTTCGCAGACGGGATTGAAGTTGGTATCAAACACTTTTCAGCGTTCTTCACTCTTACAGAATGTGGATGTTTTGAGGCCGGCAGGGAATGACAGAATGCTTTGAAGTATATCATTATCTATTGTATATTTGGCAGGCTGTTCTGCGATTCGTAGCAAATACCGGGAAATGACAAAGCAATACATAATAAAGTGTAAAAGAAGCATCGGGTGGGTCTGAGTCTATGTTCCAGGAATATTAGGAACTTCTCGAAATCCGTGGCTTTCTGAACAACGTCAGCTGTGGATATGGAGGAGAAAGGGCTGATGGATCATATGGCTGTGTTGAAATATGTTGAGCACTTCTTCCAGTCTTTGTTGTAGTGTTCTCTGGTTAGTAAATAGAAGAGGGTGGCTTAGTCAATGTTAGAAGGCAGCAAAGCTAGCAATTTTCACAATACTCTCCTCTTTCAGCTCCCAGCAAAGGGATTAAGATGTGACTCTAGCTGAATTAGAACGTTAATACGAAGAGCACAAAGCACATTACATCTACTCTCTTACCATAAATAATTCTGAACAAGAATTTATTTTGAGATTAAATTGTTGTCCTTGTTTAATAGGAGTAACGCAAAATAGAGTTTTATGGTTTTAAGTCTTTAAAATACTCTATTCCATATAAAAAGATGTTTTGCGTTCTGCAATAGAAAGCTTTGACCTCTGCCAAATCGGCATAAGTGAACTAGTTATAATCCCTGTGCGTTTGTAGTTACTAAAGTGGTTTTGCTTAGTACTAAATCCTGACATCATCTTTAAGTACAGAAATCAAACTTGTTGTAATTAAGATTGTATCAATAAAGTTCTCACATTTCACATCTTTTCCAGTCGTCATAATAAACCAAAATTGTATGATTCATTGCCTACCTTAAGTATTTGTTCTTTCCGATATTGCCAGGCTACTGATGTGTAAACAGAAATGTAAATATATGCTTGCGGATGGGTGATTGTTTGGGCTTGCACAATAGCGCTGAATCATTTGAGCAGGTCTCCTCGCTCTGTACCGTGGACTTAACAAATGCAGAAGTGCAGCTCCAGAGCACAGGCAGCTCGTTTGGACTCAATGAAGCTTGTGATTTTTCTGCTTTCAACGTATTCGATCCTAATTGTAATTTCTAAACTACCACTGAAAAGTTCACAGGTATATTGCGAGATACACAAAATACTCAGATTCACAGTCAGTAAAAGCTGCTTCTCTTCTAATATCCTCTGTAATCTGCTGAAGTAACTAGGCTTTATTTAGTACACGTGCAAAAGGGGAGAGGACTTTCACAGCACTTAAGCTATTGTTTCAGGCATTCTTCCAGATAAAAATGCAGGTTGTTATGCTTATGAAGTTCCAAAAGTTGTTGTATTATTATATGAGTCTTTTACAGCTATCGAATTGAAAGCTTGAGTATGTACGATTCTGCAACTGATCGCATTTGTATCAATTCCCACGTTTCACGGAGTGTGTGTGTATATGCATGTGTAAGTTGGGAAGAAGAGCATATGCACGTGTAAGGAATTGTTACAAACATGCTAGTCACTCCCATGGGACAGCTGATTTTTTAGCTGCGTCTCTATATTAGCATACAAAAAGCTTCTTTAACTATTACAAATTGTTATTCAAGTGATTTGCTGAGTTTGAGGATGCTGCCCCAGGATCGTAAGCGTGGCATCTTTTCTGAGATAACTATTTGAGAATTTTAAAGAAACGCCAAGAACAGCAGTACAGATCTGCAGAGATGTGGGCATTTCATCCTGTGTGCACAAAATATCTAAGGTTAATTGCTGCCCAGATTTTATGCAAAGGTGGTGGCGTTAATGAGCACTGCAGTTCCTAAGAAAGTGCGTAGCGTGTAGAGTCACTTGGGGCAGCAATTTTCCCAGATACAGGAGCTGAAATGAAGATCCACGAACCTGTGGTGTTTGCAAGTTCCAGAGAAGCATGACTACTAGTTCCAGAGAATCATGACTACTAATTCCAGAGAAGCATGACTTTCACACTAATAAGGTTTATCTTACTCTTACTCTTTGGCCACCCCTTCCTCCTCTGCTGCTGCAGGTTGTTATCCATGTTAACTCCTGCATGTCACCATGAAGAACCTGGATTGCAGGTTCATGTGGTGCCCTCCCAACATTAATGTTGGGTCGGGTTGCTTTGACCGTGTGCGGTCAAGTTCTGACCACCTCCAGGGATGGATGGAGATTTGGGCCCTTTCCATCATGTGAAGAATTAAGATTTACTTAATGTCTGGTCATAATTTCTTTTGCATCTTGTGTCTGTAGCCTACCATCCTTTTGCTGTGAACCTGTGAAAAGAATCTGGCTTTGCCATGCCTGTACCTACTCAGTAGGCAGTTGAAGGCAGCAGTGGGACCCCATCATTTGCCTTCTCTTCTTTGGGCTGCATCAGCGTGGGTCTCAGCCTCTCCTTGTGCACTCGAGCCCCCTGACCATCTTGATGGTCATGCACTAGACTTGCTCAAGTTTGTCAATGTCTTTCTTGTGCTGGGGAGCCAAAACCGGGCACAGCACTATAGCTGTGGTCTCACAAGTGTAAAATAAAGGAGAAAATCGCTTCCCTAGACCTGCTGCCTTTGCTCTCTTACTAAGAGAGTCCAGTATGCAGCTATCCTTCATCACTCAAGACGATCGCTCATTTAGAACCTGTTCACCAGGACCCTCAGGTCCTTTTCTGCTGAGCTACTTTCTGTCTGGTCCACGCCAGGTTTGTGCTTGTGCTTGAGACTAGTCTGGCCAAGTGTAGGATTTCATATTTGACCTTGTTGAGTTTCATGAGGCTGCTCTCAGCTCATTTTTCCTGCTTGTCGAGACCCCTGGAAGTGGCAACCTTACCCTCCAGCTTATCAGTCATGCTCCTCAGTTTCATGTCATCTGCAGACTTGTTGGGGAATGAGATTTTTCCCTGCCTCTTCCTTTCACATCATTCAACCAAATCCAGACGAGTAGTTTGGTGAAGAGGAGTAACATGCTCTTAGGCTAAGACACTGCTAATTAAAATGCGGTATCTATCCTCACCTCATCATAAGCTCTGTGGCAGCTCTAGATAGGAGGGAAGTATTTTTCCTAATGGGTAATTCTGTACAATTTCTGCTGCTGTCTGTTCCAGAGACAGACTGTTGAACTAGTTGCAGCAACAGAATGTTTTAATGTAGCTGCTATTAAACCACGCTCCTCTGCATGTTTTTGTTGTTTGTGGTTTGGGGAGTTAGTTTAGTATCCATTCAAGGCTAAATTCTAAAATTCTTGCTTTATCTTCACTCTTTAGACAAGCAGCTCCTCCTGTTTGGGTTAAAAAAAAGGCATAATGCTGCAGTATTTTACTTTAATGTCAAAATGAATCAAATCTTGGAAAACTTTGCCTTCTGTTGCTTGCATGAATGCACACACGCAAACACTAGTTTGCATTTTATCAGTTTATCTGGTTGCTCAGTCTGTAGTGAAATTTTTACGTTAAATCCTTTAGCCCATCTGTATACTTAATAAATGGAAACAGTACGGGTGTCTGGCAGGTTGAGAGGGAGGAAACCTCTGAGTACTTAAATAAGAATGCTTCGGTATATCCTATGCACTACACTGGTACTTGAGGGGAAACTCACTGCTTAATTTTTCAGCATGGGCGAGTGTTTATTGAAGGAGAAAATGCCTACTGAAAAGGGGAAAACACCATGACACCTAAGGTCACCAGCTGATTCTCAGAATATTTTTACTTTTTTCCCTTTTTTCCCCTCTTTTACCAAGAGATATAACCATTCTATGAGGCCATACCGTAAACACATCCTGAGACAGCAGTGCAGAAGAGAAGTTAGCTGAGCATTCCTCCTCTGGAGGAGGAGACCCAGGTATGGCTGAAGAGGGCTGCAGGAAAGCTGAGAAGGGAGGCACGGAGGAGGGGTGGGAGCCTTGCACAAGGACTTATTGGCAGAAGGCGGCAGGAACAGGATACGTTTCAGCTTGGGTGGCTCTGGGAGGAGCAAGTGCTGGGATTAAAGTGTCTTGATGAAATTGTTCCTTTTCTTTTCAGACGCAGACAGTGAGTTTCATGGGGTGGATTTTCTGCCAGAAGATCTCAACGAGGCTCCGGCGGAGACAGGAATGAGGGTGAACAAGAAATACTCCTGTTTACCTGCTGAGGAGAAGGGGATCCACATTATCAACATCCGAGCTATTGAGGATATAGGCTATGACCAGCATGAGAGTACCGTGAGTAAAAGATTTGCCTGATGTGTCATAACTGGCATACTGCACTGTACCCCTTAGCTTACTTCTCATTCTTTCCATTCCCAGGATGCTCTGCAATCCTCTCCCTCTTTCAGAAGTGCTGAGGAGGATTTCCACCAGCCACAGTACATGCTAATTTAGCGGGGTTTATTCTTTGATGAGAAGAAGGGAAGCCAGGGATCCTTATTTAACCTGTAGCATCAAAAGGGGTTGGCTGTTCTCAGGAGAATCAATCTGGCAATAAGGCTGTGGCAACCTTCAAATCTCTTTGCCCATATAGAGTAGAACAGAAAAAATGTCTAAAATTTAATGCAAAAACTGCTGTTAACACATGTAACGTTAAACTAATAGTCTGTTGCACACAATAGAAGTTAGAATTCCAGTGTCATTAATTGTGCCTTGGTTAAATTCCTTAACACCGATTTTAAAGAAAGTTAGTAATATGAGTACCTAACAGGATTAGGAGTTGGTTATGTCATAGACACGTAAAAAGGAGCTTATTCAGGTGAAGGAATTGAGGTGGTGGGGGCTGTATAACTGAGGAAAGATCTACCAGAAAAAGTGATACTTGATTCATTGTGCTTGTGCTTAATTAGGATGGAGTGTGGAGGAGTAATTCTGTCAGAATGTAAACATCCCTTCTGCTGTGGTAAAACTGAAATGTCTTTTCTGTGTCTCGTTTGCAACCAAAGGGACATGAGCCTTACACGGTCTAAGTCAACGCAACTCCCTCTCTATTTCGGCATAGCAGCACTGCGAGAAAAGATGTGGCGTATGAGTACCGCATCCTAATGTGGCGCTAATTTAACCATTTCTTTCTTTAAAACAGGAGCACGAGGCTTTGTTGAGTCTTTTTGCTGCATCCCTTTCGCAGTGGGATGTAGCTATTCTCATACATTAATAAGTTTATTGAGGTTTTAGTGTCCCCAGTGCAGCACCTTCTCCTAAATTATCAGTGCGTCCCTACAAGGGTCAGCTTTCAGCCAGAAAGTTGAAAGAAATAGGAAGAAGCTCATTCAGTTTCTGCAGTGTGACCTCTCCCCTTCCAGTGGCAGTGGCTCAAAGAACCAGAGAAAGTAGAGATTTTCAGTGTCACTTTTCTCAGCCTCCACCTCAGGCGCGCTCCAGGAGAAGAGGAGCTGTGGCTGGGAGGTACTGATCTCTCCTGAGCTCCCCAAGCAGTGAGAAACATCTGGCACACTCCCTGCTGTCATCTTCAAGAGCCGTCTTCGGTCCTGCCCGTTTCCTTTATTTAGTAGTCTCCAGAACAGACCAGCTAATTGCTGTCCCTCATAAAGTCAGTCCAGCGAGGGTAGGAGGTGGTTGGGGTCTGAGTCTTTTGCCTGTTTATCTCCCTACACATACCTGAATATCTGTCGGTTCAGACCGGTTTTTCAGAAATTGATGTTTAGTTAATTAATAAGATCAACACATGTTTAAAATTAAATACAGTTAGTTATCCTAAAAGAAATCCCAGTGCTCCTGTATCTTGTTTGCAACACCTATTTACTTTGAAGAGGCATTATATCCTGAAAATCCACTTAGTTGCTATTTCTTAATATTTTGCTTCTCTAGGAATTTGCAGAACTGCGTTGCCTGCCACAAGCAGACTGTCAGCTTACCTTAAAAAAAAAAAAAAAAAAAGACGTTGTGAATTCACGGGTGCATGCCATTAATCATGAAGCAATCAGAAAGTAATAGATATTAATGATTTTCTGTATTGTAGTTACGCTTAAGAACTAAGCAGGAATATCTAGATAGGGCATAAACACGAGCAGCCCATGCTCTGAGGAATGTGTTATTGTCTTGGCTAAATAAGACAGACGTGGAGCAAGGGAAAGAAGGAATGGGACAAGGAGTGGACTCCACACTGGCGGCACATGCTGTGTTATTTTATGATATATTTATGTATTTGGAGCAAAGGGTTTAGTTTAAATGGAAAAGAGAGGTGGGATCCTGAAAGAAAAGGAGAGAGAAACAGAGAGCAAGGGCAGGCACGGAGCAAAGCTGCGAGGGACTGAGGAGATGGGGACCTGGACCCAAGCTGGCCCTGGGCAGACAGGGTCAAGTCAGGCTTTGGAAAGCAACGAAGGTTCAGGCATCCCCACCTCGGCAGACGGCCGCTCTGCGTCCTGCCTGGCGTCTCGGGCTGCTTGCTGTCTGCCAGTCCTCCTTGCTGGGTGTTAGTGCCAGGCGCTCTTCTGATTACACTTGTCTAATTACGTCTTCGGTGCGCTTCCTCCTCCCTCCAAACCCTGGAAGATGGGGTTTGCTGCTTGAATTTGTTGTCTGCGTTAAAATCTCTCCGAGGAAAAAAGGGAAGAACACACTGTCCCTTAAAGGGACATTTATTGATTGATAGTTATGGTAGCAGGGACCTTCCCTCCCCAAAGCAGTGTTCAGAGAAGTATGCAAATTTGTGTAACATTGAGTGGGTTTCAGTGAAGTTTTGGCTATATTGGTCGTGACACAGTGCACAGTAAGCTCAGAGGCTGCTCTTTTCATCTGAGGTTTAAAAATTGGATTGTCTTAGAAACAACTGTTTGCAAATAACTTACATTCACGGTTTTATGTATGAAACAAGCAGAAGGTGTACACATCCCAAATGGTTTTTTTTGACTGATATGATTTGCAACTGATGGCCAGTTGCTATCATTTAGAGCACAAGTCCTTTTCTTTATGTGGAGACTTCACATTCTTCTGTAAAATTAAAAGCCAGAAAATGTCCCTGGTCCCTGCAAAACCACTCCTGTGATTAGTATTTTTTGTAAAAACAAATGCAAGTTACTAGTGAATTTTTCATTTTTTTTTTTAATGGCCTGTGCATCTCCAAGAGTAGAATTGTGAGTTATACATGAGGGGTTCTATTGAAAGTAGAAATTGGTGATCGTAAGTACTTTGTTATGTTTCTACAGTTGCCCTGTGCAGCTTTCAGATGAATGCTTGGAAATGGCATTGTGTTTTAAGTCTTAACGTTTCTCGCATCTTGCAACACTTACTCCCATCTTGAATTAACGCTGTGTAAAGCCTTTGCCACCATCAGATTGCAAAGCGACACCAGTTTTATAAGTGAGGAGAAAAAAAGCGATGAACTCAGTAAGCAATGAACCCACTTCCCTGGCCATGGTCCATCTGCATTTTTGGCCACGCTTCATGACCAGCTGGCTCCCTTCAGTCTGTATCTGAGATGATCTCTTTCTCAGATGATACAAACTTGCAACGATAGATAAGAGAAGTGAGAAGTGTTTGCACATGATATTAATCTATTTGTCAGAATTGAAACGCAGATGTCTTGGGTGGAAAAGGACAGATGATCTTAGTGGTGATTAACCCCCAAAGGAGAAAACCAAATCCACCGAGTAGCAGATTTATGAACTAGTGTGTTGGTAATTAGATTAAATCCCAGTTATTTTAGCTATTTATTTCTGGCCGATAAAATCCCAGCTGGCTATCAGTAAAATTGCAAGTGTTAACTCGCAAAATTGTTTTGAGTAAGTAGCATGGGGGGGTTCCTCCCATATGCTTGCTCTGTGAAGATAGGTCATTGTGTGCTCCAGGCAAGAAGGAGTCCTTGACACAAGGATATGGTCTGTCTGGTGTCTGTCTTGGCGTGTATATTCATTATTCTTCTCCTCTCTCCTTCTTTCCACACCCCCGTTCCCTGCTTCCAGTTATTAAATTCCCTATCCAAAAATCCAGATGCTGACTGCAAATATGGACTCTACTTCAGAGATGGCAAGAGAAAAGTTGACTACATCCTAGTTTATCATTACAAGAAGTCCTCAGCAGGGAGGACGCTTGCCAGGAGGGTTCATCACAATGATTCGAGTGCCCGAAGCACCAAGCAGGACCAGCCACTTCCTGGGAAGGGCGTGCAGCTGGAAATGGGGGAAAGTGAACCTCACGTGGATTATCACGAAGACGACAAGAGGTTTCGCAGGGAGGAGTACGAAGGGAACCTCGTGGAGGCTGGTCTGGAACTGGAGCGCGATGAGGATGTAAGGAGCCATTTCAAACGGTTAAAGATAAGGAGGAGAACTGGTGGTCGAATCCTGGGAGATGCTGAGCCGTTCCTTTGAACGTGGCTCTGATCAAGGTTACACAAGCTCGACTCTTCCAGAATTCGATTTCAGTTCTGGCAAGCGCTGTCCTTGCCCACTGATTTAATTCGCTTCACAGGAATGGGCCGCGGTGTTGTTAATGCCCCAACAAGGTGAAGTTTCTTACTTTTCTTGGCCAGGACTTGTGTCACATCCACGATTGCAACACAGCTTGTTGACGTGGTGCCGTATCTAGAAGCGAGGCTTAGATTACTCCCAATGCTAATCCCAGTTTGGTGGGTTTGCAGTATGCTGTGGTTTGGATCTACTGGTAATTCCAGCTCTGATGAAAAATACCTGATGCGGACAGTGACATTTTTATACCTCAGTATAGACTTCAAGAGAATTAAATTTGTTCGGGAGGTTCTGGTACATGCTCTAGCTTGGACATGTGGGTCTGTTTTACAGTTTGCTCTTTCCATTCTTAGATATGAACAGTACAGCTTGTAACGCCTTTCACCTGTACCCTGAAAACAGCGTATTCTATTAAAAGACCATTAGACTATATAAAAAAAAGATGTGTGTGAAGTACTGCCAGTGTGTGATTAGTAGAAATAGCCACTGCTGTATTAATTTCAAAGAAAGCTATTACAATTAGCTAATCTAACCAATATGCCTGAAATTCCTGTGAGAGAGGGTAAACATTTATGCTGGTTTTATTTACAGGCTCTAAAAGTTGAGATTAAACATCTAGACCTGTGATCAGAGTGTTAAAAAAAAATAAATCTGCCATCTGTTACTCACAAATTGCAGGCATGTATATAATGGTGTGTGTACATAGATATTGAAAATATATATTTTGTATGATATAATGCAAGAAAACCTTTCACTTCAGGGTCCCCCCAGGTGAAAATAAGAATTGCCATCCAACTCGCAAGTTGTTGTAGTAAACTGGAAGCCTGCCTGTGCCAAGTCATAGATATTTAAATCCTTTGCAAGATGGGAGGTCCCCACCTATGATATGTAATATGATTTCAAACGATGCAGAAGGACTCAGGGTTCAAGCCAGGGCACCGTAAAAGAGGAAGAACCCTGTTCTTTCCGTACAAGATACCAAACCAGATCAGGAATGTATAGAGATGAAAGCAAGCCGCAGGGATTTACGTCAGCTTCCATATGCAGCACAGCAGCGTAGGGGAGAAAACCGGCGATCATTGGGGCCTGAAAAGCACGCCATGAAGTTGCGTTGGAGGCCTTACTAATTGCAAAAAAGAGCAGAGGTTTCTTAAATAGGTGATGTTTGCTAAGTCACTTAAACTCTCTTCAGTGAAGTAAATTCAAAGGTGGGTTGGAAGCCATGCCCTATGGGAAGGCTGGCAGTTATTTGTGTCCTCCGAGGAACTGATTTCTAGAAAGCCAGTGTGGAATATGGCTGCGTGAAAGCTAGTTGTTATTATAACTGCCTGACTTTGTAGAGCAGCAAGATTAGAAAGATTCATTGAAGTTTCTTTCTCTTCTGTTTGCTGAATGCCTGCTGGTGTGATATCATTTGTCCAACGGCTTTGAAATGATAACTCCCGTGCGAGTCAATAGGGGTGTACATGGGAGTGCCAGAAGCAAACCCCCATGTGCAGCCGCCTAGGACAGAGCTCAGAGAACTGCTGGGATCCAAGCACACCACTAATATTATTGTTAACATTGTTAACATTTATCTTCTTTTTTTTTTTTCCTTTTGTTTTGTTGAATTCTTCCTACCGGTTTTCCTAATTAAAATGCATAGTGGTTTAATGTAGATACTCACGGCTGTATCTGAGGCTGCAGTTCTGGTCCTTTGAGATCCTGAGGCAGCAGGGACTTTCTCAGCTCCATTAATTACAACGCGCTCAAGAAATCATACCATTTGGCTGGATGCCTGCGCTTCAAATTTAACTGGCTTAGCCTGTATTTTTGTCCATAGTCGTTACCTTTTGTTTCCCAAAGAGTTTTTATCTGTTTAACCTTCTGGTAATTGTTCTGGAAGACAATAGCATTTTTGAGTCACATTTTGTAGCAGCTCAGCACAGAGAGGTGTTCAGTGATTGTCCTGTTGTTAGAAACTAGCCGTCTGAAATGAGATTTAGTGTGTTGGTGGTAATAGACTGTTCCTTAAATAGCTATGAAACACAAAGGGAAAAATACTTAATTAAAATACTTAATTTCTTCTCATTAGTAACCTTTTCTCTTGCTTTTTTTATAAGACTAAAATCCATGGGGTTGGATTTGTAAAAATACACGCACCGTGGAATGTATTGTGTCGAGAGGCAGAATTTCTTAAGCTCAAGATGCCCACAAAAAAGGTGAGTCCTGATCTTCTTGTTTTTTCCTCTGGAAGGCATAGTTTAAACATATGCTCATCTCTGAACACCTTACAAAGGAAGACTTTTCTTCCCACAAGCAATTTTAAAACAGTTAATGAATCCGTACAGAAAATGAGAGTCACAAACTTGCTTGCTTGGGACAGCAGAAAGAAAGAATAACAGGAAGGAGGAATGGAAATCAAGAATTCCTGTCCGCTGCCGCTGCCTGTACACAAAGCCAGTGATTTCGTACAATGCTTCATCCTCTCAGCATGTTTTAAAAGAAGAGGTTGCAATTGATGATGCAATTTATGTGTGCCTTTTGGAGGGGTTTTCTCACCCGAAATGTTAGACTGCTAAAAATGAACATCAGAGTGACAATTTGTGTGCAGCAGTCTGGCTGGGTTTCGTGCCTATTCATATACATTGTTAGTCATGTTTGCAGGGGTTAGGACTACACTACCACAAAATAAATTACCTTTCAGAATATTTGAAATATCATTAAAGAAATGACAGTATATTTTCATCATGAGCTAAATTCTAAATCATCCGTGATAGATATTACCTGTTCAGTGAGCAGAGCTTAGAGGTGGATTAATATTTAAACACATACTAAGTGCATGTCCCAGACTGCGGAGGGAAGTCTATAATAGAGCAAGAGACAGTCTTAAAGCCCAGTGTCACTTATTACAACACTAAAACCACATGTTTGGTTTGGATTTCATATTAATTCCCATTATTGCCTCACTTACCACCGATTTTAATCAGAAGCCCAGTGAGATAAAAAAGTCTGTTGTGATCCTGCAGTTAAAGCTGCTTTGCCACAAAAGAAAAGTTAGGGTGGGCATTTTGTGAGGCTTTTTTTTGTGTGTGGAAGAGGCCACCTAAGCCTGCAGGCATTGCCCAGGAGAAGCAATGTGCCTGAGAACACCTTCAGACTCCTAAAGCCTTATTTCCAGCATCTTTCTGCGGTGGGATTCCTGCCCTGGATCTGCACGTAGTTTTTGTGGCTCAGACAGGGAAGCCTGTAATCCTCTTTTGGGACCTGCTAACACCATTCCTACTTTTAGTGCTACAGAACTGCAATAAACTGTTCAAGATATTTTGGTTCTTTTGTATGGAAGAGGGGAAGCTCCTGAAACCTTCACAGTATTCCCAGGAAAGCCCCCTGGGAGAGGAGATCGCTTCTGTTGTTTTGCACAGGGGCTCTGTAGCTCCTTTATTTCTTTGTCCCGTTGCACCAAGAAAATAGTAAAAGCCATAGGAGTGGGTGTCTCGGGAGTCAGTGCCACAAATATCTCCGTTGAACATCCCAGCCTGATTATTTGAAATCACGGGTCATGTTTTGGCTCAGAGGAAAAGCAATAGGCTTCCTCTGCTTGCCTTGGTTTGACTTTCCCATCCATCGATGTCTTTCTGAATGTTTTCGAGAAGGTAAGCTATACTCCCCCATAGTTTATTGTGATGTATTTATTTAATTGATGGTTTACTCCTTACAGTTCACTCTCACCTATGGATAAGCAAAAAGCTATAAAGTCTTACTGTTTTTCTTCTTTGCCCACTCAGATGTATCAGATCAATCAGACCCACGGTCTTCTGAAAAAGATTAACTCTGTAATTCAAAAAATAACGGAGCCCATCCAGCCAAAAGTAGCGGAACACAAACCTCAGACGGTGAAGCGCCTCTCCTACCCCTTCTCCAGAGAGAAACAGCACCTGTAAGTGAACGCTTTCTGTAAATGCTCACGTCAACAGGTTCCAGCCTTTCTGATAGCAGCTAAGGCATGAAAAGGTGAAAGGAAAAATGAACGCCAACACTTTGTCAGTGATTACAGGAAGGAATATTTCCTTTTTTTTTTTTTTTTTTTTTTTCTCCACTCACTGTTGAGGAATGAGGCTTTGTAGAGCCCCTCTGTGAAATCTCTGTGCTGCTGTTGTAATAGATAATACATATCTATATAACTATGCACATCAACTGTTAGCCTGCCAAACAAGATTTATCGTGTGGTTTGCGATAGTCTCTTTTCCACATAAAATAAAAATGCTCGGTAAAACTTGTAGCCAGAGGTGTGGGTTGATAAATTTCAGAATAATTTCATTCATCTGGTATGGGCAGCGCGCACATGGACTGGCAGCCAGGCCTTGTCCTTGGAAGTGCTATGAAGTCAGTGGTGGCTTTGCCATCGATTTCAGATAGGTAAGAATAGCTGTAAACGTGGGTGTAGGAAAAAATCATAAGGTGGGGCCCAGCCAAAGTTTCAGCTGCCCTGGATTGCTGTGCTGCTGCTCTTCCTTGGCCAGCAGCCCAGAGGAGAAGCTTTTGAAGACTGTGTTTATGTATGTGCCAGCTGGAACAAATAACAGTCCTAAGGCAGGATTTCTTCACTGTACATACGGGTCTTTAGCTTTTAATAAAGGGATGTGGAACACTGATGGAGTTCAGTCTAAGTATGTGACATTTGACACGTTCTTGGACTTGCAGAAAATGTATTTATGTATTTATTGCATGTAGGATGTTCCTACAGCGACAGAGCCTGGTGGTTCAAAGAAAGCCCTAAAGATGCTCCGTAGCTCAGGTGCGGATGTGCCTTATGCTGTTTGCAGTGCTGGCTTTTTTCCGTGAGAACACCTGTGTCTTTGCTGAATAAGGGAGGGAAGAGTGGCCTCACAGGGGTTAAGGTATGGCCAAAATAAAGATGATTAGGAGAAATTCAAGGCCAGCAGTGGTTGGGAATTCAACTTAAATGAGCATCAACAGTCTCTTTTGTGCAGAAAAACCTATAAATACACAAAACCAGTGAAATATATAAGCGGCCTCTTTAAAATATGAGAGTTGGGATGGCCTTTCTTTTTAATGAGGTTTCTACAAGCTGTTCTTTAATGTTAGCTATGAGGGATCCCCAGGAGAAATAAAAATATTGAAGGGGTCAACAAGAGCAGGAAATTACTGGTGCTTTTTTTTTTTTTTTTAACCTAATGGGCTTCCATCTAATCTTTTAACAGATTTGATTTGTCTGACAGAGATTCCTTCTTTGACAGCAAAACGAGAAGCACTATAGTAAGTACTGTATATAAATAATTTATGGTGGACGGTGCCTTAGTCATGGTGTTAATAGCCCCTTTGCCAGCTTTAGTACAAAGCCTGTTGCAAGTTTGCCTTTCTTAACCAAATGCCAGGGATCACCTGTAACATCAGGTATTGAAATTATAAATAAAGCATTTCCAGCTTTAGCTTATGTGATGAATACTCTCTGATGCCAACAGCTTGCTGCCTTTTGGAAAATAATTTGGATCATTTTTCTAGTTCACGGTTAATCTGGGACATAGTTTCTTAGTAGACATATCACCAGAAAGGAATAGATTTAGATTCTACCTCTGGTTCTGCCACCAGCTACCTGCAACCCCTGTGACTCATTTACCTTTTTGTAACTATACATTGCTCCTTTTATAAAATGCTGGGAAATCTCCCAAGACAAATTCCAGTGAAACAGCAGGGTTTTTACAGGGAATATTGTTTATAGGTTTGGGGAACAATTCTCTAGAATGGTCTTAAAAGTGTTGAGGTTTATGATTTTTATTTAACGTTATATATGATTTGTATTTAACATTAAAATTTACATGAAGCAAATGCTACAAGGACAGAAAATTGCACCTTGTTCTGATTGTCTATGCCTCTGTTCGCCCCTGTTACGCTAGCAAGTGTGATATACACATACACAGCGCCGGGACTGGGCTGAGCCATTCCTGCCTTCGTGTTGGAGGGTCTCTCTACTCCTTCAGCGCTAGCATGGGACTTTTCCTCTTGTAATTAAACTTCGGCGATTCCCGTACAGAAGTGAAGCCTAATAGAGGAACACAGTGTCGCAAACTACATTTGAGTACTTCCTTGTGACTTACAGAAACTTAAAATAGAGTGGGGGAGAAGGTGTAGGCTCCTTTATAGTTGCTGAGGGGGGAATTGAAAGGGCAGCTTGTCTGACATCCAGGGTGGCTGGAAGGGACCATGCCAAGCAGCACTTGCTGCAACACTTTTCAAAGTATAATGTGGATTCTTTGCCCCGTTCCACCGCCGCTAATCGGTGCGTTGGAATGTGACTGTGAGCGTGCTTTTATCTTATATTTAACATTAGCCTTTTGGATGCTAAGTGGTTTCAAAAAGAGCTTATATCGCAATTATAGCTACCTTATATTGCTACGGTGATAAGGGGTGTGAGATATCTAACTTCTCTTTCCTGCTTTGAAATTCCAGCCTGTGGACCCCATGATGTAGTTCCCCTGTGGCCTGAAGTGCACAGGTTTGATGTGAGCGCAGGTTATCGGGGTTAGGTGAGTTAGACCAGGGAAGGCAGATGCAGCAGCACGGAAGTGGAAAAGAAAAAGACAAACATGGAATTGGCTTATTTGCAATAAAATGTTTAATTTGAGATTGAAAAAGAAACATAGCTTTTGTTTGTATATTTTCTTTTGTATGTCTACATATATAGTAAAAAAACTTGTAAGTACAAGAAACATATGGGAGCAAATGAAGGGTTAAAATTATGACAACGGGCTCTCTGAGAAAGGTAGCGAGACCAAACGGCACCGTAGGACAAGAGGGTGAGCTAAACTAACTGAAAAATGGACTGAAACAAAAGGAGCTTATAGCAGAGGATGGGAGGAAGAGGAGGGATGGAGGGGTTTTAAACCACTCGAGCAACACTGGCCATATAACGATAATGCTGCTAGTATGTTGCTTTGTTCGAAATCCCCATAAATCATCTGGTAATAAAAGACATATTGAATGTTTCCCACCATCATTTTATCCTGCATGCATTTCTCTTTGTATTCTTGTTTCTTAAAGTTCTCTCCTGCCTTTCTCATATGTATTTTTAAACCACAGTGCAAATATTGACCCTTCCGCTTACTGCAAAATGAACAGGAATCTAGTCACTCCCTGTGAATCTTTGATGATAGAAACTAAGCCAAAGACCTTTTACTTATTTTTTTTTTTTTTTTTTTAAAAACCAACATTATATAAACGGAAATCTGTCTGTGACAGCCCTTTAAATCACTGGAGTTAGAAAACAACAACAGGCAGATGAGCTGCGGGGCTTGCCTCTTATGCCCTCGCTCGCTTCCCTCTGTGAATTGGGCAAGTGCCGGCCAAGTTAGCGCAGGGATTAGTGAGTATCCCCGGGAAACGTCTCCACGGCTCCTCGGCCAGGCCAGGCGACGGGCAGCGGGTGCCTGTGCCCATGGTTCC
Organism: Vanellus vanellus; assembly: GCF_965231255.1. Classification (NCBI taxonomy): domain Eukaryota; kingdom Metazoa; phylum Chordata; class Aves; order Charadriiformes; family Charadriidae; genus Vanellus; species Vanellus vanellus. The sequence goes on along the minus strand of NC_138911.1, from coordinate 3,318,818 downwards.
CCTCCAAGTGCTTGCCTTGCCTCAGAGCATCGCTGCACGGGATGAAACCTTAACCGCCCGGGCGGCGTGCGGAGATGTTCAAAGGTTGTTTGGCAATAAATGCAATAAATCATAAAATAAAGACATCTGTTTTGCCCCTGAGGTCGTGCAAGCTCAGAAGTTTTAAGGTCAGCCTACGTTAGTGCAGTTTGTGGTGAACGGCTGCGTGCTGCCTGCACGTTATGAGCCCAAAGCCCTGCTGAAGTCCTTGGGTTGAAGCCAGCTTGCGCCATCGGAGGTGAGGGAAGAGCTGGCCCAGCACACTGCCTGGTCCAGGTAGAAGAGGACTTCTGATCTTTGATCGATGTCTAACATGAGCAAAAATAACATTTCTGTTGTGCGTGTAGTTAAATGTAACCCTTTTTCCTCCCGATCAATTATCTTGGTACCTGGCTATTTAGTTAAGCCTTTCTCTATTGTACGCATAACTCGGCGTGGAAATCTCTAAGCCCTGCTCTCCTGAATACCATGACTTTTATTAAAGAACAATGACTTCATCGACATCTTGGTTTTGCCAATATTTGAGCTGTACACAAAAAAGACTGTGCTTTTCACTGGCAGTATCTGAAGTAACCCTTTCCTTTCTTTTATTTTACTTCTCTAGGTTTATGAAATATTGAAAAGAACGACATGTACCAAAGCAAAATATAGCATGGGTAAGGAACTTTATTTAGCTTTAAGATCGATATCGTTTTCAGGTATTGAAAATAATTGCAAGTTGTTGGCTACAGCGTTTAGGTTTTTCCCCTGCTCTCTAATTTGATGTATGTGGATATAATTGTTTTATGTGGAAATTTAATTTAATTAATGTAGCTGTTTGGAATTTTTTCAAATGTGAATTTATAGACTCGACTCTAAATTAAATGGTAAGTGAGCATATAGTCCTTGCAGATATTAGTTAGGTCCTTTGCAGCAGGACTGGATGTGATATAAACCAGTGGGTAGTACGTGCCCTGCGTTGGTTCAGTTTTACGCTCACTGAAGTGGATGAGGGTATCACCATGAATTCCAATAACTGCAGTGAAAGTCTATGGCTTGGCCCTTTCCTTTTTAAGTAGTAACTTCACATTTTTATGGTGGGATGACTTTTCAATGACTTGAGTGAAATGATCTTAACTGATGACTGCCCGAAACACTGTCCGAAGTGGAACTGAGATTAACCCGGTGGAATGGCCAAGGACTAAAGCACACACTGAGAGCTGGCCCCTCTCTTAGCCCTCAAAACAGCCATTGCAAGTCACTGGGTGTGAAGTTTGTACTGCCACGGACAGTAGTTTTGGGCACAAGCCTTAGCGCTTGTGCTCTAGGAACTAAATTCATAATACAGGTAAACATAACTTGCAAATCAGGTCACCTTAAAGACTTATTGACAGCTTTTCCTGTTCAGCTGTTACATAGTGTATTTTACACGTATCATGATATATAGGTATATACTTGATTGTGGGACCAAAGTTAACAAATAGTTAATGGTAAACCAAATTATATACGGCAGAAGGCTAAATTCCCTCATATCCAGGCTTCTTAACAGATAACCAATAGAAACAAATACGTGTGGGAAAAGTGCATGAACATAGGAGAAAATGTTTGATAATTGTTGGAATCTGTTATAGCATTTATTTGCCTACAAGCAGTTAAATAAAACAATGGGAACTTGAATTACAGGTAGTTCTGTTCAATATTGACCCATCAGCTGCTTAGAAATACATCAAATAATAGAAGAATAATTATGCCAGCAATGATTTCCATGCTTTGACTTTTGTGTTGAAGTAACAACATACAATGTGCAATTGTTGAGTCCTTATATACACTAAATTTTGGTGTTCAGCCAGTATTAACAGAAGCACTGTTTCCCTGTAGCATGGGAAATCCAAATTAATCTTGACTTTCAGGACCCTTTTCGAGTCTGGCGCTGGATCATTTTCATTGGAAATTACGTATTTGCACTCTTGAAAGTGGAAGGTCATACAGCTCAGTTTGAATTCTTGCCTTGGAGTTGATTACTCGATTTATTTTTTTTCTTTCCTTTTTTTTGGGGGGGAGAGGAGTCCAGGAACACATTAGAGATTAGTTGAATAGGGCAGAGGCTAAAGGAAAGCGTTGGGATTCCTGGATCGTTCTTCTACCTGAGCCTGGCAAGGTCACACAGTATACCTAATAACAATGTCATTAGGGCAGCCTGTCCACGGGTATGCTCAGCGTAACTCAATCGGGTCCTTTGTGTTCCAGCGCCGGAATGCTGGGTTACAACCCAGCAAAGGTTGCAAACAGATTTAAGCAAACACAGATAATGCTGCAACATTTCTGCCCAGCAGGAAAAAGGTGGCCGCCCAGTGAACACTGCAGTCTTTGTTATTTATTTTTCAAATTTGTGAAAATAGGAATCTGTCTTCATTGTTAAATAGTGATAAGTAGAAGGGTGCTATATAGCTCTTCGGTTGGTCGAACAGCCCTAGAAAAATAATTTATCTGCTCACCAGTTGTTTCTGCCAGAAGCATGAAAACATTTGCAGACAATTCATAGTACTGTATAATCTTAAATTGGACTTTGAAAATGAATGTTACTGCAGGATACTGAGCACTCTTGGAGCAGTTCCTCCAGCAAGTGATTAGTATCTTGAAAATGTTAATAAACTTGAAAAAATCTCATTTCAATGTCTTGGTGAACCTGGAGTGAGCTGTTTCCTGGTTCATCATCGCTGTTCCTTCAAATCCAGTCCCACACACACTCTTTTCTTAGCAATGAACTGATGGGCAGCACGGAGCATGCTGTAGCACATAATTTTTCTTTTCTTTTTCTAAGTCCTTTTAAATTCTCAAGGATGCAAGTGACCAGATTCTTTTTTTTTTTTATCGGCATTAACCAGCTTAGCCTTGCACAAAGACAAGTACTTGACTTAGCTCTGATTCAGCACCCAAGACTCATTCATTGAATCCCCAAATGTATCTTCATGGCTAACCCAACACCTTCAGACACGGGTAATGCTCCATAATTGGAAGTAGCTTTGTAAATGCCAGCAGCTGCAGCAAGAACATTCGAGAAGTAATGTGCTACAGCCCTCAAAGGTCCGGGTCCAGTTGAGTTACCTTTGGGAATGGTCCAGCGAGCTGCAGTGTTGAAGAACCCCTCGCTTTTGTGCTCCTCCAAACTTACATGTTGACTCCTCCCCACCCCCACTTTGCCTCCCATACTCTGGCCCCAAGTTAAGAGGAGATGGCCTCAAGTTACACCAGGGGAGGTTTAGGTGGGATATTAGGAAAAATTTCTTCACCGAAAGGGTTATCAAACATTGGAACAGGCTGCCCAGGGAAGCAGTGGAATTGCCATCCCTGGAGGTATTTAAAGGACAGGTGGACGTGGTGCTGAAGGACATGGGTTAGTGGTGGATTTGGCAGTGTTAGGTTGATGGTTGGACTCGATCTTAAAGGTCCCTTCCAACCGAGACAATTCTATGATTCTATGACACCACACCTGGGAAGGCAGGAGTCCTCAAAGTCCCTTATGCCACATACATTTTATAGATCAAGCATTAATTGCTTTCAGCCTCATGCATGTCACTAATAAACGGATGTGTAAACAGGGAAAGGAGAGGGAAGAAAGAAGGAAACTACCCTTTTAAATAAAAGACGAAAATGTGGTAAATATGGTAAGTATTACGCCAAGGTCTTTGCAAAGGCTTTCCCTACAATTTCTCTAATCAATCTGAAATCTGAATTCAAAACTTTGTGTGGATGATGTGTGCGTATGCGTGTTCCCGTATGCCATCAATTCCAGCCATATTCTTTTTGTGATCGAGCCTTCTGCTGCACACTTTCAAATCTGCAGGCTTGCCCTTAAATCAAACTGACTTTTCAGAAGATGTAATTTATTTTAATGACTAATTTCAAGTCATTGGCTTCTAATTCTTGATTCTCAAATATATATGACTTCCTCTTGCTCTCTGCAGTTTTCCATTTCATAAAATGAGTCATGTTTAATAACCTATATGATTAAAAATGAAACTACATGGAAAGGAATGAGATGGCAGAAAAATCATTATCTGACCAAATGACTGTTATTTTGAGGGAAATCTCCAGGAAGGATGATAAAGTGAGACTGTCTAACCTCAAAATTGTAAATAACTATTATGTCTTTATTTTTTAAGGGATCACCAGTCTGCTCGCCAATGGAGTTTACAGTGCTGCATATCCTTTGCATGACGTAAGTGATCTTGCGATGTATTTTACATGTCTGCTATTTGACACCAAGAAATCCGTAATGTGTTACTTATAATGGCATCATCCCGAACATGAGTGTTTTGGATCCTGACTTCCTGCTCACTTGTATCATGACTGCTGTAACTTCTGCAGGTTGTTTCCATCACTCTGCTCGCTTTTAATGAATTCCCCACCTCTCTTCTGCCTTTGGTGATCATAAGCAACGTTTGAACGTAACATTAGAAGAGTTGTTTTGGTGGTTTAGCAAACGAAATGCTGACCTTCTGCTCCCGAGGTCCCTAGCATCAGTTCTAGGGAACATATTTATTCCTGGAGCACCAAGTGGTTGGTTCCCCCAACCGCATCTCCCCAGCATCCCCCTTGCAAGCGCGGAGATGTCAGTGGCTGTGTCCATGCAATTGGTTGCCACTGGAGGAAAAAACATAAGTGAGAATTTGAATTGATGTATTTCTTGGGACTGGATGTGACTGCAGACCTTCTTACTGATGAAATCTGCTTTTGAGCAGTTTAGTAAGATGTCAGTGTGTGTTCAACTACAGTGTTCATTGAGAGGATTAGAGAGAGGTGGGGAATTTTGATGGCACTCATACCCGAGCTGGGGATCCCCATCCTGCCAGAGGTGCACAGCAGTTGGATGCTGATGACATTTTTACTTAGAGTTTCAAGGTACGACTAGAACTGACAAACACACGCTCTTAGCTAGACCCTTCCAGACAGGCTTGACAGCCGTCAAGGTGACGTTGCAGTCGTGCAGCTCGTGATGTTCTGGCTGTGTGAGCATACAAGGGCTGTCGAGCCTGGTGCCGGTTTTCCGGCGTGGGACATGAAGATGAGGTGTGTCTTCCTAGTTTTCTGCTCCCCTCACTCGCACTGGTTTTACACGGGACCACGAATGTTTTATCTCGGTGTAACAGAGACCAGAACAGCCTCTCTATCTGCCTGATGTTTATCATAAATGTCAGGCACTCTTAAATTACAGCAATATCGCTTAGAAATTCAGAAAGGTTAAATAAACTCCTCTGCGTGTCCTTGTCTCACGTCTTTGGACAGCTACTGATAGTCTTGTATAAAGTTATTTATTGTCTTAGTTTACTCCTTTATCGTATTTAAAAATAGCTCCAAATTAAAACCTCAAATCTAATCAGCCCTGAGTGTTTGGAGAGTCTGGATAGGGATCGGCTCTCTCAGCTGGTCTCTTCTCTTTCAAGTGGACTGAACTGAACCCCAAATACCATGGCAATACCGCATCCTTTCCCTTGACATTTTTAGGCCACCTTTATCACTTATTCATTCCTTTTTCCCCGGTGACAGACATTATTACTCTTTCTTAATGTGCCTGACGACAGAAGACAAAGTGTGCTGTGACAAATGAACTCCTAAAATACAGCATTATTTTACAGATTGCTTTTTCTGGTTTTGATGCATTAAGTGAGTGGGATACATGGGTATGCAAAATGCATAGCAGCTCTGGGCGCGACTCACCGAATGACGCAGATTTTCTTCTTCTTTTTTAAAGGGTGACTATGAAGGTGAAAACATTGAACCTAATGACAGAAAAGTAAGTTGATATAAGGGGGGGTTAACATATTCGGAAGAGTCACCTGTTGGAATCTGGACGTTTGCCAAGATTTCACAGAAAATACCGCAAAAAGGCACTAAATGCCAAGCAGTAGAAGTACAGAAGTACGTTCCCGTGCTTAAATTTGCCCAAATATGGAAGGCAGTGTGGCTATGTATAGATTACCAAGCTTGATAAGGATACATTTCTGGCCATGTTGGTAAGAGTATTGACAGCATTCACGTATAACTCCTCCTAAAGCTCAGCTGGTGTAAATTCAGGCCAGCTCTGATGAACATACGCTCAGTTCGTATTCTGGTATCCGTATCTGACATAAATCCTGCTTCGCTCGACGGCGAGCTACGGTCTCAGCGCTGCAACCTCTGCTGAATTAATGTGCTGCTGATCTGGAGTGTGAGGACCAGAATTGGGGTGGGGTGGGGGGAGAGAGGCTGCTGAAAATTCAAGCCTAGAAGTTATTGGGAAAGATAAAGATTGAATATTTATCAGAAATTAGACATTCTCAGCAAAGCTTTAATGTGCGCTCTTCAGCCAGAGACTGCCCTGGGGATGCATCGCATCGCTTTTCACGGAACTCTGTGGTTTAAATTGTGGTTTTACGGCCTGTATGCTGAACCTTCATTGTAGTAAAGTGGGTACGAATTATCCTAAGGAAACACTTTTCATAAGAAAAAGTGTATTATTCACCCTTTGCAGAAATGTCGATTTCTTAAATTCAGAGCGCATTTACTACATACTCCCGATCACACTTCTCTACAGAAGATAGGCTGCTTCTCCATGTATCAGACAAAAACTGAAGCAGAGAGGTTATGACCGGTCCTCTCAGGAGGAGCTACTAAATTTGGGTGCTGTATATGTTGGGCTTTCAGACTTGGAACTTTGCCTTTCTGGTTTGTTTCGTGGACACGTCTCCAAAGAGGCGCTGTGGACCAGCGTTGGCTCAGGTTGTAGAAGCAGCAGATCTAAAGCCCTCCAAGTCGGTCATGTAAAAATAGGTACCCAAAGGGAAAGGTCTGGTGGGCCTAGGTGGGAACGCCTCATCAAAAGAAGGGGACTGTTATTTCTCCCCCTGTATTGATTCATGTTAAAAATACCACATACCTGTCATTTCATTATTAAGCAACACATTGCTCAACCAAAAATAGGATGAAAGTCCATGTTTTCTCAAAGCGTCTGGATTATCATCTTTATTACTAACTTTTCAAACCTCACAAGTTCACTCATTTCACAAGTTCACTGTGTGTTAGGAAATGTTTACGTTGGCTTTTGACTTCCAGTTCCCTCAAATAATCTTTTGGTGTGTTTTGGAATGTCTCTTCTGCTTTCTTGACGCTTTCTTTAATCTAATCCAGCACTAGGCCAGGCTCCTGCCTTTTTTTAACAACAAAATTAGAGATTTGAGGCATAGAAATGAAGTAAATATTTAGGACTAGTGCGCTGATCTCCTCTAATCATGTCTTTGAAGCCGTGCTTTGAATATCAGGCTGATAAATGTCAGGGTAAATGAGATAATTCATTTGTACTTTTAACTGCAAATTCGGTTTGAAGTGCTGTACAAAACCGAAACATGGCACTGATCTCCTTAGCTTAGTATTTTCCTGATATGCCTCACTAGCTTAGATCACAGAAGAGGAATTTAATTTCCAGCACAAACTTAGCTTGTAAAAATGAAGTAAAAAATAATAAAAGGAAGGGTCTTAGTGCACGTGGCTGTTGAGGTGTCCTGAGTCGTTAATTGTTTCCCAAACATAGGCAGCTGGCCTTAAACTTTTGGAAACGTGGTTGGAAGAAACCTAAAGCCGAATGAAAATAATGTTTGCAAGAATGTTGCTGTTTAATAAAGGCCTGCCTTTAGGTTTCCATTTCCACTCTTACTATTGTAAGGAAACTAATAAAGATTAACGATTTCGGGTTGCAGAGGGGAAAATCTACAGTCCACTTCAGTTTTTGATGTTGTATTTCTGTAAAAGTAAAGAAGTTGTATTTTTTTTTTTGAATGACGCAAACCATTTGCATGAGTAGTACGGCAGTTCAGCTTGGAAAGTTTGTGTTAATGATTTGGCAAGAGAATTGCGAAGCTGCTCTAGAAAGGCTGTTCGCTGTATGACTTCTCTGTGATAAAATGTGAGAAGCAGGAACGGGTACGGGCAGCAGCGGGACTGCCCGACTGCCCGCCCTTTGCTGCATTTCGCTGGAGAAATGTAGGAGGCTGACATATGTCAAGTTTCTCATGATAAAACAGCCTACAGATTTAAGCAATAACATCCTGTTTGGTCCGTGTTTCTATGAACAAGATTAATAACGTTGCCCTCCCTGTGCTGATAACTGGTTTAGGTCCTGGTTCCCCATTTCTTCCTCAGCTGAGCTGGTTGTGCAGCCCTCGCCCACCGACGGAGGTTTGTGTAACCCAGCCCTGAAATTTCCTGCTTTTTTCTTTTTTACTCAATGTTCGATAAAAAGAAATACTTTGGTAATGATCAGTTACATTTGTGGCAAAAGGAAAAAGATTATGTTGTTGCCAGATAAATTAATGAAAACAGAAGCGACCATCAAAGCATCTCCTTGAAATATCAGTAGTTGGTCCAGGAACATCCTGCTACCAAGTTCGTGTCACTGGGTTGAAGCGGGGAGAGAAGCAGAAAAGGGAGACCTGACCTCACAAGCAGAGGCAAAGCTTCTCTTCCCCTTGTCCCACAGAGGAGGTGACGGCTGGGTGGCCAGCGAGCACAGTTCTTCTCCAGTAGTTTTGGTACGCACACTGATTCCTCGTTCACTCTGTTGGCTGAAGTGAATTAAGAAAAAAATCAGATCTGAGAAGCGCTATTTGTGTATTTGACAAAGGATCAGTTGAAGGTCTCAAAGGAACCTATTTTTGCGAGAGATTCAATTTTATAAATCGCTAATGGGGATCATTGTTTTCCTTGGCCTGTGTCCTAACCAAAAGGATGAGTGGAAATTCAGTTTAAAGCTGAAAAACTCTTAAATGCAGCCTTCAAGGCACCTTTGCACTGCTCCTTCTGATGGATCCTAAATATTAGTATAGTGAAAACAAACCAGTTTATTCTAGTTTTTTCTGTCTTGTAACTCGGAGCATATTCATCTTTCACATCCATTCTGCTGCACACCTCCTGCGGATCATAAAATCAGGAGTACTTTACCCTGCTATAGTGATCCATCAGTCCTGTTGCTGAAGAGCCTTTTAATGTATTAGAATTCATCACTGTTTTATAGCATTGCCAAATCATCAAATTTGGTTTTAATGCTTAATGCAGACTGCGCGTTATTGACAGATTATGGGTTGAAACCACAAAGCAGTGAGACCAGATCCACAGCGTGAGCTCTGTGCTTTGCTGGGACCAAAGGAGAAAACGTTTGTGTACATGGTGCTTTAGCTGTTGCCTTGCCTTCCTGTTTTACAGCTCCTGTGTGAGGAGTGGGCGAGCTACGGGGTCTTCTACAAATATCAGCCAATTGACCTGGTGAGGTGAGAGTTCAGCCCTTAATGTCACGTTTCCACGGGGCAGCGCTGAAGCTGTGCACAGCGATGACAGAGTTGGGGTTGTTCATCCTGGAGAAGAGAAGGGAGACCTTAGAGCCCCTTCCAGTCCCTAAAGGGGCTCCAGGAAAGCTGGGGAGGAACTCTTGATCAGGGAGTGGAGCGATAGGACAAGGGGGAACAGTTCTAAACTGAAAGGGGGGAGATTTAGATTAGATATCAGGAAGAAATTCTTTACTCTGAGGGTGGTGAGACACTGGAACAGGTTGCCCAGGGAAGTCATGGAGGCCCCATCCCTGGAGGTGTTCAAGGCCAGGCTGGATAGGGCTGTGAGCAACCTGGGCTGGTGGGAGGTGTCCCTGCCCATGGCAGAGGTGTTGGACTAGATGATCTTTAAGGTCCCTTCCAACCCAAACCATTCTATGATGCTCGTGCCCGTGTCCCTGTGCAGATGCTGCCCTTGGTGCCACCCTGGGGGGACTCTGGAGAATGGGAAGTTCACTGGGGGAAAAAGAGTTTTCTCTGGATTTAGAAACGCACTGATGTATCCCACCTAATGTGGAAGCTTGCAGGGAACATATTTTTAATAAATTTTGTTAGGTTGTGGTGAGAGCTGAGGCTCTTCGAAGAAAATTAGGTGCTTTTTAAAGAGGATTCGCTCACAGAAATCCAAAGATACCAATTTACACAGCAGAAACATGGGGCGGGGGGGGATGACTAGTTGGATTGATTTGCTTTCATGGTGCCTGTATCTCTGGATTAACTCCAAACATCATGAGAAAGAGAGTCCTCTGAGAAGAAAAAAATTCCCACAGGTCATCAGATCTTACTTTCTCCACGCTTAATCCAGCTGCGATTCGTAATTTTAGCCCTGTAATATTTTAAGAAATAGGAAACATTTCTCTATCTCATTTCTTTTTTTAATGTATTTCAGAAAATATTTTGGAGAGAAGATTGGACTATATTTTGCCTGGCTGGGAGTTTATACACAAATGCTCATTCCAGCGTCAATTGTAGGGATTATTGTTTTCCTATATGGCTGTGCAACTGTGGATGAGAATATACCAAGGTAAAATAAATAACGAAATAGATTCTTTTATTGGAGACTACTAGAAACTCGAAGTTACCTTTCTCTAGAAATGTTTTGTCACTAGTATCTAGGGCGAGCACAGCTGAAACTGTGGCTCACACGGATGGGGGAGCTTGCAGTCCCACCAGTTGCCGCTTCCAGTAAGCGATGGAGCACTACCAAGGGCTGCGAGTGGGCAGCAGAACTGCAGCACATTTTTAGATCGTTAGCATTTATTGTTAATCTTACTTGTGGAGTTTGCATTGATGTACTAAAAATAATTCTTGGCCAGTTGCTCAGGTGTTTGTGGTTTGTTTTTTTTTTTTTTTTTTTTCCCTAGATCACATCATTATGTTGAAACAAACCAACAAAATACTGCTAATGATAGGGTGCTGTGCTTTGCATCATAAAACGCTGAGGAAGGCATTGCGTGACATAAAGATGAATCGAGAATACATATGCCTAAAATAAGCAATTGTGGTTAGATTAACAAAATCTTGATGTCCTACTATTTTTATTTTTTTAATAAGTTTTGTATTATAATATTTGTAAAGCCCTATGATTTTACATTATTTACCCTGCATGCATCATTAGCTGTAGATGGGAATTACATTGTTTGGACAAGCAGCATGAGCACTGAGTAACAAAGCAGATAATGGGTACCGAAAAATAGATATATTTTCTTTGTTCCTTAAGATTGCTTTGCACTGCTTCCAACAGTTGAAGAAAGTCAAAGGGAATGTCACTATTGCAATTTCACAGATGAAGTGCAGAGAAGTTAAATTTGTTGAACTCCATTTTCTTGATACTCAGCACTTCCCTCGTGCCTTATCTATTGCTGTAGTTAGTATTTCAAAACAAGAATGATTTTTAATTGTGGGTTGTGTTTTTTTGTTTTTTTTTTTTTTTTACTTTAAGAACTTGCAGTAAAAAGCATGCAGCATTAGGCCTCTCATAATGCTCTCTCTTATCACCTGGAATAGAAGTAGGGCTGGGGATGGAGGGAGACAGCAGCCCCTCCAATGGTGTAGGTTACGGACAGAGCTGCTTGCAGGGGCCAGAGCTGGGAAGCACTGCGGGGGTAGTATCTCATGGTCCTACAGACCAGAAGCAGATGCTGTGCAGAGGAGAAAAGATCATCGGAGCACAGAAGATGGAGCCATACTGACCATGCTTTTTCCATATCTTGTTGCTTCACTGCAGTATGGAAATGTGCGACCAGAGAAACAATATCACCATGTGTCCCTTATGTGACAGAACGTGCAGCTACTGGAAGATGAGCTCCGCTTGTGCGACTGCTCGTGCAAGTCATCTGTTCGATAACCCTGCAACTGTCTTTTTCTCAGTCTTCATGGCTCTCTGGGGTAAGAAGATGGAAGATGCATGCTTTCATGTTAAGTTTTTAATTATTTAAAATACAACAGGAAGAAACAGAAAAGATAAATCAGTGTATCTATACTCAGGCAGTTAATTATATAAAGAACTTCTTTTTTTTTTTTTTTTTTTTTTTTTGCTTTCCCATGAAACTGTCACCCCCAAATTTATATTCTGGACTGAAGGCTAAAATTCAAAAAGTTGCTCAAGATGAATATCAAATGAAATTGTTAAGCATCTGTCATAAAATTGCTGCATGGTATGTCAAAATTTCATTAATGGGATTGCACAGCTTACCAAAAAAAAAAAAAAAATCTATTTGCAGAGCCAGCTTCCACTTTAGAACATTACAGAAGAAATGTATTAATGTACTCTGGGGTTGAGGGGAGGACTCCGCAGGGAAGTGTAATGGCCTTTAGCGTCTCAGGACAAACCAAGATTGATTCTTGAGTGTGCTCCGAGATGCAATTAAGTTTATCAGCAAGCAGACATCATGTGTGTAGACCATGAAGCGGGAGTGGTGGGAGCGGTGGCATTATAGGTATTTTTTTCTGATGCTGACTGCTCTTGTACTTTGAGCACATCATTTAACCTTTCTTGGCACGTCTGTAGAACTTGGTTAAAAATATTAACGCTGTCAGGAAATCTTTGTGAGAGTGTCTTCAGGAATGGTTATAGAGGGCTTTTCTCCTCCCTGCTGGAGGAGGGATGGGGACCTCCTTGCTCGGGCACCCCAGCACCAGGCACGGGCGCTGGAGGAGAGGAGCCTCCTGTCGTCCCTGCTGCGGGCCAGGAGGGCTTGTTAAGATAAATGGGTTCAAAACCCATGCTTATACCTGGGACCCCAATACAGGAAGGCTACAGAGAATAGGGAAATGTGCATTATTCCCCCCAGCTTTGAAGTTCGAAAGCCACATACTCCCAACGTCAGTGAGAGCAGCACAAAATCATAGAATCATAGGGTTGGAAGGGACCTCTGGAGATCATCTAGTCCAACACCCTTGCCAGAGCAGGGACACCTTAGAGCAGGTTGCACAGGAATGCGTCCAGGCAGGTTTTGAATGTCTCCAAAGATGGAGACTCCACCACCTCCCTGGGCAGCCTGTTCCAGTGCTCTACCACCCTCAAGGTAAAGAAGTTCCTCCTCATGTTTAGGTGGAACTTCCTATACTCAAGTTTGTGCCCGTTACCTCTTGTCCTGTCACTGGGCACCACCGAAAAGAGTCTGGCCCCATCCTCTTGGCACCCACCCTTTAAGTATTTATAAGCATGGATCAGGTCCCCCCTCAACCGTCTTTTTTCCAGACTAAAGAGACCAAATTCCCTCAGTCTTTCTTCATAAGAGAGGTGTTCCAGTCCCCTAATCATCTTGGTAGCCCTGTGCTGCACCCTCTCTGGCAGTTCCCTGTCCTTCTTGAGCTGGGGAGCCCAGAACTGGACACAGTATTCCAGGTGCGGCCTCACCAAAGCAGAGTAGAGGGGGAAGATGACCTCCCTTGACCTGCTGGCCTCATTCTTCTTGATGCCCCCCAGGATGCCATTGGCCTTCTTGGCCACAAGGGCACATTGCTGGCTCATGGTCATCCTGTTGTCCACCAGGACTCCCAGGTCTCTGGGAGAGAACATCAAAAAAATGATGTTTGCCTCTCCTGTATGCCTTGTTGCGAGTTAGCAAATAACCTGTTTGGGATTATATTTAATCCGAAAACCATAGCATTTGCATTTGTTCTAGTACATAGGGAAGCATTTTTACAGTACCATTCATCTGAACTGATTTTAGTACAATTCAGCATAATTCAATTTAGGACAGTGCCTTTTCGACTAAGGTCTCCATTTGAGATGACTATGTTTTAGATGCAGTGCTCATTATCAAGTACCGTAAGGATGTATCAAGGACAAGGATGGTCCCGCAGAGGGATTTTGGGAACAGTGAGGAGTCGGGAGCGCTGCAGGTTCCGAAGGAAAGCTGGGAAGTGTGGGGATGTTGAAGGTTGAAGAGCATCCTTAGCATAGCAAGAAAATTAGCCCAAGTTCAGCGGTATTGTTGTGAGCAACCATTTGGCCAGGCTTTCTCTGTATGGTGGTGGTATTGGAGAACTCCACTCACACAAGCGTTAAAACAGCTGTAGCACCGAACTCAGCCCCGGTCAGAAGTTCAGCATTAAACATGGACCGTGGCCCAGTGCTGTTTGGTATCAAATGGCATTAAAAACGTCAGCGAATCCAGATAAGATCATCTGGACGGTAACCTTTTGGAATTTTTAAGCTCCACTTATGCTTACGGGCCCAGATGAAATATGAAATTGCAGGTACACTTGGCAGAGCGGCGGTGCATCGCTACCTGGCACGTTCCCCAAAGGCTTTGGAAATGAGCTGGCTGTGTTTCAGACACAGTCTTTTCATTTTGCGTTGTTGTAAGTCAGTGCCATGGAAGAATTTCTAGTAGCACTGATAAATGACGTCTCGTTCATTTTCTTTATTTCTTGCTGTACATGGAAGCTGCAGACCCTGGCACAAGAACAGCCGGTGGCGGGGAGAGGGGAGGCAGTTCCAGGACAGTGACACAGACCCTCTTACGATACAGCTGTGACCATCCGGATTTACAGGAAGCCTATGGCTTGTGAAGGGGCTCGGTTTAAGTTTTGCACGAGGGTTTCGCTTGGAAGGCGAATGAATGTCATGACCCTAGCCTGGTTCCAGTCATGGAACCAGTTCCTCTCTATTCAACCATCTTCCCCTCTCCCTGCCTCTGGTTTTTCTGGATGTGAATGTTTCTGAGCACATCTGTTAATACTCATGCGGGAAGCTCCCCTGGGAAGACCATTTCTTGGTAGACTTGCCTCTTTCATAACCACTTATTTATTATACAGCACTGGTGTATTCCCAGCATCTAAATACGTCCTCTGAGAACTTGCTGGGTCTCAGAGGCAGATAGACTGATATAGACCGGGATCATTTGTTGCGACTCAAGAATTGCTTTAATGAGGCTTCTTTTCTGTAAGTCTTATCCATCAAAAAGTAAATGGCAGTGTTTTTAATGATAAAAACCCTCAAAAGGCTTCCGCTTTAACAGCCTGCTCACCTGCAGCTTTCACACTGGCATGAGTTATTTGGGTTTGGGTGTGATGATTAGAGCTAACCATACTATTACGACCACTCGATGGATGTAATTATAACAATATAAAAATGCGTCATCTGGATAGCTTTGAGGGAATAACTATACCAACAGTACAAGGCTTGTTAAATCATAAGGACTTTTTACAAGGGCATGTAGTGATAGGACAAGGGGGAATGGCTTCAAGCTTGAAAGAAGGTAGATTTAGATTAAATATTAGGAAGAAATTTTTCACTTTGAGGGTGGTAAGGCACTGGTTGCCCAGATAAGTTGTGGCTGCCCCATCCCTGGAGGTGTTCAAGGCCAGGTTGGATGGGGCTTTGAGCAACCTGGGCTGGTGGGAGGTGTCCCTGCCCAGGGCAGGGGGTTGGAACTAGATGATCTTCAAGGTCCCTTCCAGCCTAAACCATTCTATGATTCTGTGATTCATATTTTGTATAGATAAAACACAGGCTTGTTTGGGCCTATGGATGGACTCATTAGTCACACATACAAATACCTAAGTAAGTTTGGGTGTCTGACTTCCTTAGATGCCTTCCTTGTTTGGGGGTTGGACTAGATGACCTCTGAAGGTCCCTTCCAACCCCTACCGTTCTGTGATTCTGTGATCTTTCTACATGAAGCTGTGGATATAACAAATCCCCTTTCTTTTAGCGTACCTAGATAAAAAGTTTGGCTCCTAGCATATCAGTATTTCCCAGATAGGCATCACTGTTGAATAAAAGAGTAACGAAAATGAAGTTCACCTGGTCCACAATATGATACGATATTGCACTTGCTAAAGCCTTGTGGAGGCGAGAGCCTGCAGATGTAGAGCAGGCAATGCACAGCGTGGCCAGTGTCCCTCCTAAGGCAAATCCCAGAGTCTGTGATTTTTTTTTTTTTTTTTTTGGGGGGGGGTGCGGGGGGTAAAATGTCAAAATAATTGTTAAACTGTTGTTTCAGCTGCCACCTTTATGGAACACTGGAAGAGAAAACAGATGCGTCTCAACTACAGGTGGGACCTGACTGGGTTTGAAGAGGAGGAGGTTTGTCTCTTCAGTTCTGACTCTTTGGCTTCCACCGTGGCGTTACCGATAGCTCCTTGTCCTGAGCTGATAGACCTTGCCCCACAGGGAACTGCTCTTGGGGAGGTTCCATCATTTAGAAGAAAGGAAAATCTCTGTACATGAACTATTTGAGGTTTTTATAGCAAGGGTATGACTAGTACGTCTTGTTGCCATAGAAACGTAATTGTATAGCCACAAAATCTGATTTTTTTTTTTTAGTGTGTAGTCGGGTCACACCTAGCAGCGTAGGCGTGGAACATACAGCTCAGACCTTACTCCTGGGCTGATGTCAGGGTACTAACAACTGAGGACCTCATTCATCTCCCACTGCTGTAAATCAGAAATGAATGTATTGAAGCTGATAAAGTTATAGCACTGTAAAAATGCACTGAAAAAATCCTAATAACTTTTAACGAGGCTGAATCAAGCCCTGACTTGGAAAATACCAAAGAAAATATTGCCAGACATGTGGGCTTGGGGCATTGGGAGGGACACAAACGTAGAGGTGTATTTTTTCATTTGCTAAAAAAAATCCCACAAAATATCCCTAGCCAGGTTTACACTAAATGTGCTAAATAGCGTGAAGGGGAAAAGGGCTGAATCTGTATGAAAAAAAGGTCTTAATAATCAATGAAGTTTTAGAAAGAAAAGAGAGAAAATCCTCAGCCAGCTGAGAAGCTGTATCCCACCTTTTTGTTTTTAATTCTGTCGCTTTACAAAAAAAGGAAAACACGTTCCTAGACCATAACGCAGTCCCAGCCCCGGCAGCCTTGCCCTCAGAGGCGGCAGAGGTGTGCGGGTCTCTTCCATTTTCCCATCATATGTGACGAGACACGCTGCGAAGACCCCGCTGTGGGATCTGAGCTAGCTTTGTTTGCTGGCTGGCTGGTTGTTTTTTTTTATTGTTGTTATTATTAAAAGAAGTATGACCGCCCTTGTCGCATCTCTAGATGTTCTAAATAGATACACAACAAATATGCTCACGTGAAACAAAAACCTCACCGGCCCTGGGTTTAACACTATGCAGCTTGATGAGCCTGGAACAGTTATTGTTCCCCTCACCCCCCAAAATCTTTCTGGTTGAATTATCTCCTCTTAATATATGTCCTCCGTAACATACTTAGGCGCACTACGCCAGCAGCCCCTATGCCATGTGCTTTGCTAGATCATACCTATTTGACTGGGCAAGAATATAGGGATTTAGTTCCTGGATGCTCTTTTATTTTTGGTAACTTGTTGTTAGCATACATGAAAGTGGAAAGGATTAACTGTATCTTTCCGATGTCGATCGCCTTCATGTCTGAGTTCAGAGCTCTACACAGCTAAAACAGCAGCTGTTAATACAGTATAGTTTATTCTTTGTTTTGTATAGTCAACTCCAGATAATACAGTCATGAGTTTAGCAAAGAATTTAAGCCCCTCCTGTTTCTGATTTGGGTGAAACTGAAGCTAGTATCATGTTGAAGAGTCAGAGTTTCAAGTGATATACTAAACCCCAGAGTGCCTCATCATCTGGTGTTTTTAGGGACACCTAGTTCATACGGTACTTACAGTGATGTTAATAAATGTTGTAGAACATGAGAAGACTGATTTTCTCTGGTAGTGCCTAGCCATCCACTGTACCTATGTTTGTCTCGTGTAATTTTTAAAAGATAAATCCAGTATGTTTTGCAACAGTTCAGTAATCAAATTTTTGTTTTTTGTTTTTTGTTTTTTCTTGTTTTTCGTGTTTTTTTTCTGGTTTCCTGAAGGAGGCAGTCAAGGTTTGGAAAACATTTTTTTTTTTTAATTGCTCCTACCTTTTTTATTACATGTTTACTGATGAATGCCATCTTTTGATCTCCACCTCTTCTTTTTCAAGCATCAGATTTTCTTTAGATCTCCCACTGATTGCTTTGCCTTTACACCCTCCCCCTCTCCACTTGTTCAGACTTTTTTCAACTCCGTTCTGTTTCCCATCCGATGCATAACTCTGAATTCTGAATCTTTTGTGAATGCGTAACTATCGTGAATTCTGAATCTTTTGGCTGTCTCTTACTTCTGAGGTTTCCTGCCTCCTCTCCTTCAATGCACACGGGTAATTGGTGGACGCTGTTCAAGACAGGATTAGGGAAAGACCCCAACTGACAATTTTGGGGGATCCCAAAGCCAGTATTTTGCATACTGACAGCAGATAACCGCTTCCCTCATGAGCTGAGGATTCACTGAAATGACAGTTAATGACATGCCAAATCTAATTTTTATCAAAAAGATAGGTAATTAAAATCCAAGCATAATGTCCCTTGGTAAGAACCATGCTATCTGCAGGTTACGCGGTATACTGTTATATATTAAATTTAATCTACATAGCGGTACATGCGGCTATCTGATAGTGAGTGCAGATCATTCTGCAGTTGCTGCTGTAGAACTGCGAATGATACGGGATTTAACATCTCTTTTAATTACAGTTGACTGTCAGTTGACATAAATGACATATAGAGTGAATTAGAATTCAGTTAGAAAACTTGGAAATTACCAGGAAGTTGACCTGCAAACAGTTCATATGTAGCTGATGTAGAAAATAAATAATTTTGCTTTTTATTAAATATGACTTACTCCACAGGATCATCCAAGAGCAGAATATGAAGCTAAAGTTTTAGAAAAATCACTGAGAAAAGAACACAAACATAAAGAGGTATGGTAAAAATATCCATTCGTTTCACTTCTAAAAAAACTTTGGAAAAGAAGGTTTTTATAGCAGGCACGGACCCAAGACTAAGAAATAAGTAAAAAACAGAGTCACTGCACATTGTGTTTAAAGTCCAGATGTCTTCGGTCCTAGCATACATGGGGGAGTTGGTGTATGCCAGTGTGCAAGACCTGATCAAGTCTAGAAATGTCCTTAATGATTAGGTGGAGGAGTGTGGCTTAGGGAAGCTGATTGAAGCCGATTGAAGGGGCGCTCCCATTAGGCTAATGAATCAAGTTTGAGAAAACCATAAGAAAGCATCTTATTCTGTGCTAATATAAGTACCTCTCAGGAAAGGTGCTCTGTCTTGCTTGGCTTTTTTTGTAAACAAAAAATATTACTAGAGCATTAATGAAAAGTACTAACACCAATTTCCTTGCCGAATTCCAGCTTTGATAATAACTTTCTGCCTTTTTAAAAACATAACTTCCATTTTATTCCACTGAATAAGGTAGCGCTCACTTCTGCTTTTAACTCGCTCTTTACAAATCGCCGTGAGAAAGGTGCCGCCGGTCATCCCAGGGGCACGTGCATCTCGCCAGCAGACGGTGCGATCCCTCTGAGCAGCTTCCCTGCCCTGTCGCTGAAGGATCTAATTCCCACCCTATTACTGTCTGTCAGCAGCAGACCGATTGGGAAAAGCTCCTTTTCTCCCTCACATACTGGTTTCCACCCTACCAGAGGTTATTAACCCTTAACTGCAAGAAATCAGCCCTTTTGTATGACCGGGTTTTTAAGCAGAGAAGTAAATTCTCCGGCTTAAACAAAGTCTGTCAGCAGAAATTCCTCTTTTGTATCAGTTGCCAGTGGTACAGTAGCATAGAACCATGCCACAAATTGGGATTTTATGAAAACCCTATGAAAATAAAACCGCAATAACCACATTAACATGACGTACACTCCAGGAGACAGCATGCGTAAATTGGACTGGCGTTAAACTGAATGTGTCTGATTTTTGTCCCGTGCTTATACTTGAGTACCGTTGGGCCCCTCTTAAATGATGCTACAAAGCTGACAATGGTGTGTTCCCGTTAATTTATAGGATGCAGTGTGTAAGCAGTTCGGCATCATGTGCAATACCTTACTGCGGCACTGCTTTAAAATCCCTTGCAGAAGAAACAGAATTCGGGTTGCTGCCCTCGTATCGGCTGGTTAAACAATGTTGGAATACAGGCTTCTCTGTATTCTGCTAAAAACCTTTCACTTGCTGTACTTTTGGGTTTATTAGGAATTCAGATCTTAAATGTGGAAGACTGTTGGGTAATCGGACAATTTTTTTAACCAGACTATTTATAACTTTTTGGGCTGTGTTCAGTTTGGATGTTACTAATTTGGGAAACATGAGAAAAGGAGTTTTTTCTGAAAGACTCGGTAATTATCTTTCATTGGGATCTAGAGTGTTAAAGTTCAAATTCAACAGTTGTAAGACATCTTGGAAATCTTAAAAAAATCTCTAAAGCTAAACGAGAAATTGCTAATATTTTTTCAAGAGAAGTCCAATTAAAAAAAAAAAAAAAGGAAAAACTGTTTGGACATTCTTTATCATAAAAGATTCTTTTTATCATAAAGGAAAAAGAAAGGCACAATCCTAAATCAAAAAGGGACTGTCCTTTGCAGGGTTGCTTGACCTACCCCCAGGATTTGGGGCAAGAGTTTGTCTTTTGTTGATGTTATGTTTTATTGACTGAAAGCTGAAACACAAAGCCTTAAGCAACCTAATACAGCATTCACTTGTGCCTAAACTGCTATGTATGCTGAGTCAGTAGAGAGTATATAGATTAATTTAGCAGTGCTTTGTAATGCTATATTGCCCCATCCTTTCTTTTGTTTCCTTTGACTGCCATCAGAAGCATCGGTATTTTCCAGAAGAGACAGCAAACAAATGGAGACAAAGAGTTAAGACAGTCATGGCTGGGGTGAAATTGGTTCTTTTTATTCAAACTTATGAAGAAACTCAAATTATGAGTAATTATGGAAGACACAAATCAATTTGGTTTTGGCTGTTGAACCTTTGTTTAATATTCACATTCAGTTCTGGGTTTCTTCCCCTTCCTCCCCTTGTTTCTTCAGCACTCTGTGGGACACTGTTTCTGTGCATTGGGAATGGCACTGCATGGCTAATCTTAGATTTTCCGTCCTGGACTGACGTTACGTTTTGCAGTGGAGCATGGGCCGTGTGTTGAAAGAGTTGCTTGCACTTCCCTGAGACAACGTGCATGTAATAAAAATAGAATTTGAGTAATATTTTTATGTACATTATACCGTGTGCGTCATCTTCCATAATGTTCCTTTTGTTGTTTATTTTCTGGTGTTTAGAAACAATTCCTGGCATCAAAGTTTATGAAAGACTCTGGATAAGCAATACTGTTCTATGTGAAATTTTCATACCCAAATTCAGGCAGTGGCTGGTTGACAGGATTTAGGGTATCCTATAACAACCCCATGCAGCGCTACAGGCTTGGGGAAGAGTGGCTGCAAAGCTGCCCAGTGGAAAAGGATCTGGGGGTGTTGGTTGACAGCCACCTGACTACAAGCCAGCAGTGTGCCCAGGTGGCCAAGAAGGCCAACAGCATCCTGGCATCTATCAGCAATAGTGTGGCCAGCAGGAGCAGGGCAGTGATCGTCCCACTGTACTCGGCACTGGTGAGGTCCCACCTCAAGTGCTGTGTTCAGTTTTGGGCCCCTCACTGCAAGAGAGACATTGAGGCGCTGGAGCGTGTCCAGAGAAGGGCAACGGAGCTGGTGAGGGGTCTGGAGCACAGGTCTGATGAGGAGCGGCTGAGGGAATGGGGGTGTTCAGCCTGGAGAAAAGGAGGCTGAGGGGAGACCTTCTCGCTCTCTACAGCTCCCTGAGAGGAGGAGGTAGCGAGGGGTGGTCGGTCTCTTCTCCCAAGTAACAGGCGATAGGACAAGAAGAAATGGCCTCAAGTTGCTCCAGAGGAGGTTCAGGATGAATATTAGGAAAAAGTTCTTCACAGAAGGGGTTATCAAACATTGGCACAGGCTGCCCGGGGAAGTGGTGGAGTCGCCATCCCTGGAGGTGTTTAAAAGATGGGTAGATGTGGTACTGAGGGACGTGGTTTAGTGGTGGACTTGGCAGTGTTGGGTTGGTGGTTGGACTCGATCTTAAAGGTTCCTTCCAACCGAGACGATTCTATGATAAAGCTATTATACACGTGCATCGTAACTCCTATTGGCGTGGTCCATTGAATACCATGTGGATAGTCAGATAGTTAAAAATCATTCACGTTGATGAAATTTCAAGTCTTATTGCACACCAAAACAAGATTTTTGCTATCAGCTGTGAGTTCATCTTGGAGTTACTCAGTAGCATACTTAATTTGTATTTCAGTGGAACCAGTTGTGCAACTGCAAAGCTGCAAATATTGACTGGGGAGCAAGAGGGAAAGAAGGAGAATTTTTCTAGGGAAAGCAAAAGAAAATATTTAATAGTAGGAGAGATCTTACTTCATGGTTTATGACAGCCTATTTGCATGTTTCCTTCAAAAAGTATACAGAAAAATCTGCTTTATTTATACTCGCAGTGCAGGCGCTTGACCAATTTGAACCTAGATACGGAGTAAACAATTTGCCTGTGTGGAATTGTAGCTGTAAACACTGTGTCTTTGCATCTTCTAACTGGTTGTGTATTTGCTAGCCTTTTTTTTTTTTTCCCTCTCTGTTTTTGTCACGTGCAAAATCTCACGCTCCATCTTTATTAAATGTACCCTTTCCTCCCCCCTCCCCCCTCAAATTTTAGACAGATAAAGAAAAGCTGACGTGGAAGGATCGCTTTCCAGCCTATTTAACCAATTTTGTTGGCATTATCTTCATGGTAAGCATCACCCGGTAAAACCTGAAATTGATGTTACCGCGTCGTTGTGTAGAACAGAAGAGATGGAAACGTTAGTGAAACCATGACAGACTTTATCAGGTTCATGTGGTTCACAGTGGCTTTTCCCCAGTGAAAAAAATCAAGCATTTTATTGTTTTAGAATCTGAAATCTTTTCAAGAGCTTGAATTTCTACTTGCCCATCTCTTTCCACTACAGAAATAAGAATACGTAAATCGGGTAGGGGGAAAAATGAAATTATCAGCACCATTGATGGGATGAAACTTAAAAAGTAGAGAGAGTCCTCTCAGAAAGTAGTCAGGGAGTAGAGAACAGCCTCATTTTTATACCACACTTCTTTGAAAGAAATGATGTGGCCAATTGCAATCCTGATTGCAGAGATTTTTAATAAATCAGTCAAATTTGGGGTTATACCAAATAACAGGAGAATTGCAAACAGAGCACTTAATTCAAGGAAAAGGTAAAACAATGATGAGAACATCCTTTTTCCATTTGCTGATAAAGCATCAGCACTTAAATTTTGAAGGAAATAATCATAATTCAAGACATGGAACAGATTCACAGGTGGATAAAAAAAGCTTAAGCCCTTTCCAGTAGTAGAATACATCAGACTCATTCACTTAATTTGCTTTCGGGGGATAGGGATTCTGGTTTGGGTTGCTTTTTTTTTTTTAATATTTGTGTTTTCAGAGAATGGAAGTGCAGTAAATCTAATCTCAGCTGAAGAATCGGTGCCTTATAAGAATCACGTTTTAAATTATTCCTCTATTTAAGCAATGAAAAATTGAGTAAGATTTTATGCACCTTTACATTGCCAGGAAGAGCGTTGATTTAATCAGATTGAATTTCAGTTTGGGATTATGGCAGCATAGTGAGCCTGAGCAGGGTATTTGAAGGCTTGTGTGCATACTCAAGCTAAAATACTCCTCTCTGCTTCAACCCTGCCTTTCTTTTACAATACAGCAAATATCACGTATATATGCTGTTGCTGTTAGGGCTGAAAGGAAACCTACTAATACTTTTAATATGAGCAGCTAGTTTACATTTAGGTGCCTTTAAAAAAAGCCTTTTGCAAGTGATTGTGGCATCATTGTGTCAGTTTTTTCACGTGATGATCGAATTACTAGCAAAAGAGGATCTTTTCCCATAGTTCATCCAAATGATTGGGAGCCTTAATGCAGAATTGGGTGGAATTGAGATGTGGCCCAGAGATCCCCTTTTTAAGGTCATCGCTAAGTCCCCGCGCGAAGTATTTATAGTTAAATCTTTCCTAAGAGGCTGCTCTACTCTTACTTGCAGGTTGGACTGACATTCGCTATAGTGTTTGGAGTCATCATATACAGGATCTCGACCGCAGCAGCGCTGGCAATCAGTTCAACTCCCTCGGGCCGGTCAAGCGTTAGGGTCACCGTCACTGCCACCGCCGTCATTATCAATTTGGTCGTCATCATCATCCTGGATGAAGTGTACGGCTGCATCGCAAGGTGGCTAACTCAGATCGGTAGGTTTAAATTCTCACCTGATGTTTGCTAGAATGATTTTAAATGAGAGGACCCAAACGACTGGCTTTTGTGCTTAACTTCAAAGTGGTGAGCAAACCCAGGAATTCCATATGTGTGGCTCAAAT
Organism: Vanellus vanellus; assembly: GCF_965231255.1. Taxonomy (NCBI): domain Eukaryota; kingdom Metazoa; phylum Chordata; class Aves; order Charadriiformes; family Charadriidae; genus Vanellus; species Vanellus vanellus. The sequence goes on along the minus strand of NC_138911.1, from coordinate 3,294,673 downwards.
TCTAACCAGCTACTTAGAAGTATCAAAGTGCACATGGATTCAGCTTTATTTTTTAAATTTTTCTTTCAACGCTTGTAGTACTAATCACTAATCCACTTATGGGTGATGGGGATACAGAATACAGCAGAAATTCCTATGCCTAATCTTGGACTTCACTCCTCTATATCACAATTACCATTTTCATTTTCTGCCATTTTTTATTTGGCATAAGACATGTCAAAAAATACAAAACTGTGAGTGCAAAAAAAAAAAAAAATCCACTGTAGAAAAAAGAAATTTTGAATCCTTTCCAAAAACACATCAGTGACAAAAGGTCCAGCAATCTTTTCGGATAAGTTCTTATCCATCTGCAAATGATTGTCACAGAGGTCGCCAGATGTGGAATGAAAATGGAATTACTGTTGTAACACAACTGAACAGTGGGATCCTCAGCAGATTGACCACTTACCTCAGTGAGGCCACATCACTTTAATATGTATATATTTTGCTGATATTTGGCTCATGTTTTCAGAATTCCACATTTACAACGTCTTGAAACGTTGCAGGTAGGATAATTCCTTAACCTTTCTTATTCGTGTCACATTGGTTCCAGAGGTGCCAAAAACTGACAAGAATTTTGAAGAGCGGCTGATTTTTAAGGCTTTCCTGCTGAAATTTGTCAATGCCTACACCCCCATTTTCTACGTCGCTTTTTTCAAAGGCCGGTGAGTAATGCAAAAGGCTGTTCAGGGTCTCAGCTCGTGGCTTATGAGACAGCTGTAGCTGAGCTAAGACCACAGTTGGATGATAAAGTAAATCTAGTTTAAAAACTCCTCTGTATTGACCCAAAACCTCTGCAGCCTCATGGGATAAAGCGGGGACCTGGTACTCCGCTGTTTCAAAGTTGTTAAAGCCATTACGTTAAGATAATTCCGTATGTTCAGATACAATCCCCCATCAGGCTATTTGCCGTTGTCTATTTACCACTCTCAACCTTCTATCGTAGCGAGTATCATCTCTCTTCTTGCAACCAGCATGAAAGCACAAGGCTAAAGTAAATACTCCATGTGGCGTGTTCCGGCTAATGCAACAGAAATGAGAATTACCTTAGAGGATTTCGGCCAAGATGTGCCTTATAATATTGTAGGACACACGGCTGCAGTTTTACTGAGTTGTTTCCTCAGTAAACAGGACTTACTCTTTAAAACAAAACCAAAGTTAATTTTTTTCATTCACTTTTTCAGGACTAAACATTAGGTGGTCCCACTCAAAGGCATAGAGTTTGACATAAATGATTTTAGGAATCAAATATAAAAAGTATATATTAATTTTATATTCAAATAAAATTATAAACTTCATACATATTTTTATAACTGTTGTGCCCTAGGTTTGTTGGACGTCCAGGAGACTACGTCTACATTTTCCATTCTTTCCGAATGGAAGAGGTAATTGCATTTTACCCTGTCTGTGATCGTGGCGGGTGGGAGCACCGTCTGCCCCTGCCACGGGGATGCACCACATGTTCTCACTGACATTTTCTCTGTCCGCTCTAGTGCGCTCCGGGCGGTTGTTTAATGGAGTTGTGTATCCAGCTCAGTATTATCATGTTGGGCAAGCAGCTGATCCAGAACAATTTATTTGAGATTGGAATCCCGTAAGTAGCAACTTTTCGTTTGTTTTTTTTTTGTTTGTTTGTTTTGTTTTTTTTTTTTTTTAAGGTGTGTGCAATACACTGTGCATCCACTGCCCCCTGACATGAACGTGGTTCGCAGGCTACCTGCAAGATTTTTGCAGTAAGCCCATGCCCGCTGCATTGCAAATACCTGCGTCCTCACTGCACCTGCACCCAGCGGTGCAGATGGCTTTGAAAAGTGTTAGGCGATATATAGCTTTCTTACTCCTTAGCAAGAGGTGCAATACTGAACACACGATTCAATTATAACCGTGTTTCGGTACCTGTACACGCCGATCCCTGATACTTTTAGTGTATCGTGGCTCTTGCACAGTTCTTATGCAAATAGGTATGGAGCTTATTGTGTCTGTTAATGTAAAATAACTGAAAAACGGGGACTGTGGCCAGAATGGCATGCTAACTGAAGCATTTCCATTTCCCCCAGAAAAATGAAGAAATTCATACGATACATGAAATTAAAGCGTCGGCGTTCTTTAGACCATGAAGAGCACATGAAAAAAAAGCAACGTTATGAAGTGGACTATAACCTGGAGCCTTTCGCTGGACTTACTCCTGAATATATGGAAATGAGTGAGTGAGGTGGAAAGCTTCTTTCCACCAGCATTTTAAACCATAATTATTCTGACTAATTGGGATGGAGAGCTGAGGTTTTTGAACTGTAGATTCAGTGGACAGTGGATATGGGGCATAACTTAATTATTAAAGTGTATAGTCTCAGACTGCAGCATGTTTCAGCCGGCTGCTGGCTGCTTCAGGGAGGAATTGTGCTCTCGGCTGTTCATCAGCCCTTTCTTCAGCACTGTATTTTCGATATTTCCTTTCAAGCCATGTGACATGTCACTGTCAAGTTTCAAATGCAAATGATTAAACGGCATAAACTTGAGATTGTGAGGCATATTTTATCATCGATTGCACCCTACATTGGAAATAAGTTACTTAATTCAGATTTCATAATTTCCACTGCGTAGTGTGGTCAGGCAAACCATGTCTGAGACAGAAAATGTTGATTTAGTCTCCCAGCACGTGTCGTCGTCTTAGAATCTGGGGGGGTGGCACTGACATGGTGATGTACGCGTCCAATAAATACTGACCCCAGTCATTGAAATGGTTTCTTTTTCTTTTCAGTTATTCAGTTTGGGTTTGTAACGTTGTTCGTGGCATCCTTCCCGCTGGCGCCTTTGTTTGCTTTGCTGAACAACATCATTGAAATCCGTCTAGATGCAAAAAAGTTTGTTACTGAGCTGAGGAGACCGGTAGCAGTCAGAGCAAAGGATATAGGTAAGTGCAGAGCGCTATTGTTATCCCTGTTTGTTTATTCCTGTATTGATGGCAGGATATTATTTTGCTGAGTTAGTTTCATTAACAGGAAGATATTTATAGGAAAATTCAAAACGTTAGACTGTGGCTTAACTGTGAACTGTCATAACTTATCGAGCCTTTACTTTTAAAATAGAAAGATCAGCGCTTTAAATTCAGATAAATATTTTATTAAGTAAACGATATCAGTTTTCAAATCAAAATGATCAATACAATAGTGAAATAGTTCTGTGGTTCTGCACATCAACCGCTCTTCCTGGCAATGTAGTTTTCTTGCAGAAGCAAAAATTTCTGCACTTAATAACCGAGGACTGGGCTGGAGAAACACACTTGGGAATGAGAGATGACTCAAAAGTCTGTGGGTAAATGTATCCCTTCGTCCCTACTCAGCACGAATGTCAGAAGGGTGAAGCTTGAAAGCTGCAGTGAATCTAGCTGGAGTGGGGCTCTGCGGTTGTACAGTGACAACAGAGCGATCCTCCCCTTACTGCGGGGGGCTAACAGCTACGGGTGTATGTAACAAGGAAGCTATTTCTTCCAAATGCTGGTTACTTACGAGTAAAAAAGTCATTAAAATAATTGTTTGTGTTCAGAACCAGTCGGCAGGTTCATTCTGGAATTGTGCAAGCAGAGTTTTTCCTTGGGCTCATCCTTGTGCCCTAGGATCATCCTAGAGTTGAAGAACACGTTGTGTTTTGTCACGCTGTTGCCTTTACCATGACACTGCTTTTGGGGTGTTTTGCAGCTGCCTCATTTGATGCTGCGGGCCAAGGTTGCTGGTGGAGATGTTAGGGGGCTGCTTGTTCTTTTTTTTTTTGTGGTGTTTTTGGCTTTGTTTTTGAGAGGGTGTTAATTGCAATTTACTGCAATTCAGTCCCGCTCTTGTGGGTGAAAGAACCTCACTTCTTTCAGACATCCCAAAGTCAGAGATTGTGAGATGGCTACAGACGAACCAGACAAGTTTTTAGGGCAGGCATCAGCAGAATCAGGAGAGAGAGAAGGTCCCACCTGCTAACAGCAATGGTAACCACTGGCAGCACGCAGAGGTCTATCTCTGCTTCCACTGGTATGGTAATATCTATTCCTGAAGCTCAGTTCTGTGCTCCGTCCAGGCTGCCTGTGTATGCTGTGCCAGAAGACCAAAGCTATATGAAGTATGAGTTAGTTACTAAGCAAAGGTTTCAGCCAGGCCGGAGTCGTCTTCCAGGGATGTCACCCTGTGTAAAGCCGCCTACATCTTCCTACCTTTTCAGACCCAGAGTAGGAGAGTGGCTCCTCAGGGCTGTAACCACATGGATCTGGTAGCAGCACTGGATTTTACCATCAAGACTTCAACTAAGGAGAAATCTCCAAGCTGTCAGTAATGACCAGGAGACTGTTAGAGAGGCCAGGCACAAGGGTGCGCAACCACGTGCACTAAACCTACACTTTGTGTAGACATCAGAGAAGCTTTTCCATGGGGAAGGCGCAGATCTGTGGGACATCATGCATCATCCTCAGAGTAAATCCAGAGGGGTTGAACCTGAGTCAGTATGGGGCTGGTTGGCACCACATTTTGTATGCACAGAGACCTTGCTGAGGAAACCCGTATCTATATGGTTTCCAGATGCAAATGGAAAAATCCCATTGAGTGGCTCCACTGGATCTTGGCTTTCTCGAAGCTGAGGTAGGATAAATAGTGACGAGAAGGTGTAGAGACAGATCCAGATCCTTACAACTGGTATACCAGTATGTTTGCACCATGTATGCGGAGGTTCCAGCTCCCTATCTGTAGTTTTCTTTTTTCTCCTCAAGCATTTGGGAAGTTTGAATGAAATGTCCTGATGTTTTTCTTTTCTACCTATGCCAGCATTCTTCTGTCTCACATTTGCCCACCACTTCCTCAAAGAAGCTTTTAGCTTAAAATCTCAAAAAAAATAGGTGCCTAAACATGGCTTTGGAAGACAGAGTTGGGCTCCCTTTGTCTAACGGTCATTAATTTAATGTCTTATAATTTGTTCTTTTTTTATTTAAAATACAACTCTAGTTCAGCACAGTCATAAGTACTCTAACACTGTTAACTAAAAATGTTATTTATCTAACTAACGACTGGAACAGCATTTACATGTTTGTCTCGTTCTGTAGGAATCTGGTATAATATCCTCAGGGGTATTGGAAAGCTTGCTGTCATAATAAATGTAAGTAATTTGGCACGAATAAAATTTTAATTCAATAGGCTGGCTTTTCCATTCTGCTCCATTAGTTTTATTCCAGCATAAATCCCTTCAAATGAAGTGATAGTATATGACTTAGAAATTTCCTGAAATATTAGAGAATCGGATGCAGTGTTTATTTTCAAGTTGTAATACGAGTAGCAATAATATAAAATAGTAAGTAGTCATTGCAGCTTTTTTCCAGAATGTTTTCATAAACCAGTTTTGCCCTTCAAACAAATAAGACCGCAGCTGCTTACTTTTGCTCTTTTGAAACACTGGCACTAAGATGATGTATTTTCAGTGCCCTTTTTAGGGTCAGGTACTCATCTGGCTGTGAATTAGTTCAGCTCATCAGAGCGCGGTGTCCCTCTGTTGAAAATCTGTCCTCGAACTGCATTGCTCTCACTCAGATAGTTCTGAAAATCTGTGAAAATATTTTTTTGTTTACTTCAACAGTGAAGTTGGATAGTAGCATACCTTATATATTCATCTGTGGACTTATCAAATATTCTGTATGAATAGACACCCACATGATCATCTTCATTGCACCCCACCCGGGGAAGGATGAGAAAAAAGTTGCATGACAAGCTGAAAACGTGTTTGCAATGCAGCAAAACAGGGGCCGTGTAGAGGTCACGGCCACACGCCCGTGGGCCCCCTCCCTGGGTTTTTATCCACCATTATCCAGACTGGAAGTCCCTTCGCTTTGCCCACAGGTGTCTGTTGTGCTATGGCCAAACCATTCTTTGGGTTATTTGGTATGCTGCCTTAAATTGTCTTTACCATTTCTCCTCTTTTCCTTTGGAAATAATTTCTGTATTTTTTTTCTCTTTTCTTCGATGCAGTCTCTCTTTGTGATTATCCAGTGTTATTTTTCCCTCTTTGATCCATGTACTACCCCCCTTTATCATCAAATAAGTAAAACATTCTGTACTGTGTGTGTTCCACATGTACATGAGATTTATGCCAGTGAGAATGTTCCATAATAATGATAAATGAGAAAGGCTAAAGTTATTAAGAACTCGGCTGAATTGGCTGTCTTGCATTTTGTGTGTGATGTTTTCAGAAAACCTTTTTAAATAACCAAATAAAATGCAATTTTGGTGACCATAAAAATAAAACTGGGCTCGGTCTGCTCGTCCTTTTATCTCGATGGAGTTAAAAGCCACATACAATTAATGGCCTTTTGCAATGCAATGACAATTTAAAGAGTCGATTCACTGTCAGTTGTTTACAGAACAGAAAAGTATTTGGAAATCCATCGGTTGGACCTTATACAATGCATCGGGGACAAGCTGTGACTGGGGAGCGGGGAAGCAGCGCTGTGTTTTGCTTTCCTCTGGCGCTGGGGAGTACGGCAGCTCCATTCTCTGGGGAATTTGAGTTGTTACCCACGTAGAACTCTCAGTGGGGGTGGAACTCCTCCATCTGATATCCTGCAACTCGGAAGAGTAAGCAGTAAATACTCCCTTGTTGCAGCAGGGAATGCTCTGTTTTTAGGGCCCCGTGGGCTGCAGTCTTCTCCCTCCTTGTTTTCAGAAGTTGCGCGAGTTGTTTGGGCGAGACGTACTCGAGTATATTATTAATATGCCTTCCAGTCCCTAAAGGGGGCCTACAGGAGAGCTGGGGAAGGACCTTTTACATGGGCATGTAGCGATAGGACGAGGGGGAATGGCTTTAAACCGGAAGAGGGCAGGTTCAGATTGAACATTAGGAAGTTTTTCCCTGTGAGGGTGGTGAGGCACTGGCACAGGTTGCCCAGAGAGGCTGTTGGGGCCCCATCCCTGGAGGTGTTCAAGGCCAGGCTGGACGTGGCCTTGGGCAACCTGGGCTGGTGGGAGGTGTCCCTGTCTATGGCAGGGGGGTTGGAACTCGATGATCTTCAAGGTCCTTTCCAACCTAAACCATTCTATGATTCTATGATTAACTTAACCACTGCCTGAATATTGTGCTCACTCTTTACTCTTATGGCTTAGGCATTTGTGATCTCATTCACATCCGACTTCATTCCACGCCTCGTGTACCTGTATATGTACAGTGAGAATGGCACCATGCATGGCTTCGTGAACCATACACTATCCTCTTTTAATGTCAGCGATTTTCAAGCAGGAACAGCTCCAAACGACCCCATGGATCTTGGCTACGAGGTTCAGATATGCAGGTACTCTCTTGAGTGATAACTAACTTTAAGTGTTTTCACAGCTGACAAAGAATGGGGCGAATTTTTCCATTCCCTTGTATTTTCAATACTTTTTCAGCACCTTCATAGCCTTTTATATCAGATGGATCCATTGCCTTGAACGTCTCAGCTTACGTATTAAGCAACCACAACACCTGAATGTGAAGCACTGCTTATTCTGGGAAATAGAGATCAGCATTGTTAAATTCTGTATTTGTCCATGCAAAGATTTTTATGTATTCCCTTTTTCAGGAAAGGTGATACATAATGATAAGCAGCACAATGATGCTTAAGGGAATGAATCGATCTAACTGTGATGTCATGTTGCTGTATCATATGCTACTTGATATAATGACTGTGACTTCACAGTGCACCTCTCTTTTTTGTCCAGTTTCTGTAGCAATTCCTGGTGAGATTAATAGCGGCCTTATCTGCACTGGAACTTAAGACCCACTTAAAGTGTCATTGTACAGGAAACCTGCATGCCTCTAACGATTTCTACATACTAGTTTCATTTTTAAAGGAAAATTATTGTTGCACATTTCAGCTTGTGAAGCAGTCTAGGTCAGTGCTTTGCCTAGGCTTCCTTAGATACGCAGCATCTTCAAAACAAAGGTTTTAATGCTTAGAATTGGGGACCAAAGCCAAATATAACAGCAAAAGCACTCAGACCAACAAGAGTGAAAGGGGGACAGCGGGGGTAGGAAGGGGAAGAGGAGGACAAGGAAGAAAGCGACATTGCAGGGGAGCAAACAAAGAAAAATGACTTTGGTATACACATACTGAAAAAAAATACACAAAGTGACGAGGAAAAAACCAAACCTTTATAACTGTATTATTTTTTATTTTATATTCCTTATAAATTTGCATAGTGCAAGCTAATCTGCTGAAATGACTGCTGAATAGAAAAACCACTCAAGATGAAAGAAAAAAACAACCAAAATTGCATATGTATTAGCTTTGCTTGCTTTTACTTTCTCCTGGTTTCCTAGTGGCCATGTTTGGACCCAGGATAAACGAGGTTGTCAAACGTGGTTTTAACACAGAACTTGGAGAACAGAAGTGTTAGTGCCATGGTCCCATACAAAAATGCCAGGTTTATTTGCTTTCTAGCTTCTTTCTTCTTCCCATCCCATCATTTCTTCCATATTTCAGGGGGTTTTAAAATCATTTGAAAATGCGGAGCCCTGTTTCTTTCAAAACACTGACAAGATGCTGTGGTTTTAAATTTAAGGTTTTTTTTTTTTTTGGCCCCTTTTCTAACAAGTTATGGTTGATGAGCTCATAGATTTTCTGTAAGCCATAAGCCATAGCTTAGGCAAAATTCTCACCTCTCTATATAGCAAAATTTAGCTGCGAGCTTTTGCTAATCCTGAACAAGGAGAATACCACATAGCATAACACACTCTATGGATCCAAGATCAGTATTTTTGTCTTTAAAATTAGTCTGAAAAATATATGTTTGGGGATTTTTTACCAATTTTAAAAGAAAGTAAATTATCTGAGCTGTGTAGTTTACTTCATCTTTATGCAGAATTGATTTTGTTTGTACTAATCAGAGGGCATTAAGATTAAAGACCTTTAATTTTGAGTAAACCCTGAAGGCTGTGGGAGGCTTTGAGCTGTGTCTTGTTTCTGAGAGGTTACTACAGTGTCATGCTGTAATAGTGAACTTGCTTTTAGACGGTTCGATTTACTGTTCGACTGTTGGGTATTAATTCCTCATGGTGCTAAAATTTCTGAATGACAGCACTGATTTACCGAGTCTTGTTTTGCAGATACAAAGATTATCGAGAACCCCCTTGGTCTGAAAACAAGTATGACATTTCAAAGGATTTCTGGGCTGTCCTAGCAGCAAGATTAGCATTTGTGATAGTTTTCCAGGTAGGTTCATACTGCAGGCACCTTTTATACGAGAAAGAAACAAAGTTATGGTATTTCTTCAGCAACATAAAGCAAGTCACCTTTGGAAACAAGTTATTAGGCCAATGAAATTACCTTCTTCCTCAGCTGTTTTCTGGTAAAGCAAAGAAATTTGCCCATCCTCATTCACCCTCTTCCTTCTACCCACCCAGGCCCAGGCATATCCCCAGTGGAAAAATTCATCCCCAGGGATTCCCTGAACTGGTTTGGTGCAGAAGCAACTTAATGACCTTAGTGAGCAGCAAAGCACAAGGCTGATACTAATTAGGTCCCACCAATTTCTCCAGTAGGACATCAACAAATTCACTGAAGCAGCATAAATTTCATCCAAACTCATTTCTAGACCTACCCAAGAAATGAAATTTCCAAAGTTTTCGCAGCTAGAATTTAACTCGCACCTGAACAAGAAGGCAAAATCTTGTAATTTTTCACTAAATAACATTATTTGATCACAACAGTGACGCTGGTTATTGTGACACAAGCGTTTTAACAACTTGCTCCAAAATTTTTATTCCATTTTACTTTGTGACGAAATAGGTATATTTTTGTGAAAGACCTCCCTTTCATTGAATCAAGGTCTTTAAATCAGAAACATTTCATTGGAATGTACCTTACCAACTTTCATCATTTTACCTCTTGTTATTTGTTTCTGCTTTTCTGATGTAAAACTTGTAAGCCGTTTATCAACAGCAGTATTTCCTCGGGATTTCTAAGTGGCTGTGACAGTATTTGTATATAAATCATAGCAATCTGTGCCTGTCATTTTTCTCTACTTCTAGCAGGAACGAGAAGTTGAGGTGAATTTGGCTGGGTATCAGGCTTGCGACATGCCGTTGAGCCCAACTCAAATATTGTCCTTTCTTCATTTTCTCTTCCTAAGTACACCAAAAATAGCCCCTTCCCCTACGGTCATCCTTTCATTTGACCTTGCTGAGATTTTCTCACAATTTCATTTTCAGAACTTGGTCATGTTTATGAGTGACTTTGTTGACTGGATTATCCCAGACATTCCCAAGGACATTAGTCAGCAGATTCATAAAGAGAAAGTTCTCATGGTGGAGGTCTTCATGAGAGAAGAGCAAGGGAAGCTGCAAATGCTAGAAACCTGGAAAGACAAGGACAAGAAAAAAGGTGAAAACTGTAACAATCACAGCCCCAGACTCTCCAGGAGCCGCAGCGGGAGCTTGTCCTCCTGCCATTCGTATCCTCTGGATGTATAGAAGAGGAGGGAGTTGAGTACGTCGGGGCATTCCGCTGGTACACAAGCCATCGCGTAAAGGGCAGGACTCAATTAACGGACAACCTGGTGCATGTTGAAGGATGTGCTGCCATTTTGCTCCCATCTTTGTGAGAAATGCTCTTCTTACAAATATGGAGGACCACGTTCTATTTCTGATAATGTTGATGTTTTTTCTTTTGCACAAGCAGTAATGCAGGGAATTTTTATATTTCATTGTTAGATAACACTATTGACGTCGGTGTGCATTAATAAATGCAGGTACTTAGTACATCTTGATAGAGATATTCTCTGAGAATTTGACCATAGCCTATTAATTAACTAAATAAATCAAGGTAAATTTTAAGTAATAATTATACTACTAATTTAAAATATTTTTGGAACCCCAGGCTTGAAGGTCCATGGGGTAACTAGAATAATGTATATGCAAAATCAGCTTTAGAGTGTGCCCTGGTATTCCTTTTGGCAGGAGAGAAACCGCGTAAAGCCTACCAGACTGACTTGCTTTCCCAGACAGGCTTTAGCTCTGCTGGCAGACGTCAGTGTTTGAACCCGCAGGTCTGAAAGACGCAGAGCTCCTGCTGAGCTTTATAGTCACGCAGGTGCGTGGGGCACTTGTGGCAATCTGCTGTGTCCCTGAGACCTTCACCGGGGCACTGCTCTCTTCAGAAACATCAGAAAAGTCGATCTGGAAAAGTTCTTTTTTAACCGATGAACGACTGATGTGGATGAAGCTACCTCAGTGCCCCAGGCTGCATCGGCTGTGGTTGAGCAGTCCCCCAGCGGCTCCTTGCTCACGGCCAGGCAGCAGCAGCACAATTTCGGAGCTCCTCCCAGCAGGTAGATGATCACAGAGCATTTTGTTAAATGCCCTGAATTAATGAGCACACGTGGAGCTACAGTGACTCGCACTGCCCTGCCTAGTACTCGGACACCGTTGTTGCTGAGGAAATGCCCTTTTTCCCGTTGGATTAGCACATCCCGGTCGTAGCCAGGTTTTTCTCCGTAGCCCTCCATCCTCTGCAGGAGAAAGGAGTCTGCACCCCTTTTTCACAGCCAGTTGCTCCCGCAGACTTTCTACTGTTGAATGGCATTTCCCAGAGGCTGTCCCGGAGGAGTAAATCCAAAATGTGGCCCGCTTACTGTCTTCAGTGGAAGTTTTGCCTGCGCTGGGGCTACAGGACCAGACCTTCAGTTAGTTACAGGACTTTTCTTTTGTCTTAAAATACGCTATCTTTTGTACAAGGAGCTTCCTTAAAGTATAAGTCTAAAATCCTTACTTACGATGCCTAGCTAAATCCCATCAGTACAACTCTTTTTAAGCATAGTACATTTTAGTTTTGCTTTGTCAATTGAGAAACTGCACTTCAAAATAATATTGGTGCAATTAACCTCATTTCTTTTATTGCTTTGTCTTGTCCATGGCACTTGCATTGCAAATATAAAATGGAAAAATAAAATAAAAATGAAAGATTTCTTTAAAGTCTAACTACTGTATGGTTTGTTACAAAACCAAACGTCAGAAGAGTGTTTTCAAGAGAAGTTAGTTATTTCTTTTTTTCCTTTTTTCTCTGCCAAACTAATTTAAAGATTAATGCTAGAACTTAAAAAAAGGCCATATTTAGCTTTTGATATATTTATTTGTTTTAAAGTATGTGATAAACTTGATATTTTTCTGTAGTCTGTCCAAAGAAGGTACCAGAAAAGAAATTATGTGGAAGAAAGAAAATGGTATTAACCAAATATTCTTGAAGCTTATTTAAAATATTGATCCAACCAAAGATTTTTATTAATAAAGGGCTTATATTTTGTTAACTCTTGTTTCTGTTGTATTTTGACTTGCAGGAATGTCACTATTATTTTTAAAATTTGTATCTTATGATGGCCTACTCCTGTAGGGCCAAATCCTGCCTGATTTATTCCCACAATTAGCATTATGCCCGGTAGTAAGTGTTTACCAGATCAGGCCCACTGACTGCAATAGGACTGTGAGTGGGAATAAATCAAGCAGAATTCTGTCCGTACGTCTTGTTGAAAAAGTGTTCTTCCTCTCATTCCATGGTAGCCCAAAAGATCCAGAAGCAAGCCAAACATGAACTACCTATTCTGAAGAGAAATCTTAGGGGAACTCCCTTGAAGGGAATTTCATCTGTAAATACTTATATTCCCAACTTAATACTGACATTCCTGTAAATGGTAGAACTGTATCCTGAACACATACTTATCAGAATTTTTCATTATTTGCTGAAATCATGAAATAGTAACAGTTGCTTATACTTTCTTTTGTACAGTAAATTGTTTGAAAATGGAATTTTGTATATAAAAACTGTATTACTACTTAGATAACTATAAAACTCTTTCATGGAATCATTTTTTAAGAAAAGCAAATATATACTAAATCTGTTTCAGTTCGTGGGATTTTTTTTTCCTTTGAACACTTACTTGAAATAAACTTAAATATGCAAGAGTTTCTCCTGTGGGACAGGTTCTGTTCCCAACCCTCCTTGTGCTCTGAGTCTCCAACTACAAGTTCTGTTCCATTTGAAAACCACAGTAATTCGTGTTACAGTTTGCCTAAAACTGGATCTGCGACTCCCTTTCCAGTGCTCCTTGTGTACTTGGACAGCAGAGGCCAGAACTGAGATTTGTTTGCAGGTACTGACTACTTCATTTCTAGACATCTTCCTAACAACGTAGAAGGTAAATGTTGGGTTCCGGCTGCTCTAGATACCCACTTGGAGATTAAGTGAATCCCACCTAAGATGCATCTGTCTGTGTGAGCGCAAGGGGAGGTTTGGCTTCTAGCACAGACGCAGATGGCTGTACCACAGACATTGAATATTAAGCGATGGATTGTATCCTGGGAGCTTTAATTTTCTGATGACGTTAGTCTTAGGTATTTAGCAGAATGTAAGGTGTAAGAGCTCTTCATTAAGACATTTGAAATGGGCTTGAGGAAGAATGCTACTTGGTTTGTTCATTTAAATTGAAAAATGTATTCGTTATTAAGAAAAAAATGAAATGGTAAAACTAAAGGAATGAAACTCAGGAATTCCTTCGACTGGGTCTTGCCAGATGTAGCCCTGAAAGGAAGTAGCTCAAAGGCTACGCTGTGTGGATCACATTTTTATTGCCTTGTGAGACATGTACAAGCCAACCTGAGCTCAGAACCTGACTTGCCATTTCCAATTTTTTCTCCTTCTCCCATTTAGGTGTTCTGTGAGATGGCAAAGTGTGAGGCTTCATACAATTCTGTCTTTCTAGCCAGAAAATACTAATGCTCAAACTAATGACATTTAGTTAGATGGTGGAAATTCTTTTCCAAGATAATGGATACAAAAACCAGAAGCAGGTAAATCCCTGCCCAGTTGGTAACTGGTTTGGCATTGTCAGTTCTTGAAGACAGAATAGTAGATACGAGCTCACTAGATAGAAGATAATGCCTTCCAGAAAGAGATTTGCACTGCGGTTGTGGCACTTTCATGAAAGTTTTTTTTCATATTTGTGATGCAAGTGGAAACAAGTTTTGGTTTTGCCAATAGCAAACTTGAGGCAGGATAATGCTAATAAAGATACACTGGAGGAAGGGGGGGGGGGAAAGAAAGTTAGTACAGAGCAGCAGACATCTGGAGGTGACCAAGAAATAACTGAACATCCCTTGATGCAACTCACGGGTACCATATGGGCCAGGTTTGACGAAAGATAGCAATATTTGTATTCATACAAATACAGCTAAATTCTGTATTGATACAACGGTATCTCCGTGTCATGCATTCAATCTGTTCTTGGCATGCTTCTGCCACAAAATTGTAGGTACAAAACCCCATTTCCCAGCCCTGCTTTGATCAAAGATTAAAAAAAAAAAAAAAAAAAAAAAAGCCAAACCGCAACATATCAATGTATTCAACGGGAAAATCATTGTACCGGTTTACTTAATCCTAGAGCAAATGCAGACAATCGTAGGATAGATTACAGCTGGCAGTGGCTGCAGAGACCATTTTTGACCCATTGCTAAAAAAAGCTGTTTGCTTTTTGCTACTCCAAGTTTGTGGCAAAGACACAACTTCAGTTGGTGCATTTGAGGAGGAAATCATACCCACCTTATTGTGTCAACAGTACCAGTCTGAATCTTCTGGATTTCCATGTCATTGTGTTTCTAAGATACTGTCTTACAAATATTTTGCAGTCTTAAATAGCTTAAGGGTGAATAAGTCTCAAGTGAAGGCACAGATACATTTCTATTTTTAAACCCTCCGTGCTCTCTGGTCCTGAGCTGTTAATGATCTTTTTGGCTGTTGCGATTTCCAATAAGCAATAATAAATCAATTTCCTTTTCATCTTGTTACCTCAGGAGTTTGAACTCTCCAGAAGTTTCACAGATCGCTTAAGTCCATTTATAGTTTCCTATTAAGTTTTCAGAGTAAACAACTCTTTTTCCTTTCACCCCTGAAGAAACCGTGTCTTAAAATTTATATGGATTCCATTCGAACTCTGGTTCAATTCTTCTCACATTTGAGTACTATTTATTCCATGACCAAACACAATATGCCATTTTTAGTACAGCAGAGAAAAACCAAAGTTCTTTTTTTAACCTCCATCTTTTTTTTAGCCCAACAGGCCCTTCTGAAGAAGAAAGTAACTATTAACGTGGCTTCTTCTTAATTTTTAATGCCATGCATGCCACCTGATTAGAGGCCATCTGAAGCCAAAGAAAATATTTCCTTTGACTCCCTTTGACTGCAGTGCACTTTCATGAGACTAAGCATTGCTTATTGAATTATTGGTTTCTCGTATAATAAAAATTCGTGACACTTACTGTATGGTATTTCTATAACCCAGTAGTGTCAGCTAAAGCCAAAATACGTTGATGCGGATGAGTTGTGTGAGCAGTAGAGTTCTGCACACTGTTGCGTTAATTTCCACAACATTAAGGGCTCAGAAAATCAAAGGCACGATGCAGTCACGTGAACTTGGTTACACAGATTTGAAGGTTTTGAAGTCATAGCTTTCATCTTGCTTAGTACCACCTGGGTGAGAAAATTCATGCCAAAATGGGAAATGTATCTATGCTCATGAGAAAAAGAATCATAACACAAAACATTTAGCAGAGTGCTTGTGCTGAACAAACTTGTAACAAAGTGTTTTTCAGAGCAAGAGTTAAATGCAGATAGTTAAGCAGTCTCTCTTAGAGCAGAAGAAATATTATTCCCTATTTTTACTTCTAAATAAAAGAGTGGCCATCTTCTCTGGTTGAAATATAAGAGACGGAGACTAGGGAAAAGGTGCAAATAGGGAAGGAAGGGTTTCGACTGATGTTCTCAGATCCAAGTTAGCTGGCAGATCAGCCACAGTTGTTTTTCTGGAAGGAGAAACAGTCACTTCCTAAGGCGACCCCATCCTGTAGGCAGGTTAGCAGGCAGCCTTTGCCAATGTTTTTGTAGCGATGTGCAATCTCATCCTGCCAAGCGGTGCAATACTGTTGGTCTTGTGCTCAGACGAAAGCCGAACAGCTTTGGTCCTTTGGAAGGAAACGGAAGAAAACAGAGTAAGAAAGCGAAGACCTTTCCAGCATCAGTGAAGGCTTGGTGACTATGCCTTTTCCACTGCTTGCAAATAATACCATGATCCTCGGTGATCCAAAATAAACAGTTCTTCCAGGAACACACTTATTTTTAACATTGATCAGAACGATTTATAAACTCTCACACGGCTTCCAAGATTGAAGCCAGGCCCCAGGTGGTACAAGCCCTCTGGTTCTGCAGCAGGTAAGTCTCCCAAGCCCCAGAGGCGACGTGCAGGTAAGTGGCTGGGCTGCCGGCGCTGCCTGCCTTGAACCCAGACGGCAGCGCTGTGTCATCGCGGCACGGTGCTCACAAGCATGGAATTTCCCTCTGTCCTGTAGGAGCATGTAATTAATGAGAAGAGCACCTCACATTTCTTAATGTATTAATATCCAAAATACGTCTGTAGGTAAAGATGGTAGGTAATTACAAGTAATTAACCATCAAGTGGGAAAGTAATAAATCTCAGCAGGCCAGCCTGCTCCAGGTGTACTGCACAACCTCCCAGGTCAGCAAGAGATGGTGCACATAACGAAACAGCTCCGCACTCTGGTGGATTCTGGGCCACGCTCCTACAGTTATTCAGGTATTTTACTCTACTCGGGCACTGCTGGGAGCGGGAGGGAGTTGGAAACGGGGAAGGAACAGTGAAAGTCCTGAGAGTAAATTAACGTGATTTCAGCTACATCGTCCTCCTCGCTTCAAAGAGCAAAAGAAGTAAAACCGAGAGTCGGCTCTGAAATTCTACTAGACCTCTTCACTTTTGTCTTTTTGAATTTTACATCTGAAACCAAATTTCTCTGCATCTTTATGATACTTGTCTTTTAGCTCTGACCAAAGACAGCTGAAGAGCTAAGCTGGTAATCATCCCTGGGTCTTCTTGGGGATAAGAAATGACAGTTAATCACTTCCAGGTTCAGGTACTTGGCAAAGATGTAATGCAGGCTACTTCTGCTTTAAAAAGCCTCATTCCAAAATTGCTGAGTAACAGCAAAGCTGTATCTTTGTATGTATATTTTGGAGATAGGACAGGGTGAGTTTGGGTCTGATCTTATGTTGCAAGTCATTTAATTTCTGTTGTATCTCTGAGCAGAACCTTCTCAAAAATAAAAAGGAAAATGCAGTACATGAAATTTTTGAGGGTAGGCAGACAAAGCTGTGCTGTGTGTAACTTCCTTCTTTTAAAGTACACAGACTGTAAGGAAAATACATAAATGCTATAGATTGTATTATATTAATGCATTCTTATCTCGGTGAGTCACTCTCCTTCATAGACTTTTCATCCCTGATGCAACAAGTTTCCATTATGTTTGTATAGGAAAATGAACTCCAAATTGTGGCTTAAGACTAACTTGTATCTGGTTCTGACTACAACACTGCAGAGTAGCTCGAATTAAAATGTTTCTTTAGAGAGCAGAAAATAATACTTCCTTCCCCCCCTCCCCCCCCAAAGAATCAAGGGAGGGGGATGATGAAACCGATTTGCTTTCTTATTTATTATATCTGAATCCCTATGAGTAACTAACCTAGTCATATCCTGTGTCACTTAATGGTTGCATAAAACTATTCACGTTTTAAAAGGAAATAAGCGCTCCGGATAACAACTGTACTGTGTTCGAGCAGACAAGGCACTCCCTCTCTAATCCAAGTTGAAAAAAACTTACACCTTCCAATTTCAATGACAGTGAGATGATGACTCAGACAGAAAATACTGTATTGGCACATTCTTGAAAGGAAGAACAGAAATCCCCTGATCCTTCCTCTAATGGGTAATTCTACCAGCAATCACAAATATCTAAGGTAATACTTGTTTTTAGGAAATGTATCCCCCCCCCCCTTTTTGGTTTGTCATTATCTCCAGTCACTGTAGTGAGCTCACACCACCTGAGTTTAACTCAGAAATCAAGCAAGCATGGCCAGGCTCCTTCATTTATATTTATTAAAGCAAAATGTCAGTAATTCTGGGAGACATTTAGAGGCCAAGGTATTTTCTGGTCTGTGAAGAGGCCATTCTGCAGGCAGAGACATGGCTGGGAAAAAGGTTACATTTTTCACACCACTTGACAATGACCAGGTCCAAAGCAGAGTCCCTTAATGCAGAAGAGATTAGAGCTGGAATATTCACACACACACAAAAATCCCCGCTGTTACTTTTTCAACTGCAGTGCTGTGTAGCAGGCAACGGAGTGCTGCTGTTCTCAGTAAGGAAAGAGGAAAAAAACCCTTCCCTTAGGTGGGAGGATGAAGTCCTGTGGTATCGGACTATTTGCATACTTGTAAGAAATACTTCCAAGTGGTGCAAACTAGTGCAAAATCGATCCATTTTCTGCAAAATAATTAATTTTAAGTTATCCTAACCTTTTTTATAGCTGCTCAGAATATTGTATTTTCCAATGCAAAGAAGGACATTGAAGAAAAACACCTCCATTTTATTTTCTGTGCAAGAAAATAAATCTTAACGAGGTAAGTATTTACCTGGGAACTGACAATACAGCAGCTCAAATTTATATATTCTTCAGAAATCAATTAGTATTAGCTTTCAAGCCTGGCAATCAGAACCGCTGGATTATTTCCCTGGATGAATAGCAACTTCCAGTTCGTATCTTAACTTTGTTTGCTTTGTTCTCCACCAGTCACAGAGCCCACCACTGCGCAATGGGGCACAGTCCCCAGTATGGGTTTGAGAATCACTGGGTCTGAGCGAGTGTTGGACTCACAAATGACTTTAAGTCCAATGGCTCTTCACCACCCTAAGGGAGATCTTTTGCCTTCAGACCCACGCCATTATCTCTGTGCAGCACTGCAGAAAACAGGCGTCTGGACGTAAATTAACATGAGATTTGGCATCTCTGTATCATATTCTGCTGTAGGTTTATCTTCAGGAGGAAATTGTTCAGAATAGCTGCCTCGCATGGCAATTCCAAGGTAACCCTCAGACAGTGAACACTTCCAGTGATCTACAGGTCAGCTCAGTCTAGTTCCAGCAGCGACTGCATAGGGTAGAAACAGAAAGGGCCCAAAAGGAGATCTAATGATCATTCACTACTGTTTGGGGAGGTTTTTTATTTCCTCCGTATCTTATTTCACAATGACATTCCTGTGCAGACAACCTCGTTTTCTGTTTCTCTCTTTTTCCAAGTGCAAAACTGATGTTGCAGAGCTTAAGTAATAAATACAGTTTAGAGGACTGAAATGTTTAGAGGACTGAAATATACACATAGCTTTTTTGACATGTGAAATGTTTGTCTGAATGATTTCATGCTTACATGGTATGATGAAAATTCACCACAAAAATAGGTAAAAAGTCAAGGCAGAGGTTTTTAGCTGGAGAAAATAAACAAAAGTCTGCAATTTACCCTTCCCCTAAAGTTAAACTAACTTCTTCTGCCAACAATAATACAACAGAACTATATCAACAGAATTATATCAACACTTCTTCTGTTTCAATATTAAGTTCAAGCATCTGTTAACAACTTATTGCTTGTTGTTGTTGTTACTTGGCCAGATCTTTTATCTGTATACAACCTATTCATGCCGGAGTTCACTTTCTTTTCAATACTTATTTACTTTTCCCACACTCGGCTTCTAATTTTCTCTCTTTCAACACTCAATAATTTGACATTTCTCATGGGCCCTTTTGTCACGGACAGTTTTCTCCTAGGATCCTAAGTCTCTTCACAAATAGTTCCTTTACTAGAGCACTTCTTTCTGCGCTAGAGGTTATAGCGACAGAGAGGTAATCTCTGACAGAAGAAACATGGACATTTCGATTCATTCACAAAAGAAAACGCAGAAACTGTCTTTGCTGAAAACATGCATTTTAGGATTTTGCAAACAATGCATGAGAGGCATTGCATAAGTATATTAAACTGATTTCCATAAAATTTCTTATTCACTGTGGGAGTAAAAATGCAAGCAAGCAAACAGAAAATTTGTTACTGCCCAATTCAGCTAGCAGGGAGGGGTTTGCATTTTTTTAATACTGCTCTTAACTTGAAAACAATAAGGAAAAACTGAGATGCTCCTAATGCCCTTGAGAAAGGATGGCAGTTAAAATAAAAGAAGTGTACAATTGACTAGCTCTCAAAAGAGAAACAATTTCTCTGCACTGAGAGAGGATTAAATACACCTAGTCTACGCCAAGAAGTTTGTCCAACCTGTGTCTCAGAACTGTCAGGGATGAGAATTTTAAATTCGCCCTGGGGTATTTGCTATTGAATTGTCTGATGAGTTAGAAGTTACCAAAGCTGCTTCATTTAAAAACACTGTAGCTCTTAAGTACGCCAGTTTCTATGGAACCATGCAACTAGAAACTGCATCCCATCACGTTTCTCAAAAAGGCAAGAGCCCCCCCTCTCTAGCTGCAGGGCTTTTGAAAGCACCATGCAGGCCACCCGCAGGGTGTGCGTCAGCGTATAGATTTCTCTTATTATAATGGAATGGCTTGAATTTTGACGCCACCTCCACTGTATGGACATTCCCCTTTTCCCTTCCACTTGTTAAAACCCCAAACAAATACCTGTTTGACAATTCTACTTCCCCCTTGACAATCAGCCCAGCCAATCAAATAAGTAAAGAAACAGCAGTAGACCAGCAAACACTCCTTGACTTGGTTCTATTTTCTGTCTCTGAAGACACCGATTGACTATCTCTTCATGCTGCGCATTATTTAAAGCAACTACACCACCAAGTCTGTCAAGTTATAGTCCTGACCCATTGAGTCTTTCAGCTCTCTCTGCTCTGCAAAACCAGACAGAAGGTCTTACAGAAGCACATCCTTCACACCTTACAAACCCAGGAGCAGAGCTTTACTAATAGCACTGATTTAAGCTTTAAACATATCAAAGGTAAGCAAAGTATGTATGAAGCAGCAGGTATGTAGCTCAGAACAAAAGCAAAGAAGAAAAATGCATGTATTAACACTGGAAACTCTACTGGTGTGTGTGGCCCTCACTGTGGGCCTCTTCTGAGGAGAGAGATTTCCTTGAATACCTGTATCATCAGCTCTGATTTGAGATCCCTTGTCAGAGAAGAGGGGCTGCCTGAAAAGAGAAGGCAAGCTATTAATATTTACAGAAAGCTATTTGTCATATGAAGAGTAAGTTGCCTGGCAGTGATAAATAATCATCAAAGGTGGACTCAGCAACTTGTATACTTGTTAATGAGCACTAATAGCAAATCAGATTACATCAGAGGGATTGCAGCACCTGCAGAAACTGTCAGACATTTCCACAGCCCCACAGCAGATCAGAGTAGGATGCTAGAGCAAAGAAGAAGGGCTAGCCAGATATGGACGTTGCCTTAGCTGGAAAACACAAAGCATCTTCCAAAGTTTCCATGCAAACTCATCTCAGTCACCTGTGGTTCAGTACAGCCACCCACATTTTACCAAAACGTTTACTATTCATGGCACATGGATTAATATACTTTTTAAAGCAAACGTTTAATAACATGAACCCTCCCAAAGAACCTTTCAGCCACCCCACGTTTATTCACGCAATGTGATAGTGCAAAGACCCCACGGAGGGCAGCCATGCACTTTGCCATTTCATGCCCACAGTCTCTATATGGGTGTTTGTTGCCTGAATGTCCTGGTGACCGACACCTCACTGAAGGCTCGGTAGAAATGACTCTTGTTTTGCTCTTTGCCCAGTTCCTCCAGTGAAGACCATGAAGTCAAAAGGCTGTTTGAAACACTCTCAGGCTTCGAGCTCCCTCTGCAGTATTTTGCAAGGATAGGTCTTGCCTCAAGAAACCTCTGAATTATTTGGTTAGGAACTGGATCGTTCATACCACTTAAATTTCTGGGAAACTTCCACTGAAATCTGAGCTGGACTAATAAATCACTTCTATTAAGTTTTATTCTGATGTGGAGTGGTTATGATCTGTTGACCTTGGCAAATACTTTCTTTGCTACAGCTCCGTGAACTGCTTTCAAAGGAAATAACTGGAGGAAAGCAAGTTGCTTGGGTATTTTCATCTGTGAATGTGTCAAAGTAGAGGTTAACGGGTCAGATTCAGACATAATAAAAGGGACTACTAAATCATTATGCCAGGCATTCGGAGGAAGTTTAAAACACTTAAGTGATGAATTATAACTTAATTAAATAATTATTTGTATCTTTTAGTTCTATGTTTGTTACTAATTTAGATGCTCTTAGAATTACACTGATGTATGGAATTACTGTCACACCTCCTTGTACATCAGCGCTGGATCTGGCTGCTAAATTCCTGTGAAGCTATTAAAATCGCAGCTGGTGTTGCTTTCAATTGCACGTCAAGGGATAAAGGATAAAGGTATAAATTATGCTGATTTAGACTTCCTTCACGTAGACTTGCCTCTGAATTCAGACAGCTGCCATCACCAGGCACAAGCTATGCACCATGTGATTTGTTTCCTCCTGTTTTGTAGAGTCATCTTCCATGGCAAAATTAAAATGAGATTTTTATTTAACTGGATTTTATACTTCTTATATTGTTAGCAGGGCTTACATTTGCTTTCTAAATTAATCCACATGCTGCAAATATATTTCTCCTTGGCATCACTGTACCCTTTTTATTAATCTTCTTTCCTTCAGTTTAAAGCATATTCAGGGCTGCAGAAAGAAAATGCATCTCTCGACTCAGGCACATCTCATCCCAGCTCAAATTCTGAGTGCCGATTCCTCTCACTATTCACTTTACCATGAGAACCTCCAACAGGTTAATTCCCTGCAATTTGCAGCATTTAGGGACTACACAAAAATCTCTCTTTTATACAGGTTTTTATATTTCATCTGAGAGACCGGGAGTAATATGCACATTACCTGCTTTTTAAGGCTGGCGTGATTAGATGCCCTCTCATTTTTCCTGGATGAGGAACATAACGCTGGGGGGGGAGGAAGAAGGGTGATGGAAGTCACAAATTTATTGTGAATGTTGGGATTATCTGGTTAAAATCAAAGAAAATATTGCTAATGCTATAGCAAAGGTAATGATTTTAAGGGAATGCTTACTTGGAGAAGAGGCTGCCCAATGTTCATATAACCTGGGAGGATCATATGGGAAACATACCTTTTATTCAGTATGAAATATGTATTTTCTTGTATCGTGCCCACTGCTGTGGATGTACAGATGGCTTTGTGCATGTAGGCAGTTCCATACATCGGGTTTCTTGATCATATATAAGACTAGCTCTGTGTAAGACTGAAACAGGATGCGGAAAATATAGTGTTTTTATCAAAGGAGGGCTTGTGCCTGTAGGGGTTTTACAAATGTTTTGGGATTAGGAGTTGTTCCTCACGTTGGAATGTGAGACTGGAGGAAGAGATGCAGAAAACATAATGCTTAAGCTCGTGTATCTGAGACAGCAATCTTCCTATGACAAGGACTGTAGGTCTATTTGTGTGTTGCAACAATAATAAAGGCTCTACTGGAAATAATTTAGCAATGGGGTAGCTTGTACAATCAACGTCCCAGAGTTCACAAAAGGAATAAGGAAAACCCTGAACTACCTACGCGTCCTGTGAAGAAAAAACATCATGTTTTTCCTGAACTTTAGGGACCCACCAAATGATGGGATGAACTTGAATTTTCCCATTTAAGAAAAGTTCACAACCTTTCACCTTGTATAAAATTGCCTTCAAAATAAAAGGACTTAACATTTGCCCTATTTCTTCCCTTTCAAAGGTCACGAGTTACTTCGTGTCACAGTTAGTCTTTGTGAGGAACAAAGCCCAGGCTGCAAGCCCTGTGTTTCCAGGGAAAGGCAGGAGGTCCCTGGCCACGCAGGGAGGGCAGAGGCCGCTTTCCCGGGCAGCTGCCAGGCAGGGACACGGAGCAAACAGCAGTGTCTGTTTGGGAGCAGGGCTCTGATGCGGCCTTTCTTGCTCTTTGTCGAGCGAGTCCTTTTCCCCTTTTCCAAAAAAAAAAAAAAAAAAAAACCCCAAAAGTAACGCTTGTAGGTTTAGGTGCCTCACAAGGAGGTCAATAATTCTGTATTAAACGGGGAATCTACAGTACCTCCCAACTTAAGGCTCGGCCAAGGCTGAGGCGCCGGGCCCCGGCCCTGGCCCTCCTGCAGCAGGAGACCGGCCGTGCCGAGCTCGGCTCCAACTACACGTTTTGTATTCGGCATCATTAAACAAACCCTTTTGCCTCCGAGGGGCTTCTGAGCACTACGCCGTTCCTAAAACCAGGCTGACCGGCGGCGGGGCCAGCAGCCAGTCGCCACGGGGCTCTATGCGCCGCGGCCATCTTGTGACGGGCGGGGGGGGAGGGGGGGAAGGGGGGGAGATGAGACACTCGCTGCTGTCACGTGACTTCCGGGCACGGCCACGGCCGCCTCCAGCGCGCGGGCGGAGGGTCGGGGTCAGGGCTCCGCCATCGCGGCGGCGCCGGGTAGGGCCGGGCCGGGTGCCCCCGGGTCTCCCCCGGGTCTCCCGGCGCCCTCTGGCCTCCCGGGAAGTCGCTCTGTGAAAACAGTGAACGCGGTCCGCCCCCGGAGGGCGGGGACGGGACTCCGCCAGCTTTCCCGCGCCGGCGGTGTCTCGCCCCGGGGCCTGGTGGTGGTTTAGCGGTGTAGGCCTCGGCGCTATGGACCCGTTCCTGACTCTGCTGAACACTTTCTCCTCGAGCTTGTCGGAGCCTGAGCTTGCTGCCCTGAAGTTTCTCTGCCGGGGGAACATTACGAAAAGGAAGCTTGAGTCTGTCCAAAGTGGTAGGGATCTCTTCGGCTTCCTCCTCGAGCAGCAGCTAATTGCAAGCGACAAGGTGTCGTTTCTTGAAGACTTGCTTAAGAACATTAAAAGGGAAGATTTGGTCTCACAGCTAAAGCAGTTCGTGGAGGAAGGGGGAGTTAATGCTCCTGATGATCAACCAGATGTGCATGAAAAACGTAGGTGGATTATTTTTTTAATTTCCTCCCTCCCACCGCCAGGCAACCCCATATATCTGTACACATCCCAAAGCTGTGGGTATGCTTAGAGCAAACACAGAGCACGGCTGCCCTCAGTTGCCTGCTGTAGCAAAGCCCACTGCTAAGGGTGGTTCCGCTACGAACTGCTTCACGGGACTGTGTTGTACCCTGGAAATGTACTGTGAGGGCAGTATATGCTGCAAACAGCTTTCCGGCGTGGAAATTTCTAATTTTTCCCCCTTTTTTTATTGAATGGTCACTTGGAAATTCAGCTATGTACTTGGGATTCGAGTATTTCCAGTGGCTTTTCAGAACACGAAGGTGATCTCCAGAGGTCCCTTCCAACCCTGACCATTCTGTAACATGGTGTGACTTTCAGTATTTGCAGTACAGCAAGAATAGTAGCATTTTGCTAAAAATAAACCCCTAAGTTGAAAATTTGCTTGTATTTCTTAGTAAATCTATCACTAACTTGATATATTTCTGCTATTTCAGGTCTTCAGAAGGCAGCTATTGAAATCATATGTGATAATGTTGGGAGAGACTGGAAAATGCTGATGCGGAAACTTGACGTTTCTGAAGTGAAATTGGAAAGAATAGTGGCAGCCAATCCATATAACTTGCATGAACAGTTGCTTCAGTCCCTTCGAGAGTGGCAGAAATGGAAGGGAAGAGATGCAAAGGTGGCTGACTTAATAAAAGCTCTTCGGGGCTGTAATATGAATTTGGTGGCAGACAAAGTTGAAAATAAACTCCTGCAACTGAACGCTGGAACCAGGTGAAATCTATATAGAAACATTTCCGTGTCCCACAGATATGGACGAAAAAACTAAAAGTGCCTTCTACTCTTCTGAACCAAAATCAGTATCATTGGTTCTGTTGCTTATTCTGCCATTAATTTATGTGCATTATTAGGCTGATTTGTGGTCAGATGACAATTAGCATAAAAACAAATTGTGTTCAGGTAATGCTTTGTGGTTTGATGCTTCCTTTAAGAGATTTTTAATTTAGAAGACCTAAACTCCATTTGGTAGAAATTCTCACACTTTGGTTCTACCATTCACCTGAAAACAAGATTTGCTTGACTGCAGGTACTTGTCAGATATATCTTCTCTGGAAATACATCCATGGGGCACTTCTGAGGCAACTGTAATTTAAAATGTCTTGAGGGGGTTGGATATTTTTTTTTTTTGTGGCCTATTATAACTGTAGTGTGAAAGGCAGAAGGAGTAGATCTCTTAGTTGTGTACTAGGGGTTTTTTTGAGTAGCATAAGATAATATCTTCCATAATTTGTCAAATACATTTGGTCTCCAATGCCTTCATCATCCGGAAGGAAATGTTTTCTTGAAACTATCAAAGAAATTGTGTATGTGTCTCATGTTTACAGCAGCCTCTTTTTAGTGCTGTGATTGTTTTAAGATTCTGTACTCGGAATCTTTTCATAACCTATATCACAGACTCTGGTCGTGTCTGCTGGAAGTTGCAGCTCACCTCATAAGTAAGCTGCAGTTATCTGTGCTCTTGAGTAACAAAAGTCTGTACTGTAACAAAAACCTAGAAAACAAATTGGTTCCTTTTTAGTGGACGAGTGTGACAGCCTACTGAGAGCAAATACATAGTACTGACTTTCCTCTAGTGATAGCCGGTGAAGATCGGTTGTCTTTTGCCAGTTTGTTCTCTTCAAAGGTTGCTCCAGATCCAATAGCTCTTCCAAGTCCTCTGCAGTTTTTTAGTTCATTCCTGTTCCTTTACATTTTTTGAAAGTGGTTCTAAGCAACTTGCAGAGGAAGGAGGTTATATGAACAAGACCAGATTCCGTTTTCAGCTTTAATTTGGAACAGATTTCAAAAAATGGCCTTCACGGCTAACCTAAGACTGGGAAAATTGCACAAGCTTCACAACATGCAAGGCTGTAGAGGCCTCTGGGGACTATCCCCTATGCAAGGGGGAAAAGTTCTCTGAAATCATTGTTGCTTGAACGAGTAGGACTGTTTGTTACTGCAAACATCCTTCTAACTACATAAATAGATACTTGAAGAGGAGAGGCTTCTTTTTTGCTACTGTACCTGTGTGACTTCTAGCTCCTTTCAGGTTCTTACTACATGGTGCCATTACTGTGAAGGCCGGGTGTCAGCATATAATACACCACTATTCTGAATAAATGTTGTGATATTGATAATTTTTGAGGTTTTGTTACAGTTGGTGCTCCTAGTTTAGATGGTGACACTTGAATATTTGATTGTAGTTAATGGAAACTGCTGTAAAGTGGACTTACCTTTTTATTATGGTATTTCCTTAAGTGATTCTCAGAAGTATTTTTCTAATCATAGTATACCAAATATCAGTGATTGTATCCAAGCAAAGGAGCAACAGTTAATACAGAGTTTTCCCTTGTCAGCCTTTTGGGCAGGTACAGTTCTCTAAGTACTTGCTCCAATACCTGTCAGTATTGATTCTCAGTTCCAGACTTCCAGTAGGAGACACAGTGCCATGCTTCAGCTAAAGGACTAGCTCAAATGTTTTGGTGGGTTTTGTTTAGTAGATACGGTCTTCATTCTACAGTATTTAAAGAAAGTTATCACTTCAGACTCTTTTCCTTTGTGCCTCTAAGCAATTTTTATGAGCAGAGCGGAGTAGAAGTGAAGTCAGATGAGTTATGTTTGTGGTGAACCAGCTCTGCAACAGTTCCAAGTTCAGTCTGTCCAGTAAAATGTTTTCTTATCTACTTGTAATAAGTCTTCTGGTTCACATAAGATATGTTTATCTGGAATATGAAAAGTAGTATACTCCCTACTGCATATGACCAGGATATTTTAAGAATCAGTAGGAATAACTTGTTAGTTGTTGCCAAGCGCTCATCAGCTACAAGAAATATTCTGCCCCAGAAGATATCTTTTGTTTCTTTAAGGATTTGTACACAGTGGATGTTTTACTCTGTATGAAAGCAATGACCTAGACTGCATCAATCTGTTCAGTACCTCAGGGCCAATTTAAAACTGTTTTTATTAGAGATTTTAAAGTTGATTATGTGAGAACAAAATCAAGTGGAAAAAAATGGAACAAAGGGAACAAAAATTTTTATTGGGAGGAGGGGTAAGGGAAAAAGCTGCAATTTGTGAGGAAATGTGTTGTGATCCAGTTAGCAATCTTTTATATTCAAATGAAGTATTTTGGACTCAAATATACATATTTTTATAACTTGAATTCAAGTTTTATATTGTATAATTTTGTGCACAGTTCATTAAAAAATACTTCCTTAAAAACAAAAGAAATGGAACTGGTTTCTTATATTATGGGATTGCTGTCTATGATGAGATCTCTGATTGGGAGAAGATAAATATCAAGGACAGTTTTAAAGCAAGAAGTGGTGCTAAACAGGTGTTATGTTACCAATGTCCTTCTTGGAACATTTAAAAAAAGGCAAAAAGCTTTGTTATTGAATTCTTCAGAAGTGCTAAAAAATTTAGTATTCCCAGCGGGAATAGCATTTGAATGCTGTCACTCAGGAAAGTGCAACAGAAAAAAATTCTCTGCAGGCCCTCAGGAGCCCAAAATTGAGTTGCAGTGCAGCGTATACATGGGACATAGGCCTTCTGTGAGTAAGGGCTTTACAATTGTTCTCTTGCTAGTCATGCTGCAGTAAGGGTGTTGTATTTGTTTTATAATTAATTAAAAACAGAGCTTATAGCTTATTCTGAACCTGTTTAGCCTTTTAGAAGATGTGTTCACAAGTTAAATTGATAGACTTCAGTGTTCTGTGAAGTATATACTGGCACTGAAGTGTTAGCATGCACTTAAAGCTTTAAATGTGTTTTAATTACCCATTTTATCAAATTCTCTATGATACTCTGCAAGAGTATTTGCCTGTGAGGAATTACTAAAACCTTTTCCTTTTGGTCTTCTGAGTCTTGTTTCTTTACAACCTTGAGAAAAAAACACATCAAAGCCCGCTGAGAGTCAAAAGTGTCATCTCAGGAGAATTCTCAGTTTTGGAGGACTGTTTTTCCATGTTGCTTCACTCGCTTGCCCTTTCCTATGATATTTTTTTTAAGATATCGATTATATGTTGCATATTAAGTTTTGTGGTTTTTTAAATTACATTATTTTCATTACCGAGTTAAAAGAATTTTTCTAGACTTCTAATTAAAAATTCTTTTTATACAAATTGGTTGCCGTGAATATTTCAAATGCAATGCTTTGTTTTCCTTTTTCTTCATTGACCAAACACAAGCAGCTGTATTTCCTCCAGCCTTTGTTTCAGTACTAAAATAATTGGTTGCTTTATGAAATCTAATTGTTTCATTTAACTGTCTAACACAAAAAGCTTAGTAACACATGCTGTATCTCCAAGTCCTCTCTGGCACTCAGCATGTTCTTAATTCAGAGTTTTTGGTTGAGTATTTTTCAATTAAATTTTATTTCTAATGGTTGTCTTTGTTTCTTTCACAATTATCAAAAGGTGGTTTGTGCTATTCTTCCCGTTTCCTGCATGGATCACCTATGTCCTTAAAATGTGTTCCAGCATGGAAAAGATCTTTTCAAGTTGTTTTCCCTCTTTAATTTATTACTGCTTTCTTCTGCCAGTGTTTTTATTGCAAGGATGCACTGGTAGAATTATAGAAACTAGATCACTGTTTCAACTGTGTACCATAAAAATAGGAATTGGGGGGGTGAGATGAGGGGTGGGGGAAGGAGTTTTGAGTAAAGGTTCAAGAACTTTTGAAGAATCTGTCTTCGTAAACATGTTCGTAGCTGAGGATTAATGTTAAGAGGGTGTGTGGCAATGGATTCTGGGAATGGGAGGTTTAGAGGAAAGGAAGCACAGCTTTACTCAGCTGCTGGGAAAGCACAGATTAATGCAGCCTTCTGCATGGGAATCTGCGTGGAATAAATTTACAGGCACTCTGAATGATTAAACAGGCATAAGTTTCATCCACAGAGCTAGTTCTACTACCGTTTCATTCTTGAGAGCATTGTGCACTCATTTCTAATAACAGACTAAAAATAAAATAACACAGATTTGTTCTTGTAAAATTTGATATAATATACATTATTAACATATCTTAAGTTGGTAATACTGATGGAGTTTAAATTCAGTAACTCCTGTGATTTGATCAGTGTTGGAAGCTGAAAGCTTTTTCATCGTTTTCCAAATATGCCGTGTGGACAGTTGTTCTCATGTGGATGGTAATGTAGCTCTCCTTTCTTTCAGCTTTGAGTTTAGTTTGTCAAAGAACAGGGTAACGCTGTGTTCCTGGCAGGTCACAGTACTTAAGACAGCTTTCAAAGTAACCAGCTATTGTAGCCAAGTTTAGGTTTTTGTATGTGTTCCCTAAGACTCTGAAGAGATTGCTATATAAAAAATAACATCTGTAAAAGAGGTTTTGACAATTAGATCTCCAATACAATATAGTATCTTTGCTAAGGAAAACAGCTTCATGTCAACTTTGTGTGTCTAATGTTTAAAAAAGTTATCAAGTTGGCATTTTTATTTACTTCATAGTGTTCAAGCCTTCAGACCAGGCTCTTGTGCTCTGTGAAGCTACACAGAGATAAAATTGGACCGTTGTCATCAGGGATGTGAAAAACATCCAACTGGGATTTTCTGTGGTAGGCATTTTATTTACAGGTGAGCCTGGTTTTATAGAACTTTTATGTCAGGCAACAATCTTGCAATTAAAAATGTTGACAGTTTTCATAATGTTTTCTTTTCCACTTCTTAGTGCCGTTATCCCGATTGATCCCAGCAGGACTATTAACTTCAGAGAATAATTTGCAGAATTTAATAAGTGAGCACTTCTTATTGTGGTCTAACTTTTTAAAGGGTTTTAACA
This sequence comes from Vanellus vanellus, assembly GCF_965231255.1. Lineage (NCBI taxonomy): Eukaryota > Metazoa > Chordata > Aves > Charadriiformes > Charadriidae > Vanellus > Vanellus vanellus. Next base: position 3,263,857 of record NC_138911.1, on the reverse strand, counting down.
GTTATTCTGCAAGTGTACACACTACAAAGATTTGTCCAAAGGGATGTCTGAACACTGTGTTTCTGTACAAAAGTTGTTAGGTGATTTTTTTTATGCAAACCTGGTACCAGATTTTATGTAGCAGCATATAAACCATGAGAAAGGTTTGGTCTAAAAATTAAGCTACAAAGCTTTCCTTGCCATTAATGTCTTGAGCTTTTGAGTATTTACAGGCTTTTCACTTTAGAGTTCTCAAAATCAGCTCATCTTTTTCCCATTCTTTTTCAGAATTTTACTATTTGTTTTAAAAAAACCCACATTTTTTAAGAAATAGGTTCCCACATCTGTTAAAAAAGAACTAAATATGTGAGCAATCGAGCTAAATGCTTATCTTTTTTTCCTCCCTACTAGTGGTCTCCCTGCGAGGTGCTTCCTGTCGCTTCTAGGCATATTGCCAAATTTTAAAAAAAAGTTGCACAGAAAATGTGAATTAAAAGGGTGCAGCACATGGCAGGTCTGGGCCCATGGTTTCTGGGATCCAAATCTTATATTTTTTTTTTTCCTCTTATGTTACACTCATTGTGAGCAGAATTTAGTCACAGCTTCTTGGCTGTAAAGTCCCTAATGTGGGAAACCCTGGATAGCCTGAATTACCCCCAAAGCCATTATTCCCATGGCAACCACCGTGCACGGTAGTGCATGGGGCATGCGGCTGCAGCACACTGCCTTCTGGCTATCCCAGCCAGCTGAATGATGTTTGGAAGCTGTTACTAATTGTGGGATTTGCTGCAGTCACCGGTTGGTGACCATGTCAAAAATCCAAGCTTCTAGTGCAGGAATGTCAACTTAAATTTCTTGACTGAATTCTCTCCTTTTGGTTCCACTGCCCCATGGACAGAGAGCGCAAGAGAGCGCAGAGCTAGAAATTAAGAAAATGACTTTCAACAGTTTTCTAACCACCAGTTTAGCACACGGCGCTTTCATTTCTGTATCCAGCTTGAACAGTAAAATTCAAACTTGTGTGTCTAACTGCATGTTTGTGCATGAAGTAGCTAATATATATGCAGATGAATGAAAACTAATTAGAGCTAAAGCCAACAAAGTGTACATTTCTAGCTAACGGCTACTTGCAGCTCTGTTATATACTACCTAAATAAGTTATTCACTATGGACCTGCTCATACAATTTTCTGTAAAATGTATTCTACTTTTTACAAAAAAATAGCACTTTAATGCTAAAGAACTTAATATCTCCGTATAGTACATATGATTCTTTAAATCGAAAGGTCAAATTCCACATCTGGTGGAATTTTAAGGGATATTAAATAGTATATCTTAGATGACTCTATTTATAAGGCACTTCGGTCCATGCAGTATTTTTTCCTTTCATTTCCTGGAACTTCATATTTACCAGCAGTCCAACCCTGATTCACCGCACTTTTATTTGCAAGACCGAATGAGACCGAATGCGTGAGTAAGAATTTAAACCCCGTAGTTTCATGTTAGACAAATATAATAAAACAGTAACATGAGTAAGTACCTTAATGTGAGCAAGAGGCAGGCACAAACCGTGGACTGTGATGGTAAGAGTAACTCTGTGGATGAGACCCTCATTTTCCATCCTGAATTCAGTCCACGAATAAAATGCTGGTGAAGGAAGGTGTCCAAACCGCTTCGGTGCTTAGCCAAGATCCCAAGCAGTCCTTGAGCTCCTCGGCATACGTAACGTGCTTGTGCTCCCTACAGCCTCTGTGGGTAACTAAAAGCAGCTGGAGCATGGCATTGGATACTCTGATGATGATTTTCTTCCTAGGAATAGCTCCTCCTTTGTTGCTTACAGTGGGAATGGACACGGGAATCCTTGTCAGAGTGAGAAATCCTCAGCCCTAGAAATTCCTGATTCTCAGTAATCATTTCTACCGGATAAGCTACTGAGTAAGTACCGGAACATTTTGCAGCCTGAAAGCCAAAGTCAGATTGCTGTCTTTACTTCTGTGAATTAAGGTTTGTAGAATTGTCTAGACCAACAGTCTCCAAGTAGATACCAAGTAGATACCATTGCAAAAACAGCTGGAGTACTTAAACAACTTTAATAGCAATACCTTTGAAAATCCTGAGTTTGCTTTTGCACGTAATGTAATGCCGTTTGTGCATTTCCTAGGTTAGTGTTCTTACGGTTTTGTAGAGCAGTAGTATTAGACACACTTGTATTTAGGTTGAACTGAATTCTTTAAAGGTGACTTCTAATAGTTGGTGACTGAAATAGGGTTGTGCCATGTCTTCTGCCAGAAGAAGCCTCATCAGCAATGTCTGATGGTTGTTGGTCAGGTCTGAGTTGTGGGGAGCTCAATTTGTTTTGTGAGGTCTGAGAAGTTCCCGCAGGCTAATTCAGAGGAACTAGGGAAAGAATTATGGAGAAATTAGATCACAGTTTGTTTTATTTAAACGGTACCTGAAGTGCCCCATAGGCTTGTCCCATTTTCTTCTTTAAAAGGTTACTTTCATCCCTTATCTCCCTCCTGCAAACTCATCCCCCCCACATCATTAAATGTTGAATAATTATAACACACAAGCCTGAGGGAGGACAAACACTTGTTTTCTTGATGGTTTGAAGAGGACTTTCACATTTCTTGAATCATCCCTGGTTATTCAGACAGCCTGTTCCTGTGGATTTTAATGTACTCAAATAGAATACGACAACCTCAGCTAGGGAAAACTGGGCATGGATAGAATTGCCATGGTACCTGTAGGCAGGTCAGGGAATATCCTGTTTTTGAAATGTTATCATGTCAAATGTTACAGCAGCAGTGGCAGCTTCCTGGTTTTTCCACGCCAAGAGAAGTAATGGGGAGCTGCTGGCCAAAGAATGCTGCCAGCTTCTTTCAGTTACATATTTTGGTACTACAAAGATGGCATTATTAAAGACAAACAAAAAATAGCTTCTAATCATGCAACCAAACTGAACCCTAGGAGCTGAAAAACCCTTCCTTTGTGCACTCATAAACCTTGCTAGGAACTAACTGATGTTACGTGCAGGCTTCTCTGCAGTATTTTGGCTGCAAACTGAGACAGATAAGAGATGCTGTCTCTATAAGCACTTAAAACTGGGAGTCAGGAACCTTCCCTATTGCTCCTACTGGACATCCTGACCTTTCTGCAGAATGTATGATAAAGCAACCCAATCCAGCAAAACATCACTAGATTTGGTACCTAAAACTTTAAATTGTCACTGTAGATTTTGGCCAGTATAAAATTTGATGATTCTGTTTACAGAAAAACCTGTTACTTTGGAACTTACTTTTGTTTTGTCACTTATACTGAATATTCCCCTTTTAGCTGAATATCCATGGATATGTAGCAGGTAAATACTTATGCAAGGAACATTACTGTTTGTATATCGCTTAAAGATATATTGGAATCAAACTTGTACCATGTTATTTTGGTGAAAGCAAACTGTACAGTTTATTATGGGAGACAAAGAAAGCGTTGGACACGAAAATGACATGCCTCCCAAATCCTGATATGCCTGTGTATGTGTATATAACAACATATCTCTCTCTACCTGTATATAGCCTGTGTACACATATGCATACCTACACACACCCTAAGTAAAGTTATTTGATGTAATCTGGAAAACAAGACTTTCCTGACAGGGCTATTTCTCAATACTGCTTCTCGAACTTACGTCCATCAGTTCTAAGCTGTATACTATCTTGGTAAAGAAATACATCCCTATGACAATCTCCAGGAGCAGCCCTGGTTTTGCTAGAAACAACTGTGTTATATTTCTGGGCCAACACTAAATATTAAGTACAAATTCAGGGCCAGCTGTTGCATCTTCAAGAGGCAGAGCAAAAGTGATTTTAAGCCATTGTTTTAATCTCACAGATTTAAATGCAAGAGTTGGCTTAATTCCTAGTATACGTTAGAGCAGTCATCGGTTACTATAATTTTCAACGTTTTTCTTCAATCTAATACTTTGGGTCAATACAAAATCTGTGATGCTGTTCTTTCCTGTTACTTCCGCTCTTGCAGGCAGCAGCTTGTAGACACCAAAGAAATGATTTAACAGGCACAGTGCAGTTTAGAAACGATCTACCTGACCAAAGTGACTGGAAGAATCCTTCCCTCCTGTTCTGCGTGCACTTTCATGGTGCCCCTAAATGATTACGGCATAAGACAGGTGAGTCCCTGTCATTGCAGTCTTTGACTTCACAGGTAAAAACTACAAACAATGAGTTAGCACCACATTCCTCGACAGCTTTTGTGGCAAGGGCAACAGTTCACCAGACTTAAACTGCCAAATTAATCGCACCTTGTGTAGACTTAATATTACACATTCATACATGAAGAAATGTTAATGATTCCTAGAAGTTTTAGGCATCAGCATTTAAAATAGTTTAAGGGACAAAGGGAAGTTATAAGTTTATTTGGATTTGCGAGAGGATCTGACCTGTATTTTGAGTACTGACTGATTGATTGTATGTAACACAAAAGGAAAAAGTGACCAATATTCCTCTAGCTCTTTGCGCAAAAGCTTGTGTATTGTGGCAGCTTAACTTACAGGCCTAAGCTAGAACCTGTTCATGAGTCAATATTTATGTTGACTCTTTTAAATGTGCATTACAATGCAAACAGATGGTACGGTCAAAGGGTCTTTAATATGAACTGTGTTCAGGAGAACAAGGAATTTAGCTTTGAAATAAATCATTTGTCCTGCTCGTTACAGCGCAGATGAACATTGTCAGGTCCGCTGTTTTTCCTATTATGAGTTATTCCCCTTTATATCTTACACGTGGCTTTCAGCCATTTCCTAAATTTTTTTTTGTTATTCTCACTTCATTTAAGGATTAACTTAAGACAATGACAAGGCTTTTTCAGCTTTTGTCCACCTTCCTAGAAATAATGATTTCTTAACCAAGAGCAGGGAGAGGACTACCTTTCATACCTTTTCCTCTTGTTTTTTTTTTTCTCTTGCAAGCTACATGCCATATAATCTTACTTTCAGCAGCTAGATTGTAAATGGCTTTTTATTTAATAACTGCCAGCATTAATTCATTGTAATTTGACAAAAGATATGTAAATACCTTCATACAAAGGAACAAGGTATTCAGGCAAGCAGAAAAAGGCAAAAAGAAACCTCAAGTGACTAAGAGTATTATCTGGCACAACACAGGGACAAATCTTTTGTTGGTAGCTAAGATGAGTCAAAAGACTACATGTGAAGACCTTAATGGCAGCTGAGGACACGCTGGATCAAACCTCAGGTGAAGATAAACACATTCCTGTGAGATGCTTGAACTCAGAGGAGTGACCTGCAGAGATTGGTCAAGAAGCACAACCTGCTTTCTATAAAGTGTGACTCCAGTTAGAGTAGGCAATATGAACTGTGGTGGTGCTCGTGCTCATAAATGCCCATCTGAAGGGGTGCGTGGCAGCAGTCCATTTTCACTGTTTTCCATGATACCGCTGCTGCCATCTCCACAGGACACCGCTCTGCCGTGAGCTTCTGTACACACCACCATAGTAGGGGTACCACTGTACACACAAAGCCAAGCCTCATCTGAGCCTTGGCACTTGTGTCTTTGGGACAGACAGAAAGTTATGTTATGCCAATATCAAACAGGAGGTTAATATCATTACTTATGGCAGCATTAGCTTCAGTTTCCAATGTAAGGACTGCTCAGTAGTAGCTCTCTGAAGCTGCATATGTCTTGCTCTGTTCTTAACAACAGATTTATTATTTTTTCTAGAAGGCGATGCAGAAATTGCCCGCTTCAGTTGTATAATTGTGAAATTATACACCGGGATATCTTAGCCGCACTAAAATTATAATTTCAGACAGGAACCCTGAAACTGCCTTTCTTTAAGGGAAATGTGAATCCAGTGGTAGGGATAACCCATGCAAGCAGGGCGGTGCAGAGGCAGCTACTGCTCCTCTGCATTAGGAGGAGGATGCTGGCGTTTTGCCCTCTCCATGAGGCACTGCTGGTTCTCCTTCCCACTGCACCTCTCGCTCACGTCGCGTGCTGCACACTCTGGGTTTATGGATACGCAGGGATTTTTGCTCAAAGTCATGGCATTTCTTTAAAAGCTAAGGGTGAGACCACTTGCAGGTCTCTTGGCTTATATGTTGACAGGCATGCGCTACCTTTCATGTATTTGTTAGTTAAACATCAGAGCAGTGTATACTTTTTGGCACAGGCATGCTGCTGAGGGTAAGGACAGACCAATGCAGAAGCAAGCAGGGAAGGAATTTACTTAAAAAGACTATATGATAATTTTGCAAAAGAGGAGAAGCTCCACTTATTCTATTTCCATTATTTTTTTTAATATTTGTTTCAAGTTGACTTGAGCACTGTTCCCAAAGGTCTTGTTTTTTTCCTCTGGCAGAAGTAGAGCTGCTTTTTCTAAAGTATTGTCTGTTTTCCCTGAAGGTTCTCTTCTGACTCTGATTGCTTTTAAATGTCACTCTGCTGCTTAAGGCTACTAGTAGGTGGTCTGAGCTGAATGTTTACAATTAAATGGCTTATACCTATACTTATTTTCTGTGTTAGATCCTGACCTAATAACCTCCTTCTTCTCAAAATGCCGAAGGTGAAATTTAGCTTTAAATGACTTGGTTGCCTAGGCAGAATTGCTATTAATCAGAACAGGAAAATAATATCAGGAGGTGAACTTTCTTTGGTAGCAGTTTAATACACCATATCTATTGGCAGACAATTTCATCTGAGCCTTAGGATCACCTTGAAGCTGGGGATGTTTGGTTTTTTTTTTTTTGGTAAAACACATTGCTGCCATTCCAAGTTTCCATAGTTTTTTAATAATTTGTATCTGTTGCAGTTTTCTTTATGACTTCATTTTGAGGCCGCATTGTTTTTTAGTCACATTCTCAGCCAATTCGTTTTAGCAAATTAATATTTTTAGTAAATACTGTGAAGACAGTGGGGAGTTCTCAAATGGTGAAAATAAACAACTCATGGACATAAACCAATGATTCACTGAAAGCATTATTTACATTTTCATTTACCTATAAGCTGAAGCTGGTTGCACAGAAAAATCATTTTGCCTTGTTTATATGTATAACCATTTGGGACTAACACCTTACCAAAATTATTATCTTCAGATACACAGGTTTAATATTTAAATTCAGCATGCATCTGAATAATGAAGATAGTGATTGCTGCATACAACTTCATGCAGGCAATGTGCATGTAATGAAAGGTATGTTATCACTTGAAATCTAGTCAGTTAAGGATTAAAAATAGGCTTAAGTGCTATATGAGATCTTTTTATTTTTAAATGCTTTAATCTACTTTACTACAATATGAAGGACTAATAATAGACAATCCTGAGTAGATAGAAACCATGGTCCAGTTTGCTTAGCGCGTACTCCAAAGCCACTTGAAACAGTAGAAGCCTTTGCATAGAAGACAAAGTGAAAAGAAACTATTTTTTTCCTTCAAACACTGACTTACAGGAACAGAAGTGTTACTTCTCATGCAAATCCTTCTTACTCTAGTCAGACTATTTATAAAGCTCATTGCATATATTATCAAAATAATACAATCTTTTTTTTTTCTCTTAACAAGTTTCAAAACATTCTAAAAGCTGAAGCCTCAATTTTGAAATGATCTGCATAGAAACCAACTTCCGTCCTCTCTTGGGTTCTTGCGAAGTAAACAGGTGAAAGGCTCGATGTCTACAGAACTCTCTTTGGGATGACTGCATGTGTATATAAGGTGTTTTGGAATAAAAGTAACGTAATTCTTTTTTCTTGGTAATTGATTTTTTACATATCCTGAGAGACTGCCATGGTTCTGAAGCTGTAGGCTTCAGTCTTGCAAATACAGTAATTTAATTCCAGACCAGTTAAAATTAACAAAATAGACAAACCTTGGGCTGCTAAATCCAAAGCAATGAAACCGATAACAGCACTGCTTATTTCTGTGGACATCCACATTCATTTTACTTGCTTTCCTACAAACAAGCTGTGCTGTTTCTCGGATGTATCCAGCATCCCAGCCCAGATTCATCTCACACTGGTTTAGACATCTAACTGCAGCTCCCACGGCAGGACTCTGGCTGCCTTAGGCTCCCTGTGTAGTCAATGAGAAGAGAGAAGCATCTTGAGCGGGTGATTCATGGACCACACCAAAGATCTGAATCACTCCCATGGAGTGGCTCTCTCACTCCACTGATTACAGAGGCAACTGAGGGTAAATGGGTTCATGATGTAGGTGGTCAGCCAGGTGGAATGTATCCAAACCTGTTCTAGTTAGTCAGGAGCTGCATTATCACAGCTAGTTCTGAATTCTTGACTTCAGACAGTTTCTTCTTCCAATATTATTCACAACCGTGTCGCATGAATTTGGCCTTTCCTAAAAGTTCTTTAAAAAACCCCGCATAGCTAAATAATCTGCAACCCTATTGCCTGAACTTATAACTAAATGCAGTTAGGTAGGTATCTTTCATTATAGTTTGAAAAAAACTACTTGAAGATGTGCTGAAATCAGTACATTCACTTAGTGTAGACTATGTTTGCATTAGATATTAGAGGTATATTTCATTCAGGATTGAAATAAATGATGCTTTGCTTTAGAAATTCTTTTTAGCCCAGGGGGATTTCTGCTGCTGTAAATCCATACAAAAAAGACAACAGCTGCAATAATTCTGAACTGCAAATTGCACAACTAAAGCTGAAACTAAGCTGAAAAACCTTTGGGAGTTCAGTGGGTTTACACTTGAGCAGGCATATCTGTTTTTGGTTGCAGGAATAGCAGCTAAATTTGGAAAATATTTATGGTATTGACATAGGTATGATTCCCATTGAAATAAACCATGTAAGTTAATCTGGTCTCTTTAAGAGTTTTCTGCATGTCTTCAGTTTCCTGTGTGTTTTGTGGAGACTTTTCTTCCTATCAGATGCAGTATGTTCAACTCAAAACCCTCTGAAATTTCAGAGCAGCCAATTCTGATTACACCTGCCTAAATCCAACATAGATCCATGTAGACCCATATTATATCAGTAAAATGTCGATGTAAAGAACAACTGTGTCAAGGCATGGTTTCTAGAAGTCATGGCTTCTGTTGCCGAAGGGCTGACACATTTATTTACTAGTGCACTTATCTTTATACATGGGCATAACCATTAATTACCTCTGTCCTCTTCTCTGTAGGCCACCTTCCAGCCTCTTCCCCTCTTGTTCCTTCTCCCTCAGGCAAAGCGTCTCTTCTGTCTAGCAACCTCTGGAGACATTTGTTACGGTAACAGAATAGTCCAGGTCATGTCTATCTACTGACAAAAGAATAATCAGTGCTGTTGGCAAAAATCCTGTTCTTTCATCTATTCATTTCAGTATGAAACGCCTGAAATATGTTCAAAATGCATTTTGCTGATAAGTCATTAAGTCATCTATAAAGGACAAGCAGTAAATAAGGTACCGTCAGCTCGACTCAGAAGGAAAAAAAAATGCGTAGGCAATCTTGGACTATTTTCAGCGGAGGTTTTGTGCTAGTGTAGGGTGGCTTTGAGGCTCACAAAGGAAATTTCAGTACAAATGAACCATGAAGCACTCTGTGGGCAGAGAAAGCAGCGGATGCAAGGCTGCGCCGCTGTGAAATGAACAGAGGAGTGCTTTGCTCCTTCACCTTCTGGTGAGAAGCTCTTCCTCGCGGCAAGCGGGTGGCAGCAGGTGTTTGTCCTCAGAGCCCCGCTGCCGGAAGGCAGCTCGGCATGGCTGGACCCCGACACCTCGCCCTGCAAAACTCGCTGGCAGGAAGAGGTTGCTGTTTTGCTGAGCTTGGATAAACATTAGGATCTAATTTATCATGTGACAGGAAAGGAAAGCTTTTTTTTTTCCCCTCCTCCTTGTTTTTAACAGCTTTTGTTTGAATTTCATCATGTGGTTTTGAGGTGCAAAGAGATATTTAACCAGGGTCTCTGAACTGATTACTTTGCTGTCAGCTGATTTAAGAGTATGGCTCTTTCTGGACTTGTCTACAAGTGTTATGTCTCACTAAATGCCATGGACAGGGAGGCAGACCTCTTGCTGAACTTACAAAAGAGGTATCATACTCATTTAGTTAAAAAGATCTGAGCTGCTAATGCTTTTGATGTCATACAGTGTATCTTGGGTTACATGCCCAGGAGGAAGAAAAAAGGAAACCGTTTTCCTTGTACTACAAAGTAAATAGGAATGCTGAGAAATATTTTGGTATTTTGCAGTAAATACCTAGGAGTTCTCCTGACTTTATTATTTCATGTGCATTATGTGCAACGCACAGCATCATGCAAACACCTGATTATTCAGTCATGTTTGTGGTATTTAAAGCCCTGACCCTACGCTGATCCACTCTGGGGTACAGTGGACTGCACACGGGGATAGAAATATGGCTTCAAAATCAGGCCTTTCAGATATTTTTGAGGCACCTCAGAAATTCTGCTGTATCCACAGCCTGGGCTTTGAGTGGAACATTTGCAAAGTGAGGTGCCTAACGAAGGTATTTGCAGTATGACGTGTGGGAGGCATATTCCTTAACTAGGATATGCTGCATTTAAGTTCCCTACTGGACTAAGCCATCCTTTTGGGCATGAATAAATACCGAGCTCTTTATACATGAGGAGACAGTGCCTCCCTTTTATATAGCAGACATTTATATGCCATGGGAATGCCGTTCCCACCTGAGGCTGAAACCCGTTTCTCAGGAAAGTGCCTGACCACTGACATTTCCATCTCTTCTCTGAAACTTGTGTAGAGAGTGATACCTGATTTGAAGGTGACAAAGATAAAGGTGACGACTCCTGCAGGCTGAGGAGGGTCTGCAGCTAAAGCCTCTGAGATGGGAAGTCCAACCGCATGTGTGAGGAGCTGGGAAAGCTGAATGTGAGAGTGTCTGTGCCTTGTTAACAAACAGGTTGAAGTGAAGATTAATATATGGAGTTCATTCATATTTATTCTCCATTTCAGAACTGTGTGGAAGATTCTCTGCTTTCATAATGAAGCATGACTATAGTAGGAAGTTGGTACAACTGTGTATTTTTGTTTTTAACCATTTAAGGACAAACCAAAACTTAATTTCAAAAGAAAAAGAACACTATATTCCAAGTCATCCAAAATGGAGAGGAAAGGTAATGACATCTTTTAGGACCTAGGTGAATACTGAGGTTCACTTATTAATTTATTCTACATAACCTGGCTCTGAGATCAATTAATCTGACTGGATGCATTGCAGCATCCAATTTGATAGAGATTATCAACTCTGTGCCTATTACAGTGTTTAACCTTTTGCCCTTACATTCACAAAGTCTCCACTTGACTCATACGTTAAATGCAAATCAAATCAGGCCAGATTCTTTCTACTAACATTAATAATTTTCATTTTTTACATGTGATGAGTTGAAGTGAAATTGTGATTGTTCATGCACTAAATTCCACTTTATTTTTCAGCCTTGTTTTGGTTTTGCTTGAACATGCTATTTTGAAGATGCCACCTTAGACTGAAGTCCACAGAGGTGGTACAGCAAAAGTAACCAAGATGAAAGGTGAGGATTTTGCCTTTCCTGGCATGCAACTGAATTCTGACCTGGAAGGACTTCCTCGACTTGCAACATTGGGTATGAAGAGCCAGGTCAAACAGTTTCAGCACATTTGAACTCTGACTCCCAAAGGATGAGGACAAAATAATGAGCACTGTCCTATCAGTAAAAGTATCTCATGACTCCATTGCCCTCAGCACCACAGCTGACACACCTGAGAAACATATTCACAGGGAACAAAAATTCAGACCTCAGCTTGGGAAGGGGCAAGACACAACCTATAAGGTCTGCAGTGAAGATCTCTGCTGCTATGCTGGAACTGTTCATTGCTTATCAACAGAGGCAGAAAAAGAAAAAGAATCTTCCAAAAACTTACTATATTTTTTTTAAATAATGAGCAAGAGGAATTTCTTTGATTTTTTTTTTTAAATGCTTTTCAATTTTAAAGTTTCAGTCTACTAGATTGGTATCAATTTGACTTATTTATATTTTTATATTACCGTCCTGAATATTGCATTATAGAGGAAGGAAAGAATTATCTGAAATCCAAGTCTAAGAGGTAAGGAAATACCATCTCTCTTCTCCTGCCAATACCTTTTCATCCTATGTATTTGTGATCATGCTTAGAAAACTGCTTTTCACTTGCACATGAAGAGTTTAAGTATTTTTACTAGTGGTTTGCTTAACTTTTCAAGAAGCGGGTCAAGCTTGCAGGGTATTTTATTTTTCTTTAATCAGACAAAATCAGCACCTGTGTTGTGTAAGGAATACAGTCGATGAATTGCATGCGAGTTATAGGAGACAATTTTGTTGATGCTGGTAAAGACAAAGAGAGAGTTTGGGGCAATGAAATGGAAGCATTTATCTGTAGAAATGTGCTTAGAAATAAAGAGCTGATTACGTTCAAGGTAATCTTCAGGACCTAGTTTTAAGTATTAAGTAACTGTCTTTGTTTGACCCTAGAAATACGTTGCTGTGCTTCATAAGCATGGCCCAGACTCTGCTGATAGTTCTACATTAATGTGAATTATGTGAAAGAAACCCTCAGCGTGAGTTAAACCCTCAGTAGCAGATGAAGGAGAGGGCCAGGTGAATGATGCCTTCCTTCCTGCCCTCCCATGATCATTTTAAGTAGTTTATTTTAAAATAGAAGCTTAGAAGTTTCTAGACATAGCAATACAAATATATCAAAGCTTATAAATAATAGCATTGAGCTATACTGAGACTATTTAACAACACATTAATTCATAACTTTGGGAGGTTTCCTGAGGAAGAGCACAATTGATTTTGGATTTTTTTTTTTTTTTGCTACTCTTTCTACATTGAAAAGTCAGATCTCAGTATTTATACAATTATACTTCAGTTGTATATTACTCAGTGTTAAACCTCTGCTAACCAGTATTGGGCAGAACTTGTGATTTGAATGTGCCTCATAATATTTGGCTTTTCCCTTAAAGTTCCAGCTCCCAGAGTCGTGTGATTATGTCAGACACTCCAAGAGGAAAAAAAATAATCCAGACTTCATGGCTGTAGAGGAAAGGCTTAAAAATGTGACCTGAATTCACTTTAAAGCCTCAAATATCAAAGAGAAAGAGCACAGTATAGTAAATTTGTAATTGAAAAGATTTTTGACTTTGGGGGAAGGAAGAATGACATAATGATCCTTTCTATCCAGTGCTAGATGTCGATATGTTGGGTTTACAAATGAAGTGTCACGCAATCCAGTCACAAATCTGCACAACATTCAGTGCAGGGACTGCTGCTTTTTGGCATGACCTGCCTCTGTCTGCGTAACTGGCCCTTGATGCTTTTCAGAGCTTTCCACTATAAAAGCAAGAAACGGGTCCAAAATGGAAATGCTTTTTTTCATAGTGGTAACACAAATGGAAGAGAAAAAAGATTTTTTTTTTCTGAGCTTTGCCTACAAACTCTAGCCTTATTCAGGTGCATGGAAAAAGCTTTAGAGACAGGCTCATCCCGGAACAGAGCGAAAGCAAGTGGAAAATGGTTATATGCTGTTTTGGAAACAGATTACACAGGGAAAAAAAGGAGTTCTTTCGTCAGCGTAGCCAAAGCTAGTTTCCTGTGGAGAATAAGCTACGCTACTGAAGTCACCCCTCGCTGGAGCTGTGCTGAGGACATGGTGGCACCGCTTCCTCACAGGGTGAGGGAGGAGAAGCCTTCATCGCCCACGCCAAGCCTTCCGACAGCACACACGTGTATGAATTATGGCAGCAGACGGCTCGTTACACCGCTTCAACTGTTCTCTGTGTCCTGCAGACCCACACAGGTGTTGGCTCCTCCGGTTGCTTTACTCACCATGGAGCCATCGGTTACACCATTTAACTGGTTAAACCCATCACCTCACAGCTCTGTGAGCCATCAGGCTTGAACGCACAGCTTACCGCCATTCCAACGTCTGCTGCAAGGGTGCAGGCGGAGGGCACCGGCGGCGGGCTGAGGCCAGGGGGCAGGTCGAGGACGAGAGGGCAGGTTGAGGCGATGGGAGCGGGCCGAGGGATCGGGGCAGGGCCCAGCTCCTGCTCGGCGGGCGATGCCTGTTGGCAGGAGCGGGCAGACCCGCCTGGCAGGGCCCTGCCATGACACGCAGGCCCCGGGAAAGAACTGTGATTGTGAGGCGACTCTGGCACAGGCAGCAGCAATGACTCCTGTCCTGCCCTATTGCTCAGCCCTCAGCGAGCACGCCTCCTACCCTGGGGCTCTGCTCCAGAGACGTGGCAGCCCTCCTTACAGGCGGGCACCCGTGGGCGGCGGGAGTATCGCTTGCCGGGGAAGAGAAAGGGCGCTCCGCGGGGGAGCGGGTCTCGAACCCGTGGCCCTGAGGAAGGAGCGCCCGAGCCTCCCCACGCGGTGCATTCTGGGCGCCGCACTGATTTATGCAGGAGCCGCAGAGGGCGCCGGGAGAAGCGGGAGGCGGCGGCGCTCGGTGCTGGCGCGGCGGGCGGCAGGTCGGGGGCCGGCGGCGGCGATCGGGGTTCTCCCCAGCGCGCAGGGCCTTTGCCGCCCCCTGGGGCTGCGGCGGCACCGTCGGGCCCAAGCCGCCGCCTTCGCGGGACGCAGCGGCACCTACCCGGCCTCAGCCGGCCCCTCGCCGGCCACCACGGACGTGGAGGCGGCGGCGGCGGGTGGAGCCGGGCCCGGCCCGGAGGGACGCGAGTCCTCCCGTTGCGGGGGAGTCTGCCCCGCCGCTCGGTAGGGGCCGGAGGGAGGGCCCTCGCGGCGCCGGGGCCTCCGCGGCCGGGCTCGCTCCTACGGGGCAGCGCCGAGCCCGAGCCGGCCGTGCGCGGGCTGCGGGGCCGCGCTCCCGGCGCCGCTGGGGCCTCCGGCGGGGAGGGAGGCAGGCCCGGCGCTCCCCGTGAGGACGGGGTGGGGGGGGAAGCAAAAAAGCCCCATCTCCTCGGCCAGCATCTTTGTTTGTCGGGCCCTGCCGCGGGGAAGAGGAGCGGCGAGACCGGGGTGCCCCCGTCTCTTCGGGGCCTTCCTTCTCCCCCCCCCCCCCCCCCCCCCCCGCCTCCCCGCCTGTGCTTCCCGGGCGCTGCCTCCGTTCTCGGCGGGTTTGGTTCACCTCTCTCGGCTGGATATCTCCGGGTCCGCAGCGTCGTCGGTGGGACCCGGCCGGGGCGAGTGCGGGTGAAGAGCTAACGCAGAGGAAACAACAGGTCTCCCTTCTCCTGCCCTTCCAAAGCGATACCAGCGCCTCGCTCTTGGGATTATAAATGTTTGAACTAAGACCCAGGAAACTGGAAGGAGAGCCTCCCGCTGGAATTAACAGAAGAGAAAAGAAGGGAGGCTTTTCCAAATCCTTTACGAGAAAGCTCCTGCCCTTTTCCCATGCTGTCCATACTCCCTTTAATAATGCGATTGTGACCTGAGTGGAATTTATAAGCGATGAACTATTGAAGCTTGTTGCACCGCTGCATCAGACTACGTTTTTTGGTTTTTTTTTTCTCGGCACATGATTCCCCCATCCCAGCTGTTGCAGGACCTGTGGGCCAGTAGTAGAGGGATGGGAAGCTGAGACAGTTTATTTTCACATTCTTCTGTTTTGGGGACTTGGCTGAAGCTGCTGCTGCTTTTTACTGGATCCGCTGTTTTCTCAGCGGATTTACTTGTTTTTGTGCGCGTGGGGTGTTTCAATTAAATAGACATTGGACTAGAGCTGAATGGATGCTTTGCAATCCAAAAGGTTTTTGGGGGTAACAAAGAAGTACTAAAACCAGAGAAGAACTGGTACTGCAGGAAGCCTGGGGCCTGTTTTCCAAGCCTTCTTATTTTATTGAGCAAGGTAAATAACATAGTGGTGTCAAAAATACATGGCTTATGGTAATCATGCGTGAAAATGTTATAAATCACTTCAGGCTGTTCCAAGTCTTTCAAGGGTTGAGAGGTCCCACTGTAAGGCTCAGAATAAGTTTAATTGTTCTTTACAATGTTCAGATATGAGTGTGAAGTTTAAGGTTGAGAACAAACTTTGTGGTACCCGAGAGAACTATTTTTTCCTGGTTTGCCTTAGCTTCTTGTAGGTTTGTGATGTTGACAGAGGCTGGCTGAAGAACTTTAGAAGCCTTGGTAGTTCAGTGAGAGCATACAGTAATTATATTAGTGATTTTTTTTTTTTTTTTTTTTTGCATGCTTTTTAAAGAACGTGATGCTTTAGCCTCTGGTAACGATCTGTTAGGGTCTCTTAAAAGTCCTTCCAGTTTAACAGTAGCACAGTATTTACATTTGCATCGTTAATTGTATTCATACTCTGCCTTGAATTATTTTTGCTTACCTTTACTTTTATTATCCACAGTGACAGCTGCTACCACTTCGTAATGAATTTTTTGCTTTTTATCTTCCTTTTCATGTGTTTCTCCTGAATTGGACTTTTTGCATTTACCACTAATTTACATGTATCAGTTTTACCATAGACTTTCTACAGCCAGCATAAGCTCAAAGTACTTCTTTAGATACTATCTGTATGTTTCAAGCGCTGGAAGAAGCAGATAATAATTCTCAAAATATGCAGCGTAATCAGTTACTGGTTTAAGTGTATAATTTCTGGTGGTGTGCTGCATGCCTTATCTTTGTTTTTTTAAAGATCTCAGCAGCAGTTTACTCTTAACAAAAACATAAATCCATTAAAATGAGATCACAGTTTGAAACGTAGCTGTAAAAATCTGGTCTTGCAAGAAGTCACAAGATTCTCGTTATGAAGTGATGCCTTGATTAAATTGATTGTATACCTTTTTTCCTGCAGTCTTAATGAAATAGTGGCAAACACTAAGGTGTTGGCAACCTTTGCTGATGCTATCATTGAGAAAGCTGAGTTGGTATTATGGGTAGTATCCAAAGTTCCTTTGCTTATCCTGTTTAGATTTGTTTGACTTAAATTTATGGTCTTTGTTTTGTCTTATTTTGTTTCAAGATGATGTGTGAGGTGATGCCAACCATCAGTGAGGCAGAGATTCCCTCGGGGGGAAATGGAGGCCATGGTTCAGGTTCCCCGTTACAGTCAGATGCTGATTCCCATTTTGAGCAATTAATGGTATCCATGTTGGAAGAAAGGGATCGCCTTCTGGAAACACTAAGAGAAACTCAGGAGACGCTAGCATTGACCCAGGGCAAGCTACATGAAGTTGGTCACGAGAGAGATTCCTTGCAGAGACAGCTCAATACTGCACTTCCACAGGTATGGACATTTTGAAAGGAAGGTATCTTTCGATTTTGATAATTTTTGTATTCTTTGTGGGCTTTTGTTGGCTTTTTGCGTATTTAATTTGCTGAAGAGTCAGGTTATGGTAGGGGAAGATCAATCTAGCTTAGTACTTTCCTGAAGTATCTGTTGGTGCTTACTCACTTTGAGAAAGATATAAAAGCAAGGTGAGCGGGGAATATCAAACCTTTTCCCTCCCGTACGCTTTCCCAGTGTCTGGCATTTCTTTGGTTTAGCTTGAGCGTGAAGTCTTACCTGCATTCTTTTGGTTAATAGAACTTGATGGTCTTTCTTCTCTCACTAGTATTTTTTCAATGTTGTTTCTAACTGCCCGATTCATTCACGTGCTTAAGAATTACAAACAGGCCATTCTGGGAAAGAAAGCAGGCTGTTCTGATACCATCATGGACTTTGATTTAAAAACTTGAAAAATTTCAGGCTGCTGCCTTGTGAGTACATGCTGAGCTGTCATGGCAGTGTAGAAGTCTGAGTGTGTTGTTTAACTCATATAGTTCCTTTTGGAGAGTTAGGATTCTTTTTTTTGTCTTGCTAGGAGTTACCATTTACTGATTTCTGGAGGCTGCAGTGTAGCAATATACAGCCTGTAATGCAGTTCAGAAAGGTGATTGGTGTCTACAGAATTTCCTGTGTTTTATCCATTCCGGTTAAAGAGAATACAACTGAAATTTGAACATTTTGAAAAGCATTTGATTGTAGGCAAAGCAGAGGGCGCTTTCAGGTGTCTGTTGACAGCCTTACACTTTCTAGCATGGTTGGTTGTTGTCCCAAGTGTGTCATGATGATGTTATATTTGCATACGTTTGCATACGTTATTCCAAGAATATTTGCTATTTTTACAAATGTTTACATATCCTCAAATATTGTAGTTCCTGTTTATACACTTTACAACAGTAGTTTTAAACCCTTCTGTTTCCACTGCTCTCATTATAATGTAATCACTATATGGCTCTTGGTATGGTAATTGGTACTGGCAATTACTCAGGGGTAGAAACTAAAAAGTAATACATGTTAATCTAGTTGTGTTACAATGGTATGATGGAAATCAGAAACGAGATGTTTTCAACCTTCGCAGCTCCCTGTGTTAAATCATGTGCTGCAGGCAAAAGTCATTCTTTGGTTTTTTTTTTGTTGTAGTAATTGTGGCTTCTCTTTATCCGCTATTTCAGGTCTGCTACATTAATGGATGCCATTAACCAATTGTATGATCTGTAAACTGTTATACTTGAATTTTTGGACAAGTAGAATCACCCAAGCTCTAAACTGTATTGTTCCTCTTTTCTTTTTTCAATTCTCAGCTTTCCGTCCTAAATCTAGTAAGCTACTTACATGTAAACATTTCTTTCTAAACATTTCTAAAAGATTAATGCAGTTAAAAAAACCCAATTCCCCATTTTCAAGAATGTCGTAATTGTATGGTTTCATGTGAAGTCCGTAGGAAACGAGTCTCACAGTTCAGAAAGAAATTTTACTGCAGTTTTATATAAATATACAGCATTGTAGATTTTGTAGATTGCTGTTGAAAAATACTGTTGTCGTGGTGTGAAAACTATGTCACTTTTGACCTCAGTGGTGCTTAAGCTCAAATGATTGTGGAAGGTGACGATTGATGGTGCTTTCAAAAGTCAAAAATATTTTATTATTTTTGCTGCAATCAGAAATAACTTCTGTATTTGACAAGTTTTTGTTGTTTTTATGGTAAAGATTCAGTTACTTCATATGTGTAAACTTCTATTGAGGTGAAAAGATGTGGGTTATTTTTTTAAAATTCTAATAAGTGTTCACTAGGAAAACTTTGTGGTGACTGTAATATTTGAAACTGTCCAAACTTTTTTGTTAATTATTTCAAGCTGAGCATTCTTCTGAACTACTGTCTCAAATGACCCGTTGTTTAGCTGTGGATTTCAAGGAGGGGTAGAAGTAGGATAACTTCAAATGTACTGACAACTGTATTATATTTTTTTTCAGGAAAGAAGGTGTTTAGTAGTGTACATTTTTTCATAGTGGCTGTTTTCCATTCGGTAGAAAGAGATGCAAAGATCAATTTGACTAGTTGTACAAATACTAGTATAATTGCATGAATTACTAAATCACTGTGTAACCAATGTATTCTTTCTCCCTCAGACTTGGCATCTAGCTTGTAACACGTCTTTGTAGCTGATTTGGGAGTAGTTTATCTTAAGGAGTATTGCATTGAATTGTTTGTACATACACTTTTCCTGTTTTATATATTTAGCTGAATCAGCCAGTTAGATGGTTCTGATGACTGATGGAAGCTCCTTGTATAAAAGAAGGAATGCCAGATCAACTGCTTCTGTACCAAAACGACTTCTCTGGTTTTAGTATGAAGATGCCCAATTTGTAATGGCATCCCTGTACTTAATTCCGGACTTTCACTGAGTTTCTGTGTGTAAGGAAGAGGCTCATACTGGTGTGTGTATAGCTACAAAATGGCAAATTGGTACTTGTGTATTTACACGTCTTATAGATTATAAAAGTAAATGCAATTAATTCTGCAGCAGTGATGTGCGTTTTCTGAAGTGTCAGAGAAATAGACTTTTCTGGTGTACTTGTAGCGTGGTGGTCAGCTAGTGATTTAGCGGCATCCGTGCTAGCTCACGTAAACCTGAAACAGCTATTTGGAGTAAGAAGTCTCTTGTTCTGGATGTCTAACTCACAGAGGGGAGAGCTTTCTAATCTTGTATAGATGTGCTTTATCTGTTACATTTACACAGAGTAAAACTGACAAATTTTTCTTGTTAGGACAGCTGGAAATGAAATACATCAACATTGTCTTGATAAAATGACTGGATTCTTGGCAATGCTTTTTGTTTTCTGGGAGTTACCTTCTATTACACATTACCCTAGTCAAACTGTACTCTGACCTTGGAAGATGAACTTGATGAAGTCAAATTGCTGTGCAAGAGCTTAAAATTAATTTGTTTTTCCTAGTATTTTTCAGAGAAAAAAATAAAAATTAACTTTCAGAACTTAGACAACTGTTATTTTTAATGTAAACACATTCAATTATGATTTAATTATGGTCAGAAGAGTAACTCCTCTCTATTATTTTCCATGCTCTTAATGCGTCTTCTAGAGTGTATTCTACAAAATTCAAGGTTAGTGTGCCTAAAATTCATAAGTTAATCTGTGAAACAGACGGGATGCTCTTGCATTTAAAAGTTAAATTTTGAATTTGAGGTGGATGAGGTCCAAGTGACTACCAGTTCATGCTATGAAGGTGTCGCAGGCTAGGGTTCATTTTGCTGGTAGAATTTCATGTAGAAGTTCCTGTAAATGACAAGAAGTTGGTTGTTTTGGTTGGAGAAGACTAGAGTTTAATTTACAGAGACTCTGGTACCTAGCACAAATAAAAGAGCAGTTGATGAATTCACAGCAACTTTTATCAGGATGACAATTTTAACATGTATTTTAAGAATTTTATAAGCTGATGTACAAATGTTAGGTTTCTGTAATACAGCAACACTCTTTATTAAGATCCATCTTAATCTTGCACTTCTAATCTTTTGGTTTTAAATTTACCGTGTTTTATTTTCATTTCTATGCAAGGTAAGTAAAATAAAAAGTTTTTTCTGTATTTGTGATGGTCTTGTTCAGAATTTCTGTATTCAGCAGCATATACATAGGGGCACATGAGAACTTTCTGTGTCTATGTGTACACGTAATGTGGAGTTAAATGTGGGGGGAAAAAAAAAAAGCTGCCTATAATTTTGGTTTGGCTTCAGCTCTACTGGGTTGCCCATTGTATCTTAATTTGAAGTGAGTCCACAGCAGGCTGTCTTCAGTTCCTTTCTATCTATAGTAAATATTTTATCATTACTGCATACTTCAGTTAAAAATAGTGTGACTGTTTATATTTGTATTCAGTTAAATTCAGGTATGTCCCTATAGAATGATCTTCTTTAGACAATCTCAGAAATACTGTTCGATGTCTCGCGTGTAAGAAATATCTAAGTACTTGGTCTGAAGACTGCCCTGGTATTGTTTTATAATGATGAACTTAAATATCTAGTTGCCATTTTAATAATGGTGTTATTTGGATTTCCTCCAGGCAAGTTTTCAATAATACAGGATGTCATAGATGTAGAAATGAGGTTTTGAATTGTACGTAATCTGAAGAACACAGTTGCAGAAAGTACATTAAGTAAAGGGCTTGCCAAACTTTGCAGCAGCTGAAATCGCCTTAGTGCAACTCCATTTACAGTATTCACAACTGTTCAGCCTTGAGGTGACGTAGCTTATACTTCTTACTCTAGCAAGATGTGGTACTGACTTCTAAATAAAAGATGTTAATCTCAGCAGAGCGCCGTGTGTCCAGAAATGATAAAGATCCAAAAGGATTTCAGATGTGCAGATGTATGTCAGAACAGACACGTCCTCCATTTCTCTTATCCCATTCTGACAGCAAAGATAAATGTGACTCTTTCCGTTGCATTTTGACAACTGTAATTTTAGCCTTGTGTATGTTGAGTTTCAGTTGCTAAATCTTTCTTGGCTCTGACTGTTAGTAAATTACTAAATAGATTTGGCTTTACACTGCGTTAAGTCAGATGGAGATAGGAGTTAATGCTGAGAATTCTTCACTCACTATATCAATAAACCTCAACTTCCCCAACATTTCCTTCTTTGCAAGGCATAGAGACAGACAACTTTTGTCCAAAACCTTCAGAATATGAAGTTTTCTGAAAGTATGCTCCACAACTGGGCAAAAAGAGGAGTGGCTACAATTAAATAATACATTGGAGTATATTGAGGACCAAGTCTCTGGCATTCGTTTTGACTTCTTAGCTTCTCATTTAAATACATTTGGGTGAGTTTGTTTGTTGAAACATCCCACCCCTACCCAGCAGACACCTGCTTGCCTATTGTTAGCAACTTGCTGTTTATACTGTGCTTTTTATTTAGGTTATCTTGATTATAAATAGACCTTTTTGGAGAGATTAGATTTAGAATGAGTTTTAAGTTTTCTTCTATTTGAGGATGAACTTTAGTGCTGCTATGATGTCCCATCAATCCCTTTAATAAAAAATTTTTTATTAAGAAGTCTAAAACTGTTGTTTTTATTTTCCTTAGTTTATTTGTAGGAACAATGTTTTGGTGACTACCAGAAATGCTTTTTGTTTGTTTTTAATAGTGGATGTAGCCCTGAAAGATGAGCTAGTGGTTATTTTTCCCTACTCTTCTGTTACTATGTACAAATGTCCGATAATGGGTTTATTAATGTTTGGTGTGCAGTAGTCTAACTGGCAGTCTATCGAACAGGCTGTATGTAAGCTTGGATGAAAAGAGGTATAATTGAAACAGCCTGTTTTAAAAATATATGTTATATTTAGAACCAGGTGAACTTCACATATATACTAATCTATGTTAACTTGCCTGTAGCCTCTTGTACAACAATTCTGAGAATTCTTTGTCTGCAAGCCCTTCTATTTTTCTCTGTTCTTTTTAAGAATATAACTAAAACCTACTTTAAAGATGTTTGTTAGCAAGACTTAAAGACCCAGTGTGGCTATGTAGTTGCAACTTCCATCTAGATCTTTTAAAAAAAAAAAAAAGGGGGGGGGGAGGAGGGAAGCTCTTGGATATTTTTTTTTTTTTTAATAAATATGAATTAAAAATACAATCCCCTCCTTCCACCTTACAAGTTCTTAATGTTTTAGCATCCACTGGCCTGTGACTTTGGTTTCTCCTTTCTGGTATCTATATAGGAGAGGTGGATGTTGGTTTTGCTCACTATAGGAATTGATGTTAGAATTAAGAGCACACATTTCTGTTTTGATATATGTGGATCACTTATAGTTAACAATGTTGTCAGAGAACTTGAATTTTTGGAGAGAACATTTTAGCTGTCTATTAGTAATTTTGGGGTTTGCTCTTCCTTAGCACTGTATCCCAGAACTCAGGTAATATACTTCACACTAACTTAATTTTGCTTTTTAAAATTTTCCTGCTTTAGAGGAATATGATAGAGGTCTTCATGTAAGCTGCTTTTAGCAATTTAGGCAGCTTAAGTCACTTTAAGTCTATAAGGCTGACTAGTATCTGGTGACATATATTAGAAAATACTTATCATAATCTCTTGCGCGTATGGATCTCAAGGTACAAATACTGAGAAGGGATAGATTTGCATTGTGTGTGTCAGGTAATCTGGGTGTTCATAACTTCCCAAGTGTATTTTTTTGTAAGCCTGCCTGTGGATTCCCCAAGTATAAATGGGGAAATGCGTGGCAATTCTTGCCAGGAAAAATGTTTTCACGTTCTCCAGACTGAAAGAAGAATTATTATTTTGCTGTTGAGTGGAGCGAGTTTTTTATTCGAGTTGACTTTTTCACAGGAGTGCTTGGAAATACTGTTTCTGCATTTTGTAAACTCCGGAGAGTTGGGTAGCGAGCTGAGCGTGTCTGTAGGTCGTTCGAGGAGATGACTCTCCTGGTTCATATATTCAGAACTGGAGGAGCACTGTGGTTACCATACGTATTAAAGTCAATGCTCAGTTTCATTCTGATGTGGTGTTTTTCTTTAGGTTCTCTGTAAATTGCTGTGAAGAGTTGGTTAACTTTTTTTTTTTTTTTTGCCTATGACCTTTATTTATTTCAGACTTTACCTTGGATTTTCATATAAGCTCTACTGAAAATCAGCTCCTTTTCTTGTAGTCGGCGTGACGAGGCTCTGTGGCTTGTTCCTACAGCAGCCAGAGCTGTAACATTTTTAAGAAGAGAAGCTTTGTTGCTTAATCTTCTCTTCTGCTATTCCACAGTGGCTAGCCTTGAACTTTGCTCATGTGTTTATGTTCGTGTCTACTCAGGATATGTTTTTTGAGGATGGTAGTGAAAATCTTAACGGGAATATAATTTGGATTGCATTTGAAATATGCTATGACTTTCGATGGGTGCAAGTGAATAAAAACAGTCGACGTATCGTTTCCCGTAGTTCATCTGTTTTATGGTTGTGTTTTCAGAAATATAAATGCTTAGAAATAGTATTTCTAGAGCTTGAAAAATTTGATATGCACATCCTTCTAGTTTTGTTGAGGAGAAAAAAGAACTTCCACTTGGAAAATAAGCAAGAGGGTTTTTTTTATTTGTTATGGTAGGAAAACGGGCAGCCTTTGATTTTTTTAATTTTCTTTTCTTTTCTTTTTTTTAAAATCTTTTAGTTCCTCCCCTCCCGCCCCACCCTTCCTAGAACAGTACTCTCTATTTGGGTATGCTCTGAGCCATGCTGAGTTGTGCCTTACTGATATTGATAACACACAGGAGACTTTGTTATCTAATTCTATTTCACATCTAGTTGTCTAGAAATATTCTGCAGCACAGTGCTTGCTTTTTTAAATCCTACCTCCCATGTAAATACATGTAGAATTTGGTTCTGTTCAGTTTAAATGATGTATAGGAAACACTTTTTAAATGCATATTTACCTTTTATAAAGAACCGCAGGGTAGAATATCTGGTTAAAATGAGTAAAGAATGTAGACTACAGGTTAATAAACTTTATTGTTGAAAGAAGTGAGATTTTGTTTTTCCCCACCTCAAATTTACAGAACCACGCACTGTATAAGGACATAATTATGTAAGCTTAGGTAGCTGAATAATTTACATAGTTTAAAAAAAGCCCAAAACAAAGCCACCTTTAGATGTGCAGTTTAAATAAAGAATTCTTGTGTCAACCTATACAAAGTGTAAACTGGCTTGATGTATAGCTGAAAGATCTAACCATGAATGTTCATGTAAAGAAACTACCTTGCAGTTGGTGAAGTTTATTAATCATTGTCTTCTCAACATCAGCAATTTCCTGTAATGAGAAATGGTGTTTGAATTACTTGGAAAGGAATTTTAGCTGGCCAAATCCTTGGTGTGAAAGCTAAAACTTTCTTTAATGTGGAGAGGGCGCACTCAATAAAGAGGATCATAAATTCTTGTTGTTTAAATGGTACTGGATTCATGATTATCTTAGTAAATAGTAACCGGTTTTATTAAGCTGTTTTAGTAGTATTTTTGAATTTTCAAGCACAACTGTGAAACAAGCTAGTGAAAACGGAGAAAGTTATCTGAAAGTGGAATTGCTTGTTTGTTTTATTGTGGGCTTCACAGAATGCTTGATATGAAAGTTTTCTCACTGTAAATCAAAATTGTTTTAAAAAAGAAAATTGGGGGACAAGGGAATTCTCCTCTATTCATTTGACAGGACTTCTGTCTTGATCAATGGCAAGGTTTAAATTAATCTCAAATGTCTTACGTGAGCTTGTCGCAAAACTAGTTTTGCAATATACATTTTTGCCAGTAGAATTCTGTAGTCAAAACTTTACTTTTCTTTGCACTCCTATCCATAAATGGGAGATCTGCCAGCTGAAATGGTGCTCTGTTTCATGGGTCTCCGTTAAGCTTGCTGAATGAATAATACTGGACCGAAATTCTGTTAGTAGCTGTGCTTTTCACTGTAGTTTGTGCTTGAGTAAGAGTTGTGGGTTTACTGTTACCAATGGGAACCTGAACTCTGTGCCATTTTATATGCTTTAAGGTTCTGTTGTGTATTGTATTTAAAGTCCTGACTGGCACCTCACACTTGAATCTCTTGCTTCTGCTAGGATTTAAGACATGGGCTGCCTTTTGTGTTTTAATTTGGAAACCCAGAAATTAGAGAAACTTTTGACCCAAATCAAAGGCCATTTAAAGATTTCAATGGGATGCTGTTCTTCAGAGAGTCACCTGTAGCACTGGAAGTTCTTCAGATAATCTAATTATGGGTGTAAAGGATGAGACCAAGGTTGGAAGGTATGGAGAGCAGTCTTGGGTGGATGGATGGGTGAATCTGGTTGGCTTTTTTACATGTTCATGGGTGTCATAGGTAAACTTCTAACTTCAGAGTATCTCTTCAGAGCTCTCTCTATTTGCTGTATTGCATTTGGGTGAAAGACTTAAGTTTAATTTAGATAATTTCAGGGGTGTCTCAGGATACCACTGGGAATCTTTTTTATATTTTTATTTTTCGTATTCCCAAGTAATATATTTTTCATGCAGTGTTATCACCTTTTTGTAGTTCATGGGGAGAAGGCTTGGGAGGTCATAACATTCTTTTAGCTTTGCGTTGAAGAACACGCGGCAGGTGCATCTAGTAACTTATTTCTTTTAGAACATGCGGGTCGAGTTTTCAGAATGTCTTTTGAGGGTGTGGTTCAACAACGTATCTTCCAAAAGCTGAGCCTTTGTTTTAAGAAATCTGGAATTACTTTACTTCATGTACAGTGGAAATGAAAAAGCTTCTTAGGATTTTAGCTCGCGCTGCTTGTCCATGCAGGAAAGAAGCCGTCCTTTTCCCCTCCTGTAATCTTATTTATGCTGATACTTACATTGGTGTAACTGATCCCCTGTAGGAACTGTGGTCTTTAGAGACTGCGTAACGCTCTTCGGTACTTTGTGCAACGGTTGGAAAAGATTTAAGTCCTGGGAGGCAGTAGAGGAGAAATGGGCCAAGCGTGCCTTTTCTCTCCACCGAGTAGGAGGCTGCAGGGTTTCCCAGTTGCATCGTCTTTCCTGTGTCTGTAGCCCAGTGTGGAACAGAATAGGAGCTTCTTCCTCACCTCAGACCAGGTTCCTCACCAATCCATCTTTTGCTTCGGATTTGTTACTGGTTAGAGCATATTAACAGACTGTCCTCATCTCTCCCTGCCCCCCCCCATCCCCGCCTGCCCTTTTAGCATTATTCATATCCCTGGTTTTGTTCTGTGATATTACACGTTTTCTGGGTTCACGTAGTTATGAAGTTTGGAACTGTTGGTTATGGATATTACTTTGAACATTAAAAAAAAGCTTAACACCCCCCCCACCCCTCCCAACGACTCTTTGACACTTAATTTATGTTGCTGAGTTAAGTTTTTCTGTGTTTAAATATCAGGCTTGTCTGTTCCAAGGCCTCTTTTTTTTTGCATGGGCTTTAGAGTTGCCTTTATTTGTAAAATTTGAGCTACTTTTCCATGGAATGGTCCAGTTGCATTTATTCCGAATATTGCAGATTTGGATATACTTCGCTTCAGTTAGCCCAGTAAATTCACTTGGCAATTAAACTGGGGTGATAGAGTACAAAGAAATAGAAAAAAAAATAAAATGTAAAGAGCAATGTAAGTCGAATTTCCTGCTGAAGGCATGTGTCTGTCCTCATTGAGTATTACTTGCTTAAACAAGTTTGAAATTAAAAGACTGA
Source organism: Vanellus vanellus (assembly GCF_965231255.1). NCBI lineage: Eukaryota > Metazoa > Chordata > Aves > Charadriiformes > Charadriidae > Vanellus > Vanellus vanellus. Next base: position 3,236,384 of record NC_138911.1, on the reverse strand, counting down.
AGTGTTCATCGCTTGGCTAAATAAATAAATAAATACATATAATAGGAGAGCACTGAGGGGGAAGTACGTGTTGCTGCTTGTTTAATGAGGGTGGCTTGGCCGGCCTTATTCAGATATTCCCAAGCACTCCCTTTTAACATAGTGTGAAAAACGTACTTTACAACTGCTGGCCACAGAACTAAACCTGACAACTGGAGGCCGAGATGAACGATTAGAGTAGGGCAGGGCAGCGCCTCAGCTGCCGCTTACAGTTTTTGCAAGCAGAAGTGTCTTGTCGCTGAAATAATCATGCATGACGGAGCTTGTCCTGGGCCTATTTCTGAAAAATAGTGAAGTATTAGTCATGTGAGGATTAATTTTTTTTTTTTTTTTACGCAGGCTAGGATGCGGTATTTAGAATGAAATAATTTTTAATTCATAGAAGTCATAGGAATTTAATGCTAAATGGCAGCTGAGCCAGAGTTGTGCTGTTTCTTGTGAGGGCAGTATGTTTCGAGTTGATATACAGAAAAATACTTTCTTTTTTATTTTCCACCCGAGGAAACTGACAGTTCAATGTTGTTTACAACTTAAAATATCTTGCTGTAGCTTTTGTAGTAGCTGCTTAGCCTCCATAATGGGGGGTCCCAGGGAAAATACTGAACTTGTTAAATTTTCTCGGCATGTCTTGCTGTTGTTCCATGGTTCGGCATTTTTGAGGAGCGTTGTATGCTGTGAAATTCTCTATGGGATCCCGGGAAACCGTGACCAACTTTATGTGGAGAGGAAAAACTTCAGTGAAATCTCTATAGTGTCATATTAAAGATGGAGACCGGTTTTGTCCCATACCTTGTCAAACTGGTAATGCAAGATTCTTCCTCTTTAATTAAGTACAACTGTATTCTCCTTTTGCCATAGTGGGTATGGGTGTGGGTATGTTTCTTCACTGACATGGGCTCCAAAAATGGAGATGCCTAAAGCTACAACTAAGAAGTTGTGCTACTACTTACTGTATTAGTTACTAATCAGAATAGACTGGGCTAGGGGTGCAGGAATGTGGTAATTCGTATTGTGAAACCCTTAGAATTCACTGATTCAGAGTGTAACTGAGAGGCATTTGGTTTTCTAACACCCCCCAAATACTGTAAACTTATTTCTGTGTGAACTGTTCTTCTGGAATGATGGTACTTGGACTGGCACAGTATCGGAAAGGGTTACTCTGTTATTGACCAGTCTCAACAGTTAGTTCTGCACAAAGTAGCCAGGCACGTCCCAAGTTGAAAAGCCTGTTTTTCAGTGATGACTACAGTTTTCCTGATACGTATTTTAGCTGATCTTGTACACTTTTGCCAAGTTGAACAAGCTTGCTATGGGTTTGGATACTTTTGTGCCGTATCTGCCCTTTCAGGGGGGTTAGTCATGTACATCCAAGAGCAGCTAAGGTGGCACATAACCACCGTGCTGAGACGATTCTAGCCATGTGATGGAAGGAGGTTTTCTGGCACCATTGCGTATGAATAGATGTTAAGTTTCATCCAAGTCTGAAGGGCGCTTCTGTATTTCTTGTGCTTGCTGCTGGGCAGCTGTTGGAATGATTCTACTTCTGGACTTCCTCACTCGGAAGATTCTTAATGTTGCCTAAGTAGGGACAACATTTGAAAAGGATTTTACAAAGACAAGAGAAGAAAAAAGCTTAAAACCTGAAACTAGTGTTTCTAGTTAGTGTTCAGTTTGTTCATTTCTTGTTAATCCTCTGTGCGTACTGTTAAGCTGCAGGGTTCACTCCCCGTCCCCCCCCGGTTGAGTATTTGGAGAAAGCCTTTAGGAAAGAATAAGTACTTTGATATAGTTGGTCACTGGTTTGATATGTAATCTTTAAAAGCTACAGATGCGCATCAAAGTAGTTTAAAAGTCTGTGTTAAAAAGGCTGTGGTGAAAATGGGTGGTCCACTCTGAGTTATCTGAAAATGTACCCTGTGTGATCTGCTATACTTTGAGAAAGCTTCAGGTGCTGGCGATGATTTGTGAAGGTTGATGAAAAGATTGACAAACTATCTGGAGAAATTATGGATTCTTAATCTTTCAGTGATTGCAAGGCTAGTTGCCCTAGAGGAAGATGCTTAGTGAAATGCAAGTTGTTAGACCTAAAGAGGAGTAACCGGATGAAATTTCCAACTTGTTTAAACAACTTAATGTTGTCTTTCCTTAATTTCACAGACATACAAAGAAGTTGTAGGATGCAGCTGTGGCTTGGTTTTGACTTCCAGCACGTTGCCAGCAGACAGTCTTGTAGATATCATTAGTTGCATATATGACTATTGTATTCACTGTGTTGTATGTAGGTCTAATTAATGGTGGAGCTTGGAAGATGCTCGGAGATCACCATGTGTACCTCGCAGTGCAGAGTACGGTATGTAATCAGTGATCGTTGGCTCTCCGGTGATGAACAGAGATACACCTTTGCATGAGGCTTCGCCCCTAGTCTTGTATATATAACAGCACTGTTTTGCTGGGTTTAGAGAAAATTAAATGCAAGAGTATACGCGGTAATGATTTTGGTAGTCTGGGTGGTTTATACAGGCTGTAGTTAATGATTTGAGTGCAGGTGGCTCCTGTTCGCCTGTCTTCCACCTGTACTAGGGTTTGCAGGCTCACTTTCCAAATTGTTCTGTAGTGTGTATAAAGTTTGAGCATTGATTCATGTGGTGAAAGGAAGACCTCTGATCCTTCAAGGAGCGAGGGGCTGGATACAGCCGTGTCTGGGTTCCAGTACTTTTACACTCCCCCCCCCCCCCCCCAAATAGGACATGTCTATCAGAAATGTGGTAGTTCAGGGAGGGGGAGCTACAGGAGGCAGAACGTGGAACTGATGTGTTTCTACCTCCTTTTTCCTGTTCCTCCTGCATTCCTCTTGCAACGCTGCCAAATACCACCCTTCCTCGTTTATGTTTTCTTGCGCTTCAACACGGAGCGCTTCCTGACAGCTCCTAGCAATGAGGTCTGGATTTAGTGCTTTGTAGTTCAGGCTCAGTGAACACTGCACATAAATTTAAGCAACTCGCTCGGGATGGTAACTGGAAACCTATTTATTACCATGGAGATTTGGTCTTGCTATAAGCTTTTCCATTTTGCTCTTGGGCACATGTTTGGTACCTGCTGGCTGTGAGCGCCGAGTTCTTTTGCTCGTTGCTTGTCAAACGCTGGGCAGTTGATCCTACTTTCAGCTGCAAAGTGGACTGGAAACAGCAAGTTTCATTCCAGAGCAATACCATTATGCAACTGTAAACACTTTAAAACTTAATTGCCTGTTTAGGATTGGGCGGTGTGAATGACAAAGCCTAGATCGGTCAATCCAAGAAGTAAGCTTGAAGAATACCGTACTCAAAAAGAGGGCTGGAATGATAAAAAGTTACTCAGGTTTAGTATTTGTCAGTGACTGTCAGCTGGCAGCAATATTCACTTGGGTGTTTTCATGCAGTGGTACAGTTTTTGCTAGAGGGGAAAAAAAAAAAAAAGGTATGTGTTTTTGAGTCAAGGAAATGTAAACTTCTGAGAATTGACCAAAGTTGGTATTAATCATTTTAAAATATCTCAATGCCACTAGTTGGAACGTGAGAAAAAATTTTAATAGTAAAGAAGTCTGCACTTGGGTTTTGGTAGGGGTCTTTTGAGTTATAAGACATCTTATGCATGTGGAGAAATAGGAAAGGAGGTTGATACACTGTAGTTTATAATGTAATTAACCTATTCTCACTATGGTGGGTAGTTGGAAAAACAGCTACTTCGAGCATGAAAAACCTTTTAGTGCTCTGAAACACAAGAGTCTGACATGACCATATTTTAATATTACTTTAAGTATTTTCTTACTTCTGTTGGGGTTTTCAAGAACAAAAGATAAACTCATTTTATAGAACTGATTCTCTTAATGCTTGAAACAAGTTTCATGTTTCCAGGTTAGAAAATTCAGGCTGTGTGTTGCTTACTGAAAATTGATTTCACTAGGTGAAAAGCAAAATATTTTTCTTTACACACTGTAGGGTGTTTCCCATTAGCACATGCCAGAGATACGGAAAGGTTGAAAGCAAACTGATTTATTATGCGGGACAAGCAAAGCACAATTTGTGTTGGTTGTTGCTTCTTCCGGAGTTGTTGTTTTTAAAGTGTGTGTAACCATCTTTTCTTGGAAGACTGGATTTAATAATTAAAAACACGTCAGTTCTTTTCAGTTTTAACTGTAAGTACCGTGGAACTGTTTCATAATTCTGCCTGTTAGCTTAAAAAAAAAAAAACAAAACCCAAACCAAACCCCAGAACTAAACTGGTGTGACATAATAGGTACAAAAATTTGCTTGCTAGAAACTTCCAGATATATTGGGGATATCGGTCAGTGTGTGCTGCGTAAACCCCTTAGGTTTAAAATGAAGTGGCTGTGAAATACCCTGTTGAGCTTCGATATTTAGGTTTTCTTTGATTGTTTTGTTTAAGACTGTTTGTTTGGCATTTCCATGCGTGCATCATTTGGAATAATTGTGGTTTATATGTAGTGTAAATAACATGATGGCAGCTTACCTCAGACTCCGTGGGTTTCTCATCCCTGATGGCCTGCACTTTCCCCAGTTGTTCTTCTCGTGCTCTCTTCGGCTCCTCAGATTTTTGAGTGGGTTGTTTGATATGCAGGCTACAGAACAGAATGTTAACAGTAAAACAAAATATTACTTGGAGATTAAACAGATAAATTCCACTGGCGTGGTTCTGGCAGAGATGTTCCGAAAGATGCAACAGTTGCATCTTCGTCCTTGTAGTGCCAGAAGATACTACTTTAATATCAATTTAATAGTGTTTTCCTTGATGAATTGAAAATGCTTCTTTTATTTAAAGGATGAAACAGTATAAAAAAAAAAGCTTTCTGGTCATGTTGTTGCCTGTATTCCATGATTCCTTATACACTCAAGAGTGATGTTGTGCTTCATTGTGGAATAAATTTTTTTGCTTGAGCAAATTCCAAGCCAACTTACGGTTCTCTGTAGAGCATCCCTAATAAATGGCTTACGTTAATAGACTTTCAGGGATTACCTCTGTTTCTTTCAAGTTTTTCCCTAAGTTAAACACTGTCTTTCCTGTCATGTTGCGTTTATTGGTTTGTGATGTACTGTCTGTAGAACCTATAAATTAGGCTCATAATAAACAGGAAGAGAACCCGTTCCCTGAAAGCTGTAACGTTCCTGGACCGAGATGTCGCAAGTAACCAAGTGGCTGTCAACTCGGACATCCGAAATGGACGGGCTCGACAGCTAAACACTAGTTGGTCCAACTTTTGGAAGGATATTTATGTTGTTGCCCCTAAAATACTAAAGGTTCAAGGTCAGTTCTGAAGGTTGATGTAGAAGATGTAGAAGACGCTGTTGCTTTAAAAATTTATGGGGTTTGTAGACCGAAAAATCCTCCAGAAAATGTATTACTGAACCACAACAGACTTACTTTCTCTTATTTTAGCTTTTTATTGAGAGTATTTATTTCTGGCAGCGAGAGTGTTGTATTTGGAATGATTCAGTTGGTTCAGGAAGTTACTTTTTTCAGTAAACATTTCGGTTCAGCATAGAGTGTGGGTGTTTGTCAGTATGTTTTAATCAACGGGGGATATTTACCTAGGATATTCGGCACTCTCTGACAGATTCTTGTAGGTGCTCTGAACTGCTTAGTCTGAGTCCCATTCTTATCAGTCCTCAGAGCTGGGTTATTTATTATTTTGATGGCAACCAGAAGCAAAGCAGAACTTCGTTCTAATGTTCCAATCTTCTCCTTAATTACAGAATAAGTAATACAGCTTTTTGAATAAGTAGAAAAGTTTCTCAGGATTTTTCTTTTTCCTTCAGTTCTTTCTGTATGTTCATCTAATGCCAAGGAAGAAATTAGGAGACAAGTCAAACTTTTTTGTGATGATCAAGTTGCAAATAGTTTCTCTCCTTTTGAACTGCTTGAGGAAATAACAAATTGTCTGCTGTTGAAGGTTAAAACTAGAAGGGACGTGTCTCTATTAGGCAGCTTATGGGACTCAAAGCAACTATATTTTGTCAAAACAAACAGCGATGGAGGTGTTATGCAATGCCAGAAATACGTGTCAGTCTGTTTATGCATCAGCTATATAAATTCCTGTGTGCATTGTTCTTTTTTTGGGTCGCCTGACAGTGTGATGGTTTGTGTCACAATTATGATATATTTGTGCTATAATTTATATTTGCACAGAAGTAAGCAATGGAATAGAACTGTATGTACTGTAATCATTTGAAGAGTTAATAGACTTCAAAGATAGAGCTGTTTTTCCAAAGATGAAGCTTGTACGTGTCTGAGATAAGAAAATGTATATTAATGCTATACGGCGATTTTACATTGAGAAGGGATGACAAAACAGTGTCTGGTAATCTTTACTGCTTCCTTTATCCTGTTCTCAGGACTTGAGGTCGAGACTGGAAGAATATAGAAAGTTCCATGTCAGTCCTTTGGAGAACTGTGTACTGTCAATGCTTCTAAATTTTGATCTTGGCATTTTGAGGGTTTTTTTAATTATTCGTTTTGAAAAGGGAAAAAAAAAAAAACAAAACCACAAAGAAAATAAGTTCATATCTTTTGAGAATACTTTGTGTCTATTTGTGTCTATTAGTACTTCTAGTAGTTTCGGTAGTACTTCATTATCAAATACATAAAGATAAGTAGGGAAGGCCTGTGAAAAACTGCAACTTTGGTTCTGTATTCTGGTCTGCCTAAACTTGTGTCAGAGCAAAAAGGATGGATGCCGTCGTTTGTCTGGGAGTCTTGGAAGCTCGTATGGGTGGGATGGTGAAGGTCCAGGAAAAGTTCGGACATGAAGGAGCGTTCTGCAGGGCAGTTTTTCCATCAGCTCCTGTGAAGCTTGAAGTAGGTTTTTCCTTTCTTGGTTTACCTTGCACTCAGGAACCTTTTGTAGTTTGTTTTGTTTGTTTAAAAGTTCCAGTAGCTATATTTACAGAGCAGGTTGTTGTAATAAGTGTATTTCCAGGGATTTTTACTTGAAAATAATAGGGCTTTTTTTTTTTTTTTTAAGGATGCAAGTTAAATATGGCAGTGAAATATTTATGTGAGCATAATTATTAAGTAGGTTAAAGAAATCAAATTTTTTTTTCTTAGCAATTAAAAAAGGGAAAGAAATTAAGGCTTTTTTGCAGTCATTTGCTCAGTAACTAGGGGGACCATACGGAATATTTTTTTCCAATGAGCAGGTTTTTATTTAGGAAGAGGGATTATGGAGATGAATTCTGCGTCTGTGATTGCGGTATTACTATCTTTCTCACAGCAACCTTTAAAAGCCTAATGCATTAGTAATTCCAAAGGAGTTCACTGTAGGTGCATGTTGCGCAACAGTATTTTTTTTTGGTCTTTTCAGTCACACATATGTTTTAGAATAAAGTTTACCAAAATTATCTTGGAATTTGCAGACAGCGTCTTTTGACTATGTCTGCTTATTATAGCTGCGTGCCAGGATTTACAGGTGTGCTAGCATAATTAGTTCACGTGTCCTTTATGTTTTTAAGCGTGTTTTTTCTGTCACTTTGAATTTTACTGCAAAACAGCTCCATCCTAAGCTGTTACTTGATAGGCAGCTACTGTCTGTTAGACAGTGTATCTTGCAGGGTCTGGAAAATGTGGAGAAACAGCGTTTGTGCTCAGTGTGTTTCCACAGTATGTTCTTAGTTGGCCTTTTGTTCATCTTGTCTTGATCATCGCCAGTTCAGCTGTACTAATCTACTGTTTATTAGACATGACTCTTGTTTATTAGAGCGTTTTCCTTATTTTAGACAATAGAGAAAACTGATTTATTTACTAGCATTTCAATGTTTTCCTGTACAAGTGCTTCTGAAGTGTTCACCGGCCACTGGAGTGACTGATGTGTATTTATTTTTGCATCCTAACTTGCACTGATGGCACAAGAGCGTTTTTTGTTTTTTTCCTGGTTCCTGCAAAGCCCTCTTCTAAAGCATGGACTTTCATGCTTACAGTTAGGAATCATTTCCAATGTGTTTCAAAGTACAACTTAAATTTTGCCAGAGTAAGTAGGTAGATAAGGTTAGGCTCAGTATTTGGTTATAAATGTGGTGTGTAGTTGTATCTTTTATTCTATCCAGAGTGTGCTCACTGAGTTGATAGAAGGTTTACATGCCTTTTACGTTGAGTATTTTTAGTGAGGCTCTTGAAAGAGTGGAAGTAGTTCAGGATGTAGGGGATCTTCCAGATACTCAGTACAATCGTGTCTTCCTGTCAGAAACCCCAAAATTTAGAAATAGATCCTTTAAATTTGACTAATCTCAGTATTCAAAAATGTTCAAATAAACGGGCAGTAATTGCTGTGGGTTAGCTTAATTCCTGTTCCCTGATGACTTTTCACTCTATGTACTATTTCACTGTGGTTCAGTTTTGAGGCTTTTGAGCCCAAGAGCTTGGCTTCTAGAAAATTCTGATTCTAATCCCCCGAGATTTCTAGGAGGACTATATGGAAAGGGCTGTTTCAGTTCGGTTCTGTGAGATTTGAAAGTAGGTATAAATTAAATCCCTGTGTGTAGCTTAAATAGAAAAATATCCATATAGGTCTGAATCCTCCAGTGGTGAAGCTTTAAGGATGCGCTATTACCATGAAGAAGTAACTTGTGTGTTCTGGTAGATGCCGGGGGATTGTCTCTCACAATTAAATACTGACTTGAAATTTGTCATGTTTTGCTGGGTTCTGTTTTTGCTTAGTGCTCTGTTTTTTCATGTTTTCCTCAGCAGTCATTTAAAAAAACAAACTACTACTTTTTGAAACAATAACAAAGTGCATTACAAATAGGTTTTTCCCTTTGCTTACCAGGGATACCCCAATTCAGATAACTGCCTTTAGAGAAAATGACTTCTCAAAAGTACTGGTCAAACAGCTTTATCTTTACATTTGACAGCGTAACTGTTTTAAGTGTTTGAACTTAAGCCTGCGTAGCGCGACTAATACAACTGCACTGGCTTTAGACACCTGGAATGATTACTTCAAGAAATCACGTCAAGTGTTCATATGAATCTTCTCTCACTACATCCCGATATTTGATGGGCTTATATTTCTGTCTGGTTTATTTCAGGAATTTGCAGCGCTTACGAAAGAGCTAAACGTATGCAGGGAGCAGCTGCTTGAAAGGGAAGAAGAAATCGCTGAACTGAAAGCAGAAAGAAATAATACAAGGGTTAGTTCCTTGTCTTCTCCAAGATTACCATTGTTAAAGCATCCGACTACACGGAGAAAAACACTGAATGTTGAACTTGAAAAGCTAAAAGTATTTTGTCCCTGATATTTGCACATGAATCCCTCTGGAAGTGCAAATGTGTGTAAATTAAGAAAGTTTGGAAGCTTATGCACAGCTCCAGATACTGCTGTGCAGAATCGGTGGAAGCTTGTAAGACTGCACTGCTGTCTGTCATTCAGCTTTCTTGTTGTTAAAGTTTTGTAATCATACAACACCCGAGATCAGTGGAATAGAGCAGGTAAGCTGCAGCGATACGCTCAGCAGCTTACGCTGCTGCCAGCAGAACAGTTGCTCTCCAGTTTAGAGCATTTCCTACGTGTATCCTTCTGACAAGTGTGCAGTTCCCGAGATTGGAACTGAAAAGACCTGGCTAAGTAGAAACGTCATTTAAAAGCTAGACTGAAAAAGAGAGGTAGGAGATGCGTTAGCTCTGATATCGCTTCTAGCACGGGTGAAATGTTAACAACAGGTCCTTCTGCTTGATGCAGTAGTCATTGGCGCGCAGATTTGAAGTTTAGAACTCAAAACTCAGTGTTTTAGGAGGCAAAGTTTTCTGCAGCTGTGCAGAACAGGAATAAACATCCTTCCTTTTTTTTTTTTTTTTTTTTTGTTTTAGCTATTACTGGAACATTTGGAGTGTCTTGTCTCCAGGCATGAGCGATCTCTCAGAATGACTGTTGTAAAGAGACAAGCTCAGTCTCCAGCAGGAGTTTCCAGTGAAGTAGAAGTTCTCAAAGCACTAAAATCTTTATTTGAACACCATAAAGCCCTTGATGAAAAGGTAATGAAATATCGTAGCTAACATCATCTTATCCTGTACCCCCTTCCTTTTGTGTCGACCATGCAGTTGTTCGTACTAAAGTTGCAGAGGTCCTTGGAACTTTTCTCTGTATTAAGATCGTGGCTTTGCTAGGACTGCATTAGTAGCTGCCCTCCTAAATTTGTATGATACACTAAAGCAAGGTGCTGTAGTTTATTTTAGTACTTCATTAACTGTGCTGATGTAAACTACACGTGATTCAGGGGTAATATATTTGTTGTAGGAATGCATATGTTCACTTACCTGTATCACATCAGGATTTAGCCTTTTGATTATGTAGTACGAGAAATGGACTAGAGAGAACAGGAGGAGAGGAATCTGCTTACCCTGTGATATAAAGTGAAGCTGAATTAAAGGAACTCCGCCCTTCAGTTGTGCCTGATGTTGGCAATGGGATATGCAAGTGGTAAAGTTTATTGTGAATTTTGCTGCCAACTCATGGTTTGCTTAACTGTTGTCACCCTTGTGTGTAACGTCTGGCAAATGATTTTACATGGAATTCTGTCTCTTCTTCCTTGTTGTAAATAAGCAAAAGCGTACACGCTCAGTGCCTTACAAAAGGATAGGCAAATTCTGGGTACGTTTAACTCTTGCCTAAGTGTACAGGTCACGTTGAGATACAATTTGCTTGTGACAAAAAAGGCAAAGCTAGATTTTAAGATACACATTGTTTCTCTAAAAGATTTTTTTTTTGTAGCATATGTTGTAATTAGTATTTAAGACTAAGCAAGTCTCTAAGTGTAATGCAAATAGTGTCATTTACTATCTGAAAGGGTATGGCAGCATGGCATTAAGTGAAATTGATTTCTTTTTAATTTGAATGATTTCAAGTTATTTAAAATTACTCTTTTCAGGTAAGGGAGAGGTTACGAGTAGCACTTGAAAGATGTAGCTTATTGGAAGAAGAACTAGGTACTACCCATAAAGAGGTAGGTTTCTTTTTTTTTTAAAAGGAGTCTGTGTATGTGCATTGTGGGTGTTCTAGTCAATATTTGAACACAGTAATTTATTCAGTTACTAAGGTTCACTTTCACCTCTTGTTTTTAATTTCTTGCCAAATGGGTTAACTATAATTTTTTAACTTAGTCACTCTGAAATAGCAGGAAAGGTGGAAAAAAAACTCCCACAAACCCCAACCCCCTGACCACCACCCCACCCTACCCCCCGCCAAGCCAACAAAACGACAAAAAGAGTTCCTGTGGCTTGAAAGTAAGAATTTTTGGGTTGTGGTAGCATAAGTCTTTGAGTGCCTGTGCCATGTTTTATTGATACATACCTTGCAGTAGAATCAGTAATTGTTTTGCTCCTTTGCTTTTGCAGCTGTTCCTTACATTATTAGTGAGAAAGGAATTGACTTGAAACATATGTATGTAAACTTTTCTTTTAGTTAATGATTCTGAAAGAGCAAAATAATCAGAAGAAAACACTTCCAGATGGGATGCTGGATATAAATCATGAGCAAGAAAATACACCAACTACAAATGGGAAGGTACAGCTATTTACTTTTGGAAGCTGATGTCTGATTTTTAATCGTTAATGGTAATATTTTAATTTTAAACTATGATGATGATTTAATTTAAACTATGTTGATGCTATAATTAAGAAGTCTCAGTTACTACAATTTCATTTACAGTCTATCCAATAATTATCTTGGGGGAGGGGTGTTTATAGGTCAGTAACAGTTTGTTTTTCAAATTTCTGTGTAACATGCAAATACTTTTTTTGTTTGTTTGTTTCCTGTTTAATAGCGATCCTCTGATGGTTCTTTATGCCATGATGAAAACCTTGCTAAAGTGATTGAACTCCAAGACATCATAGATAAACAAAACAAAGAGCAGACACAGATGAAAGAACGTCTTACTGCTTTGTCTAGCAGAGTAACAGAGCTGGAAGAAGATCTTGACACAGCTAGAAAAGACTTAATAAAATCTGAAGAAATGAATACAAAGTTACAGAGAGATGTACGAGAGGTGAGGAATAAACTGTCGAAATTTGGGTTGTCACAAATGCTACTGTTCTACAAATTTCAGTCATCGGTGCTCAGTTAGACCTGTACGCTTTTGAATGTCTTTGGTTTTATAGGTGAGAAAATAATTGTTTAAAGCATGATGGTGCTACCTTTTGTTTAAAAGACCGGTCGCTTAAGAAAACTTGTCTTCAGAATTAATCTATGAAGAACTATATATTTCATGAATGTATTAAATTATAGGTTTAGCATTGTGAACTTTAATGTGTTCTTGAAAAGGTGCTTGATCTTGTCATAAACGCTAAGTTTATTCCTAAAGATTAAATAATTTATTTTTAAAGTTGGTTGAGGAATCACTTCAATTTCAGGGGTGTGATTGACAATTGTTATTGATCAATCGCTAATCCCCAAGGTCCGTATGTATTGCTGTGTACTATACCCTTATTAAATAGAAAGGGAGCTTAAATGCAAGAACACTCTCTGACCATCCCCAGGAAGTAAAGATTTGCTGTGTTTGTGCCATTGAAAAGGTAAGTAGCAGTTCTGTGATGTAATATAATAAATCTTTTAAAGCATTTACCATTTAAAGAAAAAAAGTTATGGAACTTGTAAGCCTAAGTAAGACTATTCTTTCTTCTTCATTTTTTTTTTTTTTTACTGAGAAATAACAAAGTATATCTGCTTTTTACTTTTTCATTATTATTTTTGGTTTGTGGCTTTTCCCCCCGCAGTTTGATCACTAAATAATTATACCTTATATTCTAAATTCTGTCTTGTTTTTTGCATAGACTATAGCCCAAAAGGAAGACATGGAAGAGAGAATTACAACTCTTGAGAAACGCTACCTCGCTGCACAACGTGAAGCTACATCTGTGCATGACCTCAATGATAAACTTGAAAATGAAATTGCCACTAAAGACTCCATGCATCGACAGGTTGTAATTTGAAATAAGATAAAGTACATTTTGCTCAGCCTAGAAATAATGGAAATAATTAATATTCATACTGTACTGAAGCTTTTGCTTTTAGGGAGGTAAATATCATCTGTAACACGCTACTGTTAGCAATTGTTTTTCAGTAAGTGGAGGAGTGTATTGCACAGAGTTTTACTCTGGAAATGAAGAGGAGCCAGTTTGTGGGAGAGAGGAAATAATTTTGAGCATTCTAGTGCACTTGATCATGCTGCAGCAGGGCTCTTGTCCCTATTAATTGTGGGGTTTTAAGTTGTTAGGTGTATCCCAGCATCTTTAGTTTCGTGTGTGAGAATTACTCATTCTAAGCTAAAACAGTTCTAAAATTTGTGTTGCGTGTAGGGATTATTATAACCTTTAATAGAAGTAAACGTTGCCTTACAATGGGAGGAAATTTGACATATGCTTGACATGAAGTAGTCCAACTTAAAACCGGAAATAGTTGTTTAGCAGATCACTTTCTAACTAGAGGAAGTCAGGCAACTCTTAGTCAACAAGAGAAGTCCGTTTTAATATAATTTTTTGAAAGAACTTGTACGCACTTTAAATAAAAAAACACTTTGCGGTAATAGGCATAGTGTTTAAAACAGGAAGGCGTTTTTCCCTTGATGTAACTCAAAGCACAGCCTCGACGTTGAAAATTCACAAGAAGGCTGCTTCCCATACCGTAGCTATGTTTATTTGGTGATATAGTTGCTTTCAGAATACACAAAATTGCCTGCAGAAAGCAATTTGTAGAGAAAAAAGTTCTCTTGTGTAATGAAGGAGATGATGCCACATCTTAGGTTATGAAGCCAGTTTTGGGCAGTTTGTTCTCCATAGGTCTAGTAAAGGCAGTAATCTGTATCCTTACCTTCTTCTTTGATGAAAATTAACAATCATTTTAACACTAACCATTTGATGGTCATAATCCTGTGTAGAGCGAAGATAAGAATAGGCAATTGCAAGAACGACTGGAACTAGCTGAGCAAAAGCTGCAGCAGACTTTGAGAAAAGCTGAAACTTTGCCCGAGGTGGAAGCTGAGCTGGCACAGAGGGTTGCAGCACTTTCGAAGGTGAGTCAATTGGACAGTGTCCTCAAGACCCTCTTCTGCGCTGGTGTCCTGCTACACAAAATATGTTCTTAAGTGCTGGGTTTGTTACATTGTGTTTCTGGTTTTTGTCCAACCAGTTCAGAAAATGTTTCTCCTTGCCTTCTGCGTTTTCTGTTCATATCTATGAACACACTCTGATTTACCTTTTTTATTTTTTTTTTTTTTTTTTTTTTGGTCTTTAAACTTGTGTTCTTTGGAACTTGAGCAGTTTTTCTGTTGGCTCTGTTGCATTATGAAAATGTCTCTCTGAATTATTATTTTGTTGCTTTTTATTAAAATTAATATAATAATAGGCATAAAGTCTTCTAAAACAAGAACTGTTTCTGGAGGAGAAACCCAAATTTGTTCCACTGTTAACTAAGTGAGGAATGTGGGGAGAGAGAGAAGCAGTGGTACTCATAATATTAAGACTTTTAGAAGGCTGCAAATGGAATAATGAAGTCTGAAGAATTATGCGTAGTAACTACAAATGAGCCTTTTCAAGTGCGTGTGCGTGTGTGCTTTCTCTTAAAGCCTTAGTTTCATTTCTTTCCCTGTTATCTTTCCTGTCCCTAACTGGCTCTGTAGTCTGACCTTTTGTCTCCTGGGAACTCTGCTGCTAAAGATGCTAAAGTATTGGAACTTACCACCAAGCTTAGGAAGGTAGAATTTGTGTATTAGTCCTTATTTCTGCTTGCTGCTTTCTGCTTTGTCATGATTACTAACAAAGGATCATGTTGTCTAGGCCAGTGAGGAAAAGCTGAAAAATGCATTTAGTTTTTATTTTTTATTATTTTTTTTTTTTAATTCTTGGGGATACAAATGAACTTCTGCTGTTGCAAGCTCATTTGCAAATAGAAGTTCATTCATGGTACTTAGGGGTGAGAGGCTTCATCATTTTGTTACTTACCATACAATCTCTTACGAGGCTCTTCTAGTGACAGAAAGGCATCTGTTCTGCATTGTGTATTACCATAAATGGCAGTTGCGCAAAGCATGTTAGATATATTATTGTGCTTTAATGTTGCTATGCTTTTGAAACCTTTTTTAAAAAAAAAATATTCTAATTTTGTTTTCCACTTGACAGGCTGAGGAGAGACATGGCAATATAGAGGAGCGACTGAGACAGATGGAAGCACAGCTAGAAGAAAAGAATCAAGAACTACAAAGGGTACCATGCATATTTTTGGCAAATATACAAAGTTGGAAGAAAGAATCTAATCCCCTTCATGGCTGTCTACCGTTCAGCAAAGCTCTTTTTATATCTTATCTCTAAAATTAAGCCAGAGTTCAGGCTGACTGATAGTTTGAGCTACTGTACTATGGCTAACCTTAGATCTCAAGAAAAAGCTGGAAATCTCCAATGAAAGTTTGAAAATACATTTGAAAATGCCTAATTGCTAGCCATGCTTTCTGATGAAGAGATAGATCAAAAACTTGCTGAATTAAATGACTATGAAAAAATTGGTTCCTAAGCTGTAAATAATGGAATTGGCTCTGAAATCTGCTTTTTCTTGAAGTGTAAGCTCATATTTTCAAACCTCTGATCTCGGAACAGTTATTTAAGTCTTGAGTGCCCCTATACTCCCTTACAGAGCCACGGAAGTACATGCAGTATTCCTTGTTCCTTTGGAAAAAATATTTCTATTAAAGAAAATGCATTTGGATTAAAGAAATCTTACTGTTTTTACAACCTGGAAATTGTTACAGATACTGTAAATTTTAAGTTATTTCAGTAGCTTTTATGTATCTTAGGCTAGACAGAGAGAGAAGATGAACGAAGAGCATAATAAACGTTTGTCAGAAACTGTTGATAAGCTGCTGTCTGAATCTAATGAAAGGCTCCAACTTCATCTCAAGGAAAGGATGGCTGCCTTGGAAGATAAGGTAACAAGTCACATTCCAGCATATACATTAACTAGATGTTCAACATTCTGTAGTCATTTTTGTGTTCTGCAATATGTCTGTAATTTCAGTAAATAAATACTAAATCCTTATTAATAAGTAGGTTCTGTTAAGGCTGTTTTCTAGGGAGGATTTGGAAAATATGTTCTTCAAACTCTCTTTTTTTTTTTTTTTTTTTTTTTGAGGTTGCCCCTGGGCATTGTACTACAGTGCTGAGAAGGCATCTTTTAAGAAGCTTTATCCTTTCCTAGTTGACTGGCGTGGACTGCATAAATAGGCTCATCCAGTGTAATACAGGCAGTCTAAAGAATTAGGACTAGAAATTTTGACCTTTTTTCAGTTCAGTTTCTTTTATTTCCCATTGCATTTGTCTGTACCAGTTACCCTGAGTCACTGTGGGATTCTTACAAGTTGAAACGATCTTGCATTTTCTTCCCAGGTAGATCATTTTGAGACAGGTTCTATGAATGTAAATGGGCTGTTCCCTGTGTTGACAATGCACATCTTGGAGCTTTCCCCTGTATTCAATCCCACTCCTAACCTACTTTACTCTGTTTTTTTTTTTTTTTTTTTTTTGCTTCTGGATCTAGGTCCTTATGGACTTTTCTTCCATGCGTGCCTTAAAGTTAGATTCCTTTATTCTGAATCGAACAAAGCAGTGTCTTCTGAAGTAGCACTTTGCTTGGTGCTGACTTTGAATTGCTTTGTCTTAGATTAAAAAAATACTTTATTTTACTGGAGGGTGAAATGACCATCTGGGGAAATGCTTCAATAAAAGCTGAGTGGCTTTTGTTTTAAAGTCATCACAATAAAATACTTTAGTTGCAATATATAATGATGTATTCAGACTTTTAATACATGTTTGGTTTTTCTTGCATACACGTCAACTCAGTTCTCATCCCTAAACCGTCAGTCAGGGATCTGACATTGTCCTTCCAGAATTCCAGGATGGTGCTCCCCTCAGATCATTACAAATATTTAGTTCATTCTGTTCCCTGTTTTTGCGCTCTCAGAGCTGAGCGGTAGTGCAGAAGAAATGTAGGTCCTACTGATTCTCCTCCTTTGAGTTAATGATAAATGTGCTTATCATCTGGCATCTCAGGCTGCAAACTTTCTCTTGTGGTTTTTAGTTAACATCGCTATTTTCAAGATCACCAGCTGCTCCTAATATTTCAGAAATTCTTGTTATGGCCCTTGTTATGACATTAACAAGGTTGCTCTGACAGTCTTTATAAATTCAGTTTCTGAGAAACAGCTAACTTTTTTTTTATATGCTTGAATATCGGGGGCTGGGGTGTCTTAGGGTTAACCCTTTACTCTCCAAACCCTAACTACATTTGTGAATAAAGAAGGAAGTGCAGTTGTCCTTCACTGAGTAACAGTTTCTAGAAAAGTATTCTTGCTGTGGCTTCCTGCTTATTCTTTTATGATAAGTCGGGAAGAAACATGCAGGTAAAATTTTAAGACTTTCTTCTGATCGCTTGGGCTTTTTTCCCCAGAATGATTTATTTGTTCACATATGAAACTTCATTATAGGTTTAAGGTGCAAATAATAGTATTACATACTTCAGGGAAAGGGGTTTAGCAATGGTGGAAAAGGAAAAGAAAGTGACACAGTTATAAGTTTTGTATCAGAAGGAGGAATCTCTGCTTATTTTTCTTCTTGGTATCACATACTACAGTTAAATACGATCGTTTAAGTTCTTTGTTTGACGTTGCTCTCAAATATTTCTTAATTCTCAGAAGATTCTTAGTCTGAACTTGGAAACTGCTTTGAGTAAAGAGACTGTAGTAGTGATAAGTGTTTATATTTACTGGATTAGTTTAGAAGTCATGGTATAACTGTAAAGACAACAGCTCTGAAGTTAATGAAGGCCCATAAGTCAGTGAGTGTTGCAGTTCTGGAGGTACAGTACCTCCAAGAAGCTACTGTATAGTAATTTTGTAGGTCAGGCAAGTGAAAATGAAATGAAAAACTAATAACAGCCAGTAATGCCTTAGTAACCACTCAGTGAATTACTTTGAATTATTCCTTTTTTTTTTTTTTTTCCCAAGTTTTGTTAAACAGAGCTTTAAAAGGCTGGTGTTGGTATTGAATTTCTATGGAACTTGTACTATTACTAAATCCGTTATTTAAAGGGCTGTGCACCTGAAAGGAAAAACCTGCAACTCTAATCAAAGTGAAATGATGTAAGCAATAAAGTGCCTGTAACTTAAGGTGCATCTGTATAGCGTTGACTGAAATTTTTTGATACTCATCTTGGTTATGGTTTAAGAGTTGAAAACTTTTATAAGTAACTTAATTTGTAATGTATTTTATTTTAGAATTCACTTCTTCGAGAAATTGAAAATTCAAAAAAACAAATAGAGGAACTTCAGCATGAAAAGGTATTATAAACGTTTTTGAAAATTTTTTTTTTAAATAATTGCTGTGTTGCTACGTAGCAGGACCAGATTTGAATTCACCTGTAAAACTTAACACTACCTGGTCTGTTTAAAAGTAGGGGCCTGTTACTGCTCTTTTTATGGTATTGTGTGCCTCAGTTTTATGATTATTTTATAGGTAATTCATAGCCTTTTACTCAAAGACTTAACATATTTCTGAATGTGTAAAGTGGCTGGATATATTGGCAATTTGCCAAAGTTTGAAGATGGCACGGAATTTTTATATTGTTGTATGTATGACCTTGAACAAAAAAAAAAAAGAAAAAGAGAAGAGAAATACTTTTAATGTTGGGTATTTTCTCATAGGTGTTTTTTTTTTAAAGCACTCGATATAATGCAATGCTTGTTCTGCTGACAAATTTTTAAAGTTGTAAGGATTGTGAGGCTGGGAGAGCAATATTTATTAGACTTGGCTGCTTCGTTGCAATACCAGCTGTCCGGTGTTTTGCTTGTCTCGGAACTGACAAGTTCCCTTCTTGAATATTAGTGGTGGGGCCTTTTGTTTCTTTGCATCCTTAAGCAGTGGCAGTTGATTTTGTGGTCATGCTGTCTGTTCTGAAATAATACTTGTTATTGCTTATCGAATCACAGGTGTACTGCATCTCTCCAAATCGTTCTAGTAGGTAGCCAGGCCAATTTGTAGAGGCTGTGCTTCTGTAGTAAAATGAAGAACACGTTCAGAATATTTTGCAGAATATGCTTTGAATTTTTGTACGTGTAGGCCAGCAGTTTTCACACAAGGCACAGATGTTCATCATCAGCCACTTTTTATTAGTCTCTTTTTTGTTTTCTCATTCACTGGATTTCTCCGCTGTTAAATTCTATGTTTCTAGAGCATGTAAAGATGTCCAAGTTAAAAGTGAATGCATTTAGACCCTTTTGTACACAAAGCTTGAAAAATCTTCTTGTTTTTTATTAAATACTTAATTATAGTAATGTTAGTAATATGTGAATTTTATTTAGTAGCTGTTTTTAAAATATATATTGTCATTACCTAGAGTCACAGTGTAAAGAGGCAAGAGAGTTACTCTTGGATGCCCTTTTGTGATGGTGCTGTATTGTGTGCAGCAAAAAAACCCCATTTTTATGTTTTATGCCATTGAAAGGTATATTTTAAAATCTATTACTTCTGAATTTTGTAGAAACAAGGTCAAAAACTTAAATGTTAATTTATAAATCAGTATTTGGCACTGATTTTTTTTAAGGGTATTGTTACGTATTTTATCTACTTATTTTTACAGGATCAGCTTGTATTAAATGTTGAAGCATTAAGGGCTGAAAATGATCAAGTGAGACTCAGAGCTACATCACTTCACCATAGGTACCGGCAGAGTTTTTTTTAATTTCTTTAAAGTCACTTTGCTAAATTTAATTTTGTCTATTATAGCTGAAAATACTTTAGTCATAGCCATAAAATTTTATAGCTATTTATTCTATATAGGGCATATAAAGCAGTTTTTATACTGCTTAAAAAAAAAAAAATGGCACTGGTGGGACAATAGGAATGATTTGGGTGGGTTTTTGTGTTTGTTTCCCCCTTCCCCTAGCTTCTGAAGGATAAAGTGTTTTGTTGTGTTCTAGCCGACCGGATTTCAGATACCCTGTGGCTGACAGTCATACAGACTCCTATGGCACCTCATCAGTGTTAAGGCGTCCCCAGAAAGGACGTTTGGCAGCTCTCAGAGATGAACCTTCAAAGGTAATAGAACTCGGAAATTAAAATAAAACCAAACCTTTGGCAACAGAATAGATTAGATGAGGCTAATCTATCACAAGGAGTTTTTAGAATAGGAGTACATAGCAATAAACTGCTATATATAACCTGTGTAACTATATCACAGCTACTAGTCTTTTTAATTGTTAACAAACAATTGCAAAATTATTATTTTGAAGTCCCATTTCTATTCACTATGATAAGCCTGTAAAATATAATTTGAAATAGTCCTACTTTTGTGTCTATACACTAATCTAACATGTTACTGTTCTGCAAGCAATTTTAAGTCCCTTTCAGTACACGTAAGTTTTCATTACATAAATTTGATTCCAAAATTCTCACTGGATTCGGTAGCAGAATTCTACTGTAATTTAGAGTGTATATAGCCAAGATATGTGATGTTTTAATTTATTCAATGGGGCTGTCCATTTTTAAATTTCATTTAACTGTAAGATGCAAAGTTTTCTACATTATAGCTTTTTTTTTTTACATTTCTCTAAACATTGCTGTCTTGATGGATGCATTCAGCATGTAAGTGGGCTTTTCAAAAATTATTTTAAACATCTTGAAAACCAGTAGAAATGTCATGTTTTTCCCATTTGAGTTTGGTTTTTTTTTTTTTTTTTTTTTTTTAGGTTCAAACTCTGAACGAGCAGGACTGGGAGCGAGCCCAGCAAGCAAGTGTATTGGCAAATGTGGCACAAGCATTTGAAAGTGATGTCGATGTGTCTGATGTTGAGGATGATAGGGAGACTATATTCAGTTCAGTTGATCTGCTGTCACCAAGCGGTCAGGCTGATGCTCAGACTTTGGCCATGATGCTTCAAGAACAGTTGGATGCAATCAACAAAGAGATTAGGTATGGTCTGTCTGCGGTTAAGCTTTTGATAAAAATGAGTTTCTGTGACACTAGAAATTCTTTTTGTGTGGTTACTCAGAAAATGGTGTTTGCCCATTCAGTTTCCTGGCGGGGGGAGTTGACAGAAATAACTAGTTTGCTTATGCCCAAGTACTCTTTTCTGGTTCTTTGCCTTCAGTCCCATTTATAGAAGGGATTGAGTTTTACTTATTTGATATAAGCCCCTGCACGGTGGTAATAGTAGTAGTGTTTACCACTCTTTTCAGGTTGGATTAGAAGATTTTTCAGTGTGGCTGTTCTGCTGCTTCTTCCTAATGCCCGAGTCAGCCATTCTGTCCATATGGAACTTGCTTGAATGTCATGTTCCTTTGAAACTTTTTCTTTTAGACTTATACAAGAAGAAAAGGAAAACACAGAGCAACGTGCAGAGGAGATTGAAAGCAGAGTGGGTAGTGGAAATTTGGATGCCCATGGCCGATTCCGGTCCATGAGCTCCATTCCTCCTCCCTATGCAAGTGGCTCACTTGCGGGTTCTTCCCCGCCTGGCAGTGGCCGCTCCACCCCAAGGCGGATTCCACATAGTCCAGCTCGGGAAGTGGACAGACTGGGTATCATGACACTGGTAAGTATCCATTAACTGGAATTTTTCGGAATAGTGTTTCTTTTTTCTAGGAAATGGGTAGTTTGATTTCCCCTTCGTCTCCTTCTTACTCAGCTGTATTTTTCCTTTCTCTAGGTTTTTCTACTGCTTCCTTTCAACTTCTATAAAAAGTGTAAGATACAGTCATAATGATTAGGAAAAACGTTCAGAACTCAAGTCTATTAATTGGTCAACATCTCATGCCTAAGTATTCCGTCTGTTGTTATGGTCTCTCTTCTGACTCCTCTTCCTAGAAGAAATAATGTTTTATTTTCAACTCCTGGTACAGCAACCAATTTCTCCCTCTGCTTTAAACCTTATTTTTAGCAGTCCACTGTTCCGCTCAATAGTCAGCTAAAAAGTGATTTGCATATATTGCATTAATCTTGAAGATTGTGGAGGGATCAGAGCTGTTTCAATAAGCGCTAGTGTCTTGTTTTATCCTGTTAAGTCTGGCAGGTAAAAGAAGTCTCTGTTAGACCTAGTAGCTGATGGAGAAGTAACTTGGGCTTAGCAGTTCCATGAGTAGAGAAAGATGGATCCAGTCTTTTGACATTCATATGACTGCTTAGAAAAGTTAATCCTTCTAGGAGCTGCTTTATGCAGGTAAACCTATCTGTAAAAACAAGATAAAAGTTTTCCACTTTCTTTGTTCTTATGTAAATGTTAAGCAAACCTAACAGTTTCTCATATTCGGAATATCTTTCACTAAGGTGCACCTTGGATACCGGTATTTATTTGCAAGCACTCCCCAGGAAAAGCTCCTTCTCTAACTTAGCTCTAGATACATTACTTTGTCTCCAGATTTCCATATGCATTTGGAAACTGTACTTAGTAGTCATACGTGCAACACCGTACTTACTGCACTTTATTGTCTTGGATTACTGCACTTGTATTATGTCTATACTGTACCGATCCATAGAAAAGGAATGCTGTCCATCCCTGTAAGAGCAGGTGGACTGTAAATAAATGACTTGACTCATTTGGGTCTCTTAATCGTTTTTACACACTCCTATGTTTCAGCTAACTGCTTTTGCTGGCTTTTTAAAATGAATGTGTACGTATACCAAAAAGTCTATTTTTTTCATAAAAAGGAATAATTTTGCTTCTCTTGCATTTAGAAAAAAAAGTAAATCATTGTACTAGCTGTAGCCATGTATCCAGGGTCAAGCGCGCTTCTTTTATAGAAACTAACAAATTTCAAAATGTGGAGTGCTTAATATTCTAATTTTTCACAGTAGTAAGTAGTTAAGCTAAGTACTTCTCTTACAGAAAACCTTATACAAATTTAAGTAGAAAACTAGATCAGAAGAATGTGTTTTATCATAAAAGTTTAATGTAACTGAGCAAAAGTAAAATAATTAAGTTCACTTTAGATCATAAGAATTATGATTCAGGGGCACGTGATCCATTGTTTGCAGTTGCATTTGTCTCAGGTTTACGTACCTGGCAACTGATTTGTGAAAGCTTTTATGAAAGCGTGAAAGCAAGAAGCTGTGCTTCCAGAATTGCAGAACAAGAGCTTTCTAGAAACTTTAGGAGTGGCTTATGAATTACTAGACTGAATGAGTTCTTGTGTGTTTTTTTTTTTTCGATGTTTCAATAAAGTTGCATTAGTTTATGAGCATGATCGCAACACTAGGTTAATGCCAACTGCAGTAGTGGTGTTAGGCAGTTCAGTTAGCTGAAAACCCTCACTATTAAAATAATTTAAAAGCATCAACATGGTAAACTGTGAAACCTGCAGCTCTCTTTAGCAGTTCTTGTGGATAGTTTTCATTTGATATGGTAAATATTTTGATTTTTATGGGTTACAAAATTTAATAGATGAAAGATCCAGAAAGTTAAAATGAGTCTGCTGCGCGTTGTCTAAGAACTTGAGGAGGGACTAGATGATCTTTAAAGGTCCCTTCCAACCCAAACTCTTCTATATGAGTCTATGAACGGATGATTTATTAACATAGTACTCTACGGTCAGATTGAACAAAACTTTACACTGTAATGTTGCATAGTTTGCACGTATTCTAAATAAAAAATTATTAAAAGTTGTTATTTGTGGGAGGGCAGCAACACACAGCTCCCCTGCCAAACTTCAAAAGGGACTGGCTTTGGTTTTGGTTATAGTCTTTTGAAATAATTTTTCCCCAAATACAGTGATAAATATTAAACAAATGATCTCAATTAAACTTTTGTCAGCATCAGTCTGAATAACTTGATAACTTGTTTACGTAACTCGGGGTTGGTGCCTTGCTCTGTGCACTGGCAGAGGTGGGGAGTACCTACAAGTGAGATACAGAGGATGAAATAAAACCGGTGGTAGGCTCTTGGGCAGACATTCCAGCACTTTAAACTTAGTTAAAATTACAGAGCACTGTTACTGTATCAGCTATTGTTGGCACTCTGTCTTTCACAGTTATTAAAGTACGGCTGCTTTTTATGCTGTATAGGAAACAACTGCAGAAAGGGCTAAGGGGTGAGAAGGGACCGGTGCAGACAACGTATGAGGCCTGCTTTGGCTACCGTGTAGGTTATAGAGTTCAAGGCGAGTCCTTGACATGCGGCAGGAAAGCCTCTCACCTTTTAAAAGCAGCACCTTACACACCCCTGTATACTTCACTGTTTTTCTTGCTGAAGATAACGCGTGTTTTGTGTGCTAATTTGCCTGTGGTACCAATACGTTGCAATATCTATGGTACTTTTGTAGATAACCAACTCAAAGTCTTGATTATTTTCTGTCTTATACCCTCTTCAGGGATACGTTTAAGTAATCCGTGATTTGAAGAGTACTTCATACTCTGTATCTTTCTCTGTGCCATTGCTGTAATTGTTATTTATATTCTCCCTAATGTTTTGTCTGTAGTAGTTGTTTCACTCTGTGCTACAGTTTACAATAAATATGGCTTTTCCAAATTTCTTTTATTTGCATGCATCTATCAGCCTAGTGATTTAAGGAAACACCGTAGAAAGGTAAAAATCTTTAGTTTATTTACTGGTGTGCCCCTTCCCTTCCCCAAACTCATTAGTGAATAACAGGAACATAAGAGAGTATTTGCAGGGTAACCTTACAGTTAAGCAATGTTATATGCTCTTTGATATTAAATGTAAAATGGTTTATCATCTTAACATAAATGCGGGTTTGTTTTGTTTTATGGGTTCTTTTTTGTTTGTTTGGCTTTTTTTGCTGGTGGGGGGACTGTTGTGTTGCTTTTTGTTTGTAACCACTATTTTGCAATCTTCATGAAACGATACTTATTTTTAAAGATCTGTTAGTGCAAACACAAATAAGTCTTACTTTCTGTTATTCAGACTTTGAGATAAGCCATAGCCACAGGTATGTAGAAACTGACTTCACAGAATTGGTAGTCTCGCTAATGATTGTCTAAACACGTAACAGTGAGAATTGAGAGGCTGTTTTTTGACAGGACTCTTTGGTCTTCTGTCTTTGCTCTTGCTTAAACTGAAGTCAGGTGCATTAGTTTTATGGTGCTGAAGACGTTACTTTATTCATTCATAGAGCTAAGAACTAGAAGATGAGTGCTACTTGCTCATTTCAGTAGCAAAACTGAAATTTAGTGGTTTGTCCCTGAAGGTAACAGAAAATCCATAAAGAAATCAAGCAAAAAATAGACAACTACAGAATGATAGGGGCAAGAGTAATTCTTTAACACTGAAATAATTGATTTTTCCTTTCGATATTTTGCGTAGCGTTGATATTGCATTTGTGTTTTGGCATTTCCAACTAACCCCTCAAGTTTTCTTTCATTTTCCATTAGTCCCCAGCTTCTAGAGAAGAGGTACGAGATGATAAAACCACAATAAAATGTGAGACATCACCACCTTCTTCACCTCGATCTTTGCGCTTGGACAGAGTCCAAAAAGGAGCTTTGCATACAGTGAGCCATGAAGATATCAGGGACATAAGAAAGTAAGTAGCTGGGAATAAGTCAGACCTACCACTAATTTAGTATTCCATATTATCAGAATAAAATTGTAAGACTGCAAATACAGGATTTTAGTCTAGATATCGAAGTGTTTCTCAAAAGTAAAGAGCGTGAACACATAAATGGGCGATTACGTTGCATGACCAGTAAGAACACAGATTTTGTTAATGATCGGAAGTCGCTTTATGTGAAGAATACTGGCACTCAAGGTCTGCTTTAAGTTTGCTTTGGAAATGCAAGACCTACAATTTCAGTCTTCTTTCTTAGACTGGAATTTAGCTATAAATTCAGAAGTAAATTGCAAAATCACCATCATTTTGATTGACAGTTGTTCTTTTCAAAGTGCCTAAGTATCTGGGATAGATTCCACTCCAGTATTTAAAACTTCCATCATCTGCCTCGGTTTGTCAGGAACTTGTGTTGTCAACTTTAGTCTCTCTGAATTGCACTTTAACCACTTTAATTCTTAGTTTAAAAAAAAGTAAAAGTTAACTTGTAGTTCCATGCTATAGTACATAAATGTTGTATCCCTTCCTTTCTTGCATGATTTATTGTTTCTACTGGTCTTCCTATTAAATGACATGTGTTTTAGTAGATATGTTTCTTTTCGTGACTCGTTAAAAGGTGAAATTAGATGTCACTAGTGAGTTACTGAGCTTTTCTTAACTTGCACAGGAACCTGAACTTGTCTGTCACTATGGTATGCCAGTGCATTTGTAGTACATGTGCTTCTTTATGACTCCTTTTTTTGTAAAGTTCAACAGGCTCTCAAGATGGGCAAACAAGCAATCCTAGTAGCAGTAATAGTAGCCAAGATTCACTTCATAAAGCCCCCAAAAAGAAGGGGATCAAATCCTCTATTGGCCGCTTGTTTGGCAAGAAAGAAAAGGGACGACCTGGACAAACAAGCAAGGAATCGTTAGGACAAGGTTGGTTTGGGTTTTGGTTGGGTTTTTTTTTTTTTTTTGTTTTCTTTTGCACAGTGAGAGAGTGAAAGACTGAATTTTATGTCCATAAATATGCACAAACTGATTCGTACATTATTTTGATGCTGATATACAGCATTTTTTGGAATTTATGGCGCTAAATTTTCTGGTATGTCCTCTTATGAGCGTAGGGTGCAAGTTCAGCTAGGCAGGTATTGCGGTCTTTTAGTCTCGCGTAGCCGGGTTATTGAACCTTATTGAACTGTTACGGCTTGTTTTGTGAAACAAAAATGCCAACTGTATCTCAGAAGTGAAACAAGCTTCTGTTAGTATTGACACCAACAGTCATCTTGTCATTTTGGCCCCAAAGGAACTCCCTTGAAACGAACCCAGCTAGCTTAGTAAATGCTGCGGTTACCTTTCTCTCCTGCGTGATTCTTTGCAAAAAGCAACACCCTTGATGTTGACACCGATCATTAGTGATATGGGAACGCTGAAACTTCATCTTACAGGTGGTTGTAACGTGAGGTTCTCGGTGTGACTCCAGCTGGTTTTAGACAGCACCTCTTTGAGTCCATACCAGTCTGATTTTCCTATTTTTGTATGCCATTTGGGGTATTAATTCAGCTAGTAAATGGAGTGATAGATGGGCTTGGAGGTTTGGCTCTGTGCATTTCTGAGCAGTAGTATTACAATGGATTAAATACTTCTGTGCAGGAAAGCAGTGATGATTTTTGAGTTATAACTGGCCAAAACTGAGAAGGTAACAAGACTGGGGTTTTCTGTTTTGTTTTGTTTTGTAGTTGGCATGGCAGAAGCAGATGGTTCCTCTCAGGATGCATTAGGTCTCAGCAAGCTTGGAGGTCAGGCAGAAAAAAACAGGAAAATGCAGAAAAAGTAAGTTATTGAATATTTTTAATCTGTTGTTGTTAAGGTATTGCTTTATTTTAAAATGTTTTGTTTTCTTTTTTTGTTTGTTTTTGTTTTCAGGTATTTTTGCCAAGTGTGGTGCTATGGTTAATAAGTCTCTAGAATTTTTAAAAAATTATTTTTATTTATTTATTATTTCTTATTATTTTTAATAGTAGCATAGTTGGTAAGTTTCGTTTGTAAGTTTGAAACTGATTTCAGTGCTGAAAGCTTATTGTTGAAATGCTGTACTAAACAAACCTGGAGATAAAAGTGGACCCTTACCAAACCTTCCCCCAACTTTATGTTTAATACCTGCATTGGGTTTAATTCATTTGGAAGACTTCCCAAAGTTGTCTTTGGCTGTTGTTTGCTCCCAAGTGTGAAAGAGTTGCCAGAGTGAAGGCGTGAGGGGTTCTGTACAGACATCCTTCTGTATGCCTTTGCTGGTTCCTCTCTAGCAGGTGACTCTGAAAGTCTTTCCTTTTCTGTTGCAGCTGCTAACTGCTGCTGTGGTCACTAATTTTTTCACTTCTGTTTAAGGTTGTCTTGACGTTTTCTTTCATACATTTTAACAGCTGAAATCTTTTTTTCCTTGCACCATATACCCCTGATTTCCTCCTTTTTTATAAATTGTGACTATTTCCTTTTTTTTTAGGCACCTTTTAGATACATGGTTACATTTTCCTGGTCATGAGAACTTCTTTGGTGTGTGTCCAAGAAAATCTTTAGTTTAATGTTTACCTTTGGGTTTTGCGTGCTTTGTTTTTCCCAGGCTTGGAAGAGGTGAAGCAAAGACTTTAGTCATAGGTGAAAAATAGATATTGCTACTAGTAGAAATCTGGACTTGATGCTTACATGGTAATACAGGAAACCGTAAATTTACAGAAGTAGGATCAGGCATTCTTTGCATTTTTCCACCCGAAGCTGAGCCATATACCTTGCACTTTTATTGCTTCTGTTCTGTTCAGCTGTCTGTGTCAGAAAAGCTGACCGAGATCAGACACGTTTGGCTTTTTTACTTGCCTTCTGAAGACAGAATAGTGAATGTTGAAAAGCAAGTGCGCTAATTTTCTCTTTGCGAGAGATTTCTTGCAGTACCCGAGTTCTGTTAACGAATAAGAGTAATGCCTGGTGACTGCTAATGAAAACCAGCAGTGTGTTGGTTTGAAAAGTCAGAATGGAATGTGGGTTTGTTTGTATAACAGAACGCTCAGCTGTTTTTCTTCAGACTGTTACACTGAAGGCAATCCTACCTTATTATGATCTGGTATTTTCCCTTTTCTACAGAGCTTTAAAGCCATACCACATCTTGGTTGAATAAGTAGTTTTAATCTGGTCATATCGAAATAGTGGTGGGTCTGTTCTTTGAACAATATAGATCTTTCTCAATACCGGCAACAAATTTCATTCTAGAGTAAAACAATCTATACTGTCTTGCTTTAATAAATGCAGAAAAAGGCAGTTGCGGATAAATCATGACTTTTCTTTGCAAACATTCTGCCTTTCAAAAATTTCCTGGTATGACTTAAAAGTATGCCTCATGGCTGCATGTTGTCGGTTGCTTAAAATGCAAGTGTCGATATTAGAGAAACAAAAACTTCTAGTTGGAAGTTGCCTTGCCAGCTATTAAATACGAGTGGGTGCTTATTCACAGGAAGGTGTCTGTGATTTAGATATTTCGGTCAAAGCGGGTAGGAAACAAGACTGTGATGATGAAGATAGGTGGTATAATATTTAGTTTTATTACTTTTACTGCTGAGAGCAGCAGCAGGGCCCTTTGAACTTCCACGAGAAGCAAAGGTTACTATTTTAAAAACCCCAGCAAGATACTTTAATCCAGCTGCTTCAGGATCCTGACAGGTATTCTGAAACAGGAAGCAGTATTATCACGGTGTCAAAGATCCCTTGTTGCCTTCTTGAGGTGCTCGTTACCAAAAAGAGAAACTGGTAAAGCTGCTCGGAATTGCTTTTCACTTTGATATTGGAGGAGGGTGGGGTTAAAATAAATTCTGGAGGCTGACTGTTCACTTATAAAATCCTGTATTCAGCAAAAAGAATTCCAGTTACCTGAATGCTTGGAACAATGACAGCTATTTCTATTTATAGTTGTCTCTAATCCCTATTTGCTTGCTTATCTTTCCGATTTCTGCATGGATGCACAAAAACAGTCTGAGGGTAGTATTCAATGTCTTCACTACCAAAAACCTATTTATAGTTACAGGATTAAATTACAGTATACTTCATTTGTCTGGTTTTTATGCTTTTGAGTTCAGTTTAATCCTAGTTTTATATTTTTCCTTCATTGTTTTATTTTCCTTTTGTTTACCATTTGATGTGGTAGTGCAAAATCAGGGTAAGTTTATATTTATTTTACTAGGGTTGTTGTGAAATTATGATAAATCTCATTTGGATTTTTTAGCAATATATTAAAAGCTCTGACTTTTTTCAAAAAAGTCTAATTATGAGAGGATATACGAGAATCAAAATAATTTATTGTGAAAATGTGTTGCTGAAATAAATCCAGTGCTGTCTGGCTCAGTGTGAATGCTAGTTCAGTGTCTTGTCTTAATTTGCATGGTGTGAATTTTCATAAACCCTACTTAGATGGAATTAGTTTTGTAATTTGGGTTTTGAAAGTTGTTTAGCAACAGTAGATATTTGTGGCAATTAATTTCCAAGGTGGATGTATTTTTGTAAAACCATGGCTCTGTTTACTAAATTTAAGTTGGTTTTAGTGTTTGGTTATGCTGTTTGTAGTCTCTGTGAGCTGTACTGTTGACAGTGTTTGCCACAACTGTTACTTGTGCTTTTCTGTGTACAACACAACAAACTTAATACTGTATTAATCAAAAAGGAAGGCAACCCTAAATTTAAGATAACTCTCCTTGAAAAAGTTACACGCAAAAAGTTTACTGCATACATGAAATCAATGCATAATACAGACCATGAAATCAATACATAATAAGGATATTAACTTTCCACCAATGCTGTGCCTGAAATTAGTCTATTTTCCTCTCGTGTTTTACTATTGTTGCCGCTGAGTTTTTAAGCCTTGCAGCTCTGTCCCTTCCATCGCTATCACTGTCTTCACCACTTTCCCTATGGTGTTTTCTCTACTCTCAGATTCTTCCAAATCAGTTATCATCAGTCCCATCCAAGAAATCTGGAATACACCATTCCCCTTTGTCTGCAAGTTCTGGATTTATCCATTCCCATGCTGTCTTAATCCGGTCACAAAGTGATGTTGCTCCGGGCTGCTTTATTTTCCTTGTGGGCTCAGCGTATGCTTGCCTGCCCAGAGCCGTTCTGAATACAAATACTTTAAACGGCCTTTAAAGGGCCTTGTGCGTTCACTGCTACATCAAGCACCTGCAGTTTTGACATCACTTCTCATCCCATATGACCACAATTTCTTTGTTCTCCGCAGCTGGTGTTAGATGCCTTTTGAATGTGTGTAACAACAAGCCTTCCCCTCTTGCAGCAGCACGTTTGGTCTCCTGTTCCAAGTGATGTTCAACCAACTTTTTATTAAGTCCATAGACATCTACCCCTTGGTTTTGTCACCTAAGAGTTATTCCAGTCGCCGGCTACTCCTTTGACATTCTTTTGTCCTTCGCGGTGCCAGCGTTGTACCATCTGTTAACACTGCTCCAATATTTTTTTTTTTTTTTTTCCTCAACAAAGATATGAGATTGGATTTTGCACTCACTTCTGAAATGGTGTAATTGGATGGCCTGCGAAACTAAACTGGCCTGTCAGTTGTGATCTTTACATAATCTGGTCATGTATTGCTGGAATGCAGCGAGTTTCTTGGTGAAGCTGGAAGGGAATTGTTGGAAAAGTGAAGTTCCCTGTTACAGGAAAAAAAAAAAACACATCGGTGCATCATTTGCAGATAAAACAGCAGCTGCCTTTGAATTGTCCTATGAGATGTTTTGTGCCTGTGCTCTGTCTGGAGCTTTCAGTGTAGTGATTTCCTGTGCAAGCAAGTTGCTCTCTCTTCTTGCATATGAACAAATTCCGCAATTAATTTTCTACTTCATGGATACGTTCCTCTTTGGATCCATTGAATAATTTCTGTACAAAGATATCTCATAAACACTTTTGTTTCATTTGTTGCTATTTCTACGTGTTTGCCTCCATCACATAACCCTTCCTTCCAGCCATGCGATTGTTTTCTGCATACAATACCCCCATGAGTTTAACGTTTGCATCATAACCTCTCCTTACGCTTTCGATACACGTCCTGTACTGCTCATCTCGGGGTGATTTGCTGTGTCATGGGTAACCTCAAGTACCCAGGGAGACTTAGAAAACTGCCAGAAGTGACACTGGAGTTCTCTGGACTCCACAGGATACCCCAAGCAGCTTTAGAAGCTGGGGCAGAGGCAGTGATTACGTGCTCTCCCGGGGTGATCGTAGCCAAAGCTGAGGGTGCTGTGGGCATGTCTGTGCTCTGTCATCACTAGTGGTCTCCCGCACTGCGTGGTCATGTTACTACAACCGCTGAAAAGGATGACAAAGACACCAATTCGGAAGTTAAGCTACTTG
This sequence comes from Vanellus vanellus, assembly GCF_965231255.1. NCBI lineage: Eukaryota > Metazoa > Chordata > Aves > Charadriiformes > Charadriidae > Vanellus > Vanellus vanellus. The sequence goes on along the minus strand of NC_138911.1, from coordinate 3,204,386 downwards.
GAAAAAACATTGTGTTCCTTTCTGGCAAATACAGTATTAAGCATTTTATTCTGTTCTTACCCAGCAGTATTACTTTAATATCTTATTCATGTATTTTTCTCCTTTTTTAATCTTTAAACAACAAAAAGCAAAACTGAATGTGTTCTGGGCTAGGGATTTGTGGGATTAACGTAATGTTGTGTTCTGTGATAGCAGGATAATAGCTGATCCTTTATTCCTAATTTAGAAATATATGTATATTTTTGAAGTGTACAAATACGTATGAGCTTCTACAGTCTTCTCTTCTTCGCTAGTGAAATATAGCTATTGAGCTGCTAACTGCTGAACGCTATTTCCACCTTAATTGTTGGGTCTTAAAGGTGGAGAAGTAGTATCTATTGGTAATACAGTTGCTAATCTATTGATTACTTCACTGATGATTTTTTTACATTTAATTATCTACCAATATAACGTGAGTATCCTAGGTATGCTGGCATGTCTAAAAAAGCTGAACAATGCCCAGCTGTTTTGCACTAGTAGCAAAGCAAGCTCCTAGTCGGTCAGTAGCCCCTTGTCAAAAGGCCTTGTGTGATAGTTTCTGAATATCTGTAACTTTTAAATACTTCATCATCTTAGATCTATTCAACGATACATTTCTGAAAGCGGGGAGATTTTATTTGTTTTAAATCGTGAGCAAGTGATGAATGCATAACATAGGATCTTGAATCTGTAGTATTGCTGCTTATCTTTTTAAATCTACGCTTGCAGGCATGAATAAAAAGCATAAAACAGTAAAGACTGTCCAGTTTGGGGAAGTTGTTTTTTCTAAACTTTTGAGGAGAGTGAGGGGAGACTTGACCATACACAACTAACTTTCAAAGGCAGCTTAAATGTTCTTTTTTTCAGGCTTTATCCATTTTTTTCAGTCAGATGTATCCAGGCAATGCTTAATTGCATGCTTACACCCGCAACACTAGTTTTTGTCTCTTGGTTTATCAGACATTTTTTGGCAGCTATTTATAGGGAGCTTGTGAGCTTCCATTGTTTCTGTAAGCTGAATTGTCAATATTAAACTTCAGTCTCTTCTGTTTCAGAATAACAAAGGAAGTGGTGTCATCGTAGGAGGTGAAAGCTGAGTTTCAGTACCCAGCCTTTCCGAATATAATTGCCAAAGCGTGGCGCTCTGAATAGAACGCTTGTCTGAAGCTGTGCCTGAAATTCTGACAGGCTCACTGCTGCGGACTGAAACTCACCAATTACAGGGTTACCGTCCCAGTTCCCAGCCTCGACAGCCTGATGCACAGTACCGTTTCGATGGCGTGGGTATCTGGTGTACTCATACGTTTCCACAGGTCTCAAATCCACACGTTGAGGGAATACAACTACTTTGGTTCGGTCTAATTTGCTGACCGGAAAGGGGCAGCGGGTTGAGGATCTGACTGACGCATAAGTCTGACATCTCCGCTGTGTGTTGGCGGTGTCGGTTAGAGTGTCAGTAGCAGGTTCAGTCGCACGTTTTTGAAAGGCAAAATCCAGCATCTCTGCCGCTCTGCGACTTCCTATCCCGTTCAGCTCGTGTCACCACGTGTCACCACGCAGTCCTTGCACGCGTGCTGCGGCTGCCTTAGTGGCTGTATCATGCAAGGCTGAGAAAGGAAGAAAGTTAATTATTGGAAAGAAAATAGTGAACTGAATGCAGTATTTAAATTGCAACGTCTAGTTATAACTAGTTTCTCTTTGTTATTAACAACTACTTGTGTAATTGCAGGCACGAGCTGCTAGAGGAAGCCAGAAGACAAGGCTTGCCTTTTGCACAGTGGGACGGGCCCACTGTGGTCGTGTGGCTGGAGGTAAGTGGTCCCTCCAGAAAAAAATAAAAATAAAAACCTCAATGTGGAGACATTTTAAAGAATTTAAGGTTTTGGAGCCAGGAATGTTTTCCGGATCCTGCTTACTTCCTTTTTTTGTGTTTCAGCTGTGGGTTGGGATGCCAGCCTGGTATGTGGCTGCTTGCCGAGCAAATGTGAAAAGCGGTGCTATCATGTCAGCCTTGTCTGATACAGAAATACAGCGTGAAATTGGAATTAGTAATCCTCTGCACAGGCTGAAGCTGAGGTTGGCCATTCAAGAAATCATGTCGCTAACAAGTCCGTCTGCCCCTCCCACCTCAAGGACGGTAAGGAAAGTGATCCAGCGTTAAACACCTTTTAGAACCATTAGAATTTCCAAAAATTCTACCGTAATCATGTAACTGAAAGGATTTGATCTTCAAATAAGAATTTCCAGAAACATTAAATAGTAGAGGAACACAGTATTTAAATGTAGGATGTTGCTTTCTTTCATGGAAATTAAATGAAGAAATAACTACGTTTTCTTTTGTATCAGTGTAAGTACGTAAACCAGAATATTTAGAGGACATGTTATTTGCCTCACCTTTTGGCCTCAGAAGAATTTGAATTTGTAATACAGATGAAGTATACATGTGCATACAGAAATTTGTAAAATAGTTGGAGGCTCCATTAATCGATGTACGAGGCCATTAACTCCAGATAATGATTCGGACTACATAAACTAGGAGTCCACGCGTCTCTCTGTGCTATAGTAAATTTAGACACTCAAACTTACCGTGAATTCCCTCTCATGAATCTGCCCTGCAATCGAAAGTTATTGCTGAGATTCCTGGGATTACGTACTGGACTCCAAACGCATTTTTCGGATTAGAGCAGAGTCGAGTGTTTGCTCAGTAATGACATCAGTGTAAGCTGTTTATCACACTCAATTTTGTTAATGTCTGTGAAGAAAAGTGGTCCATGTTAATAGGCTTTTATTCCATGCCATTACTTTCAATAGATATACCTGTACTTAAGACTTTAGAAACCATTGCTTTTGCCCGTGCCTGCTCCTTACATGTACCGATTGCTTATATGTTCTGCAACCTCTCCTCTTTGTTACTGCTTTCCTTTCACTGGATGGGATTGGTTCCCTGTGGGGTCATATTAGACCACGGGAAATGTCTGGGTAACACATGAAGAAATGGAAAATCTTACAGCCACACAGCAAACGGTTAGTTTATAGTGTTGCCACTTCTGTTCCTTAGAGTGCTTTTCCCACTTTTTGAACATTTGAATCAAGTGCCTTTTGGTCTTTTTTCTCTTCTTCCTCGCCCCCCTTCCCCCCCCCCCCCCCTTCAAATTAATGCATTAAAATTCTGGATCGTTGCTTCTTCTAATTATTAACCTTGTAACCTGCATCTTGATAGGGTTTTGTTCCAGAAGGGGGGGGGGAATCAACACTGATAAGATTGTAAACAAAACTCTTTCTAATCTGCAAAATGGATCTCTGATTGGATTACCTAATAGACAAATGGAATTATTTGTGCAGAATTTTTTTCTCTCCAGAAAACTTAAACAGTAGATGGGTTTTGCGACCTCTCATATAAAAATGAGTGCCTTATGTATTTTTTTCACAATGCATGATGCTTGCTTTATCTAGATTATTTTTTTTTTTGGTATGCAGTAGACTTAGAGTCTTGCAGTGCATCTTTAACTTTGATCTCCTTACTAAACTTAATTACTAATACGTGTGTGTTCTTTTGCTTTTCTAACCACGTAACAGGAAGATGAGGAGGGAAGCTGGGCTCAGGTTGGAAACTTTTATGTAATATTATCATCTATATGTAAACTGTTTCCTTTATCGCAGTTTCTTTTAGTGATTCTTGGTGTGGCTTGGGGATTGGGAGTGGGGGTAACTACAGGCTTATCTCTGTATAATACATACCTGGAAGATACATTTTTATATTTGGATGATTTAAATATTTTAATGTTTTCTAGAACTTCCAAGATTTGGTGGTTGATCGTTGAAAATTTGTAAAATACGTTGTTACATAGTACATCACAAAAAAAGCTATGCATAAGGATTTTTAATAATAGGGCCATTAGGGGGAAGAATATTCAGAAATATTTATCCTCTAGCTTACGAATCACCAAAATGTAGTTAGTCTTTCTTAATAAGCGTTCATGTATGCTACGCATTGAACATACTAGCTCAAATTTTAACATAATTTCATGACACAAAGCATGGAATGGTTTGGTGGGCGAATGGCTCTCTGGGAAGCCAAAAGTCCAAGAAGAATATCTGCTCTATGCAGAAAGTCCGGGTTCAGCCCAGCCGCCATCGCAGGTGTGCTACAAGACGCACTGAGCCTACATAGTTAAGTAGATTTCGGTGCGCTAATTCTGTAATCCTCCCTGATTAATTGTTTTCCCTTAAAGTGGTGACAAATCCTAATTGTATTTTCAGGCATTGATATAGTTGAGGATTTTATACAGGGATATAAACAAAACTCAGGATTTGCCTGTGACCTGTATCTTTGGACAGTGTCGTCTCTTCTTGCTTGGCTGCCCTCCAGCTTAAACCTGTTTAAGTCCCATTAACTACGTCTGGGATACTCGTTTGCAGATTGTCAGCGATAACAGCCATAGCAGCCATAGCTTGCCTCCCCGTTCCGAGAGTAACGTGCTCTTGCAGTCTGCTGCCTGCCGATGGCTCGAAGAAATGCATTTCTGTGGGGCCTTGCTGCTTTCTAGAAGGCGCTTCCTCTAGAGGAGAAATAAAGCTTTTGACTTTGAATCGTACAGGAAAAATTAATTATTACCCCTGGCTTCTGAAAAAAAAAAAAAAAAAAAAGGTGCTGCTGGTTTTTGCTGTTCAAGGAATTATTAGATGCATAGTTATAAACACTCTTCTTAGAAGTTTTCTCCAAAAAAAATTCCTGGTGATTTGCAGGTCAAAAATGCAGTGAGATAAGGCTCTTTTTAAGGATAAGGATTAGCGTTTAGAAGTGCTTGTTCTTCCGTAGTGGATTTTTACCAGTTTCTGAAAACAGTTAAGTGTATGAAAAAAAACCCTGCAGGTTTTGGGGTTTTGATATCTTGTATTTATATGGTCATGTGAAAAATAAGATTCCCCCATCCAATTTTCAAGAGATACAGTATTTTCAGCATCTTAGCAAGAGGAATTTCATTTTGTTATCAAAACCATATAGATTAGTCTGTTGTTTTTGTTAGCTTCTCCATATTTTTATACTCTTCGACATGAAATAAATTAAGGCATTTTTACTTGCTGCTCTGAATATTAAAACTTGCTTTTCTTCGTGAGGATGACTTCTTCAGAAAACATACGTGTAGTATTCAGTATTTTGATTTGCGTAACTTTACAGGCTAAGAATTAAGTAAGCATTGTCTTACTTTTTTTTCTTTAAAATACGTTGTCTAAAAAAAGCTTTGCTCTTTTATTTCTCATTTTAATAAGCTTATTGCTTAATCTTTTAAAAACAGACGTTAGCGTACGGTGATATGAACCATGAGTGGATTGGCAATGAATGGCTCCCTAGTCTGGGGCTCCCTCAGTATCGCAGCTATTTCATGGAATGTCTTGTTGATGCTCGAATGCTGGATCATTTAACTAAAAAAGATCTGCGTGGGCAGCTTAAAATGGTGGACAGCTTTCACAGGTAAATAGATTTAAGTTGGAGACCTAACCTACAGCAAACGTTTCTGTTATCTCAAAATGATGTTTTTTCCTAATTTTTTTTTTTTTTTTTCCTAAACAGAAACAGTTTTCAGTGTGGAATTATGTGCCTACGAAGACTGAATTATGATCGAAAAGAACTTGAAAGAAAAAGAGAAGAAAGCCAGAATGAAATTAAGGGTTCGTGCATTGTCTTGACCTCAGTCTGATTCGAACGTGTTTTCACTGATCTGCCTCAAAAATTTATTTTAAAAAAAGACATTAGAGTGAGGAATTATTTATAAAACAGCAAGTGTTAAATACAGGATATGTGTCTGGATGCAGGCCCCGAACAGTGACTCATGAAACACATAATTAAATCATTCACTCATGCAGACATGTGCTACAAATGCAGGCTTTTTTGAAACTCTTACTGCTCTAAAGTTTGAAACAAACCTCAAATTTTTAGGAGGATGAGGGTTTTGGAAAAGTGCTTGTTTTTTTCTTTTAGTTTTTTTTTTCCTCTTCTGACATAATTTTGCATCTACATGATTTTGTCGTTGCTTGTAGTTGGTCATTTCTATTACCCAGCTCTTGATGAAAAAAAAATATCCGGGTGATTTAGGTGTGTTTATCTTCCAGATTCATGGTGATTATTGAACAAGAGAGGAGGAAGAAGAAAAAGCAGGGTGGGAATTCACAGTATTTCCCAAGACTTCCCATAGAAATTTTTTCCCCTGCCTAGTATCAGAAGTCTTTTCTGACATCTTAAACTAAAATGCCAAGCTTACCTTATGCATGATTTTCTTAGTTGGCTCTGTGCCTGCTCTTCCCCTTTCCCTTTGAAGTGTTGATACCCTCTGGTGGTTATTCTACTAATTGTGCCTGAGAACATTCCCAGGAGTTGCAGCTAACTGGCACGAACCAAGCTTGTGTCGTGGCTGGTAAGCCTCTTTTAGCCTCCCAAATTGTACGGCTGCATCTATTTCCTATAGGGAATTGCTCCTTGAAACATGCAACTCTTGAATTCCTCCTGGGAAGTGTTTGGGAAGAATGCCAGTTGACACAGCCAGAAACATGCTGTGGATCATTGTAACGGTTCGACTGGCATAGACGTCCCTGAATACAAGTCGGTAAAGAAACCGACTTGTAAGAACGTCGTCGTTTTGGTGTTTGGGCTGAACCTGTAAATGCTGCTTTACAATGGTTTTCCTTGCAAAAGTTCCAAGATGAGAGTATTGACCGTTGAACTGTTACAGTGTGGAATACCTTCCAGCAAACTTCAAATACATTTACTTTCCACTTTAAATTTCTGATTGTGGAGAAGCGTAGTAGTGTACATACACAAGCTGAAGGAAAGTCTGCACTACTAAATTGAACACCTTCAGAACTTAAAGGTAGATAAAATTATAAAACTAATAAATAATAAAGCTTTAAACAATGATAAATAAAGCTTTCTGTTCAAATTCAGTAGGAAGTGTGTGAGAAGCTGCTGTAAGATTTTTATTTTTTTTTTTCTTTTGCATATTTAATTTTTTTCCCCCAAATATTTAATCTGGCATGGGTGAGGTCCGAGCCCGCAAGCGGCTGTGTAGAATAGAAGATCCTGTCTTCCCCGTCTGCACTTCTGAACTTCAGTGCCCAGCTGAACTTCTCAGAGCTGTGGCTGTAGCCTCCCTCTGTGCGCGGAAGGAGGAGGCTGTGTGAGAACGATTCCTTCTGGGTGCGAGGAAAACTACTGTATGGAAAGGATCCGACAGCGAACGTCGGACTCTCAGCGTTACATTTTGTTGCCAAATTGGAGCGTTTCATGCGCACCAAAAAGGCAGGGGCAGCTGAGATCACAACCTAAATGTTAAATAACAGTTCCTTGAAGGCTGCCATTTAACAGCATTTATGATGAATTGCGTATACGTAAAAATCAATCCTGACACGAGCATAGAGATCGAGAAAGGACTGTGGGTTCTTTTGTTCAGAAAAGTTGCATTGTTATAAATCAGGCAACTTTTTTTTTCCTCCATAGATGTCCTTGTCTGGAGCAACGAAAGAATGATCCATTGGGTAGTGTCCATTGGTCTTAAAGAATACGCGAATAATCTTATAGAGAGTGGAGTTCATGGTGCACTTGTGGCCTTAGATGAATCATTTGATTACAATGCATTAGCTCTCTTATTACAAATACCCACTCAAAACACACAGGTAAGTAATAAGGAGTTACTTTATGGCTGATAGGATTTTTCTCCTCTCTAGGAAGGCTAAAAACTGACTGACTTTTTTTTTTTTCTTAGGTAAGTGCACGTCTTTCTATTCCCAGCTCTAGCAAATAGAAATGGAAAGTTGTCCTTAATCATTTTATCCTGTAAGAGAAAAACATAGAACTATGCTTTGCTTACTGTTTTCAAATTGTTAATAATACAATTCTGGTTGAGAAATTTGCTTGAACAAAAAACATTGAGTATTTTCCTTATAGCCTATCTTCATAGCAGTAGTGTAAAACTAATAATTTTTGTTGTTTGCTAGTTTCTATTTGGAAATAATTAAGTTTCAGCCAGAAATCATGAACTTTCCTGTCACAGCTAAGGAAAGGGGGAGCTGATAAGTCTTCCTTAAATTTTTAATGTTACAACTTACTTAGTACTTGAAAAATTACAATTTATGTTTATTAATCTGATAAGGTATTAAACAGTTGTTAAACTGTATTGTTTTAAAAATTACTGTAGGTTACTATTCCTAATCCTTTGGAATTAATTTCCATTTCTTTTGTACTATAAACTTTAGGCTCGTGCTGTTCTGGAGAGGGAATTTAATAACCTTCTTGCTATGGGCACTGACAGAAGACTTGATGAAGTAAGTTACTTGACCCATTTTATGGTCCTGGGAACTTTATCCAAACTGTTAAGGGAAAGAATTTAGCTTGAACCTCTTTAAGCTATTGACAGAACAGGGACAGAAATCTTCACTTGAAATTCTTTGTCTGGAGAGTTTCTGAATGCGGCAGACCATGTGTATTTAGGTAAGATGACTTGAATATGGAAGTATCGAGATGATTTGCAAGTTTGTTTTTGTAGTTTGCGTGGTTAATATCTAATAGCAGCACTTTGGGCTGAATCTTCTTTTTCTACTTAAAATGTGGGAAAATTAGTGACCAGTGTTGCAGATGAACAAGCTGTAATAGAGAAGGGCGCTGCATAGCACGTTTCAAATCTTTGTCCTAACGAGCAGTATTTCCAGTAGTTTGGAGTGTATTTCAGGAAAGCTTGTGTCGTTAATATCCATTAATACCGGTATAGATGACCACCAGGTATGTTTGCACATCAGAGTAATTTCTGTCGGGCAGTTTGTGCTCTTACGATGTATTAATGCCATTCAAACGTAATGAGTATAATAACAAACTGTTTTGTAGACCCTGTGAACCCATAGCATAAGGAGAGAGTGTGACATCTTTGACCTTTTAAGTTGCTCTATGCTGTAACTCGGTGAAGAGTTTCAAGCGGGTGTCACTTCCCCAAGAGACTCTGAACTCTGCTGCCTCTTCTTTGGTGCAAATGGGAGTTTGCGGTCGCTCGTGTAGGCGGAAGTGGTTCAGGTCAAGACCGAGGTGGCGAAACCCTCATGTGGTTAACCAAGTCGGGGAACCAGTCCACGACATCTCAGAAATGTTTGTGCTGGTATGAGGAAGGGGAGAGGGGAAGTGCGAAAGTGCTGACTTCAGCTGCTTTTGGAGCAGCGGGGTGAAGCATACACCAGTACGTTGAGGAAGGAGGCTGCTGTGACAGACCTTGCTTGGTTCTGTGTTCATCTTTTGCCTAATGGACTTGTTGCAATGCTTTCGTGGAACATCCTGACGGCTTGTTTGATGATCTTGAAGCTCTCTTCAAATAACGCAGACACTTGTCTCCTAATTCTAACATGGGATAAATTTTAGGTAAAATGACATTCAAGTGATTGAACTGTTTCTAAAGGTAAAAGTTGGCAAATGGAGATGCACGCCGGGTACGTTTGCATTGACACGATGCCTTCACTGCAAAAGATGTTTTTGGAAGTGGGACTTAAACTGTTGTATTTAGTAAGTGCAGTAGTGTATTTCTGAAGTGGAATATTACTTCAGAGATGCAGATGTATTAATGGGGGGGGAAATGCACCCAGGTAATTACAAGTTTACCCAAGTGCTTACGCAAAAATGCTGCAAGGCAATATAGTATTTACTGCACTTACTCTTTTTTCCCCTCATTCTCACTTCCTGGAATGTGGAGCATGAGAAAGCACAATAGCTGTATCATCATTCCTGTAAAACAGAATTGAAGGTTAAAAGCAATTGTTCAAATTAGGCCTCTCTGTGGCAGTGTTCCCAAAGCAGTTTTTACGATGAGCTCTGCTCCTTATATCCCCTAAGAATGAGTGATGTGACACTTCCAAATTACTGCAAATCATGAAGGACAAACATTCGAAGTAAGAATTGTTTTCCTAAATGTGCTGAGCACATGAATTTCCATAGGTACTGAGCTGAAGAGCCTACACTCTAGCAAATGAACACAGATTCTTGCAAACGAACACAGATTCTTGCAAATAAAGATTTCTGCTGCTGTTGCGCCTGAACTGTTCTGAAAATTAACTCATTCGGTGGCGATACAGTTCCTTAAGATTGACGGCAATCCTTTTAATGTCAATAACAGTCCTGCATCTTCTGAATCACTCATGATGTTTATCAATATAACAGGATGACGATAAGAGCTTTAGGAGAGCACCTTCATGGAGAAAGAAGTTTAGACCAAAGGACATAAGAGGTTTAGCTGCTGGATCAGCAGAGACTCTTCCTGCAAATTTCAGAGTTACAACCTCAATGTCTTCACCCTCTATGCAGCCAAAGAAGATGCAGATTGATGGTATTGATTTTGTATTATTTTAAGCATGATGCGCTTTTTTTGCTTGGGTTTACAGGGGAATTAAGTTGAAATTACCTTTTTGCTGCATAAAAGCATCTGCCTGGTGCATGGTTGTATAAATATAACACTGTGTTTAACCATAGGGTGCTTTATAATTTCAGGAAGCTGTAATAGATGTGGAATTTCTTTTTACTTCATTGGAATAACAAAATGAGAGACACAGTTAGAAAAAAAATTATGTTAAACTAGGAAAATAAAATTACATTTTAGTAGAAGTCTTTTAATCACGTGATACATAATTTTTAATTGGCAGCAATTAGACCAATGTAAGTGCTACTTCTGAAATGCAGTAAAGTGCATTCAAAAATGCAGTAAACTCCCTCAGATAATTTTGAGATTATTAAAACTTGAGTAAAAGGTGCGTTATTCCCCCTGCAATGGTCATTTAAGTATAGATCGTACTTGAAATAACTGCTTCAGTCATTGCTGTGTACTTAACAATCTATATGTATGTATGTGTGCGCGCACACACACACACACAGAGATACGTATTTAGAAAAAGAAACAAACCAACCCCAAAAAACCCACCTGGAAGTGGGAGTTGATCACCTGTCACATGAGGTATCTTGTCTGTTTAACAAAAAGTGTCTTTAGTACCATGAACATAAACTTTAACTGGAATTTGCTTTACAAAACACAAGTAAAAATAAATGGGGAATGTATTTAATTGGAACAGACAGGATGCGAACTTCAGCATAATCTGTCAGAGTTGTCTCAGGTTCTGAAAATTGTATTTATGAGTAAAGGTCAAAGAAGCAGCCTTTGCATCTGATGGTGCTCTGTAAAATGTGAACTGTTCTAAATTTTAAATATTGTCATTAGCACAAAATATTTTTCAGCGTTCATGTGGAAAATTCTGTAGATTAAAATAAGTGAAGTCTTTACCATGTAAACCCCCTTTCTTTTATGATATAAAAAACCCCCAGAAAAATATATAAAGTATATAAAATAGAAAATAAATAAATTATAAAATTACCTTTGCCAATTTTTGTGTGCTAGTTGGCATGCAGTTTTTTTTTTTAATTCTTTCCGCTAGCCACTGAAACTAGAAGTGGATAATATATAAACTGTAAAATAAATTCTTTTTCTAACTTGTAACCTTAGATTTGGGTGAGTACAGTAGCTGTAATCACATTGCTGTGAGAAAGGGGTTTTTTTTGGAAAACTAACATGCATGCTGTGTTCTGCATGTCTTCCCATGCTTCTTGAAATAGGCAGTGTATCAGGAACACAAAGATTGGATTCTGCTACAGTAAGGACCTACTCCTGTTAAAGCCTTCTCTTGGTGAGTAAAGTTGATAGGTATAATAGTAAAGCAGCTATTTATGAAATAAAACATCAGGTATTTTAATACAGTGAATTTACACGCTTACAAAACCGTCAAGGTTTCAGGGTAGATTGTTATATTGAAAATCCTGAGATCGTTTCCTACAATGAAGATTATGAGAGTTTAAATATTTACTTTTGTAAAGAGTGTATTCGAGGTGGTTTTTTTGTTTGTTTGTTTGTTTTTAAACAGCCTTAAAAAGGACCTGTGGTAAATAGCTACGTAGCAAGTGTTGAAATCAAAGGTTGGATGAAACAGCTAGTGAAAGTGAGGAGGAGGAAAGGGAACTAAATTAGGCATATAAAGGAAAGAAAATAGTTGAGTGTATGACACTGCAGTTAAGATTATTGATCTTTCAGTGTCTTTGCTCGGTCAAAGTTATCCCACTACTATATACTTCAGTATTGAATTGTTATAGGAATAATTGCATAACTTTCCAAGTCTTGGATGCTTTGTGCCACTGTGATTGCTTAGGCTGTCTGGTTGGATTCAGCTAAGTGCGGCCTAAATTTGGGTAGCTGTGAGCGGTGCCGACAATAAAAGGCAGCTTGATAACACAAGGGTGTTTAGCACAAAATACAGGTATTATGGCTTATGAAAGATTTGTAGTCCTGTCTTGCTCCAGGACTTGGAATGATTTTTCATCGGCAGCCTCTGCCGTATTTTCTCATGTAACAGTATTTCTCTCTTTTTACGAAAACGTCTGGAAACTAATTTTTTTTTTTTACTATATTGGATTTAAAAAAAAAAAAAGTAAATTAAAAACTCCAGTGAATCTTCCACTAGCTGGTGTCTTCCACGGGCTATGATTTGCCTGTCTCTTCTGCTTACAGCCTTTCCTTTCTTCTCACCAGTAACATCCCTACCAACTCATGTATTGGCTGCCTTTTCTTCCAATTCTGAACCTTTTTGCATATACAGGTTTAGTTCTAAAGAGTTCTTATGTATGAAATGTTGCGAAGGGGAAACTCTTGCGCGTAGCAACTCAGCTCGTGTGGATCGGTCAGTTTATAATCTCAGGAGCCATCGTTAACATTTTTTTAGCTTCAAGACATTGAAGTTTTAAGTCTTCCCCCGAATTCTCCCCACTGTTTCAGGATTTTCTATAGTCAGATGACCTAGAATAAAAATCTGGGAAGCAGAAATATTTGACCTCACGTGCTTTACTTTGCATTGCAACTGAAGATTACAGAAGGCAATAAAACTGTGAACATGGCATGGCAATAATTCAGTGCATGACTGCTACAGTACTGAGCTCTTTGTGAGAAACTTAGAATGACGTGTTTTTTAAAAAAAAGCTAATGGATTTTTTGTGTGTGTTTTTCTCTTTGTGTGCGTTTTGTTTGTTTTGTTGTTGTTTTTACAGTTTACCCACACTATTTCTACCGGTGATATGCAGCATTTTCAACATTTGGAACCCTTAACCTGTTAATACTTGTTAAATGGACACTTTGAGATATTTTATTACAGAGTTTTTAATTAGCAAATAAATTCATGAGTACTATAGAGAAAATATTTTAGAATCTAAATGTTTCTTATATTTATGTGACTTCTCATTTATATAGTTACTTACTTTTTCTGTTTCTATTCAGTCTACAAATCAACATTGCTGATTTTTTATTCTAATTTTAGTCTTTCCAACTGAATGTACTGTAATGCTTGTATGTATATGTCCCTATAAGTAATATAGGGTTTTTGTAAATTATGCAGTTACTGTAATTATCATTGTTTTTTAATAATGAAACTGAAGGTGAAAAGGATTTTAATACCTTTGTAAAAGTATCACGACACCAAGCAGTATATATTTTGTCTTTTGGAAATGTTAGCTTAGATCTGAAAACAAGTCCAGCTTTTTTTCAGGTAAGCGGTATGTTGTTGTAGAAGGTATGGTACACGCTTGTTCTTCTTTTCAGAACTGTACCTTTCCACTAAGAGGATTTGTCGAGTAGTGGGAATTTGTCTTTATTTAAAATTAGAACTTGTTTTAAAAGCTGGGAAGAACTATTAACACTATGGAACACATTCTAGAAGCGATTGACTCGGTCATAACCCTCTGCTGTATTTGTATGGCATATCTTCACAGTGACTGAAAACAAGCCATAAACCAAGAACTGGTTTTATTTTTTTTTTTGTTGTTTTTTTTTTTTCCTTAACTGAGGAAGATAGACTTCATAATAATTCCTGGTGGTAATCCACAGGCCACAGAGTTTTTGTCCTAGATCTTTTTGATTGAAAACACTTGTGGAAAGATGCTGGTGAAACTAGTTTCAATGGACCAATCGGGAAGCACTGCCGCCTCATGTCGAATGAGTAGCGAAAGATGAAGGTACAGTGGGCTGAAAACTAAAGCAGTGCAACTTCTAATAAAGGCCTTACTTTTCTTACGTAAGTCATCTTTTGTGTTTTGTAAACTTGTTCTAAAGAGTTGTCCGGATTTTAATTTTGATGGTTGCAGCCATTTGGGACTGTATGAGTAGAAAATGTATCCCAACACTTGTAAATGGCATATTAAAAAGCCAGCAAGAATCTGTTCAGATGGTGCATTATTTATTATGCAACAATATATATCGCATGTCTTTTTTCTTATTTTGTTTTCCACTTTTAACTTGCTTGTAAAACTGAAATTCATTGTTACTGTTCTGTTTTTCTATTAATCTTTTGTGTATTTTCAGATTATGTAACAATATGTACAGTCTACTTTGGAACTATTTTTATCACAGTATTATTTATTGCTTTCTTTCAATAAAGTACTGATGCGTTTTCCACTGCCAATAAAACACTATTGAAAAGCTGAGATCTAACTGTATGCAGGCAGATACTTTTGCGGTGAGTGGATATTGTCAATAAAGCATCTTAATGATTGTTTGCTGCCCTGTAGATCTTGTTTCAAATGACGACTTTTCTCCAGTAGAAAAATGTTCCGTTAGATGTGACGTTTTCTTTGGAACTGCTCAAGTTCGCACGCGTTAATCAGTTTTTGAAAACCAGTTTTCTGAAGAAAACCGCTTTATTGCCTACTTCTACTAGTAGTTAGAGCTATGATTTACTTTTAAAAATAGTAACAAAAACTATCACACGACTTCAGCGTATTCTGGTCCACGTGATGAAGACTGAAGTGCTGTTCTATATAGCAGCAACAGTTGCTTTGTTAATAAAATGAGATTATGACCACAGTGATATTTGGGGAGAAACACGGGAGTCGAGGGAACCAATACGAAATTGGGTCACAGTAGGGCTGTTTATGTCAATTTTAATATATTGTAAACCATTTCCTGTGTAGAAGAGAAGACAGAAGGATAAAGTCACAGAATAATGGAAGCAGGAGTGAAGCCTGTTTCATCACGTCCTCTAGATCAACAGCAGGATGTGGAATGCATGGAATGGAGAAATATTGTGACTGATGCTTTAAATATTGTTCAGTAATGCCTCTCTGTTTGTCTAGCTTGTCTCTATGAGTTGCTATCCGATATAATTTGCGGTCTTTTTTATATTTCCAGAGAATCTATCTTTCTAGAAAAAGCTAAAATGAAACTGCAGGAAGAGATCCTGACTCACTGTTCAGCTGAACTTCACTGTTTAGAAAAAAATTGCGTAGACGTTTCCAGTCACTGATGTGATAGTAGGTGTTCAAAGTCATGTATTGTTGCTTCTCAAAAGTGAAAACAACGCGGAATAGACTTGTAAAATGTGAAAAGAAAATACATTTATTATTTTAAGGCTGTAAACCTTAACTGTTATGGAACAATGGAATTGACATGAGAGCTAGAATAAATGAGTGAAATAGAAAAAGCTTTCACGAACTGGCAAAACTGTGTGTTGACTTCCTTCTGAATTATACAGCAAAGCTATCTTGGAGAAATTGAGGAAAACACTTCTCGCTCAATTTTAATAAACCCTCCCAGAAAGAAAAACGTGCAAGTGTATGTGTAAAAGGCATGGATATGTTACAGTAATCTTTAAATAAAGCTTGGTTAAATACAATTTTTTGTAAATTGCCAAGTGTCTTTAAAAGCTTTAGATGGAAGGAGGGCTATAAAAATTACAGTATGTGGGGTTTTTTCTGCATGAAGGAAACGGTAGGATTATCTGAGAGAACTTTAAACTTGGAATTTTTGCATGTTTAGAGGGCAGGGAATCTCAAAACAGACGTTATAACTTAATCTTTCTCCTTTCAAACTGACAGAGAATTAAAAGACAAGAAGCTGCCTTTGCATTGCCTTATGGACAGTAGTGATTTATCATGCCGAAACTCGGCAGCACACATGTGAAGTAGTTCAAAGCAGAGTTTAGGCTTGGAATTAGGTAGACAAAGATTGGGGGAAGGGGAGCATTGGCAAAATTAATTTTTCAGATAAATAAAAACTGACACAGAGTTTCGTTTGAAGAGTTATATGAGGGGTGATATTTTTCTTGAAACTAAAGAGTGAGTTTGCTTTTCAAAGGAAAGTGGGTTTTTTACTTCTTGATAATTCCATTTTCAGTGTCATAGTTTTGGTGCACTGCTTAAACTCGTGTGATTCTAAATTCTATTAAATTCATTTTTTCTTAATAGTAAGTTTTTTTTTTTTTAAAAAAAAAAACACAACACAAACCCACAACAATTGTAGTATAATTTAGTCTAATTCAGGTAGCAGCACCTTTTGGGTTTGTATGGCATGTAGGAATGGATGGATGAAGCGTGGTATAGAAACGGGGTTGGTGTTCCTCCCTGGAAACAGAGGGACGGGTGAAGACTCGGACAGGGCGCAGCAGTAATGCCAAAAGGATTGCGGTTCTCGGAGCCTGCTTTCTCCTCTAGCGGACAGCTTTTTAAGAGTAAGTTTAGCCCAATTTTTAAATTATGCTGTATTCAGTTTATAGGGTAAATTACCATATGTTTAGTACTGGGGGAAAAAAAAATTAAGTCTATTTATATGGTGAGTTTGACTCTGTTTGGCTTTAGGTGACTGGCGGTAGCTGTCCCACCAAGACTGGGAATTAGTAAGTCACGTTCCTCCCTCCAGGAAAACTGCTCATGTGGACTTTTATTAATCTTACCCTTTATTACAGTTTGAATTTGTGTATTTATTTGCAATTTTTTTTTTTTTTTGCTAGAAATGTTATTTCTTGGAGTTTGTTTCTATAAACAGACACTTTTCTATAAACAAACAGTGGGCCAACAAATAACTCCTAAAGCCTTAAGGCTGCGTTTTTAAACCCTGATGGTTTTCCTTTTGGGCATCTCTTGAATTTGTTCACAGGGTACCCAGTCACATGTGACCCTTTTTGCCCACCGATAAAAGAGAGGTGGAACCCCTTCGTGACAAAAACCATCATGGTGCAAAAGTGAGTATTAAGATTTAAAAAAAAAAAAAATAATAAAAAGTATGGCCGAGGCTATGTATTTTGCTGGAGCCCTTTTTTAAAAGCCGTGGCGGGGCATTTTTTGGAGTAGAAAATCTAATTGGGAGTTGAAGAAAGGGGGGGGAAGGATCAGCTACGCTATAGATTCAAGTATATGTATAATATTGCATAGATTTATATATATATATATATATATAAATGTATTTAAGGGACTGGGAGCCGTGCCGTCGATGGATGTGTCGCCCCCGCTGGCGGGGGGCCGGGGAAGGTGGGGGGGGGGGGGGGGGGGCGGGGCGCGGCGCCTCCCTCTTCCCACCTGGAGCCGCCCCGCCGTGCGGGAAGAGGAAGTGGGAGCTCGGGAGAAGCGGAAATTGCAGCAGTCGCCGCCGCCAGCCCGGGAAGCACCGGCGGGGAGCCAGGGCAGCGGCGGCCGCAGGAGGAGGGAGGAGGCGGGCGGCAGAGTAAGCGGGGAGGGGGGCGCGGGGGCTTCCCCGGTGCGCTTCCACCCCCCCCCACACCCCTTTCGCGGCTTTGTGGGGCCGGGGCGGCGGCGGGCGCGCCCCCCCCCCCCCCTCGGGGGAGGGCTGTGGGGGCCCGGCCCGGTGTACGGCCGTGGGCCGGGTTGGGGCTAGGGGGGAGCGGGCCGTAGCCGCGGGCCCGGGCGGGGCGGTGAAGGGCTTCTCCCCGGCCGAGCTCCCTGAGGGGGGCGGGCGGGCACTGCCCGCCGCGCGCTGTGCTGGGGAAGGGCCGAGCCAGCCTCTACGTGACTATGTCTCTTTTTTTTTTTCTTTTCTTTCTATTAATTTTTTTTTTTTTTTTAAAAACTCTATAAAGCTGTTAGTAGCTCAAAGGTAACTTGAAAGAAGAAAAAGCGTCTGCTGTCGGACTCTCGGGGGTTTGGAGGAGGCAGTGGCGATGAGGGGAAACGGGTGACCGTGGCCTGTGGAGGTTTGGCCTGAGGTTATGTATCGCAGCGGACTCAGAAGAGAGGAGTCTCCCTGCAGAGTCCTTTTCCTCTGGTACCCTGGCAGCCGGGGCGAACGGCGAGCCGCCCGGGTGGCCCACGGGTGCCCAGCAGGTAGCCAGGCGGGGATGGGTCCCCGGTGCCCTCATCCAGCCTTGGCCTAGGCCTGGAGCTGCTGCTTGCTTGGTCCTCTGGGCCTGCCTGGGCTTAAAGCCTTGGCGTGCCCCTTTGTTCCTTCCAGGAGCCGGTCTGTAGGCCCTGGGGAAGAGGGGGGTTCCCCAGGGTGCCGCCAAAGGTGCTGGGTAGGATGCTGTGATCACCAATTAGTCGTAACAGCGGCGAAGAGCTGAACTGACCGGGGTAAATTCAAAGCATATATTTAGCCTCAGTTTGCATTTGGACCGTAGCGTTTTCTTTTTTTCCTTCAGAAATCTGACCATGTGAGTCAGTGACTCATAAATAGATCGTATTTCTCCATATTCTGCTTTGGAGGAGACGCTAGAAGAGCAAGCTGCTGTGGAAACCAGGCTTATTCCTGTCAGCTCCCCACCGGCAACCGGAGGTCTCGCCCGAGATCCCTTGTCACTAGGCTGCTTTGGTCCCTTTTGTAACTCACTTTACAGAACACAGGCTTGAGGTGTGGAAAATTGTTGGCGTTTGTGTGCATAATTTAGGACAAAACGTGGATTCTGGATTTGGTAAGGGTGTGCGTGTGAAATCCTTCCTTCCTTCCTTCCTTCCTTCCTGTTTGTGAGAGTTTGAGGAGGAAGCAAAGAAACCTAGGCTTGAGGATCTATCTAGCTTTTGTTCTTTTAAATGCCCAACCAAAGCAAAACAATCAAGTTTGTTTGAACCAAGTACTTGGGGGGGGAGAGGGGAAAGTTGTGTTTTGCACAAAATATATAGAGTAACCATGTGCATATATACCTGTACTTCAGCTTTTGTCACCTGAATTCCGTTTCAAAATGACTTGCACAGCATAGAGCGCGGTGGGGCACGGAGGGAGGGATACAAGCTGTCACTCTTAGGAGTGACCGTAGGTTTGTGTTTGGTTACAAAGTTAGACCTTGGACCCCACGTTGAGTTTCCTTATTGAGCTGATTCGGTTCCGCTTTCCAACAGTTTTTATTATAAACGTGTAGTCTCGTAAGCTTTCTAGATATTAAGTAATTTAATAAATGCCAGTTCCTTAATTGCTGTAGGAATTTGGAGATGGGAGAGCTGAAGAAGCAGAAGGTACTCCTGCTTTGTGAGGATGTCATCTGCTCTGCGCTTACACCCTCCTTCCAGGCCACTCTGTCATTTGCTGCCTTGATGTTTGACAATCAATTTTTCAGTTGCTTTTGTTCTTGTTACCAGTCCTGAAATTTCTGAAGCGCTCCATAAAACTGGCTCATCAGCTTATTCTGTCAGGCTGCAGAGCAAGCGGTGTTTTTTTTCTCTGTGCGTTTTACCTTTGGATTATTAGTTACTCATTTAAAAGGGAGTTTTCATTCTACCTGCTGGATTATGCTTGTGTGAATCAAATAGTCCATGATAACCATACTTATAATCTGTTCTTAGTTAGAACGATAAAGGTAAGTGGACGTATTGATGGTATGTTAAAGAGCTGAACTGTAGCGGAATAGCGATGAAGAAAATAAATCCTTCCTCTGATTCAAGTGCCTGAAAAAGCTGAGAGAAGAGAGAGGTTTTTTTGCTTGTTGTTTTTTTTTTTTAATTTTGCTTTTCAGAATTAATTTGTTTTGATTTACCTAGATTAAAGGTTATAAAATACAGCCACTAGCATTGGGCAGGTCAGGTATTCTGCTCACTAGTCACGTTCCAAAGTGTTAATTAAAGTGTCCAACTTGATACTCCACAGGGGATAAGGTTTCCAGAGCGTGAGATGTCCAAAATCATTAGCTGCTTAAAAGTGTTGCATGTTGTTTCTCGAGGTTATTGGTCGCCTTTTTATGAGTTTTGCTTCCTGCTGTCAGTACTCCAGCACTCACCTTCTGCTTCTCCTAAAAGTCGGGCAGGACACTTGAGTTTGTGTACGTATTTCACAAGGGGTTCTCTGAGAAACGCAGTAACTCTTGTACTCTGTTGTTCAGGCAGGTGGACTAATGTCTAGATTGCATGCAAATTCTTACAGTTGTTTGGATTTCTTTCATAATGCTGAAACTCCTTGCACAACAGAGGAAACACGTAGGTTTTACTGCCTAATAAACAATACCGTGTTCAGCATTAGTAATGGCTGGGAAAAAACCCACTGTTCCTATGCCTTAAATATACGCATGGGATCTGGAATTAGCGAGTCTTTGGAAGTGCACGTTGTTTTGGAGATATGTTTGAAGAGAAGTCTTTCAGGTCAGTGAGTGAAGAAAAGACACATATTAATTTGGGTGAGGAAAAGACTTCCTTGTTCTCTTTGAAGTCATGTCAGCGATTGCTCCTAACCTTTTTTCATTGCCAATAGGAAAACTAAAAGGGGTTTTCAGACCAGCTTGAGAAGACAGCCTGGGAGCCAATGATCAAATCTACTTTCACCGCAAATGTAGCTTAGCTTCTGTTTATGTGCTTAAATAACGTGCTTTATTGGGAATTTTGGATTGTGCCTCCATCAGCTTATACATAATATAACATGAGTTGACGTAACTGGAGTGTGACGGTACTTCTTGTGATGGTGTTGCAGATGTGGAAGGCTACTGCAGGCCACACCATTTCCGTCAATCAGGATGACGGAGCCGATGACTGGGAGACGGATCCTGATTTTGTGGTATGGCTTTCAAATTTTGTTGATTCAGCAGAAGTGTGTTACGTAACATGTTAAAGAGTAATTCTTCAGGGCGGGGGCTGTGTCTCAGCAAAATAAACTGATGGGAGTGTGTTCCTGGAGGGAGGGAGAATTAGGGTCTTGTGCCTGTGAGTGATTATCAGACTACCTTGTCTTGGCTGGGTACTGCGGGGAAGTCTGTGCGGAAGAGATTTGTGTCAAGAAGCGGCAGTTTCTCAGGGCTGAATGTGTGCTCCGTGCGTTTCAGCAGTGGACAAAGCACAGGGCTCAGAGCAGAAGAGAAGTGAAGGTGGTATTAGCTGCTTTTCTAACTTTTCTCATCCCGCCAACTGCTGAAGGCTTTTGCTATGAACTCTAAAGGGCAGATAGTGAGTAATGTCTTTGGGTTTTAACTCTTTTTATGTGTCCTTCACAGAATGATGTGAGTGAGAAAGAACAGCGCTGGGGAGCTAAAACTGTGAAAGGATCTGGCCATCAAGAGCACATCAAGTAAGGCAGCTCTCTTTTAAAATTTATTAATAGTCACAATCCCAGGCGACTTAATCAACTCATGTTCTCAGTTACTTGTATCTTCATAATTAAAACAAGAGTCTTATAGAAGATTATTTGCCAGATTGCTGGTCTTTCAAATATGTCAGCATCTTCAGATCTGAAATTAAGATCAGTATGGCACAGGGACTCTTAAATATTTGTTTGTAACTGGAAATGTTACTTTTCCTGCCTCTTTGTGTCTGGAAAGTTTCTTTGTTCTGTTTTGGAGTAAGAGCCAATACTCCCAGGGGAGAAATTTGTGTTGGGTGATCTGATGCATTTTGTCCCTTAATTCTTATGCTTTGTTTAGAAAACTGCTACCAAACTCATAAAAATTCTGGCAAAATAAGAAATTGAGCCCTCTGGCAGAGAAGCAAATGAATGCATCAGGAAGGGCTATGCGAGACAGACTTCGCTTTTAAGTAGTTTTAGGAAATCTGTGATGGTGATGTTCATTTTGGTTTTGCTTGTGTATTTCTGGGGCATCATCCCTCGTGGTACAAAGCTAAAAATAAATGTCATCAGTGTTGCAAACGGAGAGACACTGAACTACGTGGCTTACTTCAGGGCTTGATTTTACTCTGCCCTATTTGGAGTGCGGTGGGGACGCCTACTGGCTGAATTATGCCTGAGGAAGCTTTAAACTCGGGTGGGAAGTGTTTTAAGGTACAGATTACCATTTTTATCTGTCCTTGTATGCAGCCTGCATTACCGTAAGTTCGATTCCTGCATATTGCAAGGGAGAACTTGGGGAAGAGGAGGTGCAGGTCTCCTTACATCCTTATTTTGTGTTACAGTTGTGTCCAAAACGCTTAGTTGGAATTAGAGTCCCGTTACCATAGGGACTGTATGATAAGAGATGATCCCTATTCTGAAAAGTTGCCATCTAAATAAAAAGCGTTGGAAAGAACTTAAATTAGGACATGAGAAGAAAACGTTTCAGGCATATATAAATTCTGGGTAATTGATTGTTCAAATAGCAAAATAGCCTTCCTTGTTAGTCTTAAAACCACTGCTTTAATTTTGATTCTTTTTTTTTTTTTCCCCACACAATGTTTTGCAGTGGAATAAATTCTGTTTCTCAGAATCTGATGAAGTGCTTTGTGCACTGAAAAAATAGGAAAGGCTCGAAAAATACAAGTTGTCCAACTTTTAATTAAGATGATATATTTATCATCTTTTTATTTTGCATCTTTTTGAAGTTATCTTTTGAAACTTTTGTAGTAAAACTTGGTGCTTAATTATCTGTCTTTAAAGTATTCATCAGCTGAGAGAAAACGTATTCCAAGAACACCAGAACCTCAAAGAGAAGGAACTTGAAACAGGACCAAAAGCTTCCCATGGCTATGGAGGGAAATTTGGCGTTGAACAAGATCGCATGGATAAAGTAAGTATGAATGCTTCCCCGGGATGATATTATAAGCCCCGCCTTGCCTTGCCTGTGGCCAGCACAAATATATATGTGAGTTAAACTTGTTGAAGGTGCAAAGTTGTTCCATCTCTGCTGGGTCCGGAGACACAGCAGCTCAGATCATGGCATAAGGTACACACAGCGGTGGCTCATTTTGAGGGCGGAAGCACGACACTTACAGTGCTCTAACAAGAACACCTGTAACCACTATTACCCAAATCTGTCGGACCATCATGCTCCGTTCCCTAATTAAATCAAGAATATCCTACAGAAAGAACTGAACTAAAGCACTTGAAGCATCAGGAACAAGTATTTCAGGTGGCAAATTAGGAATGCGTGGATGATGATGATAAGTTCTGGGATGTGCAGTGGCCCCACGTGTTTCTGTTTGATGCTTGCTGTCTCTGCTTGCTTATGTCCTGGGTGGATTTCCTTGGAGTCAAGATTTAAGTTTCTGAAAGTATATTTCTAAATTAAGGAAGTACTTCATGCATGAATAAATCCAGTATTTTTTTTTTATTTTGATGCTGTGCCAGCTCTTCTATGCATCTAGAGGTTGCCAAAGAATGAAGGAAAGGACGTGCTGCTGCTTTTAAATTAGAGGGCAGCTCTCTTTAAACAGTGGTAAACTGTGGACAGTGACAAGTAATCGAAGTATTTTAAAAAATCATTGTACTTCAGTCAGATGGTAGTGTTTTACTTGAGGACTTGGTGGCTGTGTAAGTTATGCTCTATTAACAAAAGTCGTGATAATTCTTAAGGTAATTCCATTAGCCATGTGATAATTAGGCATATCAACTTCTGGCTAGTTTCTTTCATGTACTCACTTAAAATAAGAGCCAAACTGTTTCCTAAATAAGAATGATTTTATTTTCTTACTGTATTTACTTTTTAGTTTTCTAATGATTTGACAGCCTTCAATTTTTTCTGAATTCCCATATTCCAGAGTAAATTGCTGTATAATTCTCAATGGGCCTTTGAAATAGGCTAACCTAACCTTTGATTCTGGGAAAGGAATTGCTGGGCAGATCCAGCCCTTAGGCCTGTTTCTGCAGCTGCGAAGCTCTCTAATGTCAGCAGTTTATCCCTCACCTGTGTCCATGGGAAAAAAGAAAGAAACAAAACTGAGTGGTTTCCTGTAGGCCAGAATTAATCATCAGGAAAAACATGATGGTCATGCCCATCTGAGTGATACATTCATCATTCATTTTTTTTAATAAAGCTTTATAGCTATAGTTCTAAAACCTTCTCATTGAGATCTCTCCTTCACAGGTATCTGTGGCTCTGTGCAGGTGTTGCCGTATTAAGTCTTGACTGACTTGGAGTGAGTGAGTGTTACTGCAGTATTGTGGATGGTACAGGTTTTTGCTGCATTCAGGGCAAAACCTTGATGCTGGCTTAAAACGAACGGTTACATCATTGAATATGCCAGACCTCCGTAACTGACTTAAAACGTAGCAGATTATTGTGCTGAGGAATTACGAGGGCAATTTACTCTGAAATACGGGTTTCCAAGGAAAATGTTTTTCTAAGTCTTTTCTAAAAAGGGGTACGTTCTAATGCTTGGGTTTTGATGAAATGCCGAAAGTTCTAGGCATAAAGAAAGGCATAAAGAAAACAACACACTTAAACCTTTACCTACCTCAACCGGTATAACAAAAGAGGGGTCATGTAAAACCACATGAAACCTAGGATTTTGAGAGCTTCGTGTCTTCCATAAATGTAATGTGTAACAGGAAGAAGAAAGGGAGGTGGTAGTCTTTTCTGTCACATTTAACGGTTACTGTACTACAGAACACCTGCAAAAAGAACAAGTAAGTCAGGAAAAGAAAAGAGCTTTTATATTGCTTATAAGTTAAGGTGGCGTCCTATTATTGACATCCTCGTTCTGTTACCTGGCAATTACTTCAACCATTATGTGTGGTAGTGTTTTGCTTTCCTGCCTTCCTAAGTGCTGGGAATGTTCCCCCCACCCAGCACCTGTGTTTAAAAAAAAAAAAAAAAAAGCAAATACTGTAAAAGTATTTGCTAAAAGTATTTGTAATATTTGTAAAAGTATTTGTTACTTACAGTTTCTAGACACCTTGTGTCCTCAGGTTAATTCACCTCGGTCCAGCTGTCTGATACTGGTAGGAGATAAGCAGTTTCTTACTCCTCAAAGGTCAGAGTTTGGGCAGCTGCCTGGAGGGGGCTGTGCTGCTGCCGCGGATGCTGACTGCACGGTGCTGGGACCTGCGGAGCTGCAGGTGGTGGTACTACACGGGGCGGATGGTGGTGTTGAGTCAGGAGAGGTGCTTGTCACAGGGTGCAGCCTCTCAATTTGGACACGGCTGTGTGCGGCAGGTTGTAGGGTCTTCTCTTCCTGCCTCTGGCAGGGATTGTATGCATTTGAGCAACAGACGCGAAGTGGTAAATTGCAAGTTGCTCTGGCCAGCTCTCAGTTTTGACCCCGGACAAGAAAAAAGTATTTTTTGGCTGTGTTATGTAGCACCCCTCAAGGTGCTAGGCTTTAGCATCGATTCCAGGATCTAGAAGGGTGTCCTAACACTAGATTAATGTAACACTAGCAGGTGCTATCTGCGTATACTTTCAGGCGTGTAATTACATATCCTTGTGTCTTACCTGAAGCCCGCCACAGTGCGATGTGACTGCGCCATGGCTTGCTGTGTTCAGCTCGAGTTCCAGGGACAGGCTCAAATGGGAGGCTGCAGGGCTGGGATGCCTTCCGCACGGAGAGCTCTCTCTTGGTGTGGATGCACCGTTTCATTTTGCAATGCCATTTTGCAAGTGAGGAGAAAGTACAGAGAGAAGATACCTAATTTTATTTATGCAGAAGATCAGGGTGCCTCCCTGAAAGAATGTCCGTGGAAGACCTAGCTGTAGTTGTATTTGGTTGCAATCTCATGCCAGCTAAAACAGAACTGTAGCTATGTGCCTAAATACAAGGCTGTGTATTTTATCTGGAACTAATCCTTATTTTAAATTCTTCATGAGCTCCGTCAAGATTCTGTCCGTATCTTGTTTTTATTCCTGTGGTTTTGAAGTAAAAATCCAGAGTGTAAAAAAGTCTTCATAAAATACAGTAGTTGGTGTCTTTTTTGTCACTTCCTTGCCTAGGCTGTACTGGTAGCATGGCCACAGTCTTGTGAAGACTTCTCAAGTGAGTAGCAATTTCCAGGGAAGTTAGTTTCAACAGGAAGAGTGGCAGTGATGCGTGTTTGTAATGAAGTGTATCCTCAAGTTACTTGGTGGCAGTGTTTTCTCTTACGGGCAGAACTGTGTAAAACTGCTGGATGTTTCTGAACTTTCCAATTTCTTTTAGTCAGCTGTCGGACACGAATATCAATCCAAGCTTTCTAAGCATTGCTCCCAGGTGGATTCGGTGAAAGGGTTTGGTGGCAAGTTTGGAGTACAAACCGATAGAGTTGACCAGGTAAGCAATTTCATCTCATACTGCAGCTACTCGCAGTAATTGAGTATATCATTTTGTACGTACAGCTGAAAAATTCCAATACCTTAAAATGCTGGTGCCATCTGCTTTTCCTCTTGTATTCGAAGTTTAGCAGTAAACTAACACTGACTGTTAGGGAGATTAATTTCTGTTTAAAGCAAAGCATTAAAAAGCCCTTATGGGAAATAGAAATGAGTTGAAAAGAAAACTGAAAAGATATGTTAAAATATGCCTTTTAGCCAGGCTGTGTTCTTTGATGGGCCGGGGCAATTCCATGCACAAATTCAGGCTGGGCGGAGAATGGATTGAGAGCAGCCCTGAGGAGGACTTAGGAGTGTTGGTCGATGAGAAACTCAGCGTGAACCGGCAATGTGTGCTCGCAGCCCAGAAGGCCAACTGCATCCTGGGCTGCATCCTCATCAGCGTGGCCAGCAGGGCACGGGAGGGGATTCTGCCCCTCTGCTCCGCTCTGGGGAGACCCCACCTGGAATATTGCGTGCAGCTCTGGAGCGCTCAACGTAAGAAGGACATGGACCTGATGGAACGTGTCCAGGGGAGGGCCACAAAGATGATCAGAGGGCTGGAGCACCTCTCCTATGAAGACAGGCTGAGAGAGTTGGGCTTGTTCAGCCTGGAGAAGAGAAGGCTCCAGGGAGACTTTATAGCAGCCATCCAGGGTCTGAAGGGGGCCCACAAGAAGGCTGGAGAGAGACTTTTTAGAAGGGCACGTAGTGATAGGACAAGGGGTAATGGTTTTGAACTGGAAGAGGGTAGATTTAGAATAGAATAAATTTTTCACTGTGAGGGGGGTGAGCCCCTGGCGCAGGTTGCCCCGAGAAGCTGTGGCTGCCCCATCCCTGGAGGTGTTCAAGGCCAGGTTGGACGGGGCTTGGAGCAATCTGGGCTGGTGGGAGGTGTCCTTGCCCATGGCAGGGGGATGGAACTAGATGATCTTTAAGGTCCCTTCCAAACTAAACCATTTGAGAATTCTATGAGGATTAAATCCATGTGAATGCTGCAGAAGCAGAAGGGATTTGGGGATGTTTGTCCTGTATCGCAACACAAGCTACTGGGCAGGATAATTGGTGTCCCGTTCCAAGACTGTTTAACAACCTCTGCATGGAAATGCTAAATTCCTGTTGTATTGAATTGCTGGACCTGGCAAGACTACAGTATGTTGCTAGTACAATTTGCTTTGGCAAGGGGTGACAAAAACCCTTGCCACGAATACATGTACTAAATTATCATGTAAATGAATATGGCTTATAAGTTAAATAGGTATTTATGTTCCCAATGAAGAAGGTCAGAGCAGTATGGAAAGACACGGTCACTTTCCGTGCTGTTTGTCCACTGAAATGCACACAGTTTTTCTACTAATATCTAACTCTTTGTTACACATGCATTTTTATTTCTCTTCCAGTCAGCTGTTGGGTTTGAATACCAGGGGAAAACTGAGAAGCACGCCTCCCAAAAAGGTAAAGTGGTGAGGTGGTTGCCTCTGTAGAAACACTTTTTTTTATAAATAATAGAATAGATCTCTGTTCTGTTACTCTTTGTAAAAGACCTTGTTTAGTGAGGCCTCACCATGGTGTTCTGAGTGAATCAAATGTTGAGGGGATTGGGTGGAAGAGAAGATGAAAAAATGAATTTAAAAGTAATTTCATGAGTTGATGAGGTTTTAAGACAAGAAAATAGCTTGTCGTCGTGAGTCTTACTTTTCTTTTAGAGGTGGACATTTTAGAAAGATTGGGAGTTGTTCTTTGCTTTATTGCACCCCATTGGAAATGGGGAGTAGATTTAAGAGGGACCATGATAAACTATAGGACTGTTGCCCATCTTATTTTCTGTGTTTAAGATTAAACTTGATTTTGTGTGCTAATGAGTAATATTTCAGTTCTGAAATAACTTGTTTATCTGCTCAATTGCAAGGATATGATGTTTCTATTAAAAGCTTCTTAATTTAATTTTTATTGTGCTTTACTGACAATACAGACTACTCAAGTGGTTTTGGTGGAAAATATGGAGTACAGGCTGACAGAGTGGACAAGAGTGCAGTGGGGTTTGATTACCAGGGTAAAACTGAGAAACACGAGTCACAGAAGGGTGAGTAGACACATGCGTTGGTGGGTTCGTACTCTGATGTGGTAGGCATTCATGATAGGCAGTGTTGTAAAATACTAGTTTTTTTTTTACATCTGTTGTGCTCCTAACCTGCTGAAAGCTAGCACTGAATAAAAGTGATGTTGCTGAAAACTTCGAGTTCTGAGAAAAAAACCTAAAAGATTGGTTCTGACTGGTTTTAAGCGATGATCCAACTGCTGTTGCTTTGGAAGCAGGGCACGTAGGTTTGTCTGGAGGCTTTTTGCACCTTCTTTTCAAAAGCTGTGGATTAAAGTAATGAGACTGTAAGCAGTTTAACTACAACAGAGAAGCGTTTCTAGAAGAATCAGCTGTTTGTAGATTAAAACATTTATCAGAGTTGGTAGCGTTTAGAGTTAACGTTGTGTTACTAATTGGGTTTCCAGGCATATCTGATCAAAAATCGACCATTTCATTGAAAAATTTTGACATTTTTGCCATCTGTTTTCTGTTTATCTCAAAGAAATATTTGCACTCTAGAAATGCTAAAGAGAAAAAGGGGGTGTTTGTTTAAAAGCATCCAGGCTGTTGCTGACATGGTTTTGAAGTTCACTTTGCTATAAGTGTCTTCAGAATTTTATCAAGGAGTCAAGTAACAGAATTGCCGATATCGCCCAGCAGTTGAACTACATATGATGCTATTTTATTTTCCATTCTGAGAGAATGTATTCTGAAGAATTTATGATTTCAGTGTCCAAAATCAAGATCAACCGGGGATGGCAGTGCTTCTTTTAATATGTAATGTAATGTAATGTAATGTTACCAGGTCTGACTGTCACGGTTTTTTCAAGGTAATATTTTGTTACTGAACACTTACAAACAAAACTCTTCACTCTTATCTCTAGATTATTCCAAGGGCTTTGGTGGTAAATATGGTGTTGACAAGGACAAAGTGGACAAAAGTGCTGTTGGCTTTGAATATCAAGGCAAAACGGAAAAACATGAATCACAGAAAGGTTTTTATTGTCTTATTTCAAACATACTAGTTCAAATCAATCAGCCTTTTAAACCTGGGGAAAAATATTTTGTTTGGGATTTTTTTGTAGTAAATGTGTGTTTGCCTTTTGTGTATGCAGATTTTTGTTTCCCTTAAATGAAAAGGAAGGCATTGTAAACTGTCCCTGAGTTTTACAATCTGATTTCCAAGGGACCTTATGTCCATATGGATGTTACTGAAATAAATGTGTAATTCCACAGATATATGGTATTCAGAAGCACTATCAAGTCCTTTGTTATTTATATATTTACGTTTCACATATATATATGTGTGTGCTACATAGCTTTAAGTGGAAAGTGCATCAGATTCTTCAAATCTCAGAATATTATTGAGTCTGTACGCTGTAATCTTCACTGGATTTGTGGTGCTTCTTTGCATTGTGATCCTAGAGTTACTAAACAGGTATCCTTCCCGCTGTTGAGGTAGTGTAGCAGGGGGAAGGAGAATGAAAGATAGCGTCATTAGTAACAGGGCAGCTTATCCCATAACATGCTACTGTTTTTTTATTAAATACTGTTTACAGTCATAAACTGCAATAATGTTTTCTGAAACTTCGTGCATACAGATTATGTAAAGGGGTTTGGAGGCAAGTTTGGAGTGCAGACAGACAGACAAGATAAATGTGCACTTGGCTGGGATCACCAGGAGAAAGTGCAGCTGCACGAATCCCAGAAAGGTATATCAGTTCACAATTCTCTGCCATTCTTTCCAATTTCCCTCATTTTGACTTTTCTCTTCCTTGTGTGAACCCTCCTCCCGTGGTATCTTTGGCCACAACCTTACAGTATCTGACATGAGTCTCCTTTTTCTGTGTTTGAACGGTTGCTGTGTATTGGTTGTACTGGTGTCTGCAAAGCAAGTTTAACACATCTGAGTCGCTGAGACTTCAGGCTTAGTGATAAGTTCTTACTAGAGAAGCTTCATGGGTCTGCAGGTAGCCTGGATTGTTTTTTTCCTTTTTCAGCTGAGTTGTGCAAACCACAAATTAGCAATTTCTTTATACTCTCCACAGGTAATCTCCCTTTTCTGGTTTGTGTTACGTATACCCCTGTTTTCATGCAGGGGAAATCTTAATATGTAATGCTGTCCTTTCTCATTGCCTGTGAGGTACCTAGTCTTATGAAATACTGGTACCCAGAAGAAAATTTACAAAATAATGATTGTTCCCCAGCCTGTCACGACTCTTAACTTAAAGAAATTTAATGAAGTATTTATTTAAAAAAAAAAAATAAAGAAATTAAAAGTGATCCTCAGACCATTGTCTGTTGGATGCTCCAGCAGATTTGTTGTGAGAGCATTACCTGCAGCCCTCCTTATTTTTTTGTGCCCTCATATTATACTATATATTAAAATGGCTGTTCTAAGGCAGCAGTAGGGAATGGTCATAGCTCTTAGCTTGAGAGCTTTTTTTCCTCAAGCTGTGCGGCAGCAGGAATATTCCTTCTTCCTTTAAACAGTGCTGTGTAGGAATATCTGAAGGAGAGTCTCTGTGGACCCTTATCTTAACACCTCTTTAGAAATCAGATCTGTAGTGTACGAATGTTAACCACACTGATGAAGGAAGCTCATTTTGTTCTCTTGTATCCTTTTGTATGTTGTTTTGTTTTGGTGAAGATACTAAGTATGTGTTTGTGTTTGTAATGTCGATGAAATGCAAGTGCATTATGCAGTATGTATGAAACATGTTGAGAAGTGCTTTTTTCTGTGACTTCAGAATGGTGTTCCTATGTCTGATAAATCATGTGGAAACTTCTTTTTAATTTACTCTTACAAAAGTGCATTGATATTTTTTTTCCACCATCCAAAACTCTTGGTAATTGAGAAATACTGCAAAAATTATTCTGAGTGTCTCTGACTAAACTTCTTTATTTTCCTCCCTTCATTTTAATTTATTACATGTGGCTTTTTCAGACTATAAGAGTGGTTTCGGAGGGAAATTTGGTGTACAGACAGAAAGGCAGGACCCATCTGCTGTGGGGTTTGATTACAAGGAGAAACTAGCCAAGCATGAATCTCAACAAGGCACCGTTTTCACTTGTTACTTTCTTAACAGTGCAGCCACTTCTGACACAGTCTTAAATAGTTGTCTGAGTAGATTGATGCTAGTAATGTGCAGACACTTTCTTGCGCTTCTATTCCTACATGATCTAGCAATGTTCTTCCATTTTATTCTTAAAATGTAGCATAAAGCAAGCCTGTATTCAGGAAACAGATAGCCAATGTTTAGTTAACAGATCTACAACATTATGCATTTAGTTAATAGCTATACGTACAGTGTGATAATAACGACATTATTATATCTAGTATTAATAGTATGATGTTAATGACGTCGTGCTTACCAGTTTTAGAGTCTAAATGTGAAGTTTTGCCTGGATAAACTGGTGGAAAAATATTCAGATAAGGACCATGCATGTAACCTTTAACAAGCAAGGGGTTATGGCAAGATCATTTTAAAATGATTGTAGTCTTTAAAACAAGAAGTAGGGAATGTTTGTGGTTCTTGGGTGAGCAAATACTGTTATAATGCTCTCTTTATTCATTGTGAAATAGTTGGGGTACAAACCATGAATTCCTGGTTTTCCGTTATCTTAAAGTGAGAAGTCTGGATCAGGAAAATGTAAGTGTAGTATATTTATTCTGGCTGAAAATACATACAAAGCTGAAGAAAATTAGGTTGTTCATTCTGATAGTCAATATTTTTCTGTGCTACAGTGACACAAATTCAAACTTTTAGAGCATCAGATGTACCTTAGCAGAGCCCAAGTACAAACACTAAAATAGCTGCCTAGGGCACCCAAGTGTTTTGGGACTGAGAGGAGAAGGAGTAATTGTAATTATATTCCAGGGATGTATAGGAAAGCCTGTCCATCTGCAGAGTCTAAGGGCACATTCCTACAGCTCACTGCCACCAGAAGAGTGTTTTTCCAGCCACACACTCTTGCTGCTTCTATTGCGCTGGCTCTGGTGCTTGTCAGACATTTCTCTGAGTACAACTCACTAGAAAGAGCGGAAAGCTACTCTTGTTATGGTTGGTTTGTGTTTTCTCTTGGCAATGCCAGTAGCAAGTTTAAACTGGTTTTGGAGTATAAGAAGTGCTGGAGTCAGCATCAAGTGAGAGTAAGTGTGTGCAGCTCAGGGGTGGTATGGAATAGCATGTCCACCCCGTTTCTGTGGTGGTGAGTTGTTGCAGGCTCGTGCTGTCTTGTGGAATTGCCCCTTTCCATATGTAGAACAGGAGTTATTACCAGTGACTTTAATGTTCATCAGTTGAGTATCACGATTAAATCCACCGGAATGAGAAATTTGTTATATTTTCCTGCCATTCGTAGAACTTACCAAGTTAAAGAGAACAAAACGCCTCTGTGGTCACCGAAGACTGGATATCGCTCCTTTGAGCAAAGCAAAATGGCTTAGGTTATATGATTACTGCAGAGGGCTAAGAATTGGTGCTGTGAAAGGCTGTGTTACAGAAGTGATGCATTAGAAGGGCTCATCCCTTATTCCTTGCTTGATACCTTATCAGTCCTCAGCTTAATGTTTACTCAAAGAATGCATGTGGCCCACAATCTGTCATCTGCTGGTGTACCTGAAGGCTCTTGCAGTTATGTATCCTTTCTGCATCAAAAAACAAGTTGCATTTTCTTTGGCGGCTGTCACTGTATCTCTGCATGCAGCTGAAATGGCTATTTGCATTTGAAATGGCTGTTTGCATTTGGCAGAAAGATGAGAGGGACAACAAACTCCCCACTCTAACCTTTTTATCCTGCTTTTAGATTATTCGAAAGGATTTGGTGGGAAGTATGGTGTACAGAAAGATCGGATGGATAAGGTAAGTTGCTTAAAAGAGCCGTGACTTAAATAGTCTGTAGAGACACAAAATAGTCTGGTTAGATCCGTAGTGTTCAGCTCTTTATTTCTGGATACTTCTTCAGTGTAACAGTAGAGTTCCGTGCTTTTCTAAATCTTTAAAACGCAAGTTTATACACACAGTGCTGATGCCAGTTAATACTTGTATGCGTGTACATATGTGGTGTGTGTGTATATATATATATTTACATAGGGAGAACTGAAGCATGGAAATGAAAGAATAGCAAAATTTATACAAAAGAATGAGAAAATCCATTAATTCCACAGTTTCAGTCATGTCTTCTAACAACTAGCTACTGCTTATATCCTTTTAGTGGACTGCTTAAAATAGGTGTCTGATATCTACCAGCTTTGCCCACTTTGATTATCAGAGACCTTCTCTTTAGGAGAATTTGTTTTAGGAGATTCTATAACAGTGAAAGATAGGGCAGCTGATACCCCCTTTTTACCTCTCTATTTTTAAATTTAAAAAGCTAGAAGATGAAAAAGTCTTCACTGAGATTTATCTACTGAATAAATTTACCGTCAGCTTTATGTAGGACATTTAGAAGTGAGAAAGTAGAGGAGTTTGAAAGTCTGTAGGATTTTTTTTACTCGTGGCTTCAGGACTCAAGACCATTCGTTTAAAAAAACCCTCATATTTTGAATACTGTTCTCAAAATACTCCCTCTGTTTTAACAATATCTGGTGCTTTAAGAGAACGGGATGCTTTTACCTTGGTCCTGCATCATGTGGATTAGAACAGCAACAGCTACACAATAAATGTTTTGGACATTGACTCATTTTTAGTTCTGATGAGTCATCTGTTCGTAAGCCACATTTTTTTAATTAATAGGATTTGAATGTGTTTAAAACTGTCCCTGAATATTAATTCTTACATAGTTTGGTTTACAGAAAGAATTATTCCATTTGCTAAGTTTTGATTTTTCCTGATTTTGTTTTGGTGTTCTGAAAAAAAAAAGCCATAGGGGCAATATCACAATAAAATGTCACAGATCAAAGCTGTCTGAATGTCTTAATGAATTTGTGTTTTTAAAATGTACTCTTTTTCTCCTTATTGATAGAATGCAGCAACTTTTGAAGATATTGAGAAACCAGCATCAACTTATCAGAAGACCAAGCCAATAGAAGCTGGTAAGGCATTGGCCCCAAATCTTTTCTTTGGACGTGGTAATGTTCAAAAGCCCAGGATATTACTCTTGATGTAGTAGTGCTGAGTAAGAATCATCTAGAGGGAACTGCTGTATTTGCAGGTTTCTAGCAACCTCGACTACTCTCTCCTTCCTCCCTTTAGAGGTTGTTTTGTTTTGTTGTTTTTTGTTCCTTGAGGGTCATTGGAGTTGAGGAAGAGAGAGGAAAAAGCAACTGAGTGAAGAATAGACTTGAGTAGGGGAGCAGAGTGGTGGAGACTGTACCATGAAGGAGAGGAGGGAGAAGTGTTGCAGAGGTTTTTACATAAGAGAAATGTGGTGCACAAAAGGTTTGGACTTGGAAGGGGAGTGGGAGAAAGAGGGATAGAAGGACTTTCTTGAACTGAGGTCAGAGAGCAGAAAAGCAGAAACGTGTTAAATCCTAGCAGAAATTTGTACCAAAAACTCATTCCACACTACCTTTATACAGAACCTTAAACAACATTTGACTCCAATTTTTTAAAATGTTACAGTTGCTAATAAAACAAGCAGCATCCGAGCTAACTTTGAAAACCTAGCGAAGGAAAAAGAGCAGGAAGACCGAAGGAAGGCAGAAGCTGAGAGAGCACAAAGAATGGCCAGGGAGAAACAAGAACAGGAGGAGGCTCGAAGGAAACTGGAGGTCAGTAAGATTCGAATCCCATTTGAGCAGTGTGCCTAGTCTGTTTCGATGCAATGTTGGGAGAAAAGAGAATCTTTTAAGAAAAGATAATTTCCTTCTTTCCAGCGAGACTTTAAAGCTCTTTCTGTGTTTGCCTGTGTTTGTACCTGTGCTTTACCTGTTTGTGACTCCAGCCATCTCTCAGCACACACCATACGTGTAGCAGACATTGGATAGGGTGATAGGGTAACACTTAATAGTATATAATTTTTTTATTTAGCCTATCCCAAAATACGTATGCTAGTCTTGACCACTAATCTTTGCAGCCTGACCTTTTCCTACTGTACTTTGGCCTCTTGGTGATACCAGATTCCCTTGGGCACAGAGGAGCTCATAAGGGGAGAGACATGTGGTCCCCGAAAGACCCTGTATGAATGCTTATTCAAGAAACTTAATACTGTGGTGATAGTTGGTGATGCTGGTTTTTTGGAATCAGCATTGTGGTAGATGGGGGTGCTATCACCCATTGGTATAGCACACACCCATGAGAGAAATAATCTTCCAAATGTTAAATGAATCTTAGTTTGAGAATTAAGAAAATTAGTTTAGCGTTGGCACAGTTAAAAGCTTTGTGATTTCTGTGTTATTCATAAACAAAATAATTCCAGGAAATGCTTAGTCACAAACTACGTCTTACCTGCTGTATTTTGCATATTTGGTGAAACTCTGCTGCTGAGATGGAAGGACTAGTGCCTTAATAGCAACTTGTCCTCATGTCTTGTTGGTTTGCTTATCTTCAGTAATCCTGAGAGCTTGTGTCTGCAGCTGCGCAACCTTTCCTGCAAGCTGCTGTAGCAGTGTTTGTCCAGAGCCTCTGTGGCAGTTTCCCTTGTGGTCCCATGCTGTCACTCTGATTTCATGGCCTCACACTGATATTATGGTAGGGAGTGGGAAGCAATTGATGCTGGCATAAGAACAGTCCCTCTTTTCCCCTTCTCCATCACTTCCTGTTTTACAGAGAGTAGTGTACACTAGAGAAGACTAAACATAGGACATGAAAAGATAGGGGTCTTTTAAATTCTAAATAAATACTACTTAGCCATAAATGTGCACTGAGACTTAACAGCCAACCAGTATGCAACACTGCTGGCGAAACAGCATTCTCCAACTAGTGCTGATAGTGTCCCAAGCAGGAATAACCAGTAGGGAGATTGAGCGGGTTCTTATGAAAAGTACATAGTACTCAAGGAGATGCACAGGAAAAATGGTCGTCCTTATCACCTTCATCATTGCTGTGAGATACACTGAAGAGACCCTCCCAGAGTAGAACGCTTGTCTGGGACCCTCGTCACTGCTCTTGCTGGCTGCCTATGGGGGAGTTTTCTGATTTACTTCTTTCTTCCTTCTCTCTCTCTTTCTCCTCTTTTGTTCTTATTTTCCACCAAACATGTCTTTCATTGTTAGAGCCAATGTATGCCACCAGCTGCAGACCCTACTAATAAATCTTCTTGCATGTGAACTTGTCTCCGCATCCTCTGTGAGACATCTGGAATCCAGGAAAGGCTGTCAGATGGTTTCTCAGATCTGTTGGGTCCTTTGCCTAACCAAATGGGGCAGACCCAATGACTGGTTACTCAGATGTGGTAGATTCTTCCCCTTAGTTGGATGCTGCTGCAGGATGTCAGGGTGTGGTGTTCATCCCTTTCCGTCAGGATGGTCTGATTCATCACAAATTTAGACTTGGTGTAAATAATTTGCTTTACAAGTATGAAAAACTAAATGCATGGTGGGCTTATGGTAACCTAGCTCCGATCTTCCTAAACTAAGAAAAATACACTGCGGTGAAACTGCACGTTACTTCACATTGACTAAGCTAGCCTAAACCAGCATGGCTGCTTATGGCAGCCACGTTATTCCTTATACCAGCAAAGCATCTGCATAGTCACACAAAAATGGAAAATGAACCCTAAGAAATAAAACATCTAGTTAACCCAAATCAGTTCCCCTGCCTGGTTCAGTGGTTGGTTTCTCAACTCTGCAGGTCACAGGTTTGTGGGGCAGTACTGCTTCTGAAATAGCTCTGCAGTTTTGCTGTGCTGAAACTGCATGGTTCATGTATCTTTTGTATAGTTTGATTTCTGAAAACTGCTAACTTCCTTTTGAGTTCTGTCGGAATCTGGGAAATTTTAGCTTTATAGGATAAATCAAGTCTCTCCATCTAAAGTGATTTCTGTTTTTTTTTTTTTTTTTTTTTCCTTTCTATTTTCTTTCAGCTTATCACCTCTTTTGCTTTATGGCTTCAAGATGTACGGTGTGAGCATATGTTCACTGCATCACAAGATGAATGGTAGTTAATCTCTGTGTATCAGTGATTTCTTCTAATGCTGCCTTTCATCCCTGTGTGCTTTGTGGACTTTTAATACCTTCCCCCTATTTGGGTTTCTTTACTGTCCTTGAGAAAAATGTGTTACACCTTTAACACAGCATCTGCCACTCTCTTAAAGCTGGGAGAAGAAGAGATAAAGAGCTGAAGTTGAGAATTCAGTCTTTGATAAGGTCAGCAATCCGGCTCCAGGGTGCCACTCTGTTAGTCAACTTGGACTTCTCTGTGTCATTCTCGGCATTGGCACCAGCCTCCAGCACTGAGCCACACAGAGAAAAGTTGAATGTTTACCTTGAGGAGAGTCACTTGGTTCCTCTCTCCTCAGAGCAGTAAAGCTGAAATGCTTTCAGTCCACAGAGTTGCTTTGGGAGCTCTTCAGATGAGAAAAGGTAAATGCCTCAGCAGTTGCTCACTCAGAGGCAGAGTAAAATGCTACGAGCATGTGTCCCCACGTGCTCCTCTAGCTATTGCCAGGCTGCCCCTGTTCCTGAACTACTGTCCACTGTTCCCAGCATGTTTCAGTGTGTTTAAGCTTATGCATTGCCGGTAACTAGGTCTAGCACCTGGTTGTTTCCCTAACAAAGTGATTTTTTCGCTCCTCATCCTTCCCAGTTCTTGTCTTGCCACCAACACTGCAGCTCTAGTTGAAGCACTGTAGTCCCTCTGCTCTGGGGTCTGTTCCATGGATTGATGAAGAATGGGAATGAATGCTCTTTTGGACACAACCTGGAGATATCCTTGAGGTGTACATTGCTCTTGAAAGTGTAACTTTGCTCCTCCTTCAAGACATCTCCCCTTTTTGGCACTTGACATCCTCTGTCAGCACATTGGATCAGGATAGCATTAGGACTTGTGACTTACAACAAGCAGCAGTTATCTTTGCGGGATTTAGTTTAGTGGATACATTTACAGTTCCCCAAATAAGGAAGAACCATGGTATAGGTTGATGGATATCAGAAGTGTTGTGTTGTTAATAAGGCCATTCTGTACCCATGAGATCACTTTGGACAGCCCTTGCTTCCAGTTACTGCTGAGAATTGCTAAGAAGAATCAGTCCCAAAGGAAAATGGACTTTCTTGGCATTCATCCTGCTCTTTCATTTCTTTCCCTGAGGTGCATATTTTCACCTGGCAGTAACTCCATTCTTCTGCTTCATTCTCAGACAAGGTGGCTGGTGGTTTTAGGACTTCTCAGTTAGCCTGTCTGAAGCTTTTTAGGTCATCTTCAAGATACTGATGGTACTTGCTAGACAACCCTCCTCAGCCGAGGACTGTTACTTCTTTATTTTGATTTGGTTGTTTCTAGGGAATGCTACAAAAGAGCAGTTCCTGTAAATGGTGCAGTCCATCCTCAAATGCCTGGGTCTTAAAGTGAATGTTCTGAAGTGAAAAACTTGACATAGAGCAATTACCAATTCTCAGATGGTAAGAGTTCTTTTGTTGCAGGATCCCAGGATACTTGATCCTTAACTCAGTGCTTCACCTCTTAGGCAACTACCTCATGAAAGTGTCTCTTTGCTAGGGTATGTGGCAGCTGGATACCTCATACTGACCTTTTCTCTACTTTATGTATTGTGTTTTGCTCGGCACCTTTGCTACGAGCAGGTCAACGTTCCTCAAGATTCAACGTTCCTCAAGCTGTGGTGGCAGCTGTGTCTCCAGGGGCACGCTCTTTATGTTCCCTCTGTTTTGACAAGTAGGGATATCAGTATATTCTAAAATACCATGTGATTTCATTGCACCACCGTTGCATTTCATAAGGAGCAACTGCTATGTGCTGGTGCTCTGGAGATCCGGTCCATTTGGAGAAAAGAGCTTTCGTGTTTGCTTATGAGTGATGACAGTATAATATGTTTTAGGAGAGATCCTCTGTTCCCTCAAAGCAGCAGTTGCCCTAAGTGATAAGTGTGGAGGGGGACAGGACTGTCTGAAGTTCACACATGTCAGTCCTTCAGCTCTGATGGATGAGCTGTCTCGCAGTCCTTAGCGAGAACTGGGAAATCTACTCTGGTGGCCATGCGGATTTTTTGAAACGTTGCACAGCTAACGCAGAAAGTATCGATGCTGCTTTTTCAGAGATTGGCCAAGTGGACTGGTGCACACATTTCTCCAGGTACCCCTGCCGCCAACCGCTGTGGTTATTAGGTTGGGGCAGGGCACCATCATTGTCCCCGTGTGGCCTGTGCGTTTTGGTACCGGGCTGCCTTTGCCTTTCAGTGACTTCTTCAGTTCTCAGTCTGACCTGTGTAACAGCTTGTCTGTCTTGCTCATCTCAGTCTTGAAACAATGCACTTCATTCGTGCTGAATGGCTCTCCATTAGACTATTCCTATTCGTGCAGTTGGAGCCATTTTTTTTTAACCAGTGAGGAGGAGATGACATATATCTTGCCAAAGTAGTCAGGCTTTCTGCTTAGTGTTCCCTTCCGGTGCATGGGTTTGTAATCTGGGCTGAGTGGGGGAAGAAGTTCAGCTTCTCTATTAGCTCTCTTGCCATTCATTTTGGGTGATCATATGCTTGTAAGAAAGATCTGTGGATGGAGAGTGGTGAATTTAGGCTTTTGTTACCCTTTCAGCTTTTCATTGAGGTTTCCTTCTGCTGAGGAAACAGTTCTCCAGAAGGCTTTAAATGTAGTAACACAGGTTCTCATGAGTCATTGAACTGTTATGTCTTTTCCCCCCCTTTCTCTCTCAAAAATGACTTTATTTCTTTCTTTACTGTTATTTTTGCTGTAAGTGTGGGTTAAATTCAAGCCGTTATGCTTGATTTTTCTTGTGCTTCATCAAAGATCCTGTTGCCTGGACACAGTTGAAGTTTTTTTCCAAAGCTGGTATTTAAATTTCACCATAAGCAAATGATGAATGTTCTTCCAGACTGAGCATCTCCGTAGTTAATTGTGTGATTCTGCAGACACTGAGGGAGGAAGGACGAGGTTAAGGGGAAACTGAAATGGCACTGGCTGCGCTGCCCCTTGATCATAAGCTGAGCATGAAAAGGGAAGGGACGTAAGCCACACCATCCACAGATACTGTAAAGGGTGGGAATGGACTTTGACTTAAGTGAACTTTATTTCTTTAAGTGAACTTCCTTGCACAGACAGAAAGTTCTCTCACTTCAAGTCAGTACGTGGGCATACGTACTCCCACAATGGGAATGTACATATGGACTGCATTCCTTCAAGAACTCTGTTTACTGGTACTCCTTTTTCTCTGTTTTGCTTTTCACATATGTCACATAGTCAAATGGTGTTCAGGGAGCAATTCCTTAACTGCTGGTTTGAGTCGATGGGTGCCTCATGACTTCGCTAGCCTCTGCTACCTTAGAGAACAAGGCAGGATGCTCTTTCACACGGAGCGTTTCAGCGAGGAAGAAACCCAGCCTGAGGGGGGACCACGCAATTTAAATGTTTTATGGCAGTTGTGCTGTGGCTGTCCTAAACTGTAGTCTGGATTGCAGACACACATTTTCTAGGATAAATTATTCAAATTGTTGCCATGTTTGACATT
Organism: Vanellus vanellus; assembly: GCF_965231255.1. Taxonomy (NCBI): domain Eukaryota; kingdom Metazoa; phylum Chordata; class Aves; order Charadriiformes; family Charadriidae; genus Vanellus; species Vanellus vanellus. Next base: position 3,163,469 of record NC_138911.1, on the reverse strand, counting down.
GTTAATGGATTGGTACTTCTTAATTTGTCCCCAGACTTAGATTTGGCTTCTAATAAACACTTTGCTGGTGCTTTTTTATCTGTAGTGCAGGAGTTAAAAGTAAGGGAAGGCTGTTCACATCAGGACAGATTTTTTTCCAGAAAGCACAGCACTAAGCTTTGAATTGTCTTCAAAGCTGGCTCTGTTCTCAAGACATGCTTTGCTTCCTTTGTTAGATGTATTTTTTCTGAGCTGTGACAAACAAAGGAAAGGAAGATTATTTTTTTTTGTGGCAGAGTTCTATCACTTCATCTCTGGACTACAATTTCTCCTGAGGATCCTTTGGGGACTTATGGCTTGATGGACCTAAACAACAATGGGAGTGCACAGTCTCACATAGCATGTATTCTCTTTTCTTTTTTACAGTAAAGAAGAAAGTTTGGCCCTAGATCCACTGTTTTCTTTTTCCCTGTGGTAAAGAGAGAGGCAAAATGAAATAGCTAGCTTAGAGTCTGTTGGGTTTGGGGTTTGTTTTTTTTTTTTTTTCAAGTCGTGCAAGCAATGTAGCATTTCTTGTGTTACAGTATCCTGGCTTCCTAATGAATGGTTTTCTAATGATGATTGTGGATTTGCCCTCTGATTCACAGGTGGGATGGCACAGTGTGAAGTGCCTAAGTGCCAGAACACTTGATTGAGACCCACGTTCTTTGTGTCACAGAATACAATAGTAATACTGCTTTTATTTCTACCACATATAACTCTTCTGAACGTTTGAATCCCTCACTGTCAGTATATAGGACTTAGTTTTGTCTGAGCTATTCAGTCTTTTGCCTTAGCAGGTGATTTGCAGACCTGCAAGAGCTTGCATGATCATTTCTCATCAAAGATAATACACCAGTTGTATAATTAGAACGTGCGGGCTTCGGGATCTCTAAACTTCAGCTAAAATGGGATGTGAGGCCCAGCCAGCTAATGAACAGAATGAATATATTGAACACAGAAACCCTGCAGCTCCTATGGAAACATGCCAAAGAACATTGGGTACTCTTGTTTTTAAACACATGTATGCATACGTACTGTGCGGTTTCTCTTTCTTCATTTTTTTCTCTTCTGCATTGCTATATTTCTGAGGCTTTACTCTACAGCCAGTCTAAACCTTCAGGCAGGTCTAACGACCCAGCCAGTCCCATCGTCTTCTGCTCACATCAGTTTATTTCAGAAGTTGCTGTCTGTCTTTCTTAGTGGGGGGTTGTTTCTTGTTCAGAGTCATAACATCAGTGATTACACCGCACTGAATTGTTTCTTTCTCTTCCATTAAGGAACAAGCTAAAGCCAAGAAACAAACTCCACCGCCATCTCCTACCACGCAACCAACTGAGCAGAAGGCACCCTCGAGCCCAGTCTATGAGGTTTGTTAGAATCGCTCTCAGTACCTGGTTTTTGATCCTAAGCGTAGGAACCTTTTTACAAAACACTGATGAACCTCACCTGTATTTCCACAGGATGCAGTTTCCTATGAAGCAGAGCCTGCCTACAAGAATTCCAGCACAACGTATTCAGCAGCGCGCGAGCCAGAGCCTGGCTACAAAGCTGCAGAGTCGGACTACCAAGAAGCAGTGAGTCAGCGAGAGGCGGAATATGAACCAGAGACTGTCTATGAAGTGGCAGGGGCAGGAGACCACTACCAAGCAGGTAGAGTGTTTGTTTCAGATATGAAGCCCTTTGAGATAAAGGTTATTTCCTTGGGCAACGACTGAATGAATAGTTCTGCTGATAGCACACTGTCCTAGTTTTCTAAAGTCTTAGTCTGATGAGACTTTTTAGATTCTCCACCAACAAACTTTAATTAGGAAATTGAGATACGGCTAGAGCAAGGTTGAAATTACTTAACTTTTGTGAGATGATGCTGGAATAATTACAGTGCTCTCCAGAGTGTCAGTTCAAAAAGAAATGTAGGGGTAACCGTTTCCACGCTGTGTAATGCAGCTCAACTTGAGAAGAAAACCCAGCGATGGAGATTAAATGTGTGCTGGGCCAGTGCTGGCGTACAAGCAGAAAATTCTGTCAGCACTTCTTGGACTTTGAAATCGATGTGATGTGTTCTGTGGCTATGAGGGAGTGGAGTAGGATGTCTGGAAGTAATGAAAGAGTAAGAATACAGTTCTTTTGAATTCCCATTTTTCTCATCTCTCCTGGTTACTGAATGAGGGGTGAAGAATGAACCTGCTCTGGTATGAAAATTGGGACATTTTAAAACAGGCCCCTTCCTCCCCCTGCAATGTGCACCCTTAACAAGGTATTAAATACTCTCTTACATACTGGTCTTGGGCTCAGTTGTTCTGTCGCATTGTACAACAGTGTTACAAGGCTGATTGGTTTCACTTTATACTGTATTAAATGCCTACTTGTGAACGCTTTCTTTCAGGCTTTAATTGTGTGTGATTTAGGGACAAAATCCATTTCAGAAGGTACATCAGCACTGCTAAAAACTTGCATAGTTTGTTGACCACTTCCTGCGTGGGTTAGCAATAGAATTAAAGGAGGAACGCCATAGAAAAGAACTCGGGGTGATAGGTAGTGCGCTTCATGCTTTTAATTTTTCTTCTCTCTCTTTAGAAGAAAATGCTTATGATGAATATGAAAATGAACTTGGAATTACAGCCATAGCCCTTTATGATTATCAAGCAGGTAAGCAAAGCTCTTGTTTTTAATCTTGTCTTTGAAAACTCTGTTCCGCACAGATAAGCCTGGCTTTTTCCTTTGCCTTTCATGGTCTAGTCTCTTGTTGTAATATATGAAATGAAGAAAGGAAGAATTAGGAATTTAGTGATTTAGGAATAGCATTGAGACACTTTTGAAAATTACTAGCCACTGTTTCTGGAAACGGTGGAAGTTTTCAAAATCTTTTTTAACCAAGTGTTAACACTCTTGTTAAACAATTGGCGTACATAGTTGGTTAAGATCTTGACTGGTTAATTCTGAGGAGAGATCAGGAAAGTAAAGTGGTTCTCGGTGTGTTAGGTAGCAATTGTTGCTCTTGGTTAGAAATGCACCCAAAATGCAGTAGGTAAGAACTGACGACATCATCACTCCAGAGGATGAGAACGGGTCTGTCTTTACAGATTGTCATTGCCCAGTGCCCTGTTGGGAGAGAGGAGGGTGACGGGTGTCAGTGTTACTTTTAGCGATGGGGGGCTGATAGGTGGGTTGTAGTGTGGACCGCTCCTGTGTCAGCACTGAACCTCTTCAACTCTCTTTCCAGCGGGTGATGACGAGATTTCCTTTGACCCAGATGACATCATCACAAACATAGAAATGATCGATGATGGCTGGTGGAGGGGTGTCTGCAAAGGCCGATACGGGTTGTTCCCTGCAAATTATGTGGAGCTGAGACAATAAAGACTATTGTCTACTGGTTATGCCTTAATTCCCCAGTCAATAAATCTGACTTAATACACTACAAATCATGATGCTTTTCTGAGGATGGAGGGGTATATACATATTGCTTTTATATTTAATACTTTGCTGATGCTTTTTAAAATGTTTATGCCACAGAAATCGCTAATATATTGTAACTACTATGTTCTTCACTAAGGCTCTTAAAATGATTTTCATGCATTTGGAAACATTTCTTCTCTGCCAAATTAGCAATTGTCATAAAAAGCTTTTTTGAGGACAATTAGCTGTCTGTCGTAATATTGCATGTTTTACTCATAAGTGAGCGGATTTACTTAGTGTTTAAGTCTAGTTAGTCTTCCACTAAATGTTTTCAGCTAAGAAAATCATGGCTATGCAGGTTATTTGCATTTCCACTAAGCAGGAGTGGGGAGGACTGGGAAAGTGCATAATTTTTTCTCTTCTTTTCCAGATAGTGTGTGAAAAAGCAAAGAGAATGCTTGAAAGTTGCAGCTAATGGCAGTAAATCAAATACTGCCCAATATTTATGGAATATTAATGTTATGAAGGAAACAGTCTGGTTACTTTTTCCTTCTTTTGAAGTTCCTTGGCTCTTGCATTTTTATTTTTTTTTTCTTTTTTCCTGTTCTGCTCCTCCTGTTCATGTTTTACCAGAGGAGGGCTGCAAACACTCTAGCACTGATTGTCCCACATTATTTTACTTTTTGGTTTTGTTTTACCCTCCTCTTTCCCAGGAAAATTTGGAAAAGTTACTATACAAGCGCTGATTCACTCAACGAGATTCTTGCTTGTTCAAAGGGAAACTGGCACCCGCGTCTCTCTGACTACCTGCGGGAATAGTCTCATTGCTTTAAACGGGAGCAAAAAGGCAGGATGGGATTGCAGTGTGTTCTGTGTGCAATACATCCTTTGTCCATGCAAGGAATGGCCTGCTGTGCAGTAATGACATTTTATGTCCCTATATTTGAATCAAGGAATGTTAATACAATTAATTAGATTTAAAACCCATATAGATGATCTCAATTTTTAAACCATACAAGAGACAACTCTACTTTTTTGTACGTTCAACAGAAACCACCAGTAACGTTCTACTAAACAACAAAATTAAGCCTGTTCTTTGCCAAAACTAAAACGAAATTCTCGTCGTCCTAGAAAGCTGACTTCACTGCAGATTTAGGGTCCCTACCAAAGATAGCAAGTTGCATCCAATAGTGCACATGTTCAATGTATGTACTGTCTGTTTCCACCTTCTGATCAAAACGGGAATGGCAGAACTGGTGTAGTAGCTAAGAGAAAATGCAAAGAATTTTTATAAACTGTAAATTTGGACCAACGGAATATAGAAGACCTGTATAAAATGGTAACACGTATAATGTATCTAAGAAGAAGGCATCATGTTGAACCAATTCTTGGCCGGTTGGGACAATCCTTAATGAGTGTCATATGTGTGTCATGATTATATATTTTTTTTTCCCCTTTCCACGGTCTCATTTCTGTGTTGTATTTGCATTACTAGGGTTGGGTTTTATATGCAGTTTATTTTATCCAATTTTGCATAGAACACCTCATAGGGATATGATTTTTTGTAAATTAAATATTCAATAAACTTTTTGAACCATTTGCATGGAATATTTTTTTATTTTTAAATTGCTCTGTGAGTCTGTGAGGAAGAGTTCATCTTGTCTCAAGCTTATCTGGGACGAGCTCGCATACGACGAATCATTCTTCCTCAGAAACCCACTTGATTTGTCTTTTATACTCCTACCCCCATGTGGCAATATTTAGATCAAAATTAGACTTCGGGTGAACTTAAAAGAGAGATTTTTTTTTTTTTTTAAATATCTTAGCATCAGGATCTGTTTTGGTTTTTGTGTGTCTGTTACTTCTGCTAACAGTACCAGTGCGCTGTGTTTTTGGTGAGGAGAGTTGCTCCTGGCTTTTGGGAATACTGATGACTGCGGGACACTGAGCGCTCTTGAAAACACGGCCATCGGTTACGGTCAGATAAACTTTTACCACCACTTTAAAGCTGTTCTGCTCTTGTTCGTGGTCTTTAGGTTAAGTGCTCCCCAAAGCTTTGCTTCTGTAAGCCTCGGCCACAGAAAGGTGTCCTGCCTTGCTGTCTAAACAAGCCCATATTTTACGGTTTCTAATCCTGAATTTTTCTGAGTATCTGTCGATACTCGACAATGCACTGCTGGAAATGCCAAGAAAGAAAATCCTAACACCCTTGTTCTAATTGTTCTTTACTGCTGCTATATTAACAGGAAATCCAGAGCTTCAGAGCTCACTGCCACGAGTCCTAAAATACAGTGAGCGAGAGTTGTGGCTTTAGCTGATCACTTAAAACCACACGACTTGAGAAGAAAACGTGCACGTACAGGTAGGCTGTGTGCCCTAGAGGGGGTGGAGGGTGGGGTTATCAAAGCTTTGGGCTGCTAAAGGCAGATTTGAGGGGCCAGTGTGGGTAAAGAGGGGGAGCGCGGGGAAGTACGACAGTGCGCTAAGGCTTTTTGGTGCTTTTTTCGGGTGAAGGTGTGTGGGGTATGGGGACAGAGGCTGCTGCTGCCAGAGCTGCCGAAAGGTAAACAGGCCCCGAGGAGGCTGCCACAACTCCCTGCCTGGCAAGGGACGAGCTTCTGGCTCCAAGGGAAGGGAGTACACAAAGCGCGTGTACTCGCTGTGGGTAATCGTCATAAAACAGCATTGTGGGGAAAATACTGCAGTCCTGCATCCATCTCCTGTGTCGGAGAGTAAAGTCAGGAGGAACTGAGTTACTGGAAGAACAGATTAGGTGACTCTATCAACAATACTATGGGTATTAAGTCCTGGGAGCTTATTAATGGATTGTCTCACCTACTGGAGAAAGTTGCGTCTCCAATTTAAACTACTAATCTCACTACTGCAGCCTGGCAAGGTGTTCTGTAGTAGATTCATTCAATATCTTGTCAAGTGTATTTAGGTAATGGCATTAAGACTGTACTATCGCTACTACGAGATTAGATGTAGTCAAGTCGTAAAGATCACTCTTATTCATCAGCAGTAATTGCTCACGTTATGCGAAACAGTTGCTGCAGGAAAACACCACCCCAAACTATCCACGTTTCCCATCAGAAGGGCTGGCTCAGCCCTCCTCGTGGGTAACTAATGCGAGCAGCCAGCAAGCCCCTTAATTTCTGTTAATGGCTGTCGGACTGATTCACAGGCTGACTTCGGGTGAGCCATTTGCCGTCCTGGCACCCGGAATTCATCACGTTGCTGCCTAACGCACATCCTGATGTAGCTGCTAAGCACGCTGGGGCTTCTGCTGACAGGAGGCAGCAGCAGCACCAATTTCATTCACTGTCTAATCAATTGATGATTTCACACTTGTGTGTCATTCTCCTAAATTAATTATAATTAAGCACATAGTAAGAATGCTTATTAAAGTATTTTTATATATAAATATTTCATAGCATTTTATAATATTTCATTTGCCTATTTCTGTAATAATTGCTAGCAGCGATAATGAGAGAAGGACACAGTTTGAAGAGTGGTTACGAGGGAAGTGGAGAATGTATCGCGGACACGAGATACCCTTCACCATCCTGGGTGGCCACGTTGGTGGGACAGGAACTGCAGCTTCCTTAAATCCCCAACGGCGGGGCAGTAGCAGCTGTTGACAAGCAGATGGAAAGTTTCATGTCATACAAACTGATGGTATTTCCCTACGAGCGTACATTCGTCTCACTCTGTGCTTGAGGACCCGCTCATGTTAATTGTAGGTAGCTAATTGCCTTCTTTTTACTCACTGAATAAATAGCCTGAATGAGCTGTGCCTTTCCTGCCAGTTTGGCAGCAACTTTGCTCTCATGGAAGAAGAGCTCTTGGCTAATGCCAGCACCAGCCGGTGTCTCTCTTACGCTGCCGGCATTGCCCTGCGCTCCGAGCAGGTCGGGTAGAGGCCGGCTGAACACGGAGAGTGATTAAGAGCCCCTCTGTGGTGCCCATTTGGCATCTCAAAGTCATTTTAAGAGCCTGGCAGAGATTTACCAATGCATTTCTCGGATGCATTTTATCAAACCTCTCCTTAAGCTGCTGCTTTATTTTTAGTCTGCACAGATGGCAGGCTTAAGAGGATGGTGAAGAATGCGCCTGCATCCAATTTATTTTATAGAAAGCCTGGAAGTATTTTGCTAGTTTTTTATGTGCAATGGGCTATTACCAACTTATTAATTTTGACTAGATCAACTTAACCGGGTTTTGAGTTTTAAGCAAGGAAGGGGAGCGGGAGGCAGGTGAAATTACAAAATGAAGCACGGGGAAGTTCCTCTGAAGAGGTGGTTTGCCAAAATGCATACCAGCAAAATTTCTTGTTGCGTGTGGTCTGTGTCCTCTGCAGTTTCTCCTGCACCTGGAAGGTCGCCCGTCGCAATCACCACGGCATAGTCTCATTCTTAAGTCCCTTTTCTATCAAGTAGAGCAAGCGCTAGTTACCGAGGATATTGAGCTGAAGCACCTCCTTTTAGATGAGAGCTTTTGCAAATGCAGACTTTGTGATTTTCTGAGACTTCAGCCTGTAATAGGAGCTTTCAAAGTGCAAACCACAGCTGTTTAATACACAACCGGCAAGTTGATTCCTTGTCGTATGAAGTCCAAGAGCTGCTGCCATCTCATGTAGTTCGTATCCACCTTGCTGCAGGCTTCCTGCGTTACACCGGGCTGGGGAGCCTTGAAGATTCAGGCTGCAGTAACGTAGGCGTGTTACTGCACACTCGGCTGTTTCTAAGTATCAACAGGATGCTAATGACGTGGTGCTTAATTTTTTGCTAAATTTGAAGCAGCTTCCTCAAATTCTGCTCATGTGGAGCACGCTGCTTCTACCACGATTTACAGACGCTGCTATAAAGTTGGTTGGCAAAAGGGAAATTGATATATTAGTCCATGGAAAGAGGAAAAAGAACAAAAATCAATCTCGACCGTGCGATGCTAAGTGTGTGGAGTACTGCCTTGGATGGCTTCCAGAAAGGGAATTTGAATTGATCAATATAGCTTTCCTTGACACGTTTGGCCCAGAATCTGGGAAGCTCAGACAGAAAAGGGGCCATGCATCTTCCACTGCCCGGGGAGTGCCTTGCACGCAGCAAGGGAACCTTAAAAAGAGGTGCGTGGTCATCTAGTACAGCTTGCCACAAAAATCAGAGTTTAATAGCCATTTTCTAAATTGGCCCAAATTAGTTTAACAATTACAGTTAATTAAGCAGCCAAAAAAATAATCTGTTTCAGCTGTTTCCATTATCTAAGCCCACTGAAAATGAGAAGCCGGGGCTCTGCCCACCAGGACTGGGAGCTGATGGTTACCTCTTGCATTGGAGCTGGCTGTTTGCACGGCAGCCAGCCATCTACACACTTAGCTAAAATGAAAGAGACAGTGGCACTTCAGAGTTAAAAATACTGCCTCGTTAGCCTTCAGGTAAGGTGTGGTGCATTTGCTAACTCGTGTGATCTGTTTCCTTCTTCAAACAGTTGGGCTTCTCCAGATGCTCAGTTGTATCTGCTCACATGGGGCATTTCTGTGTTGAAAATGCTCCTGGTAAACGCAGGTGCTGTTACAGCTGTTTGGGCAACTGCTTCAAACTGCATTTCTTTTGCCAGTTGTCCTCCTGGTTGGCACACTGTGGTGTGAAGAAAGCTCCAGTTGATAAACAGGGTGCTCTCTGCGTCCCTCCACCTGCCGGTGTCCTCTTGCAGTATCTGAGTTTCTGATTTCGCATCTCCTACTTTTGGCAAAGGAGAGCAACGGTGAGAGTGGTTTAACACTTGAGCTTTGTTTGCTCAGCCCGTGCTGAAGCACTGCCACCCTTTCTGCGGGCTCCTGGCCCGGCCGTGCTCTACCATCCCTCCTTGGCAAGATAAAGCCAGGGTATGAGCATGGTTTAGATGCTGGCAGCTAGCAGGGGCTAATACAAAAATCCTGGGCAGTGCTGTAACAGCCAGAGATGTCCCTGTTTTAGGACAGGAAGAGCATTGCTGGATAAGATCACTATGAGAGAAAAGTCAGGAGAGCCAATTCTACCCGCGACTCTTCAAATAGTTTTGATTTTTTCATAAGCACTTTTGGTCAACCTTATCGTTGAGGTCCCTGTTAGAGAATGTTTTTGATCATATTGAGATCTGCAGTGATCTATGACAAGTAGTTGCTGTAAGTGAAAGTGATGCCATGTTGATTTGAAGGTTCAGTCTGGCATTTAACATAAAAGATCTTAAATGACGAACTAAACTTTGGGTAGGTCAGTAGAAGTTTAAAGACATTCTTAAAATCATGTTAGGTGTTTTGTTGAATCTTGGACAGGAATCAACATATGCTGAAACTTTGGAAGAACAGGAGCTGCCAACTGCCGCATCCAGCGCCGAGGAGCAGCGCTTTGTTCCACGGGCAGGTTCATCCTCTCAACAGCCATTACCAGAGCTCTCATGTTTCGTGGTAGAAACCAAGAACCAAGTTACCCTCTGCTACTAAAACAAAGGTAAGCACTTTTATATGCAAAATCAGCTAAGGTCCCCTTGCCTGCCGTACTGAGGAGGAGCAGGAGAGAGTAGCTCTGTCCCCAGGTGACGTTTCTCAGGTCTGTTGGCCATCTTCTCCATACCACCCCACGCCCTAGCTCACCTGCTTGCCAATTTTCTTCAGCAATTTCTATTCATTTAACCTACATGGTGCGAGATAATTATGTGCTCACTTACATTTGTACTACTTCTAACATTATTATTATTGATGTTGCTATTAGTCAAACGTACGCGTCCACCTGTGTCGAACAGCGCTGGACACTGGCCCACGTGCAGCCCGGCCCGGTAAGCGTTAGGGGCTTTATATTCCACTTCAAGATCAGTTATTCTGAGCGCTATTATCATTTCTGGTAAAATACAAACTGCTTCATGTATCATCTTACCCTGAATTCATATATTTATACCAGCAAGACGAAATCCTAATTAACTAAGGCTCTCAGGGCTCCGGCTCCCTCGTGTTTGCACAACAGTGCAAGAAACCTTAATGTGCTCACCAGAGCTCTGATAAAAATTAAGGCAATCAAGTTCTTTCTTAATCTAGCAATACAAGAACTCGAATACAGCCTGGTAGTAATAACATTTCTCTACTAAATATTGGGTGTTATTTCCATTGCAATCTGGAAACGAACTCTCCAGTGAGCTCATTCTACCTGAGCCTACAGATTTTAAAATTGCATTACTGCTGATTTGCACTCGAATAACCTTTTCCTTCTGTAAACTCTTAGATGTCAGTTTTGGCCTTTGGCTTTCCTAGCTGAAAACCACAAGCAGGTCCAAATTCAAATGTTCTTACACTGAAGTTGTAAGTATCCTTTTTTATAAAGAAAATGCTATTTATGTTGAAGGGCTCTGAACATACTAGAAATGGCTGATTAAATCCTGCCCTTTATTAGCACTACTGGATAGACATTGTTGTTCTAATATTTGTCTCTAGTTTTAATAGTTAGCTGTATGTGACATTGCAAATACGCACCCTGGCCAAATTAAGGTCACCAAAATACAGATTGGAGCAGCACCTATGGCTCAGGTGGTCAGTAAAAAAGACAAATCCTAATTGAAGTGAGGATTTGAGCAACGCACACTCGCGAACACGAGTGGCAGTGGGGCTTTACCCCCGACAGCGCGTGGCCGGAGACCCAACACTCCTGGTCCACACACTGCTTTAGCCATCGCTCTGCGCAGCACTCACTCTGGGTGTAGCATCTGTCTCCACACGCTCGCTGTGGTTTTCTCCTGCTCCTTGGAGCAGTTCTCCCGTTTCCCCTGCAGGCGCTGAGCAGGGGAAGGGACCCTGTGCTCAGCCTTTGGCTCTGTGGCCACGGCCACCACTCGCCCATGGGTCTGCAGCCGGGCCAGCTCAGCTCAGGAGGGTTTCAAGTCGCTTATCTGCATTATTAAAATCAGCTAATACACGGAGCTGTAAGGGGTAGTGTTTGTTTTATTTAATAAATCAGATAATGTGCTTGTAATATCATTCCACTGTGTCTTACCACCTAGAACGCATATACTTTTCCTGAATATAAAGTGGTTTTTATCTGTGCCCACTTAGGCAAATCAATATTTTTAATATTGAAATCTGAATACCTTTTGAAAACCTATTGAAATCTGAAAACCATTCTTCATTTGTTATTGTGGTTAACTAAGAAGAGGAATTTCCCCATCTGATGGGACATTCTCCAGTTAGAAAGTTTCCTTCATCTGCTATTTAATGGTGGAAAACAAATAAGAAAATCAAAACGTTCTGCTAAAATTTAAGCTTTCAGGCTTAATTGCTACAAGTTTTCTGCTATCTTCGCCTACGAGCTAAACTAAAACCCCAACCCCAGTATTTGCCCTGATAACCTCTATTCTAAGGTGAAGGAAGATGATATGACCTAACAGCAGACAGCTTGGAGGAAGAGAACAAAACAAACGCATTCAAGCAAAATAGGCTGAAATTGAAAATCCTTACCCTTAAACAGTGCAAGGAAAAGACGATGCTTCCAGCCCTAGAGCTCTGGCCCCAGCTCTTCCTGATGCAGAAGTGAGAACCATCCCACCTCACGGTCCTTCTCTTTTATAAGCCCCACGGCTAAACCACATGACCAGGCAATAAACAGTCAGCAAGTGGGGGGAGGTTGAAATGCCTCTGAATCGCAGCCAGGTGCCTTTGTTTGTCACAATTTATGTTCTCGTTAGCAGGATGCTGGCAAAGGATCAGGCTCGTGGTGGACCAGGCCTCACCAGATGCCTGGTGATGTCCATCACTTTGAATTTCTGTAACTGTCACCTAATGTGAAATACATCTTGCAGAGAGACTGCCCTGCTCAGGTGCTCCAACGTAACAGAGAAAGAAGCCCCGAGTGTCACGGTGCCGTGTCTACCTGGGGGCAACTGTGCCAACGCACCCTGACACTCACCCTCGGGGAGGGGGTTAGACCATAGAATCATAGACTGGTTTGGGTTGGAAGGGACCTTAAAGATCCTCTAGTTCCACCCCCTGCCCTGGGCAGGGACACCTCCCCCCAGCCCAGGTTGCTCCAAGCCCCGTCCAACCCGGCCTTGAACACCTCCAGGGATGGGGGATGTTCGTGCACCCTCAGTCCATCCCAATAATGTGAGGGATGCTACAGAGGGACCTGTGAGAACAGACCTGTGTCCACAGAGTGTCTAAAAAAATACCTGTCAAGAAGAACTGACATTTGTTTCTCTTTGATTCAGGTGGTGGTTGCTTTCCTGCCTCTTATTTTTTACAGCGGCCCGTGCTATGATGTCAGTTGTGATGTAATACACATAAAAACCCAGTGACAGCAGACAGGGTGTGAATGATGCCAACATCAATCCAGTGGTCTTTAGCTGTTTGATTTCCTTCTTTAAAAAAAAAAAAAAGAACAACACATGAAAACAAACAAGACCCGAAGGTGAGGAAGGACCGGTACGGCACATACTAACAGCAGCATCGGGGCTCCGTGCTTAGTCCCTGAACTGTGTAACCTTGAATTTAATCCCTAATGAGTTACAGCTCAAACACCTCCTTTTACGCTAGCAAGCGGCTGCGCTGCCGTGCAGAGGTGGCGGGACTCCCTCTCTCTCCTGAACAAACCGTTGCCCACACGTGGCCCCTCTCCCCTGAAATTCATTAATGCTGCAGCCAACCGTCAGGTTTTGCATCTCTTAGAGGCGTATCCTCGGGTTTGTTTCTCTGCTCCAGTGCCTCGCTATTAATCTAATTATTATTTTTTAATGTAAAATATACATCGCCTCCTGTAGTAGTTGTGATCTACGACAGCTGGGCTTCCCAACAGCCAAGCGCTCGTGTCCCACCCTGCTCGCCGATGAACGAGACTTGTCCTGGGAGCCTTTGCAGCCTCTCCTCTGCCGTGCTGGGCCGAACGATTTGCAACCCTACAAAATAAGGGCTTCACATGGGAGGTGTCACCCCTCATCGTGCAGCACAAACACCTCAGTCACAGAACCATAGAATGGTTTGGGTTGGAAGGGACCTTAACGATCATCTAGTTCCAACCCCCTGCCATGGGCAGGGACACCTTCTGCTAGACCAGGTTGCTCCAAGCCCCGTCCAACTGGGCCTTGGGAGGGTCAACCTCCCCAGTCCAGCAGGGAAATACAGATTTAGAGCCTCCATCCACCATCCCAACTAAGGGGGTTTGCCCCCGGTGTAGGCAGGGCTCCCACCACCCTCTTCTTCCCAGCCCGTGGCTTCGAGAGAGCAGTTTGCACAGAAGGCGCGCAGAACTGCATGGCGTGAGGAACACGCGGGACCTCCCCTGAATTTATGACCTTTCAGTGCCTTGGGGTCGTGAACTCCCACGCTATTCCTTGTAGGAGACTACACCGCAGCCCCCCTCTCCTCCCAGTTAGGACTTTTTTCCAGTCTGAATTTATTCATGGCCAATTGGTAACGTGTTCTTCTAGCACCGATGTTCCTTTTAGTTAAAATCCCTCTCCTGGCTGTTCACCCACTCATGTGAGGGGGAAAAGCAGACATCTCGTTTCAGCCTTCTATTTGCTTGGTTAAATAGACCGAGTCATCTCAAAACCTGCTGCAAGCCCCCACTCACAGCATCTCGCCAGCAGCTGGTTCCCACACCTATCCCCATTGTACCCGCTGCAGATGAGCTCCTGCGAACGCCCTTCAGCCCACTCGCATTAACAGGGCCTCATTTCTTGTTGCAAACGCCTTGCCTTTTTCATGGCTGTGTATTGTGCATGGCTTGATACACACAAAGTTTTCCTTTCTGACACCTCCAACAGCTTAGTCCCACGGACTCATGGCGAGATTCTTCCTCTCGGTGCATTCTGCACAAGCAAATTTTCCCTGTTTCCATTGCGGCGGTCTTCCAAGCGTGTTCCCTGCCAAAACCCAGCCTTGCCATCAGCTCAAACAGCGAATACACGCAGTATCGGGTCCAATAGCAGTGGCTTTTCTTTAAAGGGCTGACGATTGCCTAACGGTACCGAGGCAGTATGAGACCACCCGGTTGAGTGAGGACACGTGTGGGAACGACAGACCGAAAGACAATGGGTGGAAATGATCTGCTTTGAAGCCACACGGCATGGGAAGAATGTCTCCCTGAAAGTAAAACTTCCTTTCTAAGAATTGCAAAGTAGCTTCTGGAAGCCGCCCACCCTCGTTTCAGATCGTCTCTGTAATGCAGAAAATGAGCATTAATAGAGCTCTCAGATAACCTCCGGTGAAACGTACACCGTGGGATCTGGTACCCGGTCACTATAAAGTCGTACGGGTGAATTAAACAGACCTACAGAACGGTGCACACGTTAAAACTAACGCTGAGCGGCAGTTCTCAACGTTCTTTATGGCCAACTGAGCCATGAGGGCGCTGTGAATTCTTTACATCACGGTAACGAGGCACCGCTTCCCCCAGGATGTGTTCGGAAGAAGAACATCCTTAAGGAAAAGGACTCAAAGGTCTCAGAAGGTTGGGCAGCAGAGAGGTTATCTCTGCAGCCCCAAACCTCAGTTTCAGCTATTCTGAGGCTTTTTTTTTTTTTTTTTTTTTTCCAGAAGTTACAAGAAATTGCTTAAAATTGCTTTTAAGTACGTGAGGAAGGTAGAGTATTAGAGACAATTGGATAATGCAAAAATAGCAGCGGAAAACAACCCATTAAAACATGAATTACATTTTGAGATTTCTGTATATTGTATTCTCTTCAGACTTCCAAAGCCAAAAGGTACACGGCAACATTTGTTCCAGGACATTTTTAAGCACATGCAACACCGGTGTCCTGTTTGTACCTCGATTTCTAATGCTGCCCAAGAACCTTTACATTAAAAGCATACACGAACTCACACACACGTGCACGTATTCCTTCCAGCCTCAGTCCTGAGGCAAAAAACCTTAAATTTTACTTGTGAACCCAAACTTCAGTTCTGCGAGTACGTGTGGGAAATAACCCAGCAGCTCTCGGGAGCTCATGCCTGACCGGATTACCTCGCCCGCTTTGGCAGCTTGGATCGGAGCTATCTGCTGTCCATCAGACTGCAGCCTTTGCAATGGTTCAGGGGAGTCCCAAGATTTGCAGCACTGGAGACAAAAACTATGCTCGCGTTAAAAAATGTGCTCGATGCAGATGAAGGATCGTATGGAGATGCTAACATTCAAACCAGAAAATCGATAAAACAGAACCACATACAAACTCCAAAACACGTTACGGTTCTTCAAAGGTTTCTCATTCGGTGTATAATTTGTGTCATTATGCAGTCAGCCTTTCTTTCTGACAAATATTCAGGCCAACTTGCAATAATAAAAAATTTGCTAAAGTCACCCCTTGTAGAAAGAAGGACCGTTGTTTAAAATAAAGACGTACTTTAAAAGATCTTATATTGCTCTGAGACTATGTCCATCAAATTCCACTAGATGTCAGCGTTACAGAACCAGTTTGTTTCAGACTTAAAAGCATGAAGTCCACTCGGTTTGTTTATTACCGTTACCTTGTCTGTGAAATACAGTACATGTCAACTACACGGATAACCAAGCAAGTATTTACGGGAGTAAACTGAACCCAAAATAACAGTCTTGTTTCATTCTCCCCCTCCTCCCCCCCATTGCTTGATTTGAATAGAGGACTTCAAATCAGTCTCATAATGCCAAAAAACGTTTCGAAATAAGACGTAAATAATTTCGCTTTTTCTAACCAGCCGTCCTCATGCAGCGACACGGACTTCTCACGCCAGAAAACAGCACTACGACCTCTTTTTTTGTCAGGTACTCTAATACCTTGAAGATAACGCTCTTTATGTTAAATACAGTGAGTGTAGTTGATCCAGGTTGAAAATGATAAGGCACGTACATTTTTGTGTTGGTTTTTTTTTTTTTTTTCTTTTTAAACGCACATGTTCTGAAGTACTGTTACAATCGTGCTATTCGGGATGGCCCAGCGTAGCTACTGGTTTTTTTTTTCACGGTTTTGGACAAAAGGAATGAAAGACCAGGAAATGCAGAAAACTACAGAAAACTACAGAAAAGCAGGAACGAAACAAAACACAACACATCGATACAACGTACACTACAACAGCAGTGATCGAATCTTCTCATTTCTTTGACCAACAAAGCATTGACAATTGCAAAGCGTTCTTTGTTTTGCACTGTAAATACCTGACTTTATTTAGACACACAGATGTTTATCACTGGATTGCCACAATACCTGAAATATAAAAAAAAAAAAAAAGGCTGTTTTTTTCTTTTATCTTTTTTAACAAAACAAAGCTGCCAAGTAATTGTTGTTGGAAAAATATGAGAGAAATAACAGGTAACTACAAAAACGATGAACTACAACCACAGCTGCGAAGAGAATAAATAGTTAAGGAACATATGAAACCAAATGGCAACAGTTCTCGGCATTTATTCCAATATCTTAGAAAATAAAAAAAATTCTTCATTGCATCACCATTTAAAGACAGAAAACCAAATTTTTAGATTAAGCCCAAAGAAGATGGGAATTGTTTCCTCTTTTTTTTTTTTTTTTTTTTTTTTTTTCCATTTTAAGCCTTGTTTATTCACAGTACAAATCGACCCTGCTGGTACATTTTTGTAGTGACAAGATGCACAGAGTGTGATAAGGGGCACTGGTTCCTCTTCTCCTCCGTAACGCTGCTCTGCCCTACAAAAACTCTGCCCCCCGACCCCCCTCCGACCCCCAACTTTTCAGTGCGGTATTAAATTGCAGACCGGCCCCCCAGGGGAGTGCCTTACGCGCCAGTAGCGCCGCGTTCAGAGCATGCGTTCCCCCCCCCCCCTCCCCCCCCACGCTCAGCCAAGGAAAAAATAAAAAAAGTAATTCCATGATTATTTGAAATCCACCTCAAGGCAAATAGATACGTGTTTTTTTTCCTCCCTTTAGCGGAAAATTTTTACTTTTCAAATTTCAAACCTGAAGCGGAACTTCAGTAAATGAACTAATGTTCGGCACAAAGAATGCTTTAACCATAAAGAAGAAATAAAAAGGAAATGTTTCTCCCATCAAGAAATCAATTCTTTCGCCTTAATCCTGCCTACATTTTGTTAAAGCATTTTATGCGCTTTCAATAACATCAGATTGCAAGTTTTTTGGCAACTGTTTTTTTTTTAATAAAAATTCCGACAGTGTTCTCTGTTTGCAATCAGAACCACAACCTTAGTGCAATATTATATTTATTTCTTACAGTAATTTTGGTTGCCATACAAGAGTATTAAGGATTGGGGAAAAGTGCAAGTTACAGGAGCTTGATTTTTTTAATCAGTCGAAATAAGAGGAATTAAAGCACAAAAATTACAGCAACATAGATAACGTGAACACAAGTTGTTACACAAACTATAGCGAGAAACATATTAATATCTAGAAAAGAAAAGAAAAAATGTAATGGAGAAATTATCAATATTTGTGGCTCATACACATAATCATCGCCAGATCAACTGGGTAATGCTTTTTAAGAACTGAGGAAAAAACCCACTATTTTTATTAACTGAAGTACCACAAATAATTAACCTTTGTGATATGTAAATTCTGTAAATCAACAGTCACATCTAGTCATTTTATAATATATGAATTAAACTTAAAATGTATCTTCTCAGACACCCAGGGAAAGGAGTCTGTGCAGTTATACACAATTTACATCTTGTAAGATTTTGGTATTGTATACACAAATATTACAGAAACTAGGCATGTAAATGCAATTTATTTAAATTACAGTATATAAACAAAAGTTGATCCTAAAACCCAGAATATCATAACGTATTTCATAGATCTCTAACAACTTGGTTTTCACTATCGTAGTAGCATGAAATAAATGGGTCTTCTCTCCTCCCCCCAACATTTCCAGACCAATGAAAATACTCGGAGGCACCGGCGTTATCTGTTACTATTGCTTTCTGTAGCAAAATCATCACCCAGAGCTAGAGACCAATTCGTCTTGGCAGAGGTGTAGTTTATTGGTGCAAGTAGGGCCTCTCAGGTCTCCTTACCTTTACGTTGCAAGACACAACGTCAAAACCAAACTATTTCCTTAGCTCTTTAACGCGTTCAACCTCTTTCCTGCTAATTTGACTCTACCTATTCTTTCGGTACCCGAAAAGATACACGAGCAAGAAACACACCTGCGTAAGAAAGGGATTACCGTCAACCGGAATTCACCGTGAATGTCCGCACTTGCTCAACGGAAATTCGACAAGAAGGTTGTGATTCAAAAGCAGCTTAAAAGTCAACTTCTACGTTTTCTTTTACTACCATATTTTCTAATGTATTTTCTGGCACATGTTACAGAGGTAATATCAACTGTACCCAAAGAAATAAAAAAAAGAGCATGGCATTAGTGGTTTATTTACTGAATTCTGTCGTATCACCAAATGGAAGACAACGATGGCTAAATTACCATTTTTACATTTCTTAAAGTAGTTGATGGCCTCAAGTTGCCTGTAGCGCCTAGCTGAATGAAACTGCCGTTTTCTACACCACCTATGGAAAAATTCAGTACTCTTGCAAGTAAAATGCCTTAGTACTTGATTTTTATTACAAGGTTACTTGGAATTTGCAAATACAAATATAGCGCAGTAACAGATGTTAAGTCAAAAGATTTGTTGTTCCGTAAAGGGGGCAGGAGGCTAAAGAAGTTGCTTTTTATGAGTACCCAATGCGTTGGTAACTATGACCACTTTTGAAGAAATATTCATCCTCCTTTGTAGAAGTTCTAGCAAAGATAGAAAATATAACACAGCTCTGCTGGTTCAGATGCATCCAAATGAGGCTGATTTTAAAAAGGTCAAGACTTTATAATTATTCCACAGAAATAGTAGTAAACCACAAAAGTTTTTTTCTTTTTTTTTTTGTTTTTTTTTTTTTGTTTTTAACTTTCTAGCACTGAAGTGGCACAAAGGCTGCCCAGTAGACCAGCCACTTATTTTCTTAAAATATTGTGCTTATAAACTATCTGTACAACTATTTAAACTTGCAGTAAAGAAAGATATTTAAAATGCTAAACTTTATGTACTCATACTAGGGCTGTTGCAGACCTAATTAGACACTTGTTTGTGAGCAAAAATAATCACAATAAAAAAATTAGAGATAGGCTGGACCATATCAAGGACCATATCAAGGAAAGAAAGTTCAGGTACCTTGCAAAATGTAAGAGAACCTGAAAGTCTGGCAGGTAGGCAGTCTAGCCATCCACACACAATTTACCCACCTTGAACATCTTGAATATTATGTTAATAAAGACCTACAAAACTCACAGATATTAAGAGGTGTTAATTACAAGGGGAGTTCAAACATGCAGAGAGAGACTTGTTAACTTTAAAAAAAAAAAAACAAAAAAAAAGAGAGAGGGGGAAAAAAAAGTCAGATGAACCAAATCTGTGCGTTTCCCCCTGCTGACGGGAGTCTCCTGGAAAGCTCCCGCGCTCTCTCACCCCACCACCCCGTCCGCGCTCGGCCGCGGCCGCCTGCTTTCCAGCGGGGTGCGCGCCCCTCTCCCGCGACATCGCTAACAGCCCTGCGAAGAAATTGCCGGAGGCCGCCGGGCAGCGTCCAGCTCCCCGGGAGGCGCTCGGCCTGCTCGCCTCGTCCCGGAGCCAATACCTCTTAGCGGTGATAAACATGAGAAACCGGATACCTACCCAATTCCCCTGGCCCGTGCAACATGGGCGTTCTGAGACACTATATACCTCCTTCCAGCTTGGCGTTACTTTTTTTTACCTTTTTCGGGGTCGGTGGTTTTTTTTTTTTTTTTTGGTTTAACAAGCTGAACCGTTTCCATTTCTGCTAACAGACTGAAAGTCCTCTCTCGCTTAAAATACTGGCAACCTTCCCGCTGACTTCAATGGGAACATTCATCTATCTTTTTCTCCTTTCTTGGCCTGATGTTCAAAACAGCTACGCACTTACCACTCACTGAATTAAACAGCATCTCTCGGGGTTCAGCATGTTTGACCGTGAAGTCCAAAAGATGCGTCTGTACGTAACCCCAATTTTTTACTGGCTTGTAGAGTTCATGTCGCGACTTAGCAGTAGTTTAGCTGGTTGAAAACTGGGGGTCTCAGGTTCAAACTAGCTTCATTTTGCTGTACCTCTAAGTGTGCGTTCCTCCTCAGTTTTTATGCAACGTCTGCATCGTCTTACAGGTCAAGTCAATGGAGCATGTAGTGAACTTGTTCTGCCACCTTGGAAGAGTGCTAAGTATAACTGCAGAAATAAAGAAATACCAGGTAAAACAGAGCAAGGGTACCTTTGAACTAACCCCAGCAGACCAACCAGCTTCACTGCCAACAAATCAGAGCGCTAAACTAGTAAAAACCAGTACTATGAACTCCCGTACCTCTCTTAATACTCTGCCTCTGCTACTCACGACAACGGGTTTGGACGGTAACGAAGCAATCTGTCCTCTTAAAACGAACTAAGGGCTGGGGAAGGAAGCCTGCTCGGAGACTGGCTGTCAAGAAGAGAATAGAGTGCTTTTCAATAAAAAAAATGAAACGCTTGCAATCGTAAATGGAAAGAAAAGTGGTATGTAGCGGTTCCAGCAGAAGGGCATCACCAAGAGATAATATTTTTGAAGTTAACAATTTTCTCTCTCTCTCTCGTATCTCCCCACAGCTTTGAAATAAAATGGCCCCACGCGTGTAACGTGTTTGGATTTCTGTTTGGGCATGTAGCATACAGTCTGCATTACCTGAGTACCAGGAATTAAGCTGTTTTCCCCCTCCCCCCCCAATTTTGCTGGCACTCGCAGACACACAAGGCATTTGGGGTATTTCAGTACCAGCCCATCTCTAGTTATCAACAGAAGTTTGTGAGGCAAAATAGCTATTCTTATCTGTCCAGCAGCTGCTTCAAAGCTCTTTCTATGTTCATTCTGTGCCCAACTCTAGTCACTCCAAGGTCTATCAGATCTTCCTTTTGTAGATTTGGTAAATGAGTGCCATCTATTTCATTGTCCATAAATGTTTCTTTATGTTCACCTAAGTTTAGACTTTCCAACCAATCTGCCACATCTGGTTTAGTCCACAGGTGGACAGGCTTAGTTGTAAAAGGCTTATTTGAGATTGGCTGTTGTAATATTGAGGGAGAAGGAGACCTGCTGCGCCCTGTGGTCAAGCCAAATAAGTCCCCAGAAGGGGGCTGGCTGGGTAGGCTAAATACATCGGACAAAGTTGGAGAAGGAGATGAAGCTGAAGCAGAAGCAGTCAGAGGAGCAGGCATGATGTCTTTATTAATCTCCGTTGGTGAAACCACAGGGCTCGGAGCATGTCTTGCTCCTGAGGTCCTACTGTCATAGTCTGGGGACCTGCTCTGCAGTGTGATCGGCTGGCTGGTTCCAGGTCGGACAGTAAAAGTGATTGTTGTACTTCGTGTACCTGAGACAGTACTCATGACTTCCGTGCTCCTGAAAGTACAAACAGACGCGGAAAGTTAGATACGTCAGCCACCAGCAGTAAGGTTCTCCATACCAAAACACGTGACAAACAGGGTTTTGGAATGCTTGAATATTTTCATTTTTTAATGAGCAATATCACGTTAAAAGTACTAAGACGGAATCATTCCATCTCTCCCATCAAACAATCATCAATGGTAAGCCATAGTTAAAAACAAAACCTTTGCTTATGAGCAGTTCAAAAAAACACCTTCCAGAGCACATTCTTCCTTTTTAAGGCTATGCCGGATTCACGCACGGTTCAATGAGAGCCACCGAGTGGAACAAGCAGACGGGCACTGTGTGCTCCCCATGAAGCGCAACCAGGAGTTGATCTTCCCTTCGCTGTGTGGAGGGGTGGGCCCCTGCCTTTCAGTTCTAACCTACCACTTTTACACACTTAGGTGTTTAAATAACACAGCTGGTCACAGCAGTTTTGGAAAGTATTGGAAGCATATCATTAACTTGGATGTTCGATCTTTGTGCATCTCCTCAGTGAATTTTAGGGCATGTTTGTATTCCCGTTCATTCACAGAACGTGCTCCATGAGCTCCCCTTATTTCCCTCGCTGTTCAGCTGGTGGTCTTTTCATGCTTTAAAAATGAAACAGTCCTATTAAGGTTCATAAAAGGACTTCTGTGTCCATTTCCTTCTACGCAGAAAGTACACTTTGACGGTTTCACTACAAAACTCAAGGAGACACAATTCTTGTTACTGTGCGTGCCCAGAAGTGAGGTAGTTGTGATCACGTCACCGGCACCTCTCTCTCGCCTAAAGGAATTTCAGCTTACAACCTCAGCAGGCATGAAACTTGCCGAGAGGCGAGCTCTGGTGCCGAGGCTGACGGGGCGGCTGAAGGAGCACACGAGTCTGCTTTTGTCTGTTGGCTACAGAACAAATTTAGGAGCAGAAGATCCAGGTTCAGGTCTGCTCATATCATAAGGTGCTGAACTCCACAGCCCTTACTTCTCCTGAGAAAACTCTGCCAGTCGGCGTGCGCGCTTCAGGATCTTCCACTGAACCCTTGGGTGCCTGAAGCTCCAGAGTTTCTTGCTTTTAAAATACCCTGCAGACTAGGAAAACCTTCAGACAACTACTTTCAGGGACTTCCAGACCAAAGGAAGGATTTGTTTATCCTTGAAGAGATGCTACGGACTCCAGAGGATGACCTGGAGGATGCTGTAGTTAGATTTCTAACCCAGACCCTGACTGAAGCCCTCTGTATCCGAGTGCCAGGTTGCCTCCAGGACTGACCCGTCGTGCCCGGGCAGAACTGAAGATGACCTGGGTGCACGATGGCAGACACAAATATTTTCATTAATACTGCAGATGCCCCACTGCGCAGGGAAGATCTTTTAGAGCCAAAGAAAGATTGTGGTTCTGGAGCCCCCGTGTTTAAAGTACTGTTACGGAAGAAACGGAGGTTCTTAAGTCACTGCTTAAAGATTTTGAGTTAATTGCTACCAAATGAAGTACCAAAAATGATCCACACAGCAGGGATGAAACCCCACATCTGTTGTCTCTGAGGTATGTCCCTTACCACTAGATCTGCTTTATAAATGAGAGGCCCTCTCCTGCTCCTTTGCCCCAGGTAATCGTGATGGCTTTGCTCCTTCCTGCAGAGTAAAATCATACAATCATAGACTGGTTTGGGTTGGAAGGGATCATCTCGTTCCACCCCCCTGCCCTGGGCAGGGCCACCTCCCCCCAGCCCAGGTTGCTCCAAGCCCCGTCCAACCTGGCGTTGAACGCCTCCAGGGATGGGGCAGCCACAGCTTCTCTGGGCAACCTGGGCCAGGGGCAGCATTTCCTCATCATCTACCCTAACCCGCGCCCCGCGGGAAGTACTCATCCATTACCAAAATGAAGAAATGTAGGCAGCTAATCTGAGGCAACGATAACGGGCTATTAATCTCTTGCTCTTGTATGAGCTCGACCGCAGTCCTGCTAGCACAGAACCGGAGACCTTCTTTGGCGCCTCCTTGGTTGGCTGCTGGCTGTTGTGAGCCCTGGTAGCCACGCACTCCCCGCACGGCCTCTGGGGCTTTGGCACATAAGTAACAAACCCAGACATCAGGTAACCTACAGCGCCGCGACACCCAGGTTCAGAGCACGCTCGTATGGCAGCGAGTGGCATTCAAATAAAGCTCTGCACTGTGTTATTAGAAAAGCACTAAGAATAGCTTTTCGGAGAACGTACATGTTACGTGAGCAATCCCACTGATTTCCCACAAGTTGTTCCATATATTTCAATGGGAACAGGGGGATCTTTTTGAGCGCGGAAAGAGCGGGTACTTCAGTTAAAACACAGTAGGAACGATACTTTTAGCACTTATGTCTTTGTAATTTAACAAAGAAAGGAAACACTTGGCAAGATTTTGAGTGTTTCCTGTGATTTGTTTGGAGTTTAACGGCTCTCATTGTCTTCCAGGAGTGGAGCTAAGCATTCTTACAAATAAAAAGTCTGTGGCAAGAAACTACTAAATTCTACTAATCAAAGGGAGGAAGGTATTTCTACCTGCTCTAACTTAGCATTAGGAGTCTCACACACTTTCAGAAGGCACGGTATAATTATAAATCAACAAAAATCCTGCTTGGAAAAAGGTTGGGATAATGGTGCCCTAGTGATTGCAAGAAGAGCAGGATGAGTTTTGTATAAATGTGCCATTTTCTCCCTATCGCTTCACCTGCAATTACCCTTTTACTTAACTTTCCTGTCCTGCAAAGACTGGAAATTATGGTTTGTATTCACCCCCCTTGCGGCGATATCAAACGGATGACGGAAATTTCCCTTCCATCACGCTGGTGCTGAAAGATCAGTTCTGTTACTTGACTGACCGCTCCAGCTCAGTATACACCTTCTGCTGCGTAACTCGCTTTTGCTGCCGCTTCTCTGTACTGTTCCTTTCACAGACTCCCTGTCCGTCCTTGTTCAGGAAATCACTGCCACTGTTCCTTCAAAGGAAGCATATTAGGCCACTAAAACAAACCCCCAGAAGTAAACTGTGTGCTCTTATTTTAAGTAGTCCTCAGCCTCGTGTGACGTAACCTTCCCAGACCCCCCCGGCAGTAGTAGTGGGTCACCAAAGCAATACAGGCAACGTCGGATTTGGCTTTCTGTTAGCCTGGATCAACGTGAAGGCTTCGCATGGCTACCAGCACTGTTGCAAGATCTGTGGGCATCTTCCTTTTTCCAAGCCGCGTGTTCAGGATTACTCACTATGAAAATACATCTCTGGAACGATGATAAGAATTTTTTTTTAATTTTAGCTGATTAATGAGGTTTCGATACCAGCTCAGTTTAAAGCCGCATCAGTACTCCAGCTGTTATAAACATTCGCCGTTTCATGAGAAAGCTCGGAGCACTTCACTACCATGAACAGACTTAATCCTACAAACCTTCTTCAAGAAAGTTATCAGTTCTGCGGCACACTTGGGAACACAGACAAGCGCGGGACCGGCACACGTCCCCACTGCCGCAATGGTGGTCCTGTTTAGGATGAGTTTTAACCACAGCAATTTGAGGTCACTGCTGCCTGCAAAATTATTCGGCAACCTGCGAGACTGCGTTTGTGCTGAGTTCCCAGCTGCCGTGCTTCAGCCGGCTCTGCAAGCAGCTCCGCAGCCTTCACCGCACAGGCACAGCCCTCCTGAAGGTCACGCAAGTCTGCTGAAGCCCACAGCTGCATTCCCAGGCTTTGGGTTCGAAGTCTTTAATGCCGAGATTAATTTTTTCCCTTTCTTTTTTCCCTTCCTCCCCCTGCCATATCAACTCCAGCACGTTATAGGGACTGCTGTACCGTAATTGTAAGCCAAGGAAAAAAAAACCCACACGTCTTTGTGTAACTCCTATGCATCCTAAATTATAATTTATGACATCTCCAGTACAATCTGTGATGCAGATACAGCCTTGAAACCATCAGCTGTCTCGCATTTTATGGTTGATTGGTATCCTGGTCAACAAGGAGCAAGCGCATTCCAGCTGGAGAGCAGGCGTGTTTTTGTTGCGTTGCGGGTTTGCCAGATTTTTAATAAGAGCAATTTCTTATGCCTTATTTGATCATCTGTTATACTAAACATATTAAATCCATATTAAACCTGCCTAAACCCAAATTTCATTTTAAAAAGGTGAAAAGTCTGATAATTATTTTAAATAAAATTTGCTCTATTAGAATCAGCATATGGTAGTAATTTATAAACATTTGCTGCTGTAGGACTGCACTGATTGCAATGCCCATTATGTTGCCTCACATTAAAATCACAATATATAAATCCTATGTCACAATGATGCGGCCTCCAAGTATAAAAGCCATCAACACAGCTCGAAGGCAAGAAATTCTTTTAGATTTTACATCAGATTTGCAGGATTCAAATTTACTCTTAACTTAATATCAGAAGCAAAACAGCAAAAGATGGCACGCTGCAACAGCTCCTGGGAGCCTCCCATGTAAAAAAAAAAAAACCAAACCATTAGGCTCTCATGGGAGCTGTTTGATCCTGCAATTTAACAAAAAGACTTGCTGTTTCTGGCAAAGCTCTTCCGTTGTGGCAGAGAAAAAAATCTTAACCGAGAGAACCAATGTGAGTGAAATGAGTCCCTGTACAGAGGTACTGCGAGAAATTCACTTTCTCCCAGATTTTTCTGAGAACGCACAAACCCCCAAATTTGCCTTCACCTCTTATAATGCTTTTGCTTTATTTTTGGATTGCCAAAGGAAAATTGTATGGTAGGAAAGTAAGACAATAATTGTCTGTTTTGGGGGAAGATGAAGAACGAGGGCTGATGTGATGACTGGCAGGATACAGAGCTTCTCATAATAGCGTTCTTTTAGTGAGAAGGATCGAGAAGGTTAGTTAGTGTCTGTTGCAAGTAACCCTTCCGTCGGAGTGAAGAATAATCATTACGGTCTGGGAGTCTGTTCGAGAACAACAGTTTCCATGCGGATGGCACAAATGCCTGGACACCAGCAGTGAGGGCATGGTGCTGGCGAGGGGAGGAGGAGCAGACGTCGGCCCTCTCTCCTTGGAGAGCCGCAGGGAAAAAGGTCAAGGGAAGCTGGAAGGAGAAAGGGGGAAATCCCACAGCTGCCGAGGATGGAAGACTCGGCAGCGACGAGCGCAGCAGATCTGGATTATTTCGAGGGCTCGTTCGCCTTTACTGTGAACCTCACACAGGTATGCAAAAACGCACTAACCATCCCTCCCAACCCCTCCGCCCATCCCAAAACACCCCCCCCAAAAATCCAGCAGAATTGGGGCCTATTTGAAAAATCACGCCCCTTATTTAGGTGCTCAGACATAAGTTCAGGAACCTGGTCTTACGTGCTCATGTTATAAAAACATTTGCTGACTACTTCTCTGATCAAAGTGGCTTTTACTTCAGCGTGAGGTGACACCCTCTGTCTGGTTTTAGAATGGCTACCATTTCTGGATTAGGAGGATCTAATCCACATTGCACTTCGTAACAAAGTCAACACCAAAATCACTAAAATGCAATAACAATGAGTGAGCATTAAAAAGAAGCAGAATGTACGACACAGAATACTCTATGCTTTATGGTCGTCACTTACTTCGTGGCACTTCAGCACGACCCTCTTCTGACAACAGCAGTCATGAGAGCAAATAAAAATGACAAAATGGAATGACTGAAACACTGCAAAAATTACTGGCAAAGCAAGCAATCCTGTGAAATTGGCTGACAAACGGTTAACAACATGAAATGGATCTAACGGGACAGCAGTAAACTGAAAAAGCAAGGCTTGAGAATTATCCCACAAGATACGTATTTCATCATCTGCGAAAGCCAGACACACTTTACAATAAACCAATAAACCCTCAGTCCCTACGCAGGACTCGCTACTAAGTCCAGTTCTGCCTTACCTGTTTGTGAAAAAATAGCAACTTTTCCAGCCAGTCATAAAAAAAAGATTCAGAGATGGACAAAATCCCTGGCCGTGGGCAGTCTCACTTTTAGAACTTGCTATGCCAACAGGGCACAGGTTATTTCTCCTAGAGGGCTCGATCCTGCACGGTTAAGCATCCTGCAGAACTCCCACGTTTATCATGAGCGTTTCCCACTCCCGGGAGTGACGCCCAACCTGCCCCGGAGGCCACGGGGAGGGCCACTGTGCAAACCCAGCCAGAGAAACACAAGCACCGTTTGAAATAGAAATTGTTTCTCCCTATGGCAAAGCTATTCATCATTTTGGTTCGGTGACGGTAGAGAGCAGCAGCGGTTGCTGTTCATTATTCCTTCTCAGCACACTGGAGTGGTGGGGGAAGGATGCTGTTTTCACTGGGGGCTGTGTTTTTTTCTCCTTCGCAGCCACTGGGTCTATTCTGCGTTAATCACGCTGAGATTATTCAGTTGATCTCGCAGGCTCGCACTTGATCATTACGTTGCTAAGCGACTGCCGGGTTCACAGACAGAGCGAGCGCTCCTCCCTTAACCTGATAAAAACCCCTCCATTAGTCTTCTCCCCATTTCTTTTATCAGCTCCATCTAAAAGTCAGTAGCCTCTCAAGTGAATTTATAGCGCGGCTATATTTATAGCATCCTGGTCGATACTGCCGTTACGCGTCCCCTCCTCTCCGCCCCGCTCGCTGGCAGCGGAGCATCACCTGTCAAGCCGCCGGGCTCCCCCGCGCTGGGGTTTCCCACCTCTGTACCTCTGCATATCCAAACTCGGAAACGGCAATGGCGACCGAAGCTCCTCATTAGGGCTTTAAGGTATTGGGGTCAAATGGAGCCCTGCGTCCAAACACCCTCAACCCGCTCTGTAAGGAAGGATGGGCAGAACCGGAGGAAGTGAAGGCGGGATGTTGTGGCCTGGCTACGTGCACAACAACCGCTATCACCGGGGCTGAGCTCCAAAAATTCATAAACGATGGCCAAAATTGGGAGTGGGATTCTCTGTAGTCTCGAACAGTCTGATCAAACCCTTTAATTAAGCTTTTACTCGTACAAAGTAAGCGACCACGTCCTTTTGCTTCGTCCTCTTTTTCCTTCCCCTCCCAGTCTCCTTTCTGCTATCCCACGGATGGTCACTGCTGCTGAGGAGCAGATGGTTTCCAGTCAAACGTTTCCATGCTCTATTTAAAAATCTCGAAACTCGGTGTCTCCATAAGAACTACGAAAAACTATAAATACTCCGTGTAAAATTATTGCTAAACCAATGTGCAGAGAAAAAAAAAAGCAAGTCAGGGTCGGTTTTTAACGTAATAATCGAGAGAGAAATGCTGCTCAGTACTGTAGAACAATCTCTTCCTAATCCTCATTTATCAAAAACATGGAAAGAAGATATTTTTACGGGTTTCTGTCGCGAGCCATTACCCAACTATCTACAATTTATTTCACCTCTCTGCTACCCTAACGGGGCAACTGCCGTGGGTGAACTCAAACTGCATGGCTACTGGCCGCGCAAAAGGAACTCCAAGTGACATTTAGGACCCTTATCTGGGCTATAACTTCATGCATGTCCCAATGAGCAAATATATATTTTTAATTTCCTCAGGCTGCCAGTGCTGTGAAAATAACCCAAGCGAGCCTGTGAACAATGTTCCTATTTATAACGCTTCCCAATACTTCTCTTTGGCTGAAGGATATGAACAGGCGTACTCATTTTTTATCACTTTCCCTTTAGCAGAGCTAACGAGTTGCTCTTTAATTTAGCAGAATCCTTGCTTTCCATGAGCTAAGATGCCTTGCTCCCTTTCTAACGCTACCTCACAGGAAAGGGCTACGAGCTCTACAGTTGGTCGCCCAAGGCTTGGCAGTGTTAGAAAAAAATGAAGAAAGTCTAAGAATTTTAGTGTTAAAATTTAAATATTAGCTTTAATACTTGGAGTTTTGGCAAGATGGTATTCCTTGGTCATAATATTTGACAGCTTTGTAAACAATTGCGCCAGTCACGCAACTGGGCTAGAAAGGCTGTGATATATTTAACTTTTTAAAAGATATGGCAGGAGTAAAAGCAGTAAAAAAAAAAAAAAAAAGCCTTTTTCTGGGAAGCATTTCCCATGCACCCATCGCTTTCATGCAGGCACCTTCGGGAACAGAACTGACACTGAATGCAGACAGTTCGGGGCATAAACATACACAGCAAACGGAAAAGAAATTGGAGCATTTTCTCCATGTTGAGAATTTTTGCTATCAGCCTTTTGCCCCCTCTTTCACACTCTTTATCAAGCTCAGAAACGAAGCCCCTCTCCTCCGTCCCCCCAACGCGGAGGCGGTTAGGCTGAGAGAGGGGGAAGGTGCCAGCGCCGCGCCGGGGGCCGTGGGGGAGCGGGCGCAGGGGGGCAGACGCCACCCGCCCACCCACCCACCGCTGCTTTGCAAGTTGGACTTCCGAAGCGACAAGTGAACTTCTCCATTTACATCTCCCTACCTCGCTCTTGCTAAGATGAAACGGAATTGCCTGCAGCACCTTTTAAAACACGCTTTTAATATCTGCGGATAGTTGGATCTCTTCTGCCGCCTCTGATTTATTACTTAGCTTAAAAAAGAAATCCTGAGCAACCTTTTCTGACCATTTTTAGTATCTCCAATTCACCTAATTTTCTAGAGCTCAATTAAAAAATAATGTAATCACATCAGTTTTGGAAACAGAAGGAAACAAAATGCAGCCCTCTTACCTTCCATTCCCAGCGGGAATTCTGTGGAGGGGTCATTTTCTTCCACAGTCAGACGGCAGCCAAGAGTTTTCCTGCTCTGTGCCACTGCCCACTTTTCTTATTTATTACCTCATACGTCTTTCAAAATTGTTATATCCCAAGACCCCCTCTCTAGTTTGCAAAGACTGCCGGTTGGGTTTACTTTTCAGGAAAGAAGTAGGATTTCAGCCACACTGAAATAATGCTTCGTGCGGCTTTGTTTCCAAATTGAATCTCCGTGTTCCATAATGAAGACTATGTAATTTGCCAAAGCTGAGTTATAAGAATTAAAAAAGCTAAAGGACAGAAAAGCAACATAACTTCTAACACTGTCCAAGTCAGATCTTTAAAATGTAACATGTATGGGATTACTCTTGATTCCATGATAGCTTGCTTTTCTCCAATTCAGCGATACAGGAGTATTTAAATTTTTTTCCAGCCTTCACACCTGTTTAAATGTCTTTTCACAAAAAGATGTATCTCTTTTTGCTTCTACTTTTCATTTTCCTCGCAGGAATGCAGTACTTTTTGACATATTTACAGTACATTGTAGTTTCTAGCCTCAGTTATTTTCGAATAAAATAGGGGCGATAAAAGATCTCTACTGTAACCTGGAAATAACCATCGGTTTAAATATAAAAGATGATAAATAATACTCTACATATGAAGCTAGAGGCAACGTGTTCACATGCCTTAACAAGAAAGAGCCGATCAAGCTCTAGCAAAAACAGTATTCTTGAAGACATAAGGAAAATGATATGAAATGAAGCCGTCAGAGTCACCTGCAAGGCAAGACTTATGTAAATTCAAGCTTAGGGCACAAGTAGTGATTTTATGCTTGCCTGAGGTATTCTCAACCGTAGGGTGTTCAGCTGCTGTGCTAACTTTGTTTAAAGACTGTCTTCATCAGGCAGCCGGTATATATTGTTTTTCGTTTTCATTGTATTTTTGGGGTGTATTAGGGCTTCTCCTGTACAGACAACTCAATTTCTACTCCGTTTAGTCAAGTGCCACTGACAGGAATTCCAGAATTTCAGTCTTTTTCTTCCATCTCTTCATTCTAAAAATCGTAGAGCCTCCATACTTCCCTGTCACCAGGATGACGACTTCCATCTTGCAGGAGATAACATAACTGCCCGACCCTGAGCCTTTTGATCACGCCGTTTTCTGAACGAGCGATCATTTGCAATTAATAGAGCCACCCTTCCCCTAAAACCAAATTACCTTTGTGCATACAAAGAACGGTAGCTTTTCAAAGGACGAGTTAGTTATTATCCAGAGTAATTCCAACAAAATTTACTTTGATGGTATCTTTTTTAAAAAACAAAGTCAGCACTGCATTTCTGCAAAACTTGCATTTCTCTGGAGCAGTCTGGGCCGAACGATATGCAATACTTCAGTGAAAGGTACATTTAACTGCTGTATGTAAGGCCAAATCATTCCCCACCACAAAAAGAAATACCTCAGGCTCTCGATAAAACTAACAAAATCACCTTTCCCCCCCATCCCCCCAAAGGGTGGATTTCACGATATTATACCCATACTCTACACAAATGTGACTACACAATTGCTTGTACATTTACCCAATGGCGTCTGGCTACCGTAAGTTATTTATCACTTAAGGACCTTTCGGAAACCACTTTGCACTGCTGTTGGGAGAAATGAGCCACATCCTTGAACCTGTAAACAGCAGAGACTATTCACCAGCAAGCACGTACAATAGAAAAACCCCATAATATTAAGCGGCAGAGATGCTAAGTTAATTTTTTAGTAATAACACGACTAGTGCAGTGATTTCAACGAGTGATTTTTCTAAGATAGCTTTATACCTCATGATAAAGTGGCTTAGCAGAGGTGTCAGCACGAATCAAATGATATCACGCAGTGAATGGGAACGAAGCCTCGGCAAAGCCACTTTTTTACGTGTTTGAAGTCAAAATAAGTTACGGGACTGAAGAAAAATTAAATTATCGCCACTTTTTAAAGATTTTTTTTTTAAAGAGAAAAGTACTACTTAAAGTAAATCTGAGTAACTCACATCAAACCAACTGAAAGGTCTGTGGAAACGGTCTTTGAAGTTGGAGAAGACTGAGAAAGCTCCTACCCTATGGTGTAGACTAGAAACATCGACAACGTTGGAAATTCTTCCCCTCTGTAAAATTGTTTCTCGTGGGCTATTCATTAAGCAAACATGTACGACAGAGTACCTTCTTCTTTAATCTAGGTGATTTACGGGGGAAGTTAGTGAAGGGATGGAAAAAACCCAAGCCTTTATTAGAACATTATTTGGTGAATTACATTTACCTTGTACTGAGACTTGCAGTTTTTGTTCCAGTAGGTGACTCCAATCCTTCCCCTGGCTTTGAGGATTTCTCTCTGTTCATTTGCTGGAGTATTGAGTTCAATTCACTAATAACATTAGCCTTTGGGCCTGAGAGAATTGGGCTTTTCACCTCCGTCACATCACCCCATAGCTTAGATGTCCTTTGGGGAACAACTTTAGCCATATTGGGCTGTGCGCTGATCGGAGGCGGGGGCGGAGCGGGAGGAGGAATAACAAAGCTGTCTACAGTTTCTTCGATTAGCGCGTCCTTGTAAAGTGCATTGCTTTTGTTGATTATGGGCTTCATTTTTGGCTTAGGAGGTACTGGGGGTTTGTCCACCAGAAATGTTTGCCCATCTGCATAGACTGTACAAGTATCCACGTTCTCACCCCCTTCCGAGGATAAGGTAGAGATGCTGGACACCGTTGAGATAGTGCTGGTTGTCTCTAAGTGATGGTCACTACTACTTCGACTGTCTACCTCCTCAATCCCAGAGTCAGTGACGTTATCAAAGCTGTCAGGGGGTGGCAGAAAGGAGGCAGGCAAACAGTTTGAAAGACCCACTTGCTTTTTGCTGTCTAAGGAATTTGTTGACTGGCTGGGGGCAAATGGCGCGGGTGAAGGCGTGCCATTTTTTCTTTGCTTAATCAAGTCTGTTAGAGCTGAAGCGGGAGCTGCGCGGTCGTCGGGGATATCAAAGCTGTTGGCGAACTCTAAGGGGGGCGGTAGTGGCTCAGTAAAAATAAACTCTTCATCGATATCAACCGATGCTAAGGGCGGCGGAGGGATGCGGAACGGCAAGATGACAGGGTCGTCGACAGAGCTCGCGGCTACGATGGTTTTGCAGGGAGATGCCGGTGGCTCGGGCGCAGCAGGCACGTCCAGCTCACCTTCCGCTTCCTCGCTCCCCTCTGGCCTCTCCGGCGGGGAGTCTTCGGGGTTCGGTTCCGTCTCAGCTCTCTTTTCCTCTTCGTCTTCGGGCGTATCGTCTGACTTGGCTGTGTCCACGGTATGAACCATCAACAAGCCAGCTGACTTTTGCTGCGAAGTATCCACAATGTTTATCAACATGTTTTTCTTCTCCTCAGCTTTCTTTTCTTTCCCGGCATCTGTTTCATACTTGTTCTCGGTCTCCTGCCTTCTCAACGGGCCACGAGTGTTTTGCCTGGTGACAGTAGCAGTAACAGGAAAAGTCGTTTCAATATTGGGTCTCAGCTTCGTATCGATGTAAAGTGGCTTATTAAGGTCAGCTTTAACAGCCTCTCCTTTGCCTGGAATCTGCTGTGTTTGTTCTTTCATGGCTCTGTCCCTGGCAGAGAGAGCGAGGGCTAGCGGTGAGTTTGGATCTAATAGCTTTCCTGTGACTGGGTGAACGTAATTATCCGAGCTGGATGCGTTCGTGGACTTAGCTGCCACTGTACTGTTCTCAGTACCTTTCGTTTTGGAGGAAGCGTTTAATGTCCTTGAATCACTCTGATTGCTGGGTTCGCTGCTATTAAAAAGATTTTCAGGCTCTCTAGGTGCGGGAATCGGAGATGGTGACATAAGCTGTCTAAAACCATCTTCGCTACTAAACATTGCTTCATCGGTAAATTTCGATTGCCTCATACGTGGTGTTGGCGGTGTTAGTCCAACATCCTCATCTCCTAGGTCTGTGGAAAGGAAGGCTGGAGAATTACGCCTTGCTTCCAGCCTCTTTTCCCTGTCCCTCACTGCTCCAGCAATGGCTGCTGCAAACGGGCTGCTGACCCCTAAGCTGTCGTCGGGTCGGAGTTGCCCGGGTTGCTCTGAAGACTGGGGATCGATTTCCATGCTGCTCCCTTGGCTGCTTTTCCCACTGCTGCTGGTGGACGGCTCTTTCACAATAATCGTCGGGATTGGAATAGAACAGGTCTTTTCCGGACTGTCTTCAACGTTGGATTGTTTCACCAGCATCCCCTTCCGCCTCGCTGGTTTGGCCGGCACGTAAACTGCTTTGCTTGCAATCTTCCCAACCTCAGAATAGGGGTTTTCTGGCATCTGACCCCTCTTGTTCCTGAAATTTGCCTGGGATGCGGCACTCCGACTGTACAGGTCTTCCGAGTCCAGAGAGTATCGGTCCAGTTCTCGTCTGAAATAGATCCCTTTGTCCCTTATCATTGTTCCCACATTCTCAGGCCTAACCAAAGAAATTTTTGAACCTGAATTCTGATTAAACGGAGGCTTAATCGTTCCGTAGCTCCTTGATGTTGGGGATTTGGGAGAGTTGTACAGAGAGGGAGAAGGTGGCGGTGGTGAAGGAGGTAAGGACTGCGGTGGTGGTGGGATATCTTCAGAGGTGTCGGGCATTGAAAGACTTCTGGTAAACTTCAGCATAGGAGGAGCCAAAAACTGCCGTTCTTCCTCTGTTATTCCTGAAAATCAGAAAGTATATTTTAAACACTGTCTTCCACTAGGATACCTCAAATTGTGTTATTTCTGTATCCAACCTAAAATGCCAGGGTGCCTTCCGCATGACGTGGGGCACGTGCGCAATCACGAAAGAGGCTGATTCCTACCATAAGCATTGTTTCTTGTTGAACTTCCAGAGACCCAGATGCCCGAATTAGAAAGGATGCTACAGAATTTTAATTAAACTGATCATTGATGTGTAGGCAAATGTTTTGGGTTTATGTATCATCAAGGTAGCTGTAGAGAAGCACATTTTCTTTGAAAATTATTGAACGGGGAAGGCATTCTGCGCAGAAGAGGAGCTTATGCCTTGTCTAGCACTCTGCAAATGCACATCATAACGCAGCTTAGAAACCTAATGAATTTTTAAGATGCATTTGAAACTTAGCAAAGGGACTGTGAAGATTCTATTGGGGAAAAAAGCCATAATGTTTCATTTCAAAAGATGACATTATATTATTACAAATACGGCTTTTAACATAAACAAACTGGATAATATTGGGATAATTTAGACGCTAATTTCACATCAGCATAATGCGGTTCTAAAGTGATAAATATAACTTCTAAGTTTACTACCAAGAACGAAGCGAGCCCAAATTTGGTCTGCTCTTTTCTTCTCTTTTGGAAAACCATCTATTGTCATCATTTGGAATGAAAAAGGGGTGAATTTTATTCCATTTGATCAATAGGGATTCCTTTGTAAACTACGCAGCATTACAGTGCTTTTGCCTCAATACGAAAGAAAAAAGGAATAAGATTTTGCCGTAGGTAATGCATTCCAAAGGGCTTGTACGGATCTTTTTTTTCCCCTTCTGACTGCCTTTCCTCGATAGAGGGAACATTCTAAAGAAAGGAATTAAATTGTAACTCCGTAATACCTGCGTATTGCCGTCAAAGCAGAATGTGGAAATTACCTTATCTTACACACAAACTTCTTTTCTCATGAACTTTGTATAAAAATTAAACAGCCATTCACCGAGGTAAAGATGTTGGAGAAATACGCTTTAAGAAAGAAGCAAAGTTACTAAAAGTATGCGATTAATGCACAAGCAAACTATACATGAGAAGCATTTTACCTATAGATTTTTGTCTTCTCATTGTACCCCGAGGTATACCCAGAAAAGGACCTTGAGGACTCCCTGGTACAGTGGGCGTCATCACAGCAATACCCTGTCTCTCATACATGGACTACAAAAAAGCAAACAAAAAACCCCACAGGCATTAAAGCATGCAAGTCTTTCTCTCACATGTAAATAACTCTTCTGTCATATCTGCCAATCCGCTATCATTTTTTACTCAGAATTCTTATGGAAAATAACAAATGCGGTATTATTCTGGGGAGAAGGTGGAAAGAAAGGGAAGGCTGGGCTTTATTTATACGTTATTAAAATGACAACAGCTGTAAGTGGAGTTAGTCGAAATTATTTACAGGGCAACACGGTCGGTTTCCAGCACATTTTGTGTGCTGTAAGAGAAACGAAGCATTTTGTTTCATTCACTTCCAAAAATGTAGCCACACCCTGCGCAGGTCTTAAGGGTCCCTCTGCACCAAGCTGGGCGCTCCCCTCACTTCTGCAGAACAGCCCTGCTCTCGCGCACTCTCAGGGTGCCCTGCACAAGGTTACGCCGGCAGTCAGCATCCCGGCTAGGAACTGAGGAACGCCACCGGAATCCCAATGCACCCAGCTGTCCCTCCTCCTGCTAGGTCATTACACAGCTATTTGTTTTCTGCCTCTAAGAATAGCCTTAATTTCCTTCCATCCCGGGCTGCCGAGAACAGCAAAGTGCTTGTTGTATCAGGACTGATGCGCTTTCGGAGGCGCGGGTGATGGAGAAATACATCTAAAATGCAATTAAAACAATTACTTTTTTCACAGGCGAAGTTCTGTAAGAGCAAATTCTGCAACTGAGTAATCCAATTTGAGAGTTCTGGAGTTTAAATTTTTAATACGCGCTACAGTATTAATGTCAATTCTTCCCTTACAAATCATCATGTATTATTTAATCGAGACATTACGTATGCCACTTGGAATAATAAAAAAACCTGCGGTAAGAGAAACCTTCCCATTAGTGGAAATGGCGTGGCTGCGCTAACTCTGGTGCTGGAACGGAACGGGCGTACCTTGACTTTCAGCGAAGTTTTTTAGCTTGGGTTTAGCCTTGTACTGCCACCTTCAAGTTCAGAACTCAGTGGCGTCTCAGCAGCTCAGATTACAGGCAGAACACGCGCACACCTGGCTGAGTAACACTGAGCTAGCTATGTTGGTGATGTGACGGTCTCAGAATAAATACAAGGACACAACGAGAACAGGTTTATAGGGGTACTTAGACGCTTTGGTTAAAAAAAAACCCTATTATTAAGAAATACAGAGGAGGCCACGCCTTAGTAAGGTAATTAAAGCAAAATGAGTATACCAAGCAATGCCCGTAACTTTGTTTCTGTTGTATGCCCTGCCCGCTGCCAAAAGACCCCCTCCGGTCGGTTTCAGAAGCGAAAGCAGTATTTCACAGCTACCACTCACATTCATATCTGTAGCTGAGGGAAAACATCTACTAGAAGGCCGCTGTTTAATAGTTGCCACTCTTGAGTCCACAGTTGCATTGTCTGCAATTCTTGATGGCTTGGAAACTGGTACTATTTCATCCACCTTATCTGTAATATAAAAGTATTCAGTAAAATAAATATCATTTGTCCAGAACCTGAAAATTTCAGTATTGCAAGGTCAAAGGAAGAGATTTACTTTCCAAAAAAATGCAAAGAAAAAGGTTTTTTTGGCATTTTAACAAGGCAACGCTTGAGCATCATAAGTCGTGCAAGCCGAGCACTTTTTATTGCTGCTACATAACATGCATGCTTTAGTTTTAAGCCTGCATGCATTTAATGTTTACTTAGTGTGACTCGAAAAACAATCCTCTTCTTCAAACCTTCAAAATGTGAAGGGAGAATATCTATATAGAAATGGAAAGAAGACCTTTAGAAATAATGAATCCGTACAGCACTGTTTCAAATAGAGATAAGCAGACTGTACTTAGTCATCAGGATTTCAGTGATATTTTGGACAATAACAGGTACTCCAGAAGTGCTCTTTTATGCCTATTCTCCTCAAGTAATCACATCCTAATTTACTCACACTCTTGGATTATTAGATGCGCATTAGTAACTGCATCGTTTGTTTAAATGAAACTTTTATGTGTGTTTTATATTTTAATAACTGCCCAGTCTGGGAATGTAATTAGTTGTGGTCAGAAACGGACCAAATAGGCAAAGTCCAAATCTGAACGAGAACGTCAACGTTTGGATTTGGGATTCTGATCTACGGTATGACCTGATCACAAAATATAGGGAAACCTTTAATCAAGATCTTCCGAAGTTTAGAGGGTTAGTTTTAGCCCCGTCTCCAACTCGGGCCACAAACAAGGTTCAGCAGTATTTCATATGCACTGTTACTCCCTCAGACTGAAGACCTCAAAGCACCGTATAATCAACTAATCATAGTCTGACAGCTCCTTTATGGCCACTTCTTCTACTATGAACCTAGGGCACGGCGAAATTAAACGACCAGCCTAAGCCAGCGGAGTAATTCCACTTTTGAACCTGTACCAGAATCCAAACTTGAATCATACTAACAGGTTTCCTTACTCCGCCTTCCTCTGCATTTGCTTTCCTTCGAAAGCACAGACTGCGCTCTATCACGTCAATTTAGTGGCTTTTCCTTTGAAGTTGCACCAAAGCGCGGCTTAGTTATATAGCCCGTGGCATTTGTGTCAGCGAAGCACCTTAGCCTGGCTCCGAGGCGTCCACAGCGCCAGTCAGAGCAACGTTACTTCTCAGCTGTTAGATCCGTCTCCCAAACGACTGATCATTGGCTTCAGCAAACAAGGACAGCTACGTCATTAGGATACTATAGGCTTCAACCCCCCAGGTTTTCGGTGGTCTAGAGACGGTGTTCCTACGCCAAGTATCAGATTTAGGGATTTAAGTTTTACCTCTCACTGGAGAGCAGCGCGCTCGGGGCCCTGGATATGGATATGGATGGGAATAAGGCAGGAGGAAAAGAGCTTTTGATCCCTCTAAACAGTAGATCTGGCTGATGCAAGGATGGTATTTTAAATGGGAGAAGAAGAGAGGGAAGAACTTTTAGCCTTCTGGTTAGGAAGAAGGTTGTCCTAGAAGTGGATATTTCAGTGTCACAGGGGGTCAGGGAGCAGGCAGGAAAGGAAAGGTTGAGCAGAACCAGTAAGCTGAACACTGTTGAAAACTGTCTCACAAGAGTAATGCTGCTGTTTCTTTTCAATTGAAGTTAGCGTTCAATTCTTTTCATTGGTCTGCTTTATTTTTGTGTGTTTTAAATCATCCAGTGGAAGGAGAAAAGCAAAAAAATTCTTAAAAACATCACACGTATTCAAAAATAAAACAAACTTCAAGTCACGTTTCATAAGACTTTGTAATACAAACTGTGAACTTCTGAAAGAAAAATATCCGCACTTCTGCTCAGCAAAAGGCATCAGAAAACAACGGTGTAACCACGAACATTTGACCTATACAGCAAAAAATACGGCTAGACCGTAGAATCGTACTCAGGGGATCTATCGCCAAGAGCTTCAACTGGGCAGAGATTTCCTGTTAAGTCTCTCCCACCCTTTTCATCATCCCTGAAGCCAAACAACTGGGCTTTGGGATACAGAAAGAAAGAAGCTTTGGAAAGTGAAGCACTAGGTACTCCAAATCTGTAAATAAGAAATATAAATATACCATGTAAGAACTGATCCCCTTTATTTTTAACAGACACATGTAACCATATACCCATTCAGACAACGAAAAGCTACAGGGAAAGAGTGATGAGGCTATGACAGACACTTGAAAAGCATGAAGATATTTGTTTGGGGATGGAACATACGTACCCTCCAACTGCACTGATTTGGCTAGACAATACTAGAAGTCAGATCCCAATTTTGGATCTGACCAAAATATCAGTTGGTACCAATTCTTAATACCATCTACTATTCCCAGTCGGAAAAAACCCCTTTGTTTTGTGGAAGTTTATTGCAGGTTTCTTGTCTGTAGACGGGTTCTCAGTCCTTCTCACCCTACAGCTGCTCCCATTCAAGTGGTGCTTTGTGCCGTGCCACGTCCAGCTAAAGCACTCGGAAATGGGAGAGCAGAGCAGGTTAAAGCTGAAGCTGCTTTGCAAGGAACTCTGTAGGGGTTCCTGGCGTAGTATTTCCAACGGCAGCACTGCTACGTCTGCGCAGCTTCTTCTTTTGCTCTACTGCCTTGGATCAGAAAGCAACGGTAGAGTAGAGGTGGTCATTTTTGAAAGCTACGACAAAAAAAAAAAAAAAAAAAAAAAAAGGCGAAGCTGCAGCAGCAGCCAGCGTGTGGAACGAGATTGACTCTAAACGGCAGCAGCTACGTGGCGGGTCCTGCAGAATACGTCAAAATCTTAACATCTGGCCGCAAACTGCACCGCACTTCTGAAGTGAAAGCACTATGTAAAACAAAAACATTCTCACTGTACTGTCAAACGTGCTCATTAGGCCAAGAAAATAAACTGGCTGAATTGTACTTAGCTTCATTCAAACTCATCCCAAAGAAGTGAGACGTGAGCATACTGGGACAAACTTGCGCCTGCCTTTGCCTCTAACCAGGCTCTTCGTATCCACAGTACCAGCGTGCAAACCATGAATGCACCAGAGACGCATGTTCACAAGGCCGCACATACTGGAATAATTTGTCAGGCTTACTAATCGGCTCCTCT
Organism: Vanellus vanellus; assembly: GCF_965231255.1. Classification (NCBI taxonomy): domain Eukaryota; kingdom Metazoa; phylum Chordata; class Aves; order Charadriiformes; family Charadriidae; genus Vanellus; species Vanellus vanellus. Next base: position 3,122,457 of record NC_138911.1, on the reverse strand, counting down.
CCCAACCTCCCTGCGAGCTTAAATACTCTGCAGCATGCGCGTCTCGTCCCGATGAGAGGGGCATCTTACAAGCTTGTGCTGGAAATTCTCTGAGGATACCTTTACCAACAGTTTTAACAAAGGAGATATCAAAAAGCCACGGAATGGGCGCAAAAATTTGCACCCGGTGTGAGGTGTGTCGACAGCGCGGCCAAAGAAGCACGCCTCCGACGGTATTCTGAAAAGGAACGCAGCTGGATGGAGGTGGAAGGGAAGAAATATTCTGCCGTGGAAAAAGCCTAGGCTGGAGGTTGGCCATGCCAGCTGCATTTCATCGTTAAACCGGTCAATCAGCGAAGTACAGCCACAAGCACGCACGCACACACACGTATAAGGGAGCAGTTTGTGGCTGACTGGTAGAGTAACAAAATACTATCTCTCTGCTTTCCTGTGAATGACTTCTGTTTCGCAGAAAGACGGGGAAGAGGAGCCTATGGCTCGCTGGACAGAGAGCGCAGCTCAGCTGTCGTCACAGAAGAGGATTTTTAGGCCTACAATCGCTCTCTAGTATTTGCCAGAGGAGGAATTCATCACTGCTTTGCCATATAAACTCTTCTGAACCTTTACGAGAAGTTACAGCGGTATCTTGAGAGTCAAACACAGGAGCCATGCTACACCTGTGACAATTAGTCCCCACCGCTCCAGGGGCTCCTGGTAACAGCATCCTTTCGGAGAACTGTCAGGGATACCACACGTATAAGCCAGTCTGATGCCTCTGCATGCATATAGCAATTTGAGTGCCACTATATTAGATTCCCCCGAGAGAGGCAGCACCAACAGATATAAAAGAATTTATCGCAAAGTGCGTTTCCATCTGCCCTGCGGGTTACCAATCGCACCCCTGCGCTGCTCGGGGCGCCAGCCCTCAGGAAATTAGGCGGCCTAAAGGCACAGAAAGTACTTGCATTTTATCAACGTGTAGGTCGTCTCTGATGAAAAGCTCTTAATCACAGACATAGTAGCACAGTACCCAACAGCACGTCGTGACTGTTACGTTCTCAAGAGGTCTGGCTGCTAGGCAAGTTGCTTTTTTGGTCTTTTTTCTTAAATAATTAATATCTGTGATAATTAGAGGGGACAGTCTCCTCCTCAAAGATTTGTTGCGGGAGATGGCTCTTATCCCCACAGAACACGTTGCTTAGTCGCTCCCGTTTCAAATCCCCAGACTCTCTCAGAGGAAAAATTATAATGCTGCCCATCAAACCACCAGATCCATCATAAAAGGAACTTTGAAAATGAGAGCCAGGTGCCTAGATAGATCTGGTGGCACGTCACTACACAGGCCCCAAAGGAGAAATATGAGGTATGATCCTGGCAACATTACTTATCGTACGACATAGCCAAGACACGTGGATTAGCTCCACCGAGGGTCTTAGAAAGTGAGCTGGTCAGACCCACAGAGGATAAGAATGATCATGATCCGGTACAGGCTAACCCCGACACCTCAGGCTGGCATGCCAGAAACACCAGGCAAAGACTGATCGAACACACTTTTGGAGGCGAGTATTGCCAAGACCTGCATACTTACCACCAAGTCCGGGGCGCTTGCTCAGAGGGGGTGGGATAATGGAGAAAGAAAACTCAAAAAACAGCTGCCTCAAGAAATGACTTGTATTTGTAAGAAAAGCAATGAATGCCTGGCACAGAGTAAAAAAATGCTCGTATGAAGTTAAAGTGAAAGAACAGAGGCAAATGCTCTTCAAATACCAGCAGCACACATCGTTAACAGTGCAAAGATAAACTACAAAATGTCAGACTAATCTAGTCAGCCAGGATACAATGTTAGCCAATGTAGGAAATGGTTGAATTCTGCCACCGATGGCCTTATGGCTAAGAATTAAAAGGACAGGCACATTAAAAAAAACCCTAAAAATCCTATGGTGTGGTTATTTTTTCTTCCCTCCCCCTTTTGCCTGGCGCGTAGGCATGGGCAACGAGGCCCTCTCGGTTATGGCTCTCTGCAGCCGGCCACTGCGACAAGGCAGCGTGGCCTGCGGTGGTTCTCGAGAGTCGCTCGTCCCTTCGGCCCCTGGTAAGCACACAGTGGAGGATGCCACTGCGTCCTCACCAGTCCATGTCGAGGCACAGGTTAACTCGACATGAGGGGTGGCTCTTTGGGAGATGCGCGTTTCAAGGACCTGCGTCCTTGGCTGCTTGAGGAAAGCTAGAATCTCTGACAGGTAGTTATGGATGGCTCTTGTGGAGGTAGCCACAATGCCCAGCTGCAGCTCCATACGGCCCATGGACTGTGACATGAGACCCATGGACTGTGCATGCTCCCTCTTGATATTTTCCAGCAGCTGCACAATCCTACTGTTGGTTTCCATCAACAGCTTCTCTCCCTCTGTTAGCTGGGGCTGCCCTCTCCAACCCCGATCCCTAGGGACAGGCTCAACACCGCGGTGCTCTTCATTCAGCTCATCATTTCCCTCCTCCTCAGGAGAGTCACTTTCAAACTGAGGAGTCCTACTGAGTGACTGATCCCCGGGAGACTGTATGTCCATGGTACACTCCGGAGTCCGCGCTGGCGTTTGAAATCCCTCAAAATCCTCCCCAACGTTGCTGTGCGTTTCAGACGAGGACAACGGCCACTGCCAGCTCTCTGTGGTCCTGGCCGGCGAGTCTTCGTCAGAGGCAGGCACCGAAGATTCCTGTTCTTCGGCCGGCGTGGACGGCGAGCTCCCTCGGTGACGGCTGGCTTGCCCCGAGGATCCAGGAACCTCCCCATCTTGTTCCCCAGTGACATCTGGCAATCAAATAGAGGAGCAACAACCACTGTATCTGAGGCCAGGCAGATGGAGGTATCTACATGCATTGGACAACACATAGAAAGAAGCCAGTTGGGAAGCCAGAGTGTATGTGTTTGGGCAAACGGAAGGGCGGACTCAAGTTTAGTGACTGCATTGGGCACGTGGCAGTTGCCGGTATTAACCGCTTTTGGTGTAAATGCACACTGTCCTGTACCCATAACACACACAGCCATGCTGCATCCCACGGCAGGAGCTACCAATTCACCTCATCGTGACTGTGACAGGAATGTCAGTGAACCTAGCGAAAAGCTCACCTATGCACTGCAGTGGTGTCAGTCAGAAATCCCTGGGACGAGCTCAGGGCCAAGTGTCCAATTGAGCTTCCTGGGGTGCCAGATGTGCTCCACCACTGGCTGAGGGCAGCCCTTTGTTGTTCTGAAGCACTGCTGGCTATCTTCGCTTTTGTCCGACGTCTCACGTCACCCCCACCCCCCCGTGCGCTCTCTCCCAAATCACTGCTGCAGCGCGACGGTGGCCGTCCACAGCATTTATCCCGCGAGCAATGCCCTCCCCAACATTGGCCGGATTTTCTTGTTCTTTTCTCCAAAGGGTAGGTAACGCTATCCGAGGGCATTGCTCGCCGGGATCTCATCGGCTTCTGAAAATAAACTTAGTTTTGCCCTCCCCTGGCTACCTCTTCCCTTGCCTGAGGGCACAGGGTGGAAATCTGGGTGCGCGTGGCGTGCTTCCCTGTGGCAACTTCCTGTGCAAAGAGGCATTGTTACACATGGTAACGAGGAGGAAATTGCGTACGTGCTTACTCTAAATCCTCCCCGAGGTAAAATGCACTCCCAAAGGCGAGGAAGGGCTAAGCTTTTTGCACCCACAGCGATCGCTGGCTCACGGTAGAGCGCGATCTGCCCAGCACCGTTCTTGATTACGTGAGGCAGTGGCCGTAACTCTCACCCTTTCCATGCTCCAGATAAAAAAATAGGAGTCCGCTTTGGGTTGTTGTTTTTTTTGGAGGGGGGGGGGGGGGCGGGGGACAAATTGGTCATCAGAAATTAATCTGGGGTGGTCTGGCTAACGTGCTGCAGTAGGGTAGCCCAAAGAGCCTGCGTTCCTCAGGCTCAGGCAAGGGGCCCCCGAGAGAAGCGCTGCTGTCGGTGCGACTGTCACCCCAACGGCAGTGGCCGGCTGTGGCTCGCCGGCCGGCCGCGCTGCTCACGCTACAGGGGTCTGAATGCCAGAGCGGCGTCACGCCTACTCTCTGGCATCCCGGTCCTGAAAAATGTTATTTTTTAAGGATTAATCTCTGCTCTTTGAAATACGTGATAGGCTGCTCTTCAGACCTCAGTTTGAAGCTGTAAGCTTCCATCCGGAAGGTGTTGCTGAGGTCGTGTTAAATGATACTTCTGGTTCTGTTTATGAATTAGGACTTTTTTTTTTTTGTCTGATTTTTTATTTTTATTTTTTTATTTTGTACGGTTTTTTATTTTTCTACGAAAGCTCCTTCTGACAGACCCGAGGATCCCTCCTCCTATGTATCAGTCCCTGTCGACCCTGTTGTGGCACTCATCATTTCTACACCCGAGTGCCTCCAATGTTATACTGCTCTAAAAGGGATTCAGTGTGGCTTAATATGATTATGTTTTTTTAAAGGCTAAAATAATGGATATTATTCGTGCATTTAGCATATTCACTACTTCAAAGTATTCACATTCAAAGTATTCACATTCTGTCTGTGTCTGGCTGGACTGTCCAGTTGCATGTTTTATGGAAAGTGAGGATGAGATCGTATTTGTAAAAAGGCATGAGCTCCTTATGAAAATGAATTTTAGGGACAAACTGTCATGCAATCATTGGCTCTTCCACTCCATGGAGACTTGAAAGGGACTGTATATCAACCTAACCGTAACAACTAGTTCTTCCCTTGCAATTCTTCTGCCCCTTTGCCTAATACAGCCGTAGCTGCAATCCTTCATTAACAAATCTCTCTTAACAGCTGTAGTGTAGGACCATGAAATTATTTCTCAGCATTCTCCTATTTGAGTACACATGAAAAAAAGAACAAAAAACCAGGGGACCTATTTGTACCACACATAGCAAACACACATTTCAGTTAAATTCTATGGAATCGGAGAAAGATAAGGGATCATATATATTCATTCTGGCAGAGCCACTGGTCATACAAAATGTCTCTGTATTTCTTTTGACATGGCATCAGAAAATTCCCCGTATTTGAAAACTCCATTTTCCTGACAAGTGTTCTAAGCAGAACCCACCTAGCAATTGGTAAGTAATAGAACCAAACTGAATTAAAAGTCGAAAACTGAAGCAAAACAAAATAAAAAAACCCTCCCAACCCCACATTAATTTATGAATATTTCTGTAAGTAGCATCGCTGGGTTTAGTGTGTTCAGGTTCAGGGGGATGGTAACACTTTTGTTATTTGTGCATGTTTCCACATCTGCCAGAGGCTCGCGAAGAAAAGTTTCTCTGAAAAAGCACAATAAATTTTTGCAAAGTTCCTAATTCTCTACGAAAATTTACCACTTGCTATCCTCCTAATCGTTATTTTCAGCCTCTCAGAGCTGAAAGACCAGCATCTGGCACAGGTGGCCAATAACACAAATGACAAAGAGCACAAGCAAACAGCCTGCGAAAACCCATGGGCAGAAGGTTAATTGTGGAAACTACTGGCGAATACTTATGAATAATGAATACATTCACAGGTTTTTAGGACAGGTTTGTTAACTTGACTAGCAATGAAAAGGAATATTCATAACTGTCATTATTCGTAACAAAGTGTTCAACGACTCTAGCGACTCCGGTTTCTGGAAGCTTTGTGAAGCATCGAGGTGGGGCTCGGGGAAAGCGAGGGTGCGTCACAGGCACGGCCTTACACACGCTGTCGGCCACTACAGAGCGGTGGTGGGAAAACTGCCTGAAGGCCAACGGCTGACACCACCTTGATGAACGTGTCAGTCTCTGCCCAATACAGCCATTCCTTGCTGACCAAAGGTCGCCCTCAATCGAGAGCGGATCTTGGCGAGACGATTGCACCGGCGGCTAGGTTGGTGCGGTGGAAAAGGTGTGCCGGTTACAGTAGGGGGACTGGGAAACTTGGTTTGACCAGAAACTGTCCTTATCGGCCAGAGAAGAGCCTGACTGCTTTGAACGGCTGCCGACAGTCGGATTAAAGCCGGCTGAAACAGTGACCTCAACTAACTGCCTTTACCTCAGTTCCTTGGCGAAGGGGGGACTTTCAAGAAAAAAAAAAAACCAAAACCAAACAAGAAAAAAAAAGAGAGAGAGGGCACTAAGACTGTCAAGTCAGAACTGGCTACGGACCAAACTATGTATCAACATGGCTGATCTTACTTGGCTAGTAATTTGCTTTAAAAAAATCTCTCTCTTTGCGACTCAAGCTTTAAATACAAAGCAGCAGCACAGCGAGCTTCCTCGGGTGGGAAGCAAAGGGAAGAGGTCCGATTCTCTGATCTTTTTAGTTGTTTCCACCTCAAACACCATTCCTACATGCAGCATTTTGCTCACAGTGATATATATATATACGAATTACAGGCAAAATAGGTCACTTTTACATCTTTTATAGATATCTTTATACTTATACCTAGTGATACCGGCCAACAAACCGGCAGTCTGCAAAGCCGTGACTTGCTTCACGTTCCTAGCGTCATGTCCCCTGCTCTGACTGGGCATGACTCCCGTTTTGATCCCTAAATGACCAAGTAAGGGAATCAGAAGGGAGCACGCGTATGGGCTAAAGGAAGTATAAACCTCTGGAAGTCAGTGACCCACTGCACTTTAACTTTCGCCTTTGATCCCCGTGAGCACTATGCAGCTATTTCCAACGGTCACGTGGGACTCACAGGTTTCTGAAGACTTTTTTGTTTGTTTGTTTAACCTCACTGATTCTGCTGTGTTTAAAGGAAAAATGAGATCTGTTATTAAAGTGGTCCATGTAATAGTAACTAGTGAACCTTCATCAGTGTCCTGGCTATGGTCCTTTCTTTCCTGTCAGACAGGTCCTCTGTTTCTGCAGCGAAGCCCATAGCGGCCGCCTGTTTGCACTGGGCTCATACAGAGCTCGGTCTGATGCAGTAGGTCAGCAATTGCTCCTGGTGGCCACAGGAGAACTGCTCCATCTTTTGTGCCTGCAGGGGGGACCTGTGGTTTGCCCGATCCTGTTCTGAACACGGTGATTAGAAGCCAGGGTTATTCCAGCCTTTAGGTTCGTGAATATATCCATCGTTTTGGAGCACTGCTATACCGTGCTGTCTCTTTGCACCAGTGAGAGTCCTTTAAGTTTGTTATTAGGCATATTTAGGATTGTAGCAATTATTGGGTTGAGATACACAGAGAACTGAACAGTCGGTTGAGCTGTAAGGGCAAAGGACTGAGACAGAGGCCAAGAACAGAGCAGGGCTTTGGATATAGACAAACTTTAGAGACATCAGAGGTATTTCTTTAACTTTTGTTCACTGAAGAACATTTGAGATTTATGCCTGTGTGGCGCCTTACCTGCCACTTGGACTGGCAGTTGATCCCTCCCCTGAGATGTGCTGCTCTTTAAGAATCCCTCCTTTTGAAATCCCACCATTTCTGTTTCACCTCTGCTACTGGATCGTTGCCTTTTCCATTATCTTTCCTTTTCAGATTCCCCACCAGTGGAGCTGGACGTGAGGGGTGGGGTACCGTCTTCCTGCTGACAGGTAGGTGGAGATGTTCCTTGGCCTCACCAAGTGGGCCAGGAGCTCAACAACAGCGGTAACACAGTTGGGGAGCTTCCTGGGACCTGCCTCTGCTGCTCTGGACCTGGGCCTCTGCCTGTATCTGCATCATGCCTCCTGGGGTGGGTGCATTTTTCAAACTGCTTAGGTACCAAGGTGATAGGTGCCTTGTAAATACCTAAGATAGATACAGACAGAAACTGTACCAGGCGCAATCAGTTATGCAAAACTTCATACAATGCCAATTGCACCTATATGCTGTAGCATCACCCACCTTTTCTAGCATCTGCAGTCAACCAGTCAAATATTTGGCACATGTGTTTTTCCTTTGGAAAAGTGATGGGAACACAGGACATTCAGTCTTCCTTGGTGTCAACAGGTCTAGGCACATAGCCCTTAATGTCAGGTACTGCATGTGCACATATTTTGTTCCATCGCCTCCCCTGAATATGAGTTTGCAAGTTTAGTTTAGTTTCTTTCGTTAGCCGATAGAATTTGCTTCCTTGTCAATAATCTGCAAAAATCAGTTACATAAGCAGTACTAAAACTAAAGGGGTAGCCTTTACCTGTGCTTATTAAAAATGCATAGAGATTTGTTTCAACTGCATAAAGATACGGTTGTGGGGTTGCTCTTATCTTACGGATTACATTTCTTTTCTTTTTAACTATAAGTAGCTTGGTTTTAGCATAAAGACCAGGAGTGATTATGCATATGATTATAAGTTTGCGTGTCTGGGGGGAAAAAAAAAAAAAAAAGCACCTAAAACAGGTAGTTGCACTTATTTACACTGTATTCCTTCTAGATTTTTGGCACTTCCCATATATATGAAAAAAACCTTGCCCTGCTCAGTTTGTAAAATAATAGCTGGGAAGTAACTCGATAAATGCATCAGGGTGAACGTCTGTGGGTGGGGAGAACTGTGGAAAACAGTACGTATGGGAATCTAGAGAACGCTTTCAAAGAAACAGATGAACAAAATTCTAGAACAGCTTTCCAGTACTAATGGGGTGGTAGCAGAAAGATGAGAACCTACTGATTTCAAAAGAAAGCTGGATCGGACGACAGAAGTTCATAGATAATGTTGCTTGTCACAGAAGCAACCACACTTGATGAATAGATCTCTAGTGCCTCTGGGGAAAACCAGGTGACTCCTATCTGCAGACGGTTCAAAATGGATCTCTGTGACATTAGCTACGCCCACTGAAAACTATCGTCTTTCTTTTTAGCTATTCGAATAAGAATAGATGTATAAAAATTCGTCAAAGACCACAAGTAGGCAAAGTATAACGAGGCCTTCAACATAACGCTACGAATTTAAAGACTAAACTTAGGTAAAGCATTGTTTCAGAGTAAGAATATTAAGATTTAAATCCAAATTTGGTTTTTATGATCCCATTTAGAGGAAAGAAACGCAAGTTCAGCCTACAATTAAGTCACGTAAATGTATAGTTAAAATATATACAGAAATGGAACGATTTGAGTTTTCATTTAGACAATTAGGCTAATCCTCATAAATCTGCCACCACGAGCACATTTTAATCTGGAATTAACTTTTTCCAGCCCCACCCCAAACGAACAATTTGCAGGATCGTGCTTAATCGCAATGCCGAAACCACGTATTTACCACACTGCAAACAACAGGCAGAGAATATTACTTTAGCAGTTAGCATAATGAGGAAAGAACAAAAGTGCTTTGCAATACAGTCAAAACCATAAACCATTTGAAACACTTCCCTTCTATGAAAATTGATTAAAAGGACTTGTATGTATGTTCTCTGGGGTACGGTCAACTCTACAGAGTACACTAAAGTCCAAAAAAGGGAAAATTATGTAAAATAAATCAGTAAAACATAAAAACTTAGTGACTAAAAGGAATCATTTAACATTGAGTATCTATAAATACCATTACATGACTTACGAAAACGATTTGTATGTATTTACAATAAAGAACCAGCAAAACTTTCTTGAAAGAAAGTCTTACTTGTTTTTCTAGGGCTGAAAATATCTTCACATTAGTACATATAAGTCACATTTACATGCTGTAATCACACCATCAAAATTAATTTTAAGGAAGGCAGAAAACCGATAGGTTCAAATTCTCTCCACAGATACAATTTTCAAGTACCAGCTCTTTAACAGTATGTTCAATTAAAGAAATAATTATACAGGCATTTAAAATGCACCTGCAATCCTCAAGCCTTACAATTCAGCCTACCTTGAAAGAGGAATGGTCATTGTCTAACACTGGTTTCTGTTTAAGAACAAAAACAAAGCAGAGAATATAGTCAATACCCACTCCTACCCTGCAAGCCAGGTGGAATTTAAGTGGCAATTTGACGTTCTGTTTAAGAGACAGCATTTGAAAATTTGGCCTAGTCACAAAAGAAAGGCAAGCAACCGAAAGAAACCAAAAGGAAAGGTGGAGGACCTGAGGCGCTTGCGGCCTTCTCTGTTCTTACACTTACTCTCACGCTGCCACACCGAGGGGAAAAACCAAACAAACTATGATGAATTATCTAAAACCATTTATTTTTAATTATATTAGAAATTAATTAACATGGGTATATGAACATTTGAAGAAAAAAAAAAAAAAAAAAAGAGAAATAGCAGCAAAGGGAGTTTTGAGATGAGGGAGGTAAGTCCTTCATCTCCCTGGCTCCTGAAAAAGAGAGAGAACACATTAAAAGTGCTGGAAAAGGTTTCCACTGCCCTAACTGTACCACGTCGGGAAACACATGCAATTTTTACTCTTCCTCGAGCACTCATGACTTTGAATACGTGGTTAGATGTTCAATTAACAATATCTGAGTATAGCACGTGACGCTCACATATGGCAACGGATTTAATTAGTTTGTTTCGAAATGCTATAAACCCCGTGTTTTCTTTAACACTTACAATTCCTTTTCCAACTTCTTTTATACCATTGTCTTGTTTGGCTGATGCAGAAAGGTTTTGAAAACCTTTTCAATTACTGTCCTGTAGCAAAGAAAAACAAGTATCACGAAAGGGCGCTACATACTCCAGAATAAGCCGATAAGTTCAAAATAATACTAGTGTAAACGAGGAGAACACCCACGCAGAGACTCAACTGACCTCCGCTCAGGATTCCCAGGGTTTTCAAAACATTAGTTAAGGCTGCCCACTTCCAGCAGCACAAACCCCGCTTCCAAGAAGTGTTCAGTCCTGAGAGTCAGCGGTTAATGTAAGATTCTGTGCCAAAAATTGTTCATCAGCACATTGCCAGCGAGGTGCCGAGTTTTTTTTTTTTTTTTTCAGTGGAAAACACAGGGTTAGCATTGTTCTCCCTGAAACATGCCAACTTTCCATACTTTTCTCTTGCAAAGTGTTTTAAAAGCACGTATGTCGTAGGCGTGGTCCTAATCCTCTACCTTCTTACGCCTCTGTGAATTGCCCATGAGTTACGCTACAAGTCAGACAGCCCGTAACCTTGCTACGTCAACGAAAAGACAGGGCCCGTATTCTTTCACACATATACTTCACAAAATCCACCCGGAGTCACTGCTTTACGCTTGCGAAAAACGACAACCCGATGACAACCTTTATCTTATTATTATATTGCTATCTCATTAGAATTTCAAATGTGTAATGCAAAGCAATTACTTACAAGGATACCCTTCAAGCATTCTTCATTGAGTCTGATGCCTTTTGCTCTCGTCTTCTGAAATACAGTGTCTGGTGAAGATCAGAAAACCTTCTTCCTACATAGAAGCACCGCAGATGCTGGAAACTATCAAAGGAGCCGACGTTGTGAGTGCTGTAAGAGTTGCTCTGATGGCATCTCCATTGTTTCCTGCAGACAAATCTCCATCATCAACTCCACCACAGTGAACTAAAAAAACGATTTTTGAACCCAGACGTCTTTGTGAGTGGTGTCTTCAAACATAACACAGCACTGTAAGCTAATCCGCTGCTTGGCATTCATTTATATATATTTGCTCTGCAATTTCATTGTTTCAGATGCCATTAGAATGTGCCACCTTTGAAACAATGGACAACGGGAATGGGATGAAGTGTGAATGCTTATTGCAGACAGAGCTAATAATATTTCTTTTGAATGCCATCAACTGATATTTTTCTAGTCAAATGCCGCTAAGACTTGATGCCAGGTAGCAATATTCTGCGTTGATGATATCACAGTTACTCTGTATCTGAGAGGTGGTACTAGTGTCTAACCTCTTCAAAGGAGGAAAACCCTACATTTGTATTTGGCACTGTAGCCCACATCAAAACCCAAAGACCAGTATCAACACATATCAAGGGATTATTTTGTATCAGTTACCATATCGAACCTAAGAACAAACAAACCACTCCCGCTAGCTCACAACTGACACTTGTGTGACACTGTCGAAGTAATATTTATTAACGCAGAAGAATTATTTATCTTGCCGTTCCCATTTCACTATGACAATTTAACCTGCTCTGTTCTTAGTTTTCTACTTTCTCTTAGAGGCTTTTTGTATTAGCTTTTTAAAATTAAACACCGTCCGCTTTAGCTTTCACTGAAAATCCCCAATTACTCACTAACTCAAATGCAGGTCCTGGCAGTAACGAAAGCTTAGGAGCATGAAACTTTTAAATCACGTATCTAGACATTGACAGATTTCAGTTTATGGATGTGTTCCTTAAGTATCATATCATTTTAAAATTCTCCATCCACACGAAGTTGTCGACAAACAAGTCAAAACGAAAACCGGAGGAAAAACCCTTTAAAAATAAGCTTTTCATAAGCCACGTAAACTTTTACTGAACAGTTAAATTTATTTTTTTTTAGTATTAATTTTGAAACTCTGATGATACCTATTTTCTGTAGTGATGATGAAAATTATGACCAAAAATATTTTCTTTTAATGCTTTAGAGTACTTCCAAATCTTCATTTTAATTTGATGCACAAATTATTTGGTTATCCTTCAGTATTAATGGGCTAACTACACATTACCTAGAATTAGATTTTAAGTACTGCCTCCAAAAAAATTGCTGCTACAACTAACTGTTAGCTTACATGCTGCCAAAACTTACTCATTCAACAATTCTCGAAAACCTACAAGTCCCAAAAGGAACAAGAAGGCCTCTTCCCCCTCCCCAATACCCCGCAAAATCCAGAAAGTAGTTTTACTATGGAAAACACGTCCCCTCCAAACATACATTTTGAGGTTGGATGCTCTCCCTCTGAGCCAGGCCACTACTGTAAGCAGAAAGTCAGTGGCACGGATGAAGTACAACTTACATTTTGGCAATTTGTGATATGTAACTGCAGTAAAAGGATAATACTGTCCATGCCATACCGCTGCGAACCTGAGGACTTTATTACCTGTCTCTTTAGATGCAAAAGTTCTACCTTTTATCCCGAATGTACAAAATACAGCCTACGTCCTTCCCTTCTCCTATCCTCCCAGTGAACCCGAACCCCTCTCAAAAAACAACCAACAAAACCAGTCAAACAGATCCACGCAGGCCATTATTTTCATCTTACTGCCTCCCTCGCCTACGACCCAGAAAACTGAATTTTTGGTTGACAGAAGATTCTACAGTAACAACGGAAAGATATTTTTATACGCTGCCAAAACGCATTTTTTTTCAGAAAAATAGCAGCAGCAATGGGGCTTATTCTTTCATATTCTCTGAATGGAGAATAGAAAATATCACTAGCTGGAACCCCTGGTAGCGACCTGAAAGGAGGTCAGGAAAGAGCAGAAAAATAAAGAGTGGAAAATCACCCGATTTTGTCCCGGTTTACGTTAAAAAGCAAAAGCTTCCCCGTTGAGCGAAGACACTGCCTCCAGCCTAGCTTTCCTTTCCGTGACACTGAACTTTGCTGAAAAGCGGGACGTGGACTGTTTCACCAGCCCTCGCCCAGGGGCTCAGGGAGGTTTGAGCCTCCTCCTCGGGCGAGACGCCATGAAAACGTGCGGATGACACAATCCCTGCTCAGGAGAGCTTCCAATCTGAGAAAGCAAAATAACATACAGGGGCATGGAAAAATACAGCTGAGCACAAACAAACTCTGTAGACATATATATATACAGTGACATTTATAAAAACTATTAAAATAGCACCGCCGTGTCTCTAGCTGCCCCTCTGCCTGGCCCTCGTTACCGAGGGGATTGCTTCACTGGGATCACAGGGGAGGTGGGTCTTTAGGAGAGATTTCAAGGAGAAGGTGGTGGCCTTACGAATCAGTTCAGGGAGGGCACTTCATGCATACGGGACACGCGTGGAAGATGTTCTATTGAAAAGTTAAAATTGTGCAGAGCAGCATTTCTCCAGGTCACAAGTTCGAGTGTTGTGTGCAAGATCCCTATTTCCTGAGACAGAGACGGTGTGGTTATGGGAGTAACGGTCGGCCATTAAAAAGACAAGCGAAATCACTAACGTAGGACTACACTGAGGATACGTTACTGGCCACGTGCTCTCTGTGGCTGCCAGGTAGCACAGTAACTGTGAGGAGATGGTATGGAAGGGTTTGGAAGAGTTGGATACAAAGAAGGAAAAAAAGGCAAGATGCAGGAAAGGAGACAAAAGGAAGAAATGTGGGGAATATTTTCAAATGTAGTCTTCTGCTTGAGTTCTTAGTGTGTTTGCGATTTATTAACTAAATAACTAAAAAACATATACAATAATTAATGTACATTTGACACCATAAAATAAACTGGACCATATGCCAACATTTACATTATGTTATTATCCTTCACTATGGAAAGGTGAGAAACAGGTTAAACAAGAGACAAAATGCTTCCCCTTACCCTTCTTCTTCCGTACTGAAGCTTGGAAATAGAAAGGGAATGAACTGTGAATCAATTCTGAAGGTAATTTTTATATGCTAAATCCTCGTCTGTCATTCTGAGCACAAACATTTTTCTTCCCTCTAAGAAGTTACTCTCCCTTCCAGCCTCTACTACGCACGTATCTATCAAAGCACAGCAGATAAACAGCTTGCCAAAAGCACAGCTTATCAGCGTGTATACCCTAACTATAAGAAATCGCTCCCCTGCAGATATTAGGGATACGCGTACAATTTTTTTTTTTCCTAAATCCCTTTTTGAAAACAGTAACTGGGGCAACTTATTGATACCAGGGCTTTCAAACTACCATAACAGGGCGTTTTCAAATCTTTGCAGGTTGAAGTGGAAAGGAATCATTAGCACACGTTCTCTGCCATATTTTGGATTAACTCATTCGAAAGAGAACAACTGAGATGGCCTGCTCAGTGTTACGGAGGACGGAGTAGCTAAAAACATGCCAATAAAACCGTAAGTAGAATTCAGAGCCAGACAGAGGAAGGGACTGTAAAGACTGTAAGATGTATATATATATTTTTTTTTTTAAAGTGATGTTGTTTAGCTTAGCTAGGAGAAGTTACAAAAGCATACGCTCTCAGGGAAAACAAATGGGGAATTTCTATTTCTCTTTTTCTTCTATTACATAACAAGGGACATTCAATAAAATTAAAGGCATCACATTTAAAACCAATAAAAAGGAAATACATTTGTACACAGCACATAATTAGCCTGTGGAATTCTTTGCCACGAGACATTATTGAGACCACGAGCTTCTCCAGTTCAGAAAAAAGATTACACATATATATTGATGAGAACATCCACAGTGCTCATCTGTACAGACTTCCTATTTCGTTTGCACGTATATGTTACGAAACGAATGCCTATTCATTAGATAGCTTAACGGATATAGAAATGTGGGTGTTCTCATAGTTCATACACATGTCCAATATATACACATATACATATAAAGATATATAAATTCTATATAAATACACACATACAATCTGTGTTTTATGTCAGAAGACAACTTTTAACTGATGATAGTGAGAACATTTTCTTTTTGGAAGCTGGTTCGGTTGTTGTGCAAGTTAAGACTTCTCGTTCCTTCTGATAATAGCCCTTTTACAGGACAAATATGAAAACAGGTAGACCACAGATGTTATTTCTAACAGTAGTCATATTGTTTGCTAGGGTGGCAAATGTTCGGGGTACCGTGGAACCCGTATTTACAGTCTTGTTTAGGAAGAAGACAAACTTCTGCCATGCCCTAGTCCCTAGTACTACTACAGCTTTCTTAGGGGACATCCACTTCTGGAACGTGCCTCAGGACTGTTCTCCAGAAGAGGGAAGTCTTGCCACCGTAATATTTGCCCCCTCTGCATAAAGTTAGGGACGGGAAATGTGCTTAAAGATTCAAGTATGTCCCACGGCTGCCAGTCACAAGAGTTGCAGGGGTTTCTGCCAGCTGATGAGAACAAACAGCAGATCACGTACTATAACCTGAACAGGGGGGTGAGAAAGCTAAAATACGGTGGTCGTCACTGCAGAAGTGACTTTACTATTAATGAGCTGTTTTCCCCTAGATGAGAGGGCTGCTTCTCTCTGCTTTAAGAACGGGATCTACTGCGTAAGACTGAAAAGTAAGCGAAGTAGAAGAATACTCGCAGTTGGAATTGCAAAGGGGGATAATGAAGGGGGAAAAATTTCTGTCCCCTTGGGAAAGTTTGTCGGTAAGCCGGCCAAGTCTTACAACCCCTTCGCACTCCACGAAAGGAAAACAAATCAAAACACCCGAACCCAAAAAGCAGCTCCAGAAATAATATTTTACATTTTAATCCTGGAAGAAAAATTACGGAGCACTCACAAACTGTTGAAACCTTTAGTCGGGCTCCCAAACTTCCTGGCACAGAAAAGGCAAATTTTCTGAGATGTGCTAGAGCTAAACAATTCGGCTGTTTCATTTTGGTCTTCACGCGGTTGTTATACCATAGAGAAGACAGTAACCACTTCAGCACTCCTTTGTTGGTAAGAACTCCAACTGAAGCTATGTGACTTGACTCACTAGAGGATGGATGGGGCCCCTCTATCCCAGAAAACCTTGACTGCCAGAGGGAAAAAAAGTGGCCACAAGGCTTTGACTCCTTCCAGTTGGCCTTCATATGAATCCACACCAGGAAAAAGAATATTGTAAAATGCAAGTATTTAAATCAATGCAGGATTATACGAAATGGTTTTATTATATGATAGACTCTATTAGTCTGCAATGAGGGGCGCGGTTTGGTTTTTATACCCAATTATCACTTGCTAAACACACTGTTCGAGTGCAATAACCACACATAAATGTGCAGTGGGCTTTTCTCTTGGTATATATGGCCCATCCAAACCAGATGTATTAGTCTAGCTGCAGAAATCCTACTTGGTAATGACCTAACAGATTAAAACCAGGAAGAAAAGAACTATCACCTTCCTCACTTCTCGAAAATACATCAAAATTCCCCAAGAATTATGCATATCTAAAATGTGGATGATCAAGCAACGGCATCTACGATCACATTTCTTAAAATTAGCAAATAAAAGACTGAATGCTCAATACTTTTTTATTACCCCTAGTGAGAAGAATTAAGTTTATATCATGCAAGAAATCAAAGTGATATCATAATATGCACTTTTTGAGATCAGAGTCTAACGAAAACAAGTTGAAGTTGAAGCTGCTTTAACACTGTCAGCTTTTGAACACCAGCTTCTGGCAGCTTACCTTTATCCACTAAGGAGAGGCCACAGAAATTTAAAATAAAACAATATTAGATGAACTGGAAATTTAGAAAGCAAAGCTAACAAAATATGATACGGCATTACTTTTTAGGAGATGTGCCAAACTTTGATGATGCACAAAATATATCAACATTCTCTTGCGTAGCAGTAAAGGCACAAGTTTAAACAGAAATTATTCATGCAAATCATGCATATTTGAACTCTCCAAAGATGCAGCATTCTTAAACCTTTTCTGTTCTATATACTGTACATAGTGCAGTTCCTTTTAGTCAATTTAACATATATACATACACATTTGGTTTTAACGTTTCTATAATGTCAGCATGCTTGTCAAAAAACGCTTTCTTACCAAGCTCTTCAAGCTCTGAGGTCATTGACTTAGACCGCAAGGTCAGTGCAGTGGTTGGAGCTCGCTTAGGAGGTGGTGGGGCTTTGCATTAAACAGAAGGATATACAGTGTAAGTAAACACACATCTCTAAACCCACTGCATTCACATACACAATTTCATATTTGTTTCAAAGAATATGCTACATGAAATAAGGTAATAATAAATACATACACGCGGAGGAAAAAACCCTGAGATGCTTTTCATGTACTGAATTTCTATACCGTTCCTACTTTCCGCGTAGGTTGTTTGACACATCAGCAAGCTTTTATGTAACAGGATACATAGAAACATTTAAAGCTAAATAACTGTGCACTTCTGTTTTTCAGGAGGAAAAAGACTTTCTAGAGAAAGTGCCTCACAGCAGTTGTGCCCCTCCTTCTAAGAAATGTACATAGCTAAAAATCTCCTGGAGACCGGATTAATTTCACCTTTGAAGAAACTGTTGAATCGGAGAAATACAAGAAAGAAGATTCAAATTCATCTTAATAGTTACGGTGAGACTAGGGAAAAGAGGTGATCCTCAGAATACAAAAGATCCAAAAATACCAAGGCAATCATCTAGCAGAGAAACTAAAACCCAGCAGGTGTTTTTAGCGTCCTGATAACTAATGTTTCTGGCGGTCAGAAAGGAGTGTAACATCAGGAAAGATTGTGCCAATGTTGGTAGGAAAGTTGGAGATTTCCAGTAAAAAAAATGGTTCTGGGACACCAGGAAAAATTAAGGATTCTTAAGTGTTTTCGTCAATACTATACATCAGGCTACGCCACTTTGACAAATGGTGGCAAAGCAGATTGAGGGCGAGAAAGACTGATGGAGAAAAGTAGTGTAGGACCATAGAATGGTTAGAGTTGGAAGGGACCTTCAAGATCATCTCGTTCCACCCCCTGCCCTGGGCAGGGCCACCTCCCACCAGCCCAGGTTGCTCCCAGCCCCGTCCAACCCGGCCTTGAACACCTCCAGGGATGGGGCAGCCACAGCTCCTCGGGGCAACCTGGGCCGGGGGCTCACTGCCCTCACAGGCAACAATTTCTTCCTCATATCCAATCTAAATCTCCCCTCTCCCCGTTTGAAGCCAATTCCCCTCGTCCTATTGCTACATGCCCTTGTAAAAAGTCCCTCTCCAGCAGACAATGTTGTTCCCATACCACCTATATCCACTATGTCAGCGTCATCGTTTCGCTGTTAAGCTCCATCATCTTCTTACAGAGGCTGGAATGACAGTGTGTCACAAGAAAGCCAAAATATAGCTCAGGTTCTGTGCCAGATATGAGGCTGCACCAATTAACTCTGAGGTCTGCCCTTGGCCAGCATGAGACGTGACAACAAATCTGTGAGGGAAACCGCACGAAATGCTGGATCCTAAGATGAGGCGGGGTACCTGACACTGCCCCCACCGTAAAGGGGACTGAGGGCAGGAAAATCCTTCCGCACTATTCCTATGGTACAATGGCAATTGCCAGGTAACTAGAAGGGTCACCAACATGCATCAAAAAAGGGCAAAATTCAAAAGTGCAGGTTTTTGGCAAATGACACGTCAATAGAAGGCTCTGGAAAGATGACAAAGAACTGGCTTTGGTTTTATAGAAGCAACTTCCCAGTGGGTTTTACACAGCAGCGATTTTTCTTAAGGCCAACATGACACATCCCAAAAGGCAGAGGTGAAAGGTTTGTGCAGAATGTGTGAATAGTAACTCTATCAAGCTAAAAATAACACAGGACCACGTTTGGACATGGTTTACTTTAATATAGCCTTTTTTTTCCCCCCCAAGGCGCTTTATTTACTGTTTTGTAATAAGCCGCACATGTCAAGAACACCCACGGTGTAGACAGAAGGTTTCCCTCGTGGACGGAGAGGGAGCGCTGGGGTGCCAGCTCCTGGCCTGCTCTCGCGTTGAAGAGCCAGGCGGCCACGGGTGACAATTCAAGAAACCAGTGGGAGGAACAAGAATTCTCGAAACTGCGCTGCTGCTGTGTTGAACGCTAGTTAGCAGCAGCAATCTTTTCTCTCGAACGGTAATTATGAGGGCCTAATGACTTCCCACAGTAGCTGTTACCTGAGCAAACTCGGGGGTATCTAAGGTGAAGGAAAAAAGTTTTTGGTCTTTTTTATTCGGTGAAGTTTTGGCGGTGGTTTTTCGGTGGGTGGATAGGAAACACATTGACATTCCTAAGGGAGTAGCCCAATCTTATGATACATAACCCATAATCTCCATTAAAATTAATATACCCCCCCGCCCCAAGCTGAAACCCCCCTGTCCAGTTTGTACCCAGACAACCCTTTCCCAAATTGTTTGTGGCACGTGTGTTTGTGTGGCTTTTGGAGGAGCTGCTCTCTCGCTAGCAAGCCAAGCAGCGGGAAAAGCAGCTCTGCGTGTTTTCTGCTTATGCAGGAGGAGGGATTTTCCCCGGCTAGAACAACCCCATAACTTTGAATTCATCTAGAGGAATTTTCCAGTTAAAATGTATTTTTTTTTTTCCCCAAACTTCAATCTAAACACACTGCTTGCTTTTCTTATTCTTACAGACGTCCTTTCTATAGTATGTGTTTTGCAAAATTGTGAGTTCTCAGCGATTTCCAAAGAAGTCAAACTAACCTCATCTCAAGTACGTTTGGAATTAATTAATAAAAGATAATCTGTTCTTTGTGCTTTTTCTCTCACGCTACTGCACGAAATTTTTCTACAAGATCTTCAAACACATAAATGTATAAAGACCCAATGAAGATGAAATTTCATGGCAAGCACGAGAAGTGAATATTACTCTATTTGTCACATATTAATGCATAAGTCAACAGAATTAAATTACTCAAAATTAAATAAGAGAAGGGTATTTCAAATTTTGAAAGCGCAATATATAAAGCGGAATTTATAAAACGGTAATTTCACGTCCATACTCGGTTTTCTGTGGAGCAAGACCAAAAGGACTCCATTAGAAAAAGAGAAAAATGTACCTTTCTTTCTAGCTGTGTCATCTGGATCAAGATTCCTGGTTACTGTGACAACCTTAAGAACTAGGTGATTGCCCCCTTGCCGAATCATGTTCACCACCTGCCTGTGGCCAACTTTCACTACATTCTCATTGTTAACCTGCAAAGAAAGAAAATAGGCTTTTAGATCAAAATGCAGAAAACTTCTCTTCTTTTCAGTTTTAAAAACAGAAGGTGGAAAGAACAGGAAGATATAGAACTTTTAATTACTGTCCTTTAATAAAAATACAGATTTCGGAAAGACTGTACAGCTGACGTGGCATCAGGAAAGCAAAGCTAGCTCTTCAGGAAATACGCAACTCATTTCCTTATAATTACCAGGTTTTAAAAAAAAAAGTTAATGAGTTCAACCAAATCCTTCCCTTTCCATATTCTATTTCCAACAATCAGTGCGCTACAACTCTGCATTTCATACACTAAAATTATTTAAGTAAATGACAGTCACTTTGCATGACTGTATTATCCACAAACATTTATATGCATTTCATGCTAACGTAACCAATGAGAAATTAAGAAGCTTTTCTTTTCAAATCATCCAGGAATAAAGATTTTCATTCCTGAAGGAAACTCTCATGTTCAAGAGACACTCTTTTATTCTATGCACTCTCCTCATTTCCCAGCATTTTCCTTCTGCGAGTTTCTGGAAGGATCTAACGTCCTGGAAGCAAAGGCAACAGGGCCGCAGCGGTGCAAAACAGTCGTTGTGGAAAAAAATGAGGGAACTATATGAAGGTCTGACCGGCTATTCTGGTCATGCCAATTAAACTTTAAACCGCACTGCAATATTAAACTTTAAAATGTACACTCTCTGGGCAATTCCTAGTGCTACATCATCATTTTTGCTGCGTATGTCTTTTCATCATATTACTACACATAGAAGAAAGCGTAGGCATAAAACCTGTAAATAAGCACGGATAAAAGGAATTCGTTTGATCTATAAGAAGTCACTGAAAGTCATCTGAAATCTGAACGACAGCAGCGAATAAGACTGAAGTGCTGCATGTGCTATTTGAACATAAAAGATATTGAGGAAGGGAATCGGGGGAGAAGAGATGCTGCCAGAATACATGCTGGGAAGTTGATCTCTATCCAAAATTCAACTGACTCGGTTATATTTCACCGAGTTCACTCAGTGCCTTCCAAAATGAACAGTCATTTTCAAAGTAAGTGTTTTTAGCCTCCCCTATTTATTCTGACAGGCTGGGCATCTCACACTCTACAGAATTTACAGTTTAGAGCAAAATCTCTCATTAAATGTTATTGCCATTTAGCAGAACAACAGGCACGACCAGATCCACTCCAACTGGAACTCGGTTTTTTCATCCATGGTATCAAAGGAAAATCCTGCCTTTTTTCAGGCTTTAGCTGAGACAAAATGCATTATGACGGAGTAAGATCTTGGTAAACAACTTTTTAAATACAGTGCTGCAGTGAAAAGTCTCCAAGTACGGTCTGTGTGCTACGTCTGTAAGCTTGAGATGCTTTTTGAGATACTTTTTTAGTTTCATATACGGTGACGTAGGTGTAACACATGCTGAACATCCAGACCTGTTGAGCAGGCAATTATGAAGTTCTCTTATTCTGTAGGTGGAGGATATAAAAGAATATCGATTTGAATAGGACTGTTGCTGTTTTATTTCACACCTTCTTAGCATCTGGTATTTAATTCCAAGATATGGTATTTATTTAGCTGGACCAATGACATTTAAATTTAATCTAAAACATTTTAGCAAACAGAGTTACCCATTTACTTCCAAATACGTTCCAGTATTAAAACCTCAACCAGGTAATTCTGCCCCACAGCGAAAAAGCTCACGCAGTTAACAACTACAGAATGCATCTACTCTGTCTTTACTGGAATTAAATTTTAAGGTTGGAAGCCAGTGTGGATTACAGTTTATCCCTTAACGCTGTCAAAAAATAGAGACCTCCAAATAAATCAAAAGTTAATATTAATCAAATACATGTACACTTCACTAGTGTAAAGTGATAAATGTGTAAAATGATAAACAGCTTATGCAGCATACCATCTGTTCGCATCGTTATGTGCAACGATATTTAACATTTAGAGCAAGAGCAAATATATACGACACATTTTTTAAAGCTGTCTCAGAAACAGAACCTGTAAACGACTGTTTATAGCAGCTTTGTTTAAAAGGCGCAGTTACAAAAGCTGGTACCAAAAAGATTTATATCGCAAAAATAAAAATATTGATAGGAGACCTGAAGATTATTTAACTCAAAGAGTTTACAGAAACGTTCGATAACTAAAGAATCATGGAATCAGCAGAGCAGTGCCTCATCTTCACTACGTTTAGCACCTCAGCGGGGAAATCTGTAACACGATTACAAAGCAATAACATCGGAATTGTCAATAGCTTATAAGGAGCTGGGACTTCAGTGACAGATTCTCTATTTCTTTTAACCTTATTTTACTTCATATATATATTTTATATAAAAGCCAAATGACTGTCAAAGTGGTTGTTAAACAGTAAGACAGCAGAGCTGTGGCAGCTTTGTTCGATAGTTTGAGTCTGATATTATCCAGCAAAACTTTTCCAGGTGTGAATAATTTGATGAGGCTCTCTCTCTCTGCTTCCAGTTGAAGCTTTGGCAGTGGGGAGACGACTACTGCATCTCATGGAGGCTGTGTAAACAAGCTGAAGGGGGTAAATTTTCATAATCAGTAAAATGGGTATCTATTTCACCTGTGGCAATTCATTTAATAATCGCATGTGTACCTGGTATTAAATGTGATCACATTCTTTGAAAAATTTTAAAAAAATATTCTTGCTTTTAGTGGAAAAGTGTTCAGAAGGATGTTCTATAAACAGTCAAACTAGCAAAGCTGGTTTGCAGGCACAAATTTGCGTCTCTCTCTTCTTCTTCAACCCAGTCTGTGATCGCATTTTCTGTGATCTTTCACTGCAAAACCTTAAGATTTTTTTTTTTCCTTTGACTCTTCTCTGAAACTTTCCTGCACAAAACTTTCTTTCCCATGTCCTTCATAAATAGGCAGAAATATATAATGGAAATAGATATGTGCTGTGGCTGGTGCCATGCTACATCAACGCCAACAGGGCATCCAATAAGCCAAACGCAAGGAAAACTGTCCCTTGGGACAGCCAACAGTTTCAGTAACGCTCCTCTATCCGTTCCCATCAGAACTTTATATTCTTGAAATCTGTACTTTATCATAATTTGGTTAAAATTGGGCAGTGGGACAGAAGCTGTTTTGAGCACTTTGAAAGAATTTGAGAAATAATTTACGAAATAATACAACCTCATAGACCCGAAGTCTTTAAAAAACAGCCTAAACTGGAAGCCTGAGCTGTTTCAAGCGGAACTTACATTTTGGGTATGTATGCAATGTCCTGGAAGTGTTTAAAAGGAAGAAGACTTTTGTGAACATCAAGATTTTTCAACTGTATGTCTCAGTACTTTTTCCACCCTGTATAATCTATGTACACTGGTTTCTTTAGAGCAGTGCAATATTACAAGGCAGGAAAATGACGACGGAAGAGCAAGCTGGAGACAGAAACGAGAAAAAATCATTGTAGGCACTTTTCCCAGATAAAATTATTTGCTAGTAGTGTGCAATGCATTGTATTTCAATAGCTTGAAGTACTATCAGCCACATGGCTTATACCACCGTTTTTTCCACGTACCTCATGTACCACAACCCTGTGTGAACCGCTCATGAAAAGGCTCAAACGGCAGTGACCAGAGCCAAGGCCAGCGGGTGACAGACCGTGCATGCCACCCAGCCGTGGCCCCCAGCGGCCGCACCATTACCGGTCAACTTGCAGATAAAGCTAACCGAAAAGAAACGCAAGCAAAGCAACATCATGCCTTGGTCAGTATTCAGAGGAGATATGGGTGGACCGGTTTGCTGCTACGATTGGTACACTCAGTGGTTAATCCAGGATACATTTAAGACACTAAATATTCATACACGACAGCAAAAAATACTTGCCAGCACCTCCGCATAGTTAAGAGGTTTTGTTCCTTTCTCCTAGCTGGTGGAATCGGTTATTCACATAGTCGTTATTTCACGGCTTCCTACAGCAATGCAATACATTTGAGCATGAAACATTCGGTTCTCCAAGACAAAAAGCAGCGCGCTCTGTCTCCTCTCCACCCCCCACCACTGCGACCGCAGCCGACACGTCGCTGCTCCCTCCAACACGCTCCTGGAGAACTGAAAGCGCTTTGGGGGTTGCATTCAAGGTGCTCCACAGCCAGGACTCACACCTGCTTAAAGCTCCAAACCGGAGACCGTAATCAACACCGACGCTCCTCTTGCACAAAGAGCTTGGAACAGCAACGATGAAGAGTTCTCCCTCCAACATCGCCGTTGTCTCAAGAGATGATTCAAAAGTATGGAGTAAACCAGTGACAAAGACAACTGACAGTCACAAATCTCACTATCTTTAATATCCAGGTCCACCACTCTGACTTTATCTTACTGAGCATTTATATATAGCAACATCTAAACCCCACAAAAGCCAATAAAAATCATGAAACTTTATCAGGAATAAATAATGACGTGGTCTCCCAGAGCAAAATGTCTATCAGGTAATCATTTTTTTTTTTTTTTCTGATCTATGAATACCCATGACATCAGTAAATTTCTCCTGAACTTTACAAAGAAAAAGATGCTCCTGTTCAGGCAACCTTATAAGCCTGATAACACCAGAGACAAGCGCACAGGACTGAGAATGACAACAGCTTACGAAATGGAAGAAGTTTAGAAAAGGGTAGGGTAGGGTAGGGTAGGGTAGGGTAGGGTAGGGTAGAAATTGGTTTCCAGTGGATACGAATGGAAGGGAGTAAAGTCATTGATGGGTGGTTGCAAGAGATGGACTCTAGCTGGACAGGAGGCAGGATGCCGGGAGGAAGGCAGACGCGGTATTTTACCATGAGATGATTGCTAAGAGCGCAAGGGAGAGGAAGCAGGTACCTTCTCTCCTGGGCTACTTTTACAAAGACATTTTGTTCAAAAAGGTGTGTTAACGAGTGCCGCAGAGATGCTGGGGTAGATTTTATGGATATTGGGACAGGCTGCATAAATGCATTTTTTTCTGAGATGTATAACTATGCAATGGGTTGAAAAAATAAAATAAAATAAAATAAAATAAAATAAAATAAAATAAAATAAAATAACCTGCACATTGTAGGATAGCAGATGCATGAGCTGGAACATATTCACCGGAGCAGCCTTCCCGTAGGAAGGTGCAAAAGAAAAAACTCTACCAGAGAAACAGACCTCTGCAGAGTTTGTTCTATTAATAAAAAAAATTAAATCTTAATTTCTTCAATGCATCATCCTAATCCTTCCATTATCTAAACATTCTCTCAGTGGAAAATGTAGTCAATCATTTTCAACAGTAATTAGGTAGACAAAACGCAATCGTTCCGCTCAGAATGACCACTGCTGCAATGGTGAATGATTTCACCTTGCAGTTGTGAACGCAGGTTCTGCCAAAAGCAGCTTCTCGGAAGCTCTTCCTATCCATTGAACAACAAACCCCCCCAACCCCGTTACGCACACTTACAAACCCCCGCCTACTCACTTTTTAAAAATCCACCATTTTCTGTAAATACTTAACGCACGCTAACCCAATTACAATTTGTACCAGCAGAATAAATAGCGCACGCGTAATTTTGTAGGCTCAAATTATACTTTTGCATTTCCAGTAACTACACAGTTGTGCACATAAGACTGTCTAAGCATGTCACAAACTGGTACGAGTTTCCCATCTGTGAAGTATTCCCATTCTCTCGACTCAAATGTGAGACAAAGAAAGACACAGTGACGGAGAGAATCTTTGGGAAGTTATTTGCTCGCTCGTTCCAACCGTGGTGCTAACGCAGGGGTCCGCCGCAAGGCTCCTGCACTCACCCAGAACCAGCAACTGGTCATGGTGTCTCTGGCCGTGCTGGACTTCAGCTCTTTGCGATGGGCTGGAGCAGTATTCAGCACAAACTTAGACCACGTCCAAAATTTGCACTCTACAAGTATGTTTAGTGTCAAAAATGCCATTATTTGCTTTATGTTCAGCCCCCTAAATTCATCCTAAATGCTGAAGGCTTTTGCCAGTGCTTGCCTTCTCTTGTAATCCGGCATCGGCCACAGGCTCCTGAACAGCACGAAGGTAGAGAGTCCACCTTGAAAGGTTCCTGTGCAAAGCAAATTTTAACAAATTCTGTTGGCAGCATACTTTTCCCTGAGTATTACAGGAAAGGACTGAAGGAATACATTTGCTGATACAAGTTGGGGGATCCAAATGAGGAGGCAAGTCAAAAAGGTCTGAATCCAAAAGATGTTTTGGATTAATATGATATTTTATGTACTTATAAAATGCATTTAACCACAAATAATTTCAAGATTCGTTGCCTCAAAAAGCTGGCCTGAGTTTAATCTGTGTGTCTTGGATTAAAATAGAAAGTAATAATATAACATATAAATGAGTCCCATAATGAAAATTAATTTATGAATTTGTATCTGTAAATCCAATTATTCACATCATACCGTAGAAGCTTAAACAGACAAAAGCAGACGGCTTCAGTCCACTGGGCCTCAACTGTTCATTTATCTGAACAGGTCCTGAAACAGCCCTTGAACAGTCTCTGGAAAATTCCTGAAAACTTACTAACACAAAGAGGAAGTCAGTTTATATTCTGATCTCCCCCACAAACATCTCTGATTGTTATTAGTATTTGACCATATCACATTTAATCGAATTTAGTGTAAAAGATGCTTCAGAGACTTCATGCTCTCTGTTGATCCAAAAGGCACTATTAAAAAAAAAAAGAACAAAAACAAAAACAAAAAAGCTTCACAGAACGAGGGATAGAAGCATGTGGAAACTCCAGCTGAAATCTTACATTAGTAAGTTTTTCATAGTAAATTTTTCTTCGGCTCATCGGTTTGCCTGGATTGGTGGCCTCAAGGGCTGTAAAGAAGCTGAAGCCAGCGAGCAGGGAACTGGACTAGGGGATCGCCAGAGATGACTTCCCACCTCGACAACTCTGTGATTCTATGGGGTTTCTTCAAGAGAAGAAACATCATAAGGCAGTACCTGCAGCCTTTCAGAAAAAGAGGTACATGTGAATTACAGGAAGGTTAAGAAGTAGCATTGCCACTGTACAAGTTTCTTTGCATAAGCTCAAACCACAGAATCACACAGACTCACAGAATCTCCTAGATTGGAAAAGACCTGTAAGATCACCCAGTCCAATCCTTAACCTAACACTGCCAAGCCCACCACTAAACCATGTCCCTGAGTGCTGTATCTACACGACCCTTAAATACCTCCAGGGATGGGGACTCCACCACTGTCCTGGGTAACGGGTTCCAATGGTAAACAAATATATATATACACAAATTCTATGGTAAACAAACAAGATCCAAGATATCTAAAGGAAAACACCCTGTGGAGACACTATGTTGTGAGGTTTTGTATTTCATCCTGTCACCACACTCCCCGCTCTTTGCGGTGGGGGAACACTGTGCCTTTTCTCTCGCAGGTGCCATGGCGCGGGAAGGTGCGCTGCCCGGGGCTGGCTCCCAGCAAGGCTCGCAGGACAGGCTGACGCGCAGTCTCCCTGGTGAGAGCCAGGACCTGCAGGGCTGCTCCGGCCACGCGGCACTTTGCCTTCAAAGACGACTGTCGTCTTCTTGAACTGCAGTCCCTGCCTGGCGAGGGCTGAGCCGTGCTGCTGAGGAAGGCTTTAGCCTGCATCTCTTCTTCCCCTCCAGCAGCACCAGTACCGCAAATCTTCAGCTGCACTTAGGAACATCTATTTCTGACAGAAGCACTGGAATGAAGAGGCATCGCAGATCATAAACTCCAGACTCCTTTGCTGTCATGGCAACTGCATCACATAATTTGTTTCTTTACATTTAGCCAAGCTCCATCTTGGAACTTCTTAAGATTTTTTGTCCCTGACATTCCTGTTAGGCCCAGAACCTCTGAAAATAACCTTTTTTTTTTTTTCCTAACTTCCATCCTAGATGTCACTAGTTTATATTCATCCTTTTTTCCTGTGCCAAACTGCCAACGGCCTAAATTGCTATTTTCCCCCTACTCTCCATGCATTCTGCTGACAGATGAGGTGGGTGTAACGTCCTGTCTCGGCTAAACAAGCATTTTAATTACCTATTATGACAAAGAGTCCAAAACCTGAACGGAGCACAACAGCTGTCCAGCACTTCAAAGCCAGTTTGGGTTTTTTGTTGTTAATGTGTCTAACTTCAGTCAAACCAGCTTATAAAGACGGTCCCCTGTATTTCACCTAACCTACGCTGCACCCGTCAGTGTCTGTCCTCTCTCAAGAGAAACGCACAACTGATTTTCTTTCTATAACCTACGAGATGCACGTGGGGAGTGTCTGCGCTACCCCCGTTCTCACAGTCGTTGACCTGGAGCATAGACATTTCTGAGTATCTGAGAGAGTTACTTACACGCGGCCAATGGAAAATGTCTGGGACTTTAAGTTCAGCAACCAAATATTTCATCCTAATGTTGGTTAAAAACTGTGAAAGCCCTGACCTTTTTCTACAAGAATCAAGTTGTGAATTTTGCTCAAGTGACCATGCACATATATATGGACAAAACCACAGCGTAACAAGAAAACGCAACTGGATATTTTAACGGAACTTCCTTTACCCCCAGCTTACTTTAATTAAGGGCGTTCAATAACAACCCAGCTTTACTAGAAAAAATAAGCAATACAATGATATATCAAAATGGTTCCTCAATAACGTCTTACTTCGTCCCATTAAAAACGTTGCCAAGTAACGCAAACAGCAGCGTTGTTTCTGTACAGAACCCAATCGTTAAGTTTGGGGTCAAAGCTGAAAGCGTACACTATAAGAAAAGCAGTAAAGTTAAGGCTGCGCTTTCTCTCTTACCCACGCCGTGGTTTAAAAGATGGAACCATGTTAAACTAGCATTTTAATCTAAAAATTTGCATTTTGCATACCTGTATCTAATCTGAAAGCTGTTGAAAGTAAGTAACTACTGTCCCCATGAGACTACCTTATACAGAACATTTAAACATCGCTCAATTACTTGGACCCATTCCTATTAAAAATAATTGTCTACATTAATCAGTACCTGTTACTATTTTGAAGCGTGTGGTTTAAGTCACATTTCTTAGAAGAGGCTCAATTAACTTTATTGCAGTTGATTGAACTGCAGTGTACCGCAATCAATTAAATTACACTTAGGATGAATTTGTCCAATGGCTTTCAGGTGCAAGAGGTGGCAGTTTTCATGTCGTGACTTCTCTTAGGAAAAAATCAAGTGAATTGTGCACATCTGTTTTGCTCTCTCATACACACACCTGAAAAGGTTTCCATTTCTGAGGAATCTTCAGCATAGCATTGCACCTAACCGGTCTATATTGACACAAGGCAGTATGAGGTTGTGACCTACACTTGGTATTTTCATAGAATCATACAATAGTTTGGGTTGGACGGGCCCTTGAAGATCATCTCGTTCCAACCCCCCTGCCCTGGGCAGGGCCACCTCCCCCCAGCCCAGGTTGCTCCCAGCCCCGTCCAACCCGGCCTTGAACACCTCCAGGGATGGGGCAGCCACAGCTCCTTGGGGCAACCTGCGCCAGGGGCTCACCGCCCGCACAGGCAAGAATGTCTTCCTAATATCTAATTTTAACCTGTTTTAAAGAATGTGACTTATATTCACCGAATATTTAATGGTCTGGGAATGTCAAAGATGAACAAAAGTTGTGCAGGGGTTGTCTGAGCAGTCTTTGACCAGTTCTCAATTTCCGCACGCTCAGAGTAGTTATTGGACGGGAGGTTTGCACCTGGGAACGAGCTTTCGCGGCCCCCGGGGAGAGAGTCTGGGCACAGTTTGGTCCATAGCTAGGAAGAAAGCCTGGGCACAGTTTAAGATTTCATCTCTATTCTCTACCAAATCTTTCTCCTCTTCCCTCCCTCTGTCCTGATAACTCAGGAGCACGTCAGAGCCAAACATGTCATCCGGCTGCTTCACAATGAGCCTTAGGAGTGGCGGTGGCCTAATTTAATCACAGAGGTTGGATTTGGCATTCACCTCGCCCCTTGCCCTACTTCTGTTGGCATTGTATTCATTTGCTACTCCTTTTGTCTTTTCAGCATGTACTTATTTTGTATATCTGAATTCTATTAGCACCTGACAGTTTGCCCACTTTCTGGTATGTTTGCTCTTCGCCGCAAAATAAACTCAGTGAAGATAAGCTGATAACTAATCGTTTGTTTGCTTGGGGTTTTTTTTCCACATTTCCACATTTAAAAAAAATCTTCTAATTGAAAATTCACTAAAATTAAAATGAAGTTTGCAGTGCAACAGAGACTATCTTAACATTCATTTCACGAGCGTGCCTCTTGCATTTGATTTGTTCTCAGATGCTATTATAGCCTATAAATTGTGGTACACAGCCAGCACCAAAAATAGGGTACCAAAAATAGCAAACCAGAGGTCACCCATATACTAATGAAACATCTCGAGCACATCTGCCCTTCACAGATGGAAGCATGCATGAAAATCTAAAACCGCTTAACCATTGCAACCAGAGCGGCTTTCGCCTCCTTTCTCCGGCACACCCGTAGTCACCACCTCCGCCGGGGTTTGATCTCAGGGCTGAGGAAACTGGTTTTTCACATCAAGAAAATAACCGTAACCCAAGCAGCACATTCAAGCCGCGGTTCTCCGGTGGAAAAGCATGTCTAACAGACTCTCGTCCCTTCTACTCTCCTCCGCTGACCACCCACCCCCGTACTGGTTTGTTATTCTCTCAGCAGAGTCACCAACGCCTTGCGGGGCCCTCCTGATCATCTGGCTCCAGAAGAAAAACAAAAAAAGGAGGATAATTTTAATCTGAATCATTTAAGTGTCATGGTTAACACCGCATGTTTTCACAAATTATCCCTGCGATCTGAGTGCCGGGCCAGCGACGGGCAGCACAGTGGGGGAACGGTGCTCAAGTTGCGGACAAGCATCCTTTCGGCAGTACTGTGCCTGCCTACCCATCCCTGCTGCGTCCCTCAGCTCTTCCATTTCGGACAGACCGCATTTCTAAGCCAGGCCTATTCCTGGCGCCAGCTCACCGAGCAGCGGAGGCCCAAGCCAGCGGCACCGCGGCAAGTGCTCGTGCGATTACGCCCTGGGAACAGCACTCGTCTTCCGCGCTCTGACCCGTGAAGCGATGAAATGCTTCAGACCCCAATTAAAAAATTCCCAGCTTAACACTTTAGAAAAACACGAGGCTATGTTCAGACCTAAAATACATATCCTTTTTTAAAATCAGGAGCGCGGCGGGATTATGCAAGCACTGAGAAAACAATAGATCTTCATTTGAATTCTGAATGAACCGCTTGATAAGTATTTACAATAGGGAGAAGATAGCAGGCTGAGCCCTTCTATTTTTAAAACCGTGCATACCTACATTAAAGGCCATTAGGCAGAGAATTCTAAAATACGTATCAAAATCTAGATCTCTTTATGGGTATTAATAATGCAGCCCAATATTCTTTTTCATTAGGTAAGCTCACATTAGTCAGGCAACGCAATTTAAAATTAAACATTCTACGTGTAATATAAATTGACTGGTTCTGTACCTCTCAATGATTTTCGGTTAAAACCTTTCCAGAGATTACACAGATATATTGACAGAATGTGTTGCCATCAAATACAGATAATCTATATCTCCTCCTCCCACATATAGTCACTTTCCAGAAAATGCATCTGCACTAGAACAATAAAAAAATGTATTACTCATGTATTGCTCTTTATGTAGGAAAGCCTAATCTCACAGCATATAGAGACAATTCTTTCTTAAAGTCATGTTAGTTCTAAGTACACTGCCATAAACTTGGAATTGCTTAGAAGATTTTTTTCGGAGGCCACGTATCATGTTGTTAAAACTCACAGAATAGTTAGGTTAGGATGTATGTGATGGCATTTGCTATACAAACCTAGAAGAAAATGTAGTAAAACATTTGTGTCTTTAGAGCTAGACACGCTGCAAGAAAATAAGAGCTACGTAAGAGAGCTTTAAATAGGTAAAACAAAGGTAAGGCAGCATTCCTTACCCAGGCATGCCAAACACTCACTGTCTTTACGGAAGAGCACGAACAGGACCGCTTCCAGAAACAGAAACCTGAACGGGAACCGCTCCAGCTTGATTTTTCAACCACATAGTGTCTCGTTGTGAAGCGCATTTGACTTGACGTCTGTCTTCAGCGATTGACATTGGGAAGGAGCGGGGTTTTGTGGTTTAATACCTACTAATGCATTAGTGTCTATATGGACAGGTGTTCAGGTTAGTCACCCGCCAGAGCCATCCAGCCCGCGGGCATGCCCACGCTTTGCACCGTTTGCTGTTCTAAGATCATTGGATCATTTGACCGGTGCTTGCCCAGCAGAGCCGTGCAGCTGACCTGTATCACAGACTCACAGAATCTCCTAGATTGGAAAAGACCTGTAAGACCATCTAGCCCAATCATTAATCGAACACCGCCAAGCCCACCACCAAACCATGTCCCTGAGCACTATATCTACACGACCCTTAAATACCTCCAGGGACGGGGACTCCACCACTGCCCTGGGTAACGCGTTCCGACGCCTCATGACCCTTTCAGTAAGGAAATTCTTCCCCATATCCAACCTAAACTCCCCTTAGCGCAACTTGAAGCCATTTCCTCTTGTTCTAACTACTACAGAAAAGCATCCTTTGGTTCAACAAAGTCCTGATTTGATTAACTTTATGCTCATTAACTTCAATAGCACTACTGACTAAAGAACGGGTAAACAGTTCATGCCTGTGGACCATTTTGCCACGGCTGTGCCTGAGAATGCGAGTGAATGAGGACTGAAGTCTAGGCTTAAGAAATGCTTAAGCACATACAGAATAATCAAACTCACATCAAAAATACAGATGCTAAAGGAGAAGCCGCTGCCCGAGCATTCACATGCCATTCATGGTGTCACGCGCGCGCACACACACACACTCTCGGGCACGTGTCCTCCTCTTTTAGGTGGAACTCTAGGTTTCCTGCAGCAGAGTCTCAGGAGGCAGATTTTATAAAATTATGAATTTAACTGAAAGGTACAGCAGCAGGGACAGCCCGGGCTGGGTGCCTCCAAAGAGAGGGCCCCCCAACAAAGAAACCCCTGGGCAACTACACCCTTGTGATCACTACACCTGCCCTCACGCACCCTTCCCGCGCTGTCCACGCGTCTTCTAGTCCAATGGCGACTTTTGGTCTGGGGTCTTTTAACTCCTAATTGGATTCGTTTTCTGTGTCGAGGCAGGCTGGCTCTTATCTTGTTGATTTGCAACTTCAGCCGAGGGTTGGAGGCTCCTTATCCTCTGGTTTACACTCCCTGTGCACCTGCACTCGCTGGCAGAACATGGAGAACTGTAGAGTCCCAGACTTGGGAAAAACACTCCCAAAACATCACTGTGATATCTGAACCCTTTCCCAATCTAAAAACTTTTTCTGTATTAGATTAAAGGTAAGAAATACACATCAGTCAGTCGAGTCATGAACTTGGTGATGTGAGGGGTGTCCCACCCTAATTTAGAAAATTACTAATTGCACTAACCATACCACAGCTTATTAATTGCCAAAAGAATGTGCGTATTTTGTGCAAGCCTTCTGAAATTGAAAATATAACCCAAAAGAGCTACCAGTCATAGAGTCACGGCATACTGCAGTTACAAACATGTAAATGTTTAGTTTGAAATAACCAACAAAACTAAATTACAAAAATTACAAATAAATTTTAAACTAACGAT
This sequence comes from Vanellus vanellus, assembly GCF_965231255.1. Lineage (NCBI taxonomy): Eukaryota > Metazoa > Chordata > Aves > Charadriiformes > Charadriidae > Vanellus > Vanellus vanellus. Next base: position 3,088,152 of record NC_138911.1, on the reverse strand, counting down.
AAGCAAAGATTAAATTGGAATTACTAAGGCAAAAAACCCCCCCACCTACTCCAGTTGTAGCAGCTTGTTTGCAGAAAGAGATGGTCCTCCATCGCAGATTGACGGTTCCTGGAACTCTAACCACGCGGTGTAAAACTCAACGGCCCAAATTGGCTTCCTCAGAGTCTATTACTTGCATGGCAGATGCAGTTCTAACTGCTTCCCCATTACTTATATTCAATCTAGTCTTGGTAATTTTAGTTCTTTGTTTAAGAAGACTATATAGAATTCCATTAATTTGTTTCAAAGTTATTCTTCCTTTGATACTGCCTCAGAATGGCCCTATAATCCCAATTCAGCCTGAGACTCCCCTTGTGACCTTTAAGCTTGTGCTTCGGTTCAACAGCCTCGAAAAGGGGAAAATAACTCATCTGTTGTAACACGGTTAACCAACCCTCAACTGCCAAGGCCCAATCAATGGAGGTGAAAAGCTCTAACAGTCTTGATTAGGAAGCACAACTCATAAAACCCAGTAATGGACAATCCTCTAGTACCTACTTTTGCTGACAAGTGTCAGAATTCACCAGATGCGCCCACAGGGACGACAACAAAAATCCCACTCATCCTGCTTTGTAAAAGAACATCAGAATATGTATCTGAAATTATAATGTCAAATAGACAGTAGCCACAAATACATAGTGGTACACAACATCAACTCAACAAACACTCAAAAGCAACAAAAGACAATTTTTGTAGTTCATTTTAAAGAAAAACTTGTCTATAAGAGCAACTTCATTAATTTATAAAGAGTCTTTTTGTTACCACTTCAAAGAAACAACATTCTGATTTACTTACTATCCACAGAGAATGACTTTGTGTCATCTCAAGCAAGAGCGTAAGTGCAAAAAGCTTCTCTGGTAAGAAGGAAAGATTTATTTTGGTTAGTGAACAAGCATCATAGAAGTGTAACAGCAGACTCCTCGGAGCATTTTGTCAGAGCGAATAAGAATCACCAACAAACCTTTCATTAAGTTTGATTTTATTTGTAAATAGTTAGAAGTAAAAATCTATTTTCGTATGATCCGATGACTCACGGAGCACGAGGAAATTTTCTGGCCTTTCAAGCGGCTCCACCTAGCCTACACAGACGCTGGTCCTGAGGCAACATCCTCGCAAGCCAAAGGCAAAACCAGCTGAGCAATGTTTTGCCGTACGCGTTGCTCCAAGTCTGCGGGTGCCTGCGGCGGCAACGAGATGATGCAGCCTGTCCTCCGGAAACATTTACTCCACAGTCAAATTCGGTATCAAAACAAGCTGGAAACACTTCTTTGGAAACACTTCTTTCCTTCTAGCGGCCAAAAGGAATCCAAACCTGCCTTCCTCTTTCTTTCAACTCCTAAAGTTAGCAACCAAATCGCCTGCTTCGCAAACACAAGTCAGCTGTGCAGTGGATCGGATGAATCAGTGCTGTTACGCACTGACATTTTAGGAACACACTGAATAGCTGTACGGCCATATCAAAACGCGGCAACTCATCGGAAGCACGTTATTGAAATAAACATGCCACAAAACTCAACACAGACACTGAGGAGAGGGAGACAAATGAAGCAGAAGTGAAGATAGCACAACAGCTTTTTCAGTCAGAAAACAGCAGCCTCATTCGTAACAACAGTAATTTTGCAGACGCGTTATCCTGCTGCTTTTACTTTCTGTGCATTAAATTAAAAAAACACCCTCAAACCCAAAACATTCACAGGTAGCAAAACCTCTACGTTAAATCTTTTGGAATTTGAATTAAGCCCAAAGCAAGCAAGGAAAGATGAGAAAAGGAACTTGGGAAGTACGTACATACAGCAAAGGCAGCGCAGAAAGGGATGATGCCGCCATACGCTGACGGGCAGAAATGCTGCGCGTTTCCAAAAGTAAGGAAGAGAAGCTTGGATTTCAACACCAAATACCATGCAAAACCCTTATAAAGTTAAATTGCTTTGAAACTAAGTGTTGTAGAGCGGAATTTATATGTCAACCAAGTTCTTATGCAAAGGTTTAAAACTTGAAGGCACTGTGGAAAGAGCCAAGATTTCCCCCGAAGTTCTAAGTGTGAAAAGCTGTGCCTAGGTGACTTGTGTACTACTCCTGAAGGTGAGATGGATGCCTTCAGTGAGACTTCGGAGCTCAAATTCCCGAAGCACTTAGCACCCCGCGTCCCACTGCAAAGGAGACACAACTACCCAAGATGTTGGGATGACTCCTGTGAACACTTGATGTGCCAAAGCTTAATCCGAAACCACCAGCAGCAGCGAAGGGCCAGTCAAACGCTCGCTCCTGACGGCAATACAGATGGCAAGTCCCTTCCTGAGCCCCGAACTCCCGGCTGGGCTCCCAAACCCTGCTTGGCCGGCACCTGCGAGGGCACTCCCGCCAGACCCGCTGAAGGATTTGGGAATCAGCATGGGCCGAGGACCATTTCCAGGAGACACGATGGATGCAGCTGCCTTGCTTTGGAAGCTGAGTCTAATTGTGTGACAGCGCATTCTTTCATGCCAGCGGCCACCCATGCCAGAAATACTCTTATTACTTTAATTTACTGGTGTATGTGACTTTTGCATGCAAGAGATTTATCTGGGAAAAAGAACTTTGCATCTTGCCAACCATGCATCAAGTAATCCCACTAGTAGTTACTGGTTTCATTTCACAGCTAGCAGTAACAATTTCTTTAATGACATGTTGCTCACGTGGCTTTGCAGTGTGATACACTCACACAGAGACAGAACTGTGAGAAAGAGGTACGCTCACAAGTCTACTGTATAAATTTTAGATGACTTTAAGGCAGTAATTGATTCTCTTTGAATGCCACCTTTTTTTTTATCCCAGCCTCTTAGCTCTTTGCTTAATTGCCCAAATTGCAGTAGCCTCACAACCGATTTCTCTCCAAATATCTCGACCTAAATCAGTTTTGGCCCAGTTACTGACATTGACAAGTCAGTCTGGCAATGGTAGAGGGCCAATTTCAGTGTATCCCAATACTCTTTTTATTGATTTCCAGATGGTTTTTGAGACTACGAGGAAGACAGGCATGAAAAATGTGATTTAGGTCCCGAAGGCTGACCCTGGTTAACACAAAAGCTTCACTTCTAGGAAACTTGCTGTAAAAAGCCACCTTAGTGTTGCTACTCACTCATACTAACGTGTACCCCAAATCCTGTACAAGCAGCACTGATGGAATTGCCCCACTCTGAGGCAGAATGCCTTCTGCCATCGGGTTTCATTAGTGCACGTTTCTCAGTCTTCAGAGCATCTGCCTGCAGAATGCAAGCAATTCCTGAGCCATAACCAAAGCTCCTGGGAGCTTCTGAAATTAAAAATCGTTTTAGACATTCTAAATATATGCTGTCTGAAATAGTTAAGTGATCAATTGTTAATGTTAGATAGTTTCTTTGACACATATATATAATATACGCTTCTCACTAAGAATACATTTCTTACTGAAGAAGCACAATTTTGTCCAGAGGATTGGCGAAAAATGTAGGTGTGCATTTGACAATGTAAATATCTACTAGAAATAACTGTGTTAATAGGCATGGGAACACTAAAAACCGTGATGTTTAGAGGCAGCAATTTACAAATAAATAAATAAACCAGACAAAATATGCCATTAATTTATCCTTAATGTTTTCTAAGTGGGGAAGAGCGGCTATAATCTGATACAGCCTTTATTTACTCCATCAAAAGGCTAATCTTGGTATAACAGGGAAGGGCCACATAAAAATAACACAGAAGGGCAATGGACTGGGAAAATAATTCAGTCTTCTCAACAACATATTGACTCCAATTTTAGCGTTGTCTCAACAGAAAGCTTTAAAGCGGTTTTGCTCACGTTTACATGGCAGTTCTTTCCCAGTGTTCTTGCTCAGAAGGAAACAGTTGGACATTTTACGCTCCTGGAGAGACCGAATCTCATTATTTAATTCAGAAATTGACTTTATCCAAATCTGGAAAAACTAAGTTGTAAAATTCACTGGTTTTGTTTGCCAAGGTCAGGGGAAATATTTAGGGTTTCCTGAATTCCTGTGCTCTCCCTACGGGCTCGATGGCTGCCGCGTACTCCCTGTTTACCGTGGTAACGCTCCTGCGCACCCTACTCACGTGCCATTCTCTCCACACGGAACGTCCCTAGTCCTCTCCTTTTGATCGTAAGACACTGAAGGGCACTTCATCCTTTACCTCCTTACAATTTATTCTGAGGACATGTCTAGGACACAGAGAGAGGCCGAGTCCCAAAATGCGTAAGAGAATAGTGCATTAGAAGCACCTGAGCTGGCACTCAGCGACCTGGCATACCTCGATGGTGCAGCGAGACACCACGCCGAGACACGAGCCGGAATCCTGGAAGCAATGCAGGCAGACCAGCGTGCCGCTGCCCTCGGGCTAATTAGCGCCGCATCACCACGTTTTTGGCACTTGTGTTTTCGGAGCTAGTACACTCAATGCCAGCTCAAGGCTCTTCCTACCCGAGGCCATGTACAGCGTTAATGTCTGCCCCCACACCGCTAACATGAAATACAGAGGGACAACGGTCAGGGATGACATATGGCCATTGCTGTTGAAGGGGCTAAGTGTAGTTTTCAAAATTTAATCCAAATCAATATGATTTTGTACACTAATGACTACAATATTCTCAGAACATAAGGGATTAATTAGCTAAGGCATTCAGCAGTTACCCTTCAGCAGCTCAAAGATACAGACAACTGTTACATGACTGTAAAGATTTCACCTCTTACTTGCTCAGAATTCTGATTTTGCAGCAAGAGGACGAAGGGTTAACCCCGTCACTTCATGACCAGATTTTTCCTTGACTTTTGAGAAAAACATTTCTACTACTGATAGTCTAAAGAGCCTAGACAGGGATGCCTCACCACTCCTTGCACCTCAAACTGCTCAGAAAGAGAGAAAGCTACCAAAATCAGCTCTCACTCTTTCCCAGTACACTCACATTTTCAGAAATTAAGTCCACGATATCATTAGACATGCGTTTCCTTGTCATTAGTGTGGTAAAATCACTTCCCTTCCTGCCCCCCCCCCCCCCCCCCCCCCGGTGCAATCTGCATTTTAGATTTAAGAGAGATTTCAAGTAAGATTGTGAATCTAGAAAGAGATATCCCAGAGCAGGCTTTAATTTAGCTAGCAAACGAATACTTAGCTGTTTTCTAGTATAAAAGCAGTGAATTTTTTTTTTTTTGCTAAAATAAACTGTACTACAGATGTGCCATTATAATGTCATTTTACCTGCACGGTAGCTACTTCATCTTACCTTAGTATTTTTCTGTTTTCTCAGTGTTCTTTAGACTGTTAAAATGTTTTAGACATATGTCCTTGTTAAGCAAAAAATTTTGGCGTAAAAGACTAAGAATCAGAATTTATTTGCTTCTTACATTGTTGGGTTTTTTTTGTGAAGTGGTATGACTGCATCAGATCTGTAGTACGTACAGCCAGTTTCCTAGATCAGCGTTAGCAAACAATTTTTAAGAAGTCACACTTGAATTATGCAGTAATTATTTACCGCAATAACGACAAAAAAACAGGCCAGGGACTTCCAATCATTCTTAAAGATGACTTTCAGGTTAAGAGATCGTTGTAAGGAGCAAGAGACTGCTGGGATGTCTTAAGGAGCTGAGGTACTGTGTTCATAAGAGAAAGATCTTGAATAGATACTTTCCTGGCTAGCTTTATTTTCAAAGAGAAAAAAAGAAACCGTATCACAGAGTACTACTCAGAAACTGAGTACATTTGAGAAAATAGAAAGAACTCTCTGGAAAGCTGTCCTGTGCCTATGGAATAGACAGAACTTCCATATGTAGAAAGTTGTGTGGATGCAAGAACTCTAAACAGACTTTCAGTCACTTTGGTTATAGATCAAAGACCTAGCAAACATGATGTAGCCTCCTCAAAGCATCCGATTCTCAGTTTACCTTCTAATGTTTCCAACGTCGCTCCAAAACAGATAATTCTTATCAGAGAATCACAGCATCGTAGAACGGTTTGGGTTGGAAGGGACCTTTAGAGTCCAACCCCCTGCCATGGGCACGGGCATCTTTCTCGAGGTCGGGTTCCTTCCCATAATCCCAGACCACTTACCTTAGGATAGAGACAAATATATGTCCTTGCTGCACATACAATAAAGCAAATGCGTTGAAACTTTAGACACCAAACCCAGATCGGAACTTTATCATTACTTATCTGCTAGAACTTCACCCTAGTTTGATAACATGACTCCTGCTCTGCCTGGGAAATAGATTGTTGTTTGACAACACACCCGAATGAATCTGCCTGAATTCCCACCTCTAAGAGTATTTCATTAAAGCCTTATTCTGGTGCCTTTAAAGTCTATTACCACTGAGGGTGGCCAGTTCCCACTGCAGTGAGGGACTTCCCAAATTCTAGATCCTTCTTACCAGGCAGGAATATTGCAAACACGTTTTCCTCCATCTTTATCCCACTCACTTCAGTAACATCAACCAAATAACCAGGGAAACTAGAGTGAAGTAAGAATTAGGATCAAACTTTGTCCTCTACTCACCGACAAAGTTTCTCAGAACACTGAGGAGTTAAGCCACCGGCTAACAAAGCACAACTGATAAATAGGACAGAGTCTGTGGTCTTCAGCAGGCGAGATACATTCCCAAACAAGAGGGTGAAACGGAAAATTTTTAAAACCCCAAACCAGAAAGGAAGGATGGATTGCAGGTTGTGATAAAAAATGAAGGTTAGTTTCCTCCACCTGGAAAAGACAATGCAATCTTTCCCTTTTCAAACCAGTACAGGGAAAGTCATATATTTTGTGTTTTCCCTTCTTGCTTTGCTTTCTATGGAAGGAAATGTAGTCATATCATTTTTAATTTTGCTTAAAGTCTTGAATACTCTGTTCATCCCAGCTCCAACTGAAGCATGAGGAAAGTCCTATTAAATCCTATTAAGTCCTATTAAATAACTGCCAACTGGGACTTGAGGGCTTATCAATTACCTTCTTTGCCCCTGTTTTCGCTGTTTGTTTTCACTGGAAGAGTTACAAGCATTTTGGCTCGAAGCAATTGCACTACTTTTACTTTTTTCCTCTTCGTGCTTTTTAAAATGAGTACCGTCTGTTTCCAAAGCTACACGGGCAACCTCTCGCTTGGAGTACTAGGCTGCTTGTTACTGAAGCATCTCTGAGCTGCCTCCCTCTCCAGCATTCCCACCGCTGGCCCTCAGGTTAATAACGAACACCCTCACTTAACTACGTATAACCGGGTTCGTTTCTTTTTTTGTCTCACCCCAGGGTTATCACATAATTTATCAAGAAGAGATGGAGAATTTTGTTTGACATAACTGTAGCGCATCTGGAAGGTTGTTGGAGATGTAACGTGGCCGAAAGCTATGATTTAATACAGCACCGCGACAGCTAACAAAAAGCAGCAAACGACAAACCCCTCACTGAGCGCCATATAGTCTCAGAAGTGTTTTCACTGTAGATGCTGTATTAGTTAAAAGCTTCCGAGATAACCCTTAGTCACAGAAACAATAAACTGTGGTTACTTATTTTCTTCCCCATTGTATGCACCAAGACACAGACTAAAAACAAAGAAAATGCACACACTTTGAGGTTTTGCCAGTATTTTGATGAGTGGCCGAAGTCAGTGAACTGCATTTTCTCTTGTCTTTTATGTAAGAATAAGGATGAGTCACGCAAGACTAAAATAAACACCTTTTTAGAGGCAGTCTGGCTAATAATAGCTGCTACATCTTTACAGAGTCTCCCCCCTTGGAACTATTCTCTTACTAAAACAGTAGTATGGACCACAGTACACTCATAGCTGAATTTAACCTCAGCTGATTTTACCTTAGCGATTTGTTTTCATGTTGATATCGAAACTGGCAATTCACACGAGAGAGTGGGGCACAGCAATTTTAGAGATGTGCTATCACACAAACATTTCTACATCCATTAATACTGCATGACAGCGATACCAAAAGGAAGCTGCGTTTCCGACTGCAATACTGTCCTAGAAAATAGTACCTGGGAACAGTACCTATTCCTAAAACGTAAATCAAGTCTGTGAACTGTTCTATACAAAGAGAGGATATTTTCACCATACGCATCCCATAGTAAACACACTAATTATATTTTGACACTGAGAAAAGTATTAAACCATTAAATGTCTTTCATGTGTCATTGGGTAAGAATGAGTATAACCATCTCCAGTGTTTTTTATACAGCAAATTCAAATATTAGATCTATGAAGAGTGCAGAATACTACACGGGTAATGTTGTCTAAGGATAAAACCTTTCATAGCACAGCAAAGCTCAATAAAAAAATGAAAGGAAAACTTCCCTGAGTTGTAAGTGGACCATGAAAAACTATTCATGCTTATCCCACCAGACAGGCTGCTCCAGTGTGCATCAGACAACTGTACTGGATTTACGTTTCCCTGGATTTAAACTGATAGTTTTCAGACGCTGTCAAGCTCTCCATCCTCTCCATATCAACAATCACCTCCTGTTCGTTCATCCTAGCAGTTAATACAACAGCCAAACAATGGACTTGATATATCGGATCTTATCCTCAAGTCAGCCTTTCCGTTATCCGATCAAGAATCAATCGCTTGTTGTGGGTTTGAACAGCCTTCTGTAGGGTGAAGGCTTAGCCTAGATGGAACCTATCTCTGCATCAGACTTGTTTTATTTAAAGGTAGTCAGAATGATAATATTTGTAAAACACAGTTTATAATTGTTCAAGGGGGAAAACCATTTTGTAGAAAAACGAGAAAATGCCCCGCAGGTTCAACACAACTGATCTTCTATTACAAGCCTCAAACAGGACTGCTGTCAGGTCACTGAATTTTGTCCTTCAAAACCGACAACCAAGACTGGCTGTTATCAGAAAAACACTGTCAATGGCTTTCTCTAAGAATTGAAAACCCCATTTAGTTTTTTATTTCCTCTGTGACGATCTTTCAATTATGTAGCCAAAACTTGGAAAAGCGAAGCAGCAACAGATTCTTTTATGGCTCTCATACCAGGACATCCTATCATATAATGAGCATATGCCATTTGTATTTTATCAGAGATGCCAAAATAATTTCATCTTGTTTCTTGTGCACTTCTGAATTATTTCTGGCAAAGAGAGGTATTGAGACTAGAAAATGAATTGTCCTGGCAGTTTTTTCCTAGCCTTTAGCCTCCCCCCACCCACCCCCAAATACATATACATATATATATATATATATGAACCTTGGAATACTTTCCACCCACGCTCGTAAGAGTAAGAAAATCTTCGTAAGAGTCTACCAGCCAGAACTATCCAGCAGTGCCTCTCATCTTTACTTTCTTCTGCTCTACCACTGTCTGCTTTGCCATCCCGAGCGCTTTGCTACCACCAAGACCCAAGTAATCACAGCAGCATCACCCACAAGATGGTAACGATACATTTCGGAACGTTACGTCAAAAAGTTTTGGTTTAGATTAACAAAAAACAAAGCACCAAGCTCCAGAAGAACGCGCAATAATAAAATATGGCCCTTCCCAACTGCAGTATCAAGAGAAGAATAGCTAGTACGAACAAAATTCTTAGCTATTTAGTGTATGTACAATCCCCATCTTTGCCAGACAGAACACTGTTTAACCAACAAAACATAACAGGTCACTTGGGAAGGTTCCTAATTGTTTCATTTCTATCACAGAAAACTGTTTGTTTGTCAGGCAACAAACTTCCTCCCTCCAGAAAGTCAGGTGAGTTGTAAGGTGTGACTCAACACCAGTGCAAACTCTACCATCAGGTGACTACAGAAACCACCAGCAGACCGTGCCGTCCTTCTCCCACCAACAGACCATGAACAGAGGAAATACGTGAGAAACGCGCAGTCCACTTGCTGGGCATTAGAAACACGCTCGAATCGTTACAGGTGTTAGAAACAGTTTGGCTGGTGAAGGACGGCGCTAGCTCTGATGTTAGCTCTGAATTTCTACTTTTCCTCAGTAACGTGCACAAACATCCACGATATTGCCCCAGTACCTAGATGGACAGAAACGGAAGCATAATTTATCGCGTTTATGCTAGACTAGCAAATGGAAATAGAGGTTCTATATTTCAGATTACTGTAATAAGTAATATTAATTCACTCCCTATGTATTGGGTCAGATTAAGGCTGCATATACAATCTTATGAACTTCGGCTGATGTAGAATACAGTTCACTTGATCCACAGCAAAATGGGAGAAAGGAGAAGTAAGCAAATGTCACAATACCGCGACAAAAAAAAATCAGATATTTTTTAGGGGTTAAAAATCTGAACATTTTGAAATGAGAGATGAATAGGATCCAGGAAACACCTGCTTCAGGAGGCGTGCTCAAGTCCTACTGCATTTGAAGATGGAGCTTGAGAAGATCACGATGCAAGTCATCCAACACAGCAGCCTATCAAGATCTGAAAAATCCAGAAGGAATAAGCAGCATTTCTGGAGTAGAAAGTTGAGGGAAGATGTAGAAACAATAGTATGGAAAAAATCTGGAAATGGTGAAAAGAAGAGACAGGGGAAACACTGAGACAAGAACGGATGGAACAAAATAGAAGAGTTAGAGAACAGAAAGGTGTGAAGGAGGGACAGATTCGTAAGGAGAAAAGGGAAATTTGTAATAGGCAGCCTGACTACGGAGGCCACACAGTACCGCAAAATCATAGATACTTTTCTTTATGTCCTCACAGTCCTGCTTCAGAGCAAAACATCAACTACAGACAACTGTTGCACAAGTTAAAAAAAAAATAATTGCCAGAGACACAAAAATGGTTTGTAATTGTGTTAACCTCTCCTCTGGGAACGTCTGTCATTCTTTAATACAGCATCACCAGTAACAACAGGTAAAAATACATCTCCGCTTGCCATAAAGCAGAGCTCGTAAAGCTAAGAGCTTCCACCGATGTACCTCATCACATGAAGCACAGAAGAACCTATAGTCTTTCTCATGGAAATTAACTGAGTGTTGCATTTCAGAAAAACCATGCGATAATACAAATTCTTTGGAACACACATAAAAAATTTGATGGGGGGACAGCAAAAAAAGAGAGTAAAATTTGTAATGCAGATTCACGCCTCCTTCTATTGTCATTTAAGATTTCAGTGGTGCTATTTGACCTCTGTTCCAGCTCTTTTCTGTAAGAACAGGTGGAAGTCAAGTGAATGATAGGGAAAGGAACAGTAAAGTCCTGTGCCTCTCTGAGAATAACAAACAAGCTGTAGAAATAAATACATTTTCTGGTCTTAGTGATGACTATTTGTCCTAGAAGTTTCTTCAAATACACCCCTTTTTCTCCACAGTCTCTATAACTGATAAACTGAAGAAGGCAGCTTCCATCACTAAAACATTCCTAAATTCCTTTAAGGTTTGCTTTTTCCTTATCACTGACCCAATAATAAAAGGCTCTGACATTTTACAGTGGCCTTTGAGGACGGCACAGATCATCTACAATCAATTTTTAACATCCATTTCTGCAGCATCTGGACAATTACTATCCATAGTAGAAGCCTTTGCAGCTGAAAAACTAACACAATATATGCCATCCATGAAAAAATACTAAACCCCCTTCCCGCTGAAGTATCTCTTTGGAATTTTGTTAGTCTGTCGCTCTGAAAGATGAAAAATATGTGAGAGATCGTTTATTTCAAAAGCGGCATCTCTCAGCTTTCAGTGTAGTGTAGCATGTGTATTATCTGGGTGCCAATACTGGAACTGGCTTCAGAGAAGCCGTCACAACGAAGTGTGGACCGGGCACAGTCCTAGTGCGTACTCGGGCATCTCTCTTGTGTGTTGCTGTACCCTCATTGCTTCGGTGCCTCACCTATCCATAACGTAATCTTAACGGAACCTCACCTGTGTGTTTGTATGTATAGACATACATACATACACAAATGCACGTATACATCTATCTGTAGGTACGCCAGCTGCCCGGGGCTATGAATGGCCAGCAGGGCGAGGGAGGGGATTCTGCCCCTCTACTGTGCTCTTGTGATACCACACCCGGAATATTGCGGGCAGCTCTGGAGCCCCCAACATAAGAAGGACACGGACCTGTTGGAGCAGGTGCAGAGGAGGCCATGAAGATGATCAGAGGGCTGGAGCACCTCTGCTATGAAGACAGGCTGAAACAGTTGGGGGTGTTCAGCCTGGAGAAGAGAAGACGCTGGGGAGACCTTATAGCAGCCTTCCAGTATCTGAAGGGGCCCTCCAGGAGAGCTGGGGAGGGACTTTTTACAAGGGCATGTAGCGATAGGACGAGGGGGAATGGATTCAAACAGGAAGAGGGGAGATTTAGATTAGATATTAGGAAGAAATGTTTCCCTGTGCGGGCGGTGAGCCCCTGGCCCAGGTTGCCCCGAGAAGCTGTGGCTGCCCCATCCCTGGAGGTGTTCAAGGCCAGGTTGGACGGGGCTTGGAGCAACCTGGGCTGGGGGGAGGTGTCCCTACGTGTGGCAGGGGGGTTGGAACTACATGACCTTCAAGGTTCCTTCCAACCTAAGCCATTCTGTGATTCTGTGAATACACCCCCTTGACTTACTTGATACATGACAAAGTAGAGCATGATACTCTTTGCAGTACCAATGAGTCCTGACGGTCCCCACTTGAGAAATCCACGCACACTTTAAATGCCACCAGAAACTCTGAAGAAACCGCTGCAGCAAGTAGATAACTACTATATGTGTACAGATTTGCTTTCTACAGGTCTGAAGAGAATTCAAAGATAACTGCAGAATTGATTATACCGGTCTGGTGACAAAAGGAGAGATCGCACAGTCCAAATTAAAGAGGATGGCAACAGCTTCTTCCGCAGCCGCAGGAGCAAAGGACACCGGGCCACGACTGGTGCATGATACTGCTGAGATAGCTGTGGGTCCAGAAGGATGTATTAGCATTTCTTATCTACAGACTTTGCTTGTACTTCATATTCGGCGTCACATGTAATCATCTTATCACAACCTTTAGCTATTTCTGACCTAATTTTAATTTGTGATCCTCTCTGCCCTAATAATGTACATGATGATATTCCTTTCATCTGAAGCATCGAGATAACTTAATGAATAACTAGGCGAGAATGTCATCCCTATATTCCCTCTGCCTATGTCATTTCCCCTATGTTTCTATACCCTCGTGTTCCCACTTTTCTTCTAAATGTGGCCCCCACATTCCTTTGGAAAAAAACTAGTAATTTTCTGCAAAATATTGAAAGTTCTTTAAAGTTACTTCTTAGAGGATTTTCAGTTCTCTAGACTTTGAGGCGGAAGTGGTTAGAGGAGCTATCAAAAGTAGCATTGATTTTGAATTTCAAGAATCTGTGTATTTTTGAAAATCTGGCCCTTTTGATATGTATCATCTGGCTTTCCTGTACATTGTGGGGATAAATACCAAGTTATTTCTCAATACAGAAAAGGAATCAGGAGAGCAGAAGTACAGCAACCTCTGCCTACAGGTTTTAGGGACAAAGCCTGCCCAGCATAGTTGCATCATTACGCCTTAATCAAAACTAAAATCTGTTAAACCAATTACAGCAATGAATGAAAGTATAGCAGTTTCTGTGCATTAACATAAGCAATTGTATAGAAATACAGATTCACTGAAAGTGTAAGAGGCTCATCTGATTTTGACTGCTATCATGTTAAGAGGAAATATGAATAAGAAAATATGTCACTGGTTAAGTGTGTCTGAGCAAATGCTATTGCTGTAAGGAAGAGTGTGTGGGTGGAGATGCTGGAATCTCTTTGGGATCAACTGCTGCACTGTCACATATAGAACTAACACTGTCGAAGCACAAATTATAAAATAGCATTTATTTATCTTTTACCCTATTTCTTAAATCTTATTCCAGATCGGTATTTGTTTCCCACTAGATAGCGTGTTTGTTTCTATTAAACCACTCTTTAATAAGAAATGAATAACAACAGCTACAGCAAAGCATGTAACAGCCGTTTGGCTATCAAAACTTTCACCACAAGAAAGCGAAGGTGACATTTACAGCAGATTAAAAGAAGACTGACTGAAGTCCCTGTGGTGTTACTTAGGAAATAACTGAAATAATTTCCAGCTTTGTTTCATCTTCTTTCAGAATGTTACTTAACCCACTTCACAGATAATTCTCCATTTACCAAGCACAAGAATTTTGAGACAGATACCAAAGACCAACATTATAAAAAATGCACCTCAGCCCACAACAGCTTTGATTTTTCAAAAGGCACGAGCAAGTCCAGAGTTTCATGGAAATCTGTAAAATGTGCAGGTGAGAACTTTTTTGGTGGGGTGAAGTTAATCTATCTGAATGGCTAATTTGCAAATGTGAGCTCAAAAAGTCTGCTGGCTAGTTCAGTTTAGTAGTAAGTACGATATTCAAAATGATAACTTGGTTACTATTTTTGCTACTTAAATAAAGGCAGCATCTTTTTCAAAGGTAGATGTTGATACTGCCAAGTACTGGAAATGACAGTACACATGTACAGACATACACACGTGCTTATTTGTACACATCTCTTTCCTAAAGAACTATCTCAAAATGACCAAACTCTTAAGATTTGGTTTCTCCAAAATGAGGAGAGAGGGGAGAGAGAGAGGGCAAGAGAGAGAGACAGAGTGTCGTGGTCTAACCCCAGCCAGTAACTTGGCGTAAAGTAACACAGTAACGTTGCATTTCTTAAACTCCTCTGGGGAAGGAATCAAAAATCGGAAGCTTTCCACGATAACAAACAAAATTAGAGCTACTCTGTCGAATAAATTGACAGAAATGCAAGTAACAGCAGGATCTGCACTAAAGGAGCCCTCCTGTACAAGTACCAAAACGTGAATTTTAACCTTACTGACTACACAATAATTTCAGCGTACACACTTGAATTAGGAGGTGAGAAGGCAAGAGATAGTCAATAATAGCTAAAAATAATCTAACAGTAAAAACTTAGTCAGACAATGCCTTTTGTATCTCGTTGATGTAGGTATATGGAAAAACAGTGAATAAAGCAAGAATTTTTGTGGGTCAGTAGCTAAAACGCTATGGCCACAATTTGTCCCCAGGAAGAGCAGCGCGTTCACTTTCAGCATGGTACCTTCTAGGCTGGTGGTACTGCAGCAGAGGAGATAACCCACCTGCTGCACTTTGAGTAGGCATTTGAATTCTACACCCTCTCTTCCTCAGGCAGAAAACATATGCTTTGCTCACTCGAAATTTCTTCCGTATCTTTATACCTATACCTCCCTTAAAAAGCCCCCACAACTTTACCATTCCTTATACGATGTAAATATATGGAATTCATAAGTATACATTATACATATTAGCATTCCAAGACGATGGCAGCAATATTTTTGTTTTTTTGGTCAAACCCGTTAGCAGTCAGGAAAAAGTTAAAACTAATACCGAAAACTAATGCTAACTGGATGAACGAAGCCTTAAGCAACTACTTGTTAGTTACTGCTATCAGCAAAATAATCCTCCGCAGAATCCTTTCTGATCTTAAGTTAGAGCAATCATATCAAGTAGCAAAACAGACAGGAAAATACAAGGGCTTACCCGTTACAACACGCTAAGGTTTCCATTGCTAATGGTCAGAATTTGGGTCAGAAGGGAAAGACACCGAAACTCCGCACCTTTTATCATTTTCCAGGGAGAGCTTTAATGCTGGAAGGGCCAAAGGAGCCATATCCAGCAGCTGATTCCCTAAACCACAGTGATTCCCACCACCTCTAGGGAAGCTATGACCCATCCCTACAAAGATAAAGACATTTAAGCTTCCTTTCAATGCGCAAGTAGTTAATGGGATAAACCTCTGTACCACTACGCATAGGTTTGGAAATTCCTGCTCTGGTATGCTAGTACCTTCGCTTGAGAACACGTGCTTTTAAAAATGGCCGTTATCCAAGACGTATTATTAAAAGACTTCCGAGATAATAAAGCAAATCCAAGGAGGAGTCCCATTTGACATTGCCGCAGTTACGCTGCCAACCCACTTTTTAAAAAGAAATGCTGAAAGTAGCAGGTTTGGGAGAGAAAACAGAGGTCGTTGAGACCAAGGGAAAGGTCAGCATAAGAGACAGCCTGTGAAAATAGAGATGATCACTAGAGAAAAATACAAAAAGGACTGATAAAACCTGAAGGTTGCTTAGAGAAGAAAGCAGAAAGTTTACAGCCAGATCTCGGAAAGCTTTAAAGCGACACAGCATTTCAGCTGGGGGCAGACCCCGCATAGCAGAGCGCTGCTGGACTGCTACGGAAGTGCCACAAATGATTTTGGCCACAGAGATTTATTATGGAGATGGAAGACAAAGAAATAGCTAACTTCCGAAAATAATACAAAGCAAGAGCTACTAATTCTGGATACCAGCCAAGGGCAAGAAAATAAGGAAGTGAAATAAGTTTCTAAGCTTGTGAAAGTCAAGATAAAGGAAAAAAAGACCTCCGAACATTTGGAGGTGAAAAACAAGGATTTTGGTGGAATGCGAAACACATGTGAAAGAACAGAGTTATCAGGACAAAAATATGGAGGGGACAGAATTCCTTAAAGAAGCTGGGCAAAAGACATAACAATTTGCAGTAGGAAGCTTATTTCATCTTCCTGAGGGAGGATTCGATCTGAATGACAACGACAAAGATAAATACGATTCTGTAACTGCAGAATGTGAACTATTTTAGAGCTGGTAATAAAGGAAAGAATAAACATCACTGGCATAATAAAGATACACTGAAATGGAGGGGGTTCAAGCAGTAAGAATCTCTCTCTTTGTGACATATTGATTTTTTTCTGGAATACTATTAAATTAATACTGTTTATCACAAGAAATTGATCTGTAGAATCTAAGCAAAAAAAGCAAAAAAAGTCCACGCGAAATGAAGAGAGGTACAGTATTAGTTTCTCAAACGCTGGTGTATGGGACACATTTCAAACTGCATTCATTTATTAAATGGACTAAATTAGATTTTTGCCAAGATATAGGTTGAGTTAAAATACCACTGAGGTGCAAAGTAATGATTTAGTAGTAGTTTTGCAGGAAGTCAGAACTACCCTATAGAACCCACTCCAGAAGGCACCAAGTCACTCACAGCAGCAGCAGCAGAATTTAGGATTATATCCAATTCAGATACATTTAAGGACGAGGAATTCGGGCCCACTGCTGACCTGCATCCTTATTCTATACCCTGTTAGGGTTAGGAACCTATTTGTAGACAACAACAGTTAAGATTATGACGTGGAATGGAACAGAAAGATGGTGCTGCCATAAAAAGTAAGCAACACGGAATTTTGTCTTCAGAATTAACCTGCTCTCTGTTGTAGGTGCTGGACCTTACAATTAACCCTGTGTCTATCTTTTAAAGAAAAACGTCTTGGATATGAAATAGTATGCCATAAATTTCTATTGGTAGCGCTATAGGTAAATTTGGGAAACGGGGGTTATGCCATCAGCCTGTGCTACTAATCCCTGCGTCACCTACGAACATCTCTCCCCTCAGCGTAACTACCTTGGCTTGGTTCAAACAGTAACTTTTCCCTCCTCGTCTCCAAAAAGGCAAATCCAGACAGAATGATCAAAGCCATCTCATTTTTTGAGATGGGCAATAGATTTTAAAAACTGTAACATTTTCTCCTAAAGGTATTGATTGTGCTATTCATAATCTTATCGGTGTAGTTTTAGGACAGTTTATATTTAAAATCTGCTTATACGTAAACACACAGGATCCGAAGGCGAGTTTTTCCTTTCAGATCAGCCTTCTCAATTGTCTAAATTTAATATTCCACGCAAAGTGCTACAGATCACTGTATCTTTTATTTCCCAGAGCGACTGCACATCACATTATTGTATCTGATCACTGGAGCCTGTTAACGGAGATTGGTCTGCACAGAGATCAGTTTATTAACAAAAGGCCTGATGCACAAAGCCTGTTTTCATCACTAACATTTCCATCTAGATATGCGGAGTTTTAACCATTCCTATGACTACCTCCGCCTACGAAGTCTTCAATGTATTTAAATTCTGCCTAATTTGTGTTCGAAGAAAGCACAAAAGAATGTAAGTACATTTTTATGGAGTCCTCTTGCCCATTTGAGCTGGAAAGCAGCATGCCAAAAATAGTGCGATGGTACGCTTGGGGTCCTATTTTCCTTTCCAAATTACCTCTATAGAAAACGTAATTAGTATTCCTGTTGCTGGTATCGTGATCAACGTCAAATAGGAATTGAAGGATTTTATTTCACGTTGACATTTTTATGGCCGATAACCAAAGATCCTGTAATCTACCAGACTAGGGAAAACACTTTAAAAACCCCATCTGATGTTTGGAACAGACGAAAAACATCCCGGTCTCATTTCCTGCAAAGCAGTGAACGTTAGGGATGGCAGGGGATCCCCGCAGCAGGCTGTGCTGCTCTCCAGCAAGAGCATCGGCAGGTTAAACGTTTCCCTCTCGCTCTCAGCGCTGCTTCTCTCCACAGCCTCCTCTCATTCACAACGCTTCGGTCAGTAGGAGCAAATCACGGTGACTTCTTTCAAATTAGCTATAAAAACGTACCAGGCAGCACATCGGAACATCAGTAAGCATTTACAATCATCTGCTGTAATCACAAAACGGTTCAAATAAATTTCATTATCTTTATTACCCTCGAAATCACTAAACTATCTGAAGATGACTTTAAATACAATTTAAGTAAGTGGTAGCAATCACCTTCTCGTGGCAAAAGACGGCAACTGCATGCGGTCTTTTTTAGAACGAATTTTCACCTCAGAAAAGGCAAATTCCTAAGCACAAAGTAAATTTCCGAGTATTAATAGGTTTACTTAATTATTTGTAGTAAAATAATTTTCATAGTGCTTAAAAAAATCAGCGAGAGATAAGCCATAAAAAAGGCCTGTAAAAATGAAGCTGTTATAGCTGCGTCAGCTATAGAAATGGAAAAGGCTCCGCTATTTGTGCCAGCCAGGGAGATTTTCTTATCAATGGGATCACTAAGCCTTATCATTCCTATCACTACCAGAAAATAAACTTCCTTTTCTAGAAATATTCAACAAAAATATTCCTCCGCTTCCACTATTTACTGATTGAAATGAACGTTGTACTCTATTTATTTAGACACAAAAGATTTTTACAAACATTATTTTTTCTGAAAACGCGTAATCCACTTAAAATAAAGCCCGAGGTCCCTGCTTTGTGCGTAGCTCCGGGGGGGCCAAATTAGCCTTTGCTTAAGAATGTGCTGAGAGCAGCCAGCCCGTCGGGGGGCAGGAGGTTTGCCCACCCGGTTGGTGTCGGGCAGTGCGGAGAAGAGCTCTAGAGCTCCTGAAACCATTCCCTCAACAACGCGCCTAGGAGGACACTCATCGCTGCGTGACCTGCTTCTATTGTCCCACACTCTCCATGGCTGTAATTTCTAAATCTTGATCCTGTTACACATATTTGCTATCTTTTTATGATTTCCGAACCAGCTTGATTGCTAGTATCTTACTTAGGATGTCTAGATGCAGAAGCGACAGCACCGCCTGCAACAGGACGGACGTCCAGGAAGAGAAATTTCCCCGGGATGCTGTGGCGAGACCGCATCCAGAACACAGGCTCCCTAAGTTTTTCCAGCACGAGTATTGCTACATCACACTTCAGTCACTGCTCTGCCCGCGGAACAGGCATCTCCAGGGATTACTCGTCTCTTGTGGGACTTCTGCATGAACAAAGTCAGAGGAGCCAATCAAGCATCCATCGTTATCGGTGGCTCAATTAGAAATAAGTTTGGAGAGGCAGTTAATGATTGTGATTAAACTCATTAGACTGCACCTCCTGTTTCCTGGCTCAAAATATATTTCAGGTACATAAAATCTAACCTGCCAGCCCCCGTACTAAGACACTGGCATTAGACTTTTATAAACATACCCAGACTCAAAGAAAAACTCGTACCATATAAGTTTCTGGGTTTGTGTGCTCCTGGTAATGTTTTCATGCCAAAAAAGCACAGTTAGGGGATAGTATCTTAAACACCGTGAAGATTACTTAATTGAAATATGTCTGAATTTTTTAGTAAGTATATAAGGCCAGCGTTGCCTTGAAATTGGAATGTCAAATTAAAGTCAATCTTTTACATCCAACTGCATAAAGAGCATGGGGTATGCTAATAGAGAGGTTTCTGAAATGCCCCGAACCAACGTGGACATATTATTGGTCCCCTGTAAAAGCTACTGAATAACGCAGGTATTCAAAGGAAGAGCTAAAGGCTCACTACAGACTACTGGTTTGAACACTGGTTTCTTTTTCTTCTCCCTGTTGCACATCCCAACTAGCCTCCTCCCAATATGAACTGTGAGTCCTCAGACCTAAGTACTCACCGCTTGAAAAAACAATTATGTATGTGACAATTTCATTATTTTAACAGCTTTTCATGATTCTAACAACTTCATGTAGCACCGTAATTTCACTTAAGCTCTTCTCACAATTTTCTTCTCCAAAACCTGACACAAAACCCAATTACAATAATAAACCCGTTCATTTACAGCTATAGCAAAGATGAACAATTGAATGTTGATCAAGAGCAAGAAAATATTTTATGTTCTGTTTCATCTCTTTCGCCGCTTTCTATTTCTCCACCTCAGCCTTACATCTCTATGACAATCATTATACAAACTACATCATTCTGCAGCCCACACAGGCAGTTAACAATTTATCCCTGTTGTCTCCATCATATCCACTTATGAAAATGGCAATCATTCTTGCTTTGAGATTCTGGTAAGCGAATCTGAAGAATTAATTGTATCCCTTGAGTCTCAGCACTCGTTTCCACTGTCCCTTTAATTACTTGGACAAACAGGTTGGGATCTTCATTTCTGCGCCTATCGAGCCACAAATCTTTTAATGCGATCAAAGAAACTGTCTTAATACCTTTGATTTCCCCATAAAAATGTAAGTTAGCAGTGAATCATGTCTTAGTCTTCCACACAGTACGCTGCGTTTATGAGATTTCAGATATGTGTCAGCTCCTTCGCTTGCATCTGTTGAATCTCCAGCCAAGCTGCCTGCACACCTGACGATTAGCTGTACAGTTAGCCCTAATAAAGCCTCCCGCTCCTGTTGTTCAGTCTGTATTGCTCTTACAGTAGTGAAATCTCTCTCTCCCCATCATGCAGTAGATGGCAAACTTCAACCACCAGAAAAATCAATCTAGCTTTTGCTCGATTTCAATTTGTCTTCTATTTTCCTTTTCAATGAAAAGATTTAAGTTGTTACTCAGATACCTCTCAAATACCAACATGTCGTCTGTCACTAAATACGTTGCCTGGCTTTCATGCTGACACCAGGATTTCTTTTAAGCTTGGGACCACACGATGTATCAAATGGCTCACCTTCACAGAAAGATAAAACACCCCGAGGCTAGTTCAGTCAAGATCTCCAGACAGGAGCACAAACGAAACCCAGCGCTCGTATTATCCCTGTTCATTGAAGAAACAATGCGAGCTTAAAATTGAATTCCAGTGTAAGCAAACCACCTTTGAGTGTCTCGTTATCTGACCGTGCTGCAAGGAAAACATTGCATCCTACAAATCGCACATTAATTCAGACTCCTCTCGTGAAATTAATATTTAAGCTGAAAATTCACTGGAATCCACTGAAATTGACAACAATTTCAAAAGGGTTACTTTTGTCTCAGAAAGAAAGAATCGATACGAGCTGTCTTTTTGTTATTTACAGAAAAAGCCAAATCATTCCATCAGATCATTTATCAGCTTTAACTGATATAAACCATGATGCGTCCGTAAAGATCTCTAAAAGATTTAAAATAGGAGAATTGCAGTTTTCTATTCCATTATGCCTTCCAAGCTCACAGACTCTGCAAATATTACGCTTTCTCACATCTTATTGCCAAAGCTTAACCCCAGGTTAAGCGGATACACCTTTCTCTAACAGATATGTCAGCTCAACACTGAAAGTGATATCACTTTGGTCCCAAAGCGTGTATTTTATACGATTTATAAACTTTGTTCGTATTATATGATAAATTATTGTCTTCCAGAAGGCAATTAATACTTTTAAAAAACCTTATTTTGCACTTATTTTTGCGCTAAAATCAGGACATATGTCTGACATTGTTGCTGCATGATATACATCAACAGCTAATTAAATCAGTCGCATTTATTTCATTGTTTAACACAGCTGGTAGTCTAAACAAATCTTTTCCAGCTCATATTCCAGAGTCTTGTAGCCGCATAACCTCCAGAGAAGGAGGTTGATTTACCGGTTTGGGCAAAGGCTGGAGCCGCAGCCGACGTGCGGCAGAGCCGGCAGCAGGAGGATTCACCCTCCCCGTAGCAATTCCAGCCATTTCGGGATGTGGCAGCCGATTTGGCCTAAACCACGACAGTGGACAAAGTGCTGCTTCACAGAATTTGGTCCTGAATTTCTCCATACTTAGTTCCCTTATCGATGGTGGTATTTCTTCCCACTCAACGCTGGAACAGACTAAATCCATTATAAGTCAGTTGGTCTGATAGTACCATTTGGAGGGCATTAAGGACACACTTTCTTTCATGTATAGGATAATTAGACAGAAAAAAAGAAAGGAATTATCAATAAAACACCTCCCCCTCCCCCCCTTTTAATGTAAGTGTGCGTCTTGATCAGAGAGAAATCGCACACAATTGCTTCATAAACTTCTCGGCAATTACATTAATAAAAGCCAGTGGAATATTCCTCTTTTCCTAGGCATACCGTGGCCACTAGCTAGGTGGCCCACTAGCTGTATGGCTCGGCCAAAGAAAAAAGTGCTTCTAAAAGCTGAACCGGCAGAAGAGAGAATGTCAAGGTTCATTGTCCTCCTATCACAGAATCACAGAATCATAGAATGGTTTGGGTTGGAAGGGACCTTGAAGATCATCTCGTTCCACCCCCCTGCCCTGGGCAGGGACACCTCCCCCAGCCCAGGTTGCTCCCAGCCCCGTCCAACCCGGCCTTGAACACCTCCAGGGATGGGGCAGCCACAGCTCCTCGGGGCAACCTGCGCCAGGGGCTCACCACCCTCACAGGCAAGAATTTCTTCCTAATATCTAACCTAAATCTCCCCTCTTTCAGTTTGAAGCCATTCCCCCTCGTCCTATTGCTACATGCTCTTGTAAAAAGTCCTTCCCCAGCTTTCCTGTAGGCTCCCTTTAGGTATTGGAAAGAGCTATCACGCACTGACTTCAGTGAAGCCAGGATCCTACCTTTACATCTTCAGTGACAGGTATTAACCAAGGATACATGGATTTAATTAGGTAAAGAATCATTAAAAGTGATGAACTGAGCTCAGCTGGTAGGGAGAAGGGCAGTTCATCTTGTCACTTATTAACATACACTCACCGACAGGAATGCGAAATTTTAAATAAGTAACTGATTTTTAGCAAAAATTTCCTCTACGCTTGGAATCAACTCTACGTAATTAGGATACATTCACTAAAAGAATGAAGGAGGAAGCAAAAAGCAATTTGGATGACAACTTCTTTAAAGGCATCACCGATTGTATTATCTGTCCCTCTGGGACAAAGCCGGTGGCTTTAAAGAAAGGTGCACAAGAGAAAAAGGGGTAGCAGCTACGTACGTGAGCACGTGGGGCTTGTGAAGCTGTGAGAATCAGCCCACAGATATATCCACTGTGCCGCAGCAATCAGAAGAGAGATAAGGAAAGTCAAAAAAAATCATTTGGACAGAAAGCAGTCTACAAAAAAGCCACATCTGATTAATTCGGAAGTAGCCATTAGGCATTTTTTGAAGTAAAGCACCATATGTACTAAAAGGAGTTCTATAGACTTAAGGATTTGGCCTGGGGAAAAAACCCCAAAATTCTGAACTTCTAAAAGTTTCTAAATAATGCATAAAGATACTTCTAATGAAGCTAACCAAGCAAGTCAACATTCAACGATCCCAAACACTTTTGTGTGTATGCCAACACACAATAAACAACTCCAAACCATCAGAAATATCTTTTCTCTCTTTTGCTAGGTTGGTACTTCAGCTAGCTAAATTTATACGCTCATCGCCGTTTATCACGGGCTACCCGGTGTGGCACAGAAGTGCAAAAATAAACTGCACAGATTACCTTACTGTATCTATAGTCAAAACCAGCAAAAGCTGTTGGACACGGAAGGGGACCGGTGAAAAGATAATTAGGCCAGTGACGAGCCTCACTGTCAGATCTGACGGGAAACATCTGGTTATACGGTACTGGGAAAACCAAAATTTGACCCTTCAAGTTGTCAAGTTTTTATTTAACAATACTGTCTTATTTTGCTTTCTTTTCATAACTACAATCACTGTGGGTTTGCTTTTTTTTTTCCCAGGGGAAAAATAAAACCCAATCAAATAACCAAAACCTGACTCTTTTAGTACGAAAACTGTTGTCAGCGACCGCTTGCTGCTGCTGCAATCTTATAAGGATGTCTTGGTTAGTTTTGCTTATTTATTCTCTGAGGAACCTATTCGGAACAGTAATTACGAAACGCTGAAGATGACTATCAAAAGGGAGTTAGAAAACCTGACAGAGTATTCTTCTTACCGATAAGAAGATCAAGAAAAATAAGGACTTTGGCTGTCCCAGGAAACGCCATTCAATAAAATATTAATTCGCTTTTTTTAACAAACTGACTCTCAATGTTTTCATGTGGACTACTTCGGATCTCTACCATCAAATTCGACCACCAGTTTTTATTAAATTTGTAGGAACGATCATCTTATGACTAATGACTTAAATCTAATGACTAGATCTTATGACTAATGATTAGATCTAATGACTTCTGGCTCTGTCAAATTTGCATGAAATTAACCGAGGTGTTGAAAAATGGGGAGGAGGTTGGGTAGTGATAAATGGCTGAACAGGCAGACACGGAGACTGCAAAATTTGTCCCTTAGGAAGCCAGTCTAAAAATAATTAAAAAAATCTAAGTCCAAGCTATCAATCAATTTATTTTGAATTTCTTTGACAACCATTTCTCTTCAGAAGAAGAGTCAAGTCCGCCATCAAAGTGTGCTGGCAAACAAGGTTCGGTTTGAAGCAGGGTCATATCGGCAGGAATTAAGGCAACCCAGTGTTTAGGAATCTTTCCACCCTTCCTCGTTGTCAGGAGCATATTATACTGTCTATTCTAAACCATTTCTCCAGCGAAGTAGGACATGGATGGCAACGGAAAATGTGTATCTTGTTGAAGAAAGTGCTACAGTTCACTCATACTTTGAAGAGCAAGAGCAGGTTACGCGACGTTTGAAGGAGAGGGGTTCTTCAGCAGAAGAACGCATTTGGGGTGCAGGGCACAGAACTCACGAGGAAGAAAAGACGGTGTAAGCACACAGGCCGGTGGGGTAGGCCCAACGCTCCCCGCTTCCTCGCACTGGTGGCCTCTACAGCCAGCAGCTACACAACAAATCAGGCCTGGGCACCCCGACACAGGGCTGCTAGAGGAGGGCAGCAACCACCCCTTTGTAAAACCCTTCCCGGTAAGGGCAGCCACCATATTATAGCACTAGGCGTGGGAAATAAGATCTTCTACAGCAAGAAACGTGTTTGTTACACAACTCCGTCAACATCCCTTCCCCACCGATACAAGAACGTGCGATGCAGTTAGCTCGTAAAAACACTTCAATGCTTACAAACAGCTCAAACAGATAAGCTGTGCTTTTAAATTGACGTGAAAACAAAAAAATAGAACATCAACTTCGTGGTAAAATTACGATACAACATTTTCCACTCACCAGCAAACTCTGGCTGTACATTTCCTTAAACAAGCAGAAGTAGAATAATTACCTATTTTGCCCTTCATATTGCGTTTTATTTATTCAGTTTCTGAGTCTCTACAATATAAAATTCGAGTAAAATTTGATCTCAACTAAGTCAATGCCAACCTACATGCTTAAATAAAAGCAAAACACAGTAGCGAAAGCATATAGAATCAAAAAAGTACTCAATAGGAACCTTTAGTTGGATACAATAAAAAGCAGATTCCCTTTGACACGAAGGATCCCAGGCATTAGAGAGCAGCCAAAACTACGCTGGGAGGCGCAGCGAGACACTTTCTGCAGAGACCCAAAAGGTGGAATCTGCCTACGTCTCCCGGCTGACAGCTGATTTGTTACCCTGTGAGGTGTTTCCCTCCACCTCTAAAGACAGACACGTGACAAATGCAACAAACCACTGACAAAGAAAACGCTTTTCAATACACACATTTTCCTGCTTCTCCTGAAGCCGCAAAACAGGCAACGTGGCCTTGCCTGGCATTTATTAACACAACAGGAGGGACTTCGGGGACAGACAAAGTGGGGGAGCAAGTGAATGGAGGAAAACTGGGAAAAAGAATGCAGGTGTGGGGGAGGACTCAGATGAAACGTGGAGGAGCTAACGACATCGTTAACGCCAAATTAAATGGAGTTTTAATGAGCATTTCCCCCCTCCCCCCCCCGAGATAAGGCAGTAAAAATGTTCCTTGCTGGAAGTAGTAACTAGATGAAGGTTGGGTTAGACTTTTCTGACTCTCTGAGATGCAATTTGCCTAAATGGTATTTTTTAACATAATCCCATGATATAAATACGCAATATTCTGTAATCTGCCAGGTTTTGCCATCACCCAGAAACACAACTTTTTATCTGAATCTCTCCCACAGGCTAAGATGCGACGTGGCTGGTAAAACAAACAACCAGGACCCATCAGTACATATTTGAAATTGGTTTCAAAATCTTTTGCATTACATAGCTGAAGTATTAATTATTTTTGGTTATTATTATTACTTTTAAAACCCAGCCTTTCCTTCTGAGCTGGGAATTCTGAAAATTAAAGAACGCTTAATCAGCTATTTGACCCACAATTTAAAAGGGGAGTCACCAAATTAAAGAAAGAATTCCCCCAAACCAGGTGATAAAATCCACGTTCATTCGGAGTGGTTGGGGGAAGGAGGAATTGCTACTGAATGTTTCTGGTCAAACTTAGGTAGACCATGGTCCATTGCATGGAGAATAACTAAACGATGTTAATTTTCTCAACCAAAAAACAAAAGAAACGCTCATCAAAATGGAATCTTTGATTTAAGTCAAGACCTGGAGTAATTTTAGGCGGAGAGAAGACAGGTGATCCTGTGAGGGAGACTTTTTTCGTTGCTGTTCTAATACCTGGTTAGATGTGTGCTTAAAATGTAGATGTGCACTGCTAGAACACATTCAAAGCATGAAGGGTCTTGCACAAATAACGGAAGAAATCAAGTCACAGCCAGGCAGCACGTTTACAGAAGGACGCCTCGTGTACTTCCAGGTGTACCCTCTCTTTCCCAGATTGCAAACCCAGAGAGGTTGCGGTGGTGGGTCAGATGGAGGTCCCAGGGGGAGACCATGGCCTTCAGGAGCACCCAGGACCTGGAGGAGCCCCGCTCCCACACCTGCAGGGCTCAACACAGCTGTCTGCAAATTACATACTGTTCTGGCCAGCTCCAGCTGCATGTGACGTGTGCCCCTGACCAAGAGGCACCCACATTGGAGAAGGCAGGTCCGCGCTGGAAACCAGAAAATACCTGGGAGTAAGTGAAAGAGAGAGCAAGTGTTTGGAGGCACTCTTGCTCCTGGCCCTCTGAAGACCCCAGGCTACAACTCTCACAGATGGAAAGCCTGGCTCAGTGACTCTCAAGCAAAATAGACCTTGTGAGACTTCCCGATTACCTGTGACTGAGAATGAAAATTGTACGATGGTCTATTCTTAGCGAGGAAAAGGGATTTAAGTAGTGTTTTGAGGCCAGAAATTCAAAAGGTACCTCCAGAATAGTGGCCAAAAGAGCACATTTGCAGATGGTATTAAGCACTTGGCCCTATCTATGTAGACCTTCCATTAACTGGTTTCTTCAAAATTGAATTCATACTTCAAAGGATTAGATTTTCAGGTTGCCATTTTAGCACAGTTAAATTTTCTAATATTAATGGTCATAAATTAAATCTAGTTCAGTTCAAAATCTAGTTATGTATCTAATTCCATTAACTTCCTGGCACAGAAAATTTACCGAGGCAATTATGCGCTCTGTACTCTTGTAACTAACAGTATTATTTATTAAAAAATGTTTTTTAGAGAAGTCGTTTCCCCAAAATCAAGCAAGTTTCATATTTTTTCCTGATGGCCTTTCCCATTTAACTCTTTGCTGTTCATTAGGAACCACAAAGTATAAGGAGCAAAGACTGATGGAGCAAATCTGTGTGTAGTTCTTAGATTCGTCTTGCAGCTTTTTTCATTTCTATGTTGCCTGTGCTGATGAATTAAGTTAAATTTTCTGGGTAAAGGTGGATGTTATACAACGCAAAAGTGCTGAAATATGCAGCTGCGTAGAAGTCAAGTCATGTTTTATCTATATTCTATTGTAAATTATTAATTCTTATGACTTATTAATGCATATTCAATGCAGAAATCTTTAGATGCTTATTAAAGAGTCTACATC
Organism: Vanellus vanellus; assembly: GCF_965231255.1. Classification (NCBI taxonomy): domain Eukaryota; kingdom Metazoa; phylum Chordata; class Aves; order Charadriiformes; family Charadriidae; genus Vanellus; species Vanellus vanellus. Next base: position 3,059,713 of record NC_138911.1, on the reverse strand, counting down.
TGAACAAGATTTTAAATACTACTTTTCTTTAAATGCTAAGCAAAAATAAATAGGTTATATGACGTACAGTAGCCATGGCATAGTAATAATGGCCTCTTTTTGTATTTATCTAATTCTCATACATCTAGTCAACCCGGAAAAAAAATATCACATGACTCTCTTTTGTGTATTAAAGATACATAATTAATCCACAAATCTATTTAAAGTATCACGATTTAAAACCAACAAGCTCAAGGCACCAGGTAAGTCAAAATAAATATTGTGAGCAAACTTTGCCCCATGGATTATTAGGTAACAGACACCGCTTTGAAAGCAAACGTGTAGAATCTGAGCCTGCAACTTCCATTCTAGCTTGGCAGTATCATGAATTCCAAAGGAGAACAGTCGTATTCTCAATGCTCTTTTGCTCAGAATAATTAGACTGCATTGAGAAAACATGCTAAAGTTTAAAAACTCACAAAGAGAAAAAAATATCAGTGATCTCTACAAGCTCACTATCATCTACATTTCGGAGCCCGATAGGTTTCATCCCATGTTTAATAAAAATAAATACATCCATCTCCAGGTTTAACACTACCATTATGCAATTTTCACAGCTTTTCAACCTGGGAAAAATCTGTTTAAAGCGTTTCTAAATCATAACAGTAGACGGTTAACATAGAATGTGTCGTGGGCTGGGCTGGGCTGCCCACTGAAACGAATGACAGATGCAGGACAGAAGGTGACAAGAGAAATAGGTGGTACCAATGTGGTAGAGAAAGGTCACATTTCTTCAGATAGGAATGAAGACTACGCATATAACTCTCCAAATGTACGTTATTTTTTGTTATTATAAGTTAGTAAATAAATCAACACGTAAAGGAGCACTAGGACAGGGCAGATGCAGTGAAACATGGCATAAAGAGATCGCAGCTGCTGCTGATTCAAGAAACAGCATGCAGGTGTGTTTTAGCTAGAATTCTAAAATTTTCTTTGAATTTGGAAATGCTCTTGGCTCAAAGCACTCCGGAACTGCATCTCTATACCGACAATGCTCATGCTAACTTCATCTTGTTAACGCAACCGCTTGGCTGTGCTGTTGATACAACTGTCTGCAGAACCGAGCTTTAAAACGCATCCCTGAAACGATCTGGTTTAAAAATGATCTGTTTTGAGGCAGAGTATCGAAAACCGCAGCAATGAGTTTTACTACAATTGCTAGGCTTAAACCCACAGCAACAACAAATGAAACGCTCCATTCTCAGCCTTCCCTTTGCAACCTTATCACGGGTGCGGCAGTTACGCACCTGAAAGTCTTCTAATTTTGGACGAGATTTGCTGACTGCACAGAAAGGCTCCGTTAGCAGTCCCTTCCTGCAATCCAGGCTGAGAAGCTCAGCTCACGAGGGCTCCGCCAATATATCACAGAGGCACAATAATGTCAAAGAGAGGACACTTTTAAGGCATATTCTAAAGTGTCGAAGGCAACAGCACGCTTACGTCTCCTCCTTCTCTATCTTCCTCTTGCTCAGCCTTTAGGAAAAATTAGTGCAAACTTCCATAAACCTGAAACTATGTTAAAAAGGGGACTCTGGGTTCAATATTTTGCCTGTAGCAAACAGCATATACTTTTGCTTCTACTCCTACTCACATAATATGTGAATTAGACACACACTTCCAAAAGGAAGAGAAAGGCAAGGTTAGTTATTAAGGAAAAAATGGGACGTAGAAGAGATTATTTGTCATTTAACAGCATGCAATGAACAGTGCAGAACAGTGCAGTTGCTGTTTCAGCATCCTTTAACTTTCAAATAAGGAGAATTATTAGTATATTACACTCTTCCTTCCTCCCTCTTCTCTCAGAAATGCTACTTTGAAGTTCTGCTATATTATTTCCAGTATACTAATGCATCAACCTCCTTAAGAGCCTGATCTTCAAATCCTTCTTCAAGGCTTTCAGTTCAATTTCATGCCTAATGTTTCATATATCATTAGGTATAGTTTCATCCTTCCTTGGGGCAAGAGAGTACGACTGGATACCTCCTTGACACACACGCCCCCGCAAAAAGAAGTTTGAAATTATTCTGTAATTCTTTCTTACCTGTTGGGTTAGAAATTGTCTTCATGTAATTAGTAATATTTGCTCTACTCTTCAACTGAGGTGATCAGATCAGTTAAGCAGAAGTAGGTTTAATTCTGTATTTACTACAGGTAAAGACAGAGATGAGTTACAGTGTGCCCTGTCGGGGGTGTTGCACCCTTTAAGGCATTTTCCTGCATTCCGAAGGAAATTTCTTAACAGGTGTTGTGATTGTGTGCAGAAAGGGTTATTAACTCAGAACGTAACTCATAAGCAATACTTTGGTCAAAAGATATGCCTGATGAATTCTTTAAAACTATTCTGAACACAACCCAGGCCATAAGTATTCAAGCAGATGAATACAACATGTGAGATTTTTGTCTCTTTACCAACTCGTTGAAGAGACCAAGCACTATAAGCACCTCCTGGCCTCTAAATACCAACAACATTTAATAACACTCATTTATGAGTTTGTTCAAGCTAACTTAATGCTGGGTTGAGACCTACTCAGTACACAGTTAAAAATTCAAAGGCCATTTACATGATTTTCAATTTCATGCTATGCGAAGTACCCAGTTGCTCTTCTACAACTCACAGCTTGGAGAAGGCAATGACATTGGCTGGATAAAGATTGCTGCAACTTCCCCGCACGAGCCAGAACATGTGCCTCGACATTCAAATGTGCATCGCCTCTCAAAACCGGGAAGCAATTACTTCTATTTCTTCTCTTTCAATAATACACTTGCATCTGCATAAGACAGTTATACAGATTATTTAAATTTTTTGACACAGTGTTAATAAGCATACAGGCTACTTTGGGCTTAATGTCTCCTCTTGATCCTACGTGCTTACTAATTGCAGAGGAAGAAAAGGTTCTGTAATTAACCTGCTGGGAAATATCAGAAATCTTTAAAATTCCCACTCTACATGCAAATATATGCCATCTTTCTGTTTTAGTACAGGCTACTCAGCCTGCTGTCAGTCTTAACAGACTGCACGTGTCCTAGCAGAGTGAACCGCCACAAAATTCAGCAGATCCCTTGAAGTAGTAAGGAGGTGAAGAGTAAAAAAAAAAAAAAAAAATAAAGCCTTCTATGCCTTCTATCTCTTACAGAGTGGGAGGTGTCCCTGCCCAGGGCAGGGGGGTTGGAACTAGATGGTCTCTAAGGTCCCTTCCAACCTAAACCATTCTATGATTCTATATCCCAATTCATCAATCTGGTAGAATTTATCAACGTTCATAACAAGATCTGGGTTTAGAAGCAGGTTTTCAACACGTATTGATAACCAGCTCTATAATTCCACAACTAAGAAATCTTATGACGTTTAAATATTTTTAAACTAGAAATGCAAGGAAGAATTTCTTTGAGGCTACGGCAGCCACATACAGCAACCTAACAAAACCATCTGAAAGGAGCTACAATATTAAATTTACAACCAAACCACACAAATGGCAAAACAATAACATTCTAATCAGAAAGCTTATTGGCAACTAGTATTTAATTTGGGATATTTAGCTAGCTTTTTATAAGCCTATATTTCATTATGTCACAGGATTTTCAAAATTGAAAATGGGAAGAGAACATTTAACATGCTACAACTGAAATAATTCTTAAGAACACTGTTGTTGATTTAATAGTGTATTGGACTACTGCCAAGCCTAGAAGCTATATTCAATTAGTTTATGAACATATGTCTTCACGTGTTTAGAAGAACCAGGGTGCAATTAAATTCACAAAAAACTTTTAGCAGATGGAATCAAATTAATGTGTTCCTGTGTCTCATGTTCATATAATTGTGTTTATTTTATTTTTGCTTACAAAAAGCCTAAGCCAGCTATAAATCTAAAAACAGTTTGCTTTTTTTTTTTCTGTTGGGATGCAAAGCTGAGTATCAAAAGTTGCCTTGAACTCAAGATACAAATTTGTATGATCTGTATTTCCTCAATTATTATATATACAGTGTAGAATATTTCTAGCTAGGAGAGCAATGAGTTAACTGTACTGTGATAGTATTTACATATCTTTCGAAATGTGCAAGAATGACCAATAGAGATACGCACCTATTAAAATCTAGCACCGCTCCAGAAGGGGGAAGCCCATGGTGTTTCTAATTTAAAGTATTTCATAGAATCATAGAATCATTTTGGTTGGAAGGGACCTTTAAGATCATCAAGTCTAACCGTTAACCTAGCACTGCCAAGTTATCACCAAACCACGTCCCTCAGTACCACATCTACCCGTCTTTTAAACACCTCCAGGGATGGCGACTCCACCACTTCCCCGGGCAGCCTGTGCCAATGTCTGATAACCCTTTCGGTGAAGAAATTTTTCCTCATACCCATCCTAAAGCTGCCCTGGGGCAACCTGAGGCCATTTCCTCTTGTCCTATCGCCTGTTACCTGGGAGAAGAGACCGACCCCCCCTCGCTACCTCCTCCTTTCAGGGAGCTGTAGAGAGCGAGAAGGTCTCCCCTCAGCCTCCTTTTCTCCAGGCTGAACACCCCCATTCCCTCAGCCGCTCCTCATCAGACCTGTGCTCCAGACCCCTCACCAGCTCCGTTGCCCTTCTCTGGACACGCTCCAGTGCCTCAATGTCTCTCTTGCAGTGAGGGGCCCAAAACTGAACACAGCACTCAAGGTGGGGCCTCACCAGTGCCGAGTACAGGGGGACAATCACTGCCCCAGTCCTGCTCAAGACACTATTCCTGAGAGAGGCCAGGGTGCTGTTGGCAGTATGGGGCAACCATAAGCATACGGTCCACTTCAGTTCACCTGTGTCAGGAAAACTGATTGAAATAATTAAGGATAAACACATAGTAGGAAAGGAACGCTGCAAAGAAAATCTCGGCGTGTGTCTGCTCTAATTCTGGAGCATGCGAGAGAATGACATGTAGATAGCTGAAACTCCCTGACAGTTTACTCAGATTTCCGAAGCCCTTTTGACAAGCTCCGTGCAAAAGACTATTAAAGCACGAGGTAAAGCCATGAAGTAGAACCTGGTTAAGAAACAGACAAAGGAGAAGGAATGAGTCATGCCTTTTAGTGCCTGGAAAGGAAGTGTAATGTCCCACACTTCCACAATGGAAATGAAAAAGAGACTGAGTAGCAAAAAGGCAAAGCACCATAGTAGACAACCATTCTTAGCCAGAGGTTGAGCTTACTGAAATTTCAAAATGAACCTAGCAGGAGAAAGTAAATGGGAAATCTAATACCAGAGAAAATTTAATCTATGGGAAGAGAGGTCATTCAGCACTGACAAGAAAAGACCTGTGCTTTATCGCACAGGTACTTCTGTTCACATTTTACACGACATGGCAGCTGAACTTCCTCCTCAACGGAAAGGAAACATACTCGAAAGTCATAGAATCATAGAATGGTTTGGGTGGGAAGGGACCTTAAAGGCCATCTTGTCCAGCCCCCCTGCCATGAGCAGGAACACCGCCCCCCAGCCCAGGTTGCTCCAAGCCCCATCCAACCTGGCCTTGAACACCTCCAGGGATGGGGCAGCCACAGCTTCTCGGGGCAACCTGCGCCAGGGGCTCAGCCCCCTCACAGGCAAAAATTTCTTCCTAATATCCAATCTAAACCTCCCCTCTTTCAGTTTAAAACCGTTAGCCCTCGTCCCCACATTTATTGCTGATAGGTAAATAGATGATAAAAAAAGCAAAATATGTCTATCACTGAGTTCTAGACTGCATGGAGGCCACTCGCTGTCAGCAGGACGGACTTTAAAGCTCTTTCAAGAGTGCAGCAGTGCTCCAAGAACTTGTGGTATTAATGTTGCTTAAATTGAAAGTATGTGTTACGGAAAGAAATCTAAAATAGTTCTTTTATAGGAAAGACCAAGGCAACTCATATGCCTTTTCACAGAATTCAGACTGTGAAAAAGAGGGCATTAGGTAGGGCAGATGCTGAGCTGTTATTATATGAAATTGCTGCTTCCCAGTTTCCGCTGAACGTCTCTCACACAGCGCTGCTCAGAACTGCATTTACCCTTCTGTGCTACACAATTTCTGCAGTCACAGCCATCCTTCACAGACCAGTATCTCTGCCTCTCATGCCTCCCCATCACTCCCAGTTTACAGTTCTTAGCTCTGGTGCACAGCTCTGACCGTTGCCCTATTACTCTTTCATGTCCCCTGATTCAGCGGTGGATACAACTTCTTTGTACCTGCCCTGCATGCTGAGTTTTCCCCTGTCTGAACAAGCCCTCTCAAGTTCACATGACCCAAAATTTAATGAGCAAACATCTACAAATATCTTCTAATCACGGTACAAAATCATTAGCGATCTCTGTCCATCCTGCAAATTGTATTTTGTTCACAGCTTCTTGTAGTCGATGCCTTAGCCATCTTCCTATCCAACTTTTTCCACCTTCAATCATAATTTCCAATGGAACGCTAAAGTAATGTTTTGTTTAAATCCAAACAGATCGACTCTCCTGCATTAGTCTTGTTTAAGACACCAGCCAATCTCTCTCTCATTAGTCTTTACAAAGTAGCTTGAAAAAAACACACTGCCATTTATACCACTTGCCATTTACTTTCAGTTACCTACCTATGCTTTTCAAAATTCTGGTTTAAACCTTCATACAGAATCGACCATCAGAAAATCTGTTGGCCTATATTTTTTCCACATTTTATCCTTTGGAATGCAGACGTTATGTTTGCTATTCATGTTTCATGCTGGACTGTACTTGGACTCCTGAGAAATCCGAGCAACATAAATACTGTTTACCAGCTCCGTAGTTTACCAGCTCTGTAGCTGCTTGTCAGGCTCATTTTCAGTAGGTACCTAATCACCCACATGCACAACATGAACCTTACCGAAAGCTGACGCAAAGCGCTCTCTTTTGTTTCCAGACCTAAAGACGAGGCAATACTACATGTTGAGAGAGGTGTGAACATGCTATATGTGTCCCAAATAAGAACGAACATTTTTTTTTTCTGTTATTTGTTTAAATATGCCTCACAAAACGTAAATCATAGCGGTTTCTGACTGGTTTGCATTCTTTTTATTTTTCATTTTCCTTACTTTTCGATCCTCTTTCAAATCTTTGTAGATTTCTTACTTCCTTTTGTATCCTCCTTAAAGAGCTTATCCATGCAAGTAAAGCTGCGGCCTTTTCCACAAGCTTTTGACACAGGCCTGTCCCCTCGGCGTTCAAAGCTCTCCAGACCAGTTAACCGCACTATATCATTTTCTAACTTTTTCAAAGCTTGTCTTTTTAAAGTCCCAGTGTTTAACCACATGGGAAATGTTTGGGTTTTTTTTTAACAACTCGCTTGTATCCGCTTTGCGATCTGACGTAACCTGGTGCAGCTCGCAAGCTCGCCTAGATTCAAACCTGCTCTATTGGACCAGCCTTTCCCCGACACTCTCACTCAGCACACAAACTCCACAAATTTAGGATTTAGAAGTCTCCTACAATCACTCATTTCCCATGGATATTTATTTCCTCCCTAATCTTACAGATTAGGCATATGCAGAGGTCAGAAACAGTCACATCAACACTATTTAACTTCAGTTCCTTCGCTCTTCGTGAAAGCAGTTCAAATCATTTCAACCATCAATATCATCCCCATTTCTTTTTTTTAGAGGAAAAAATTGGCTAATTTAAACTGTAGCCTCACTCAGGGCTGATTTCCCTCTTTCTGAACAAGAGTCTACCTTTCAGTTCTCAGTTCTCCACTTAGGGCTGCTGTACGGGCTGTCCCTGGGAGGGAAAAACGTGAGAGAGACGGCCCGGCCAACAGCAAGGTCAGCGAAGGAGGAGGTGCTCCAGGCAGAGCAGGGACTCGTGGAAAGGACCACGCTGGAGTAGATTTCCACCCTGCAGCCCGCAGAGGAACCCACGCCAGTGTACGTGGATATGTCCTGAAGGAACTGCAGTCCGTGGAGGACCCGCGCTGGAATAGGTGTGAGAAAGAAGGACTGACAGAGATGAACTGGCATAGACTAACCTCAACCCCACATTCCCAATCCCCCCGTGCCACTCGGGTGGGGGGAGAAGCTTAGAGGAGTCTGATATGAAGGAATGAAGTTGAACCTTGGACATAAAAGGGGGCCGGGGGAGAAGGTGTTTTAATCTTTGTCTTTGCTTCTTACCATCCAAGTCTATTTTAATGGGAAATAAATTAATTTTCCCCGAGTCGAGTCTGTTTTGTGGGTGATGATAACTGGTAAGTGATCTCCCCATCTTTACCTTTAGCCCCAAACCTTTACATGTTATTTCCCCCCCTTGTCCTGGTGATGAGGGGCAGTGAGAGAGCAGCTGGGTGGGCACCTCGCAGCCAGCCAAGGTCAACCCACCACAACTGTCTTCCTGCCCATCGTGACCGTTCACCTTTATTTTTATAACGCTCAGTTTGTTGCCCCATACCAGGTGTCCCAATTCCTCCCTTACAATACAGAACGTATAAAAGACATCGCACTTTCCTCTATCTAAATGTACCGGCTAGCTATCAAAACAGAAATGTACTGCTCCATCCTTTTCATGACACTCACAAAAGTCTTGTTTTGCTGCATTCTCGTGCACCTGATTCCAGTGGCTCTGTACACTTGTAAGCTTCTTCCAGCCTTCTTCGATAACTTTCTAATTGTGCTTTGCATGTTTAGTCTTGATGCCTAATAGTCCTGCAGCCAGCCATCCAGGTGATACTCAGTCCCCCTAAAAATGCTGCCATCTATACCTCACGAAAATCAATCATGCCAAGTCTCTCCTGGCAACATCATTCCCTTAAGGCTATTTTCAAAAACATTTCATGATTCTGAATTATTTCTCTAGAGGAATCCCACTAAAGTTCACCTAAGCTGCAATGACTTAGAGCATTTTTCACCCCCTGGCGTACCTCTTTCAGCGAGTCTCTGGCTGTACGGTTTGTTCCAGCAGTAATAACAATAAATTGCCTCTTTTCTATTCCTCAAACACAAGTTTGTATTGCTTCTTTTCACTGTCAACATTGTTATCTAGATCTTCTCCTAACAGATCTATCTACTCTTTTCATGAGCCCCCACTGACAAAGATCTCTTATAGGTGGCATATTTCAGGTGGCTATAACAGTCTATAAAGTCATCCTCACATTTCATCTCTCAAAACCTTTCTAACTTATTGTGACTCTGATACTGGACACATTTAATGATTTCCCTTTTTCTGATCTCTGTGGATTGGTCTTTCTTTCCTTCCACACAGCAGGTCTAGCTTTTCCCTCTCATTTTCCATAACAGCAGAACTATTCCTCTCCATGGCCTACAGTCCTTCAGGAAAACTGCTCCAGCCTGGGTCCACCACAGCCTGCAGTTACTGCCAGAAAACCTGCCCCTGCACGGGCTCCTCTCCGCAGGTGGCAGCTCCCACCAGCTCTCCGTGGGTTGCAGCTTCCTTCAGGGTATTTCCACCTGCTCCAGCATAGGGCCCTCTGTGGGCTGCACAGTGCATATCTGCTCCGGTGTGGTCCTCCACGGGCTGCAGAGTGACAACCTGCTTCTCCATGGTCTTCTCCACGTGCTGCAGGCGAATCTCTGCTGTGGCGCCTGAACCACCTCCTCCCCTTTCTTCATCCCCGACCTGGGTGTCTGCAGGACTGTCTCTCTCACATTTTTTCTCACTCCTCACTCACACCACCTTTTTGACAGAGGCACCGCCAGCATTGCTGACAGGTCCAGCTTTTATCAGCAGTGGGTCCATACCGGAGCTGACTGGAATTGCCTCTGACACAGGGGCAGCCCCTGATCTCTTCTCACAGAGGCCACCCCTGCAGCCCTCCCCCCCCTCCCCCCGCTACCAAAATCTTGCCACTTAAACCCAATACAGCCATTATCTTCAGTTACACCTCTGGTCCGTGGATCTTCTCATCCAATAGTGACGTTGGTCGCCATGTGACAGGTAAGTCGCTTCCACCGGAAATGATTCAAGAAGGACGAAGGCTGCACAGTTTGCACTATGTTTCTCCATTGCTTGCGTGTTTTGGCACTTCCTGCGTTACCTTTCACATTCTCCTTCTAAGGGAAATGGATAACAAAACCCAAACCCTACCAGTTCCTTTACAAATTTCATGTAAACTCCCCTGTTTGCTACCCTGCTCACTGAGTATTACTTACTTGCTGCTCAGCTTTTTAAAACCTATTGCATCAGTCATCTCTCTTTCTTAATTAGGTGCAGGGACCAGACCCTAACCTTCACAGTTGTAAGTGAGGCCTTACTCATGAAACATCCCACAAGACAACACAAACTACCGATTGCTATCAACCGATGTCACCTCTTAGGAAAAAATATGCTCCATGTACCACTACCAAACCTATGCAGCAGCAGCGTTTGAGTTCCTACACAGAGGAATTTCTCTGTGCCGTGCAGTCTTCACACAAGTGTTTATCCCTGACCAGGAAGAAGGAGAAAATGGAGGAACACTTTCTTTGCACATCTCATGGTCTGTCAAAACAGTTGCTGTGACTGCCAGCACTCACTACCTTCACGACTGGCATATTCAGCTGGTGTCAGCAATACCCAAAGCCACCGACTGCTTGAAAAAAACCCCTTAAGGATGGAAGAAAATGAGGTTCACAGAGACAAAACAAATTCTTGCATATTGCCGTAACGTTGTGGCCCATGCAGGGAATCCGCGGCGTTGGTGTGCAGACGCCTGCCACAGGGCTGAGGGAAGAGCCGCGCTGGGACTCCAGCTCTCGCTTGGTCCAGCACCCAGGGAAAATACGGCACTAGGCTGAGAGAGTTCCCAATATAGTCTAAATTCTTCTCGTAGCTGCAATTTCAGGCTCTGAAGAGGCCTTGTATCTATCTTTATCCCAGGACGGTTTCTTATCCTAGCATCATATTCCTTGCCAATTCTCTATTCCTCAAACTTCTTAGCACAGGCTTGGCCTCCCTCTTCTGCCAGTCCCAGTCTTCCCAGTCTATCCTCAGTCCCACTTGCCTTATACACTCATCTGCTCTCCCTTTGCCTTCGCTGTTTAGGCATTTCACCTCCTCTACCCCTCACGATCCATCCCATTTTCTCTTTATCCAGTTTTCTTTTTTCCTTTCCCTCGTTCATCCTCTCTCCTTCCCATTAACATACACATATGGTTCCTAGGTTATCGCTGCTTCTCTCTAATTCCCATCTCTCTTCCGTACCTGTTTACAAACTCGTTGTTCAGTCGAGACTGCTCCCTTGCTCACAGCCTTCTAACCAGGTGTACCCACACTTCAGCTTTATTAGCACCGGAGGAAAGAAGTCTGATATTTCCATCAGATTTTGAAAGGTCAACTGAGGAAATAAGTGCAATTAAAGAACTGACTAACAGAACCAAATGCAGCACATAATTTGGGTATATTTCCAAAGAAAACTTCTTACTCAAAAGCGTAAGAGCACTGTCATTTTTCTAATCAACGCTCACCAGAATTAAAAAAAAAAAAAAATCAACAAAAAGGGGACAACCAGCTAAAACAGAAAAGACCAACTCAAACAATTACTGTTTCAGCAAATGCTTAGTACCTTTAGTGAAGCTTCTAATAGTGGCAAGTAGCTGACAATATTTTATGATAAGCAATATAAGCAATCTTATCTCCTAATAAGACATAAGTAAATGTCAGCAGTGATTATACAACATCCACGAGCTGTGTTAGTACATGAGTTTCACCACGACATTTATTAGAGGATAAGCAGTAAGGAAAATCCAACTTGTTTCTTTTCTGCATCCAAAGCACAAAACCAGCTAAGGTGCCTGAGAGAGTTAGCTACATTCCTAATTAAAGTAGATAACATAATTACCTGAAGAATATAACAGCACGATTTAATATACTTTCAATGCGCATTTGTAAAACCATAAGTAAGTACCTTCTTTTTAAAATATAATCTTAAAATATAATTTTAAGGTCTTTCAGGAAAAAGGTGGGGTTTTTTTGTTGGCGTATCCGTGGAAGGATATTTAATATTTGGTGTTTTCATCTTACCCCCAATTTACTTAGCATGTGTTACTCCATCATGATTTAATTTGGACAAGAAAACCGCATGGCTGCTCAAGCAGTAAATTTAAAGTGTAAATGGATTCTTGGCTGCGGATGGCCCAGTTTCTGCTTCTGTTTCCATAGAAACCCATGTAGGAGTGGCAAGAAGACATAACTTAAAATACGAACTTAAGGGTTTACTTCTCCCCTTTTCCTCCCTCTCATTCTAGCTCCATCTCTAAGCAAATGGAATGTAGTTTGAATTTTTAGCCCCTTCTTTCTCATCCTTTGATTTTAGTCACGTAAGTATAGGAAGCAAAAATCACGCCGGACAGCAATTTCTTCTGCTAAATTACAAATTCTGGTCTGCAAGAAGCGTGTACTTGAACAGGAGGAGGAATGCCACACTCTCACGTACCTCACACACAAGTGTTTGGTACCACGTCACAAACTGTTCCTGTCCAGTGAAATTCTTACCTCCTCTCTCTTACTGATGAATGGATATAAATATACATGGCAGGAAAATCATCTTTAAAATGAGACACCCAACACTCAGACCTGCATAGGAGGAAAACTGTGAATCCTCTGGTCAGCTATTTCATATAGCTAAATTAACCTTCTTGGACACTAATAATTCTCTCATTTAATAACCATCACTCTCACAAAATCTTCAGCCTTAAGATTCAATTTATAAATATCTATGCCGAGACCCGAGCGCGGTGTATTTCCTAAAATAATATGTCCTGTAATAAAAAAATCAATTCATGAACATAAAAATTTAGTGAGTTTGGTCATTAGAAATGGTTAAAGCACTCAGAGGTGACTACGCGATTCTTTAAAGGAGTGATAGGGACCTTAACTAAGATTTCATATTAAATAACAGACAAGGATCGTAAAGGATTCAGAGACAGGTACAGTGTCTCAATCTCACTATTGGCTATATTTAACTGCAAGCAAGATGCAGTGCACACACTCTTCGATTACCTTGGGCAGTTTTTCAGCACGGAATCTTCCGAGGTTCTTGCAGAAATGAGCCCCGCATTAAACAAAGCAACCAAGCAACCTCCACCCCCCAAACCCAAAACCGCTTAGGCAGCGAAACAGAGGAGGAACCCGTTGAGTATGTGAAGATAACCATCAGGCGTCTTCCTCTGCAGGGTCCTTTCCTACTCAGCAAACACAGTCGCTTGCCCTCCCATAAAATTCTAACGCAGTAATCTACTCAAACACAAAATTCATGAGGGTTTGGCAAACTTTTCTTCCAGAAATGGTGGAACGAGTCACGGTCCACGAACCTCTCTTCGCTATTTCTCCCCAGCAGATGTCAGGAGTCTAAGCGAGTTCTTTTCCAGAAAAAAACACTTGCTAATAAAAATCTTATCTTTTCTTGCTTCAATTTACACATCAGGCTGTTAAAGCAATGCCCTATGGACCGCTGGTATCCTTTGGTGGGCTACAAGGACAGCATCTTCCTTCACCAAGCATCAGAAATAAAGAAAGTAGCTACAAAGGGGACATCATTTCAGAAACTAATTAAACTTGCCTTCCAGAACACATATGCCCTATAGTCATCAGCCTGCTACTGCTTGGGAAAAACAATTTGAAAAATAAATAAATACATTTCTAGCAATCTTCTGAGCAAAGGAAAGTGTATGATGTGATGAGCTGCAGAGAATTTTTGGTAAGAGAAGCGGAAAAACGCCTGGAAGAAACCTAGAGAAGTCTTGCAATCTGCCTCTTCTTGCAATAGGATCAATCCTACCGAAATCATATATGGTGGAAGTTTCTCTTACCAATCTCTAGTAATGAAGATCCTACTATTTATGCTAGCAGAATACCTTCAGTATCTTTCAATCAATCAATAATTTTCCTCATAAAATAAAAAATGTGAAAACTTTTCAAAAAGTTGGCGCTCTTCGGTATTTGCTTTTCTCAACAGATATTAGTATATTTTAAAAAAAGCTTCTATGTTAAAACAGACTAGTCTGAGGGCCGGAATGTAGTTAAAAAGTATTTCTCAAGTCTGTTCAACTTCCTCCCCTGCCATTCTCCAAGAAGTCAGCCCCTGAAAGACTGGCTGCTCTACTCTGCCTGGAAACGGAGGTGTCTCGGGCTTGTAGCCAGAGTGGCACGTGGCTTTCACAGGGGGAAGCTCCAGATAGTGCCATCAGCAGACTGTAACTTCCACCTTAGGAAAAAATACAAACATGAGATTAATTTTGTTCTTGGTCTCCTCTGGGCTTTCTTTACATGATCCACATTCTTCTTGAAGTCCAGCGCCTCTAGTAGACATGTGTGTCCAAAGGAGGAACCACCACGCGTATTGCTCTAAACAGAGCGATAGATACGCTTGTCTGCCCATTAAAAAAAAAAAAAAAGACAGAAAAAATCTTACTTATATTTCTCAACATTGCGTAGGGTTTTGTTGCAAAAACATCATATTTTTTCATTCACAGCATCATTATATCATAAAGCAGACTGTTTCAGACCAGGATTCCTAACAACGTTTGGACTGAGAATTCCAAGACAACCAGATCTTGTGCAGACATCTAAGGGTAGAGATTTATTTATAGATTCCCTTTGGATATTTATTTTTATTTATACAGTGCCTGTGGTACTTCACAATTAAAGTAAGTGAGATATCAAAACCTATTGGGGTATGAGGAAATAATTATGCATCAGAATATAAGGAAGCCAATTAAGCAGCAAGCATCCTTCAGAAAAAAACCCCGATGTTTCCAGACAATCAAGCTTTTTCCATATTTGTACAACACAAATTAGGCAAACAACTCTTTGGAAAGAATCTTTGAGATGCCATGGCATATAATGCAGCTCAAGCTAGCAAAAACCGACTGTTCAAAATAGAAGTCGCTTCCTAAAATACTTGCTAACCTTTAGGTGCTACTTATTTGTTTTGCTGACGTTCAGTTGCAAGATAATGACTGTGACAAATATTTTTTCTTACAACATTAGTCCTAAATAAAGGAGAATTGTTAAAATACCTTTCAGTTGAATCCATGCCAGACATAGCGAAGGCTTTGCCGTACCTGTCTACGAGCACAGCCCCTTTTCTGGTGGCACTCCTAAGACTCTGAAGAGTGAAAAGGATGATTGCTGGGTTTGGAAATAACAAAAGGTTTTCCTTGACTTCTGTGTATGACAGAGGGAGAACTGTTCCCTGAAAAAAAACCCGCACTCAGTCTGGGATCTACATCCGAAGTGTTTCAAACCTCACCAATCAGCGATCTGCAAACCCATCCAAAGTTCAAAGGATAAGTAGAACATTAAATATATTTGAAGAAAATACCGTAGTAAGGTATAATACATCTGCCCTACACGTGTATTAAAGTGAATTCCACTAGTTTACAAACTGGCTGTTACATGAAACTATGTCGAATACCTAAAATTGATAACTAAAAGGAGAGCTGTAAAATCTCTGATGAAAAGGTAATATAAAATCCCTATAGCTGATCTCCAAATCCCGCAAAATTGTTCACTTTTAACACTATACCAAGTATTTAACAAAACCTGCTAAGAGTTTAGATTATTTTTGTGCTGTTTTGTACATAAGTGTGCAAACAGCTTCTCCCCACCCTAAACTCAGGGGTTTTTTACTAAAAATACATCAGTGGATAAAATAAAATGACAATTACAATTTTGGTGCTATTATACAAAGGTTATGACTCATTCATTAAAATATCTAAAGTAGCGAGCCTTCTGCTAGCTAAAATGGAAGATGTTAATATAGCCAAATACTCAATACTTTGCCTTACATTACTAAAAAATCTTTGTGTAGAATGATGCATAAATATTTCATACAAAGCAAATCCGCTGTGTAAAAAGGAGCATGATCTGGAACCTACTCTAAGAAGTCAGATCCCATCTGAAGTGTATTCAAAATAGCCTTGATTATGTCACATAAGCAGAAAAGAACTCAGCGCACACGCTGAGTTCAATTCAGTATAAATCATGGGGTTTGCCATCCACTGGGACTGGCAATGTAGCTTTTATAGTGAAATCCCTGTTTTCCTTTCATCTTAAATCTTGAAGTAAGTAATCTCTACTGCCACTTTTCCTTCTAAAAATATACCAAGGGGTAACAGATGACCAATAAATCACCGGAGAACTTTACACGTTCTTAGAGATCAGTAATTCAGCAATGAGCCATTTCCTTATTTTAAACAGTTCTATGAACGTTGTCCAGACATGAGCAGAGTTTGAGATAATTCTTTTATTCATTTATCCATAACCTCGATGGTCTGAAAACACAGATTGCTTCGTATGACATCTTCAGATTTCCCCTTTGATTCTTACACTTGCAAGTTTTTCCTCCCCTCCTCCTTTCCACACAGAGGCATTACAAGCCCCGAGAAGCCTTTCCCGCCTGTAGCTCACGCTCTGTTACTTCTTTCGCAGAGGTACAAACATGAACCTCTGGCAAAACCTACCGGAACAGCAGCACGAAGCAGCCTTGAATTTACAACTCATTTACCGTTGAGCCGTACTTCCCCTAATACTTCTTTCATTTTTCTCTAACTTCCAGTTTAATTCTGCGTGCATCGTACTACAGGGCTTGTAGCACCAGTGCTGCGCCAGCGGAGGCCCCTTAGCAGGCCGAGAGTAAATGCTGACAAGAGCAGCTTTCCTGCTGGCATCAGAGCACCGCCGCTTTGAGCAAACAACAGAAACCGGCTAAGCACACAAAAGCGCTTTCACGTCAGCAGAGCGGCAGCAACGCCGCCGATTTTACACCGTATCAATGCCAATCAAGAGGCAGCACTTTCCACACCACGCTGATGCCACCGCATCACGAGAACGCTGTAGTACAGACGAGAACATTACTGAATTTATTTTGTGACAAACACCTTTCACACCATAACGGGGACAACATCCCCACCGGCATCAGGAGTTTTCCCTTCAAATTTCATGCTCATCCAAGTATTAGCGCTAGCGTTTCTACGCTCACGAACAAACGAGGCTTTGACCTCAAGCTAATGAAACAGCAAAGGTTTTCCAAACGCCTTGGATGCACGGAAGCAGAATCCAGGCTTCTGCCATGACTATATGACCAATCCAAACCTCAACCACTTGACAATGCTTTTTTTTCCAAACCCAAGTTCTTAACTTTTTTTTTTTTTTAAAACTACTATAGTAGTCACTGTACTAAAGCAAAAAAATGCAATCCAATACAGCCTTTTCCGCTGGCGTAATCCATTAATAGAAGTGCATTCCATCCATTTTTCCTACTGCTCCATTTCCCCCCCAAAACGGCAAATCTAGCACAATATAATTGCAAGAAAAGTAAAATAATATTAAATTCCTCATGAAAAGCTCAAGAATAAGGTTAAAATGTAGACTGACATTAAATGTCATCCACAGGATTTAAGTAAACGTCTTTAAAGTATTTTCCAACAAAAAAAACATCCTGGAAATATCTGGTGGTTTTGTTTTTTTTTTTTTTTTTCCCCACTTTTTTATCAGGGTACTCATGTATTTGGACTCATGGATTCAGTTCCAGAGAAAAACCTTTCTATTCCTATGAAATGATTTAAGTCACCTGCTTGGTAAAAGGAGAAACAGAACTCAAGTTCAAAATCAAGAATGTAACAGTCGCAAGGAATGAGGCAGCTGAGCAGAACTAATGACACGCTAACGGTCAGGTTCCGAGAAATGCATATTAAAAGTAAGCATTTTATGGTCAACTTCAGCTTTGGGATATGTGAAGTACTTGACACATGGGGGGACGTCTGATTTTTTTTCCTAGATTAGGAACCTGCTTTAGAAATAGTCTGTACCCCTGTTGGCTCTGTGCCGACCTGTTTTCTACCAATGAAGTCCCCACAACCCCCACCTCCAGCCCTACAGCTATCCTCCAAAGAAAGAGAAAGTCTGATTTCTTTCACATGGTGGTAGAAGAAATTTGTCACAGATGCCTTGCCTTTTTGCAGAATCAAATACCTCACTCCAGGACGCAAACACGTGTTGTTTTCTCCCCGTACTCGGCAATACGTTAGAAAAGACCAGAAGACCCCCGGACGCAGACCACACCTGCCTCAGGGAATGTTTAAACCAAACAAAAAAAATCCAACAGGAAAAATCAAACCTGCCTCTGGCTTCTGAAAGCAAAAGCTGCCGAATTCAGATTCTAATACAGAATTTTCTCTTTCACTGCAGAAAAATATGAGACTCAAAAGCTGTAACGAAACAAACCTCCACAACTTTAATACAGCACTTAAATGAACAACGTCCCGAACACCAGCTAGGGACCAATATCCTGACATTCCCTCTTGCTGCTATGTAAGGTGATGCATGGAATCGAAAGATATCAATTGGGTAGCACCTTCATACCAAAAATTATACAAAATTACAATTTTGTATGCATTACATCATGTTTACAATACCCAGTCACTCAGAGACACGCGTACCATGAATATGTTGCAGTCTTTCCTGATCAATACCGCTCTTGCTTGAATTTTTCTTTCCTTAGAGAGTAAATGCTGGTCCTCCTAACTATTAAAAGAGATGTTTCTAAGCCAAGAGTAAAATAAAACTTCCCCAAACCAAAATCGTTTTATAGCCAGTACCTCCTAGACCTGCATAGCATATACTACGAGAAATATAAATCTAGATACCCTGTTGAGATACCCTTAAGTCAGAATGTAAAACGGGTATCAAGATGATGACCTAGCAGTGCAGGTGAGATAAGAGGAGCCGCTGCCCGAGTTATTTTTTCATGTTCAAGATAGAGGCTTTTGTATTTACTAGTCTAAATTAAGGCCTTTCCACATTCCATTTGGAAAACAAGTTTTCTATAAGGAACGAAAAAATAAACATTTTAATACCTCCACATCCAAAATACTCTGTGCATCAGTGGAACACAAACCCTTCCCTGCAACTAACACATCGCAAATAAAATTACAGTGCAATCTCTTTTTCGGAATTCTGTTATTCAATACATATAACTATGGAATGGTTTAGCTTTTTAGAAAAGAGATTTTGCTCCAGTAGCTCTTAGTAGGAAGCACAATACTTATAAAATTAGTGTTAAAAGGTAGTGGGCCATTTCACCCTCCTACCACCAATAAAGAAGTCCTGTTCCTCTCCTGCTGGCCTGCACCAGCAGGGACTGGGAACGTGACCACACCAAGAGGAGGACAAGTTCGAAGAATCCACCCAGAGGTTTAAGAAGTGGATGAGAAAGAATAAAGACCAGCGGCCAGTCTGTTCTTCAAACACAAGAGAACAGGACTGTTAGGAAATGAGTCCCATCATCCGTCCTATGGAATTCCAGCAAGCGTCAGGTCAGGCACAGCAGTAATAAAGCCTACTAGCTTTAACGACAGCTTTCCCTTTCAGCACGTTTGATAAAGATATGTGGCAAAGAGAAGTTGTCCCCCGTACACGTTGACATCCATAATCTGTGCTGTATACCAGACTTAAAATGAAAACTACGCTTTTGAAACACGTTGGCAAGGGTTTCATTTCTCAGCTAGAGAAGCCATTTCTTCAATGTCCCCAGTTGGTAACATAAGATAGGACATGATTTTAATACACAAACATACTGTCATGTTTAGGATTATATAATGATTTTTACTGACTTTACAGAAACCGCTCTATTTACAGTTACCTTCAGCTTTAGGTTAGGTATTTGCATACTAAGTTACTATTATTTTCTTCATTTCTGTTCAGTTATTTAATAAAGGTTCACTGCTGCTGCATGGGCATTTATTTAGAAAGCATTTAGAAAATACTGGAAGTAGGAGTTAAAGGAAGAAAAGTCTCTGTTGCTATAGCTAAAATATGTGCAGTCTATAACCACCTCCAGTAGGTATCTTCCTACTCCTCCAAACTGGTAATATTCTAAGTGCCTTCCCACTTCGTTAAGCTGCACATTCGGATCTCCAGCAAGATTTGATAGTCAGGTCCATAGGGTTGGTTCTTGTCATCCCTGGCTAGTTACTGTCAATGATTTTAGTCGATATCTGTATCTTCTCACATTTAATAAATTTTAAACTCCACTATCAATTGCTGTTAGGACTTGCTTAAGAATCAAGTCAACTAAATTTGCTAAACATATGCAACTCTTCAATGGACATATGGTTAGTTTAGAAATGCAACTGAGGCCGTGCTTTTAAACATCATGATCTCCACAAAGCACTGAAAAAAATACAGCGCTCAATGACATTTCTGTTTAGAATAGTCCCAGTCACAGATAAAAGTAGAGAGCAGAAAAACATAATAATCACTTTTTTAACTGTAAAATAGTAACGTGAGCACAAATTATCATCAATATCAGAATGCTTCAAAGCCATTTACATCCTGTAAATGGTAATGGAAATGAACTGAGAAGGCAGTTAAATAGACTCAGATTTTCAGTCCTCAAACATTATTAGATTCTACCAGCTGTCTCAAAAAACATGTACATTCTCTTTTGATAACTTGACATCCTGAAGATAGGGATGCTGTCATACCATATTCAAAAAGCAAAAATGCCTTCCTACAATGCTAGAAGAATATAAAACCCTGCAACTTCCATTGTCTATAATATTTTTTGCTTTGTCTGGTATATGTGTATGTGTATATGTACATATGAGTGTATCTATATATCTATATAAAGATATGTAAACGCCTCAATCAATCAATTGGTCTATCTATTTACCTATCTATAAACCTGTCCACATTTTATAGAACTTCTCCAGTCAGGAAAGCACAGAAGAAATGCATTTAAAAGCTTGGTACACTACAATGACGGGGAAAATTCAATGTTCTTCCCACCAGGTAGCGCATTAAATGCAAGAATTACAATACCATTCTAATGTTAAAAATAGAACTCAGAAGACTTTCCCTTCTCCTGCCAAACAAGCCAGTGAAAACAAATGAGCTACCCCCAAATCACAGCATGTGACATACAAGATTTAACATTATATGATTATTTTTTGGTGCAGAGAGACCTAAAAAACATACCATTTTTTTCCTGGAAATAGAAACTCTTTTGTCACTCGGTTTTAAATGTGACACATTTTGAAGGGCTGTTTTGCCTTAAATAAAGACAATCTGAAATAATGTCAAACTCAGGGGCTAACAACTATGAAAATCACAAGTTAAAACTGCTCTTACATTTGTAATTTTCTAAGGGTGACACCTTTCATTTCTCCTTCTTTCAATTTCTCAGTAGGTTAGCATAAGGTCAATGTCAGTAAAAGAACTCGATTCACACTAAATGTGGGAAGTTATTCTTTATGTTATGTATCGGATGGGGATAGAGAAAGTCACAGTAAATCCCAAAGTTAAATAATGTGTTTTTAGGCCAGTATAAGTAATTTGATAGATGTCAAGATCTTTAAGAATAAATCTCATTCCAGGCATAGATGGCAGCTCACAGTAATATTATAGAAACAAGTTACAAATGAGTTTTTCTTAACCACCTACTTAATTACGTTCTTAATATTTGTATGCAGTAAAGGGTCGCCTCTGTATTCTTTTAACAACTTTATTTTTATATGCCTAGGCACTGTAGACTCATAACCATAAAGATGTTACAGTCAGGGGTGATAAATTAGGAGAACAAGAAGCATAGGAAAGAATAAAGTGTTACTTTTGTACATTTTTTTACGGAATAGCAATTGCGGCCACATAAAATGCTGAAATCCGCTGTTGAGGTTTGAGTCAATGTCATACTGATGGATTCGGTATTCCGGAAAGTCATCGCCATCCCTCTGAAATTGACCTAAAAAGCTTAATTTAACAATAACAGATCTAACCAGCTGTCATATTACATAAATTAATAGCATAAGTAAAAACATCTGCAAAAATAAAAAGTATTCAAATTTGGGGTTGGAAAAATGAAAGTGTTCAAAAACCTGAAGGTAAGTCAACGTCTCTCTATAGACCGCGGTCTACCTATTGGAGCTAAAAATGACGTAGCAAGATTTATAGGAATCGCCATAAGAAGCCAAACCAGCAGTCCATCCTACCTAGCCTTTGCTTCTGAATAGTATCCAGCCACTCGCTCACACGGTATCTTACATAAAAGAATCCAAGAATCAGCACACGCAGGTCTTCCCCTTATGCGCTCTCCCAGCGCTCCGAGTCCGGAGTGGCTTAGTGATCCAGAAGTTGCATTTAAATGAGGTCTTAAGACTCACTGGTGGACCTGTCCCCTTTCACTTCATCCGAGTCTGTTTGTAATTCCGGCCTCTGCAGTGACTCGAGGCCTTGTATGATGTGGATAAGTGGATTTAAAAACCACCACCACCACCACCATCAAAACTGTAACCTGCAGAGTATTAGCATTGACAACCGCATTGTTCCCAGATTCCGGAGCCAATATGTCTCCTGAGTGCAGTCCTGCCACCCGTTCACCTAAACCTGTGCTACTGCTAACGAGGTCCCAGCCTGTGCTACCTGTACAATGATGGTCCCCGTGACTTTTATTTTTCGCATCCTTCGACAAAGAATGTCCAGAAAAAAGACACAAAGTCTCTTAATTCCAAATCTACTTAAGCCATTTGAGAACATCCGAGTTCAACAAGGATCAAACCTTTTGCAGTATTAAAACCAGAAAGAGAATTCAGGACTAGTTTGGGAACATGAGCCGAACCTGAAGATTTTACTTCCCTTAGTTGCTATGAGTAAGACCAACGTCGGACGGATGCATGAGACTTCTTGTAAGTGCAAATGTCAGCATGAGCTGACATTTCAGCTACGTATTCTTTAAGTGGTCTCAAGCCACATACAGTCAGAGAGAGTAAAAATTCTTTTGCCAAGCAGGAGCAAAAAGAGCAGCTAAAAGGTAACTGAGCAATTGTATGCTCTCTCTCCCTTTTTTCTTCTTTTGGAGGACACCGATAGAGTGTTGGTGTTCTCCCAAAGGCACACATGATTAAAAACATGTTAACTTCAGCAGTTTTGCTGCATGTTCCAATAGAAGCGTAAAAGTCACTTTCAATAGAAGCATAAAATGCCACCTTGCTCCTGTGTAAAAGTATTATCTTCTGAGAAGAGAAAAAAAAAAACTAGAGAATTTTTTTCTAAGTTCCATAAAAATAGAAAGGTCTGAAAATTCTTGTGGATTGTAACACATTCTTAGACTGCTACGCTTTAAGAAGTATTAATGAAAAAAAGACAAAATAATGCATTTAGAGAGAATTCTTCCAATTAGTCAGCAGCACTCTGCATTTGTACTCTAGGGAAACAGAAAGGTTTGTGGTTTGGGGGTTTCTAAGTATGAAAAATCATAGCCCTAGTGTTAAAATTTTCATAACATTCCTGGGCCAGGTGTGTGTGAACTACCTACACCGCAGGACTACAGAAAATCTTGTGCCTACTGAGGCCATCAACACTGTCATGAAGTCTCACGACATCCATCCATTGGTGCCACGGACTGCCGAAGCACTGTCCTTCAGCTACAGTGGTTAGCCAGTGTTTAGGGCCTTGGAAGAATATGTATGTTAAGATATCAGGGATTCGTCAGCTATGCTATTTGGAATAATTATTTGCTATGATCTCGCTTATTTACAAAAATAATGAGTTAAGCTGTATTTCCTGGGAACACCGTAGAAACAAACAGCAGGTAGTTTCCTTACTCAGAAATTCCCGACTGTGCCACAATTCTGCAAAATGATATTTTAATCCGCATAACCAGAGAAAATCCTAAACAGGACCCGACAATAGGTGTCTGAAGATATTCCAGCCCCACTGACCTCCTGCCTCTCCCCCTTGCCCCCTACGTTCCCTGCCTCAAATTCCCATCAAACAAGAGCCACGTTCCCCCATGGCACCTTTGTTGTTACACAGTCTGTTACCACGGTTGCCTGGAGACTTCTCTACCGAGTAAAGAGACTGAATCGCTTCTTCCACTGAGCCTGAAAGAAGGAAGCTGGCACACCTCTAAACTTTCTTCTGGAGTTCTCTTAAAGACCCTGGTCTATACTGGCAGGAGTTACTGCCTTTCAAAAATAACTCCAGGAAAAAAAATGATTTGATTCGGTGGGGGGAATTACATTCCAGGGTTAATTACTTTGGCAAAAGATTTAAATAGATAACCATCAGTTCGGCAGGTTTAATGACCAAAAAGAACTGTCTCGTTGAACGATGACAGAGAGAACTAAAGAGAGGATTTTTGCATTATTGCATTTCAAGTAGTATCAGTAAGCTAGGCTGGAAAACGGCCAGAGCATCTGGATCGTCGCTACAGTGAGGCAAAAATTACAACCAGGAAATCAAGACTCACCAAAAACTAATTACATCTGTGACGGACAGCAAACACCGGACAACCTACTGGCAAACACCACTGAGCAAGGCAAGAAGAGCTCAGGCACGGGGGCTGGGGAACAGCCACGCTCCAACCCCCCATACACCTCCAAGGGCAAGAACAGGGACCCCACATCCCTCCTGAGACTTGGACCTCCAGTGTGAGAAGGACCTGACGGACACATCACTGCGCTGCTTACCCTTCTCTCCCCCCTCGCTTTAACAGAGCAGAGTGGCAGCTCCAGGTACGAACAAGAAAAAACGGCCCGTTGTGCTTCACAGTTTCTAGCCAAAATCCAGAAACAGAACAGATTAGGCACTGCAATGTTCAGCCTCATTCAACAGTTTTAGGTTTTTCCTCTTAGCGCTCCCAGGAAAACCCACCACATACGTATTTTAACACCCAGGAAAAATTAGACACCTCAAAATGACATCCATGCTCCAGCACAGTGGAGGAGTGTGGATAACAGGATGGGCTGTTTTATTAATAATTTCATTAATAATTCCTATTACCCTGGATAACAGGAAAGGCTCCAGAGGAGAGTGTGTCTAACCCCCCGCACTTCGCCAAGGTACTTCCACTTCTGGGGCTTGAGCACTGCGGCTGCGCGAGCGTTAGCTCTGGGCATAGAAATAAGTATTCTTCAAGAAAATCAAGATTTTTACTTTAATCCAATTTAGAATATGACTTGGGTGACATTCTGAAGGGCTTCCCCTTTTGCTCCCCGCCTCCGTGAATCTCAACACAAAATGCATTAAAACAGAGCAGGCACGGGATCGCAGGCATCCTTACAACCAAATAAAAAACCTACCGGGTAAGACAGTGGTCTGTTTTGGAAAGGAAATATAATGGCACACTCCTGCACTCTAGGTGCTCATAGAAAATCCAATTCCTCAAGCAACCCAAGCGCAATACTGGTTTGTTGACCCAGGTGAGGGCCAAGAATGGGTTATGTGCCTGAATTCTCAGAGTGCAAGGCTTGGCGATCACACATGTTCCCAGAAGTATAGGAACATTTGGAGGAGGAACGTGATACCCGGGAAACTCCAAATAGCCACAGACTAGGTGGCAGTTGAATGGGATTTGAAGCACGTGGCAGCGAACGCAACCAGGTAATGCGAGCATCGGGTATGATTTATGCACCCAAATTATTTATAGCCATAGCCCTTGCCACCAAAGGCTGCGGTTCAAGGTCCCTGCCACGGGTGTGTGCACTGGCCGTCACACAGCAGGACCATGGTCACGGTCACTGAGGACACATGGCTGCACTCGTGTCCTCTCACCCAGCACACACGACTGGAGGTTTTGTCAGCTTTATGCCCCCCTCTCAACTTCGTGCCGTCTGATCCGGCACATGCACCGCCAGTCCCAGCTAGGTCATCGAAAAATGTTCCAAAAAATTTGAGCCACAGAATCAGCTCTGTGCTGGATCAATGCTTTGTGCCACCTGCATGTAGCAGTTTCCATTTGGTACCGGGAACGCAGAGAGTAGCTTAATTGCCCACCTTGCCGGCATTAAGAAGGAAAGGAAAGTTAATTCAAAACCTGAGATGCATTGGCAGAAGAGTTTTGATGTGCCTTTTAAAAGGGCACATCTGCTCTATAAAAAAAGCTTAATACAGGAGTCACAGGCTAAATCAAACAGACGTAAGCTGTACAAAATATTTTTTCGCTATTTCAAACAATTAGTATAACGAGGAGGCTGGAACTTGCACTGTGTTTGAACAGGGAAATTTAACCCAGCACAATGAGAAACTGAAAATTACAGGTGTGCAAATCTCCGCAATGTATTTGTTTGGGGAAAAAAAAAAGGCATGTAGAATTTGAAATAACTGCAGTCCATGGAAGCTGTATGTATTGATCACAGATTAAAAATAATATCTTGCACTATTCCCAACAATTACCTTTTAGCTAAGAGGTCATTGTTTGAGAATTGTAGCTGCTTCATCTGATTTTCCCCAAATCTCTCTCTCTTTAAAGGGTATTTTTGTCATGCATTTTCAAATCTAACAGAAATTATTTGATACCTATGAGGAAAAAAATCAGTCGAATCAGAATTTTGTTTAACTCAGCTTTTTTTCTTCATCTCACTAATAACTATACATAATGCGATAATCACATGGAGTCCTTTTGACCAAAATAGTCAGTAATATGATACAACGAAAATGATTATTAGCATTACCAATCAGGACAATGAAATTAAACCTCTGGATATTGAAAAATACAGTCATTTGATCAGATTAGCAGAACCAAAAGAAAGTCAAGGCTCATCCAAATAATATTTATCTGAGTTAACTTCATACAGCTATGATGGATGTTGACTGAGTAAGCAAGAGAAGTAGAGGGAAAGGAGTAGGGACAGGGCTTAGGAATAAAACCCGTATCAATCAGCTCCTGGACTGCATTCAGTTTGAGGGAAGAAAATAGAAATAAACTTATCAGCATGGAAAAAGCCAATCCCATATATCAGGCACAGCTAATGTAAACACAAACCTTACATACAGAATTTGATACACAAGGATACCTAACAACGGCTTTGCACTATGAGACATTCAAATTATGGAATAAGCGTCCTAGAAAACATGGCGTCTTCAGTCTCTTAACAGTCAATATGACTAAGGAGTGCATTTATGAGGTACTTCTAGAACAGACAGACAGCAAGGTCTTGGGCACCCTTACCAAGTCAGCTGATGGTATTTTGGGGTGGTGGTGATGGGGAGGTGGAAGGGAGAAGACAAACAACATTGTTCTTGCCACATTTATGTAATGCCAAGCTGAAACACAAAGTGAAAGGTGCAACATTCACGGAGACGTTACAAGAGTGGCAGGTAAATTTTCTTAAAACTAAGATACTAGATAACTAGATACTAGTAACACACTGCACATATAAAACTATGAATAAATCCCAGTTATTCATTAAGTACGAACTTATTTTGGCTGAATGTGAGCCAGCACTGTGCCCAGGTGGCCAAGGCGGCCAACAGCACCCTGGCCTCTCTCAGGAATAGTGTCTTGAGCAGGACTGGGGCAGTGATCCTCCCCCTGTACTCGGCACTGGTGAGGCCCCACCTCGAGTGCTGTGTTCAGTTTTGGGCCCCTCACTGCAAGAGAGACATTGAGGCGCTGGAGCGTGTTGAGAGAAGGGCAGTGGAGCTGGTGAGGGGTCTGGAGCACAGGTCTGATGAGGAGCGGCTGAGGGAATGGGGGTGTTCAGCCTGGAGAAAAGGAGGCTGAGGGGAGACCTTCTCACTCTCTACAGCTCCCTGAAAGGAGGGGGTAGCGAGAGGGTTGACCTCTTCTTGCTGTAACAAGTGATAGGACAAAAGGAAATAGCCTCAAGTTGCACCTTTAGGCAGTCTTAGGGCAGATATTAGGAAAAATTTCTTCACCAAAAGTGTTGTCAAACATTGGAATAGGCTGCCCAGGGAAGTAGTTGAGTCACCATTTAAAAGACGGGTAGAAGCGGTGCTGAGGGACACGGTTTAGCGGTGGTTTTGGCAGTGTTAGGTTGATGGTTGGACTCAATGATCTTAAAGGTCCCTTCCAACCCAGATGATTCTATGATTCCATGATTTTAGAGCTTAGAAGGGACTTATGTATACATCACATATAAGAGCTTATAAAGGACTTCAAATTGATTTCTTTAGCTGTGTTTGGCTTCATCATTTTCCATATGCCTTAGAGTAGTTTGTCTTTCACTTCAGGCTACAATTACATTGTGGTCAAAGATACCACACTCAACACACTGTAATCCTTTCCTAAATTCTTTGATGGCTATGGGCCTCCTGTGACCTTATTTTTAGCAGTTTCCACTTCAATTGCTGTTCACTGAGAGATTAAAAATATCTAAATGTATTTTGACAAAGTAAAACATTCAAAATTTATAAACCATATTAAACTTGTGTGTGAACTTTGCGTTCTCAGATGCGCATACACAAAAATGTAGCTTCTATGAAGCAACTTCTATTTTATCTCACCAGAAGAGAAGTTGTACACAAGGTAAAACACAGGCTAAATACAGAAAGTCATTACTGCAATGCATGCCATTAGTGCGGCTCATCTAATAAACGCTTATTCAACTACCAAGTCCTTGATGACCACATATGCAAATACGGATATGTATCGTTTTATGCCAAACCCCAGTACTGCTACAGGGCAAAATCGAAAACCAAACACATCTCAGAACTCTGTAATAATATTGGCAACTTTACCAAGATAAACACGCAGTGAATGGCATCATCTTTTTTCCTTCCTCAATTTCTCTTACATGGAAAACCATACAAAACCCCCTCATAATAAGGCCAAGATGTATCTAATTTGAACCTTTTTTTTTTTTTTCTGAAAAGCCAGAAGCAGACTAAGCGTGCACACGCAAGTAAACTTCAAAATGAGTTACTTAGATCATTAAATTTTGCACAGTGAGGAGGCTTAATTGAATTAATGGGACAACTTTGTTTTTTGAATTTCTAATGTTGAAACAGAACCTGTATCTTAAAAGCTTAGTGTAGAAAACTGGGAAAAAGATGGTGATTAGAGTAGTCAAATCAAATGCGACAGTGCAAATATTTCCAGATTATTTCTAGTTGCTAATATCTATGAGAAACAAAACCGAGACAAATGCTACGCACGCAGTACCGCCAATGAATTGTAACAAAGCTAGAAAACAAATGATCTCTGACAAAAAAACCACTTGACGAACAGAGAAGTCTTAAATCAAAATGCGACAACACGTAAAGGCAAACCTGTATTTCTAGGCTTGGGAACATTTGTAAACATTCAGGTGTTTTGAGGACTCTCCAGTAGGTTGTCCCGACTTACTGAAATACGTAACGCAGTAACAAACCCAGCTATTCCCGTTTTTTTGTGGTCCATACTGATCCCATGCACAGAGCAGAAAACTGTGGGGAGATTTTTCTGATCTATTTCTGCAATAATTACACTTTTATCCATTCCGCGTGGACTTGAAACTAAGGATGGAATGCCACAGCGATTTTTGATTTTTGCCAATTTGACCCATCTCTTCCCCACCAACGAAGAAGGAGGGGTGCCCCTCCTGAAAACTACCTTCCTCCCTGGGGTCAGAGCGCGTTCCGCCTGGGACTCGGGTATAAAGCCAGGCTACTTCCCCTCAACGCTTTTCTGTGCAATGTAAGGAGCGGCATGAAATTCAACACTGAAAGAGTTACCACTGGGTGGGCTTTTATCAATGGAAGAAAAGAAATACATTACTGAGCTTTAAAAATCTGGATAAAACGCGATTTTAGCAGTTATTTATACTTGTGATAAAGTATCCTTGTCATCCCCAGAAGTCAAGAGGTGTCTTGCAGTTATCATTAATGAGTTAGAATATTGCTTATATAGTAAGTGTACTCATTTTTATATGCACCTTTTTTATCCAGACAAAGCAGTATTTCTCAAAAACATTACTTTAAATGTCTCCAATGAGAAATATTACCTTCATAGTTAACATGACCTCAGGAATAACAGCATTTTTAACTAATTGCAAAACTGGTACTGTTCCAATAGAAGGTGTCTATCTATTATGGTCTTTATAAAACACACCAGGAAAACTTACATTATAGCAGGAAGCTGGACTCGGCATTAAACTAGATCTGTTTTGTGAAAAAATACAGGGAAATAATCATAGGTGCCTGGTGCCATCAGATAAGCCTACTTTTCAAGTAACTAGTTTGGGGTTTCTTTTTTGAAGGGTAAAATTTCATTTCCTAAATGACAAAAGGAAGAGGCATTCAAGAAATATCTTGAAAGCAAAAATCCTGTCTCTAAAGAGCAGAGAAATTTATGTTACTGAAGAGAAAGTCAGGTAATGGAACAGTAAAATAATCATAATTTGACTACATCAAATACCACTAAAATAAGAGGTCTGTATGGAAAAATCGTTTTCTATGAAATTGGTAGTGAATGCTGAGAACCTACACTTGCATATTAATTGATGGAATATAATAAATACTGTCAATATAGGAGATGATTAAAACCATTCAAACCACGTACAGGCAGAATGAAGGACAAACCCAGGATCACCAGAAAGGTTTGAGTTGGATAGCAGCTGGGTTTTTATTTGCTATTCCCTATGGAACTCCCAGAAAGGAGAACACGACCCCCCAGTCAGCTTCAGTGCTTCTTTCATCCTCCTCAGGTCCTCAAGTGACACAGCGGTGGTGTTTCCACTCCCTCCCCTTCAGTTCCAGAGGTCTAGTCCAAAATGCTAAGCCATTTTCACTCCTAGGACATTCATTTATTTGTTGACAGATTTATTAAAAGTCCCAACGCAGGGGTGGAGCAGGAGGCGGAGAAGATGGATAGGTGGGAAGCAGAAGGACCCCCAGCCCGGTGTGCCCCACCAAGCTCTCCCCATCCCTCAGCAACTGCAAGGAAAGGTCTGGGACACCTTGGGCCTCGGAGTTTCTTGGGAGCTGGCAGCTTTCTCTCTCCTGCTGCTACCTTGATCTAACGAAAATGAACTGCCTCTTTTGCCCTGCAAACACAGAATAATATTCTAGGTGAAGGAAAGGAGAAACCCAGCAGCTTAATCTATGCTCACAGAAAGAGAAAATATATATATCTCTCATATTCTTAGGATGGAGATCTAATCATGGAATGGGTGGGATGCAGCTCTAATCTCTTTGTCAAGCAGAAAGCAACATACATACATATCTATCTATCTATCTATCTATCTATCTATCTATCTATCTATCTATCTATCTCAAACTATCGATCCATCCTTCAAACGTTAACATAGGGTAACAACACCCTGAAGTCCGATTAGCAGAAACCTGTTACCCATACTATGAAGTTCATGTAAACGTTTCCGACTCAGATCAAGCCTTTCCAAGGACTGCAGCCAAAGCGCAGCCTGCACAAGACAGCTGACTCGGAACTGCCTCTAGTCAGCTACTTCATTACTGGTAAAGGGGATAAAAAGAACTTTGATGGTACCTTCTTGAGAACATGGATACTGAGTGTGTACCAAATGCTGACTGTGCGCCATCTAAGTTGCCAATAAAAATAAACCATATGCAGATATTAATAAGAAAATTGTTAACAGTGTTCAGCAATGAAACCTATAGATATTGCAAACCAGAAAGAGTTTGAGAGAAAGCTTAGTCCTAGCAGGTTCAGATGATCCCACAGCACCCACAGCGTTGGTAGGACAAAGGGTAATGGCTTCAAACTGAAAGAGGGGAGATTTAGATTAGAAAGCAGGAAGACATTTTTCACTAGGTGGGTGGTGAGCCCCTGGCCCAGGTTGCCCAGAGGAGCTGCAGCTGCCCCATCCCTGGAGGCGTTGAAGGCCAGGTTGGACGGGGCTTGGAGCAACCTGAGCTGGGGGGAGGTGTCCCTGCCCAGGGCAGGGGGTTGGAACAGATGATATTTAAGGTCCCTTCCAACCTAAACCATTCTATGATCCCATCCTTTGTGCAGTCATTTCCTATCCCTGCACTGAAGTTTCTGCTCCAGCTGAAGCAGAACATCATGAACACAATGTGCACCTTCACAGCTCATTTAGTTGCCAACCAGCCTATCCTGCAGCACCCACACCGAATCCCAAACTTCTTACACTCCTGAGCACTGCAGTGTCAGGCCACTACCCAAACAGCCGTTCCTGCTTAAGAAGCGTAAATCCATTGGCTAAACTTCAAATTCAGACACTTCTTCATTTTTACTGAATAATAATAATAATAATAATTACAGGCTGAAAAGAAACTAATCACAGAAGCTAGTACTCATGATGGACTGTCAGCACACTGATGTGTTTCTGCAGCATAATACACCACATTCTCTTACCTGGAAGCTTTTACTTTCTTTAAAATAATTACAGTTGGAGAAGGCATTTAATTTGTGATATAAAAATGTTTCAGTGGATTTTTTGGATTCAGCTATTAAGATCAGTAAAATAGTACCTCTGGATTGAACAGCATTAACGAATGTCAGAGCAATACGGAACGTATCTATAAAATGGGTGTACAGTTATGCACTATTAATGTACGGTCATTAACAGAACTTATTCACTGTGGCCATTTTAGAATTTCAGAAGAAGAGAGAATAGGCAATAAATTGGGAAAAGCGAGGCAAACCTTACAGTCCATTTCCCAGCATCACCCACAAGGCTGCCAGTTTAGGCTAGGGGAAAGGAAACAGGAAACCAACAAAAAGCAGATCTAGCCTGACATTTACTTAACCTACTGCGCAAAAGAACCGAGAAGCAAGTGTTGGTTCCTGTAGTTCAGTCCCAGGCATACAGGTAGGGAGCAGAAGGTAGACAGGTTTCTGGTCCCATTTTGGGGTTCAGGACCAGTCCATACAAGCAGGAATATGCAAGTGCTACTGCCGGAACAGTTTTGGCAAAACACTTAACATCAGCGCTGATAACAAAATCGTACTGTTGAAACAACCTTGTGTTTGCTCCCACTCTGGGAATAGTTCTTTCATGTCCTTTTCCCTCCTTCCATCTCTTCATCCCCCTAAGTAAAGGATAAAGCTTTTAATCTTCTGAACTGCCACCACTGCTTTGTCTCAAAACACTTTTGCAAAATTATGAGCCCCCAAATCAACAAGCACATGAATGATTATACAAATTATACCAGAAAATGAAAAAAATCATCTTTAGTTGCTAGCTTTTGTAGCAAATTACTTCATAGAATACAGTTCCCTTCCATAAAGTATTCAAAATGTTGTGCTGGAATTAAGCTCTGGTTGAAAGGGACTGCTGCATTCCTGCACCTTATACAACAGTTGGAGGGGGTCCTGAATGAAGCGTAATACAGCAAATAACAAAATGATGAGTTTTATCAGAAGGACAAGGACAACAAATGCACATTATTACATTTTAAAAGAAGTTTCATACATATATTGCTAGTTTTGCTTTTAGATAAAGCAGCTGGGGAGAAATGATACCAAACATACAGATTTTTTTTCTATGATGTATATTGATTGTAGTTGATTAGATTAAATCTACAGGGATAGCTATTTCAAGCTGGGCCTGCAAAGGCATTGTTTTGGTTTTGAGAGCTTGTTTAGATTCAGTTAGCTGCAAAAATAACGTTTTGACAAACGCTACTGGTACAGACGAGAGAGCTGAATTGATTAATACGTTCGAGTTATTTTGGCAAAAAGACTGACGTGGGCAACCGATGACCCAATCTGATTTTCCACCTGCAGGAATAGCTGCATCTCGCTGCAAAGGGCCATCTGGAAAGCAGTCGGAGCCTGTCTTTTTCCGGCGGGAGGCCTGACCTGAAGGCTGGGTGGCCAAGGGAGCACGCTGGCAATGCTGCCCGGGCTTTGTACAGCCCCGTCGTACCGCCCGGGCGGTCGCACAGTTGCTTGGAGACAGTTGCTGCGTTACAACTCAACTAGCGCTGTAAAATAGCACTACAGGCACAGATTTGTTATACCCTGTCATGATGAGATGTTGTACTTACTGACTGCTCAGGGCTGGCTCCCCTCGCTCTTGCAGATTAAGAGATTTAGGTATATATATATATATATATGGTTTAGGAAGGAAGATTTAGAAAGTTTTTTGTCCTGACTGATACATTTTTTGGTCCATGTTTAATATTAAAGTAAAATGTTTTCACACGTCTCTTAAAACTGCACTGATTATTTCTCATTGTTGAATTTTGTCCGCAGTATTTTTCTAGGGGTTATTAAAAAAAAAAAAGTGGAACTTGTCATTATACAGGACAAGAGAAATATTTAATACTCTTGATCAATAAATAAAAGTCATATTTTACAAATTAGTAGCTGTTTTTGTTCTTGCTCAATATTAGGATATAAAAATAATTTTTTCCCATCTCTTATTAATACAAATGTATAGCATGTGTCAGAGGTACCTGATGAAAAACATGAAGAATTTAATTTACTGCCACTCTTTCTGTCCCCTAATAGCTGGTATCCTTGGTCATATTTCCAAGATTTTTTGTAGTTTGCATGCATGTATTTTAAGTTAACCGTGACACATAGCCACAAAAATATTTAAAGAACAGAAAACAGAAATAAAATTAACAGTGACCAGCCTTCATTTGTGTACGAAAAGTTTGAAAATAGCTGGATCTTAGGTGACTGATCATTCAAATTTCACACTCACGGTTCACAGTGCAGTTGCTCAGAATCACAGAAAGGCTGAGGCTCTAAGGGACGTCTGGAGCTATGTGGGACACCCCCCCTGCTCAAGCAAGGCCATCTGAAGCCACCTTTTGAATATCCCCAAGGACGGAGACTCCCCTGACCTGCTGGTAACAATTTGCCTAATGCAGCCATTTGCCGCCTTCGCTGCAAGGGCACGCTGCTGGTGTATGTACAACTTGGTGTCCACCAGGACCTCCAAGTCCTTTTCTGCAAAGCTGCTTTTCAGCTGGTCAGCCCCCAGCACGTCCTGGTGCCCGGGGGTACAGGTACAGTGTTCCTCTCCAGGTACACTTCCCTTCGACACACTCAACACAGATATCTAATGCTATTTTAGTTACCTATGGTTACCACAGAGATCAGACCATGATCTCTGGTAGGTAAGACAGGACCTCCAGGATACCTAAAGCCTTCTGGAGTAAAAGACAGAAGCTAAGCAGGATACCCTAGGGCATCCGTAACAGTGCTGAACACCTGCATGTAGACAACTGAATAGTACCTGTTGAAGCCCATCTGTAAACCAGCCCTACTAAAATTACTGTCTTCACACCCAGTATGAAGTGATACTGGAGCTTCCACCTACCCGTGAGGACTGGATTCTGCATTGCCTCTTTGGAAGACACAAAGCAGGAAAGCAGACTGTAGGTATAACTATGCAACCAAATGTTGACATGAATGAGAAGGTATTCTTTCTTGACTAAAACTCATACATTTTCATGCTATCAGACATGGATTTTGGTACCTTCGGAGCACGTACTGATTTGTACCTGATCTACTGATAAACGTTGTAAGGTACCCTTGCAACTTCCTAGGAGATTTTGTTGAAACAAAGTTTTTTTTCAGAGGGCATCCTTTGATATTTTTTCTGCAAAGGCAAGATGTGTTGGGTGAGATAATTAACATGAGTTGCTTTGTTTCCCTCATCTTAGAAAAAGGCTCGAGAAAGAATACAGACAGACGACGAGACCAAACCATACAGAATTTATAAATCTCTTCCAGTAGGAGTTGCAGTTAAAGGTGAGCATCCCAGCTAAGTTAGGGAGATTTGCAGTTGGGGCCAGGAATTTCTCTACCCTTGTCTTGGTTTGAGGACTAAGGCTGAAGCCACAGCCGCCCATCATGCTGCTTTTGCAGATGATCAGTAAAAACCACAGGTGGAGATGAAATCACAGGTTCATCTAGATTCATTATGTACTCTAAAAAAGAAGAGGAGAAGGAGAGCAAGACAGGATTCTTGGAAACGGTTCTTTTGGATATAGACTAATCCACCCTGTCCTTTGTGTTTCTGGCACGCGTTGGCGTGGGACGGCGTGCCAGTGACAGAGGGCAAACCTCCAGGTCCCCAGGAGCCAAGGGAGGTGCGCGGCAGCAGTGGGTCAGGCAAAGCAGTCACCATTCATTGCGCATCCTGAAACTCATTTGTGGGTGGCCTCTACTGGCACTGCATTTTTGGTACAATGTCCGAAAAGCAGATTTTTCTACGATGTAATGTTCTCTAAAGTATTTTAACAATGCTTGAAAATCCTGTTATATCCTTAGATAAGCTCTGAACGCTTTTCTTTCTCTGAATTATGCCTAAGATTATATCTGACAATTTGTGTACAGATTTAACAGGACAGTTCACAGCACAGAGCCCTCTAAAACTTCACTCCTTTTCCCTCTATTTTGAAAACTGTTCATTTATTTCTACCCTTTATTTCTTATCCTTTATGTTAGAGGTCATTTTCTTGTACTACATAATAGCCTGGTTTTTAAGCATGTCTTTCTGAATATCCAGATCAAACCTGAGAGACTCAAGGTAGTTATCCATATAACCACCGACCCCTTCAAAACACACGATTTCCCTTTATAAATGCCATTTTGACTCTTGGAGGTTCATCTCTTTTTCCAGCAATTCTAATCTTTGTGACATTAGTACCAGCTCCCCAGCAGTGGAAACAAGCTTCCCAGTTCAGTTCTCAGGGTCATTTCGACATCTCTAAGACCGGGGATGTATTTGTTACGTCCCATTCCTCTGCTATCAAGGCAGAGCAACAGATACTACTTCTGTTCAGAAATTTCATATCTGAGTTACTCTCGGAATATCACCTTGTCCTGATGATTTGTTACTGTTCATTTTGTCAGTCAGTTATGAAACCTTCCTAGGGTGTCTGTGCAACCAGACAGTGCTCCTCAGGGTAGGCTTACGCTTAAATCGATCTAACAGTCAGCTGCCGTTCCTGTGGTAGCGCCTGCAGTCAAGAGGCTTTCTAGGTGGTTCTTGATGGTTAAGCCAATTGCTGACCCTACAGATTTTCTTTCTTTCGCTTTTCAGGTAGACCTGCAGAGTATCGCTTGTGGATGGCGGCACGAACCCGAGGGGGAAGGCGGGAGCTCAGGACACAGGCACGGTAAAGGACCTACAGGCCAGACCGCAACTGACCTAAGCAAAATGCAAAATTGCACCACTGGTCTTTGTTTTCAGTGCCCTGAGGCAGCAGCCGTATCCCAAGTTCCTCCATAGTTAACACTACCACGAAGAATTCACTGAGCTTTTCATCTACGGCATTCTCTTTCAAACGTGCTCCCTTTAACAGGTCCATCATCTTTCGGGTCTGCTGACCTCTGGCAGACCTTCCTCTTTCTGGTAGATTTGAAAGAAAGAAAAACTCTATCGTGAGATGTTATGCCTTTAGCTAGTTCTTCCTCGAGTTCTATTTTGGTGAGCCGTACCACAGTTTTAACTCTGCAGGATTTAAATTCTTTTCTCTTTTCTTCGTTCCCATTTCCAGTTTTGAAATAAGACTTCCTGATTCTAAATGACATTGTTTAGAAGCCATTTAACTATGCTGCTTTCTTTGGTGGCTGTGCTCCTACTAGATAAAATACAAGAAAGAAAGGAAAAAGAGGGCAGCTATCTTTCGGCCTGAGCGGTGTCTAAGGCAGGCCAACCTCTACAAAAGGATGCTGAGTTTCCCGTTCCCAAGCAAATGAAAACACTTGAAGAGCTGAAGAGAAGTCAGGTTTAGTTGAATTCAGAAGAATGTTTTATTGCTTGTAGTTTAAACTAATTAGAATCTTGGAAACAAGATATTAATCTTTTGCTTAGCAAGAATGGAATTGTTTAATTTTTCACCCTTAAGCTTGTTGTAGAAGGGTTAGTCTGCAATATGCTGTATTACTGCTTCTCCAGAGCAATCAATCTGCATAAAAGTGTACCCAGACAGCTCCTTGAGCAGCAACTCAGGACGATTTTGAGACCTCTCAGGAGCTGCCCTACGCCTCTCCCTAAATTGATGCGGCGGTCGGTCCCCGGTGAAGCCAATTCTTCACAGAAAATACTAGCTTCTTCATTGCTATTCTGCAGACCAGAGACCACTAACTCAGTCCTCTTAGAACTGATGGCATGGAACAGCCACGCTTCTGTTCAGACTAAGTAATCCAGTACCCATTCAGAGAAATTTATCCAAAAGACCATTGATGAAATTAGTATATTTTCGTGACAGACTGTGAGTCACAAATGCATGATTCCCAACCGTTAATTTATTAGGTCATATAACAGTGGAAGAATTTGATCGTAACATTGTAACACAGCTGTTTTATTTCAGATGTGGAATGAGTCCAAGTATTTGATAATTATGCTGCTTCAATTAGTGGCGACTCGAGAGCTCGTTAAACAGCATTGTTTGCTCCTAGGCAGGAAGCCCGGGGAAGCTCACAAACAAGTCTGAGGACCTGCAGGTCTGATACGCAACATGCTACGCGGGGCTGCAGCACATCAACAGTACGCGCCTCCCCTTCCCACACTCAGTACAGGTAACAGCAGGTAAGCACAAAATTTACAACTTCCAGTAAAAGAGTGAGGAAGGAAGGCGTAAAAGGAGGAAGGCTGAGCAGAGAAGCGGCAAAAGAGATTTGGCAAAACTGTCTGGGCCTATGTAGAGACCTCAAATAATCTTTGATGAAGAGTTTCATAATGTGATGGAGCTGATTGGCATATCAGCAGTGTTAGGAAAACAAATGTCTTTGCGTTCTTCTGTTTTTTTCTCCTGGAAACTCAAGCCCATAAGGGTTTTATTCTGTGTTCATTTCCCTGTATTAGAAAACAACAGCTTATTCGTGTTTTCTCTGTCCTCCTTTTATCAAAATACAGTTGTCTTATCCTTAAGGCAGTGATGTGCTGTCAATATTTTAATAATGTCACCATAACTCAACCGTCCCTAGCCACCAGCTCTCAGCATAGGACTAGTGTCCTCTGATGATCTGGAAATCACGGCATGGAGAAGTTAGGAAGCTTTAGCTTTTGGTTTACCCAAGAAAAAGCTGGCAGTGCTGTATGATATTGCTACTGCAAATCTTTCACTTCTAGAAGAGAGATAGGGATGGAGAAAGGCTGTCAGCATTAACCACTGTGGTTGCCATTCATCTGTGACCTTGACAGTGAAGTAGAACAGGGGAAAACAAAGAATCACACATTATCCTTTCAAATGGCTGAAAAAACATGGAAGGAGAATCCATATCCTCTTCCTTTTTTACACTATCACCTCCTTAGCAAGTTTATCCGTATCAACCTCTCTAAATAGGCAGACAGCCTGAATAGGCTGTAGCCTAAATAGCCTCAATAGGCTACCTAAGACATGGGGAGTGGTCGGGCACTGGAACAGGCTCCCTGGGGAAGTGGTCATGGCACCAAGCCTGCCAGAGTTCAAGGAGTGTCTGGACAACACTCTTAGTCATATGGTTTAGTTCTAGGTAGTCCTGCGAGGAGCAGGGATTTGGACTCAATGGTCCTTATGGGTCCCTCCCAACTCGAGATATCCTATGATTCTATGATCTGTACATTTTGAGGGGCACAGAGGGGGAGAAAGGGTGAGCAGGGGAGGCTGCAAAGCGCTCTCTGCTCCACAAAATCCTACTCATGGTTGATAAGACACAAAGGGGTTAATATTATTATTCCCCCCCACTCGCATTACTCAGAAAAATCCCGGCAGACTGCCAAAACTGCCATGTAACATGAACAGCCTGAAGAGAAGGATACATATGGTAGCTGAAGCAGCTACATCCAGCTCATGCTACCGCTGGTATTAGTAATGCTGAGAGACACAGCATCTATCCGGTCTGCACGTCTCTGGGAACCACGAGCACCTGGGAAACGGGACGGCACTTCTCACAGGTAGTGGGACCGCACAGCTGGACTCTTCACAGCTGGACGGTTTTCAACACCAGCTCTCCGAATACTATCGGGTTCTGAAGCCTAATTTCGACGGCGAGCTAAGTTGCACCAATTTGGGTATCTCTGCTTGAACTATAGGGTTATCTATAGTAACTGATAGAAGAATCAGATGGTACAGTTGGCATTAACATTAAGATGACAAGACATGGGAGGATAAAAGGAGAGTGTGGATTCTACAAATGCAATCAACAGTTTTACCTTTTTAAGAAATCCTTCAAAAATGAGGCATTTAGATAATAAGTCTTGGGTTTGTTTAAAGATTGGTCAGGATTCCCAGATATTAGGAAGTGTGGGATTTATGCTGTTTTCCACATATAAAAAATGTTACAAGCCTTACTTACATATTTTACTGTTGATAGATCCTTGAGTGATTCAGTGCCTTGATATACAGCCATAAATCTGACAATTTTTAAATGTTTAATTTTTCGAAACATGTACTGCCATTGGCGTCCTACTAACGTTCATGCAGAAACACATGGACTGGATTTATCCAGCCCAACTTATGCGCTTGCCTGAAGTGACTCTGAGCATTTTTGTCCCTTACCAGGGACAATAAGGTCCTTGCTTAAAGCCAAGCTGCGGTTTGGAGTCCTTAAGAAAGAAATACTGACTATGAAGCCATAGTTTTATCCTTTGAAGAAAAAATTACTGTTTTATTTTGACTTGGATAGCTCTTAGCAATGCAGGCTGATTCACAAAACTTCACCTCCTGAAAACTTCTTATAGTGAAGTCCCAAGCAGCCCTTCTTTGGTGTTTCTTTTTTCTTGAACGAAGTTGGTATGCATTTTCTACATTACATAGCAGGTTTAGTAAACGCTACATTTTAAATTAGTTTCTGCAATTCTAGATCTGTGTATACCCTTCTTTCTTCACCCGCTCCTAATATCCTAAAAACTCGACAGAGCCATTCAGTCAAACTGATAATCTGAATACGCAAAGTTGATCCTCACATTGATATCTTGGAGCTTTATTCTCCATCACATATCATATCACAGCCTGTTAAAGTGCCAGATCAAAACGTCTCAGTACACCAATGGAAAAAAAAATTGTAATCACCTTTTCCCAATTTCCTTGTTTTCTCTCCAGTTCTTTCAACTTTTTGGATTATATTTATAAGGTGTTTTTTCCCCCGATTTTTTTTTCTCTTTAGCAAAAAGAAAGAAAAGGAGTATGCTGGGGTTACATTTTCGCTGTTTTTGCTCTCTCTGCCTTTCTGATAGCAGTTCATCCACTACTTGGTGGATCTTGCTCAAAATCAGACTATAACACTCAAAGTTTAACTTATCGAAGATGAGGAGAGCGCAGTAAGACATTGCCAAATCTTACTAAACCTCATAAATACAGATTGTATATTTTGAAAGCATCAAATAAAATCCCACCCTTCTCTTGCTAGAAACAGATAGGGCTTGCAGAGTCCAGGAGGATCCTTTGGTAATAGGGTTAGCGAGCCCACCTTAAGTTTTAGTCACATTCCTCATTAAGCAAACACTCAACCCTGCAGGTCCTGCAGGCTAAATAACCCATTTTATATTTAGGATATGAAAGCCCAGACAGGCAGGAACCTTCCCATAACTACAGAGAAAGTTGGGCTTTGAAGCCAGTTCCTCCACAATCCAGTCTGCAGCACGCACTGCGGGAGAGCCCGGCGGGGCGACGCTTCGTAACGGCATGTCTGAGACAAGATAAACCTTCAAACCATCTTACGCTATTTGCAATGAGTAGCATCAGGATGACCCGATAGGTAATTTTATAATGTCTATAATTGAAATGGGGCAGTTTTCGGAGTAAACTTTGTTGCAAGACAGTTCTCTGTATGCACAGGAGAGAACAATAACCAAAGTGAACCAAACCTAATTAAAATAATAATTCAAAAGAGACCATTCATCCAACGATATTATTACAGAACAATAAAAGAAGTTGTTGTGCAAACATGGCATATTTTATTGAAGGCAGCATTTCTCTATTCAGAACCCTATGGACTGGAAATCAAAATCAGAAGGGGGCAAGAAACTGTTTCCGATCTATAGAAAATTATGAAATTTAAATATTAGAAGGAAAAAAAAAAAACCAACCCCAAAGCAAAACACCAACACACCACTGGTAGTTTTCTGTGAAGACCTTTTGAGGACAGAAATGCCAGACAACTGCCAAACCAGCCAGTATGAGAAATTAGCCAATAATACTAACAGACTCAACAAGTCTGAAAAAAATAAAGCATACCACTGAGCCATTTCTCAGTGCCAACTCAAAACATGAACACAGTTTGGCATTAGATTAAGTACTATATATATTTGCTCCCTATTGCCAGAGCCCAACAAAACCAAAATTTAACAAAAGACAACCATGAGATGTCAATAAAAGGTTGAGAACCAGAGATCGATGTATTTTTAATTTACTTTACGTATTTATAACAAAAATATTTAAAGAAGAAAAATGAGAAATTTTATTTTTAAATTAGTATTTTTTTATAAGATAATA
Organism: Vanellus vanellus; assembly: GCF_965231255.1. Classification (NCBI taxonomy): domain Eukaryota; kingdom Metazoa; phylum Chordata; class Aves; order Charadriiformes; family Charadriidae; genus Vanellus; species Vanellus vanellus. The sequence continues at coordinate 3,017,620 of NC_138911.1, read as the reverse complement.
AGAGAAAAATATCTGAGATTTAATAATAATGAAAAAATAATGAACACTGGAAGTACAAAAATGCAAGAATTAGAAGTCTAAAAGCGGGTAATGACCAGAAAGTCACTCACGGCAACCGAACCTGCCTGCTTAAAAACCCAGTACTTTCCAGAAGTGTGAAAAATAGTCCCACCTAGGGTACTGGAGAAGTGTGTAAGATCCAAACTATACTCTTCATTTTGGAAAAAATATTTTGGCTGTATTGTTTTCCCTTGATCTATAGGCCAGACATTTTAAACAAAGCTGCTCCTGCACGCTAACTTCATCTACGTACCTTAAACAGTAATCTAAGCAATACAGCGATGGAACAAACTAACTGAGATGCATCTGCTCAGCGTTTTAGTGGGGAAAAAAAAAATTAGAAAAAAAATTAACCCCCAAACCCTACCCTGTATTAGCAAATGTTTAAACCACCTAAATTTCAGTTCAACCGCAGTTACACACCTTTCCTGTTTTAACTTAGGAAGTGACTGCTAAGGATAAAAGTTTACTGCCTCTCTTTTCCAATCATAATTTTCCAAAGCAGAGCCATATGTGAATACACACCGCGCTGGTTGAATGACAGCACAAATTTCCATCACCTGCTTATACATCAGCTGCCTTCTACAACAGTTTAAACTCAAGCAGATAACCTTCTACTGCGAGCAAGGGAGAAAAAATCCACCCTTGGATTCTGCCCTGCTGATGGGGCCACAGAAGCGATAACCATGCAAGTGGGTTCACTTTAATTCTAGTATCTTCCTTCATCTAGTTTTATATACTTCTCTCCTGTAAATAAACAGAATTTTCTAAAATGTGGATTTGCACAATCATGCCAGCTTGAAAGTCAATACTTAGAATGGGATCATGCATCTACCAAAAACTGTCGTCATGTCACTGATCTGCTGTTTATTATGAGTAACCGTGTTGAAAATCTCTGGGTGGATAATTGCCTAGCAGCATCATTTTTGCATATAAGATCATCACTAAAAAAAATAAAAATTAAACAACTTTTATACCTCACTACATCATCAGGTCTTTAGAAAAAATATAAATGAATCTAAATTGGATTAATGACATTCATTTGTACAATAAAAGCAGCAAAAGAGAGTATATAAAATGTCTAAAAATATCAAATATTTTTTAATGAACCGAGAGGCAAGCTGATGTTTAAATAGTAATCTAGCAATTAGATATGGGTTAGTATGCAAATGAAGGAGGAATTTCACTTATTAAAAATTCCTCTGTAATGTTAGAAAGCTGACAATATTCCTGTTTGTAAAAGATATTCTTGCTGAGTTTTACGGCAGCGTAACATATTGTACCAGTTCACATTCTTTATGTTCCAAACCCTTCCTGTTTTCTACCGCGAAACACGAGAACTTACCAACTACATAAGCCCTTCAGAGATGGAAAAAATCTATCTAAACAGCCTTTCTGTTCCAGTGACAGTCAACGTTAACATTAATACATCTTACTCTATAGGAAATGAATCGGGCTTTCGTTTCAACCTCCCCTGAAGAAGGCAGAAAAAAGCCAGTCAGTGCCTAAATTACGAGATTTAACGTAGCTAGATTAGGTGCATCTGAACAGCTCATAGAGGATCCGTCCACCACACGGAGCCATCAGAGTATTTACCCACCAGGGGAAAGTTTTGAATCGCATGTTTCCACTCCAGTAAACCAGGTGAAACATGGACACCTGGATAAGGCAATTACAATCAACACAGAAAGCTGGCACGCTGCCTCACAGAACTCTAAATCGCTGCGAGTTATCCCAGCTACTTTGTAAGGGTATCACATTGCAGGTCTTCAGAGGGCAGCAGTAGCCCAGGTTTGCATTATTGGCTACTGGGTGAGACGTGAGCAGTTTCCTTAACGTCAGAGCTGCCAGAGAGAAGCATCTTGTTGCAATACTGAGGTTCGAATACCTTTACAGGTGGGAGAAGACTCAGGCAGCTCGTGGCTTATCTGGAGAAAACGACCTCGATCAATCTGCTCCGTAAACACGACAGAACACAGCAGCACGCCGCCGGGAGACCCAACGGGACAAGTTCAAGCACCCGGAGCTGGGCCCACACCATAAGAAAGAAGCAAAAGGGCTAAAGAACGGAGCACAGGTTTGCATGGGATAGGAAGAAGAGATGGCAAAGAAGTTGCAGAAAAATGAGGCTTGGGGATGAACGATCCTAGTCTTTGATCCTTGGACAATAGGTGCCTACATTATTTCCAACTCGGAAGAACAACCTATTTGTTAGGTGTACACTTGATTTCTAGTAAAATATCTCAAACAGATTCTAAAAAAAAGCACAGGGGATTATGGGAACCAAATACCTACTACTCACAGACAAAACACATCTTAAATTCAATTCCCAATCTGTGCGTTATTTGTAAAAGCCAGCTCCCTAATAGGCGCAGTCAAGAAAGCACGTTTGGATACAAAAAACTAACGAGAAACTTTAGGAGAATGCTTACAATAAATATTTTGCTGGTCATTTAAAAACAGTTCTTGCTTTAATTTAGCAGTTAAAGTGAGTCATAATAGCCCTCAGTGTAAATAAACATACTAAATGCACCGTTAACAACGTACGAGTCTGTCAACTACTGCCTCGCACAAACCTATCTAGTGCTGAAAAGCCAAGCCACAGGTCGATTCCATTAAAAGTAATAACAGTTGTTTGAAACCTGTTACAAGAACAATTCTAAAAGAAAGAGTTGTAATAACAAATATTAGAGAGATTTATATTGTCATTTAAAGGGGAAAAAAAAAGGATTCCTTGGTTCTGCAGTTTATATTTCTTTTAAAAAGAAAATACAACATAGTTGACGCAGGACTTTGGTATCTGCCTGGCAGACCTGCTTTTGGGAGCACAAAGCAGGATTTTCACGCAGATCCTCACCTATTCAGCACGCAGGCTGGCATCAAATAGATGCAAGGTTACAACATTTTGGAATATGACATCAGTGCAAGTCCAAGCCAAGCCTTTATAAAAAGGCTTTTCTGCCATCTTTAATGCCCGTTCTTTAACAACTATTAAACTAGTAATTCACGGGTATTTCATGGTGAAGTTTACCTCTGCAATGGCTTACTCTGCCCAGGATTGTCATGATTCTCTCTTAACTATCTTCTTTATTCCAGTGAGTATCTAAAGAACATTTTTGTCCATAATCAACCCTTTTTGTTCCAGGTTGTAAAATAAACTCTTCCATGATTTCTTCTTTATGTGCATACATGCTTTTAAATTTTCTCTTCATCAGCAAATAAAGATACGTTTAACTACCTACTTTTATCCTCTCTCTCTATTTACGCATTCTTGAAAAACTCCATTAAACCTTTGATGTATTTGCCAGGACAATTTTCCATTGTCTGACCAGCAAAGCCTTCAGAGATCTTCAAGTGCAACCGCATCCAACACCCCATAACAGAAAAGTTGCCGCTTGCCATGAAGACTATCCGGGAGTTCCTGTTTTGAAAACTGACAGGCAAAACTCTCACCAGGGAGAAATAGTGTTTTTGTGACAAGTGACAGCTTTGTACCAGAAGGTGAGGAGACCTAGACATCCAGCTCCCCAAATTACTGCCAGAATATATGAAGCTAAAGTGAAGTAGCAGAGATAAAGCATTATTATACAAGAGTCTCTGAAAAGATTCCTATCAGTGTTACAATAGGATATAAAATGTTATTTCTAATCTGATTGATTTAAAGTAGATTTCAATTTCCTTATTAGATAAATTTGCCGAGTCCCACGGTCGCAAGCTGTAGGAAACGCTTTGAATGCAGCAGAACACAGGGCGGCAGGGCTTCCTCCGAAAGCCATCTTCTGTCCCCACCTTCTCTCTCACTGGTCTCCTGCGCAGCTGTACAGTAACTTGAGAGGAGCCCAGCAGCTCTCCAAGAGGGATGACCAGCGCCCACTGTGATCAAGCTCAGCCTATCTCCAACACTGCACGCTCCTATCTATTAAAATCAGCACGCTTTCCACTAGATCATTTGTCAAGCTATGTTGCCCTGCCTGTCCTGGTTTTGATCACTTCTCTTTTCTGTTATAGAAGATAGACCCCTATAGTGTTCGTACATACCCTAATACTGTGTAAGGACTCGAATTGGACCGAGAGATCGGAAAAAAATCACAAACTTCTAACCTACACCTACACCATAGCAAGATGAGAAAAGAAACAGGGAAGGAAGCCGAGTTCTCCTGCTTTTTAAAGTAAATAATGGATTAAATCTGAACCCATGGCCACTCTTCTACAGAGGACGCGCACTAGAAACTGAATGCAAAAGAAATGATAATTGAACGAATGCAGAGCTTCTGCTAGATCAGATTCAAAAGTTCAGATTTTCCCTAAATCAAGAGTGTTTCTGCAGTTGCCAGCACCCACACAGAAGCAGTGGGGAGCCTGTTCTGTACACCAACATGAAGTGATTTATCTAACCCCTCTGAAACATCTAAAACAGTTTAGGAACCCCATTCCATACTGTAGGTTAGAAGATGATGATTTTCAGGAAAACCTACCAAGAAAACTAAATTAATAGAAAACATGGCAGGTTCCAGAGTCTTCATTTGCTTTTTTTCAGATTCGGGGATGACAGCATAGAAGGATCTGCAGAGTTTGCGACTGCGAATGAAGCTATTTCTTCAGAAAACAAGAAATTTGGGGTGGGGAGGAGGAGTGGGTAGGAAGAGAGAGTAAGGCTACTACTTGTGAAGCTTGTGGTTATCAGATGTCAAGTAACTTCCTTTTAACCTCTGGCCAGACTCGTGGTTCATGAAACACGACTAGCAAGTGAGCTTAGCATTTCAGCATCACACAAATTGATTGCTAGTCTCAGAATAAGAAAACTGGCAAGAAATAAATAAAAAAAACCACGTACACACAGATACAACTCCACATTACGGCATTTTTCCTGCTTGTAAGATGCTTACACTTCCTGAAAATACGGAAAAAGGAAGAAAAAAAAAAAAAGAAAAAGAAAAATTCTAGGTATTAGATTAGTTCTACTGCAGCACTCAGCAATAGGAATTTGTCAGTTAATTCTCCACTATTTAAACCAACTCATCTGTTTTCCTTCACCTGTAATTTTGCAGGTTTGTAGCAACATCCCGCAATTAAAAGAAATTGTATTTTCTCCCCTAAAATACCAGGCACAAGTACTGTTTCTCATATAGCTCCGTTCCGGCAACCAGGTTTCCATAGTATCAAGAGACTAAAAAAAGCCAACAGGCTTCAGAGAAATTAATTTTAATATAATGTCTTCTGGAAATCTCCAAACTATACCTTAAAAACGGCATTTATTTATACGGTGTTATTAGTCTTAATACGTATCCTCAACATCTAAGAGCTAGAAAAGGAAGAGCTGTATTATTCTGGTATTATTTGAATGGAGGGTGGGCAGACATCTGCAAGGGTGAAAACTGGCCATAGCTGTGCATTATGCAAAACACTGGATGGCCGAGATGGCTGGATGCCACGGGGTGGTCCCTAGGTGGCCAAGAACCGGCTATTTATAATAAGCCAGCTTACCTTTAAACAAATTTGCTACTTTTAGGGGATTTTGTAGCAGGAAGGCAGGGAAATGTTGGGTTTCATATTCACAAGAAGTCAAAAAGCTCCCTGCGGATGGCTCCACACTCCACACACAGTCCCACGAGCTTCGGCAGAATCCCTCGGAATAGAAATGTTAGCAAACTTCTCTTAAAAATCCTGTGGCATCTAGGTCAAAATGCCTTAAAACTGATAATGGAGATCTGAATGGACATGGAGCTACTTCAGATCGTTGCTGCCATTACCGCCAAAATTCCTTCCAAATCCTCCTCTCAGAAAAGCATAAAAACCAGTTCTCGGTATCAAATTGGTACTCATTACATTTCTGGGAAATGAGATAAATACCAGCATTTTCTCTTGCGCCCTGGGATTACAAGCCCAGTATACACCTCACATAGAATCAAACTTCCCAGTTTTGCTCACAGCCTGGCTTTGTGTGTCTGACAACAGCAAAGTGATTTCAGTTTTGTCTGCTTTTCAGTCTTATTGTAAAGCATATTATTTGCTTAGGCGTCAATAACTGAGCTCCTGAAAGAACCAAATTCTTTTTTGTCTGCCCATTTCCATCTATGCCGAACAGGTAACAGTCTTATTAATGTATTTTTAGAATTAAACAAGATTGGTCCATCATTTTTACAATCACACTGAGCACATTTGGAATACCATCACTGCCTACAGGTGAGAGGCTGCATTTAAACAGATAAAAAGAACAATCCAAAATAGTTGTCATTTTTCTACAGAGCTTTTGTGCAGGTCCAAAGCACTTTGAAGGCACAAGAATTTCATTCAGCTGCCATCACCTGTTGAAAACATAAATTAAGAAAAAAAAAAACCTCAAACTCAAACCCTCACTCACTGAGTTTAAGTGGAAAGAAAGCAAAATACTTTTCCATCAAGTGAAAAATGGATCTGCTTGGCCAGAGACCGCACAGATAGACCAGGCCGCTCAACACTTGTACCAGAGCTGCTCTTTTTCCAAGACCCCGTTGTCCCACTTCTCCAATACATCTGCACTTACAGTTAAGCAGAAGAATTTCAAAATCGGAAGAGGAAGGAAGTTTCCATTGGGCTCTGACAACTTTCATTTTATGAAGCGTCAGGGGAATGCTCGTGCTTAATAGACATCATATTCAGATGTCACCAAGGGGATTATGGTGAACCGGTAAACAGAAATTACCTTTTCCGCTAACGGTTGGTTCAATCAAACTATGCATCAATTAAATAGACAGATTTAAAAATACTGGTGCCCAGTCTAGACGTGCAACATCTGCCGTACCTCAGACCTGCAGGTTAGTGAGCGCCCTGCTACCCTGACAATAACTGTGCACATACACACATGCAAACTTCCAGTATATATTACATATATATATATGTGCTGCAACATTGCAGTACTGTTGCAGTTTGGGTAAATCTCTCATCGTTAAAAAGATGGAAGAATATTGTTTGCGCAGTGGAACCTGAAGCCGAGCTCGATGCTGCCTAGGACCAGAGCAGCTGGGAGGGGGCCGCGCTGAGCCTGGCCAGTGGCCCGCTTGGCGTGCAGAAGGGGAGGCTCGCTGCACGGACAGCAGGAGCAGCCAAACTGGCAACTACAGACCCTCAGGCGAGGCAGTGAGCTAGGGTGGGCCTTACTCTTTTGGTCCACCAAAAGGCACTAAGTGTGAGGGGTGAAGACAGCATACAAAAGCGTACGCATATCGTTTTTAATGTCTTCCTCCCACACACAATATCGGGGAGGCTCTTACTAAGTCCTGCATCGAGCTGGCGTCCACGCTTTTGGGAGGATATGAACAAACTTTCCGAAAACAACTGCAAAAAATTGCAATGTCGTAATCTGTGTTATTACAAAGACCCTACAAATCCTCAGTTTATTTCCAAGAGGGAAAAAGATATCATGGTCCCCATGTAGCTGCCTGAAAAAAAAAATAATAAAGATTTAGATTTATATCTGGTGGCAGAAACTAGCAAGGATCATCCCAGGAATAAGGGAAAACTCAGCCACAGGGCAATTAATGAAGATTACCTAAGGATGGGAAGGGTTCTCTATTGCTGAAAGGATTTAAATCATTAACAGATGGCTTTGTAAACCCACCGATTCATCCAGCCATTGAATACGAGTGTAAGACATGGCATTGCTATGCTTGCCAAAAATATTCATCATGACTATAGACTAAGTTACAACAATAAAGGTAAAAGTTTTGAAGTTTGTATGAAGTGTTTACTGGAATAAAATAAAAAACTAACCTATTGCTAAATAAGAATCTAAAGTTACTCATGTGTGTGTTTTTTTAAAAAAAATTCTAGATACTTTACACTTCTCCATAAATGCCTATTGCTACTTCCAGAGATCAGATATCTTTATGTAATGCAATGATAAAATAGTGCTGTCTGTAAGAAAGTGATGTGTATTTTCCACCTATCACTACTTAAAGAAAAGTTTGTACTAGTAAATTCTATAAGCCCTTGAGGATAAAGACCTACAGGCAGTTACATTACAGAGCATTTTGCATGTTTTAGTACATGTACCAACGGAACGGTTCTGCAGCAGAATGATGAGATTTCTTCTCTTACTATCTCTGGTTTTGATCCTCAAATCAAACCTTGAATTTTGCTTTCCCCCCCCCCCCCTTTTTCTTCTTTTTTTTTAAATGGGTAATACACTGGTTTTATCTAGTTTACATTTTAACTGGAATGTAAATAAGCAGCCATCCTATTCTGAAGACAATAACATTTCAATTTATCTGGAAAAATAAGTGATTTTATGGCACAATAATGCAAACTGCAATGCCTCATTTAGAGAACAAATGCATTATTCTGGTAAAGTGCTGCAGAATGAGTTTCACTTTCCAGGTATTGATATTACAACATTGTTGTTTGATATGAGATACGCTTTGTGGCAGATGAAAAATCCCCACACATCACATCATGCAACACCTGCAAAACAGCTGCACACTCATGGGTACGACAATAACAAGTACTTAATAATCCACTGGGTTTTAATTTAGTAAGATAGTCTATATCCCACTATCTCTATATTGTACTGTACTAAAAAAACCCCAAAAACTATTCTGAGTTAAAAAAACCTCTCCCACTTTAATGGATCTCTTTATTCAAAGGTGGTTATACTTGTACACGTCATCAGAGCGAGTCTCAAAAGAAAACACCCCCCCAACTTAAGAACTCTTTAAGTCACGTTTTAAGGCAGCGCTCTGAGCACGCAATGGTTCCTCTGATAATGCTCAGTTTGACTTCTGCACTAAACAAAGGTAACGAAGGGTCAGGCACGTAAAGATTATTCATAAATAAGAGATTTCGAGTCAGAGCTGATACATTTCTTTCTTGCAAAGATTTCAAGTAACAACTCAAAGCAGCTTATGGTTTGATTTTTCCTGATCAAGCATTTACAAACTTGAACTGTTATATTATTGAAATCCAGTCACTCTTATGCATTAACAATGACCTTCAATGGCTTTAGAACTGGTGTACACATTAATGACGGCTGTAGCTTTTTAAATCCCCTTCCAACGGAAACCGTAATCTTTTAGGTTTGATAGCACTTGCACTAACATGTTGCTTTGCTTTTATCGGTCTTTTTAATTGGGCCGATACCAAGATTGAAGAAAACATCAACTAAAAAAGCAAAAAATAGCAAATAGGGCAAGAATATAGAATCTCTCAGTTATAACAGCCAAGTCATAACCATACTCCATTTCTGACTGTTTATCAAAGCTAAGAAAAATCAAATGAATCAGCAACTGTGGAATTGCTTATGAAAATCCACATATAATGACAGCTCATAGTCTCCAGCTAACTGCTACAGCTCTAAAACTACTCATGCGCTTTTCCAATACCTTTTATTTGTGCTCTATCCATGGCACATTACCATTTTTATCACAAAAAAAACCCCAAAGGGTTTGAAGCAAGGAGGAAAAAACATACAGTGTCAGAAATTTCAATGAAGAGTCTGTGAGCATTATTCCCACAGGCAAGTTTAACATTAATCTCTGAAGTCTCATGTTAAAATTAATTGTACAGGTTGGACAAATCAGCATCACGTGGCTTTTCAGAAAAATGGCAAACTTGATGAAAACTCAGTCAAAGGAAACTGTGCCTGCCCTGTTCCAGCTACTACCTATCCTGTTTACCCGCTGAAGTAAGACAACACCTTTTCTTCCTTTTATATATAGATCTTTTTGTTGTTCTGCCCAACACCCATCATCTTCAATGTTGAACTCCCTTAGCATGCTCAGTAGTTTTACCTCCTTCAGAAGATCCAGAGACCACAATTGCACATGAAGAAATGATTCCTTCTCTTCACCTACGCTCACGCTTCCAAAAAAAGGATCTATCTTCCTGCCAAACCTGTCTTTCCATAGTGAGGAATAAGGGAAAAGGTTCTCCTAATCTCCATGACCCCAAGCCACCAAACCTCCTCGAGCAAGAGGGAAGCATCTGCTCTCCCTTGCGTTTTGCCCTCTGCCAAACCGGACTCTCGCTTCCCTAAAGCCTGACACTTGCTGCGAGTGTTATAAATGGGACTAATTAGGATCCTAGTTACCCATTAACTCTTTTATTATTCATGTGACATTTATGATAAACGCATTATATTACTTACAAATGGTTGAGGTGGCACTTACACACAGCAGCATAAACTTTAGAGTCATGGGAGAAATCATTTAGTGATAAGACAGACTAACCACACCAGTTATGATAACCACTCACTGCAATGTATGCTACCTTTAACTCTTCTCACTTCAACACAAGAAATAAAATAGTTTGGTATTCCTAGAAGTGCAGGTGGACCAGGCATTTCTATTTCAACAGTAGTGTCTTTTGCATCAGTGTAAACATCTTCAAAGATGGCTTTCTACAGCTAGAAAGTATTGAGCACCGCACATGTACTTAATAAAACAGAAAAAAGCCCAACCTTGCCTTCCTCCAACATAAAAACCTTCAGCAACAGCAAAGTTGTGATTTCTCAGGATTACCATATCCTCTTAATTAAGTTGCAAATTTCAGAACAGAATAACCCCGATGAACATAAATTACACAGAAATGGATTTGATTTGCATGTAACAACTGCTTCTTTCAGAATTAATTACAAATAGGCTGGCCTGGGTAGAGTAGGGATTAATGTCCTGATTCAGCAATGCATGCGCATGTTTAACTGCTCTTCTAAGCTAAGGCCAGGAGTAAATTGTCTGGACAATCAATTATAATTCTTCTTTCATTTGCCAGAAAACCAGTCAAGATTTGTGCAGAATCAGTTATCCCAGACTTCTTGCATCCCTTCAGAGATCTTAAAAAAAATCCACGTGCATAGTTATCATTCTTTAATCCTCTCCATTAAACTACACATTATTCACCATCAAATCTAGCTGTGAAATCAGCCAGTACAGGCTATTCATACTTCCAATAGCTTAAAAGCCTAACAAGAAATCAACTTCTAAAAATAAAGCATCGTTTAAAAAAAACCGAAACACCTAATGCCAATAATCATAGTTTTCAAAGCGTCCTTGCACAGAGCACATACCAGTACAATTTGTAAACTATTGTTTAATAGTTTGCTAAATGCTTATTCTTCAGTAAACAAACAGTAAGAAAAACGTACTTTGAAGGCACAGATAAAAATGCACATCTATTTGCTTTAAAAGTCTGCAAAGCCTGTTCTTTCATTGTTATCACGGGAAGAAGTGCTGCAACTATTTAAATTCAATCACCATGGGAGTTCAACGCACACAACAAATGAAAGCTGCATGTTATATCCTCTCCCGAATGTAAAGGCCAGCTCTGCAGAAAGAAATGTTGTAGCACCAGTAAATACTTTAACAAAAGACATATGTGCCCAAAGAAGAAAAAATCAAATCAAATCAAATCAACAGATCTTACAGAAAAGCCCTGATTGATCCATCCTGAAAGACCTATTTGCAACTACCTAGTTTCCCAGAATCACAGCATCGCTTTGTTGGTCATGAAAAGACTATGGGGGGGAAGAGGAAGAAAATCCCAATTCATGATTTGGTTGCAAACTGCCCAGTAACACTAAAAAGAAGCATCAACTACTTCAGCAAAACCTAAAATACCAACCAAAAATCCCCCAAAATATAAAACATGAAGACATTTTTGGTATGAATGAAGAGAGTATTTACATATAACCTTTTTATAAAGAAATTTATATTGCAATAACATCCATTGCTTTTTTTTTTGTATGATTGTATTTACAGTGCACTGTTGGAAATATTTAATTTCAAGCCAAAGTAATTTGCTTTTTTGTCCATGGTTTCTAAACAGCACTAGGCCACTGACATTTATGACTGTAGAAATAGTTGCATAAAAAGTCATTCATTTTGGCGAGTCTGTAAAAATATTTAGAAGACCACAGAATTGACAGCCTACAATAAATACTGAAATTAATCTAAATTTCAATTCAATAATGCAAAGAAGAATAAAACCTCCCAATTTCTCTATCAGTGTATTCCCAAACGACAAAAAAAAAAAAAAAAAAAAAGAAAATTCCCAGCTGACCTGAACATCATTCTTTTTAACTGCTTTCCTAAACGCTGCATGAGATTTTAAAATAGATAAAGTGAAGTACATTATTGGTGTTAGTCCATTGAACTTGCTAGTCAGAAGCACCACGCGCTTCTCCCAAAGTAAATTCTACAATGGGAACATGGCTCTTTCCCCAGCGGAGAATCAAATTTCAGGATCTCCTACCTCGATCAAAAAGTCTCCAGTTCTCAGGCCAGCTTGCCATGCTACTCCCCCTTCATCCACAGATTCCAAGTACTGCAAAGCAGGAAAGGCTGGAGTTGGGGTGAATTCTTCAATTGGTGTGTCAGCTTTAAAAATAAATACCACATTAAAAAAAAGAAAGTTATGGAGTGCTTGCAAATACCACTTGACTAAAGGCCTGTTATTGGCCATTCAAACTGATGGTTAAAAAATGGTGGGTGCTAAGAAGTCAGAGGGCTCTGCCTCAGAGGCTGTCAAGATGCTGGGACCAGAGCGCAAACTCTCTGCTATAGCAATCCACAGGTCTTCAATTCAGAGAGAAAAAGACATGCTTCTTTACTGACACAGACCGAATCAAGCTGTATGAGGCACTAGCTGGGTTCTGAGTATTGCGGGATATTCAGTATTAGTTCGAGTAACCCTTTTGTACGCCGAGCAAAATGCTTGTAGCTCTGGCAACATCCAACTAAAAATGAATTATGTACTGCAGCCAGAAGAGAGCATCCGGCCGAACTGGGGGGAAGGGGTGGGTGGGAAAGGATGAAAAAGATCAAACTGATTTTTTTTTTTTTTTTTTTCCTCTCGATTTTCATGTATAGTACAAAGAAGATAACAGAAGAAATCACTTTTTAGGGAAGGAGCCACAGCAGGCCTTGCAACAGCCCTCTCTCCCTCCCCGTCACGCACACATACAAGCAGAAAAGTCCTTGGGTCTCTCACCTGAGGTGCCCTCACTGCTACAGAGAAAATCTGGGGACAACTGATGGGCTCACACAGAGGCAGTAACCTCTGCTCGATGCACAGACAACTCACCCCAATGGGTTAGCTAAAAGGTAGCGCTACTGAACTTGAAAAAATTTTATTTAGCTAAAATTAGAAAAGCTTTTACAACACTGAAAATCTACGGTGGCACTGGTTTAGGGGTGGGGGGAGAGGGAGAGCCAAAATGATGTCCCAAGAATGAAGATACGGAATAATTTTCATGCTCAAGCAAGGCAAGGGAGAACCCATGTAAAATGAGGGGGAGCAAGAGATGGGACATACCATCATATATATTTTTTTAAATACAAAAGGAGCAAACTGGACTGAAAGTTAAAAAGGAAAGCATTAAATAGAATGCTTTTTTTAACTCTTAAGAATGCCATTATTACAGATTTTAGCCTGCAGAAAAGTAGCATGCAGCTTAACATATGAACAGCTTTTAAAATGAGCACACTACAGGCCATGCAACATACGTGCAGCTTCTGAAGATATAAAAAAAGATCATATTTTCATACTAAAACTGCACCAATGTCACCTTGCAGAAGATCCACACCTATTTTAAACAAAACATCACTCTCTTGTCTATTTCTATTCGTAGACCTATTTAAACAGACTGACATTTGAAATAAAGAAGCAGGTTTTATAAGGAAAGCAGGTTTCCCATAGTTAGGTAAACTGCATAACAAAACAGATTAATGACAAAACGTTACATGTACCAACACAATAAAAATACAGACAAAACTTTCTCCCCCCAAAACGATTATTCAGTGCTTCTCCTATGTAAAAATGCAAACTGCTTCAGAGAGAAGCCACTAAAATCCGTCTGAGTAGTATAGCATACAGAGAATCCTGTTGTCTAGCAACCAAGTGCACCAAGAATAATTCCTGCTTATATTCCGAGATGTATAAATTTCTTCATGCCACTGCACATCACACACACACACACACAGAAGCACGTACCTTTTGCCCCTCTGAGCACAAATCCAAATCCTTCATTGTCTTTTTTCTGCAGGACCACTGCCTTTTCTTCTATTATGCAGTCACTGTAGAGAGAATTCCGAGGATAGCGACCATTATTACATCCCTTCATCACCACTGTAGTAGCTGCTCCTCCAGTGTGCAGGTTCATCATCATCACAGCCCGTTAATCAAATAATATTGCAGTAACCAAGCATGGGAAAATATAGAACAAATAGTAGCGAGAGGAAGACAAAGACTAAGCTTAATGATAAAAGAGAACATGACAAAGCAACTTAAAGGCAATAAAAAAGGCAGAGAGGAAAAAGAAAGAAGAAGAAATCATGCATGGTGGTTTGTGTTCTATATGAATGACTGAAGGAACATGTGATCATGTAATCTGTGGGCTAGCTAGGACTCTAAAAGGAAAAAAAGTAAGTGAACTGAACAACAGTATCATTAATAAACTCCTCAATCGTGGATGTACCAGATGCATCTTCTAGTGAAGCCAAAATGAAACCAACCAGAAGAAAAATGAGGCAGCATTTTAAATTTAAAGATAATAAATTATGATTCTATATTAGCTAACTAAAAGGCACAAATATATTCTGAAAGCTATGCCTTGCATCAAAAGCCCTTTTTCAATCCTATTGAATGTTGCATGCTGCAAGAATCCCACATGATCATCTGACAGCCTACAATGCTAACAACGTGCAGCTGCCTTGGCGTCATCAAGCACAAATTTCCACAGCATCAAGAATCTGCATAATTGAAATAGTAACAAGGCATGCACAAGCAGGAAAACACATTTCTAAGGAATATTTGCCATCTCCCGATAAACAATTAATATTATAAAACGAGGAGATGGTGTAAGGGACTATTTATGTAAGCAGTATGTCCTTAAAGAGAAAGTAGCCTTAGGAATCTTACTGTCATTGGCTAAGAAAAAAGTAGATGGTGGGTGAAGAAAATGCACAAACCCCACATTAAAATGGGACCTTTCACATACAGGGAACGATCCCTAAAAGCCTTAAGTTGTTTAGTGTCTGTCATTAAACGTTACGTTACTAAAAATAAGCTCAAAGTCAAAGAAAGAAAGAAAAAAAGATTTTGAATGCTCTTTTAGGTATAAAAGCATTACACAGCACAAGTTGCAAGACATTCTTCTGAATAAAGACAGTGTCAGGGGTTAAGTATTCAAGAGTCGTAAGCACCGCAAAACACGCTGCTGGCTTGGCTTTCACATACCCACAAAACTATTTAAGATAGAAAGAAGTATGAGCAAGTTGCCTTTTCTTTTCTTCATTTTTTCACTAGCCAACGCTTGTTACCACTGGTCTTGTACCGAATCTAGTCACTAAAGCGTTTAATACAATATGAGACCGGATCTGCTTCAGTGCCATTAATAATCCAGAAAGGGGAGGAGGAAACTAATTAAAGAAAAATTGGCGTGACCTTTTTATTCAAAGCTCTGAACAAAGACAAGGATGATGACATCAGGACACCGATGGACAGCCTCCAAACGCCAGATCTTTCCTGTACCACAGCCCATCCTTTTGGTGACTTTCCAACTCTAACTGGGGGACGCAACTTCACGTTACTGCTAAAGTGATGACGCAATTATGTCTTCCAAACTACAAAGTATTTAAACACCACTGAATGAAATAAGACATGAATTAAAGCTACCGCAATGGTGACTTTCTGAGCAACAGATGATCTCCGTAAGCGTCAGCAGCTTTTGAATACCGTCTCTCAACTTACTATTATTTACCATATAATTCAGACATTACCTTTTCTTACAATCAATACCCCTGCTATGGAAAGAATAGAATTATAAAAAGTCTATTTCTCAAGAAAGCCCAACACGTTCCTGTCCTGTTCAGGGATATGGGGGTGGGATGGCATAGGCGACCCTCAGGGCCCACACTGTAGCGCTGAACCCCTCCATCAATGTCCTACTGTTACAGAAACTGACGGAACCTACAAGCGTACCGCCTTATTTTCTTCATTTCACTGCTCACATTTTCTAGGTGGGGCTCCATACTTACCCACTGAAGAGTCAACAGTAAAGCTATCTCCAGTCTTTTTCTTAATACAGGGTCAAATTAATAAAACCTATTTCCTTCAAGTTTCCTTGTAACCAACCAATAGCTTAGCAGAAGTTAGAAGGCAACTTTTGAGACTCTAATCATAGAAAGTGTTTGGTTCAAAGAACAACCCTCCTCTCCCCTACCCAAATCCCACTCTCATCTCAATTCATTCGGACAAAGAATTCAGAGGCCTATTAGCCAGGTACCCCATCAAACCTTGCTCTGGTTCTTCCAGTCCTGTTGACAAAACCAGACAAATTCACAATGTCATTCCTTAAAAAGCTGAAGGCTGAAGTTCCAAGAGCAGTGCTCGGAAAACTCGGGATCAATTCACCGGATCAACGCGAGGCATCTCCACCTAAAGAAAGGCATGCAGGGTCCTATGACAGCCAGCTAGGGAAATGAACAGGCGTTTTCAAGTTCTGCTCTCTCCATCCTAATGCAGACGCTGCCTGTGACAGTTCTGATTAAAAGGACAAAAACCACCTATGATTTTCTTTTCATGTACAGCACATTCATTGCATGTACTACCCAGTTTACTTCAATTTAGATGTTGAAAGTGGGAATACTAAATTGCCAAAATTGTACAAAGTTTTGTGTTTTACATGCAACGGGAAGGGGAGAGGGAAGGGAAGGAGAAGCACAACATGAATTTTCGGTAACACAATATACAAACTGTTGTCTCTTAGTTGACAAATACAGCTTACTACTACACTGTTGCAGTCACATACTACATAAGGAAAAGTCCTTCACAGCCTGTAAAGCAAAAATGTAGGTTTGAAAAAATCAGATGTGTAGCCATTTCTTGTCATCTATGTGCTAGAGGAAGGGGACCGGCAATAATCTTATGGCATCAGCAGTTTAAAGTTGTTTAAAGCAATCACAGAAAGCAAATTGATTCTCTACACACAGCCCGGCGCTGCAGAGCTAAGAACTAGTGGCAGGAAAAAGATGGAACGCAAACACGCAGACACAAATGAACCAAACTTGCAACCTGCACACCCTTCCTCCCAGCAAACTCACTTGGCGTCCCCGAGAGACGGGGGCAGAAATGGGGGAAAAGAAGTTTAAGCTCAGCCTGTTTGCAATCTTGCCTTTTGTTTGCTTTGCCACGAGAGGGTTCTCTTATCTCCATGTCAGAGCGGACCTCTTCACCGAAGACATGCTGAAGGTCTGTTCACAGTCTACCTGGTCTTGGCAGGCAAAGCAGTGCCAAATGTAAAAGTAGGTCAAAATTTCTCACTGTGAGCCTTCTTGGCAGTGTTTCTTTGATCCTGAAGGTGTTGTAAATACTTAGCAACAGAATGCATATAGGGTAGAGCTACCAGTGACAAATAAAGGCGACATTACATTACAAGGCTGTTCAGAGGTCTGAGTTCAAGCAAGAGGAAGAGGCATTTCTTCACAGGTGCTTTGAGTACAGTGTACAGCTCTCCATGAGGCTGCAGAGTCTCTGCTACCTGTGAGATGCCAAATTTCAATAGGTAAAACCCTTAAACTCCATTTCTGTCCCACCTCAAACTGAAACTCAACAGCGTCCATTTCAGAGACGAGTTTTCAGAACACTACCAGTTCCGTATCATGGTAATAAAATGAGTACTTTTAAAATCAATAGCTCATTACTTAAATAGGACTCTCATTACTTTGATTTTGGTCTCTATAATCATTGCATACAAAGTTAAATGCAACATCAAGTGCAGAATATTTCTGCATGAAGCACAATCTTAAATACAAAAAAATCAGGCCCAAAAAAAGTCAATCTAAAACCACCTTTGCTTTATCCATACTTGAGGAAGGATGTAGAAATGTCAAGTCCTTCACAGAGATCTGTATGAAGAAGATAAAGGTTGAAGCACAGGTTCCTGATGCAAAGCCATGAAATCTAGCTTCCCAACTAGAATAACTAGACCCTATCTTAAAGCATGACTTACTCCAAAAGTTAAAATACTGAATTACAGAGATGGAAGCTATCAGGACCATAGAATATGTTTAGGTAAGTTTGTATCACACGGATAATTGCCGATTTCAATCTGAAAAACAGCACATTGGAAATGACCATCATTATCTGGAAACAAAAATGGCTATTTGGTATATTGTCAATCTCTCCCTAAGGCAGAGAAAAACTGAATTTAAATTGGAATTGTTTTCCTGATCCTCTCCAACTGCACATCCCACTAACCTTTTCAGCTTTAACAAACTGGACCACAGCCTCCCAAGGCAGAAGAGTTATCTAACAGATCACACATGAGATTCAAACAACCAGAGTTACAACCAAATGAGTAGCCTTCTCCGCCCACAAACCCTCCAGTCAGACGGCTCACTCTGTCCTTCAGTGAGAAGTTATGCTCTCCAAGATCACTTCTCTCAGTTGGCCGAATAAATCCAAATCTCTTCATCAGACCTTGTTTATGTCCTCTCCTCAGTACTCTTGCAATTTCAGTATTTTTGAAAGATCCACTGAACTCACAGCTAGCCACATGTTAGACGGATCAAATCACAGCCTAACAATAAAAGGAAAGCCTTTTTTTTATACTTTGCCAGATGCAACAAAACAATATCTAAACCATTCCATAAATTTATAAACAATGTCTGAAAGCAGTCACACTAATTCCTTTCAGGCTAAGATAGTCAATTTATGGTGGGTACGTTCCAGCCCATAGAAGGGCATTCTGGAAATCTATTCAAGAGGAGCTCTTTACCGCACGTTCCAACAGTCAATCCCTGTTAAAAGCACATAAAGAATGTTCTCGTCGAATATTTCCCTTTTTGGGAAGTTACCTGTCCTGATACCATATAAAATGGAAATTATGTCCACAGCAACTCTTACTGCAAGATATAACAGACTTCTACTGGAAAAAATTTTGCTGTCATTGCTGAAAGGGGTCAACCTAACTATTTATAGTCATCCACTGTAATGACTCCAGGAAGATTGGCTAATCCTTGTAATTAAGGCCTTCAAGATTAATGAAGACTCTGTAAGTGATTGCTCAAGTTCCCCAGGCATTGATCATCCAGCTGTAGGGTCTTTACAGAAGAGCTTTCAGAGCTCTTGCATAACATGTGGAACAGCAATCGCTTGTTCAAGAGGCGTTAGCTACACCAGCGAGCGTGGTTCTTCGCACAGCAAATAGGAAAATGCACGGATGGATCCCTACCTAACCCACCTACAGCCCATCAGAGACACCAAGATGTGCTCAACCGTATATCCAAACTCATAGTATCCTCTGTGTAACATGATGCTGCCACATGTACAGGTTCCCTCACATGATGGTATCTTTCACTTCACTACAACGCAATTTGTCTTAAGAACATGCTTGTTTGGTAAATATATGATATAGCTTTGAACAACAACAGGTTATTATGCTAATGAATGCTTCACAACCCAGTGCTATTTGATAGAACCTTTTCGTAGCTTCTTATGATAACAACTTAAATAACCAATAACAATTGCCACCTACTTGGTGAAACATTTTACCTTTTTTCAGAATGTGTTTTTATTTTCAGTATTTTGCCTTTCTCAACTGCTTGTTCTAACAACGCTTCCTGTAAACACAATATACTTTTACAGCAGATATTCAGTAAAAATACAATTACCTATTTTGTCCTGCCTTGCGTCAAAAACACGTGCACAGTGCTTACTCTGTACAACTGATCAATTTTGCCAATATAATTTCAGTTATATAAGACGAGTCTAAATGATTTTCCTTTAGAACGTATGTTTATCTGGAAGTTTATAGCAAGATGTGTTTGGGAGGAGGGCAGTAAGAGAATAAGTTCAAATAGATGGTTGATAAGTACTGGAGAACAGTTAACTTTAAGTTGATAAACTCCCTATTAGGTAGCTGGAGATAGAAGTCCAAGGAGTATAATGATGGTTCGGTAATTAAAATATGACAGAGAAGGGATGAACAGAATTACATAGAACAACCGAAAATGCAGGAACATCTTTTCTGCTCTTCAATGCCCGAGGCCAAGAGATTCTCTCAATAGGATATCTACGTAAAAACATTGTTTCCTTTCCTTGCAGTGTATGACTTTGCCCTTTCTTCTCTACCCCAAAACCCATCAGAATCTTTTGTAGGAACTCACAGCTGTAATAGTTTCTCATTTCTTGAGATAGAGTACCGGGGCACAGGCCTACATTTGATTCTATGGAGCTACTATACATAAAGTGGAGTGAGGCTGAAGTTGAGCTGTATCCCAAAACGATCATTTCATTATCGTGATCCAGAATCCTCCAGTACAACATTTACTGTTAAAACTGAATTAGATGAATTAGAGGTTATATTTGGAGGTAATAAAGCTGCCTCTGCATAAAAGCTAATACAGTTCTCAAAATACTCTTTAGTGTCTTCAAAACAGTTACACTGGAGAATAAGCGTTATTTCGTCAGGCATTCACAATGACAGCAACTCCAAGTCATTTTGCTGTTTCACCAAAAACCCATTACAAAATCAGGGCTGCATATGGACATGCAGCACGGAATAAAATGCTTAGTGCTACCTATGGATTCCAGCTTCACAGCTGCTCCCAGGGAAATTGCAGCATCCAACAACAGTATCTCTCTTTACCAGTACTTCCAAGAGTTGGTTGTGTGTCAGTGCCTTACTGGCACAGCTGGTGCTCAAGTGAAAAAAGAAACAGAAAGAAAAAAGGACACCACCACCACCACCACCACCACCACCACCCCTTGCACTATCGTTCTCTCTGAGTTTATTATTTGGCAAATAACTTCAAACTGCTCTAGAAAGGACATATTCTAACTTCTTCTCAGCCAAGTTTACATTTCCTCCATGGCTGAATGGCTGAGTCGGCACAGCCACGTCTTCCTCAGCTGGCCACATTCAGACCAAGTAAAGGAAAAGGGAAAAGAAGAGAGGATGCTTCAGCAGTACTCCTATATACTGCCTATATCCATATGTTTGTCCTTCAGATCTCCTGTGTCAGCGCTGTTTCTACAGAGTTCAGCAAACATCCCGCAGAGACCCAAGATCACGAGAAAAGCAAGGCTGCGTATTTTCCATTGACATTCATTTGTTGATGAAAGAGGTATAAGCCAAACTGTAACATGCCATAAAAGACATTTAGATATTCCCTAATTCCTATATTGCACAGGTCTATATTGCATTGTGAGGAAATTACAGGCTACAGTAAAACCTGACAGGGCACATAAATTCTTCCCCTTAAAAAGGTGTTTCATTCACACTTTTAAACAAGCAATCAAGCTGTCTCTATTGGATTTTGAATACTTGATACCCTTGGTAAAAAACGAACAGTTCTTCACTAAGCTACAAAAAAAAAAAAAAAATCAGACATGAAGTGATTTGATAAGAATTAGGAAGTCAGAAAGATTGTACTACTTTTTCCAGCCCTGTGATTGACAGAGTTGCCCAAAGGATTAACCATGATTTTGAAGAACCAACCTATGTTAAAGAAAGTAATAGTACTATATACTTCATTTATGCTATAAAACCTTATGAAGGAATACAGGTTTTAAAAGGGCAACGCTAAATTTTATGACATAAGTGGAAAGACGTTACACAATTTCTTTATGTAGAACCAAGGAGAAACTTCCTCTTGCTGTGCATGTATATCAGTCCGCACTCTTTTATCCAGCCTTTAATTACAGTTAGCACCATATTCTGTGGGGTGTAGGAGAAGGGAGTAGGTAATCTAAAGCAATATGCAAGTCAATTGATTTGGCTAGTCCTACTTCTGGTTTTTTCCCTGTTTTTACCTTAAGTTGCTGAAACTGTAACCGCTAAAGTAACATATCGATACCGCAAAACAGGAAGTCAAACAACTTCCCAGAAATATATATCATCTAGTAAACCCCAGATCTTAAGTTATGCGGAAATCTCAAGATAGGATATGAAGGAAAAAAACCACAAAACATCAATGGTAAGGTCTTGATCCTACATATATATATACACACACACTGTATAGGATACATATGTATCCATATGTATGGATATATGGATATCCATATATGAATGTATACACACATTATATATATACACACACTACAATGAGTATATGTAGTCTTCTAAAGAGAAATGTTATTCTCTTGCATATGCACTGATAAGGGGAAAACAAAAAAGCACGGCAGGGTGAGGAGAGCAGCAGAGTGAGCTTAAAAAAAGAAAAGCTTCATTCCTCTATCTTCATTTATTTTATTTGTATTTTAAAAATAAATACTCAATTCAAGTACCACACAGGACAAAGTAAAAACTAAACATGAAACATTCAGGCAGGTGTCCTTCTAGTATAAGACATGAGAGTTTTATAATGCAGAGGCCTCCAAACCATGTCATTCGGCTGTTCCATCAATCCCATCAGTATTTTGGGCGACAGCACACTCCACTTATAGCTGATACTGAGTAGCAATTTTCAGTTGTAATTATCAAGCATTTGAGCAATCTAAGCCTGCACTATGAAAATATTAATATTCATTGCTCATACTATGAGCCTTGAACAAATAGACTGTACACATACATATGTTTAGGGAACTACAATATTCATCCACCTTACTTCTCAGGTTTGTATTTTTCTCCCCCAAAGCAGCTGCAGTTCCAGCCCCTGCTATTGCCACTAAACCACACAGAAACAGCATTTTTTTCCCTAAGCATCTTAACATATAAATTATTTACACAAAAGAAATAATAATAATAATAATAATAATAGCTATTAATAACAACAGTGCTTTTCTATATAGGTTTTTTGATCAATGATTTTCCAAATGTTTTTGCTAAAGGTGGTCAGTGTTATCACAGACAACCACAGTAACAAGGAAAAGAATGTGTTTAAGGTTAGCAAATAGGACAAGTAACAAAGGTAGCACCAGGGAAGTAAATCCAGATGGAAGATAATGGTATGAGTGTACAGAAACATAACTATATACAACAATAAAGATTTTCTTCACCTGATGCAGCATCTGAACTAGTTCATAAAGCTTGCTAATCAATCGCTATGCTTATCTCAGAGTTGGCATACATCAGACAGGGCTTTGAATTTTTTCCTTCCCTTTTCAGAGAGAACCACTGGAACATACGCACAACCATGCTGGGCTGGACACGTGCTGGTCCTTGGAGCCCGAGATCCTGTCTCTGCCAAAAGCCAAGAGCAGAGAAGAGTGTAAGAGATGGACAAGCACATTTGGTGCTCCCCCGATGTACTCTGCCAGCCCCCACCCAAGCTGCGCTACTTGCTCCCTGTTTTCCTGTAAAAATCCCATGGGACACCGTATTCCCTTCTTCTTGTGCAGTTTTGTCATCGTGCTTTGGCACGTGCACATCCTGTGGTGATACAGGGGATTAAATCTGCCTTCCTCAGGATCTCTTGATTGGGGTTTCTGTAATACACTTACGTCACACTTTCAGTTAAAAAAAAAAGTGTTTTATTAACACTTTTCAAATGTGTTACGAGCCCTTTAAGGTAACAGTCTGACATTGCAGGTCTTTATCACAATTATTAAACTCACTACACATTTCAGTATGGTAACTTGATTTGCTAACTCAGTCATTCAGAGAGTCTAAACATACTAAAGGCTAAACAGAAACAAATTACGAAATAATGGAAAGAGACTGGTGATAAGCATGAGTTTCAAACTAGTTTTAAGGGATCGCTCAGGGTTTCCATCACACCCTGTTTGCTCTGATGAGCAGGAGGAATTCTCATCCTCCTGTCCTGCATTCCTTAGAAACTAAACACAGCTCTAACTACAAGTCGGAGTAACCCTGACTGTTCGATCCAGTTTTACAGATTTATTTCACTTAAAATTCTACATTGTACAGAAGTGTATAGTGCATTAATCATTAGTATTAAAATTCCTGCAAGATTTTATGATGCTTTAGTATAAGGCATGTTACAAGTAAGTTTCAAGTTCTGTCTCAAAACAAGGGAGGTATTAACGAAGGCATACAGGAATGTTTTTCTGAAAGCATTTCTCCACTTTTTTTCTTCTCTAAGAGCTTTAAAAGCACAGTATAGAGTGAGAAACAGATTTTCTAGGATTTTGCTGAAAAGAAATTAAGAGGTGGCTTCAATTAGAGTTTAATTTGCACATATTAAATATATATCGGGATATAAAAGGATATAAAAATATATATCGGGATTTAAAAATCCTGACTAGTCACCATATTGTTTTACAATCTCATTGTCAAAAAGGAGATGGCATCTCTACCTTTTTTCTGAAATATATTCTCCCCTCTCTCCATTCCTTTGATTACACTAAGCCCTTGAGTTGTTTTAAGCCTCCTCCAAATTTTGTTTACTTATCTGCAAAATAGGTTGAGAAATGTCCCTCTTAACAGCTTTTCTGTCTAACAGTACCATCATTTTCAGCAATGTTGTCAAAGCACGGCCAGTTTAGCCCAGAACTTTGATACCAGTGAAAAATCACTGACTTCACAGCCACCAGCTGATGAAGAGAGAGAGCTCTGCTTTATTTAAATTGGCCAATACTCTTCTTAGTTAAGTGAATGTTGAACTGGAATCTCTCCTTATTGCCCCCTATCCTTTGATGTTCAGTTCGAGCTCGCTGGTTGCGTTGATGCCTAATTTCGGGAAATACAAAGCTTTTCTTTTGTAAGTACTGGACACAGGGTAAAAATTTTGGTTTATCATTTCAACTCAATGGAGGGAGTGAGTTAAGATGCGTAGAGTTTAATTTTAAGTGTATCTCAGAATTTATGCTATCTGAAGTGTTTACAGTAGTGGTATAAACCCCCTCTGCTACAGCTACAACTGTTCTACAAATCTGACAGTGCCACACCATCAGTCTTTGGCAACACTAGTTTAAAGGATCACACGATCTACTCAGTATCAGCCCTAGTTTTCAACTGTAGCATTAAACTTTTAATTCTGACACCCATCACCTGTGCACAACATGCTTTTTTTAATTTAAAAACCAGAGAAACTAGAAGACACATGGCTAACGGTCTTTTTTCTAAATATGCAGTTACCACCATTTCCTAGTGCACATATTTAACTTAACATTCACTATTCTTCTGTTCGGAAATTTGCCATGAAATCAGTTTTAGCAAAACGCTTAACCACTAAAGCAAATCTTTTGTTAAAATATTTTAGTCTAAATCAAGCCGTCGTTAAACATTTTTTCTTCAGAATATGGGATGAAATTTTATGTCAGGGAGAGAGCGGGCAGCCCCAGCAATGTCACCGGCTATTCAATTGGCATTTCTGCCAATCATTCAAACCTAGCGTCCCCACCTGCACGCCGCAGCCTCTGAGGCCGCAGCTAGCATCTGCCTCTTGGCTCAGCAAAAGAATAATGGTTTCAAAAGACTTGGCTAGAGAATCACTCTATCTGCCAGGTTCTTGGCATTCATCAGCAATTCACGGTAGGGGTTTAAGTCGAAGCAGTCTAACACACATGGGACTCAAGCCCAGGTCTCCTTTATTCCAGGTGAACACCCTGACACCAGCTACTGCTTGTTCTTCAGCAGGTCCCTCTTTGTACGGTTTGAGCCCGCCCAGGTGATAAAGAAACACAACTCCAGCACATCTATTTGTCCCAAGACAAAACAAGACATCCTCCTCCCGTCAACCTTAGCTTTTGCACAATGGAAGTGACCAGCTTTACTTGGGAGCATGAAAGTCAACCCCTTTCTGACTTCTCAATAGTTTCTTCTTTTAAGAGGAAAAAAAAGACCTTGTCCGCCAGTCACCCTTAGAATATGCCTTGTAGATCAAATTCTGCAAATGCAACAAGTATTTGCGAAATCTGTCTGGAAAAAGGACCAAAAAAAAAAAAAAAAAAAGTGGTTTAAATCATTGTTCCCACTGGAGGAAAGCCCATAGTGCGAGCTCAACAGTTATTTGTTCCTTTTGGCCTGCCAAAACTTAAAAATGCATCACTTACAATCAGAGGCACCATATGTTGGCTTTTGCTCATCTAGTTATTAGGTGCGAGGAAGGCAGCCAAAGGTGCAGTGGGGCAGGAATTAAAGGTCACATAGAGGAAGCGAAGGCATCGCAGTGGAGGTTAGGAGACAAGAACGTAAACTGCTAATGGTTAGAAAGTTAATCGTTCTCCTTTCCCCGCAAAACCAAACATTTTATTCTCCTGTTTTCCTCTGCTCTATCCTTGCATCTAATTATGCGGCTCCTGTTTCTAACTAACCTGGTATCACACCCTGACAATCTTTTCTTGCTGTCCTCACCTTCTGTCATTTCCACTGTTTTTTCCTTTTTTTTTTTTTTTTTTTTACTTTATTCTAATTTAGAAAACTTTATTCCTCCCCATGCACAAGACACAGGCTGCTGCTTTCAGTTCCGACATGTAAATCCATCCTGTCCTCCAGCATCCAGTCGGAGGAGTTCCAGAGAAAATACTGTTGAGTGTGAGAGTATCAGTTGCTGCGCAGGAAACGGCACATCCACCAAATCCCAGCCCTTGCCATCAGGACCTGCTGTACCCGTACTTACACAGTTAGGTTTTCACTAGCACCAGAGGTGGATCCTTAAAGTTTCTCAGAAAGAGCATTTTAATTTTAAATTTGGGAAGGGTTATATATATTTTTTTTTCCACTTCCATCTTGGAAACTCTTGGTCTTTCTTTGCTAACAGTTCACCGCTAAAAATTTAGGCAAACATCTAGCCCAGAAAACGTCTGACCAATTTTAATCATTAGTTACAAAACCATTAGTTGCTAAAAGCAGGATTTTACTGAAGTGCTTTACACAAACTTCACTATTAAGGCAGCAAACTTAAAAATGCACTTACAAGTTCATAGAGACTCTTACCACTCACCGTATAGGTTTGCATCTTCCTGTAAGTGTATTAGACTTTAATATTGCATCTTTATGCAATTATACTACAGATTTCAACGAAGAGATACTACAGTTCAGAGACATAAACACACACCTTTTTAACCTCCTACTTTAGCACTTACTTTAAATATTTGCTGCAGTCACCAACATAAAAACCTCAGTCATGGCAGCACATAACAGCAGGGGAGGCAAAGTGCGAAGTTGTTTATTAGCGAGTAAGATCATTTTCATTAGAAATTAAATAACTGTAAATGAAAAACTTCACGTTTTACATCTCTACCTGTTCCACAAAATCGACAATGCCTTAATTATTGCTTAAACATATATATAATTTTCCAAATTGTGTTAAATTATATTCTTCAAGTTAATGAGGCACAAGGTAATAGAATGAGCTACCCTTGTCTTTCTGCCTCACGCATTAAGAGCAGTTCAGCGCTATCAGACTATTATACTCACAGAAAATTCAGTCAGTCAGAACAGGCATCAGGCAAGCCCAACAAAATATCTTTAGGAATAAAGTAACGATACACGCACACAAAATAGTTTACATACGTTGTTTTCCATAATTTGCTTGGTGCTGATTTTATTCTATGCCTAAAAGAACCCAGAGTATCACATGTGCAGAGATCTTAAATCATTAAAATCTCAACGAGCATTCGGATGTGACATCACTGTATCACGTGGTTATATCTACATATCTGTTTTATAGACATTACATTATATATACATTACAACAATAAGCACACGCAGATATTTTTGCTGCTATCTCCTGGACAAAAACTGAGCTACGTATATATGTAAAAAAGTTAAAATACTACTGTTTTTACTCCTTTCCACCAGAGAAAAGGAATGTTTAAAACCTATGCCTGCAGCTAGGAAGAACTGTAAAATCACTTTCAACTTATCACCAATGCATCAATCCCAGACTAAAGTAATAGAAATCATGAATTTATTTTTAAGAATGAACCGTATCCATTTTAATATCTGCACTCCAGTTCCTGCAAGAGATCAACTGAACTGTTCAAACTTCACAGAAAACACGTGTGCAGTGGAATTGGTGCCATCCAACAGAAAAACACAACAAAGTCGGTTATGTCAGTGCAGAAAGACCTATTCCCGGTGTAACAAGACTTCTCTCCCTGTTCTGCAGGCCTAGGGAGGACCAACACGAAAACGCGGCAAGCGGGATATAAAAAAATAATGACAGCTCTTACACACTCCTTCGATTTTTGTGAAGAAGCATTTGCCAGGATTTAACAGATTGCTGCTGACGGCTGCGCACGAGCAAGCAGCGCTCAGTAAGAACATACTCCCAAGTTACCGCAACACGGGAACGGGACCGCTGTGGAGCCAGAACTGGGCGAAGGTCCCTTAGCTCCCTGTCCAGCCTTACCGTAGCTCATGACTTGCAACGACCAGAATTCTTCAAAAGGCTTCCATGCATTTAAAATAGATATTTAAGGTGATGAATAATTGCATTTTTCCAGAAGGAAGACAATCTATTTATGCAAAATACCCATGTGAAACCAGGTACCAAACTAGATGAAAATATATTTCTGTTTCAAATTGAGAGCTTCCACTAAAAAAAGTGTAATTACCGTGTAACACACCTAATGCTTAAACTGTTAAGACGTCACCATTCACATCACAACTTTGGGACAAAGACTGAGGCATTCACCAGGCAGATTCTACAGGTTACAAAATTAAAAAATAAAACACACTACAGAGTGTGCCAAATTACAGAGGTAGACAGCTTCAGCTGTGCCGAAGAGTCTCTCTGAGCCTTCCAGGATCAAAGCTTACACTGCTCTACCCACAGTGCAGATGACAACATCAACAGAGAAGGGCTGGGATACACAGCTGAGAAGAATCTCTCAGTTTTTTTTCACGTGTTTCTATGTAAATTGGCTTTTGAGGAGTTGCTTCTGTCAGTTTCTACCCCCATGAGACACAGATGCTGCCACCTGACTCCAAGTAGGGACATTAGGGTTAACGAATTAAGCTTTTAATTAAGCTTTCTTACACGTACCTCCCAGACTACACAATCCAATTTTCCTCTTTTTCTTCATCCAGAAAAATAGAAATAAAAGCAGAAGGCAAATCAATTTGGTCCCGTCATTAACATTGTGACAACAAGCCTTTGAAAAAGGTTATTTATTATTATTACACTCTCCTGTGAGCTTCTTAATACTGCTGTAGCCATGGGATGTCAAGAAAAGGCACCAAGAAAACTTCTCCCATGCAGTGATTAGGACCAGTTAACACGGTTATGGAAAAAACGAAAGATGTCAAAGTCAATTTTACTGTGAAGAAAGGAAAGCCAAAGAAGAGGCAGGAAACCTTACATTTACATCCCATAATTCATAACTGCATTGAAGTTGGCATTCAATTATGCCACTGACTTTTGCTACTTCGCTATTCTGTTGGGGGTGGGAGGGAGATGATGCAATCAATGCAGCAGTAAAAGTTTCCACTGTTGTGTTCTGAAGTTTCCAAATCCATGAAGGCAACTGGATCATGTTTTCCACCAAACTGAGTTCATAATCTTTACATAGTACCAAAATTGCTCATTTATTAATGTCTCCACAGCATGACAACTAAGTTACCACTTTATGACCAGTCACATCACATTAGAAAAGGTGCTAACATTTCACATGTGAAATTAAACAACTGATTAATTTCACGTATTTTAAATTTGATAACTTAATTTTGTCTTCTGATTTTCCTGACTGAACAATTCACTGTCCTATCTTGAGAGAATGAATCAATTCCCTCACTTCAGTTAAAAAGCAGATTTAAAAATATCATTTCTAGAGGTTTACCCTATTTTTAAGTTTTTAAAAAATAAAGATTTTTTTTTTAAATTTCAACATCCAGTCTACACCTTAGCAATAATTTCTGTTATTAAACTGGAATTCGACCTTGATGAAAGAGGACTCCATGAAATAACTGATTTAAGACCTACAAATAATTTTGTTTGAAAGGTAGTCCTGAGCTTTAACTAGACTTCTGAAGAATATTTGTAATACTTTGGGAATTTTTGCTTTGCCGGTCACAGCCTAAACAAGACAGACCCAAACAAGCATTTTTTCTAACAAATTCAATGGGATCCTGCCTCTCCCTCAGCTCTCAAAACCAATGTCCCATGGTTGTCCTGACCACAAATCTAGGGAAGACGCAAAACTCCAGAGACATGTCAAAACAGTCTTACATTATCTCCTTGCAACTTTGTTGGTATATTTGGTCTTTAAGGCAAGGGGTGATGGTTTTAAACTAAAAGAGGCGAGATTCAGAATAGATATAAGGAAGAATTTCTTTACCCTGAGGGTGGTGAAACACTGGCCCAGGTTGCCCAGAGAGGCTGTAGATGCCCCATCCCTGCAAACATCCAAGGTCAGGTTGGCCGGGGCTCTGAGCAACTTGGTCTAGTGGAAGATGTCCCTGCTTATTGCAGGGGGGTTGGACTAGATGACCTCTAAAGGTCCTTTCCAATCTGAACTAATCTATGATTCTATACTGATTCTGTTTTTCCATGCCTGCTTTCTGCTCCTCTCTGTGGCACGTCAGGCAAGTACAGCCTCAGGCCATGGCGTGTCCTGGGGTCTGCACCATGGGTGCTGCCTGCTCGCCCCATCTGGGGACGCGTCTGACACCACGGCTGCTGCCGCTCGCTCCATCTGGGGAGGCAGAAGGAAACTTTGCCCGTCCCACTTGCCACCTCAGCCCCCAGAGCTGCAGCCCAGGACAAACCCCCAGGGACTCCTGGTCGTCCGGTAAAAACTCCCACCAGCCTAAGAACCTTCACCCTCCCGCACATGTATGCCATTGCAACAAAGCCTATCCTTCCCTTCAACATATGTCTATCTGCATCAGATTAAAGGAAAATGATTGAAAGTAATTAGTTCTTAAAAGGTTTTAGCGAAATAGTAAAAGAAACCACGTAAAGGAATGTCAGCCACAGCAGCACATGACAGCTGCAGGAGACAACATCATTTTTGCATAACAGAATTAATGTATCCTCTCAGCATTTAAAGCAGATAATGCATTAGACCTGGTAGTTTCAAATATTATATTTGTATGATATTTAATGACTATTTGTACTGGCAAGCAAGTGTCTCTGCTTTTCTACATACTAGTAAGCATACTACCCATTTTTCCAAAGTACTAATGTATGGATAACTGATCTCTTATGCAAAGCTGAAACAGGATTTAATGAACCTCCATTACTCAAGCTGCACATTTTCCTAAAGATGAAAAATGCCATGTACAATGTATTTTCCTGCATGTGAGTAAGCCTATTAATATAGATTTCTGAACAGAGGGTTTCTACTCAGCAATTTTTGCCTTTTGGGAGGGGGAAGGAAAAAGAGAAGGGAGCAGACACTTCCCCTCACTCCCCCACACCATCTCCAGGAAGGAACTGCATCGGCTTTGTGAACGCTTTGGTTTCAAAGCTCTTCTAATACACAGGCCCGATTGCTTTCTAACAAATGTCTGTTAAAACTTAGCTGCGAGCAGTAAAACCTATTTTACTATATTCTTCCCTTACTTTGATATGAAATGATAACAGAGAAAGCAAGCAAAGCTCTACAAATTTGGAAATATCGAGAACTGCTGTTAGTTTGAAATCTTGTTTGCCGCTTTTAACAATTCCCCTCCTTGAGGAAGCCCATGCTAGGAATTAGACCCGTACGTACTCACAAGACATACTGATCTCCAGGCAGATTCTTAAATGCAAATTCTTTTTCTTTAGCAGCAATATGTAAGCACCAGTAAAATTACCATTTTGGTGTACAAAACCCCGATTTGCAGCCTCAGTCAAGTATCTGGAACGCAACTTTGTGTGCTATTGCAGTTTTAGGACAGCAAGTCCTCATGCTCTGTTTTGTTTAGGAAAAAAGTATCAGAAGAACATTTTACTATTTGTGATGTTTGTAAAGGACAAAAAAGGGAGTTCACCTTTCATCACGGCGTATGTTCTCTGTAAACCCATCATTAGAGTAAGTTATTATATGCGCCCCAGAGAAACAAGTTTTTTCTTTTCCAGCAACTAACTAGGTTTGGAAACTTTGACACCAAAACCATTTTTTTAGTTTCCCTAGTGTTATTTTACAAAATTTCTAAAATTACCATACTTTTCTCTACTAAAAATGTAATAAGCAAGTCCACCTTTATACTCTATTTCTTGAAATTTCCCATTAATTCTACCCTCTCCTACCTTTCCCTCTATTTCCACTATCACTCTTCAAAATGGGTCCACTGGATTTCAGATTCTCTGAGCTTTCTTCAAAACTTTGCTTCCCTTAGAAGCTGCCAGGAGAACTTTGTTGCTTTCTTTCTTACTGCTCAGACAATTAACAGATATCGATGCCAGAATCAGGAACAATTGCAGAAGTACTTCATACCTAATTTCTCAATAATAAGGCTGTACAAAAACTTTATCATTTTATCTGATAAACTTTATCAGTTTATGTTGGTAAGCTCAGCTTTAGTCCTGAATTGAGTAAGGTAAGTTTTTTGAGAGCTTTGCTGTTAGACTGCACAAGCCCAACACCTTAAGAGGAAAAAAAACCAAAACAATCCAAAAATAAACCAACAACCTCTCCCTTTCCCCCAAAAACATCTCACACACTTTCCATGACTTCCCAAAAAGCAGAGATGAGGTTCAAGCCCTTGGTCTGAAGATGGCTTTGGGCCTCCCGCTTTCAAAAGAACCTCTCTAAGCAATAGGGTACTGCCTATTTCAGAAAGGCAGATGGTATTGCTCCCTCCCAATAACAGACTTGAATTTTCTTGGGAAAAGGACAACAAAAAATCCAAATGCTGTAGAATCAATAGCTCCCCCACCTCCACACACACACACACAAGGATTTGATAGTAGCGACATTTTCAAATGAAAAAATCTTTTGTTAGAAAGTAGGAGTAGGTTTCCGAGTGGGACTATTTGGTATCTCTGAGGCAATATGCTGTGGCCACAGCTTTTAGTTTTCCAGAAACAACCCTATGCATTAACACTGAAATACAGAGACAAGGCTATGAATTTTATACAATAATGATCACTCAAAGAATGTTGTGAAAAGCTCACTGGAAACATAACTAGTAACCAGTTAGCTGGCTCTGCAGAACAGCTATGTCTTTCATAGTACAGACTAACAGCTTCTCTTGACAACTTTATCATTATTAGACTACCCAGTCAATCTCATTGTTGTCCAAGAGTTCAAAGCTTTCGTAACTTGGCTGATCATGGCAGAGGAATATGGAAGATGTTGAAATGGGGCGTCTCTATTCCTAAGTCCCAGCAGGAAGAGATGATGCCCTACAGCACACCATGTACAGTAAGAGGAAGACCAGAACCTCCAAGACGGGATGATTGTAGCCAACCCACAGGCCTGTGCTTCACCCAACCATGTCACCAAACCTCCCCTCTTCATCCAACATTGCAACACTCTTTCAAATCACAACTCAAGGGACTGCAGATTTACATATTTATCTAATATTTCTAGGCTGTATGGAGAAGACAACCAGCGGTTTCCCTGCCGTTCAGAGCTCCGCACACCAATTATCAGGAACACACAAGGACATCTTGGGTATCCAAACTACTTCAGCTGACTTCAACTCCATCCTCCCTCCCCAAATTGTTTTAACTGGCAGAGAAACTTCACATGACCCTCAGGACAAGGATTAAGATCATATAATAAAAACAACAGTTACCATATCTTCTTTCCTTTTTTTAAAAAAAAATAGAGTGGTGTATGAAACTGCCATCGTTACTTTACACACTTCAGATTTCTCCTACAAATAAGGTGGTTTTCCTCAGAATTAAAAAAAACCCCAAGCTGTAATTAAAGAGTCAGGAGAAAACCATAATGATTCCAGTACGCCACCAAAATTTTCTCAAGAAGACACCAACAGCTAACTGAGGTTCTGTGCTCTAAAATCATTCTTTCTACCGGAAGCTGGCTGCATGTCCAACGTACATGTATGTGGGAGAAAAACCTCCTTAGAAATCATGAATACTCAGCAGAAACTGCAAGTAAATAATATAATTTCTACTTTCTAAATCCCTCATTTTTAACCGCCCAATTTCTACTTAGGATCTAAGATACCATTCAGAACAACAAATCACAAAATTTTATTTTGGTTTTCTTGTCAGCAAATTATGATTCTGTAAACAGATACAGATAGATCTGATCTTGTGAAGTATCCAACAACTTAAGTGGTCCTTGACTGTAGAAGCAGCTGGAACATACTGCTTCTGTGAAACGCTGATCTTTTTCACCACTTATGAAAACAAAAGAGCGATACTCATTACTTCATTACTCACTATTTTTGTAGACTCATCCTATATGAAAAAAGAAAGATGTGACATAAAACAGTTTAGATGTAGAATGATTTCTTGAGAAGCTCTGTTTAGTAATCTGCTTCCCTCTTTCCCTCAAAAGTCTAAACAAAAAGTAACGATTAAATAAAATCCAGAAAGGTTTTGTAAACAGATTGCGACCAAAAAGAAAAAAATCTTACCTTGAAGCATCAAAGCTGTCATAGGATCCAACTGTGTAGTGTCTGAAGAGTTTCTTTGTTCTATCTGTTCGTGTTTCTGTACAAAGAAAAGAGAACTTTTAATACTACTCCTGTATTTCTTAATCAAGGGCTGGTTTAATTTGCAATTTCAAAGCGGATTTTCTGCTATATATCAATAAAAGACAACTTAGACTACTTCGCAGAACCACAGAGTGGTTGAGGTCGGAAGGGACCTCTGGAGGTCATCTTGTCCAACCCCTCTGTTCAAGCAGGGCCACCTGGAGCCAGCTGCCCAGGACTGTGTCCCACCAGCTTTTAAATATCCCGAAGGAGGGAGACTCCACAACCTCCTTGGGCAACCTATTCTAGTGCTCAGTCACCCTCACAGGAAAAAACTGTTTCCTTATTTTCCCTTACAGTGAATTATCATCATGGTTTCCAAGCGTTTTGAAAACAAAATTGACCTTAGGGTTGAGACGTTCTTTTATCATATCATACACATCAAGTGAATAAGGAGAACTTCTTGTAGATCATGTATCATATAATTCACAAGCTTTAAAGTTCCACCCACATTCTCAGTGGCAAAACCTTTCAAGTCCAATCTTTGGTTCTTTTATAGCTTGGACTAAGAGGCAAAACAAAGGAAGAAAGAAGAAGAAAAACCAGCAAAACATTTTGGAAAGGTTGGAAAAATAGCCAAAAGAATGCAAAACTCTTTTTCTACTTTTTGTTTAAACACACACACACACACACAAAACTAGAGCGATTTCTATAATTTCGTTAGGCATATGGAGAATAGGGTAGGGGAAAAAGTAGCTGCCCACATTAATCACCATCAATCAAATCTCACGGGAGATAGTGCTATGAAACCTCTACCAGCATTTTACAGCAAAAGCAAACAATCCAAACAACTGAGGGATACAGAGTGACACACAAAAGAAATAAACCCCGTATTTGGGAAACATGAAGAACAAAGGAATAAGATGCAGTAAGACATCTACTAAAAAAGGCATTTAAAACCTCAAATACATTACAATTTTATATTTATGCCTTTTCTTAAGAAAAAGCCATCCATCCCACTGAAGCAGCTCCTACATCTAGTGGTTGCAGCATTAAATCAACCGACAGGACTATGAACTTTACGTTCACAAATATTTCTACAATTCACCAACATTAACACTGGTCTCATATGGGTATAACAGTTAAAGTACTTAGTTTAGAACTCTATCTATAGAACAACAGATGACAGAGCTAAACATCTCTCTTCCCCTAGGATTGGAAAGATGCTCTCTCATGTATTGCTTTCAGTGGGTACCTACAGGAGCATCAATAAATCAACCACGTGGGAAAGATGCAGAAGCTGCTCCTGTATTCGGTTGCTTCAGTTTGCACAGCAAAGAGCATAAGCTAAAAGGCTTTCACTGAAAGGCTATCACTATAGGTGTATATATATATAAAGAGATATATATAAAAAAATTACGTTTCTGGGGAAGGACAAGAAGATTGTAGCAGAGGTAGGTAATTCATTATAACTTTCCTCTTCAGAATGACATGAAAACACACACCAAAGAGACATTCAAATAAAGTAAATCTTTAACAAAAAGGAGAGTAAGGAACCCTCTTTGGGAGCTTTACGTATTACAATAATTGTTGCTCAAAGGTATCAGTTTTCCAAGTCTAACTCAGCCTTTACCACAGTATTATTTTAGTGTATTTATTTTTCCTCAGACGAGTACCCTTAGTGCAGCCCCTTTTAATATGGCTTCTTCACTCAAGGGAAGATACTGATGCAGAAACTGTAGTTTTGGAGACAGGAAAAAGTCTTGCCTAAATACAGATTGGTCCTCAAATGCAATCACATTAAGTTAGGCCTAACAGACATCAAAAATCAAATTGAGAAGTTTTTGCTTTAGCTTGTGACCATGACAATCTCATCTGCATGGCTGAGGAATTTTTCGTTGAAGGACAGCCTGACTCCATCCAAAGAGATTTTATTAGTTCTCCAAGCTAGACATAGCCCTCGAGGTACACCACCTCTCTGTCACAACTTTTAAGGATGTTAAAAATTACCGTGAGCGGTAGTGCTGTCAGATGAGCGAGCGCTAGGTCTGCAGAGAGAACAAATAGGATGACAAGCTTTAACCATGGCCCCGGGGCACGTTGCAGAAGAATGTACTGGGAGGAAGACTTTGGGAAGAAGGGTTGACAAAGCGCATCCTTCCTTGCTTTAAACAGTAGAGCTGACCCATAACTGGATTGTGCCCCCGGTTGGCAATATAAATACAAATACATCCATAATACAGAGGAATTGTGACTGAAAATATACGTGCAGATTGCAGCTGGCTACAAGAGTAAGCACGTTATTTCTCCATAGCGGTGCACCAATTTCAAGATACAAGAAAAGCAGTACTAAGGAAAACGAGAAATACATACATTTATATAAATTTTGAGGAGACTAGCCAGCCCTCTTCCTACAGATGGCCAAAGAGGGAGAAAATCTCTATTACAATATGAATTCTACTTGACAGTTTCGTATCGGCTTATTTTGACCCTTTGCCATTCACCTACAACCTCTATTTTCTGCCAAAGAGGCCCTACCTTTACCCCAGGTTCCAGCTCCTCCTGCCCTTACCCCCCCTGCCTTTCTGGAACACCCAAAAAGGACATCGCTTGCTCCAGGACTCACCTAGCACCCAGCCAGACACAACCAAAGCTCAGCCAGGCAGCACATTAGCTGCAGGGCTGGAGGACAACATGCTCTTTTTTTGGAATTTCACGGAATAAGAGCTGTAAGTGTATTGGGCAGAAATGGTACCCAAGGCTACATGACAGCTGCTCAAAGAGATTTGGCTTTGAATTAGCTCACTGTATGACTGTACCCCTTCATGTGCTGTAAGGGGTTCAGTGAATTTTACGGGTCATGCCTTTGTTTCTAAGTTTACAAGTTTAGCTTCCAAATCCAATGCCCTGCTGCGATGTGGAATAGAGTGACCTGCATGAATTGCAGTCTACTCCCCATCGAGCAACATTCTTTTTCACGCCATCCAAAAAATCAGATTAATATCAAGAGACATAATCAGAAGGAACACAGAAAAACCACTTAGAGTTTACCACTGGCCTGTTTTCAGAAGCCACTTAGAAATAATTAAAAGAACAAAATATGATGAAGAATATTTTGGAAATCTGAAAGCCACTGCTTGAGCCTTAAGGAGCCAGATGTTTCTTCTGCAGAAACTGTTTTCTACAGCATGATATTTCAGTGCTATTAACGAATACAAAGTGGGTGGGAGGAACGGAAAGGCGCAGTAAGACAGATAGCTTTGTTCAGCTACTTAGTATTGCAAAGCCAGCATTCTTCAGCTGCAGCTTGTATCTGCTCCCTGTCTCTCCCACCCCTCTACTTCCCCCCTCTTCTTTGTGTGCAATCATATTCACAGCAATTATTTGGGAAACCATCAGCCTTACAAATCCCCGAACTCAAGGCTAAGCGGTATGTTTCCCAGGTTGCTGTGTAAATTCTTTAATTACCCTCTCTCCCTAACTTCTGACTCAGATTCCAGTGTGTCCTATTACACAGCATAAGTACAGACATCCAAAAGGGGGGGAAGGATCAGGAATCTGCCACCACATTGAGGGCATATTGGGGAGAAAAAAAAAATAAAAAGAAGAAGAAAAAAAGAAAGCTTAAAGGTTCCCTTCTCTAATTTGACTAAAGAATACAAAGAACCTATAGGCAATTGTTTAACAACTGCTTTCCTGAATTCAAGCCATATATAGCACAATAGTACTATGATAGGTATAATAGCACCAAGGGGTTAGTTTGAGGTTTCACTGGATTTTTACCCATTCTTGTGTCCCCAGATTTTCTGAAGACCAGCACTTTGCATCAGAGTGCTTTGGAGCGAGTTAGGACCGCCTCAGACTAGTATCTATCATTTATGGAATCCTTAGCAGTGGAATCCTTTGAGGATCTCTTTTTAAACTTGGCTGCAGACAGATTGGAAAGACTACCAAGAAGATACAGACAAGAAGGTCTAGAGAAACATTACTTAGTGGTGTATATATTACGGCATTATTACCGAGAACATCTGTCACCGCAGTTGAGAAGTCACTGCATCAAATTGGATCAGTTCAAAAGTTACTGTAGAAGGCAGAACAAAATATCAGTGTTTGCAAAAATGGTATAGTTTCATTTACACTGACAGAAAAAAAGGAACACTGGTATATCATTTGAAATTTCTAGATTTCTTGAGAAATATTTTACTAGAGTTACTCCACTGTATTTTTTCCTAATATCTGTAGTTGGTTAGAAGACTTCATCCATCTCTGGGTTAGAGCAATAGGACATACCTGAGCATGAAGCATCAGGATAAAGGTCATAGCTAAGAACTCAGCTCCCAAAGTACCGCACTGCCGCTCACAGAGTAAAAACCATTTCTGTGGGAAGGAAGGATCCCTCTACAGGTACTGAAATTATTTTCCAGAACACCACAATAGCACCATCAAGCTCCTCACTTTCTGCTAAAAAAGAAAACACCAAAAAAAGCCCCAAAACCACCTAAGAGGTTTTATTCACATCAATTAATAGGCCACCTAGGAGCAATGTGAGTCCTAGTATGACGAGAGCCAGAGAAGAGTCTGCAAGAAACAAAATAACGTGGCAGTTTTTTTCCTGGTCCATTCTGCACTGAAGCCAATGGAGTTGCAGTAGAAATAAGCTATTTGCACACTGCAATAGTGGTAATTAGTAAATTAGTAAATAGTGGAAGCTCTTTATTTATAAAATCATTTATTGTTGCAGACATTTTGGGAAGCAACAGACTCAAACCCTGCCATTCCAGAACATACTTTATAGGGTTCAAAGAAAGGTGAACATCGAGAAGATGCAGGTGAAAAACATTTTCTCTTTTTCTTCCACCTTAGGAGGAGTGATGGCTCTCCTCAACCGAGAAATATGTATATGACTTCCCTGTAGCTTCACTGTGTTAGCCTCATAACTGACCACAGGACTCCAGCAGCGCCTGCAGACGTTATCAAAAGCTGAAAAATCACTGACATGAAAAGCAAGAAATAAAATTTGGACTCTGATCCACAGAAAACTCCATTCTTGCTCTATTGCTTCAGTGATTAGCACATAACTATTGTAGGCATGTTACAACAGGCAAACTGATTACCACACTGACACTATTATTTGTAGTAGACTCCTTACATATTTGATATTGTTTGGAAGAGCAAAGAACTAAGGGGGGGGGGGGGGGGAATCCCAAAGCAACTGTCTTCGTTCCCTTTATTCTTCCTCCTGCTCTTCTCAGGGTATTTCAGCGGCTGTGTTTCCTAGGAAACTGCGAGGGGTTGCTCAGCCAGTGGGTATGTTGTCAGACTGCTCGCCAGCACTCTGGGAAGGGTTTAGAGTGATCGACAGGTCCATAGGATGAACAAAGGAAAGAAAAGTGTTAACAGCCTAATTCACGTGTGATATGGGAGAGAACACAGAGCAGCAGGTACCCTCCCAACATCACTGATCGTTAGTCAGGTTATACTGCTACTCCAACCTACTTACTGTGCTTGTTATGCTACCAGGATTTAAGAAATGGTTTCGGTCTGTTATAAGCCAATTTCCAGTACGAAGAAATAAGTCTGCACACTAAAAAAATGCTTTTTTCAACCCAAACATAACAAAAAAAAAAAAAAAAATTCAGAAGTCAGAGCCAGAGTCCTCCTCTTTGCTGGGCACAGTAAATTCAAGAATTTAGCACCATCCCAAAACATGAAGCATTTCTTTCTTCCCTCTTCCCCACTGACATCTCTGCAAGAAGTTTCACTAATGCAACACATAGAGTTACAGACATTCGTTGCTAAAGGAGGTTCAGGTATAGCACTCTGCACATGCCTGATGGCAATCGGTCCCTGACAGTGGGAGGAGGCTGTGCACCATCTTCTGTTTCCCACAGAAAAAAAATGCTTTCACAACTCTTTGTGTTGAGGATTAGACCAAGAGTTATTCAAAGCTGAGGAAAGCAGTGTAAAACTCTTTGTTGCACAACATAAAGTTAATAGAAGTTCACAATTCAAGTGCACTTGTGCTAGCCATTTTCCATATACTTATTTTGCAACAAGACAGCACACCTATCTTATGAGCCTTTCCTAAAACTGATCCAACAGTATCACAAAAAATTTTGACTCTACCAAAAAAAAAAAAAAGTGTTAAAAAAAAAGTATATGGGATTGAAAACATCACTAAGAAGAGCATTTATTTTTCTATCCCAAGTACATGCATATGCAAAATATTTGCCATACGAAATGATGCCAACTTACCTCTACTGTAGAGGAAGCCACAACCAAAATAAGGTAGCAGGTTTATTAGCAAAGCCATGTCTCAAAAAAATAACTTAAAAAAAGTAATAAATAAACTAGATGTTCTTATCCTAAAACTTATTTAGCACCTGTTTTTTCTAGCTATTAAATAAAATAAGCACATCATTGCACCACAAATCCACGTTGCTGTGGGATAACCAATTCTATATTATGTACCTGCCAAAAAAGTGCTACTTTATGTGACCAGATTAATGAAAGACAGACACAACTTCAGTACCTGCTTGCTTCACACGAAGGCCATAGACTACAAATTGCCCCCAGAGTGTTAGTATCAGATCACAGCATAACTAAAGCTTTGTAAAGCTTTGACTTAGACAATAACACAATATACAGTGTGTGTGAAACAAAGTATTAAGGAAATAAATGTCACATGTAGCAAGCCAGAAGTATTTCTTCACTGAAGAATCACCCTATTCCTTCCTTTCTGTGTGTTTTAAGCATAACTTCCATATTTTTTACTGATTTAACTCGTTACTAGGTCAGTATGCATTTTGCTTTCAAGTAACAAATGATCTTCTTGATAACAGACACACTATAAACTTTGCTCCAGAAGAGAATTAAAAGAAAAAAAACCAAAAATCTTCTTCATACCACATACTGTGAAGTCTCAATAAGCTTTTCAGTAAAATCTCTGGGTTTTTTGTTACCTTTCCTCCTTAGAATATGGAAATTCATCAAAACTGGGATTTTCCATGAAATCTGATACATTAAAATTTTGGTAAGTGAGAAGGTTTTTCAGGCCTATGATAGAATTGTTTAGTATTTCATATTCCTCTCTTTGAGCAATCGTTTGAGCCATAGAAAAGATTAAGTTCAGGGATTCTTCTCCAAATCAAGAGTAGGATCTTGGATTCTAAACATTTGTAAAAAAAAAGAAATATAAACAGAATTTGTCCCTAACTATTTGATCATAGGATCCTTGTTTTTTAAGAACAGAATTTACTGCACTGAAGGGATCAGAGCATTCACTCCTCCTATGTGCTGTCTTTAAAATCTGGACCAGGATTTCCCTCCCTCATGAACATCAGTATGGATAATTTTGAAGCTGGAATGAATAAGGAATTGATAAGATTTGTAGGTGATACATGCAAGTACAGCCTGCTTCTGTTAAAGGGGTATTACAACTCATGAAACTGAAATCTGCAGGTACATACCACCTAAGAATTCAGATGAAACTACAATTAGTTGGGTTTTTTTTTCATATCTGTGCAAATCTGAAGTGATAACAATGTCGTTTCATTAGATAAGATGAACTATGAGGATCCAGAAAAAAGAAATACATAATGAAGGCATTATGAATTGTAAACTAATGCAAACCTTAATTCATAATTCACTTTTCTTCTTTTTAACCTTGCAGATGATTCCCTAAAATCCCAGTGTTTGGTTGATGTGGTGCTCTCAGCCAATTTTTCTTACATCTGAAGCCAAGAAATAGCAAATCTTATGTGGCTTTTGAAGTTTTTCAGATTACAGAATAGTCATAAAAATGTCTCAGGGATGACTCCTTGACTGGAATAGAAAATCCTTGGATGTCCCTCTGCCTTTCTTTTTTTTTTTTTTTTCCCTTGCTAACTCCTATTTTTAAAAAAGAAAGGAAGACTGATTCCCTCCTGCATACTTAGAGAAAGATTAGCTGGAATACACTGAATTAGCTTACTCACAAAGGATGCTGAAATGGCTGATCAATACAGTGAATCAGCAAGTTTGTTTGCAAGAGGAACCTTAATAACTGAAATATGCAAGTTTTAGATCTACTGAAGAGACAGTTAAGGAAGACCATTGGTTTCCCATGTCATTAGTTTTGCCTTTTATAAATAAAAAGCTCACTGAAAAAACTGAAAAAAACATCAAGCAGTTGTGGAAACATTTGCTTCTTATTCTCTAACACTGAATAAGGCTTACAGAGCCGAACAGGGGGAAATCAGTATTCTTTTAACAACTTTACCAGCTATGTATACAATTCTGTTGCTAAAGTTTAAATCCAACTGGAAAGATAACTTCATCTGCTTGTATTTTGCATCTTATGAAGAAGCAAAGCAGTATGCACACTAAAATCCAGGCAAACCTCTGAGGTAGCTTTTATTTCAGAACTTCCCTGCGTTAGGCAAACTGTAGCTAATCCGTTTGCAGAGCAGGCACAGCGGACAGAGTTTAGTCTTGCATGGCTCTTCCCTCATTGGCAGAATATTTCCAAAATGTGGTAGTGAGCCCTTGATCTTTCCCTGCGAATCTCTCCTGTTGGGCTTTGGCAGGCCTTCCTCCCCTCTGCCCCTCATTTATGACCCATCTGCAGCAGAATAGTTGATCAGCCAATGGCAGATGCTGGTCTGGGTGGTGTCATCAAAAGAAACCAGTTGGGAAAGGAAGTATTTCCCTCCCTCTTTGCCCCAAGATTTATTAGGCTTCACAGACTTTGCTGCTTGTAGAGATGGATGTTGACCTGGGCTGGTAACAGACCTCAGAGATTCCTCCAACCAAGCACGGCGTTGGTCCATTTGCAAGTTTCCATCATTGCCGAAACACACTGTTTTAACAAAATCGGGTCAAACATAAAGCAACTTCAATGCACTTTGCGTAACCCTTTATTGTGGACTGGCCGTATGTAGTATATACTTTATAAAAAACAGTTCTCATTCTCACTTCCAAATTGCTCCTAAACACGTAAATAAAGGCATCTTGTTTTTTCCAATTTAGGCAGAACAAAGAAATCTTGATTTGCTGCCTGCTGGCAGTATCATCTGTTGCAAATATTACTTATGCTGAAGGTCAGGATGGTTTGTTCAACCACAAAGCTCAGGTGGTGTGATGTTCCGATTCTTTGGAACTGCCTTGTGGTACAAATGTTTGTAATCATAACACCTTATTTCATATTTTCCTTCTTTCCTGCAAGTATTCCAGTGAATGACTGCAGTGTCCTCACTGATAACAGCAGCATAGTGCAAAATGATGGCCTGTAACAAAGAGCAGGAGTCAGGTGAAACTTGGCTTAACAGTTTGCTTCATAGCGAGATTTTATTTTTCACACTCAGTAGATGTTAATTTTGCAGCCCCCAGCTTGCAATGCTTCTGCCCGTGCTTAATTTGATACAAACACTAACTCCCAGTGTTTCGGAAGACGTAATTCATTTTAAGCCAAGAATACATGTCTGTGAGCAGCAAGGACAATTTAAGATCCCAAACCACCACACTGCAAACAGAGGCAACATGCTTACAGGTGGGAGCAAAGTTGAGACTTTGTAGGATTCATTGTTGGTATGCCAACACGATGTGCAGTTTATCTATATTTCTACTTACAGCTCTAAAAGTAAAATCTATTTTGCTCATTAA
This sequence comes from Vanellus vanellus, assembly GCF_965231255.1. Taxonomy (NCBI): domain Eukaryota; kingdom Metazoa; phylum Chordata; class Aves; order Charadriiformes; family Charadriidae; genus Vanellus; species Vanellus vanellus. Next base: position 2,973,498 of record NC_138911.1, on the reverse strand, counting down.
TTAAATACTATTTTTCTTATAGTTACTACTACTCTCTAAACTGCTAGCAGCATATGTTTACTTCTGCTAAAGAGATGAAGTTCTGCAGCTGTAAGCCAGCACAAAGCCCCATGAAAGTGGATGAGCACAGTCCACCATTGGGAAGGTGCCAGACGCGTCTCCGTAGAAAGTTTCCTGCAAACATTCGAGAAGTGACAGTAAGTGCCACTTTCCCTATTGCAGATATCCTCAGATATCAGAGAGCCACAAGTAAAACAACAAAAAATCAGAATAGCCTTTTAATTTCGGTCAGTTCTAGTTATTAGAGTGCCGGCTTTGGTATTTATTTTCTGATGAGAAATGACAAAACAGAAACCATTTTAATCAATCATTTTCACATGGTTATAAATCAGCCACAAGAACCTGAATAGCAATCTAATAGAAATATTCATTTCAATATTATTACAGAGTAGCAGATAACAATTTTCAGCGACTTAGCCTTCAATTTAGGGAAACTCCATTAGAAGTTTGTGAAGGAACTCTGTGTGTGCTTGTGTGGCAGAAGCTGTGGTCTCATCTGCGTAACACAGATTATTCCTACCTGAGACATATTCACAATCACACAAAGACAACCAACTGCTTGGAAGAAGGTCATTCTGCACCCTAAGGTGGAAAGAACAGATGGAGAACTATTTTGGGCTGGGTTAGGAAAAACAGGCCCCGAAAAGCCATTCTTCTGTTCAAAAATCATTAATTTTCATGTACAGCAAGAGTTATTATGGATTTTTATCATCAATGGCGATACAAATGTTTCCCCTCAATTTCCTCCCTTACGGAAGCCTCATTCAAGTCTAAATCTTCGCCAGCTATATTCAGGATCAACGATCTGTCAAATTGTCTCACTTCAATAATAGATAAAATTTTGAATACATAAGAAGCCGTCATTTGCTGTGCATGGGAGATACATGAGAAGCGCAAGGAACCTCCCCATCTTTTTCAGTGTAGCAGTCCCTGACACACACAGTGGTTTCAAACGTCTTTTTGCCGGATTCACAGTTAGTTATCAAGTCAAACTACGCGTAGTTCTCCTCTTCCTGCCATCAAACAGGCCTCCAACTGCCCTGAGAGGCTACCGGGGATGCCGGGAGAGCATTTTTAATACTTTCTGCTAGATCAGCCATATGGAGAACTCATTTGCCCTGTGCAGAACGTACTGATTTCCCTCTCCTTTACCAAGGGGCACTGAAGTCAATGAGCTGGAGTGCTCCTGGAATATTTCAGACCTTAGTAAAAATGACTCAAAAGGTAACTTTCTCACTCTGCCCCACATATATAGATTGCACTTTTTCTTAACCCTCTTCCCAAACTTGCCAAAGTGACTCCTCCTAACATCAGGTAAGGATAGCGTGACAGGTATTTGAAAGATTATAAAATTGAGATGATTTCTAAGAACAACATAACACCAAATACAAATCAAGCAAAAGCCAAAAGTTCAAGTCTCTCACTCTGTATCTTTTTCTTCCTCTGCTCTGATTGTGCATATGGGCTTTACAGTCTGAATTTCACTGTGGATAAAATAATACCATTACCAGAACCTAACAGAGATACAGAAAAATACTCTGTGACTTCTACTGTAACGGCCTCAGCATAACTATAATTTAATATTATTACTTCAGTCAGAGCGAAGAAATAGCTCGGATTAGCAGAGCAGAATGTTGCTAAGCAATGTTGTACGGGAGTTTACAGAGGACCAGGGAGGGGAAGATAAGGGTGGAAGAAGGAGATGCAGATGCGTACGGTTCCCCACTCAACAGGAAGAGCTCCTTCCTTGCCACACTACGGAGCGTGTCTAAAATACAAAGCTATCACAACAGCAAAATTACGTAGGAACACCACATCACTTTTAAGGAAACTGGAGTACAAAACTTTATGGACTGAACTTGTGACACTTTATCAGAATATCTAGATACAGCTATATGTAGGTATTAGAATAATACAAATAATATACATTCGATAAAATATAAAAGTCATATATAGATATGGTTAGAGATATTTTGCATTAATAGCTGTTAAGTAACACAAATTTCAGAGTCGGGCCACAGGCTAGGTAATTATCAAAAAGCGATCAACTATCACATCTCAAATTGTAATTTGGCTATTGGTAGCAAGGCCACAGCTAGAGAACCTCCACTGGTATTCAAAATAGTCAGGATGACTTCAGTTTGAAAGCAGCAAAATCTGGAAATATTTCTACTTTTTAAAAAGTATAGACGGTACTTGTCCTTTCAGTATTGTGAAGACAGATAAGAGCAATTACTTTAAAAGCACACATTTGAAAATCAATGATCTCTTACAACTTTAAACACTCCTGGAAATTGGAATAAATTGCAGGGAATGCCTAGAATAAAGTTTTCCTAAGAAACACTAAAAATGAGATTGTTAGAAAAATATTACATGCTAGGCAGTGCATATTAAGAATGTGCCAGATATTGGAAAAGCAATACAGTACTGTGCAAAGTTTTTAAAAGTACCCGTATTTTACTGACTGAAGTCACTACTTTATATAAAACCTCTCCGTTTCCCCCCCCCACCACTTCCAAAAGCAGTCATTCTTCATTAAAGCTATACACAATACCTCCAAACTGAACTCTCTTCTTGGATCTTGACTTTTCAGCCATAGTTTCTAACCAGCTTACTTGAGTTTTGTGAGCTTCTGCATCCTCACGAAGAAAAACATCCCAGACATTTAATTTCAAATGGTGCTATTTTAACTACATAAAAAAAAGTTGAAGCTTCTCAAGAAATGTAGGATTTGACAAGTCTTCTAAATTTTTATACAAAATGCTGCTGGGAACAATTCTTACTTTTTAGAGAACAGCAACAACAAAAATCCCAAACCAAGCTGACCACGAACAAGAAGTCTTATTTTACACAAGTTATAGGCTGAGACTCAAAGCCCACATCCTTTCAGTTCCACACTGTACCAAGAGATTTTTTTTCCCCTGCTGCAGGTTTCCATGGAAATGCATCAGTCACTAATCTAAATAAGTGCGAGTGAAGGACGCCTGAAAACCTAGAGCAATTACGCATGCCATTAGAGGAAAAGAATATGATTCAACCCAGCTATTAGAAATGTGGCACAGCTATCACTTCTATATATTGTTGCAGTGTTCTAAAAACAAAACTGCTTCTCAGTTTTTTTTTTTAAACCCACTCTTTCAGTGGCTATAAGAGGGGGAAAAAAAAAAAACCAACAGAAAACACATTAAAAATACCTCTCACGTAACAAGCACACAATGAAGTCAGACCATACCAGTTCCAAAACACAAATGTAGTTAATAACATGCATTTGTTTTGCCATGAAAATCCATTGTACATGAAAACTTGTCTTTCCATTACTGGTCAAAGATACTTCACTTTAGTCATTTCGATGAGCAATAGAAAAGTGATCTGCATTAAAGGGCTAATGATCCTTAAAAAAATACCGTGGAAATATAATGTCTGATTAAAGTTTTCCTGAACATCCATCTGTAACCCCAGGATACACGTCAGGCACAGGTGGGTCTGTACTTACAAAGCTAATTGCAATTTAGCATCCATACTAACTTTGTGTATATAGCATATGTACAGTGTATATAGCAGTATGGGCACCCATCGTTGTGCACAGGAGCTTACGCTGTATTACATGGCACGTGCAGATCTCCAGTGACCCCCTGCCAAAGTTTCCTCTCTGTCACGCAGAGTATACTTCTCATTGGGTTCACACAGCAGGCACACGAGCAGTTTAGATTCTATGTCACCTAACTTTCCTGTCCTCCTGCCGCTTTGCCTGTTCCTACCTCTTGCCACACAGGAAAATTTCAAACGATGTAGAACCGGGACTGTGCTGTTGCCTACGAACAAATGTTTTTCTATAAAGGCAGATTATTTGAACTTTTTATTACTACCCAGCTATTTTTCCCCTTCCCTCACTCTTGAAGAATGAACTACTGTAGTGAAACTGATAAAACACTGGACAGCCTTGAAAAGATCCAGTTTTAGGATTCTAATGACAATTTTGTCAGGTTCTGATTGTCTATAACAGGTTTTACAGAAAACATCTCCCAAATGGCTGTAATTCCATAGACGAGTGAAGTTACTGAATAAATAGTGCGCTGTTCCAAAGTCGGGAGCACAGATTTGAGATCCAGCATGTATGCTACACATAGGTATGCCAGGGACATGCTAGCTGTAGTCCCCTTGAGAAGTCTACTTGAAATTACTGCGATTTCAGCCAATAAACACTGCAATTAGACCACAAGCAGTAGGATCCGAGAAGCAGGTAAGATACTTCTAGAAGAAAAGACCTTTCAAATTTTTAATTGCAGTCAGGTCTCTATTCTGCGTGAGTGCTGTTTCCAGATCACAGGTAAGCACTCTCCATCTAAAGCACTGGGTACATCCAGCAAAGGAAGCACTTGGGACGCAGACAACTGTTTTTTCTTACATGCTTAGGGTTCTCCTTGCTGACATCAAGGCACCCCTGGGAACAAAGTCTAATTAGTTATATTCGAGTTCATAGGATGTAAAAGCTGAGGGAAAGGCAAGATAGCTTAGACTAGGGCTAGCAGAGAAAGTAGTATGAAACATGACCAGAGCAGCAGCAAAAGTTGTGCAGGAGAAAAACGGGATTAAAGAAAGGAGCAAAGGGCAACGAAGCAAACAAGACATGAAAGAGTCCGTCTAGTGGAGTGGTTCCTACCCAGGGCCAGGCCCATAAACTGAGATCATTTGTTCCAAATCTTACAAGCATTCTCTTGTACAGCTTATTCATATAGAGGATGAGACCATACTGTTCCTGACCTACTGCTACTCAAACCACAGAAACAAAACATCTTAGGTATGAAACTCAGTCAGCAGTTTGGATGCTGTCTCTGGCTCTCCTACAGACTATACCTTGAGCATTTAGATTTTAACTACCATTCCTATTCATCCCCCCCTCCCCCCCCCCCCCCAGCTTCACTATCTCATTTCAGCAGTTATGGGAAGTCTGGAAATCCAAAAGCATTAGACCCATAGATTTTGCATCAATGGCAAGATTTATGACTACAGAATGGTCATCTAATGACTCTAAGCAACAAGTTAGTGTCATTTTATATATGTATCCTGCATGTCCCTGCCATTTCGTTACCGACATGATACAAACACTAGTGCTATGCAAGAGGTATATATGCAAACCTGAAAGTATAGACAGGAACAGTTCTAGCTGTGTATTCAAAAGATGTGCCACTTGATTACTAAACATGGTTATCAATGAATACTTTGCCTAAAATTGTCTCTTTTTAATCCATCAATAAAAAGTACAATCACACAGTATTTACTACTAAATTACTGACTGAATTAGAAGGAAATAGACTTTTATTGTGCAATAAAAAACAAGCTAGTGTAGTCTTTCATTGCATAGAGGAGAATTCCAAAAGTTTGTGTGTTCTCCTACAGTAATTCTTCGAGAACCGTAACAAGCTGAACCACTCAGAATGCTACAGGACCCACAAAAGTATTGTGAAATGAATATGATGGAAAACATCATGCAAGAAGAAGTAATTGTTTCCTTTTATATCATTAAGACATACACAATTTACAAGTTATTTCTTTTTAACATGACTGACAGGATTAGGAAATTTCATTTTGCAATAAAAATTAACATGTAAAACCTAACAAGGTGGTATCTACCCAAGCCAGGAGAAGGAGCTAGGGGAATCCCAGCATAGTATAGAAAGATGCACCTTATAAAATGTCCAAAAGTACCAGGCCCATATTTTTCCTGAAAAGTGGGAACAAATAATTTCATTTTTACTCCAAAAAAGTAAATGTTATGAAAATCTCACTATCAATCCCATATATTGTATTATAAATATAATACAAAGTTTCCTGCAGAATAGTTAACCTTTGTTTTCTGAATCAAAATGTCAAGCTTCAGATTTCTTTATATGCAAACCCACTAAAAATTACATGATGAAAATATCTGTATATGGCATTTCTAGTTCAAGGAGAACAGAATGTGATTCACCTACCTACTTGGCATATTAGCCTAACAGACTATCTGAGAACGAAATAAAGTTTTAGTTGTCCAACTTCAAATTTTTGGGGGGAAAAACAAAGGAAAAAAAAAAGCAGGGCATGTATACATTAAGAACACTAGAAGATCGTACTACAAGTCAGCTTAATATATATTATCCTTTATATTAGCTTTCAGTATGTTAGTTCTCACACTTCAATGCCTTTTTATTCATCTGCTGAAGTCTTCAAAAAAGCCGCAGAAAGTAGGTCTGCCTTCTCTGACAATCTTTTATCTACACCTCAAGCCAAACACTTTCAATTTTCATTTCTAACATTTAATCCAACCTAGATGAAGAATTTATTTTAAAATTGACAGTAAAATGCTTTCTAAAGTTAAGATTTTAGACCTCTGCTATGATAGAAACTTTAAAAGTTTTATTTATAACACACTTTGAAACCCTTGGGAAATACAATGAACGGATCACTAGAAAATGACATGGCTTTAAATTGTACACTGATTAAACTGAGTAGTGACTTGCCCAGACATTGATCAAAACCCAGTCTCACTTCAGCAAAGACTAAAGCAAAGAGCGTATGATGATACACAAATAATGCTGTTTAGGTGAAATTGTGTAAGTTTAAGTGAAAATCATCACTGAAATGATCACTGTGAATAGTAAAAGACAAGCTTATTACAGTAGATCAACCTTCATAAAGTCACTACGACTATCTAAATCTTCAGGGTATTCCTCCTCAGAATACCATGGCAATTTAGGCAACCGAGGCCCAGGGAGTGGAAAGAGCATGCCAAAGGCTCCAGCGAAAGACAAAGGGAAGGCAATAAACCTGTTCTAAAGCAGTTCACCTGAAAACGCATTTGAGCTTTAAGTGTGTAAGTCTAACGATAAAAACGTACACTTGCTAATTGTTACAGAAACATCAAAACATATTTTCTGAGAAATCCAAAGGCTAAAAAAGCAGGAATTATAAAAAATTCTTATCGTTTCCAGATGTTTTCTGTGAGTCTAAATGACTGATTCTTGGAAGCAAATAGCGATATGGAAATGAATTCTCTTAAGACTGCTATATTCCCGAAACTCCATTATGTATCGTGCTTAATGTCTATAAACTAATAAGAAAAAACTAATTATGTTGCATCTTGGTACTTATCAGATTTTTAGTTATGAGATTTGAAAAATGTTCTAACTGAAGAAATCAAATACTCCAGGTATGTTACTCCTGTGAAAACAGAAGTCCAGGAGCCTGACGGGCAAGAAGGGGTAGAGACAGAAGAAAGCGGCATTCAGAGGCATTACACATAGCCAACAGTTACTAATGACTCTTTGATGTATCAATCATACTTAAGTAAAGAGCACCATTAACTTTGTCCAGCAGCAGCGCACCTCTAGGCACAATCCTTGTTTTATAAAATTGGTAGCAATAATCCCTGCTAAACTAATCCCTGCTTAACAGTAAACAGAAGAGGACTAACAATCTCGGTGAAGTTCCAGCTTACACACATATGCCCTTATCATTGCTGATATAAAGGAAAAGAAAAAAGAAAAAGTCTGACCAACTGTTGGTTTCAGAATACCATCTGCTCAAAAGTGTTACAGTTTGGTGGTCCGATCCTGAGTCCCAGTGAAAGATGCACTAGTCAGCTACACCCCAGTAAGGGAAAAGATGTAACTAGAATTGGCCCTGGATCACAGGGAAAGAATTGCAGGTCCCTCAGCTCTCCTCTACCAGAGCCCAAAACCAAAGGGACAAACGAGCGTACTGTGCTGGCAGCTGGAGCTGACAGGAGATTTACTACTCTCTTCTGCAATGTATTTGAGACTGGAGGAGTTTCTCCCCAACAAAATGAGGAGGAAACCAATGGAGAGGTAATCCTGAAGCCTACCAACCTATCAGGACCGACAGGCTTCTCTAGAATCAGAATGCATTTTAATTCCCCCATCTTAAAGAAAAATAATGTAAAAGCCTTGACTTAGCGAACCTCCCAACTGACCTAGTGAACCTTCCAAAACCACTTTAATACTTGCAACACTTATTGAAAACGTAGTCTTGACCTAATAGAAACTTTTATATTGTGGACCTGATCTAGTTGAAGATGTCTGTGCTCATTGCAGGGGGGTGGGACTAGATGGCCTTAAAAGTCCCTTCCAACCCAAACCGTACTACGATTCTATGACTTTGTGACATCTAAAATTTGACTGCAGGGGGAGAAGTGGAAGAGAATTTGAATTGGTGAATTTTTGTTTTGTAACACGGGATGCACTTAATTGAGGTATCTACTTAGTAGGTTTATTCCTTTCTAAAAACGTAATTGAGTATATTAAGCCAACCTGGTTTAGCCATCTCTCTGTACCTGATAATCACACTCCCTCCTTCTCACTGTGCGCATGCATTCATTCTCACATACAAATCGAATCTCAGCATACTCAAAACTTAATCCTCAAAGAGAACATGCAAATCTAATCCTTCAAATGTATCCTAAAAATTATCCTGTTTCATTCTATTTACCATAATCCTGCACACAGACACTACAAGAAATAATCACCTAACGGTGCTAATGATTTGCACAGCTTGAAGAGTTCTTTTGACATTCAAAATTATCTAACTGGTTAAACAATTATGCTTTAATTCATCACTGTCTAATTACTCTTTACAGGACTGCATTACAAGTTATTGGCATACATATAACATCGCTATCATTTTAGGAAAGGACATATAACTGCTTTTAAATAATCTTCTTCCCCATCACATAACCTCAAGTTGACAACTTGTCACCTCAATAACATTATGATGTCAAAATTGTAAGATAATACTGTTTGAAAGAAAAAGTCTCCTCTTTGCTGGGGAACAGCAATAAGGTGGCTAAAGGTAGACTTGCTATTCCCAGTACAGTATTTATAGTTAAATGGAGTTCCGTCAGCTTTAAGTGCACTTTGTTATCAGAAAATGATCTGATTAATAACTCAGATTATTAATAAGACCCCATATATTTCCACAAACGCTCACACCTCTGTAGGATTCTTACGGAAGCTACCACAGATTCATAGTGACTTTTTTTTTTTTAAACCCGAGTTCCTTATTCATCTTGACTTGCAATCACAGAAATCAATTGAGAGATGGTAGATGCTGACAGCTCTCGCCCAGCTCCACTGAGGTGTTTTCAGGACTGATCAGCAGGGTGTTCCTCTCAGAACTAAAGTAGTAATAACACTCATTTTTCAAAGCATTTATCAACAAAATGTCATAAACTGAAACGCTACTTACACATAACTATTTCTAATCCTGTCTGTGGATACAAAACACTCGAAATAGGTAGCAACTAAAACAACCTGCCTTCAGTCCAGGGATACACTTAATAAATTCAGTAATCTATCATTTCATATTAGTATTGTTTACTTTCCTAAATAAGCTTCAGAGATCTGATTTTTTCCCCCAGATGTTGTGTTGAAGGCCATCCGTTTTATTCCTGAAGTAATAGAAGCCATCATACATTTTGCTCTGAGATAAAATGAAGCAGAATGGTCATTATTTAGCCAAAAAAAGGAACAAGTAGTTTCCTGAATATATAGTTAGAGATCTCATGAAACGGACTTCTTTACCCCAAAAGTCAGAAGAATAGAAATTAGCAGGAGGAAAGAAAAGTTCTCATCAGCTTTGTGGAAAGTACAAATCCTCTAGATTTTATAAATCAGGTACAAACTAAATGTGCATTTCCTACGGATATTTGGAATATCCTGGAATCTGGAGGTGCCGTAGTAGGACAAAGTTTTTCCTGTTTTACGTACACAACTGACAATTTGAGGAACTGACTTCACAGACGCAGAATATTGCACTATAGCCACAAAGTAGACGACACACAGGTATTTGATGAAGACTGTATTAACACAGACAACGTTGTTCTTATAAATATCTACACACTGCAGAGCTGACGTTGCGCTCATAGCCAGCATCACTGAGGTGCAGCTACACAACTTCCCCTCCACTACTTTATTGCAGGAGTAGTACCCAATACATCCCTTTGACAAGTGGCAATAAGTCTCGCGCATGGTGGCCCTACTTCTCAGAACGAGCCTAACGCTGCACAAAGCGCAAGACTTGCCCTTGCTTTTCAGCTCTGAACAAAGTCCGCCAGCATGACGTGGATTACCACGTTGGGATCTACATAGTAGGGAGCTGATTTTAAGAAAAGTATCTCCATTTCATTCAAGACTCTCTCGCTTTATGAAGATATACTTCAAATATTCACACAATGTTGATCAAGTGAATTTTTTGGACGTCTTCATAGGAACAAACCCAAGTATGACATTAGAAACAAAATATTAACACTGTCTTAGTGAAAAAGGATAGCAAAAAACCAAACCAAAAGACATAAACCCTCTCAAACCCTGAAGAACTCCCAAAAATGAAAAAAAACATCAATAAACCAAGCAGGCAGAACTATGCATATGCTGTTTCAGAGGCATCAGCCAAAGCCCATTTGACTTTCAGCTTTATGAAACCATCTCCACAAGCTGGCTAGCTCAACTACACTCTACAGAAAACAAGACAAAGGATCTAATTTCATCCACACAAAAAACATGCCCACATCTCGAGTGCTGTGGGCAGTTCTGGTATCACAGCAAAACTAGGTTGTACTTCATTTACCAGTTGACTAGGAATTTATGTTAAAAAGATAAATAATTTCAAGAAAAACGAAGGGGGAGATTTTCTTAAGTCAATTTGCAAATTAGCGATGTTGATATCAGGACAGATTTTAATTACTTGCAAAAATTCATGAATGCATATTATTGAATCCGAATTTCTGGTGGGAGAAAGAAGTCTTCCCCTTCCCACAGCCATAGTTTCAATGGTGCGAGAAAAGGATCTTCACACGTGGGCTGCTTTTTCAACTGACAATTCAGAAGGCCAGGATTCAGGATTTTCCCAGACCAAGTCTCCTGTTGTTTTCAAGGCTTGTTGAGGCTACTAAGAACTCTCTTACAGTATTTCTTCTCCCTCCCAAAAAGGCTTCATATATATCTCAGTGCTGCAAGTATTGTATAGGAGGAACAAGGACAACTAGATAAGATTTTTTCACTTTACTGTGTATAGTAGTATTCGGGGTTTGGGGTTTATTTTGCTGGTTTGCTGTAGATATGTAACAGTAAATCAACTCAGAAACAAGAATAATTTCTGACCAGGAATCCAGGAGGCGATTCAAATTCCTCCTTACATTGCTAATACCTAAACTTCAATGTCATAGATGGAAAAAATTGCCTTTATTTCCCTCTGAGTATCTACCCTTGTATAAAAGAACAGAATTTTCCTATTTATACTCTTCATACCTTTGAGGTGTGACTATTATTAAGATAAGAGGCACGGTTTTCTTGCATGGTCCAAATACACACTCGAATCTTCATTTACCATCGTACGCATGCAACCATTTGGAAACAGAACTTGTCTAAAGATTTATTCAGCTATGCAATTTGTAGCTGCAGCCAGGTTCAAAGAACCCCAGAATCTGAATTCTTCACTTATCAAAAGCAATGCTATGGACACTGGGAAGCCCAAAATTATGCCTTTGATCACCAAAGATTTCAAAGACATTCATCAAGATAATAGCAGGCGACTCTGTGTTATTTCTGCTCAGTTGAGCACAGTAGTGATAAGATTATATCACAATCCAATCTATTTTATAGTTTCACACAGTAAAAACTTATGTCGCTTTCTTACATCTTTTTTTAAAGTTTTCTGTACCAGTTATTCGTTTGCAGAGTTATTTTCCCACTGCATAACATCTTACATGATCAGTAAGTACCTATTAGTATTGCATATTTTACTTTGGCATTTATGTTGCATATAAAAAGATTAAAGAACCATCAACCGCTCTCTTTTCATTTAATTATTTCTAATTTACTAACTGTATTTCCAGGAAATTATGCAAAGTGATGAAATGTTATTATGTTTAAAAAACCATATTTATTACCGGTGGACAAGACTATAAAAAATAACATGTAACTGTCTATGTTAGACAACTACAATACAGGCAGTATCTTTGCCACACACAACAAACCTCTGATCCTATAGGATGGATTAAAAGGCACAAGAGACCCACCCTGAAGAGAGCTTTTTGTATGGCATGACACAGACATCTATCACAAGTTTAAGGATCTCAACTAAATAGTCCCCTAATGTATACATTTTCCCTTCCATAACTATTTCCTGTATATTTTAATCATTTTTAAGTTGTAATATCACAACAGTTGCAATATTTTTCAAATGAGAAACCATGTATTCTTTTCCTAGGTGCCTGCTTGTAGCTGAAGAAAATAGGAAACTGTAGATTCTACTCACAGAGTTAGAAAAATCAGAACTTAAATTATTGAAGAAAAAAAAAAAAGAAAAGATTTTTTATTCCAGAAGATGATGCCTGCAGGAATTCAGACCCCGCTGATGCAGAACCAGCAGTACAAGAGCTGTAGCCTGATAATCAGGCAACAGTCACTCCAAATCTATCCAAACCTTGGCAAGGAAACATTTCTGGTTTAGAGTTCAATTATGCCATATTGTCCATATTTTATAAACCCCACAAATAAACAGTATAGCAATCTATGGAGGATTAGGAAGGATCCTACGTAGTAACTCATTGTTCATTTACTCCTACTGAGTTTTACAGGACACAACAGTTTCCTCTTCCATGATTTATCACCCAAGTACCATCTATACCTGGGTGAAAACAAACAGTGTCCGTGTCCTCTCCCCCCCCCCCGCCAAACTATTGAAAACTGCAGCAACACACAGGCAGACAGTGGCTCAAGAATCCAAAGTTGATGTGAATTTTCACTTTTGTACCAGCCACATGGTCTCCCTTTAACATCTCCCTCAGACATCATCCAGTCAGCCATCCTTTGGTATTTTTTTCAGTGACCTCCAGGCAATATTTGTATTTTTGCCACATTTTTTCCCCACACCCTACGTCTGGCCAAACATGTAGGAAAAGGACAGGACAGGTGCACTGCCAACCTTTCCCAAACAGTATTAAAACCTCCCTTCGACCTGCTCATACCTGATCTTCCCATGTCTCCACCAACACTGTTTAAGCAGCTTAAGAAAGTTATCAGAGCTTTTTGCCTCGAACGCCCACATCTTCTGCGTTACATGAAAATAAGCAACTCCTTTGGCTGTATTTTAAGATATCTATTTTATGAGTGCACTCCTTTCATGCAGAGGAGGAGTGATTGTAGCCTACTTGAAAGGGACTGGGAGTGAAGCAAGTACACAGTGGGATGAAGGCAATATGAATTATATTTAACATGTTTAGAACACACGCTGTTTTATAGCAGTAAAGCTTTGGCTTATTTTATTTCTTAAATGAGTGCATTTTTGTGTTATTAGTTTTCAAACAGTTTGCATACTGCTGGGGACACAAATCTATCACGTAGGTAAGATTTTAAAAAAGTATCTATTGTCTCCCTTAGCAACCAAGAGGACTGAATCAGAGAGGTCCCTCATACTGCTGATGACAAGAACTAGCCTGAAGGAAACAATTTGATAGATAATACATCATCATCGATACAAACCCATGACAGACCACCTTTGCCACAGGCTGAAAGCAAAACAGGTAGAAGCACTCATTTCTGCTACTGAGCTGAGACCACATACAAAGGATTTAGCCACCGGGAAGTGTGCAGGAGGAGACATTGTTCAGCAGCACAGGCCATTTACTTGGGAGAGAAGAACACTGATTTCTGGTCTAAGGATTATCCTACAAAAATTTGGATGAAAATACCGGGTAATATGTGAATGACAGAGCTTCCTTTTTGTGTGTGAAACAAGAAAAAAAATACAAGTTATAGCTACACAGACAAGTTTTTTTGAGAACAAGTCTGGGAGAAGAGCATTAAGATCTGAAGAGAGTAGACGGGAGAGGAGAGTAAGCGAGAGCAAGAGGCAGACAGTAGGGCACGTGAAAGGCAGCTGCTACTGGAAACCAGTAAGGCATAAGTGCCTTTGGGCCAGATGAAGCGATAAACCACAGATACGGGAAGAGCTACAGGAAATATACTGCTCAGTCAGAAGAATGCCAAGCGATGCCGTATTAGAACTGTTACAATTATGTCTAGGAAGAATCTGTCTTCAGAGAAGGACATAAAGTAGTACTCAGGAATTAAGCTCAAATATTGACCAATTAGGAAGAAAATATTGAAACTCAACTTTTTTTTTTTTTTTTTTTTTTTTTTTTAATTTTGTACAGCATAGCTCCTCAAATACATTTAGAGAGTTATTACCACGATTTTACAGAACAGGTCAGGATAGAAAAACGAAACAGTAGCTAGGAGGATTCTAAATAAAAGATGCAAGCTATACTGACTTTTGATGACACAGAAATATTTAATAAACATGTTACTTCATTCAAATCCCAGTGCCTTATGATCACACTGTTCCTTCTTTGGCTTAAGAGGACTGCCACCTACTGAGTTACCTTCACCTTTGTATGTTATTAGGAAAGTGATTAACATGACCTTCAAATAAAGAGAATTTTGATAACAGCTTTTTATTTTTCTTGTTTATATATAAAGACAGAGAGGTGTCTAAATTTTAAGGTTTGGAGTGTTAAATATAATTTTTCTTTGCTGCAGAAGTTGGTTTGGTATTAAACTGGAAATTCTTGCTAGTAACTTGTTCAAAGCTGTAAGGTCTCTAGGTTGGGATGTAGGCATGCTAGAGATTGGCACAGAGAAAGCCAGCAAATTAACAATCTTACATCTGAAACAAGCTGGATACCCAAAATCTCACCAGTTATACTGAAAAATTCAGGTAGCGCTGACAGCATGAAAACCAGAGTGTTCTACCTGAGCGAGCCCTTTCCTCGGGGCCACTGAGGCAACAAAAAACAACCGGCGAATAAGTCCAGAGAGCGCTGTCTGCAATAAACGGCTGTTACTCAACAGCACTCGCAGCACAGTGTTTATAGTCACTTGAGATACTTCAGCTCTCATTTTGAATTGGAACAAAATAGATGAGTCAGATCTGAAACACAGCTAAGAAATCAATGATGATGCTTTTATTCATCCTAAAATATGGCACTGACTGAGGTGAGGCAACTGCCATGTAGCCAGGTAGTACTTACAGCTTCTACTAGAGCAATATACTTTTAATTATTGCATACATTCTGCAGTACTGTGATAGTTTTACCACAGGTTTTATCAAGAAATGGTCCTCAGGTCTAAAGGGAATTCTTGATCGGCTTCCGAGAGGCAGGTTATGATAGTATTACACACACGCTTTGTCCCAACCCTAAAAGAGACACTATGAGTAAGTACCTGCACTCATCCTCAGATTGCCAGAGCTTGCCTGCAGTCCTGCTCCACAAAGACAGCTCGCGCTGGTGATTAGTTGCTTTCAATTTTAAGTGCTTTGAAGATGTGATCTTATCTAAAACATTTCATAGTGACTGATTATCGTCTCTAAGGAGTGTGAGAAAGACACATAACAGATTCATAGATCTGCATTAATCTATAACCTAAAAACATATTTCCATATATACTAACTAGAAAAGTATTTAAAAATATTTAAACAACGTTATTAGAGTTCAAGATAACCTACACTGCTTAGAAAGTGCAGCCTCTGAAATAACAAAATACAGTAAAAGGCTTCCTTCTCCCCTCTCTCCTACTGCCCTAACACGTCCTTTCTTAAGTTTTTATATTCAGGCAGAAATAACAGTGGACTGAAATGCAGCTGCATACAAATTAAACATCACAGATTATTTTCCCCTTAAATTCCATACCCAAAGAATGCCATCTAGTGACCATCTACTGAACACAAAGATTGGTAACAATAACGCATCTCACTTCAACTGTTAAGATAACATTTTACACATTAACTATGAAGTGCCTGTTCGTTTTGTTACTCTATTTCGTGTGTGTGTATGAGAAACAGAAAAGATAAGTTCTTAACCAGAGTATTTTTATTCAAGGACATCTAATACCCCTCGGCAAATTTGTCACTTCCTCTATGCTTCAACTACTCCGTCCAGAAGGTGGCTTCTGCCTTACAGAACATTTTAGGATAATTGTCTCCATATGCATCTACAAACAGCTAAACAGACGTTTGTGGTTTCCAGCACTTTCTAGACAGGAAAGGTCCCATTCTCTCTTGCTACCCGGCTTCTCTTTTTTTCCTTAAGAAGAAATATCGAGATAACTTCTATATCAGTTAAGAAAAAAAAATAAATACAGCACTTTAACTAAGCTATTTTGTATTGTGGCTACATCTCTTTCACAGCACATTTTATTATAAAGGACCAATGAGATGATGTCTTGCCTGCACTGAAACTTGCAACACAGTTGAACACAAACCATATTTTAGAAAGATCCTAAAGGCAAGACTTTCCAACAAGCCCTCACACCATGTAATAAATATTATAAAATGTTTTGCTCTCCCAGAACAAGACTTAGTCCCACATACTAAGCTGAAAGAAACATATTAGCATCCCAGTCACTTGTTGTCTGATAAGGGCATATTTTGTGACTGGTACTGAAGACTCTAATATTTCAGCAGTTTGACACTTCCCTTGCTAATCTTTACTTCCCTCCTTTAGAAGAGTGGGAGTATGTCCTGCTGCGTGGCTAATGCTCAGAATAATATCATAAAGTATAATATACAAAATTATGCCGCATGCTGATAAATAAAATAAGTTCAGAAGAACAGAACAGATTAATCTGAATATTACTAGATGTTTCCTATTTCAAAAAATATTCCTTTTTTTTTGCCATTGCTTTTCTAACAGATTTGGCTTTTGATTAACAGGCTAATTCTTATACTACTCTCTTTCAGATAAACTTTGCCTTTACTTCAAAAAAAGTAATCTTTGGATGGCAGGTAACAGGAGCAGAGATGAGCAATGGTTGCCATTCCCTTCAGTAGCACTCAGAATACAGGCTGGGCCAGTATGATGCTAATCACAAACTTTGTAAGTGATAAATGTAGACTTGAGTCATTCAGTTGATCACAGGAAAACCTAACCTCACTAGGGATGTCTCATTAGAAAACTTCACTAAGGTCATGTTCTATATAGAGTTTGATAGCAAAGACAAAGTCTTTAAGAGCCCTCACACTCCTGATTAAATTGCCTATTAGGAAATACATTAGGCTTTTGCACAGTATCAGGTGGAAAACTGCAAGCTATGCCAATTTATAATTAATAATTACCATTAAAAGCTCTACATTACAGTTAGATAGATCCACCAGAACACGTACAGACAAAACTATAATACCAGATAGGTTTAAGGAATACTGATGTTACCATCCTTTTTCATTACCAGGTACTGGATTAAGACAAACCTCTCATACAAAATACGATGATCTACACAGTGATTTACCTTCCTCTGCCTAGACACATTATAAACCACCAGGAAAAAAAAAAAATGTACCAAATGCTTCTGCATTCATTCATTTTGTTACTAACTCTCCATTCATAGAAATTCACAATACTGCGGTTTTACTGCTTTGTAAGCTAATCAATAGAGCAAATCAAACGCAAACAACAGCTGCAGTACTCCCCGGATAACAGTTGTAAGGGTCGATACGAGAGGTCTCAGAGAAAGAAGCATCTCCTTGTGCCGACCTTTTTGGAATAAGGCAGCACACAGGTAACCTTATCTGAAGCCCAAAGGGAATTGAAACAAGGGGCACAGAAGAGGTGTACACACACAGCATCCAGAAGTTAAACTGGAGAACGAAATTCAAGCATTGATTGTCTCTTTTTAAAATTCTGCTACTGTAGGTAAGAGTAATTGATTTTCTGTAAGGAAAAGATGCAATCAGCAAGTTAAGAATGTAGGAAGGCTTTTGAATATTGATATTCCAGATAAAGATACCAGAACAGTCAGATTTATTGAGAAATAAGTTCCTAAACACATGCTTGAGACTTTAATACATTAATAAAGTTAGCTGATTTGTGTAATACAAGATTTGTATTTCAAGAAGCCTTGACTTACATGCTCATCAAATGCATATAACAATTCAAAATATGTTCTCGTTTCCGAGATGTTGAAACACCCATGAAGGAGATACATTAATGAGCACTAGGTCATATATGGGCTTTGAAATGCTCCCTGAAAGTCAAACCATAGATCTGCCACTAAGTGACAAGTTGCATCATCCAGAGCCTGCACTGTCAAAGGTTCTTCCAGGGTTAATCTGAAAGTTCTGGTTTAAAAAACAAAATAAGCGCTGTCGTCCCAAACGCTTCTCTGAAGAAGATTCCAGCAATCAGAGATAAATGATATTTTAAGCCTACCCATTTCAGTATCCAGGTAATCTGTTTGAGCTAACTGAAACACGAGGATTAAGGGAAAATCCTTGTCAGGGGTGAATCTTATTAGAAAGCCCAGATCCTCTTCCCTGTGTACAAGAGACTACCTGTAATACTGCTAGCAACTGTTTTCTTTCTAATCGACCATCATCTTGGCCAAAGAATGGATGGTAGCAGCCTATTGCACACAGGAGTCTGAGACGCTAACTCATTAGTGAGTTTTAAACGGGAGTTCAAATAGTCTGCCTTATGTAAGGGAAATACATTTCACTGAATTAACTCAAAGCAAGCAGTGGTAGCACAAAAAGGTAAAAAAAATATCTGTATGTGGCTTTCCATAAAAGTTACTTGTTGGCCTAGTTGCTCTGACTGTATGAAAAAAGTTTGCTGAGCTGTTGGTTAATCTTGCACCACTTTTAATATATCTTATGAATAGTGCATGGCTGGAGTAAATATGTGAACCAAACCATTGGCAGAGGCCCTCAGAGCAGTCCCCCAGAACCCTGTAATGCATCAGGAAAGATTCCGATTACTCTACCGGAAAGCAGGTTTTTGTGTGCGCAAATTGACCTGATCACTGAATCAGGAGAACGCCTTCCAGAGAGATACTTCTAGAGCAAAATCTCTTTATTTCCTCACACACTTTTCTCAAATTAGCATGGTGTCATCACAAGGTGACAACCTGTTTCAACTGCATTTATGTTGGCTGGAGGAATATCCATCAGGACCATCACTCAATACTTATGGTAGCTCATCATTCATGTGAGCTTACAGCATGCACACTCTCAAGCTGACATCACTTGCCTCTTTGTATGTTCTATTTTAGTGACTTCTTTAAAATATTCTGCTTCCTTGTGCGGCTTAGGAGAATATTCTTCATTTGCTTATCCATGTTACTGCTTCAGTAGCTCTAACAACTACAGTCTGCCTTCTAACTTCTTGTCAGTCAACAGTCTTCCTCCTAACAACTTCTACAGTCGTGATCTTTGGATACAGCATTTCGGATGCAATGTCTCGGTGTGGATGCAGCATTTGGCCTCTTGGTAAACACCCTTCTCCCCAGAATTAACAAAAAAGTGCCCGGTTACAGCAAGTGTCAGGGACCGGAGTCCCTTCCTCCTCACCTCCCTGTCTGCGCTTCACTCACTCTTTCAGCTCCGTACAAACAGCCTCAGCCGCTGCCAAAACCAACACAAGGGCACATTTCTTCCTTTACTTCCCTGCTTCCTCACCACGTAGTCTTCAAAAGCTTCCTTTCTTTCAGGTGCGGGCTTTGGAGAGGTGCCTCACCACCACAGGAGGCCCACGACCACCAACCCCTCACACATCCCGCCCACGCTGCGCCGCTGCTCCGGCCTCCAGCTGCGTCTCTGCTTCCACACCGCCCTCAGTCTCCTCTTCCCGGGGCAGAAGCAATCCTCAGCCCACATGTCCCTCAAGACATTTTTGTCCAACTATCCTTCCAGACACCCTGCCTGGGAAGAGGGAGGCCGGAGCAGCAGCCCGGTTTCCCGCCAGGCAACCAGCCTCCTCCCTCACGTGCCTTCCCCTGCTCCCCAGGGCGCCATCAGCACAGGCCCTCACGCCATGCCAAGGGATTCATCAACCCTTTTATCACCCTTCAGCTTTCCAGTTTATTTATCAGGTACTAGAGCCCACTCCCAAATGAGAAAATATGGTATGATGCTTCCTCAGGAAAAACAGCTGTGCTTTCTGACACTGGTATAACCTATAGGTCGATACAAGAAGCACGAAGGCCTATGATCTCAAGTGCGACTGGAACTTTTTTTCTTTTTGAAACATCAGTTTTCGGCCCAAAGGCAATTAATGGATCATAGTTAGAAAAATAAAAGTAAAAATAAAAATAAATCCTCACATCACACATTCCAGAGATGTGAATATTTCCTATACAAAAAAAAAGGTAAAAAGTGACAGCAGATGAAGAGAAACTGCACTTTTCCATATTCAGCTTTTGTGTGCTCACAAAGCTTCAACAAAACAACTAGACAAGCCAGAACACAAACATCGCTTTTTAGAATAAAAAGGTACCACAAGTCAAAGACTAAAACTATGAGGAAATATGTCTACATGTACCTTTACAATTAAGATGCTTCTTCAAGTTTGTTTCGCATAAATAACATGACAAGTTGAAATGCACCCATGTTTACAGATACATTGCAAAACACTGGGAGATCCCAAAGTATTTGTGCTTAATGACACTCTAACTAGTTCTCATATACTACAACCTAAGCAATTGGATACTGGTTTTAAAGGAAAATTCTTAATATCTTTTGATTCTAAGTGGACCTGATGGTAACTTTCACACACTGCCTTATTTGTTATTCTGATCAATCTAGAACAGGGATAATCAACCATTTACTGATTCTTTACTTTAAAAAGATTCAGTAATAAATCAGACCAAACCAGCGGGTAGATTCTCACACTGGAGTCACTACTTAATAAGTTGGGTTTTTTTTTTTTAAAAATTAATTATTTTTCACAAGTCTAATAATTTTCAAGCAATACCCAAAAAATAGCTACTTAGGTGTGATGAAAAAGGTATGGCAGCCATAAAACTATGTACTGTTATGATATAAGAACGTAGCGATGCAAGACTTCCAGACTACTGCCAACGTCCATTTCCTAAACAACTGGGACCAGAAACTAAATTAACTTCATACTGCAAAGCAGCAGTTTCTGACATGTCAGAAATATACATGAGACATACCTACGCTAGGCCTGCATTTTACAGACAACAGTCAAGCTCAGAGTGGTTTTAAAAAAAAAAACAATACATGATAAATTTCTTACTTCATCGATCAAACCAGCTTTCAAGAACTTTCTTAAAGAATTGGCTGACGCTTTAAAACCCATTAACTTAAGCACTTCCAATTAACTTTCAAATGTGACATACAAGTTGCAACATCCTACAAAGTAAGTTCAGGACTTCAAGAAATTCTAAAGACTTACTTTTGAAGAAGAGTATTTATAATACATTTCAATCTTCCAACTCTCTCTACATGGTGAAATCTCACTGGATTCCAAAATCCAGCAACTATGGTGTAGCTCATATAAATTATTATAATTCACCTTTAGGGTTAAGTATTTTCTATTGTCAGAACTGAACTCGAAAACATCTATCAAAAGTAATACTTAAAAACATCTTGTTATAGATGAAGCTTCTAATTAAGTAATTAGCATTTTTATTAGATAACTAATAAGATATATGCTAATAAACTCAAGTCCTGTTTAATGAGGAAAAGAAATTCAGTAACATTAGACAGTTCTTTTCCCATCCAAATAGGAGCATGACCAAGCACAAACTCAGTCTCAAGATTACTTAAACTTTAGATGCATGGGTCATTATTTTAGGAATAATTTACACAGAATTTTACACACCACCTAACATAAAACCAATATATATCTATTTCACGGGTTAGCTCCACTACTAAACATATGGTTAAGTAGACACACAAACCAGAAGGGAAGCTGGAGGTAGTGGTGCACCGAAATATATAGAACTAACAGCACTCATAACCATGTCAGCTCTTTTGCTTCCCAGGTGTATGCTTTTCCCTACTTATCAGTCTTACAAACACTTCCCACCCCAAGCTACTTAGAGTCATTAAGCCCTTGTGTCAAGGTCTGGGACTGTGTCTACATGTACTACTAAGCGTCTGTACTTTTTCGCAATATTGCAATATGTTTTGGGGGAGTGGGGACCTGAGGACATCCATCCCTAAGAATAGCATCTTCTATACTGCAGCAGAGAAGGCATCCTCAGGAGAGGAGAGATGATGCAGAGAGAAAATGAGCCCTAGGCTGCTCAGCAGGAACAGCATTTCCCCACTCTGTTAGACTACCTCATAGGCATAAATTAGAAAACAAAAAAAAAATGGGGATTACGTATTTTTAATTGCAGAGCAAGAACACATGATCCTTCTGGCAATCATTTCCACCTTCCTGTTTTCCTATGGACTCTACCATTGCCCCCATTAAACAAGACTTTTGCAAGAAATTAAAAATTTTCCTCTTCATCTACTGCCCAGAAAACAGGTAATATACCTCACTATGGCAGCAGCATGCACCACGAAAATTACATTAACCTATGATGAAAGAATTAAACCTAGTAAGTATGAACAATAGAAAGATTTTAAATGTTCATACAAAAACAAACTATACCCTTAAAACTTGTTTTCTAAAAATGAAGCAAGAACGAGAGAAGAACAAACAACAGTTCACCAGATTTACCTGTTTTCCTAATTTATTAGCAATAAGAAATTGCCATTTCCTTGACATTGCCTTGCAGTGCACGCTTCAAATACAGTATACCCTGTCAAAACTCCTCCCAGTAACTTAGCTGTGGGGACTGCTACATCTGTAGAAGATTTTTCACTTTATTTTCTTATTTGTGTAAGGAAGTAAAAACAGAAAGAAAAAATATTGGAAAGAATATGTGACTTTGTGTCCTCTTACGATATTGCCTGGATGTTTGGTAACTAGTTCAAAACGTGTGAATAATTGTAAAGCTCAGGTGTGTCATGTGAGAGGTTAAGTGTCACTCCTGAACTAGTTCAGAAGGTGGAGGCAAAGAAGGAGTTGCAGTTCTCTGCTGTTTTCACAAGAAAAGAGCAAAGCTCAGGAGAAGACACTGAAGAAAGCTGAGCTGGGTGGAGATCGCAGGAACGAAGGGAGGAAGGCCCATAACTGCCCCAGAGCTACAGAAGCCTTGTTCATTTAAAAAAAAAAAATAAATTTAGTTCACAGCCCTATACTGTTGAACAGAAATGTCTGAAGATACAGAGATTTAAGTGTTTAAAATTAGACTAGACGTTGAGATGTTATCGCCAAAGAACTACAGCAACACCGCAAGCCCCTTTTCCAGCCAAAGGAGTTCCAACCTCGAGACTCACTTTTTCAATTTTTAGCCAGATTTTCCTTCTGTCTGTGAACAGCATTTTATCAGCAGCTAACAGCCTACATCTAGGATCATAACAGTACTTGCCAGTAAGCAGAAAAAAATTTGAAGGATTACATTTCTATTCCAATTTTGTCTTGTACCTCTCCTCTGGTTTTATCTAAGCTTTTCTTACTGCAGCACTAATCAGTGCACTTATCTCCAATTTGCCCTTCTGTTTTCCGGGGCAAGCACTTAGCAAAAATCACTATTCTTTCTATTACATTTTAAACATCCTCTGGTTCTTAAAAATAAACAAATCCTGGCATTGTTTCTTCTTGTAGTCTTTTGTTCATTGCATGTAACTGTATCCTGTCTTTGGACGATAACATCTTAACAAGATCGATTTGTGATTTTTGTGAAAGTGCCTTGGACGTTCACATATATATATGTATACACATTTCCTCTCAACCAGTGTCCTACTAAGGCTTCAAAGTCTTACATGAGACCAAACCAAAGTATAGGTTTTGTCCTGGCAAATGAAAGGAAAAGTATAATCTATAGGGATTTACAGTGAGGAATAGAACTGCTTCTTTTCTTTTTAAAGTGTTAACTAACAAGTGCTAACATAACATAAAAGATTTCTAAAAAGTTTTCTAACTTATCTGAGGGACAAAATATTTAGAATGGAAAAATACTTGCAATTCAAAAAGGTTTTTTTGTAAATTTTTTCTTTAGAAATCTTTGATCATGGAGTTTAATTCTGCTGGCAAATAAAGAACATCCTGAAGATTCCCATCCTTCCTCCTGCTTCCTCATTTCAGTTTGTTAAATTTGAACAGCAAAGGATTGGCTTGAATCCCTACATTTATGGGGTCAGCTAAATGACTGAAGCACTCAGACATACAGAAAAGGTAGAAAAGTATCTGAAGGTGACTAGTTCAAGTGTAAATGTTAATACCAAAAACATTTGTCTAGTTAGGTGATACGAGTCTTTCCCCATTGCGGCTTTGCTGCCTACATTCAATCAGGTAAACTGCACTCATACTACAAAAGCATCATGGAAAGAATTAATTGTTTTTAAGTGCCTTATAATTGCCACCAGCTTATTACTGCAAAGTAGAGGGTTCTTGCTAGCTCCTGCTCTTCGATAATTGCTGTGCTACCGGACAGCTGACTCAGGCTGTAGTTGTGTGCAATATCAACTGATGGGACTCCTGTCCTTTCCATGAACCACTGAACATTTTTCCAAGAGACTGCTTACAGAACTGCCTTAAAAACTAACAATTTTTTTTTTTTTAAAGCCCTATGTTTTTTTTCCCTTTCAATCCAAAGTGCAGCCATGCAAAGCTTTGTGCCAGTACAACTGCGGAGCAGAAATAGGGAGAGGAAAAAAAATTGTAAAAAAAAATTGTATTGACAAAGAAAACACTGTTGCACAAAATTTGGACCCAAAAAGGATGTGATTACCCAGCCAACATTGTACAAGACTGAGACACTACTATTAACTTTGGTTCACTTAGCAACTGATAAAGTGATCTCTCTGTCTTATACATAGCCATGTAAAAGCATCTGTATACACTAACTTTAACTTTATTTAAAACTTTACAGACATGCTGGGTTATTCTTGTACTTAGGTACTCTCCAGATGACAACTTACAAAGTGCAGATGTGCTAAAAGCCCGAAACCCCTCCCCTACCTTCCCCTTCCCTCCTCTCCCTTCCCTTCCCTCTTGCAGACACACTTTGGCAAAGCCAGACTCATGGCACGCATCGTTTTGCAACACATCTTCCTCCTTCCCACTGCCAAGACTTTTCAAGCCCTGTCTGTTATCGATGTTGCTGGTATCCGACCGGATTGTTTTTGCCAACCCATTTTTGTTTTGACCGTGCATAGCTTTCATAGCACATATGAACACTTCCAGCACATATTGAAACACCAATACCCTCAATCTTTCATTATGACATGGTTGCAAAGACTTCTACTCTTCTTACCTAACTTTGGTTTTCCATCTCCTGCAGTGTATTATTGCACAGAAATGCATCCAACTGAGCACAAGTACTTTTCTTAACTCACATGATCCATCATTTTAACGATACAGGCAAAAGGCAACGCTATAGCTTCTACAGGTTTCTTGTTACCCTTTACTCCACAAACTGTAATTTTTTAAACATAAGGAATTTTAAGATAAATGAGAGAAGGAAATATTATATTTAGTTTCCTTAAATTACTAATATGCTGTATGGGGAATTAAATATAATTGCTTTTATTATTTCCAGGAGAGCAGCCAAAATACGTAACTCTCGGGATATTAAACTAGTGCTTGATATGTGTATAACATATCTATAAGCATCAAGTAAAGACTCTATAGCTTCCTGTGATTTTTTAATAATTATACTTGGACTTTGGGTTTCAAAAAAGCCTCCTAACAATACACTGAAGCCCTTTTTTCTTGTAAATAATCCACAAAATTACCTTGACTTTTGCAGCCATTTTTGATATTCGTGAATTGTAGCCTGACTCGAGGGTTAAAAGTTAGTTGCTGGGTGTCTTGCACTTCAAATCAGAAAGCAGAACCAAATTTCTGAACTTGGTTGGAAGCACAAACAAGCTTTTATAAACAATATAGCCAAGCCCCATCACCACTTAAAATTCAATATATTTTGTGAGTTCACAATCAGAAACATTTACTAAGGTTTGTCTATTTTACCTGAAGACAAACAACCTATTCCTGACTTGAAAAATAAGACTATCGATATGGCTGTGTTGTTCTTTCACTTAGCGAAATAGGCGCACCCTGGGATATTGACAGTCGGAGTAAGCACGGCCCTGGCACGGTGAGTTTCAAAGCCCAGCACCAGAGACATAACCTTTAAATCCACGGCCCCAGAATATCTGCTGCAACCATGCCGACCGGTCCCTTCCGACTCTGCCCTGCAGGCACAACACGGAGAGTGGCAGATCTCTAAGAACAAGACATCCAGAGACAGAAAGCACCAGAAATGGGGGGGAAGGAGAGCGTGTGAACTCCCTAACAGAAAAACTTCTCTCTGCAAGCTCTGTGACCATAGCACAAATCCAGGCTGGGCAGAGAATGGATCGCGAGTAGCTCTGAGGAGAAGGACTTGGGAGGTTGGTTGATGAGAAGCTCCACATGAGCCGGCAATGTGCACTCCCAGCCCAGAAAGCCACCTGCATCCTGGGCTGCATCCCCAGCAGCGCGGCCAGCAGGGTGTGGGGAGGGGGGGAATTCTGCCCCTCTGCTCCACTCTGGGGAGACCCCCCTGCAGTGCTGCCTCCAGCTCGGGGGCCACCAACATCAGAATGACATGAACCTGTTGCAGTGGGACCAGAGAAGGCCACGAACACAATCAGAGGGGCTGGAGCCCCTCTGCTGGGAGGACAGGCTGAGAGAGTTGGGGGTGTTCAGCCTGGAGAAGAGAAGGCTCCAGGGACACCTTAGAGCCCCTTCCAGTCGCTAAAGGGGCTACAGAAAAGCTGGGGTTGGACAGAAAAGCCAGGTTGGACAGGACTTGGAGCAACCTGGGCTGGTGGGAGGTGTCCCTCCCTGCCCATGGCAGGGGGGTGGAACTAGATGGTCTTGAAGGTCCCTTCCAGCTCTAACCATTCTAAGATCCTATGATTTCGAAGGCCACCTGAGATACTGGTCAGGTCTGGGGCTTCCTACCTAGAGCTGATTGAGGCCAAGATGAAATGACAGAGAGAAAATGATCTTAATTTGAAAAATATTACACTTTAAAACACTTACGTCACTAGTCTGGGTTAACAGTTCACATGGCAAGGTTAGACCCCAGAGTTTCCCTTTGATACCGATTCAATAATAAAATTAGCAGAGCTTTCTGTCGAGGGAGGTATTCCACTGAGATGGTTTGCATTGTAGAATAAAATCTGCAAGTGGTATGTAATGTAATAACTGATTGGGTTTTTTAATGAATCAAAATAACACGTTTGTTTTCATGCTGCTTCTACTATGATCAGTTACTGTCATCAAGAAGCGTGTTATCAAGTTATTTTCTCACCATCAGGCACTGGCGGATCTTTTAGCAGGCTGGAAAAAGCCCCTTGCCATTCTCTTTTGTTGCAGGCAGGTATGGAAGCAAAAAGCAGTAACATAATTTAAGAGTAGAATATGGATTATCTAACAGCTGCTGCTATTTAGGTATCATTTTCCTGATCACCTCCAGCACTGCCATTACCATAAGTAGATGCTCTATCATCTTCCTTAAATTAATATGAATTTGATCTCAAATAAATGGGGAGTGTTTCAAAGAGTTTTCAGCCTCTGTTGTCAAGCCTTTTATCTGAACCATTAAAAACAAGAGGGGGAAAAAACCCAAATGTGTCATTTAGTACAGGAGAATACAGAAGACAATGATGACTTATCAACACTTTCAGAATATGCATAGATCTAAGACTTGCCTTGCTTTATGTCAGCCATTTTAAGTAAATGGTTTTAAAAAGCTAAATGAAATGAGTTAAACGAAATACAGCACTTCATTTAATCCTGATATAACCCAGAGTGATTTTAACAGCAGTTGTATTCTGATATAAATAATATTTGCACAGGTGCATCAGAGAATCCTGATTAAACAGAATTTCAGAAAAAAATGTTGTCAAATAAAAATAAAAGCTAAAACCTATTGCTAATATAATTCAAGATAAGATATTTATAGAAAGATCAAGTATTTTTGATCACAGGATCATAAGATAGTAAGAAGTACCTCTAATCCAAAAAAAAAAAAAAAAAAGAACTATTAGTACAGGGAAGAGATGTTACAACCAAAATATATATTCTTTATTAAATATTAAATGCTCCAAAATTCCAGAAGGTGAAAGAAAAGGATTTTTGCCTACTAGCAATCACTGAGATATGCCAAATTGGTTAAAACTCAAATAACTCGACCTCAGACTTTGATGGGGTGAAAACACGTTATATGTGTAGTTTCCACAAGAACAAATAGGAATCAGAAAATTAAGCATTATTTCTAGATTGTTAGCACATTGCAGAACAAGGCTGCTCAAATTCTGCCACAGGCTGAAGTATCCTGTCTTAAACCAATAATTGGGCTTCAACTCCTCAGAAGGCTGTATCACTTCATAAATCATTCACTTCCTACCTTTTATCTTTTTCACATTTCTAAAGTAATTTGTAACATTAGACATTTTCGGTATCTATATATGTTCTCTGGCTTTAAAAGTTGCTTTTTAATGTTAGACGGATTGATTTTGAACAGAAAACGTGAATGCATCGCTGGAAGTAAAAGGAAGACACTACAATGGTAACTCCATTCTTTTTGAGACAATCCTCAGAGTTTGCACTTTTTATCCTGTATGGTTTGATAAACATTTTTTTGAGGAAAAAATGCAGAGAGAATCAGAAAAGGAAAAATAAAAATCTACACTTGCATGTCCGATTTCACACATCAGAAATCCCACATGCATTTGAAATGTTGAGTTTCCTAACCTGTAAGTTTAATTTTCTATTGCTGTGCAATTTATTTTTAGTCTATTCCAGTGCTTTAGAGAATTGTGTTGCTCCTTTTCATCTGATTAGAGTTATTCCTAAGTGGCTCTTCGCAAGCATGAAAATCAGAGTGAAAGGGATGAAGTGCATGTCAGCTGAGGAGCCGAGACAGTAAAATATTATGAATTAAAAATTACTTATTCAGAGATAAAGATGCAGACAGGCTTACATCCTTTAAGAGCTCTAGACCTAGGCTTGCATTTTCTTTCTTCTGAATTATTTTCTCATGGTTTTGCTTTCTGCTGTTCTCAAAAGCTGGATAAATTATGAAATTATTATCATGGAAGACTTTATTTTACTCTTTCTTGAATCCATATCGATATCATTAGCAAAGGAAAACCACTGTAATTTGAGAGAGAGCAGCTGACCAGCAACATTAGTTTGTAGACTCAGTCTTCCAAAGCATTTCTTATGACTATTACTATTATAGAAAGAAGCTTCTATTGAATCTTGGTCAGAAGACCAAGACTGAAAGAATGCCAGGTTTTCCAAGACACCCTTGTTCAGAGAGAACACACATTACCAGGCTGTGTGGGAAGCACAGGACTCCATCCTATCGCCCGCTTGCAGACAAAATCAGCTCTCATGTTACCTCTGCTTCCAAATTAGCATTATTATGGAGTGGTGATTCATTCAGAAGCCTTTTCCCAAACTGCTGTTTATCATTGCTGAGAACACAAATGCTTCGCTCAGCAAAGCTAAAGTGTAGAAATTTGCTGAGGTTCATTCTTTAAATTTCCATGACTCGAGACAAAAAGTGGAGTTGATTTACATCCTCAGCTACAGAGAGTTGTCAGAATTAGTTGAATATTACTGCACCAAGCTCCTACGTCAGCTGGGTTTTGTGGACTGGCTTGCCAGCACCTCAGATCTAACTCTTTGCATTGACTTTTTTGTTCCAGTATAGAGTATTTTTCCCACTGTTTGACGGAGGAGAACACAGTTTATGCAAAAATATGGTATGTAGCATATTCCTGATCTTTCTAAGGCACGAAACAGAACACAGTATCTTCGCGGATGATCACTGTGTTGAGTTTTGTCATCTATTCACATTTTTCTTAATTGCAAATTTGCACATGGGAAACATATTTTGTGGCAGAAAATCACTTAGCAAAAGATGAAACTTTTCAGAATCACGTGAGCCATGTAGTTTGTTGGGCAAAACACAGAAGCAAGGCAGAAAAGACTATTTCCGAGGTGAGAGCTTCGGACAGTATCCTTCAAGGCAGGGGGACTTATTGAATAGCGTTTGACCTGTCAGTTTGAGCTCTGGGTACCAGGGTTTGACAATTGGACAACGTTCCTCAAACAGGCACGGACAAACTTCAACGAACACAGTTGGCTGACTGCATGTCCCACATTTAGGACCCTGTTTGGGATTACAAAGACATAACATTAATCTCTTGAGCTTTCTATCCATTTTCAATGGCTGCATTTGTATCCACATCATACCACTTTTTACAATGAGAACCCTACTTACACATGAGGCAATCCTGCACTGTCAATTTATTTTTTTTTTTTAATTTGGTTTGTATTCTCTGTGCCATATTAAGTCTGGCTGTTGCCTGCACTGTTGAGTCGGAACACGTTCCCAAGCTATCAGACTTCTTAGCTCTTTACACAACTGACACAAGAATGTTTGTGATAGCTGTCCTAACAAAAATGTCTTTCTCTTCTTATATATAAAAAATATTTTTATACTGCCTCCATTTAGTCCTTCCAGCTGCAGTAACGTTTTGTCCTTAACTGCTGCTGTTCACACCAGCAGTTTAAGTTGCACGACAAGTTTGTCACAGATATACCAGTACCTTCTATTCAGGGTGAAATCAAGTGGAAGGAACGTTTATCAAAAC
The DNA here is from genome assembly GCF_965231255.1 of Vanellus vanellus. Taxonomy (NCBI): domain Eukaryota; kingdom Metazoa; phylum Chordata; class Aves; order Charadriiformes; family Charadriidae; genus Vanellus; species Vanellus vanellus. The sequence continues at coordinate 2,942,868 of NC_138911.1, read as the reverse complement.
TTATTATCAAAAACCTCGAGGTGCTCATATGGTCAGATAGCATCTCTTATTTTCCGGCTCTTCTGTTTCGTTGAAACCCTCTTCCTTCCAGGGGTTTTCAAAGTTATTTAGTTTACTGAATTCTTCAGAGTTCTAATAATCTCTAAAATGTTTCCATCTATTCTTACAGTTCTCTTTCTAGCTAAATAACTACCAAGACCTGATCCTAACACAACAGGAACAAGTTGTTTAAAAACAATTTTGTTAATTTGGATCATTTGTAAAAGATGGGTAATTAATGAAAGACACTGGATGAAAAGATTTTTTGTTTTCTGTTTTTTTTTCTTCCAGTGCTGACCTTTACATGCATAATTATATGTGACTAGGGAGTGTTTTGAAAGCTGAATACATTCTGTCTATCTATTATGTCCAAACAGCAAATTTGGTAAACCAAAACTCCTGTTCTTCTTCTAGAAGGGCCAGAGCTACAACACACGGGTTCCAGTTTTAGATGAGCTCAGGAACTAATACCTGGATGCAAACTGAGCAAAGCCTCATCAGAGACTTTAAACATGTCTTAAACTGTCCATCTATGTAAATGTAGCCCCTGATTGCCAAAATCAGGTGACCCTGAACTTACAGGAAGAAGGGTGATGGCTGTCTCCAAGTGCTCCAAGTCCAGTGGAGCGAGCTGAGGCACAGGTCTATTCCACAGCAAGTCCTCCATCGGAGTCCTTGGATGTACATGCAAGCTGCGCTCTGCCTGGATGTCAGGTTGAGATGGGTGCACAATTTTTCCCTTTTCTATTCAGGAAAGAAATCCATATATGTGAACACGTGCTCCGTCATCTCTGGGCGTGATGATTTGGGGATGGAGACTTCAAGACTCAACATATTACATTTCTGTTCCATGCAAAAGAATGCTAAAATTTAATTTTTCTAGCTGGCATCCTTCTCACAAAAGGTTAAACAGGACATGTTTGAAATTAACTATAAGGTACGTAAAAGGATATGCTGGGGAAATTCAGTTTTTCAGAACTTCAGGCAGCCTACGTATGTCCATACAGGACACAGCCAAGGCTGCAACTTGTGCTCTGGCGTGTAACCGTCCATCCTGTTCCTCTGCTAGTGGGTCCCTGGCACAACTTCCACTTACGCCAACTACTATTCTTCCACACAGCACCCAGATATATTTCAGTGGACAAAAACTGTTGGTGGCTGTTCTGAAAGGCAGCATGGAGAAAGCAACCTTGATGTGACAGGCAAGGGGAAGAAAACTCAGGTGTGCCAAGCCACTTGCCCGCAGAGGACAGAACAGCTACCGACCACTCATCAGATGGAGCTCCTCAGCATACAGCAAGGCAAATTTTTTTTTTGCAAGAAGGCAAATCAATTTTCTACCAGCCTGGCTGACTAGATTGCCTGGGAAGGTGGTGTGCTAATTATAAAAAGGGATGGTGAAAATGAGGAACAACTCGGTTTTTATTGAATGCACAGGGTGTTAAAATCTAAGAATGTAGAATAAAGAAAATTCTATACTTCAGAAATAGCAGTCTGTGTAGCAAAGTATTAATTTTATCAACACAACTTCAACTTGTTTGGTAACTTCTGAAATCTAGAGGGAATGTTGGATAAGGAATGCTGCAATTTCTGCTTACACATCTGTGTGCAATGGCATAGGTAAAAAGAGAGGAGCAAGGGAACTATAGTCTACTGGATAATCTGTCCTTGTATTTTCAAGCTCCTGGAAACTCCGGAGTAAGCGAACGTTTAAATTCAGACATGTTGGAAGAGAAATCCCGGGTTCGATGCGAGGTGGCGTCTGCTCCGAGCACGAGTGACACTAGAGGTCAGCATGGGCGCAGCGACACGAGCGCTGTAGCCCGGGCCGGGAACCGGCTTTGCAAGTGCTGCAGCCACAGGACTGAGCAGACCTCCGAGTTTGCAAATTGGAATTCTTTCACGGACAAATGAGCTCTTGAACAACTGCTAACAGGCGTTCAAGCCACGTGCCCAGATTAGGTGTAGTCTGAAATAAACTCCCAGGAATCATACGGCAACTACAACTACTAATAATGCGTACCCCAACGCCACAGGATAGGGAAATGCACGGAGGATGCTACTGAATGAAAACTCACTCCAAAGACAATATTAAAGATAAGCACGGAACTCAAGGAAAGGTGCACCGAGGAGGCCAAGAGTTGAAAGGCAGCAAGAAATACTAAAAGACATGCCGAGTCTGCCTTCATTTCGTATCATCTGTCAAATCTAAGAGTTCTTCAGGCACATTAGGGAGGAAGGAATAACAACCGGTAAAGACAAAATGCAGTTAAAGATAACTTCTAGCTTGAAAACAGAATGAATACTTCACCTCAGTTATGAACAATCAGATAATCTGTATCTCTGAATTCTGAAGGACACAGAGTATAAAATCACAAGTCTAACAGAAAGTATTTTTGTAGTAAATCTCTCCAGTCGGAGTAACACCCTATGATGGAAGAAAAGCAAATAGAAATACCTAAACTTAAGCAGGAGAAAGAAAACTCTGTCTTCCCATTGGTGGGGCAGCTGATTTTAGGGACGACAGATTCTTCTGTACTCCATTTCCCATTGGAAAGTATTAGGTCACAATTCTTACTATTTTAAGAAGGATAATGAATTTTAAGGGGAGAATAAACTGGTAAAAGGAAGAGCCTTGCTTTTTTTTATACGTAGGAAAATGAAACAAAGCTTTGTCACACTGTTTTCTCAGTGGATGCAAACTGCTGCTGCCAGAGATCCAAGACGACCAGTGACTCTCTGCAGCACCAAGAGCACTTAGCTAAGAAATCCTGTTAAGATATCTATTAACCCAAGATAGAGCCTCACATTTGCATAAATTTCAGTTAACTTGTATTTTATACGAATGAAGCTTCTCTAGCACAGCACTTTCTTCAACCTACCCTGAACATGTTAGCAAAAAACCACAGTATATTTTCACATATTTAGGAATACAAAGACATTTAAGAATGGAATTGGTTCGTTGCTGAATCACATAGGAAAACTGTCAATGCAGAAAGAAGAAATATATAACATTTTATTCTGTGTTTGTACAAGGAAAACCCAAGATGTTGTATCAATCTCACCTGAAGGAATACTTTCACTCTAAGAATGACTCTGGAGAATGTTAAAAACTGGCTACTAAGGCGAGACTTTTTAAAATGAGATGGTACAATGGTTTTGTGTCTAAGATGTTTTTAAAAGCAGGCAGAAGAACTGAGCAGAATACTGATAATTATTTTCTTTGTCGTTGTTCTTTTTTCATTAGATCTCAAAATGTCAAGGAAACTTCTTAAGACTGAAAGGCAGCAGGTCCTGTGCCAGTGCTATTAAAGGGCAAATGAGACAACCTGGATAATTAAAAGCCTATAAGCCTGGCATCAATCCTAGCAAAATAATGGAATAATTCCTACAAGTCTCAATTAATGAAGGATTAAAGAAGGGATATAGAATTAATGCCCGTCAACATGATTTTTTTTTGGAAAACAGAAGTTGCCAAGCTAGCATGATATCTTTGAAGAGATCACAGGAACCAGGTGCTGTTCTGAACTGCCTATTCCAGAGAACAGTTGGGATGGCAATGAAGTTCCCTGAAAATTGAACTTGTCTTAGAAGTGAGATTATACATCAGCATGACATGAAACACCTGCCCGCCAGTTTTACTGGGCATGTAGTGTTTAATTGTGGTTTGTTTTTTCCAAGAACTATTCCTCTTTCTTTCATTCATGGCATGCAAATGACAAGCTACTATTAAACACAATTATTCAAACTTAATAGCAAAGGGAAGCTCTTTGAAGAAATGTTCCTAAATCTCATTTGTAGGAAAGAACTGTTACTGTGGTGCTGGTCTGAAAAAGGCTGAGTTTGAGATTCATTTCCCACACATTAAGATGATCTACTTTCTAAATCATTATCATAAGAAGTTCTGCTGCTTTGCAAAGTCTGTGATGCAAATTCTTGCAACTCGCCCAAGTTTGCGATGTTTCTCAGCTGATGTTCTTTCAGCGATCCCAGCAGACCTAATTTAATTTCTAATCATCGTTTCACCATGCTTAACACATTTTTCTAAATTACTTTTGCATTTGTACTCAGAGGGAGTACTGGCTGATTTTTGCTTATAAAGCTCTCCTCTTTCATTTCCATTGTTTCCTGTGCAAAGGGAACGAAGCTAACTGCATAGAGCAATTCAGTGATCAGCTGCTTTCACTCCATACCATTTTTCTATAATAATATGGCACATACTGTGGATTTCATGTATTTCATACTCACAGCTCCAACCTCTATTGCATTACACAGAGAAGCACTGTACCTCGTTGTGTCTTCTGGCTGCAGGGCATTTTTCAAGACAGGCCAGCAACACATGTGAGTGCACAAGTTCCAAGGTATAGAAAATTTGCCCATTTTGCACTTATTTAATTATATTTTCATCTTTTTTAGAGTAGAAGAATGGTATATTTAAAGTCTTTAGCTATGTTAACATTATTATTCACACTATACTATAAGCAAATAGGAAAACAATCAGAAAGACAATAGTATGTAATAGGTAAAATTACAGTAAATTCTTTGGTGTTTTGCCAGACACATAACATAAGTTTTCATACTTTCATGTCAGACAAATTGTTAAGATGTTTCCGTTTATATTCTTTTAACATTTCCAGCTTTGGTAATCCTTTTGCTATTCTTGTAACAATTTTTTTCTCAATTTTCATTTTGCTTTGAACGAGCAAAGAAATTTTTGCTGAAAAAAAATCTTGCCAAGATTTTGAAGATCTTTACGGATTTGTGACAAACAGGTTTAGCTACCTTCTCTTTAACACCACTAAAGAAGATGCAAAATTCCTTTCGTATTTTAGAACGTCACTTAATGCCCCTCCCCAGAATTTTCTTCAGATTTGGAGACAAATGCACAACTCAAATTTAATGCAGAGTTGCCACGACAGGCTCAAGAAAGGTGTTTCTGATGACTGACTTACATAGACTACAAAGTCTTTCAGTCAAGTGCCCACAAGGTTTTACTGAAGGATCTTCAGGACAGTTCACACATGGCTCTTGACCGGCTCGTGTTGCACACTGACTGAATGTATTCATCTTCCATAGTGTTTCCCAACAAATGAAATCACACTAGAATTGCAACTTGTTATCCTCTTTGTACATCTAGTATGTGAGAACTGCACTGCTCCTAGATTGCCAGTTCCAACCTCAATCTTCCTCTGGTTTAATACTCCTCCTTCTTTAAATTCTGATTTGTTCTTAAGCCTTTTGAAGAGCTACACAACAATGCCCTCTCTGTTCTCAGAGCCTAAATCCATTCTCTCCAAATATTAGATCTGGTTTTTCCTCCTCCTCTTTTTCTCTCTCAAAAGGGAAATAGAAAGGGAAATATAACCTTTTCCCACAGTGTTTAGTTATCTAGAGCAGCGTCTCCCATTCGTTTAAAGTTTTCATATTACAAAAGCTAACTTTTTGCCTCCTCTTCTGCTCATCCCTTAAACTCCATTTAATCTTACCACAGCTTCCATTATAACCAACAAAATTAAAATACTTATCAAATATTATAAATATTTCTAAATCCTGACTACTCTGGCGCTATTATCTTGTCCAGTGCATTCTATTCCATTCTATCATGTCTATACAGTGGGTATATATAAAAAAAAGAAAAGTATACCTGTGCAGTTTATAATGGCATACACAAAAGAATAATGTTTGTGAATCAATGGTACGATGCATAAATTAGTGTATTGTCTGTGCAAGGCCAAAAGTTCTTAATCAATACATCACAGATCCAAAACACATCAATAGTGAATTTAAAACTGCATACGCTCCTGGAGAACATTAATTATATTCTCAGAGCTCATTTATAATGAGCTTTTAATTAGAGAGGATGTCCTCATATCTTAATTCTTAAAAGCAGAGAAATTATGAGATGGTAGGTAATTCTTAAAATAACATGCTTCAATGTACATTTCTTTTTCTTTTATTATACCAGAAGTGTAAAGACTCCTTGCCTAAAGTCACTTGTGTTTTACTTACTTATGGCAGCACAAGCATATGAGGAAGGAGGATTCTATTTCCTTTGTCATCAGTAAGGATGTATATGGGACATCCCACGAATGGATACCTCCTCTAAAATTTAGTAAAAGGTCAACAGAGAGCACTTTATTGCTATGAACAAGAGCTAAATACGTTTTATGACTACCTCAGATTGGGAGACAACTGACCAGTTTTCTTCCATTATTTAATTGTTTAATTAGCCATTTTCCCATACTGTAAGAAAATAAACCATATCATAATGCTTTACAAAATGTCTGCATACACTTCTGTGTAAAAGCTTTTGCAGTGCTTCACAGCATAGTCCCTCATGAGAAAGACCGTTTGCTTGGACAGCATCCAGTAAAATCTGATCAATAAACCCATCTTTATTTTTTAATTCCGCAGCTCAGCTTTATTTAATTCCCCTGTTTCTAGTATTGCACAAACGCCCTGCTGTGTAACACATTACCGTCTAGGCTGCCGCCCTGCTCGGACAGACACACGGCATTTGTCATTGTTAGGATTCAACAGGAACTTGATCTGATTACCTGGTTTGCTTTCATTTGGTTTACACTGAACTTCTTCAACGCATTCTGCAGGAAACCATCCAATATGTCCCCGGGTGCTGCCTTCCCAGAATCCACCTTCACCAATGCTTAAAACTAAATACAGAGAGACATAGGAAGCGTCAGACTTTATCTTCTCATGTAAATACCAAGATTAGTTACATAACACGTTCAGCAATAATTGAATATCATGTTGGTAAAAGCAAACATTGTACAATAACTCAAATGGTGGTACCCCCAAAATGGGAACAGAGTAACCTTTAAATGCAACCCTCCCTGCTCAGGCTTTGGAACCTCTTCCCAAATTTATTTCTGTCACAAGTTTCTTTGGCCGTCACATAATTCTATCCATTTTCAGTTTTCTCATTGCTGCTTTTATCAAGCATAAAAATATGGTCATACTAAGTCTAAAAAAATTTGTCTTGCCTGTTCAAATTAAGCTGAAGTGCTGAACCCACTGTAAAGCTGAACCCACATTGAAATCAGGTTTTAATAATACATATTTTGATATCTCAAATGTTTTCTACTTCCTAAGGAAACATGCTATTTTATTTAGTGGGTAGCTCCTGAGATTTGTAATGTAGGTCGAGTAATATGATTTAATGGTTTGAGTACACAGCAAACACTTGAATATCCCATAGGTGCACTACACAATGTAGATGCCTTCTGAAACATTTCAGTGACTTTTCTCAGTAGAAGATAACAACAACAGGGAGGAGAATGATTTACCAATAGGAGAAAAAAGCTTTATCCTGTAGTTCAAATTATCTCGATATTAATCTCAGGACTCAACAACGACTGTGACAAAAGACTGCAGAACAGCGATTTTACAAGTAAACAAGTGGAGATGAATTACAATAATGAAAGGATCCTAAATACTTTCCAAGTATTATGTTTAAATTAATTTTATAGAAGTTCATACAAATCACTGTATGTTTAATGTATATTAAAAGACCATGAATGTACTATTAAAAATATACTGTGCATTAATATTGGGTCAAAGATGATATTACAGATTAGCAAAAACACGGTTAGCTCTTCTAAATCGGTTGACTGGGAATGTGGCTCCGGCATACAACACAGGTCCTCAGAGTCCCTCTGTGCAAAACTCAATGGTGGGTGGAGAGGGCCCTGAGCTACCAAAAATAAGCCCGCGGAAGTCGAAGCAGCACAGCTCCATTAGCTGTGTACTAGCTAAGCCAGCCAAGCTAACTGGCCCTGCTGAAAATCAAGGCTAATTAGCCCAAAGCACATCTCCTTGCTAACGTATGCATATGGTTTCCGAGACCTAGGATAATATCTCTGCAGGGTATTTCAGTGTGGCAGGGATATTAACTTGCTGAGAGCTACTCTGATGATCTCCAACACAAGCGCTCTTTGCACTGTTAAACCATCCCTTATCAGGCTTTAAAATCATAGTCCCTGAGCCTGACTGCAATTGAATTCTCTATCAGTGGAACTGCCATGACTCAATGGCATTGAACTTGGATTTGATTTGCTCTAAGTAAGATGAAAATCAAATCAATGATAGGCAAAAAAAAAAAACAAAACAACCTTCGTAATTCTAAAGAGGTGGTAAGAAGTCTGTAAAACACAAGGATCTGTAAAACTGCATTTGAAATTAAATGTTTACCTAATTTTTCATTAATGTAATCCTAAACTATTTGTGGTATTACTTATGGAGGATGGATATCTATTAACAGAGAGATTTTACAGAAAAACATTTTTAAACGTGTTGATTTTAAGTCTTTTAATGTAGTAAATTCAGAGACACAGATTTAATGAACTGCGTATTTATACGTCACTGTCAATAACATTAACATATTAAGCCCCACGAAATAGATCCATTAAGGCAAAATCCTACACCTGGATGGGTCCCAAATGCCCAATTTATCAAGTACCTTTCTAACATATGTGAGGAAACCTATACCTACCCAGGTGGTTATGGGATAATGGGGGAGAGCACTGGCCTTGGAAGACACCAACAACTCTACAGTGACACTTAAGCTGAATAAAACCTTTTTAGCATGCCTTCTCTTTTAGTTACCTAACACCTACTGATACCATTAACATAAGCAGAAAATATTTCATCTCTACATTTAAATACAAGAAGAAACCAGATCTGTGCTTTCATTGTATTAATAAAATAAATAATACATTAATAGAAATACTATAAATATAAATTTGGGGCACAATTAATGAAAAAATATGTTGATAAATTCCAGTTGTTCTGAAAATGTTTAAAACCTGCGCACATTAACACAAAGTCAATCTGAAAATTCAATGTTACGTAGAACAGAAGCCTATTCATTCATCCACTATATACTGGGTATTCATCAGCTACCAATGTATTTTTAACAATGTAACCTCTGTTCACATAAGAATGGAGTGCATTTCTTATAAGGAGATAAGGAAGCAGGAAACCTTAATTAATAACATATACAGATGTCATAATTATTGTGGGATCCTACTGTACATTGATCTAACTTCAAATCATAAAAGTGAGTGTAGGACTCCAGCTGAAATACATTTCGCAATGTGAGACACTGAAAGATTCCTCTTGCAAGAAATTAGGTTTTCTGAGAAGAGTTTTCAGCACTGAATCTCAGTCCGGATTTCACTCCACAAACTGGCCAGATAGGGAGAACAAAAACTACCGAGAGATTGGGAAAGACTTCCCTAATTCGGTATTTTATTAATCTGTCAGATCTGCCATTTTGACACTCCAAATTACATGGATATTTCCATCTCCAAAAAGCATTTGTACTGTAAGAAGGAAGTTGAGTATTTCACACCCATAATTTCATATGTTTATGGTAGTAGCAGCTGATAAGACATCCAAATCAAGATGGAAAAAGAAATCCACCTTGGAAGTCTATCTGTGAGTGCAAGGAGAAAAGTGGTTACTACAGAGCAAAACCAGTCCCACTTTAGACCATTGTTGCATGAATTATTAAATATCAGCAATTACTAATAGCAAGAGCAAAGCAAAAATACAAATAGTCCTCCCTGAAGATATAATGTCTATGGAAAAGAGATAGAAGGAGACATGAGGCGGTACCAGAATGCAGCCAGCCCTCACAATTCTGGTTCAAGCCTGTCTAGAGATTACATCTACAAACAAAACAACAGTACCTGTGGACTTAATATCGAGGATAAACATCATTATGAGTGCCAAGAAAGGGAGGAAAAGCCTGATGGAACTGCAAGAGATAGAATCATAGACTGGTTTGGGTTGGAAGGGACCTTAAAGCTCATCTAGTTCCACCCCCCTGCCCTGGGCAGGGACACCTCCCCCCAGCCCAGGTTGCTCCAAGCCCCGTCCAACCCGGCCTTGAACACCTCCAGGGATGGGGCAGCCACAGCTTCTCTGGGCAACCTGCGCCGGGGGCTCACCGCCCGCACAGGGAAAGATTTCTTCCTGATATCGATTCTAAATCTACCCGCTGATGACACAAGAGGCAAAGCAGGGGCAGTCAGGGATACGGCTGACGTGCAGAGACAGAGCCAAATTGTTGGTGAGATGGAGGATAGGCACATATGGCCTAATACTCAAAATGCAGAAGTTGAGATCTAGATGGTTCTGCACTACCAGAAAACTTGAAATAATCTTTCAAAGATATCTCAGGTGGTGCCATTAATAAGGAATTCTGCAGCAGGAGCCAAAGCCATAATACATATCTATAAAAATGAGCAACACTTCATGTATTCCAGTGGGGGTAACTGGGAACTTAAAGGATAAATCAAAAAATACAATTTATCTCTTGTACCCATGAATGCTTTTTCAGAAAGAGGCCTTAATTTCTGTCTTTTCCCTCTCACAATAGTGCTTAAGAGACACGTTGTAATAGATAATTTGGTACCAGCAAGAGATTTTCTAATCAACATTTTCCCTTCTGAAGGACATAACAATGGTAAATCAAAGGATAACTTTCCCAAAATTAATAATTAAGCTTTATCGTTTCAAGTGCTTTTTCCTTTTGCTTTTAGTAAAAACAAAAGATATGGTTGCTATGGCAAGAGCAGGCCAGAGTCTCTTTACACACAACAAAAAGAATCTGATGTTATAAGAGTAAAATTAAGGTTCTAGTAACATCATGAATCCTGGTATGTCTTTTGCACAACAAAAGTATAGTTTATAACAAGAATTATGTTCAATTATATGAAGAAAACTGCAAATCAAAATTGGACAAATACCAAACAACTGAATAATAGGAAAACAAGCATAGGCAGGTGCCAATCTAGATCTTGTATTTTAATGTCTCTAAAATATTATGCTTAATATTAGCCAGATTCTGCTTAGCCGAAGTCCAGAGAAAAACACAAGAAAATTACATATAGTGCCAATCGAGCATAGGATGTTTTGTCTCTTGCAACTTCTGCAAGTTTATTGAAGATGTCTATATTGTAATTAATACTAATATAACATACTCATCTCAAACAGCTTAATTACACAATATATTATTAAAAAATCACTTTAATCAAAACAACAAAGAAGTTTTATTCTTGCACATTACAGGTCCTTCATTATGCCACAATGAAGAAATGGAGTATAGTTTTCCATCAAATGATGGTGCATACAGGTATCCTTATTTGCAAAAATGTCAATGCAATTTACAGCCAAATTCAGGCCATTGTCTTTATAGCTGCTACAGGATATATCTGAAATGTCTTTGTAATATCGACAATCAATTTTTGGTCTTTGTATGAACTGCATTCTTCTTTCCTGGGGAAAAATAATTACAGGGATTGGGAATGACAGATCATCTTCTGGAAAAAGAAGAACACTTCTACAACCAGGAGAAAAAAGAAAAATTAACAGAATGGCCACAAAGTACAAAGTAAAGTTGAAAATCCATTGGAAAAACCTAGCAGCTGAACTAGCCTACGCTGGTGTAAGAACTAACAGAGCTAAAAGTTATATCTGCTAATCAAGAACGCCTGATGATCTCGATACTGTGAGTGAGTGTGGAATTAGAGTAGAAAGAGCAGAAAGCAGAAAATTTCATCATTTCATTCTTAACCTGAAAGGGCTGCTGAAAGTGTACCTTCCATTCAAACTGCAGCACGAATATGTTACTTACCTTGATTCCATTGTTTTGTAATTGATAACAAATGCTATTTACCTAATGAAATACAAAGGGGTTTCACCTGAATTTTAGCTAAGCGAGGTTCAGTGCAAATCCAAACTCTGGGTTTGTGTCTTGATGTAACAATCTTCTGGATTTGCTTTTCTAATATAAAGTAGATTTTTAATTTCCAGTAGAGAGAGACCTGACTTCTTTCTCTCAGAAATACTTAATATTATAATTTAGGCTTTTTCTCTGTTACCTGTTGTCAGATGTAAATTTTCAGAATGACTTGCCTTTTGGAAGGAGAGCTTCCAAATGACAGATATTCTACGCAACAATACCTGTTTCAATGATAAAAACAATTTTGCTTAAAACAGACCCTAAAATGGTTACAACTTCAAAATGTATGTTCCTAATCTTGAGTTGTAAGGGCAGGTTACTTCCTAAGTATATATATCAATGTAAACAAAAATTCAACGCTCGATCCATTTTTGCATACAACCAGGTAAATCAAAAACCAAATTAAGAGCCAAGTGCTGTGCAGAGTGACAGTTCTCTGCATCTGAAGCGTAACTTGACTCAGACTTAACACACAACAGAAATGAAGATCAGCACAAGTCACAACTTAATCTTGCTCTCTTGTAAAGAGAGATATTTTTCTTAAAATCTGTGGGGTTTTAGTTTAAATTTTACTCTATTTCTTTATTTACCCCTACTTGCTCCGGATAGATACCCCCCTTGTGATTAACGTGATTAACGATGAACAGGATCTGTCTGCTGTGCCTTATGCGCAGACTGTTTTTGGCTTTCAAATACTTAATCAAGAGAGAGTGACGGAACTTGAGATCAGTACAACAGGACTGGAAAGGAAGTCATCGTCTATCGCCCTGATGACAACCACATTAAGGCCTCCAGCATGCAAACAAGTGACTGTGCCCCAGCTGCCACGTAGAAAATGTTCTTGTGCAGTCCACGTACAATCTGGAAGGAAAGCCTTCTGTATCTGCAGTTAACGATTTTGTATAATTGACCTGAGCAGTCAGACTGGACTGCAGCTCCACAGACATTTCTTTTAGTGGAGAAGGAAATCCAGCAGTTTTTTCCCATCTTGGGCTGCAGGACCTCACAGAGAAACCAAATGAGGGAAACAACATGGACAGAAAACATTCTTCATTTCTTAAACTTGCATTTAACTTCCAGTTTTGCCTCCACAACAAAAGTGTGATCCAACTGTGGCTTCAAGGAGTTTACCTTTCTGTAATCCAAATGACTCTGCTGGTTTAGCTGAAAAGCTACCTTACCTACCCGTAATTCAGTACTTCATCATCTGACTTCTCCTAGCAGTCTAACTGCCATACCTTGAGCATACTGCACATCTCCTGCTTGTGTCCCATCACAACATCTGCAAGCAGATGGCAAGACTGAGGAGCCTGAGCTTCAAGTTTTGGATGCACATTACAGCACCCAAACCACCCAATCATTATGACCACAATCAGTGTTTCGCTAGATCCTGCTAAAAAGCAGCTTTTTATGGGAAACATAACAGGAACAAAGGAAACAAACAGTGCAAACAAGTAATGTTCAGGAAAAGGACCCTGGGATGAGAAGATGACGGTGACTATTAACAGAGCAACCACTCACTACATCAAAATCTACAAATACAATAATCTGCACATAATCCTCTAAATCTAAGGAAATAGGGCTCAACTGAAATAGAACTGAATGAGCTGCGTTGTTCAAGATTTGGCCCTGTATTATTTCTTTTCATCCTTTTTTTAACCTTTGCCAACAACTTCCTATGACAATCATCTTTTTCCTGTTATTTGGGGAAGTGAAGTTTGGGGAAAGTAAAGGAAAGAGAGAAACAGCATAAGAAACAGAAAACATAAGAACATAAGAAATCCAAATCTAGGGTAGAAAAACCTATCTGTTCGTAACATTGCTCACCACCTCTGTTGAGGAAGGTGTGGACAGAGTCAAGTTTGCTCTTCACAGCGATGCCCAAACTAGAGGTCAGGGGAATGCGGAGTAAAGAGCATTAATCTGTGAAGAGCTCCCAAAGCAGCTCAGATCTGGAGCCTGTACTGCTGTGTCGGACTATGCTAGTGTGCTCATGTGCGATTCACTGCTCCTCCCGGTCTTCTGGTACTCCCTGTCTCCTGAATATTTGGGGCCAGTTACTGACTGCCGAAGGAAGGCTGGCTTTAAGCAGTCAACAGCTAAGACGACGGGGTTTTGTGGATGGTCTTCCGTCCTAATCATTTTCTCGCAGCCTTGACAGCAAAGTGAGCAAGAGCAAGACCATGTCTTTGTTACAACACTTTGATATATATTTGATATATATTCTACTCTTCAGATATGAGCAACCTGAAGAAATTAGTTAGGTCATTATCTGTGACGAGTCATAATTATTTGTGTTAGTAATTTAAATCAAACCGATCAAGTCAGGAGACAGTAAGGAAGCAAAACAGACCAATGAATCTGGGTAAGATTAATATTCCACTTCACATTAACTTCATCCTTCATATAAAAGAATAGCAAAACAACGCTTGGACAAACCTCTTAGGTTAAATTTTGCTGCCGTACTTATTCACACAAGGTACAAAATGCTCTTGAAGAAAGAAAATAGCATTTCTGAGGCTCTTCCCTTTCCAGTATTTTATTTACTAATCTAACAAGTGCAAAAGCCCGGGAGACCAACTTTCCTTCTGCCCACAAGCACTGACTGTTGGCAATATCTTCAAGAACAGCAGGGGTTTAATAATCTTTCTTTTTCAAAATGACTTACAAGTAGATTTTCACAAGAAATGAAAATGTTAGCAATATATTTGGATTGCCCTACTGGCTGAGATCGCACTGAAATAAAGGTAGTGTTGCAAGGGTCAATATTTCTAATCCTGAGAACTACTGACTTTCTGCCCAGAACAGATGCTTGACTCACTACTACTGAATTACTACTGTTTCTCTGACCCCAGAGAATGTAGCTGAGAACAGACCTTGGTTGTGGTAAACTTCTCAGATGCGCAGGCTGTGCCTGCACAGGAGGCATCTCGGAAGGTTCATGAAAAAGCCTGTTGGAGCATATTTGAGATACTGAAATAACTCCCCACTTTTCTAGATACTAGGCATTAGAAAATTTGTTTAATCACGGTAAGAGTGCAATGTGCACTCGCAGCCCAGAAAGCTATCCGCATCCCGGGCTGCATCCCCAGCAGCGTGGCCAGCGGGGCGAGGGAGGGGATACTGCCCCTCTCCTCCACTCTGGGGAGACCCCCCTGCAGTGCTGCCTCCAGCTTGGGGGCCACCAACGTCAGAAGGACATGGAACTGTTGCAGTTAGGCCAGAGGAGGCCACAAAGATGCTGCGAGGGCTGGAGCCCCTCTGCTGGGAGGACAGGCTGAGAGAGTTGGGGGTGTTCAGCCTGGAGAAGAGAAGGCTCCGGGGAGACCTTATCGTGGCCTTCCAATCCCTAAAGGGGGCCTACAGGAAAGCTGGGGAAGGACTCTTTACAAGGGAGTGGAGCAACAGAACGAGAGGAAACAGTTTTAAAATGAAAGAGGGGAGATTTACACTAGATATTGGGAAGAAATTCTTTCCAGTGAGGGTGGTGAGGCACTCGCCCAGGTTGCCCAGAGGAGCTGTGGCTGCCCCAGCCCTGGAGGTGTTCAAGGCCAGGTTGGACGGGGATTGGAGCAACCTGGGCTGGGGGGAAGTGTCCCTGCCCAGGGCAGGGGGGTGGAACTAGATGAGCTTTAAGGTCCCTTCCAACCCAAACCATTCTGTGATTCTATGAAACCGAGCATTTTCCAGAACTAGCCTTGTATTCTGTTTGCCTTCCAGGTGAAAAAGAGGAGACAGTAATATCAGGGCAGGCAAGAAAAATAAGAGAGGAAAGTAAAAATTTACAGTTGGAAGCCACCCATGGACAAACTATACTATGATCTGGTACCTGTAAATTGCAAAAAAAAATTGGAAAAACAAAAGTGTGAGCCAGGGTGAGACTTCAAAACTCTCTAAGTATCTGAATCGGACAACCATGTGGGTTTTTTTCTTTCTAGGTCAGTGAGGAATAATTCATACACATTTCAGGTATGTTTTAATATAACATAGATTACGAATACAATTTTGGTTGTTTTGTTTCTAAGTGACCAAAGATTGTCTGCACCATGTTGTTTGGTACCCGAAACTCATATCTGTTACCTTTCCAACAAGGTGTTCTGGTACAGACTTGAATCACAGGTAACCTTCTCGGGGATGCAGAGATACTTCTGTATTGCTTGAGCTTCATGACACAGAAAACTGCTCATTCTTTGCTCGCAAAGAACTTCGGAGCATCGCATTCTCTTCATACCTCTGAGTTCGGTTATAAAAGAGGCCATTTGATTTCCAGTTTAAGAATTACATTGAGCAATGCAGAAGCTGATTAATATACATTTTACAGATACTTTACATTATATATATGTGTGTGTTTGGAATATGGCAGATTTACTGCTATGGACTTTTAGATATAAAATGAAGAAAGAAACAAATTATGTTAAAAATGTTTCAATGAGGAATGAAGCTAGCTCTTTTTCATTTATGTTTTCAGTAAGATGAGGGCTGTTCTTGTACAAATAAAGATATCAGATTTATTTTTACAACTGCCATGGCCCTTCTCTCATGAGTGGCAGACACACAAATGATGTCAGTATGAATGACTAACAACTAAAAATAAAGCAGATATTTTTGTACAGGCTATGTAATATTCTATTAATACAAGACCATTTTGTTTAGTTTACATTTGCTTTGGACCTTGCCCATTCACAGCTTTCTCTGAGCAGTTTCGTTGTATCGTATACTGTGAACTATTGTCACTCATGCACTTCTAGTGGGTTGAGAAAGAAAAAAAAATCTGCCTCATTTTCATCTGATGAAAGGACTTTTCATCAAGAATTTAGGACCTCACCCCTCTCCGTGACCCTTCTAATTCTACCATGTTAAAAAAGAAAATCCATAAAAACATTTCCCCACTAATCCCCTTCTCTAATATGTTGCTCTGGGTTTTTATCCCTGTAATAAATGCCTCGCTACATCCTTACTGTGATTAGTCTCATGGGATGTACATGTGATGAGCGTCTCCCCAGGGTCAGACTGAACACGGGTCAGAATCCCACAGCAAATGCCAACGCACGTTTGAATCCCCCAAAATGATCCAAGAAGCCAGTACTTCAGCACCCCTGTTTTACACAGAACACTGCAGCTACCAAGCTGGCAGAGGAGAGGGACTAGGACAAAGCTTTTTTATTTTTTAAATGTGAGGCCAAGGTGTTTCCAAAGTGAAGAAAAACTGAATTCCATGGGGAATTAACGTTGTTTCATTTCCTCCAAGCACTGCACACAGTGAGTCGCTAAACCCCAAACAGGCATGAGGACTCCCAGAAAATCAAAACCTCAGTGCTGAAGTGCTGACTGGATCACGGTCTTGCTAAGCAAGTCTCTAAAAGACAGAAAATACATCCGGAACCAAGTGGAATTTCTGCTCAGAAGGAGAAAAAATTCAGGACCTCCTTATAGCCAGTGGTTCTGGCACTCGCACAGCACACAAGAAGTACTGAGGACTGTAAGAGCTCTACTGCCCGTGCTTTTGGATGATGGAGAGGGAGCCTATCAATCTCTCACATTGGAGTAATTTTATTTATTCTTCATAAATAATTACATTTTGACTGGAACAGGGACGTGAATCCCGATTTAATTGAACCTGGATTTTTGTCACATACACTAAGTTTGAATGGCTTCCTCAACACTGGTACACAACTGAGGCCTTTTTGAAGCATCACTGCCTTTTTACCTGGACTTTTCGTTCTCTACATGACCTTGTTTTGTTCATTCTGACATATTTTTTGTGACAACTGAGGAACCATTGACATGGTAACACGAAATGAGGTTTGATCTCGTTCTGGAAGTTTTTCCTTTGACTAGCAACGGGAGCCTGTCATACGGTGTTCCAGCCTTGCCATGCAAACAGCCTTAGATTACGCTCCACAAGGTTTGATCCTAAGTAGTAACACTGACAATCTCTCTGTACACTTCTTTTTTCAAACTTTTTTCTAAAAGCAGACTGACATGTATAAAAATCTCACTAGACTTTACCGCATCAAAGTTCTATAAAATGCTCTAAAACAAGTGCGCCTGCAAATGCTAGACCTCTGCCAGATTTTAATTCGATGTGCAAATCAGGTACTTGAAGCCGAAAAAATAATCCCTGCAGGGATGATTTGATGCTGGATGGGTATGTCCCCCTTTTTCTAACAGTAATAATTAATTTATAGTCAGTTCCAATAAACATGGATTTCCCCCATAAGTGAAGATGCAAAACTCAAGGTCCGGACACAATCTCATTTTCTATTTCAGCATTTTGACACTCATTGGTTAGTGTCCCCCACAAAAATCCTTGGTGTCAAGTTTAGATCATACTACTGTAAGAAGATTTGAAAAGTGGACAAATTTCTTCTTGTATCGTTTTCCAGTTACTGTCAAAATAACTCAGTACCCAGGGCTCCTGAACTATTTTTTTTTTTAAATATTAAACTCTTCATTGAAATTTAAATCTCTTCTTGGGATATTTTTGCATATAATAGTCTCAAACTCTAATGTAAACAAGCATAACGAACGCCCCTACAAAATTCAGCATCCCAAGCAACCTGTTGCACTGTTTCTGCTTTTGCCAGGGAACACATTTGCTGCCTGGTCTTTCTCCAGAACTGCCTGGAGCCTCCAGTGTTTTATTCTGATGACAAGAATCTATGTCAATCTTACATCCTCTACATACTACCAAAAATATCGCTACATCTTTAAATCCAACAAGTCAATTGAACACAATTGTGTAGGGATACAATGTCCCCCAAAGGAGAGATGATGGTAATCAACCATACTCATTCTGTATCTGTTGGCACCTCCTACATCTCTGTAAACACACTCAGTGTAGAAAGTTATTTAGTACCACCCATTCCCCCCAAAATTTCATCCTTTGTAGGTACGGCAATTCTTCCTGGCATTGTTACATTTTCTGAGATTAATAAGCAAAGAGTTCTGGGGTGTGCTTAAGTCTTGCTTTTTTTTAATCTTTTTTTTTTACGCTATAAGCAACATTTTTTTCATTTTCTTGTAATTGACCCACAAGCATCTTTCTCAACTGTTTGTTTCTCCACCCTTCCAGTGAGAACTCCATAATCTATACAGAAGACCCCAGGCTTTCACATTTTAACCCAAGATCCAGTATTCTTTCGTAAAGGTATGAAAAGACCATATTTGCTTTTAATTTGCTTTATATTTTCGCATGATAGTTACTCATAACGCAGCTTTACCTCTCTCTAGATTGTACCCACTCCTCTGACACTTGAAGGCTTTTATGAAGTGATATTATGCATTACTCCTCTTGCAGTTATTCTCATATCCTGAGTGCTTGCCAAGCAGGTTCCCAAACCATGCAAACCGCTGTCAATTTTGTTTGAATTTGAAGATGACTTCTGCTTTTCATGACTTGAATTTTATTTGATACTTGGCATTCCAAGGAAATTCCACAATCTCAGAGCTTTGCTAGCCTTCTATTAATTTTCTCTAGCCTAGATAACTTCCATTAACTGCAAATTTTGATAATGTTTTATGAACCATTCATAAGGGCACTTCCAAAAGTTCTTGTGCACTATTTTCTTTAGATCATAATCGTTGCTTCCCACCTGACCAGGGCACAATCTCCCAGACTGCAAAATTATCTTTGCAGCCCTACAGACATCATCAGCTCTCCTAAGTTTAACCTTTCTCCTTCACTGTTGCGTTGAAAATGCATCTTGCATACGTTTTATCTTTAAGTGCAGCATTCTTCAGATTTCTGCCCTCCGCCTTTGGAAGGCTTAACAAAAATTATTAAACCCACAAATGCTTCAGAATCAGCCACATCCAAAACCAAAATTACAAAAATACCTTCTAATAGCTCCCTAATTTTCCAACTACTGTTTGCAGGCTCAAGGGAGGAGATATTTGAAGTTTTCCTTTGTAAGATAAGTAGTTTCAGTTGCAAGGAAATTTTCAGCTGCTTAACACTTTTATTTAGAACGCTGAATTTATTCCCTTTTATTTGATTTCCGTACCTGGTATTTGGTTTGTATGGATTGAGGAGAAAGCCTTTTTATTCCATGACCAGTTCTACCTGGATGTGCAAAACCAGAGCTGAGAGTGCGTAACAATGCACCCTTAGGAAGGTCCATCCTGCAAACGCCATTGCCCACTTTCTCAGCCGTACCTGCATGTACTTACTGTCTTCAAAATAGTAACACCAAGTTGGACCTTGAGTTTAACATATTCTCAGTTGGGAAGTGCATCAGTGGATGGAAATTATACATGCACCACCACACTTCCTCCCCAAAACATTTACAGTAGGTTCTACCTACTTACTTCTCCTAAGTCTCACAAGGAGACTTTTTCTACTTAACCAATAAATTGCTCCTTGAGAAAAGGGCTTGAAACAGACTTGACCTTATCCCTGTTTCCTTCCTGAGCTGCTTAGATAGCTGACATGTTTACAACCTTTTAAAGCCCTGGAGTTCTCTTTCTATAATGACTACAGAAGCAAATTACTTGCTCTGCGTAAAAGACAATGCGCTATTACTGCACATATTTCTGAATTTTAGTAGTACTTTGAAGGCACTTGCAGTTAAAATGGTAGCTGAATATGCATTGGTTACAAAACAGAACCAGGCGCAAAATATCCAGTAAAGAAACACATGCATAAAAGCACTTCTACTGAACAGATTTTTTTTCCCCTAAAATAGAAGAGAATTTTAAAATAAAGTTTCCGCCTAGCAGAAGAAAAAGTTTATTCAAAATTAATTGCGTACTCACCTTTGACTCTATCTCCTTTGTGCAGATGTATTTCCCCTTCTCCTTGAGGTTGATATGGCTTTACGACAATAAAAAGTCTTCCAGGTACAGCACTGTAAAGCTTGCGTTTTGGACCCTGATAATCCAAGGCAGACAGAGTATCCTTGTTGGCACTGGGATTGTAAACGGCACTGGAAGTTGAAATTAAAAAACATTTAATGGTTATTTAAAATGGGCAAAGTTAATCATTTACCATCACATTTAATTAAGCAGTGAATAACATAACTGTCTTCCAGTAAGACATCTAACCCTGCAGAAAAAATACACGTTTTTCACCCTAAACACATGCTTTTAATGGCTGAAATCTTTCTATACGAAACACGATCAATATTCATCTGACCATGATGACCTGGAAAAGAAAAAACCTAACACTGAAGTTTTTAGTTTTTCTGCAAATTAAACTTGCACAGTCACAGTCCCTGGTTTAAAATTAGATGCAAATCATACATTACGAGCATCACAATTTGTCAGAAAGACTTCAAAATGTCAGTATTTACCATTATTGTTGGGAACGGACATCTTTGTAATATCGCAACTTTTACTGAACAATTAAGACAACTGAATTATTAACTGAATGGACTGAATAATCGAGTTACTTCATCACTCCAAGGCCTGGAGCTAAATTTTAGATCTGCACAAAGCATGGTTCTTATGGCTAACGTAGTCTCCAAAAGATCATTTCTTATTGACAGCAATCAGTAGCTCTCCCAATGACTTCAGAGTGGTACGCCCAGATAAGTCACAGGTCATCAAACACCACACAATCTACTTATGGTGTATAAAGAAGAAATTATTGAAAGCCAGTGAACGATGCATAAGATCAGTACTAAACCTCCGGAAAAATAAGTGAACTGTCAAAAATACAAGGTGAGAAAGAGGCAAAAATTAGAGATGGTGGAAAACCTATAGGAGATATCATAAGAAACTCGCAATACACTACCATTCAACTTTGGAAAAAACACCCATAAACACTTGAAGTCTTACACAGCAAGTTTAGAAACAGAAAATATTTGTGAGAAAGAAGAATATTCAGAAAGATTTATAGGAAAAAGATAAGAGTACTGAAGGAAAAAGAATGATTTAATGGTGGTCTAGCATTGCAACTCTCCGCTTACTTTCTTTTAGGGAGAAAGAAAAAATCTCAAATTGCCATAAGCAAAATGAAATATGAGGGCTCGAGTTTCCTGTTTCTTCACCCTTTTTTTAACCAGTCTCCTACCAGAATATGAGTCAATAAGGCTCTCAATGTAGGTAAAGAAGTTGTCCGGTAAAAAAACAAACACTGGATCTTTCGTATCAGGAATACTTCAATTTTCCTGCAGTAACTTCTTCACCGTTTGGGACAGTGTTCCCCATTCACCTCCTTGTTCTTTCTTCTGTTACTGAGAACAAGTGCTAATAAAGATAAGCCATACTTAAGAGTTTAAAAGCGAGCTCTGGTTGCACGTCTGTGACGGAGTTTGCATCAGAAACCTCAGCCAGCTCTCACAGTTGTTTAAAGGAAGACAGGAAAAGATGACGTTCGGGTTTCAGTCCTTTTTCTCCATTCCTTTTTCCTTATAAGCAAAGAAACAGTCATCACCATAAAAGAATCCAGATCTATAAACTGTTCCTACACATCCGATTGCCACTCGTATCAAGCTGTATTTTCTTCCTAGTCTGGCAGCAGCTATTCACCATGTTATGGCCCAGCATCTTCTTTAACTTCTATCACAGAAGATTCATTCATTGTCTCTCTTACTGAAAGAGGAGGGGGAAATGGCACATTGAACCTTCGCACTCAATGCGTCATTACTCCCGAGACAGGCTTGCTAATGGAAACCAGGGCTACAACATGGGACTGGTGACTTCTTAAAAAAAGATCTTTCCTCTCCTCCCTTATTCCCAGCTTGGGCTGCCAGCCCAGCAATTCCCATGCCACGAAGGAGCAGGAGGAGGATGTGGAGGTTTCAGAAGATGTGTGGAGATGTTTCCCTCTCACGCAGAAGAAGGTGGCCAGCCTTGACAGCTCAGCCCTGACTGAGGATGTGAGGCACCTCCATTCGCAAATGGACAAATCCCACAGGAAGGGTGCCAGTTCCCCTGCCTCTCCCAGCACCCCCCAAGCCAGTTCGGTATGAAAAGCAGCTGCCTCACGAGAAGAAAAACACCTGAGCCACAGAGCCAGTAAAGATCACAGGAACCCCTTCCAGCACCGCTTCCCACCCCCTTTCCACAACACAAACCCCACAAACCTCATTAACCCTTTGTCGTACTCTAACCTTTCTCCATTAACTTACCCCTTCTGGCTGCTTCTGCTCCAGAACCCAAGCTACTGCTATGTCAACAAGGACTTTTTCAGCCAAGGGGAGCAACAGCTTCGTGGTGAATGTATTATTTGCAAATAATAAGCAGAGACAGCAACAATTCCCACATTTAGCTGACAGTAAGTAGGTGGTCATACAGTTAAACAAAATCTGTGAGGGGAGTGTCATGTAAGGTGCCATTCATGACTGCAAAACGGGCCTGGGGCAAGAAAAGGCACTGCTGGCACAAAAAATTGTATTTAAAATCCTTTTAGTTGTCTTTAAATTTAGAGAGGCTCCAGCTCTCTTCTGAGTACTTGTATCTATGCTGGACATCTCTAAAACAAATCTTGATGGTATATAGGAAACTCCGCAGCTGGGTAGCAGTTTAAGTAGCTGCGGTACTGATGCACTAGAAGGTCAAAATTTTATTTCCACAAAATTTCAGGCATGAAATTGGTTTCCATTATCATTTGTGCTATTTTCAAACTCACACGCTCTCAGAAAGGGAAGAGGAAAGTGGCTGAACAAAGCCAAAGCAAATAAACATTTGCTTGTTCAAAAAAAAAAATTTAATTGTTCCCTCCACCTCAAGGGATTTTTATACTTCAAGAATTTGGAAGTGCGTTATCCTAGGAATACTGATGAAAAGGCACATTTTATCCCTTCCAGCTGCAATACTCATTGACTCTAAGGTAAAGCCTCCCGGTCCGGTGGCATCAGCAATATGCAGTGGCATACGAGGGCACTCCTTCTCGGAAAAGCACCCCGCGGCCACCTCCTCACCTAAGCCTCATTACAGACAACCTCTTTTTAAGCTGATATGGGTCTCTGGGAGGACGTGTCACCCAAATTCTAACCAAATGAGTTTTTGCCGTAATTGTAACATACAACCAGGTCAGATGAGTTTGTTCTACTGCATGAAACCACCCACATAAGAAATTTGCGTCCTGTTCCTTCCAGTGATTCTTACATTTCAGGCTTTTTTTTTTTTTTTTTTTTTTTTTAACAACGCACCCTATTTCCACTCTCCAGCAGTATTGTTACTACCACAAATAGTGCTTGTCAGTTTGGGTGCCTACAGCCAAAGAGAGAAGAAGAATGTGCAAGGTAGCAGGTGACAGCTTCCACTACATGTCATTTCATTTTACTGAGTTGAAAACTGAAGTAAAGATCCATTACACCTACAAATGACAAGGAGAAACCAACAGGTGCGTTTCTTAACAATATTTGTGCCCTTTCCTTATTCTGAACAGTGGATGTCTTTTGATACTAGGAAACAGGACAAAGCCTGATATTTTAAATGGCCATTGAATTAAATGTGTTTGGTCAAAACATTTAAGCTCTAATTCTCTCCATCAGTACTCAGCTCTGCCTCCCTGCATTTTTGCAGCCCTGTGCATCAACCCCTGGTGCAGCTCTGGTGCAGCTCCATCACTTGCAAATTTGGCAGATGCAGTTCCCAGGTCCTCCTCAAAGTGAAGCTGCAATTGCCTGTTCGCAGGGCAGTGGCTTCACAAAGCAGAAGCCCCCATTTGTGATTAAAACTTAGACACAATCCTCTGTTTTATTATATTACTCACAATACCTACATCACTCTAATTAGTCAGGATTTGCTCTCCAGCGGGACATAGCTGCAGGATATTTGCAGAGTGCGCCTGCTAAATCACATTTGTAATTCAAGAGGAAAGAAAGAGCAGCAAAGTCATAGGGAATGCAAAACCCTGCAGCAAGGATAACCATGAAAGAAGCCCATGACATCTATCACCACCATCTCAAGAAGCCCTCTTCACTCTCAGCCAGCCTCCTACACAGCCCCACTTATTCCCCCCAGTTATTCCCTCTATTTTACTCTTTGGTTTAGCACACATCTACAGAAGGGAGAACTTAAACAGTCTCTGCTTCATCACCCATGAGGGGCTCCAACATAGGTTTCAGCCGTGACCAAGAGTGTCATGAAGGGACCAAGTATCTCTGAAACATTTTACTTTGCTGTTAAATACGATCATTATTTCAGCTATTAAAGGACCTCGAGGGCTAGCACCTTGATTTGGAGGTGCAAACAAGTCACTGCTGAGCTTTGCTGAACTTTAAAGTCTGCCTGGCTGCTGGAGCTCCGTGAGGAAACAGCTGGCTTTGACCGGAGCTTCCAATTAAAATATTCACACTTGGGCATGTTCCGCTGTGCTGCAATTTTATAACCTATATATTAGATAGAGTGCAAAACGGGCATATAAGTAACACAAAAGAACATGGCAGTCCAGCATGATGACGTTAGGGATATCTCATGCTGTGCAAATAGTCAAAAAGTCACCTGATGTGCCTGTGCTGCTGCCGCTTGGCATCCTCTCCCAGCCTGTTCAGGGACGGCGACCGGCTCCGGGAGGACGGAGTGTAACTCCCCACAGTTTTTACAGTTCCATTAGGATTATTCTGCATCTGTTGAAGTAGATGAGGTGAAAGGCTGCGGTGTGAAGAAGCAGAGGAGGAGGCTGACCACTCAGGGAGGTTGTTGATGTTCAGATTGTTGTCGCTGTTGGAACGAAGCAAGATCCGAGGCGCTGCTAAGGTGCTTGGGGGCCTCCGCCTTCTGTTCGAATAGGTGGGAGCCTCTCTAAAGGGCACTGTGTAAAGAAAGACACCCAGGGTAATCTCAGATGATTTCACCATTTATATGTGTTTACCCCCTCATAAAAAGATTTAGCAACATATGGCATTGTTTCTTCTGCCGAGACAGAAACTCCACCTTGCCTGCATAGCTAATCGGATTCATTGTCTTTAAAACATCGTTAAAACTGAAAACAACCGGACAACATTAACCTGTTTACTGGCTTTAATAAATAGTTAGGCAACACCAGTGCCATGAGTCTGCTGAACAGTCTGAACTACGGTCTAGGAAATGGGAAACGCTTCATTATTGCCAAGTTTGAGTCTCAAAAAGTTCCTATTCATGCTATGTCGTGGTATTCAATCAGAAAGCCAGAGAACAGGGCTGATCGGCAGAATTTTTGATG
Organism: Vanellus vanellus; assembly: GCF_965231255.1. Lineage (NCBI taxonomy): Eukaryota > Metazoa > Chordata > Aves > Charadriiformes > Charadriidae > Vanellus > Vanellus vanellus. The sequence goes on along the minus strand of NC_138911.1, from coordinate 2,916,967 downwards.
CATGAATTTCTAACTTCCTTCTCCCATTGGCGCCCAAACTGGGAGAATTTTGTTCCATCGCAAGTTCAGGCCCAACCTGAAATCTGTAGTGTTAACAGTCACCTTATCCCCATCTTCCAGGTTAAAAATTGAGGACATAGATTTTTCTCCTGGCAGAACTCTATTACATTGCTGTAATCCCTAGGTATTCCCCTCCTTCTAATCTAGGCATTTCTACCGCATCTATTACTATTGTATATAGAACATATTACCCGAGGGTAATACACTCACTCCGTCACGTGCTGTGTCCCAAAGAGAACATGACTGTATCCGAGGGCTGCAATATACTAGTTAATGAAATAGTCATAACAGAAAACAAAAGCACGGGCAATAAAAATCTAATACAAACCAGAGAGCCCATCCTTCCCTCAGTGTCATTGGTGGAACGCTGCAGCCATACGAGAATTTCTACAGGCAGACGCTACAGTTTCCAGATCCCCTTTTTTCACTGTTGTGGGTCAGTTAGTTCCAAGTGCAACTTAAAAGGCAAATTTCCTAATAAAAGGCACCCAGCTATCGCTAGATGCGATGGCATTTCCTACCCATACTATAAGGTAATAAAGGATCTGACCCTGAAAACTCCGGCTTGCCTTGGTCCCCATTCATGCAACTGCTCTCATTACTGTATTTCAGTGGAACCCAAGGGGTCGCAGGATTTGACCCAAAGTGCACATATTTACATCTGAAAAGTCGCAGTAGTATAACTAACAAAAGGCAGCCAGGCATTATTCTGAGGACTTCATTGAGCTGTTGTAATTTTCAAAAAAATCATATTTCAATTGGGAAAGAAGCCCCACAAAATATCATCCTACATGTCTAAAGTGCCAGTAAGTGCCATTTATAAAGTGCCAAAAATGTCTACGCATTCAATACCCTTCAAAAACACACAAAAACTGGAATAAGAATGTCTGTCATACCGTGCAAGTAAATAAATTCACATTAATATGAATGTACATAGGAATCAATCTGTCCTGCCTTGAAATACAGCCTTTAATTGAGAGAATACAGCAAAATTTAAGGTTTCGGAGAAAAACTGAAAGCATATTTAAAACATAAAATAAAGATGAAACTGCAAGTAAAAGAATGGTTTATATAATTTTCACCAGAATCGGTTTATGATTAACCGTGATTCTGAATATTTTAAAATAACATCCTTTGTATTTCTAATGAGCTGAAACTTTCTCTGGTAAATAGGTCGACAACATCGGAACACCCAAACGAGAGAACAGTGTGCAGAGAGAGAAAGGGCTTTACATTCATTTCCATAATATTTCATTTGAAACAAGGCTGAAAGAAGGGAAGTAGTCTTTAAAGTTGTTAAAGGGGATAAAGCGCAGAAGTCCAATATTTATGCTAGAAATTGGCGGAAGCTCTAATTTTCAGAACATTTCAGGTCTTTCATATTTCATATTTTTTAAGATTCCAAAGCAGCAGAATATGTCACGGAAGGTGCCTTGGTGCGTCAAATGTCACGGTCAAAGCCCGGGTTAGTACCAACTTAAAGAAAACTCACAGCACTTATTTCCAAAATGGACATATACAGACCCTCTAGACTGAGGTCTAGGACACAGACGTGTCATTTGTGCATTCCTGTACTTCTGACATTTGGAATACAGCACTCGAAATCATTTGAGTGAAGACAGGGAGCTTTCCCAGGTACAAGAAAGCGGAAGAGCTACTGTAATTATTTCAGTAGAGCAGAAAGCACACAAACCTGAATATCGGGACCGTTTGGCACATAGAGGTTTGCTAGCTGAAGGTCTACTGCTGTTCCCTTAGGGTCACCACAGTTTCTCTTGGACTTCAGTAAAAATTAGATCTGACCCTTAAATTTGAATTTTTCATGAACGTAAACAGGTAACACTGCAAGCAGACTGCCGAGCTTTCCAGCCGCAGATGGACGAAAGTAAATATTGCCAACGTTTGGGGGATGTTTACTGTAACTTTTGAGAGGTTGGTGGGATACCTTCTGGTGGGAGTGGGAGGGAGCACGAGGGGCACGGTGCTCGGGCACGGTGGCAGGACGGACGGAGAATTGCTGAGCACGTTTATACCGACAGATTTTAGAAAGCACAAAACCGGCGTATTCATCCCTGCTGAAAAACAGGGTGTGTTTTGGATGTATACACACTCTCCAGGTACCGGATTAAATTAAGTCTTTTTCCCTTGCATACCTTAGAAGGATCTTACATGACCATTTAGGAGTTAGCTTTTGCTTTGCTATTAATGTTCTAGTCTTAGGAGAGAACTACAAGCAAAATTAGCCTTTACTACAGAAAATAAACAGGACAGGGGACAACTAATTACACCAATTGACGTGTGTCTAACACAAATCTTTTATAGAAAGAGTTAAAAATAAGCATTTCCGTGCCTAAAGTGATTAATATTCCACCCAACTGTTTCTTTTCCCTAGCAATCTGCAAACTGTAAGTGGGTGGATATTTTTTTAGCTGCTTCTTATAGGCATTATTTATATTATTTTCACAATAAAAAAAAACTACAACACAAAACGATGAAATGCAAATGTCCATGCTTTAACCCCTGTTGGACACTGTTTTTTCCCTAATATTTCAGCATGTTCAGAACTGTATAACTGTTGCAAAACTTGTTTGGGAAAAACACTTGATATAAAATGACATGAAAACATCTGAACGAATTTCATGCCCCTGAAGTTTAAAATAATCACTCCTAAAAGCATATCTAGAAGTAGCATTTAATCCTTCCTCCAGCTCTCGGAATTCTATTCCTGGCGTTTCATACATCTGAATGGGCAATTCAGCACCGTTCACTGACAAAATTCACCTAGGAAATTCCTTACGTGGCTTCAAATGCATTTCTTAGGGAACAAAAACATTTTTATAACTACTTGACTCTTCAGAGAAAAACCTAAAATGAATAAAGTCACATCCAGCTTTAATAATCACTTGCCTACATGGACTGTCTAACACAAGATAATTTTGAAAAAGAAATTGCAGGAATTGATTAATTATAGAGTCACTAAGCCGATCATATTAAATGTACACAAGAAAACACCAGTCTGAAACATCAAAGTGTTCTGCTTTCATTGCTTACCTTCTTTCTTTGTGAAGGCATTTAACAAAGACTTCATTTTCCCTTTTTACTTTAGCAGCAATCCCCTCATTATATAACCTTTGCTGGGAAGAAAGAGGTAAAAAAAAAACCACACTACTACTAAAAAAAAAAAAATAAAAACAAAGCTACCCAATTTCTATGTGTTCAGGCTGCCTGCACCCTGACATAAGCAGCAGGTTTCTGGGCACTGTGTAATTGCGAGCATAGCTGGGCATGCAGTACCCAGCGTTCTGGTGACAAAGCCCACCCCACATTCTGTCTGTCAGCTGGGAGCCAACTGTGCATAGACTGGAGCTGCTCAGAAAAAAAAAAAAAAATTAAAAAAAAAAATCTTGCTATCTTTCACAGCATTAGTCATGTGAACACCACCACCACAGCCTTGCAGACGATACTCTTGCCTCCGCCAGCGCTGCGTTTGTGCGGGAGCGACCGGCGGGCTGAGGGAGGTGCGGGCGGCCGGAGCTCCGACGGGGACCCACAAATTCATATTTGCGAAGGGCAGGGGACGGCGAGGCGTGAGAAAAGGGGCTTCGCGGCGGCGCTCCGCAGGCTGCAGCTGGGGAAAGGAGCACCTCGACAGAGATGAGAGCTGCTGTGGAACTGCATTCAGCTTTTTAACTTGCACTGCTGACTCTCGGTGCACAGAGGCTTTTCGCTATTTATTTGCTTTTTGCTATGTATTTGCTTTTTTGTTCTTTATCTGCTTTTTGCTCTTTATCTGCTTTTTGCTCTTTATCTGCTTTTTGCTCTTTATTTGCTTGCTTATTACAATGCTCCAAAGAGCCAATTTGAGAAAAAGTACAAATCACACCGAGCCTCACACAATGACTACCTTAAGACCAGAGACTCAAGTGCCACTAAACGGAGTATCTTAACATGGCCTATATTCCAGTCTGAAACAGATGAGATACAAGCACAATTAGGTTCCTCTCCCCTTCCACTGCACTGCAAGGAAACCGAATTTCTTTTTGCACGGGGAAAAAACACGACCATTTGACCAAGCCGTTTTGCTAAATTCAGTGCAGATGCCAGAAAACAAAAGATGTAGCCATTGCTGTTTTTAAAGTACTAATTTGGAAAAAAAAAAATATTCTATAGATAGCTGTGCCAGCCAGTGCAAACACGCTCCCAGAGGAAGAGCAAATAACTGAAACGGGTAGATAGGAAGCAGGGGGGAGGTGCTAAAAATCACAAAAATTTTAAGCATAACTAGTTAAATGTAAGACAGAAAGATTCCAAAGAATAGGAAATTCACTTCTTAAAAAAAAAAAAAAAACAGAGTAAACTACATCCAAAAATTGCCTTCAAATAGTATAAACTATGTAATAGTTAATAAATGCTTATCCCATTTCAGGCATCTCTGCTAATCGCTAATGCATCTATTTTGAAAATTAGGTCTTTTTCTTACTGAGAAAACTGCCCCAAGAAAGACAGAAAATAAATGACTTAAATGGATTTAACCTCTGTTATACATAATGAACTCATATTTAACATAACACTGAAAAGAATTAGTAAGCATAAATAAATTTAATAGTTTATACTTAATTTAACATTCCAGAGTTTACACGGTTACTAATTTATAAAGAAAGGAATATTTCTCTAAATCAGAATCATTTTATGCTTTGGCTCAATTTATTTTTAAAAGCAACTATTCCTAGCAGGTAGAAAGCTTTCCAGAGCAAATGTCGGACACAGGATATGTACATCATTAAACGTCTTATTCGACAGGAAGAATTTTCTTCTTAACTCTGAAAAAATGCAAAGCTTTCCAAAGAATAACTCTGAACTGTTATTTGCTAACTTATAAATATTTGCATTAATTAGCTCCCCAGAAGAATCAATATCGTTTCCAGAACAAGAGCTGCTACACCAGAACAACCGTGCCGCTAATTTGAATTATAAGCTTCTGTGCCTTACTTTTTCTAATATCTTCATTCAGTCCCCCCGATTATATTTGGAGCTACAAATGACAAAGGAGCTATAACTATTAATAATATTTTACATTTCCATAGTGCTTTCTAACTAAACTTCACCAATAGTAATGAGGGCTTGTGAACTCTACACGAAAACCTCAGTATCTGGTGGTGCTCCTGTTTCGATAGCCAAATGGAGCCCGACAGAAGCGAGTTTTGTGGCGGTCATTCCCAAAATGCTCAGGAAAGAGACCGAAATCTTAATTTTTGCTTACTGACAGGGCTGAGATAGTCCTTTGTAGAAGTCAGGCAGCTCTCGCTGGTGATCCTGTACTACTTTTAGCAACCGCGTGCCGACACAAGGGCTGTGCTGCTGCACAGCATCTCCTCAGCTCCAGGCACTGCCGCCATGCCCGTGGGCACAGGTTCCCTCGGAACTGCTTCTTCATTTTACACAGTGTGGGGCAATACACTTTATTGACGATACCGCTCATAGATTGATCCCCGTATAGTTCCAGAGGAGAATTACCTGTCGCGCCCACAGGAAGAGAAGAGAATCACTGCCTCCCTATGCTCAGTTCTGTGCTTTAATAACCAGAACACCAGCCACAGAAAATTACGTCCCAGTTATAAGCATTAGCTCCAAAGGGATGGCATGTCAGCGTCGCTCGTGTTTCTCTAAGCACAACGTCCCAGGCATCTTACTGAGGTGGTGACACTGGTGTAGAAACCTGGGAGTCGAATCCTGCCTATTCCTTTATGCAGGTGTCAGTGTTTCAAAGTAATGATAGCCTAAGTACCTAATGACAACACAGAGGCGAGGAAAGGGTTAACACCATTGTGCTCATTCATGTCTGTTCATATACAGTAAAATAAAAACAGACAGGCAACTGTAGTCAATCAAAATCAATCCCAGGGGGTACTTTTATTAGATTCTTGCTGGAGCTGGAGCATTTCATCATCTAGAGGTTTCTAATCAGTGTTATAAAAACACAAAAAAATATTAAAGTCACTTGAAATTATTGAGTTTCATGGAAATTGTGGGAACTCTCTCTGATCTACACCGTCAGATATATCACCTGATGAGTGATCATTTTATTCCATTTAACTGTCTGTCTTTTCCCCAACACAGGAAATAAAATTTCTTCCTCCATGGCAGAGCCTACTGCAATAAACACTATTGTACATTTGGAAAATATGGCAATCAAGGAAGTCAGTGAACTCTTTGCAGCTGCAGTTTTCAATTTTTTTTTCTAATTTTCATTAATAGCTTATTAGAATTTTTTATTTTAACCGAAGTCCTAAAATCTGTGGTGTTGGGAAGTTAAAGAAGAAGATACTCCAGCAGCTTCCACCTTTCCTGAAAGATTTTGTGCCTCACAATGGTAGTCTTGGCATTATTAGGTCAGGACAAAAACCCAAGAATTTGACTATGCCAGCATACAACAATAATATAACCCACAAGCCATTAGCAGCCCTAATCTAAAAATCATGAAAAACCTTCCAAATATGGGTAAACCCTAATTTCCATACTTCTTCTGTAGGTGCTCAGGAAAATGTCTATGAGCTCTGCATGGGGAGGTCTACGGGAAGAAAAGGCCACCTTAAACAGAAATCAAAACGTGGGCTCTTAAGTTAATTTTGATTAGGATTTTTTGTAGCATCAAGTTCCCAACTTTTATAGGTATTTCAGTCCATAGATCCCATTAGAAATCTATGGGAATAAGTGAGTTACATACTCTCGAGCATCTGGTTTTAGGCACTTAAATGCCTTTAGAGAAGCAAAAAATTATCTGCTTGACCAAATCTATGGTTTTGATTAATCTTCCCACCAACATATCTCTAAGAGCAAGGGCTTCTCACATAATGGTAGAACACAGTTAAAATTGCCATGCTTTATTCTTTTTTTTCTTTTGTCCATTTTGGAGTTCTTGCCAGAAAACTCCCTTTAACTTGTGTACACATCTAGGTTTTTGTTAAAAATACAGTTCTTGTATAATGTGTGTGTATATATATAAATGTATAAATGCATTTCTCTCCACTATAAAATAGGCTTCCTGTATGCTAAGCACCAACTGGAGAGTTAGACAAGAAAAGACAGATTCAAATATAGACTGTGAAGTACAAAAAGGCTCCTGAAAGGAAAAGCAAAAAACCAACCCTAGGTTGGTACAGTGCTTCCAGATTACTCGTTCCACAAAGGCCCAAGGTGGTCAGGAACACAGGCAGTGGTGACAGATTCGGAAGGAATCCACCTCAGGGTAACAGCTAAAGCTATTTTATAAAGCAAAGTGTGTGGGTTTTTATTTTTTTATTTTTTTTTTCTGAAAAAATCTGGGGAGTTTGCTCAGGAAACTGCAGATAAACCAGCAGTCAGAGAGAAGAATTTGAGCCCACTTAAATGATGCTTGAAGAGCCGAGCCTTAGCTGACCTAGCACTAGCATCTCTCTTGCCACATCGCTGTTGGGATCTTCTCGGCACCCGGCTGTGGCTGGCATCAGCCAGCTCCTGCTAGTAGCCCCCAGGCAGGCAGGCAGGCAGCCCAAGTTTGAAGGGTAGAATGGGGGCAGGAGACTGTGTGTAGGAAAGGACAGCAGAGGGATGGCTCAGGAACAGATGGCAAGAGTTATCAATTGGAAGGAGAAAGAAAAAAAAAAAAAAAAAAACAAATAGCCGTGCAAGTTCCATAGCCATGTGCCAGACATCCCTTCCGTCACCTGGCATTTCTACTACATTGCCGTCCCCAAACTTTGCCCGCATTGACACGGGCCAGTCTCACTCTGCTCTCCCGAGGAACTTAGCACATTCACAGAACTTGCTTGAGAAACAACAACAAGGAGATGGAAGGCTTAATTAGATGCAATTCTTTGTGTCGCGGAGTGAACTGGCCGCTGCTGGGCTCTCCAATTCAGCAGAAAACACTTTACTCAATTCCTGTTATTATAAGTATTCTAATAACTAAGCATGTGAGGCATATGTCTTTGTGGGTACATTTCAAAGGAATTTAAAAGTTGATGAATATACAGTTGCCACACGTAAATGAGCTTAAAATCATGGGAAATAAAAATCAATCCCTCTTTCATACCATACTCACATGATTACAAATAAGCAGTAACGCAAAAAGAACATTCAGAGAGCTGCATGCTTCTGCAGAAGGGAGACATGTTCACCTTAAGGCTTTACTTTCAGATGCTTACACAACATCAAGAAGATACAGAGAATCTTCTGTTTAGATTACATTTGAAAATTGCTAAGTATCGCTTAAAACTTGCTACACATCAGAACAAATGTCTGAACTCTCTTTGATAGGTTAGAAGATAATAGGTTTAGAAATTATGACTCAAAGAGCTTGAATGTTATGGGGCTTCCCTTTTTTTAAAATAAAAACAAATTACCAGGCTCACTGTGGCAATACCCACAAATATCTGAAGCTCCGACTGCAGTGATACAGATACACAGACCAGAATTTACCTGAGAACTGGAATAAAACCTCCGTCCCCAAGGACGAGAGGCTGCTTTGTAGCCTGCAATTGTGTGAGGAATCTGGGTCGGGGTGCGGATAGAAGTGGAACAATGGAAGGTTAAAAGGTGGGAAAATGAAACCCTCCGATTTCATGTGAAAGGCTGGAAGTGGGGAGGAAACAATGGCCAATAATGAGGGAGATGTCTGGCAAGCAGCAGCTTGAAGAGAGGGAAAAGCAAATGCAATGAGAGAAAGCTACAATAGCCGAAGGAGAATTTTAAAACATGATTGAAACCTATCAGCGATGTCGAAGAAAGCAGCCCATTTGAATAAAATATGTACGGCGCACTTTCATTCTCACAGGTACACTGCTCTGAAGAAAAAGCAACTTATCCAAATAAAACCCTGTATTTTATCTAGTTCTGTTTCTACAGAGCATCCTCCCTCAGCCAGAGCTGGGGAAGGGGAAGGCCAGCTCTGACGAGGGTTTCTCAAGGTTTTATACTCTTGGAGCACCCACAGCTCCTCATTTCTACTACACCTTTGTGTTGAAAGTAACATCCGATCTTACCTTGAATAATACAAATAACTACAATAAATATTTGTATCTCTCCTCTATACGTTTATGCACCCAGATAAAAAGTTGTTTTCTCTGCTGTTTGTGAAGTCCTTTCCACTGTATATGGCCAAAGAAAAAGAAAATCTTTTAAAAAGTAAATAGTTATCGTGAATCCTGCCCAAAGAGGCAATGGATGATTTGCAGTAGATAAAACATGAAACTACCTGTTTTAATTGATTTGATTACTTTTTGATAGCATTTCTTTAAGTGGGCTGACTTTAAGATCTATTTTCAACAACAAGTAGAACTCACCCAGAATTTTCATCTTCATACAGCAGCGGACTATCAGTAACCAGCTATTTAGCAGTGTCGTTGAAGCAAGAGATTAACAACTTATACGGTATCTGGACAGAAAGATCTATTTATCTTAGACTATCAGCTTGAACTGAAAGCATTCACGTGTGAACCCCCGAAGCTGCATTCTTTTACCTCCAAGAATAAGACAGAAAATACAAATCAAATATAATTATATCCCACTACAAATTCTTATGCTCTTTGAACAAGCTGGTATAAGGATGGTGCAATTTTCTCCACTAATAATAGATTGGGAAATCTAGTCCTCATGCAGCACCACTCAGAAGCATTGAATTACACAACAAATTAATTTCGTTCTTTGCATTATGTATAAATTGTGTTGGGGAAAATATCATTTAACATCAGGGGGCTGTACGTATCCCCACCCACGTAGTTTATGATGAAAAAAAAAATAATAAAAAAGCGGTGTCATTCAGAGAGAGGAGAATTTCATGGTTGGTAGCTCCTGCAAACAAAGATGCCTGATTCTTCTTTTAATGTCTGACGCTGATGAGCCTTGGATGCAGTATACAAATTTGTGGGTTGCAGTCTGATGTTGCAGTGGAGAACAAAGACAAATGAAACTACACAAGATGCTTAGAAAAACAAATGTACCAATATTGGATTGCACGCTGTTTCTGTGTTCTGGTGTTATACAGCAAACAATCTAATTTTGCCTTTGTGTAACTTTCCTCCTACCAAAAGCTCTCAACAAATTCCTTAAACCATTATGTTGTTCCAGGCTTTATTCAGTGATTTGGTTTCACTGCTTTAATCTAAGTGTGAACCTCTTTAGTAAATAGTGGGACAAAGCATCTGTGCTTCCAAAAGTGTTGGTGGATCATGTCAGTTTTATTTAGAATAACACCATTTTCATAACTGAAAAGTGTATATTGCTCTCAATGGGGAGGGGGGAAGACTGGTCTCTCATATAAGTTACAAAATATATATCTAGCCAAAGTGATCAAATGGTGGGCCCCAGTCACCTACCTGCATTACGCTAGTACAATTTACATAGACAGCTGTAATTACTGGGAGGGTGGGGGACATTGGGTAAATTTATTTGTACTATTTTAGGTGTCAGTCAGTTGGATCCAATTCTCCAGGCTTCTCATCTTTTAGCACTATTCCCCCAGCACACCAGATATGAAATGCGTCTACTCTGCTCTGACAACATTTTACAGTACCCGTGCAGAAGTCTAAATGATAACACAAGGTGCGTGAGGATGGAGAAGTACACCTCCTATGAATGCCAGCTTTATAGCCCAAGTGTTTCTCAAACATACAGCTACTCCTGATTTTCTGCAGGGCAAATGACAGAAGAAACCAAGCCATGACATTAAATTCATGCATGAGTGTGAGTTAGCCCAAGGCAGGAATTATAAGAAAACAGCAAAGCAACAAATCCACAAGATCTTCTTTCATCTCCAGCTCCCCCCTCTTCTCCAACACTTAAATCTTGGTGTCCTTCACTGCCATTTTTCAACTTCATTTTCCCTCCTTCTCATGCCTACAGTTGCTTTTCACAGCTTCCATCAGCAGTTCCCTAAGGATAATCTATCTGCCTGCCACACAGAGCCAACAGGAAATAAATGGCACGTACGGGAGAGAGAATTTCTAGAAGATACCATGTCATGGCAAAGTTACATAAAATTGGCAACAAAGGCAAATGGATAGGGATAGAATGGTTTGGAGGGGCAAGAAAATAGTATACAAGGTAGCTCATCTAGAAGAGGGAAATCTATAGGAGGTTACATCACATAAATGTCTAAAAAGAGGGGAGGGAGGGGAAAATCACTTAATCTTCGTACACCGAGTTCTAATTGTGAAGAGAGGAGGGAACAATGAAGCAGTTAATATGACATTACTATATCTTTTTAATACCTTATTGCACTTTGAGGGTAATATTTTTATTGAGAAAAGAATACATTATTTTACTGAGGAGACGTAGCCAGGCTTCAGCTGTAAGCAAAGGAACTACAGAACTGCAAAAGCTTTTCACCCTGTTGGTTGGTTTCCCACAGGTGTACACTACTTTATGATGTATTTAATGACAAAAACATCCGTTGCCATTTTCATTCCTATTTTACAGTAGTGCAGCAAAAGGATCCCATTTTTATTCTGGCAGAGGTATTGTCAACAAAACCATAAACTAAGGACCAAGAGAACGAAATTGTTGACTCTGCAGCCCCCCTGAAGCCCATGAATCTGCAATTAGTCAGAGGAGAATTTAAGGAGAGCATACTGTTGTGGGTCGCGAGTGTAGAAAAAGCCAGTAAGACCTCCATATCCCATAGACTTGCATAACAATCTGGAAAGCAAAAAGCATTTCCAGAATTGTTGATGTAGCTTTTCAAATGTGGAGTTAGTGAGAACCATCATTATCGTACCCCACATTATCCTCTGCCCAATTCTTCTTTCCTCTTATCTAGTATAAGTGATCTTCAGGAATTCCTCATTTGCTCTTATTCTCATCATCTCAGTTCCAAAGTGGGCCTAGCACTCTGAGCACCAAGTTATACTTACACTTTCGAGACGATGCACATTTGGGTTACCTGAGTAGAGTCTCTCATTCCAAATTACCAACCATCTTTTATGCTGCACATAGTAGATACGCAATGCAGCCATTCAACCCTCAAAATATCTTCTCTTCTAAATAGAGGAGAGCAAGCTCTATCTAAAGCCATGTTATCAAGCAGGATCTTTAAAAGATAAAACCCAATAATTTAAGCTGATAATTGTCTCGCTATCCTTAGTTCCATTTAGACATTTGGTGTTAAAAAGAAACTAAAACATTGCTGACTTATTCATTAAAATAACAGCATTTTAAATTATATTAGTAGCCTACATCTCTTCATCTCAAAAATAACTGTTAATGAATCATGCTGGTATAAATAAGAAAGGATAAAAAAAGAACGTATCCGCTTTAACAGGGGGTTATCTTTGTACAAATATGTGGGTGTTTGCAGCATTTGTAATGTTCTCAGTGGTTAATCCCATTGAGAAAGGAAGGCTTGCTCACTGAAGAGGTATTGAGGTGGATTGTTAAAGTAATATTAGCAATACTATGGCTACTTCTGGCTCAAGACATTATCACTTGCATTGTAAAATGTTGGAAAATGTTGAAGGAAGACTTTTCTTTCCACCGAGCGTAGCCTGTTTCTTGATGTTGCCTGCAGATTAAGCTTTGAGACGGTGCACTGACAGCTGAGTTTAGACCTTCTGTAACAGGAATGTGAAAAAGGACTCTCTTGTTTATATAGGTTAGTAAGACAGAGCAGGTAAACAAGATGAATTGAATGAATAAAGAAGGTGCAAGCTTAAAAGCCATTATCAAAAAGTAATCTTACATATATATTATTTCAGGAATATTACCATTTGTTCTTATGTTTCTGGTAGCAGTGGTAGATATAGCTACACAATATTCATTAATTCAGCAGAAATTGCATGGCTGACACCCAAGATATTACTATGAAAATAGAAGTGTTCTGGATACTATCTGGCAGTCACACCCCCAGACATCATGAGTACTACAATAAAATTTGACTTCCGTGTTCAAGTTTCAAAATAACTCTGTTTTCTTCCGGACAAGAAGCGATGCAAATAAAGCTAGTAGAAAATGGCAACGCACATTCCTAAAAAAAGAATGGGATGAGAGAAAGGAGAGTAATTGTATAAATAAGCAAATTGTTCTCTACTAAGCCATGGTATTTCAGGTGCAGATTCTTGATGTTTCAGAATAATTGCAGACTGTGTGTTCAGGAGAGAAATCATTCTCATATCGGTACCACCTGTACGCCTGTGTAACTACTGTATGTGTCCACCAGGACTTTCATTAGAGGAAGGATTATTTGGCACTAACCACCTAGATTCAGCCTGTTGTCATCTATGGAAGCACATCTAAACTAAGTCATGATGATTGTACTCACATATTCAAGGGCACAATTTCAGGTACGCGAATTTTAAGTAATAAACAGTATGTCTTTATAAGCAAAAAAAAAAAAGTGTGTGAAGACTACACTATGTACCAAAAGAAAAAAGTAAGACAGAAGAGATAAAACAGGGTAACATAAAATACGTATTTCAGATATTACACTAGGAAGCTTCAGCTTCAAACTACCTGCAATATTCTTTTGTCTACTAACATTTGGAATAGAGACCTAAAATGAAGGAAAGATCCGGCCCTCGGCTCTACTGGTGGACATCAGACCCAGCTTCACCAGGAACTTGTGGTGCAGCAATTGTGCAAGCAGCCCCCAGCAGCTTTGGTTTCTGAGGAACCACGGCTTCTAGACAACATACAGGTGACCACAGTCCCCAGGACACCTCCGTTGCAATGGGGGACAGAAACACAGACAACGATTATTCTCACCCCCCATGCTGTGTTCCCAGTGGAGGTCAGGAACACCTAAGACCACTCCCTCGGCTGGCCGATGACTGGTGGAAGGGTGGTGAAACGGAACGAGAATAAACAGAAATTCATTAAACTGGGGAAAACTTTTCTAGAATCACTGCAAAAATAAATTTTCTGTAAAGCTTTAATATCTTTTTCCTGGTCTAGAATTTGGTAAGAAATTTAGAAATGACTCACCCTAAGCCCACCCGGCTAGGACCATGCTTTCCTTTACGTTGGGAAGCTGCAAGGAACATCAAAGGAATTATCAGCAGAAAAGGAGGAGGAGAAATAAATGGGTCTCACAAGATACACCTGAGGTCAAGAAATAAAGTACAAACAGAAGCAGAAGGACTGGAAGATAGGAAGAAAATACAGTGAAATTCCAGTGATTCCCAGTGAATCTGGGAGATATAATCTGAGAGAGATTTTCAATGGAGAAAATGAAAATGGATTACTGCTTTAAGATGCTTAGGAATCACAGTACTCAATGACTCAGGACAGTGTATGTCGTGTAGTATTTAAACAAGAAAGCAGTGTACGTTTGGAGGCTGCATGTTGCACGAAGGAGTAAGCTGCAATTCCTACAGCCGCTTCTTAAATCTTACTCAGTTTCTGGATACGAGACACCAGTTTAACATAAAGATTTATCAAACCATGTAACAACCAAAAGCAATACAGTAAATCATTAAGATGCAGGAGTGACTAATTAGCGATTTAAATTTATGCAGGAAAGACTACAAAACTAAACGCTCTGAGCAAGCTCCTATACCATTCACAGAGTTTTGACATTGGCTTAACTTGGAAGAGACGCACCTCTTACTCTACAGGTTGTTAAGTAATGAATAAATGGAAAGACAAGGCTGCTTAAATCCCAGTCCCAGTAAAGGTGGTATATCTTTTGCTAGGGACTTTAATGGGACCAGAATTTCAGTCAATAAAGGAACGTTTGGTTGGTGCAGGATAGTGGACTATAACAGAGCAACAGAAATGGACCTATGTAGGATAACTAGAACAGAACAGTATAAAAGAGTAGAAGGTATTCAAAAGTATTTCTGCTCTCCCCCTACCATTCCTTTGAAGAATCATAGTTCATGGATTTTTCTAAGCACGTAACTGGGGAGAGCAAACAGGGCGCAGCAACAGCTCCCAACAGTCAGCTAAGCTGGAAGGCAGGTAGCTCTCCGCAGCCCGTCGTGAGCACAAGTCACGCTTCAATCTGAGCGCTGTACGGAGCCATGCAGTTTATCCTGCCTCCCCTGCTTCCCTTTATTCTAGTGCAAACTAGGCTTAGCAAAATAAACGGAAAAAAACAACTTGCTGCTTTGACCCATCAAGGGAGTGGAATAATCTGCGGAGCAAAAGTGAAAAAGTTCACAACTGTAGACAGAAATCACTGTGAATCTTACTCTCTGGAGTACAACTCCAGCAGAAGAACAAACCAGTAAGCCTTCCATTTCATTATTCAAACTTTGTCAATATTTCAATAGATGACGTTCAAAATATTAAATAGGAAACTCATTTTTAAATAGTGCTCCACTAGTCTATTATCTAAAAGAATAGGCAGGGTTTTCTTTTACTTAGTACTTTTTTCAGCTTACATGACCAAGACGCTTAGCATTTAAAGTTTGTTAGGTTTTTTTAGAAGAGACTGTATGTGAATTCCTGGTCATTAACTGAAAGGAATGGATAGCCTTTCCTGAAAATATGTATTGCTAGTGGTAAATAACATCATAAACAAAATACAGATTCTCTCTCCTTATCATCACCTTCCTCTAGCTCGATGTGGATTTTATTTTAGAGTCTCACTAATTAAGCCTTACTCACTGATTTTAACCTTCATCTGTGTTCCTTAAAGGGCTATTGTTGCTATGCATCATTATGGCTGGGAAAACCTTTGTCTGTAAATTCAATTGATCTTTCTTATCTATTCTGTCACTCTCCTTTACAGGAAAAAGGAGGGGGGGGGGGGGAAGCAGCAGCAGCTATCTCCTAACTAAATTTCTGTGGCTGATGATAATTTTCTTGGCTTTTACAACTTTACTACTTTACATTTATCAATATTCTGCATTTTCAATACCTACCTAGCGTGGGTGGTGCCTAGAGTCAGTGATAGAAACCCCTCAAATACACAACTGTTAATGCCAGGTAAGAAACACGTCTTCACTAACAGGGAGCACTGTAAAGAAGAGACATGCAAACACCTAAAGGAAAAAGAGGAGAGAAAAAACCCCAAGGTCTAGAGACTGGATTAGCAGCGACAGATAGACCCCATAAGCACAAAACTGCAGATAAAGGTAGCGTAAGAAGGGACAGTTCAGGAAACTGGCTGGCAGAAACCATCATTGCAGCTCCAGAAACGCCTGCAATGAATGAACTGGAGTAAGGAGATCGTGAAAGACAGCTGATGTTATTAAACAGGAATCTAAGAATAACCATGAGACAAAATTCGAGGAATAGTTTTAAAGAGTATGGAAAAATATGGAAAAGGAGATAGGAAATCATAAAAAAATCAGAAATTTAATATTAATGGCAATAATCACAGACATATTTCTGAGCAAACAGAGGTATAACACACACTAAGGACAGACATTATGACTGCTCTCAATGGCAAACGGTCCCTCCCAATGGTCTGTTGATTTTAATAACTTCTCAAAATACAACACATTCAGAAAAAGTTTTTAAAAGAGCACAAGTAAGACTTACCTAGCTTGATACTACATGCTAGAAACATGCAGCGAATTTGGGAGGACACTAGAATGCCAATCACATTGCAAGATCATCTTCTGAGCTATTCATGCCAAAAGCAG
This sequence comes from Vanellus vanellus, assembly GCF_965231255.1. NCBI lineage: Eukaryota > Metazoa > Chordata > Aves > Charadriiformes > Charadriidae > Vanellus > Vanellus vanellus. The sequence goes on along the minus strand of NC_138911.1, from coordinate 2,900,342 downwards.
GATGATCTAAAGCAGTGATTTTTGCACACATTCATGCAAGCCCCACACAGCTAGTGGGCATTTCAAGCGTGATCACAGCAGAAATTTCTTTGGAGAACCAAGACCTCTAAGGTCCTCGAGCTTGTCAGGGGAGCAAAGTTATGAAAGGAATGAAAACAGATATTATGAAACAACTTTAATTTTTGTTTCATTCAAGAACAGACCAATTTTTCTCGAGCATTAGGAAGGAGCTTACTCATTACTAATCTACGGGCATTAAAAATTAGTGTTCATAATAAGCTAGGAAGGACATTAAAATCATTTTTTAAAAAGAGTACAAGTGCTAAGAAATTCATGTAAGTAACATAAGCAGTTGAGTGCAGCAAGCGCAGAGCAAAATCCAGCAAGCTCTGTTGGACTTGGGCATTTCTGCAGCATATGCCCAGACCAAAGAGCAAACGGGAACATGGTTCACGCACGATTTTTGAAGGGTCGGGAGGGTCTGGCAAGGTGAGCATTATGCTAGAGCTAACAAGCCACCCTTTACCCAAAGCACTCCATGCAGATTCACCTGAGAAGGCTCTACACAGTTTCGGGGTATGCCAGGTTGTCATTGCTCCGGACAAGGAAAGGTGACGGCCAATGCCGCTAAGGCACGGGGGATTTACCACTACGCATCTTGTCTAGGTCCATTCAATTGAATTCTGAAAGAGATACTTCAACGGGGCACAAGCATACAACCAGTTCAAAAGAACACCCTAAAGTGTACCTTTCTACACCATTAGGCATCAACTACCCGTAAAGATCGAGTGGTTTTATGCCCCTAGTCATATGGTGTTTAATTGTACTTAAAGTAATTAGTTTTACCGGTCTCCATGGAGGTCCACGCGGAGTGGCACTGTAGCCCCTCCCTACAGGAAAGATCGGGGGCTGTTAAAAACCGCTGTCTCAGAGGAAATCTCATGGGGAAAGAGAAGAGACAGAACCATAGCTTTTACACATGCAGGATGGGGTAAGATAGTTAATTAGAAGGTTTGCGATGGATCTAAATGCCTTTCACCACAGAGCCAAACAACCCCCGGACAGCCCAACTGCTTTTGAGTCAATGACTTTGTTCGGTTAGTTAAAGGATGATGCTGAGGGCACTTTCAGAACTGGTGTGGCAGCATTTCAAACATCGGTATTTAAATGTTTCCCTCATTTAAAAATACCATTTAAGAGGGTTATTATTACATTTATGGAATAACTTTCACTTATTGCTTCGATTTTTAATTTTATTGCTACACCAAAAAACCACAACATTATTTGTACTCAGCGATACCTTAAGAAATCATCATTCAACATTCAAGAGGACTGCATTTTTCTTTATAGGTATTTAAAAGCTACTTTGACTAAACAAATATGTTTCATTTGCACGGTATTCTAGGAGGACTGAAAAGAAAAAAAACAATTGAATTGTACCCGACGGAAAAAGACCGGCTTCTTTATTTTTCTTGAAAGTATCTAGATCTACACTAAGAAAAATCTTTCAAAAATATACCCTAGAAAAATCAACATTTTCACCCACTGTGGTTTGAATATTCTGATTCTGTCCAGTAGCACGTATCTGTGAAAAGCCATCATTAGATCATTTTCTGTCCCATAGCAACCACTTTGTTTTCTCAGGGAAATAAAATATTTTTACATCCTTAGGCAATACCTTTCTCTGCATGATTTCCTAAATGAAGCTGTTTGCAATCTAAGGCTAACATCACAATTTACACTGGGCTTCACAGAGATTTATAGCTATTTATGTGGAAAATAAAATGCTAGCCATAGGCTTTTCTAACTGTATATACGTGTGCATGTGCATGTATACAGAGAGTATTTCACATTTTATATAAAAAGCCTGGATTTGTGAATAAAATAGTGCTTAGTTAAAGTAACAGACTCAAGTTATTAGATGCTTTTACATTATTAAACAATTACCTGACAGAGAGCAATGGAAAGAAGAGAGAGATAATGTTTTAATGATCTGAATGTGCAATGATAATTTAGGTCTGACTTTGCTAAGTGGTAAGAAAGTAAATAAGACACCAGGGACTATAAGCAGCTTGAGAGGATCTTCCTGTAACTGTCACAGCTGACAACTTTATGGTAATCCAAAAACTTCAGGGCTGCTGGCCAGAGCCACCAGTTCTCAAACGAGGGTTCTCAGTACTTTACCGAAGGTCTCTGCGGAGCTGGCTTTTTCTTAAAAGGGGTGTTTAATTATTAAATCACACTAAAGTGACTATACCCATTTTAAATAATTTACTGATGCTATTTTACTGTGCAAGTCACTGCTGAAGTTCCCTACAGGCATTACACAGAAGCAAACGAGAAGAGAGAAGTACCCAGCGTAGTACGTAGTATGCCACCAAAATAATGGGAAAAAAAAAAAAGTCATAGAAGCAGACTTCCTACTATACTATGACTTACTGTAATCATGTGAGAGCCTGGGTGCTGACCTGAATGTTGTCTCCATTCAAGCATAAAAGGACTATCATGAAAGAAGAATTCCAATTTATTTATTTATTTATTTTAATCTGGCAATTCTATCATCTCTTTTCGTGACATCAAAATGTTACTGACTTAAATTTTGACAAAAAGGGGCACTGGAATGTGCAAAACTCTCAGGGGAAACTGGAAACACTTGAGAGATGGAAGCCTAAACAGGATGCAAACACCCACACAAAATAGGAAGATAGTAAACTGGAAAAATAAGATTCAACTAGCTTTTGTACTACAGCAGATCTTTAGCAAATCCAATTTCTCAAGCTAAATTTTGAAAAATAAAACATCAAGGAGGTTACAAAGGGTGAAGCTTTGAATTTTCGTAACTGTTCATTAGGATTGCTGATTTCAGCAAAGATGAAATGTTTCCATCTCTATTTACCCTAGCTTTTGAAACCAAATACAGAAAGAAGACTAGTAGGAATCCATTTGTTCTCATTGTACAATTTCAATTTTTTGTCATTAAGCTTTAATGTAAGGAAAAGACATGATCTGAACAGTGTTTATTTCAATGATGATGCAATGTGATGGGTGCACTGCATAATGTCATATAATATCAAAAGATGTGTCCTGGCGTAACCTTCCTTACACATAGTGAGAAGCCTCTGAAAATACAGAAGGCAGCAAACAGCTTTGAAGCCGTTACTGGAAAGCTGTCACTTGCTTTCAATAGCTGACCAGGATTTGTGACTATCTTGCCTTAGTGGTTTGAGTTGCTCAAATGCTTAGTTATGAAACTATGCCTTCATTAGCTTCTGAAAGGCTTGTCTTTCTTCTTTCATGTATTAAGATTTTTGTCATATAAGCACTGAGAATAACAGTACGAAATCGACTTAAGGCAAGTTTTGTGCTCCTTCGTTTTGGGGCTGACTCAAAGCTGCGCTAATTAAACCAGAGCTCCCCAACGGGGCTTCTCGTTCCATCAGTCAGGGACGCCTGGACGATGGGGACAGTTCAGTCACGCTTTCGCTCTCGCTCTGCCTCCTGAAACAGGGAGGACCGATGTAAGAGCTTGCTGGGCTTAGGAACTGCTAAACCATCAGTTAAGTCAAGTCTGGGTCTGCTCAAAGCTGCTAAAGAGATAAAAATTAGCAGAAGAAGGACTAGTAATTTTGCTTATCGGTTTTGCAACCCATTTGGGAATTTTAGTCTTCAATACTTTGTATAAATTCTAAAAATACTTTGTATAAATTCATCTTCAGGTGCATGTTCATAGTTTTAAGAATTAGATCAGCTCTTGGTGCATTTTTTATAGACACAAGATGATGCCCCATACCATGTGATTATGAACATTTTATCAGATAAAGATGAAGCAGAATTAGGAACCCATGAGATTTTAATTCCTCGTTAAGCAATTGTCATGACAGATACTGACAAGAACAGAAAATGTCATAAAACTAAGCAGTCCTCAAGATAATTTCCAACTTCTAATAAAACCAGAACATGGTACATCTATACATTTCATTACAAAGGCTGTAACCATGGTAGAAAACGCAGCACAATTCGATTCTGACAACCTGTAATCCTAGTTATACCACAGTTTGAATAAAAAATTTTTAAAAATCTCCAAAGCCACTACATTATACCTCTAAACCAAGAAAAACAAAACCTAATGTAACTGCACTGAAAACTTCCTATATAGGATAGGCTTAAAACATTCCTATTACTCCTATTACAGCACAGCACACCACCACGTTGGCTGAACTAACATAAAATGCACTGGAAAAGATACCTGGCTGGAGAAGAGAGTACTAAGGGGAACTATGACCAAACAACGGCAGGAGATTGGAGAGTCGCTGTCAAGTCTCCAGGCGGAGATAACAACATCCTACATTGGACAACGAGTAGAGTAGCCACTGCAGAATATTTCAGAGGTTCACTAAACTGAGACATTTTCATAAAAACATTGACTTCACTGATATTGAAGCTCTCCTCCAAAACCAAAACAGTGTTACTGGAAACTTCTAAACAGCTCTAAGCAGGTCAATGATGCGTAGGCAAACTTAAAAGCTGCCAGCCCTGTAAATACTGCAGTTCCCAGGCACTGTCGGTCTTCATAAATGCCAATCTAACAGAACCTACATCCCAACAATTTCTTATAGTGTTGTGTAACTACACAATGTGAGGGTGTTTTTTTTTTTCCTTCGAGACATAACAGTGACAATTGATAATAATTAAATTTATTCTAACTGAATGTCTCTCACCAGGAGTTTAGATGACTTATCTTCAAACTTTCTCCAAAACAAAGAGGCAAATTCTACTACAATCCAAAGGCTAACCCCTATGATCTATTCCTCCAAATCATACTGTGCAAGCATTTAAGAAAACAAGTGATCTGAATTACATCTTACACTCATGATGGAAAAAGCATTGGATAATTCATCCCTACTGCTTTTAAAAAAAGTTTATTTGGTTTTTAGCAAAATGTGAATGTGGCTTTTGTTGCTCCAACATGTATTTAAGTTCTGAAAATACTTCCTTTGATCCAGCATCAAACTATTAGTCACACTCATTTCTAAAAGTCAGATCCACAAAGAGATAAAGAGCAGTTAAAGTGACAGAAGAGTGCAAGCAAAGACACCTAAAATAACAATAAAGGACACTGAAAAATACAAGATTTGTTGTTCTTTTGTTAAAGTATTTGAAGCATTTTATTTCAAGTTTTGAGAACTTAGTCTAAAATGGCTTCTGTCACTCACTGCACCATAAAAAATGGCTACGCATAGACCCAGATATATGTACACATTTCCACAGACAAGTGCTGTAGGCATACCACAAGCACTCTTTATGTAAGCTTTCCTTGTCTAAACTGCTCTTGAGAAACATTTTACATGAAGGAATATGGCAAATCTGAGCTCGTATATTCTACAACCATTTTCCTTTGCAGAGTCCCTGGAATTCTGCGTGGCTCGTGCAGACACCTTGCAAATCTCAGGGCAGCATCGAGGCCATTGTCTCAATTAAATGCCAAAGTCAGGATGTTCAAAAGGACCTCTATGTCCAAATTCCGTTGCTTCAGATAAAAATTAAGCAGCCATTTTCTTAATACTTAAAAAAATTCCAGCCTACATTGTTCACTGAAATTTGGAGTCTTCCTATTAACAACTGAATTGTAAACCACATTAAAATATATTAACATAAAGAAACATATCAGTACACATTAAGCAATAACGATTCTCTTAAAAGAATCTGTAAAAAACAAACTATCTGTATTCATAGAAATATTTATACATAATTAGTATCCTATTTATTACACATGAAAGTATTAAAATCAATGTGTTTTAAAGTTTTCACAAAAAACACAGTGCATCAAAATTAAATGGATGACACTATAGTGGATGTAAGACAGGTACACTGAGAACTATTCATGGGGAACTACCACATTTATTGCAATGAACATCTTAATCTGTAGCTATACATTTAAAAAAATAAAATCTTAATGCATTAGTCTCTCTCTATCAATCTGTTGTTCTGCCACCTTGCATTTTTGAATTGCTAATTTGTTCCATACCATAAAACATTTCTTTTTTATGCAGAAGTTTTCTAATCAAAGCTGTCCTTTCTCTGCTGAATATTTACTGGCTTTCCCAGGAAAAAGGTAGGTTGGACCTCGTAGAGTAGGCTACCTCTATGCAGAACCCTTGCTGAAATGTCAGCTGCACAGAGACTGTGAGATGAGGTGCAGAACTGCATTATTTTTCCTTGACAATATAAATACCCAGTACTCCTTACAGTAACACCACTCTTAAAATAAGAGAGCGTTACTCTCAAAGGTCCCAAGAAAATACAGCCCCCTCCCCAGCATTCCGTTTGACATACTGACTGGGATAATACAGCTTTTCATCACGACTTTAAGTGTGTGTTTTCATATATAGGGACATTGTAAAAAACATATTAAGAGGAGATTATTCTATTAGTCACAACACACAGCATCTCACACTAAAACCGATTCCTCTCTTCCATCCATCTTTTCAATGTTCTGAGGCCCACGTGCGGAGTTCAGAGTCATGTGGAGCCCCCAAAATCTTTAATAGAGACACTCTTTATCTATCACCAACTGAAACGAGCTCAAGACAACAGAACACGGGTCTGTGAAGCCTTTCCTTACGGGAAGGCTATGCTCCTAAAATACCTCTGTGTTTTGCTGATTTTCCTTCACCAGGAATAAGAGCACCAAAATCAGGCCTTTCTACTATTGCCCCCAAATAGAAAAATTACCATGGTTTAACCCTTACCTGCCAGCAACAGATTCCAGGGGCTTCTACTTGGATATGGGAAGCAGGATCCTTTAAGAAGGGCAAGGAACGAAGGCAACATCAAAAAGAAGTTAGGTGTCAGAATTTGATTTTAAGGGGAAAATTTGAAAGCAGAAGTTTACGTAAGCGAAGCTCTTCTGATGGCATGATTTGAAAATGGAAAAGCGAGCAAAATAAACATTTAGAGGAGAAACTATAGTTTCTCTTAGTTTCTTCTACTCTGCTGTCCCTGCCACTTTGCACATGAAATGAGGACATGAAAAGGAGGTAATGGAAGGCAATGGAAGGCGATGAAGAATGTTCAGTGCGATTAAGGATAGCAGAGGAAGGTGACACAGGGTTTGGAAGACTGGAATGTCTTAGCAATACACCTGGAAGAATGAGAGAGGCTCTGCTTTAACTGCAGTGTTTGGAATGACACGTGTGAAAGTCAGGGACCACTCGCTGTAGTGGTGGACAACACACCGACATCATCCCCCTCCCTGCCCCGATAGCATTGGAATTGCAGAATCACCAGCACAAAAAGATCACTTATCTTTCTGCAAAATAGCTTTAGTAGCATGTTTTGTAATCATTTCAAGCTGAAATCATATCTTCTCAAAATTTTCCTCTTTTTCCTCTCTAATATTCTTGGGTTATATTTTGACAATTCATACTGTACAAATTGATACAAGTAAAAAACCAACCCTTCTAAGAATGGCATTTCTGCCAAATATTTTCTCTGCAATTTTCAGCATCTCTACATCAAATACTATAAAAAGTCCCCCAAATACTCACAGGCCTGTTTTTGAATATTTATGGAATTCTGTTATCACAGCTATTAATCTATATCTGCTTTTTAAAGATTTGCACAACTCTGTGCCTTGTTTATGATACCTCTCCAATTTCACACACTTCAATCTTTTATCTTATGAAATATCAGACTAGTTTAGTTTAAAAGCATTATCTGACAATATACTTATCTACAGTTCATGTCTGGATATCTGTAAATCCAAGGGATATTGTTACATTTGCGGAGTTTGGAGGAGTTGTATTTTATAAGACTGTTTTGTTCACTAGCATGATTCTGTATTTTAGGAAGTTCTTTCTAACCACACTCCCACAGGACTCTCATATCAAACATAATTTTCCAAAGTATTTGATATGTTGATATTTGGAAATTTTCCCATTTCACATTTGACCATTCCAATTAAATATTTGTTTAGAATGGCCCATGACATACGTTTCAGAGTTTTGATATTTTAGGATCACAAGCAAAACAAGAACAATGGTTGTGCTTTAATTTTCTAGAATTCTGGAATATAAAAGGATATTTTCTAATAAGCTGAAAACAAAGAAAAGATCAGGGACTGAGACAAGTGTATATTATGATACTCAAATGTCCCTTAGTAAATTAATAAGGGAAAATTTGAAGAGGTTTTCCTACTAAGTGGATCATCGGTGGGTTTAAGTATTGCTTCAATTATTACAGCATTCAATGTGTTTAGAACTACCTATATGAAACATCGCACATTATTATACACAAGAATTGCATGTATCTGTGCCTCAAGGCTGCTTGGGCAGGAAAGGGTACTCCAATTTTCCCTTGGGCACATACTAAAGAATAAGAAGACGATGCAAGAAGGAATCAGTGTTCCAAGTTGGTAAAACAAATTAACCTTAGTGGCAGGAAAACAAAACAAAACAAAAAAACCCCAACCCTGTTCCTGATAGTTTTGAGGAAGTTTAAGCAGCAGGTACAACAATGTAACATTGAAATCTTGAAGGGGAGTCCCAAGGAAAATAAGCTCATAATGGAAAACTGGCAACTGACTTCTTCATTGTTATAACAGGTATTCAAACGGAAAAGAAGAGAAAAAGCAAACATTGCCAATATTTTGGCATTTGTAGGAGTTATCCAAAAAAAGCATATCTAGGTTCTTTACAGCTTTAACCTGAGAAAAAAAATGCACATTAATGCTGCAAAGGAGCTGACACTTCTCATCTGCAGCCCACTCAGCCAAGGAACATCCACTTATATACCCTCATGCATTATTCACCAGGAAAATTGAAATAATCTACCAGTGGTTAAGCAGCTCAGAATCAAATGCAAATCAAGGGAGCAGTTAAGAACGAGGATCATTCACAACCTGCTCTGAACTCCTGACACTCCTCCACACCGCAAGGCTGGAGGCTCCTGCCGGAGCGTCCCAGATCGTTCCAGCCCCGCTCCCGGCTGCTGCGGGCGTTTGGTGCACCTTAGCCTGCAAATCCACCCGTTTCTGTAGCGATGGCAAAAGCGCTGACCCGTGCCCATGCTTTGAAAGGGAACTAGCTTTATTTGTATTCACGCAGATTCTCGCTCCCTGTCAATAAAGGTGGGTTCTTTGGCATGTACCTGAGAAAACCTGACTTTTTTTTCAATTATTAAAAGCCTGTGTTTACTGTAGCTCTGACTGCAATTATATTCATTCTTTATCTGACTATGAAACTCCAGGCACACAATAATCAAGCATAAAAAGAAATTTAAAGTTATTTAAAAAAACTTTCCAATGAGGGAAGAAGTTATTGCTGTCACCATCTTCACTTTCAATGGTAAGATTCAATGGGAATTACCTTACACCAGGATTTATAACAATTCTTTTATCATCTTTAGGAGTATACAACAGTAAATTAAGAACAGAAACAATAAATTAATTTTTAAATCACAGTGAGAAACTGAAAGCCCAGATAGCCATTAAGAAGTTATACACCATTACTTACAAGATAATGTGAACAGTAGAGAAATGCGTAATTTTTGCGAGTTTATACAAATTGCCCGTACAAATTTTCCATAAAATCTACATAAACCTTATCTTATGAAGTATTTCCATGTGTCTAAATTTATTATCATTGATGCCTACTCAGGCGGGTGTAAACTCCATGCATTAATGTTCGTTATCAGAATTTAATAGCTTTAACCCTTCTGGTTTTAAGGACAATCATTATACTGCTTGTATTTAGGCAGCACAGTTTTTCCCCACAGAAAACTAATTTTCAATTCAACAGAAATTGATGTGTTTTTTTCAGACAAGACATTTCCAAGGAAAAAGAAGTTAGATTTAATCAACCCATTATTTATTTCAACAATTGGTTAAACCCAAAAATTCTGTTGGCAACCCTAGACCTGACCTTGTAAAATTACAGAATGACAAATTACAAAAGAAAACATTCTTGTCATAACCATAAAATTAGAAAGTGTAAAATAATGAATAAAAAGATCAAATATGCCTTACTCTAGGTGGCAAAAAAAATTCCATTAAGGTCGTATATTTTTGCAGTCCTTTCAGATATATATTTGACTGTCAGAAAGCCTAAGACAAATTAAAAAAAAAATCCTGAATGTCAGATATTCCAGGTACAATGAGAAAAATATGCTGTTGATGACAAAAAAATAATCCAACCAACAACCACCCCCACCTAGAATTCAAGATGAAATATTGTTTCAGTAAGAATTTGGCTAGTATCTTTGGATATTCACGTACTTTATAAATGGCTGAAAACACTACTGACATAAAACACTATCCGAGTAGCTAATTTTTCTCTAGTTATATTGTATTTCCCTTCACAGACTTTCAGTTAAATTTGCTCTTTTAGATCTGCTGGAGTAACATCTGGAGTGAGACACTACACTGTATTTGTAGTGACGGCAGATTGACACCTCACCACTCAGTCAAGGGAAACAGGACCCGGAGTCAGAGAGAACAGGGTTAGGCTCTCACTTTATGGAAACTACCAAGACATTTTTAATGTTCATATAAATCCAGACCAAAACCCTACTTCCATGGAGATGGGATTTTGATTTCACGCTTCTTTTGGGTCAGTGCTAATTGCACTTATTTTTCTATGTCTGCAGGGGAAAAAAAAAAAAGGTGGGCCCTAACAGCTTTATTTTATACATGTGTAAACCTTGACTCTGTGTGTATGTGTTCAGTTTTATGCAATTAAAATTCAGCTTTGCAAAAATATTCTTTATCTAATGACAAAAGAAGTTTAACTACTGATCTGGATTCTAAGGTTTTAAAGAAATCTACTCACGCTTGCCACATCAGAAATAAGCAACTCAGAAATATGAAAGCTATTTGAAAAGAACACCCTGTAGCTTTTATGAGATTAATATAAATGTAATGGGTCTATCATGAAACAAAAATGGTCAGCACATATATGTGAATTCTCATGACTAAAACCCATTTCTTGTAATTCTACATCTACAGATCTGTACAAGGAAGTTAAGTCATCATCTGCTATTTATTTGACAAGGATCTCTAATGAGTCCGTGTATTAGCCTGATAACCCATGAAACAAATTCTGGACTTGAACATGTCACCTCTTTAAATAGCTCTGCTCACTGTAACAACTTAGTAAAATGCTGATATTGGGAGACAAGGACTCATATATGAGTTAAGAAACATACCTTATTTTACTACTGATGTTCACTGACGGTCAAAAGACTCGATGCTACACCAGTGCCACCCAATATAACCATGCCCTGCTTACCCGATCCCTCACAGGCACCTCTCGTGTAGCAGAGACAACTTTGGTCAAAGTCAAAGTCAAATTTTAGGAGTATTTACCAAGAAAAACAAAACAAAACAACAAAAAAACCCAAACAAACCAGAAAAAACTTGCCAAAATTCTGAGACTTCTTTAACACGATATGATACTTGGCTGACTTTTCCTTATTGCCTGGAAGCAATTCAACCAGAATAGAGAATGTAATCCTCCACAACATGTATTTTAGTGACTCATTGTTTTCCTATTTCTTTCTAGTTTCCACAAAGCTTAATGGACTTGAGCATGATTATTAAAACTGCAAACAACAAAACCCTTTACTTTTCTCCAAAAAAAAGAAGTATATGACAAAAACAATTTAGCTGTAACCAGTAAAGGACATTCTAAAATTAGAGCCTGTTGTGTTAGGGATGGTAACAAAGCATCTAAGCCATATGCTGGTGTAATCTATAAAAGCTAGACACAAAGCTTGTGTCATTGTAACTTACTGTTTCAGACACCAGCATGACTGCTATTGTACGTGAACCCAACATTAATCAAATAATTTTAGATTTTAATTTGCATATAGCACGGGATCAGTACAAACATTTGGATATCAGAAGCACATTGCAGTTTTATCTTCATATGTCAAGAACATGCCATTACCAAATACTAAATATAACTAAATGGGAAATCTTTACTCCCAACTTACTCCTTTTTTTCACTTAGAAGATGTAAATCAGAAGACAAGCAGAATTTTTTCATCTGTATAGATATTTTTTAGATTGCATAGGACACAGTCCACCAGCTGTCAGACACAGACTTAATAGATTTTTGTCTTTTTTCTTCTCCAAGAGGAAAGCAGAACACACTCGAAGATAAGGCACTAGCCTAAATCCGTAATAATTTATGCGGATTTTACCCAGATTTACACTTCCTTAATGCAGAACACGATTTGTCACTTGCATAACAGAGTTTAGACACCAGAAAAACTTCCCCCATCAATTGAACTATTTCCCTCATCAGCTGGCACAGAATAAACTGCAACTGATTATTTAGACGCAGCCATGGGTGGAAAACAGAAGCGCTAAGTAAAGAGGAAAGCACGCAGGCACAGTAATTCCTGGGTACCTACAGCAGGCGCACTGGTCATTTCCAGCCCGCAGGATTCTGTGCCACAGTGTTCAAAACAAAGCGCCATCACCATAGCGACCAGAGCATCACCCCATGCAGGGACCCCGCTCACAGAACCACTATTAACACCCCAGAATTAATAACAGGCGCTCCATTCTTTTAACTTCCAATTATTTGCAGCAAAGAAGAGGCAGAGCCTTCAAAAAGGGGAACCTTGAAGTATCTTTTGGACAACTCCATAATTTATTTTTTTTTTTAGAAATAAGAAAATGAAAGAAAATTAATGAACAAATCCCAAATACTGTATGGGAACGTCATATAATTAATGCCAATATACAATCTAAAAGTTTTTAGTTAGTACTACTCACTCCAAATCTCTGGACAGGCCAAAGATGATGCTTAATTGCATAAAATTTCTGACAGGAAATAAATAACTTTTGAAATGTACTTTCTAAGATAATAACCTGTACTCCACAGAAGGATGAGAAGCACTGTTAACCCACAGGGATCCTGACGCAACCAGATCTTCTTTTCTTTAAAAAAAACAAAAACAAAAACAAAACACAACAACAAAATCCTTCAGCACAGGCATGTGGAGAGAAACCTCCACCAGCTCTGGAGGTACACTGGCTCCAAGCTTCAGCTTTGGTCAATAAAGATGATGAAAGGGAAATCCTTCTCCATCCAACCATCATAAGAAAATGTGTTTTCTCCCACTATGCACAACCAAGCTAGCAATGAAAAAAAAAAAAAAAAAAAAACAACCCAAAACGATTACTGCATTATTTACCGCAAGAAGGGAAATGCAGTCCTGCATGAAAAATCCGGAGCATTTTCTATATTAGGCATCTAGCTAACTTTGCTCTCATTTAGTTGAAATAAACAATGTCAGAGTAGTTCTTACATTTATTGTTTCTCTTGGTTAACTTCACATGTGCATCTGTTGCTTCCAAAGATGTCTGAATAACCATTGTTATCCTAATGGGTCAAAAGAAAAAAAAATACTCTCTGCTAAGTACAGATTAGAAAGGAAGAACGGCAGCAGACTCTTGGGATCGCTTTTAGCTGGTTTTAATTCCTAAACTCCAAACCACATGATGCAGAACTTGTAAAATATGGAAGTTCATGGATTCAATCTCAGACTAACAACATATTTTACAAGTGCTCGTACTTTCGGAATTTGTCCTCATGCAATCTTTTCTTGGAGGCAGGTTAATCTACTAATCCGTTGCCAGCAGCCCAATGCTATTATAAACCAAGGCCAGATCCGCCAGTAGTTGCAACACAGCAGTATGTAAGTTACCATGGTACTCACTACTCGAAGCTCAAGTATCTCATATATCACTTTCAGAATTTACTGCCATTCAATGCCACTGCTAAACTTACAATGGCATGATAAAGAGCTTCAGCTTTGTATCAGGCAGGCTCTGAGAAGGTACAGAACATTACCCTGCACAGGGCTGAATTTCAGTCTTGCTCTCGTTTAGGACAAGGGGCAAGGAAAGTATTTTCCTTACCCCAATAATCTTCCAGTTTCTTACAAGATTGCTGAGGGACATGCAGAAATCTTAGCAAATTCCTCAGACACAGGAAAGGGTCGTATCTTACAAGGGAACAGAAGTTGAAATAATCAAGGCAAAGAAGTGGGAGGGCTCAGAGGTACAATACAGAGCAGAAAAGCTGGCACGGACAAAAGTGGAAGAAAAATGAGGAAAGGTGACAACAAAGGAAAGAAACAGGAAAACAATCACGGATAAATGGAAAAGTGATCTGATGCAATAAGCTGAAAAAATCATAAAATCCTTATTTGGGCTGGAATTAGCAGTTAGACAAATCCAATACGGGATATGAGTGCTTGGGAGCAGTGCTACAGAAAAGGCTCTGGATGGATCACAAACTGCGTAGTGCCGGGGCAGACAAATGAGCTCATTCTAGCCACTCCTCAAGCCAGACTGATGCTGTATCAGTATGTTAGGAGAGCACGAAGCTACACTAAGAACCTCCTTGCTTGGAGGCTTTCCAATATTAAACATGGTTCAACACAAAGCTTAGCTCTATGCCTTTCAGTTGGTGGTCTCCTGTTGCTGCCTCTGAGCGCATGCAGAAAACTTCTGGGATTGCATTCAAAAGACAAAGATACACCTGGAGTCATGGTGCTGTAGGAAAAAAGCAAATGCAACCCGAAGATGCGTAGGTACTGCATATGGATCAACCAGAGAGAGTTTAGGGGACAAGAAGAGTGTCCAAAAGTCCAAAGGATCTATGGGGAGGACTGAACCGCTTTGGTTAGCTTAGTCTGAGGAACTTTTTCTTGCCCTACTGCTATGCTGCAAGTCACCGTAAATGCTTCTCTGCTATTTTTCTGGGTTTCCATCCCGTGAATATCAACTGTACGTCAACTACCACAGAGGAAGATCCCAGTTCTTGCCCCCTGGGGCCAGGTCAGCTCCAGAGTCCCTGCGCTGGCTGGTGGCTTCTGCACACAGACAGAGAGCATCTCCTTTCCTCCCTCCAAGCTCCCTACAGCCCAGTCAGTTGTCTGTTTTTAAGACAGGGGAGCACTGGGTTTAAGCACATACCCCAGTAGACAGTATGCTTCTCCATCTGGGGATAGAGAGCCGTCAGGTTCCTCATCATCTCTGCACTTTCTGCAGATAACTGCTTAATACTGAATGCCAAATAAGAATGCCCTGGAATACCCGTGGATAAGGGAGAAAATTTCTGAGCCGCTGGTACTTAAGAATCCTTGATTCAAAAACCTAAAAGCATTTTTCATCGAATTATCTGGAAACAGTCAATTGACTGATGAAATATAGCTAACAAAATGCACTATTCCACTTTTTCTTTTATTTGTTTTTATATGCATCATTTCCTGCCTTTAATTTTAATTCCATGCCCTCTCAGAAATGGATATATGAATATATCCTCCCCTTTATTTTCCTGTAATATTATCATAGCAGTTTTCTCTGGCTATTCGCAATCTCTTTGTTCCCTTCACAGCTTTTCCTAGTCATAGAATGAAGAAATATGTAAAAATAGGCCACAAGAAACTAGACACACTTGATCTGCGCAGCAAAAATAGAGCTCTTTAGCACCTGGCATTCTCAAGAGTGTTAATGAAGCCGGCAAGATAAGCCATGCTTTGACCCAAAATAAAAAGCTTAGCCCTCAAAAGAAGGGTAAAGATAAATTTGAACTAACACAAAAATTCCCGTGGACTCACGGCCTCTTTTGATTTCTCGCAAGGTGTGACCCCAGACATCTGGACAAGTGCTACGTGGACAGGCAGGAGGGATTGGGTTTCCTTTTGAAGACAAAGACGGGATCAGGCTTTACAGCACGAGATACAGCATATCTCTGCGGGAGGGGGGCTACAGAGACTCTCATCTCTGCAGGACCATGTACATAGGTGGGACATGCAGGAGGAGGACAAGTAATGCACAGGAAAACATTAATTTTAGTCTGCTAAAATCCCTGCGATCAAGATACACGTGTAACTTGGTGCCTGCAATCCCAGGAATGCTAGAAGTACTAGTGGCTGAGTGTTAGATCCTCCCCAAAAAAGGAAAAAGGACAAACCAGCAAGCCGACAGTCTGCACTTGGAAGGCGTTTTTCAGGAGCAACAAATAATTTCTTCAGGATAAATAAATGATTTGTGTTAAATTATAGATTCGATAAGGCACATTCAAAACTGAAAACACATCACAGAATTTATGTTAAATTTTGCTATCTCAGAT
The DNA here is from genome assembly GCF_965231255.1 of Vanellus vanellus. NCBI lineage: Eukaryota > Metazoa > Chordata > Aves > Charadriiformes > Charadriidae > Vanellus > Vanellus vanellus. Next base: position 2,884,191 of record NC_138911.1, on the reverse strand, counting down.
ATTCCAAAGAGAGGTAAAAGGCAGTTCCCTAAGTAGGAAATGCTATAACACGAGATATAGAGAGAGAATGGGAATTTATCAAGTAACATTTTTTTCAGAAGAGAGTACTTTAGGAGGAGGAATAGAATCTGGGAATTTCTTAATTTCCTTATTTCTGAAAGTTAAATAGCTAGGATGATAGTGTTAAGATGGTATCTTTACTAGGGTATTGAAGTCCTAGTCTACTGAAGTTAACAGAAATATGTAATTAACAGAAATCCAGAGATACTCCCCCACACTTACAAATAACATGATCTTAATGCTGTAAATCTTCCTGTCTCTTCAATAAATCTTTTGTTGTTTTCATTCAGCATGGATTTCACCCAATTATAGTCACTCTGCTGGATAATATTTACTCTGCAACCTCTTCTGAATCAAGATAGTATCATAATTCTGTCTTTTATGGAAAATCCTGAACAATTATTTCAGCAACACTATATAGAAAATGGAGCAAGAAATAGTCTTTTGACTTCAAAACCCACATATGAAATTATCAAGACACACATAGAAAGGATAAGGAGAAAAAAAAATATCAAAACAGAATAGAGATTCCCTGAGAAAATGTCCTTGCTGCACACCAGCAAGATTCCCAGGCTAGGCAGGCCATGTAAACTACACTGCTCTGGGCAGACTGGAGTGCACAGCCCAGGCTGGTACCTGTATCTGGGACCAAGCAGAGAGACATGCTCCAGAGAAAGAGGTTTAAAACAGCAAGCTCAATCCATAACCATCTTATTTATTTGTATTTATAGCTATAGTTACACCCAAATACAAAAATAGGTTTAGATAGGCTAGTAAATAAAACTTTGTCTAACTGGTTAACTTGGAAATTGAAGAAACTAAAATTGTCACCCCTTAACAAGTGCCATCCATAAATTGTCTTATGTTACTATGTTTAGAAATAATTTACATTTTCCACTATTCCTGAAAACACACAAAGCCAGATAACTCCAAAGTAATTATTTTTCTGCTAGCCTTAAAAAACAGTTACTGTAATAGACAACATATACATCCTTTAGGACCGTCACTTGCAACTGGAGAGCGCCATGGAAACCAGTAAACAAGACATTCTTCTGATTCAGCTGCCCTTAGAACCGCAAAATACAGAAAAATTGTCTAAAACCAATTTTTATCAATGAAGTGGACATCTGGCAATGAAACAAGAGGCAAAAAAAAAAAAATCTCCTTTAAAAAAAAAATTTAAAATAAAGAGGGAACAACAGAAAAGGCTGAAGTAGTTTCATTGGCCTTGGACTTCCTGGGAACTCTGTCCAAGATCCTAAGGACATCTGATTTAAATACTCCGAAAGTGTTTACTCTGAAGCTATCTTTCACAGTGTGACAAAAACCTTGACTGCAAAAAGATACAGCTTATCCCGAACTCCAAGGGACAGACTGTCAACTCAGACATAGCCCAGGAGATGGAGATATAAATGGAGTAACAGCAACAGCGTGAAATATTGTGAACAGTGTGAAATACAGTGTGAAATATTACACTCATTACAAAGCAGTATGCTTCAAAGCCTATCCCTTTATCAAGCCCCATCTATAATTTGACAACAAACGATCTTCTATGAGGATACTATTTCCTTTGAAAAAGACTGCATATTACAAGATCAATTTTCACTAAAAATCTGACATTAATACCTTGTTATGAAAATCAGATTATTCATAAGATATTCAAAACAAATTTCTCCAGTGAAGTCTCGGTTCCTAAAATAAATTGCCAAACCATTGTATATTGAATGGAAAACATAACATCAACTTAATTTTGATAAATAATCTAGTTTGGAAGAAAAACAGTATGTTTAGCTGTTAAAAAAAAATATAAATTTAGCATAATAGAAAGAGGAGTTCCAAGTAAGGGACTCACTGAAATGCAATAAATCTGTTCAAGATGGGAGGATATTAGCTATTACTGAAAAGCACAACTTAAAAAGGTTTTATGACCCTATCTAAAAGAAAAATATTATCCTTGCAATCACTAAGCTCATACAAATACTTAGGTTTATATTCACAGGAAGCTTTTTATTCATACAAATACTTGTTTTATATGACCGGCAATGTAACCAAGTTGCTTCTCTGTTTGGAAGGCTATCCTCATCCGAATCCAATTAGCCCATGGAAGACATTCCTCTCCCCAAACAGGAGTTGGATTGAACCTAAGTATTTGTTATTATTTGAACCTAAGAATTTGTTAAAGAAAAGCCAAAAGAGAAGAGAGCCACAGGGACGGAAAGGACCCATGTGGAGAAGGCTCAAGGCTGAGCAAGGCGACCGGAGCCGACGAGGCAGGTGGCTGCGGCCAGCCCACCCACTCTTCTTCCAGGGAGGACACAGCCCTCACTGATAACCAGCCACATGGAGACGGCTGTGGCCTTCACCCGGCTCAGGCTACTTGCCTCCAGCGGTCACCCCAGCCAGCAGCACCCACACAGCAGCAGGCAGGAGCAGAGGGGCTATAGAGGTGAGAAACGAGGATGGTGATAGGACAAGGGGGAATGGCTTCAAACTGGGAGATGGTAGATGTAGATTAGATATTAGGAAGAAATTTTTCACTTTGAGGGTGCTAATGCACTGGAACAGGTTGCCCAGAGAATCATAGACTGGTTGGGGTTAGAAGGGCCCTCTGGAGCTCCCCCAGTCCCACCCCCCGCCAGAGCAGGGGCACATACAGCAGTGGCACAGGACACATCCAGGCGGGTTTGGAATGGCTCCAGAGTGGGGGACTCCCCCCCCTCTCTGGGCAGCTGTGCCAGTGCTCTGCCGCCCGCACAGGAAAGTCCCTCCTCATGTTTAGATGGAACTTGCTATGCTCAAGTTTGTGCCCGTTGCCTCTTGTTCTGTCACTGGGCACCACTGGAATAAGACTGTTCCCATCTACCTGGCACCCGCCCTTTAAGTATTTATAAGTATTGATAAGATCCCCCCTCAGTCCTCTTTTGTCTAGACTGAAAAGACCCAAGTCCCTCAGCTTTCCCTCATAAGAAAGATGTTCCAATCCCCTAACCATCTTTGAAGTTGTGGAGGCTCCATCCCTGGAGGTGTTCAAGGCCAGGTTGGACGGGGCTTGGAGCAACCTGGGCTGGTGGGAGGTGTCCCTGCCCAGGGAAAGGGGGTTGGAACTAGGTGATCTTTAAGGTCCCTTCCAACCCAAACCATTCTATGATTCTATAAACAGTGCTTGCGAGTGCAGGCAGGGACGTGCGCTGAAGCAACTCCTATGCAACAGGGATACAAAACTGAGAAGTCTTAGCCGGTGTGTCCTTACCTTCTACTGCAGGACGACAGCGCTGCCACCAGTCCCCGTCCCCCCCCCCCCAAGATGGCCGCCATCTCAGGGCGTCCGTGCCTCAGCCCTGAGGGACAGCCAGGCCCCCTCTCCTCACAGGTGCTCTCCCAGCCCCACAGCCCCCTCACTGCGCACCCTGACACCGCCCCGGCCAGAGGCTTTCCCTCAGAGGGGTGGCACAATGGGCTCCCGCCCAGGGCACAGCACAGGGGTCTCCCACCCCTGGCCCCACAGCCCCCTCACAGGGCAGCACCTCCCCACCGGCGCAAGGCCGGGCCCCTCGGGCTGCGCAACGCCAGCCAAAGCGCTCCAGCAGCCCCAGATCATTCTTCACCCCAAGCACAGGCGTAGCCGAGCTCAGGTCACCCTCACACACACTCATTTATCCTCATCAGCAACAAGCTTTTTTGTTTTGTTTTTTATTTAAGATGGTGAGGGGTCTGGAGCACAGGCCTGATGAGGAGTGGCTGAGGGAATGGGGGTATTCAGCCTGGAGAAAAGGAGGCTGAGGGAAGACTCTCTACAGCTCCCTGAAAGGAGGGGGTAGTGAGGGAGGGTCGTTCTCTTCTCCCAAGTAACAGGCGATACAACAAGAGGAAATGGCCTCAAGTTGCACCAGGGGAGGTTCAGGATGAATATTAGGAAAAAGTTCTTCACAGAAAAGATTATCAAACATTGGCACAGGCTGCCCGGGGAAGTGGCAGAGTCGCCATCCCTGGAGGTGTTTAAAAGATGGGCAGACGTGGTGCTGAGGGACGTGGTTTAGTGGTGGACTTGGCAGTGTTGGGTCGCTGGTTGGACTCAATCTTCAAGGTCCCTTCCAACTGAGACGATTCTATGATTCTATTTTCAGTGACAAAAGGATAAAGGATTAAGATATACACTGGCACATAAATATCCCCATATTCAGAAGTTACAAAGCCACCTTTGTGCCATTAGTCATAACTTTGTAGTCTATTGGTAGCCTAATTATACGAAGGAAATTATTGGGTGCATAAAAAGTCTTGTGATGAAGTCCTGAGCATAAGGACCTACAGTAAGAGGTGGGGTTTTTTTTTTTCCTCTTCCTCTCCTTTTTTTTTTTTTTTTGCTTCGTTTTTTTTAGTCCCTCTCTGTATTTACTTTGGGAAACACAGGAATTTTCTTCAGGAAGCATTACTGACTATTCTTATCAATCCCTATTTTGCCCTTTTTTTTTTTTAACTCTAGCATTTATTTCATGGTCTTTCATCTCTTTTTCCTGTGTTCTCACCATTGTAAATGGGAGTAATAGAAAGCCATGGGACCCTGCACACATCTATTTCTCCATTTGTCCTACCTCTATTTTTGACCCAGCTTTACTGTTTGAAATCCCACACAGCGTTTCACACAATCTTAGAGAGCTCTTGAGGCTCAAGTTGAAAAACGATTTAAAGAAAATACATTAATTTTTCAGGAATACTAGAGTTCTCTGTGAGACACTTCAAACAATTTTTCTTCTCTACTATCCCTTGTTGGGCTGGCTCATCTCTCGCACCCGCGGTGACGGCTCCTGCCTTACCATACTAGCTGTGGGCCCTCTAATAGCCTAATACTGCCATCCAAACCCTCCTGGTTTGTTACATAGAGACCTATATAGAACATTATTGAAATGCACTGATCGCACACTTCCAAAGGGTATATCCTCTTTAAAAAAGCCCAATTTATATAAAGTTTAGGGATACAGATTTTAGTGGATCCTGAGAAAAGTTAGCAGAAAGGTGCTCAAGATAATACTGATCAAAAAACAGCAATAGAAATAAAACCCACAAAGTCCATGCTAGTTTCTCGTATTTAATTTAGACCTCCCTTCAAGTTTGACATCTCCTCCTCAGAGATTTTCCTCTCTAATAGTTGAGATCAGCTCTTTGTCGCTAAGGAAGGAGTGGCTTTAGAAGAGAAATGTGGGCACAGAGACAGAAGAGTTGACAAATCTCAGCTACACTCAGGGTCCAGTTGCCACAGCCAGACAATCTCATATTAGAAACAAGATACGTCTGTTTAACAAAGCGGTAATCAACTCCAGAACAATTGACGAATGGATCCAAAAACATCAGATCGCAAGACTAGGATACAATTTTCCAAATCCCATTTACATTCTTGCAGGTCTTCAACAAGACAAAATGTTTTTTCTAGTTATAATCCAGTTCAAGCAGGAATTAGTTAACATAAATTCTGTAATCTGGACTACGGAGAAGGTCAGACAGCATGATTACATAAACCTCTTCCAGTTTTATGATCTACAACCTATAAAATGGGATCGGAGATCACTGAACAAACTTCAGATCCCATATAAACTGAAAAGGACTACTTTCTTTTCACATCCTCTTAGCCTAATTCACCCCCTTAACTTATTCCAGTACCTGCCCTTGCCCCCCAAAGACACCCTGGTGCAGGATCAGGCACCTCGTCTGGAAGACTAACCTGGAAAGTATTCCCGAGGGGTGGATCATCTGCTGACCATTTCCAGCAACTCTGAGGAGAGCTACGGGGGTCAGAAGGATCTGGCCACCAGGTTGAACAACACTGCAAATTTCACACAAAGGGAGTAACCAAAAATCACTACCGTAAATTCCAGTTTGGCTGAAACACTGGTTCAACATTTCAGCATTTCAGAGTTCTGGGGTACTTGCACTGCTCTCTGCTCAAAACATGACCCTTGATCTGCCTATTTAGCTCAATGGCATCATCCTTTTATGTATTGCACCAGAATTTTTGAGGGTAGTACAATCCACTCAATTACTTTTTTTTTTTGTAAAGCAAGAAATTAATCTTATTCATTCCATTTTTGGTCCCCAGTCACAGCAAGTATCCCTGTATACTCAAATAATTTTTCCTACTGATTATGCTTTAAGGCTTTATTTCTTTTTTTAATTCGGTGACTTGCACTAGTTCTGTAGGTGGCCTCTGATTTTACTCCCCTGTACACTACCTCGGTGGTGTCAAGCCAGTGAAAGCTATTGAAAAAAAACAAAAGCAAAAAAAGCCAGTATTGGTGAAAGGACCATGCCTTATGGCATGCATTATCCTTTAAGGACTTGGGAAAAGTAACTTGACCCTATCCCTTGATGAAACAGCACACTGATGATAGGAACATCACTAAAAAAAAAAAAATCACAGTTCCTAACCACTGGATATGATGGGCCCAGCCTAGATGGAACAGAGAAGGTGAGAAGCTTCTCTCCTGAGGAGGAGCTAGAAGACTAGGAGCTAGCTAGAAGCCAGAGTTGGGGGAAGCGGGAGCTCTGGAAATGCTTCCAACCATTTGGGTCTGAGCATGAAGACTGGGACAAGACCCAAACACCTATCAATTATCCCCTTTCCTTTCCAGCCTTCCTCTGCCACCCTCCCAAAGATCTCAAACATCTCTAGGGGATAAGCCAGCGAGCCCTGTGTGACCTGCACCCACTGCTCACACTGCAGAGTTCTTGCCCAAACCAAAACTAGCTCAATGGCACTGAAGATGGCCTAGGATTCCTCCGGTAGTTTATTTTTGGCTCAATCACAAGGTTCTCCTTCTTCAGTCTATAAAATAAACTCCAACAGGAGTAGCTGTGGCAATCGTTGCCTACCTGGCAAGTGGCAAGGACACAGTACAGACTGGTTTACAAAGCCAGGCCAAGTCATTCGGAAACCTACTGTACTTACAGCAGCAGTTACGTATGTCATCAGTTCTCTCCTTACTTTGCTGCTCAAACTTTAAAGCAAGCCTAAGAAATCACAGGACATGACCATAGACTACATAATTTGCGCTACTCTGCGTGCAGTTTCACGTTATAGGCACAGAATACACCAAAGGTCAAAGGCCAACAAGAATAATCAAGTTCTGAAAATAAATTTTAAACTTTGAAACAAAACTAGCTACTGCACAATTTTGTACTAATACACACAGAGAAAAAAATTACTTGTCATCAAAGGGAAAAAGAAAAAGTACTGTAAGTTTTTCAAGCTCTGTCCTACATTTCGGTATGTAATTACATTAACAGATCACAAATCCCAGTTTTCCAATTTGTTTGCTACCACAAAGCAAGACTGAGCATATGACATTCTATTCCTCACAACCCTTTGGAGAAAAACAGATAAATAATAGCAACAAATTTATTTTATACCAAAACAATATTTGTCTGGTTGTAACCCAGCTAAAATGTCATTATGGTAAAGTTTGTTTTTTGGTTTTTTTTTTCTATGGACATGAGAAATAATTATTAATTTAGCAAAAGTAGTTGAAAGAAACCGCAAAAGGGAACATAGCATTATGACAATCGATCAAACAATATGCATTTAAAAGGTGGGCAATGAAGATCTCAGGGTCTTTGCCATCCTGATTACACTTTTCCATGTTAAAATGTCCGCTCGCATATGAAACAGGTTAATGTTATTCACATTCAAATGACAAATACACAGGGCTATAATACATGCTTGTGTCCCTTTTGCTTCTATTAAGTAACACGCGATAAAAATAGAACAAGTCATTGCATGCTGCTGACAGTTTTGTAGATTTTTAAGTCTTTGGATTTACTGCCTTTTCTTGTTTCTGCTTTTATCTTTCTAAATGTGCTTTCTCCTAACTTGAGAAGTATTCTGCAGGCATTTGATTTATGAAAACCAAAATTACTAAATGCTTCCCCAGATGAAAATAAATAAGTAAACAAACAGAATATTCATTGGGCTGGCTAGCATTTAATAAAAACACTTCCAGCTGAAAAACCAAGAATGCTGACCTCAATCACTCTGATCTAATTAAAGAAAATGGGTTAGAAAAGCAATTTTACCACAAACCAACTAATATCCTTGTCTTTTGAAAGACCTGTTCTGCTTATTCTACAATAAAATGCATGTTTCCTAAGATGTTTACAGTCACAATTTCAATAGCAATACAGACTTTTACTCACACTTGAAAAATGTTTTATTTAAAAGCAATTGCCCAGTGTGGAATATGTATATTTTAAAGGATAAGCCTACCATATTAGCAGACTTTCAATATTTAAAAAAAAAAAATCCGTGTGAAAGCACAGACAAACCATCACATACACATATCTCTGCATAATTATAGAGGAATACAGGAACTCTGACTTGAAGCCTAGCAACAGTATCCAAGTATTAGTTAGTCTGCTAATCAACTACCAAAAACTCGCACACCAGCTCAACGTGTTTCATTTTTCAAAAGCAAAAAGCAAACAAAAATAAAACAAAAGAATCCTATCGCTTCTAGCTTCACAGCTGCTGAAGGACAAGATGTACAATATAAAACAAACCTTGTTCACTTGAAGAAGAACAACCCATGTCATTTAATCCATCTGAAAATTCATCTCATCACAAAGAACCAAGGCAAAAGAGAGATTTAAAAATAGGTTATCCAAGTCAAAGGATTATCAGCTTGCAACATACTTAATATCTGCATATCTATATCTACTGAAAGCTTCAATGTTCTTACATATATGAGTGGGGTTTGTACCTCCATCCTATAGGAGCCATAGTAAATTCTGTACAGCAAATGCTTCCTAAATCTGCTGTGCTCATTTACTCACAGACAGCTGCAGGCTGGATGAAAACAATCGGGGATTAACTTTTCTATTCATCACATCTTTTAATCCATTACTTTCTCTTAGTTTGCAATAAATAAATGCATAAAGTTAAATAAATTAGAGATGTGCTAGAGCTAGTTAAGAGAAAAGAAGTTTAAAAAGGGACATTATTATTTTTTTTATAATGATGTATAAGTGCTGTGCTGTACATCAGGACTATATGTAATGTCTTCCTCAAAGCAGAAAAGAATATGGAACAATAGTCACTGAGCTGCAAGTTACTTCTGGCTTCCAAAGACTTTCAAAATAAGTGATAATTAAAATAAGCTGCTTTGATGTTGTTATTATTCCTCAAAAAACTAATTTGGGGGGATGATGAATTGAAATAATCTGAGAAGCTACACTAAGTATTTCATACTGCTTGTTTTACAAGTTTCTAAGTACCTTATGGTAATAGGTTTTCTTGCTGTATGAAAAATATTATTTTCATTTGTTTCAAATAGGATTACTTTTTAAATGATACGGCAATATTCATTCACCTTTCAAACATCTGTCAAGGAAACAAAAGGGATTCCCTGATGTTTAGAACCTCATAAAAGAAATAAATACAATGAAATCTGGATCTTGGTTTTAATCCTTTACTGATATCCTTTTTTCCTCTCCTCTGAATCCTTTATCTCTCACGTTTGATTTGGTCTTACAAAACTGCATCATCCCTGGTTGAAATAAGACTAATGTGAAGTTTCGCTGCTAGTGACAGCAAGGTGTCTTTTATTGTACTAAGCCACAGGAATCATTTGCAAGGCTTGTTTTCTCAGTTTGTTTCTGAAAATGGCAGCACCAAGCTAAAAAAAAAAAAAGTTATCTGTGCTAAACACTTTCCATGCCGCAGTTTCAACAAACTGGTCACCCAGACACCTAATGTGCTACCTGAGATGGAAAGATTAGTTGGCAGTTGATGGTGGGAAAGGCAGCAAGGTTAGGAAGAAGCGACTTGCTGATAGACGAAGGGAGAGCATGTGTGAGAGAACCCACACAGTTTTGAACATTCGGAGGAAAAAGGTCAAATTTTTTAATAGGACGGAATAACTAACAGATTTTTATGCTGGTATCGTGGCTAAGCGGAAGCAGGTTCTACGAAACTCCAGTTTGCTGGGAGACACAAGGGCTTACAGCCAAAAAGGAATATAACTGCTTAAAGTGCAACCTTGCCTGAATGTTCACGCGCTGTAGATCAGCGTCGTGGGAAGAGTCAGCGGGTTTGGATTCCAGGTCTCCCCCTTCCATGGATCACCCCTCGTTTCATCATGAGATTCCTCTGTGAAATTACCCAAGAGACAGAGAACTGCACTCATCCAGAACAAGGACACGAGAGAAATCAGGCTTTCTCCAGACTGAAGAAACAATGTGGAGGTAGATAGGTAGGACTGTGGTGGTACACGCTCAACTGAAGTGGTGCTGCTCAGAGCTGTCTCAGACTACATCTACCAGCTCTGAGCCCTCCTGGTAGTTTTAAAACCCTAAATGACCTTATCCATCTTGAGACGCACACAATTTTAGGTAGCTGAGAAACCTTACGGGCAAAATCTCCTCTTTGTTTTTTTCAGATGACTAGGTAGGGACTCCTCAGATTAATCACGTTGCCAGTGGCACCTACATCTTCTCTTATGGATACAAACTTTAAGTCATTTTGCTTCTATAAAAGGGAAGCAGACATACTTCACCTCTCTGACTAAACGTGTGTGCTCACATTGGCCCTAAGTAGACGCTTGTATCTGGCAAGACCTGAGTGAGGTAAGCAGAAACTATGCACCTCAGACAAACCTCTTACAGTCAGATGTCACATTCCTCCAGTAACACGGGTCATTATTTTTGCCTTTTTGAGCTCTAAAACAGATATTTTAATGTCGTCTTCTTTTTACAGAACAGTGTGAAGTCTTAGATTATTGCAAAGCAGCTTATTTTATATGTCTAGTTTTTCAGCATTTCAACACAATTGTCTAATATAAGTGCTTTATAATTAAAGAAAAAGGAAGAACAATCTCTGTGGGATTTGATCTGTAAAACAAAGATTTAGGGGTTCTGTAAATTAGAATTTTCTACTGACAGAGGACACCCTGGTCATTTTCCACCTGAGCTGCTTCTCCATCATCTTCAACAACATGGATAGCCTCAGCATTACTATCTGGCACAGATCCAGGCCAAGGGAAAAAAAAAAGAAAAGAAAAAAAACCCTACTCCCTTTAAGGCATGCAATTCAGACGCTTCTAAACTGAACGATCCCAGACTTCGCGCACAGCTTAAAATGGGATTCTACTCTAAATGCCAATGAAATATAATTGGCAGGCAAAGGTGGAACAGGTAATAAGTGATATTCCCAGCACTTCAGCATATATATTTATTTACGTGGAGCCCTTGCGGACCGGTGCATTGAGATGGAGTGCTTTTGCTGCTGGCCCGCTGCAGACACAGCCCTTCGCTCCATAGGCAGTGACACCCTCCTTCTGCGGAGAGGTTGAGCCGGGATCTCCGCCACCGACCAAAGCAGCTCATTCACCGCAATGCATGGCACAGGACCATGAATCACAGGCATTACATTACTGCTCTTCCATCCTTATAATTGCAGTTTTGGCAACACTACTTGAAACAGCTTTGTGACTACTGACAAACTGGAAGACACCCACATAATACCTTCTGCATTGAAAGTACAAGCGACTTCCTACTGCAATACTTTGGGACAACAAAATTATCTAAGAATAATGTTAATTAGCACATGTCAAAACAGATGGACAGGGAGAGTGTAGATCCTCACTATGTAAGATTAGAGATTTCAAGCAAATATTATTTTTCATATTTCAGATACTTCAGTTTGAAAAATGTAAAAACTTGTTTCTGTCACCAGATTAAAAAAAATGCTCTTGAAAGTACTAAGTTAGGTCCAGCCTCCAATCGCTACCACCTATTAACATCTTCCCATCCTTAAGATGGGAACTTACCTGCCCAGGAAAGTAGGTAGATTCCTTGGGAAAAAAAATAGTATTGCCACTTATATTACTTAGGGGTATATTAGGCTTGCATTTTAAAGTACCTATAGCTAAAGATACTGGGCATGAATATCACTAAAAGTGAAAAGCTTAGGTCAGAAGTCTTCCAAGAGCAACGTGGAGTTTTTTCCACTGAATCAAGAGCAATGTGGAGTTTTTCCCAGTGCATCACCAACCTCTCCTTCCAATGAACGAATGTTATTGCAAATAACCATGAATATCATTGACAAGCTTCCTATTAAATGATTAAACAGCTCATGGTCTACCAGCTTAGAAAAAAAAGGGCCCCACCCGAAGCCGCACATATTCCAAAGAATTTCTCACAGTTGTAACTTATTAATTATTAAGTTAGCCTAAAATAATTACAAAATATAAATTACAATTATTAAATGAGCCTAAAAAAATAACTACAAGGTTTAATGAACTGGATCAATATCAAAATTCTATATCTGACCAAAAATACACTTTCTGAGGGATGAAAGAAGAAACGTTGCTCAAGAGACTTCATAGTATGATCTGTCCTTCTAATCTTCATGAGGATACTTCTCAAGCTCTTTGCTATTCCTTCCCACTCTGTTGCCTCCGGGCTTTGAGAAGGTACATTACTCAAATGATATATGTTGGAATGCATCCAAAACTACATGAATATAGTGGATAAGCAGACAAGTAAGATAAATAAAAGCCAACTTGTTGAAGTTTAAATGCTGACATTATTCTGCACATTCATCATCATACTAGCTCTCAGGTTTTCTGCTCAGGATATTGTTCTTTGATTTATTTATTTTTTTCAAGCTGGGAGACATTCCAGAAATAGGAATTTTGATGACTTCACTTTTTTTTTTTTTTCCAAGTAATAAATCTTAAAGGCCAAATGTCCAGCTAAATTAAATTAGCTGGGAGGAAACAACATAATTTAATGCTTACTCTTGAAGACAAATCTACTAATTTAAATAGTTATGCACAATCCACCACCATCTTGCAAAAAAATGCAAGTGAATCATGGAAGCACCAATATTTCTATTTTTTCAGCATAAAAGGAAAGGCATCAGGAAAATTTTGAGAATCTTCCCATAGAAGATATTTTCTAAGCATTTTTCTAGAAAACACCAAATCCAACAGGAAGTTTTTACACAGTAATAATAACTTTTGCCTAAAGCCTCAGCCACACGGCCACGGCTTGTTTCCTGGACCGAGCCTCATCCATCTACTTCATAACTACATTCCAGTTTCTCCCACACATTGACCTAACTCGGAACCTCCACCGGTTGGGGGAAAGGAAAAGTAGTGCAGAAATGGTCAGTCCAAACAACGATGACATTAACATCAACATGGTTTCATGCAAACCAGTTTAGAGGCTCCTGTTTGTAAGTGTGCTGTAGGTGTTGCTTTTACTTTACAGTTACCCATACTCATACTAGCGAGTCACTCCTTTACTAGGTGGGGCTTTTTTCTTTTCTCGTACTCCACTGTTTTTAAGAGAAAAAAATCCATTTAGAGAAACATAAAACATAATACTGTGTATTGTCTACGTGCGGTACTTGTTCTGCACTGACTCTACATGCAAGCCAAAATATCAAGAACTAACATGGCAGCAACAAAGGGAACATTTGAACCTAAACAACCATTTCCTTTCATTTCAATGTCACGGAGCTATAAAACCATTAGCCATATGTAAACATAAACAACGTTAAGATGCTCACCTTATTAGGAATAACTGGTTCATTTTTAGTGAGTTTTTTTTTTACATCATATTCTTCATAAATACAGAAGGATGACGACTTCTTACATGGGAAGGAACTATCCCACTATCACAGGTACAAACCTTCCAAACTCACTACGAACTTTCATGCACAAGTTATGAGTTTTACACAAAACTTTTATGCCACGTGTCCTCAGTTTTCTCCACGCACACTGCAGAGTTGGAAGTATCACAGTGTTACGAGAATTCACATTACAGTGCAGAATTTTTAACTATATCCCTGCAGATCACATGCACCCGGGAAGGGAAAGAGAAAGGAGGCCTTACTCCAGAGCAATTCTTTCACAGTCCTAAGTTTCGTGTGAGCTGGCCTAGTTTTCCGCATAAATTCAATACTATCAGGTCACAGATTATCATCACTGAGTTAAATCCGTGCAGACCCTCCTGCTTCAAAAGGAATGTCTTTTTTTCGTTCAACTTCAGGATGTGCCTGTGGAACTTTAATTAACTTGAATTAAAGCATTTACATTCATTTTAATTAAACTGTATCAGAAATCACTTTTATCAAACTGGCTTTTATTTTAATGGCAAAACTCTCTGTGTAAAAAGATCTTTAAAAAGCCTTAAGGTTTTTTGTCAAGGGCCCTTAACGCCTGTCACTAGTGCCACACACCAAACTCAGTGAGAGGAAATGCTTTTATGGATATGGATAGACAGTTTCTGCCATATATTCATTTAATTGCAGAGAAGCGTCTGTCTTTATCTTCTTCTTCTGACCAATTATTCCTACTTGAGAGCTGCTTTAAACAGCCTGCAAGAGTCAGTTTGGCTCTTCCAGGTATGTGGAAGTGTATTTAATTTGTTACGAACTGTCTAATTTATACTTCCAAAGCATCCACCACTCTTTTGCAGTACTTACCAAATTTTCACTTTCAGAGCTTATTTTGAAAACATTTCAGCTTTTTCCCCCATCTTCAGTTTTTATAGAAAAGTTACTTTTAAAATCTCCCTCAACTGATACTGTCATCAGCCCTGTAGTCACATCTCACATAGAATCAGATTTAACATCTTTGCGAAATCCGGGTTTAAACATGTATCACTTATTTTCAGCGTCTGTAAATATTTTGCTTACCAATATCAGCTTCCCTGTGATTCTTGATATATTCAGCGAGCTCAAAATTTCCTGCTATTATAGCCACCTAAAGGATTGTAAGAGAGTTACAGTTAATATATTGCCGTCACTTATTAAGCAGGAAAACATGCACGCTACATTACTGACAAACATCGTAACATCATACAAATATATTTTCATTTCACAAAGTGGAGCAACTGTTTATTACTTCTATTCTGCGACCACTACCCGCAATACATTTCTGAAACCATGTTGAGAAATGGTGTCTCCATCTATTTGTGAGCAGCACTGCCGCCCCCCAGGTCCCCATTTACCAAGAACACTGGGACCGTGGATGTCTCGGGAGCCTGCCGGAAGAGCTGTGGCTTTTCATCTTGTGCCAGTCAAACCCAGCGATGGACATTAAACACACCATCCCCAAAGCTCTGGGAGCTATACTGAAGCATGGGGAACGGAGGCGGGCTGGGAGAGACACGTAGAAGACATTACTGCCCTTTAATTGCTCCTGCCTCGCTACTCACCTCAACAATGAAAACAGGGGCTACAATGCAACGTAGGTGGGATAACCAGGGAAGGAGTACCAAGAACTACAAGTATTCAGGTACCACTGAGACACCAAAGACGACTAAAAAAAGAGGAACTGGAAAAGCTTATGCATATGTATAGAATTTAAAGTGTTTTAATAAAAATAGTTCTAAAATAATAATTTTCTTTTTCATTTATTTCCTGGTTGTCAAACACAGACGTGTAACTATCTATTCCAAATTCTCATCTAAATGCACTTAAAAAAGAGAAACATCTCCACTGGATGCGAGGAAAGCGATTTGGTTATGCCATTGCTGTCTCCTCCCTTTTTCTTTTTCTTCTTCTTCTTCTTCTATTTTTGCCCTGAATATTCAGCAGTTGCCTTTTCTGGCTCCATTTTGCAGCTTTATATTATGACAGATCCTGTTCCCCTAATGGCACTGTGGCTTTCCTGGTGTAGGTAAAAGGGATAAGCTGTGCTCACCTTTCTCATAGAAGCTTCCGCATATACAGAGTGCAGGCCAAAAAAAAAAAAAATTTAAAAAAAAAATCTTATTTAAGGACTCCCCTGGATATAGGGCTACTGGCAGTCACAGGAGATGATTGAAAACTCAGGGAAATTTCTGAGCTGATGACCAAGAAAGATTATCTTCTGGTTTGTATCACTCCACAAATCTCAGGGATGAAGAATAATGCGAAGGAAGATGAAAGTGCTGAAATGCTCTCAGGGAGGTGTATAACGTACAGCTAATGTGAGTAATATCTCTTCCTCTAACAAGCATAAGACCTTATTTCTGCACTCACCTCAGCAAATTGAAGGGACAATTTTATTTACTACCAAGCAAAACAAATTAATATGTAAATCCTCAAAAATGAAGACTTTACACACAAGGAACAAACTACAGACAGAAAATCTTGACTAATACATATTTAAGTTTCCAAAACTGCTTTAAATGGTAGACTCAGAGCAGGCTTAAATCACGAGTTGTGACCATTACATCCATTTCACCTAAAAATAAAATAATTACACATATTTTCTGCACTTTTCTTTCAGCATCGATTATTTACACGATGCCTCCTTCTTCCACTAGCACATCCCATGTAGGGCACGGAGCGGACACACCACGTATCCCACCGCAACGCTGGCGGAAGTCTCACTGAAACACAGCCCTGGGAAGACCACTTCCTACGGGCATGGGTGCACTGCCTTAGAAAAAAGAACACACTGCAACACTCCGGAATAAAACTAGACTAAAATCTGACAAGAAAGTCAGATTATCACACTCTTTTCTCCCCTCCTCGTGACTTCATTGGTAGACCCGAGACTCCCGTTGTATTAGTCCTTACGCTTTAAGCCATTAGTCATTGGTCTTTTCTGTCTGCAGCCCTGCAGACCCCTGCGGAAGGACCCAGAGTTAAACAAACGGTTTCAAACACAGTGAAGTAATCTCCGGTTGATCTTTTTGTCCAAAGCAAGCAATAGTTGGCCTAAAGACAGACTAACTGATTTAGCTTAGCTTGCAAAGTCCGCTGACTAGTAAAGTACAAGCAAGACTTTAAAGAAATTACTATATTTGAAGAATAATACCGTATCAGAAACACTGCTGTAGATTACCAAGCAAAGTTTAAAACAAACAATTGAACATACCATTTATCATGTTAATGCCCTGAGTCCAGGTTTTCCCTCCCCCCCCCCCTTTTTTTTTTCATGCTTTTCAGGTTCTGTCTTTTTTTCTTGGCAAATTGTTTCTTGTTTCATTAAAAACTTCTGTCCAACATAAAGGCTAAATACAGTAATTACATTTTCTTTTCAAGTGTACCTATTTCATGGCAGAAATTCTATTCCGCGGTTGTATAGCACCTAGCAGTTATACTCAACACGCGTACACTTGTGTTTTAAAATAATCCTCAGTAGGCAGCTATGAGCACGGCATGTGCAGTATAATCATTTTTGCCCTTCACATAATTAACTTGCACATAATATCACCATACTTACTAGTGATAATCATGTAATTATTTTCTCATTACAATATTAACAGTGAGGAAATGCTTTGCTTTGGGCACTTCTCAGTTGTGTTACGTCCGACGTTGATGGATTCTTGGGAGCAAAACGCATTACTATGAATCAATAATACTGGTTCACCTCAATCCCACTTCTGCTTTTAGAGCGCAGCTGAAAAAATAAAGAGCGTTTCTTCTCAGACAAGTCATAAGACTTCTGCATGCCATACCGGCACCGATCGGGGAGGTCAGAGACTGAGGTAGATTGGTGCACTGCCACCACCTCGTCACCAACAGAGCCAATTATCCACCTGAAAATTACTATTTTAGCCATAAGTAAGAAGACCTTTACTCCAGGAACTACTCCTGAAATAAACTGCTCCTCAGCATGGATAACACATCAGAATCTGGCCCCCAGCCTCCTCCGTGCGGCTTCTAAAGCGTAACTCACGGTTCTCCCTGGCACACAGCCCTGCGAAAGCACCAGCAGAGCTGTACGAATGCTGCCCCGTTAACCTCGCGTTCTGCAGCCTGCCTTGGTTCAGGTTCATAAAAGCAACGCTTGTGTGTAGATCAGGGGCTTTCTCTACGTTATGAGCAAGCAACAATACCTCCCTTCAACATTACCCCTAATTAGCATGTAAAATTCAAACAGGGAATTCACCAGTGACAGGCAGCTTGCTAGACAGCCGCCATGTTACTCAAAGGAAAGAATTTTTGATACAGAGTAGATTTTAAAACTCAAGTATAAACATGCTGTTCAAGGGATAAACACATTTTATTACTTGAACAAGGATATTGCCAGATAGCAAAGAGACAGCTTGACAGAGAAGCGTTCCTGTACTTGCTTCTGAATCAAGCGCTAGATTGAGCCAGCTCAAGGTATCATGTCTCCCGATTGAATTTGCTTCAATTCGCTAAAAACAGTATGTAAAATTCTAACAGCAAAAATGAAGGATGTTAAAATCTAAAGAAAGCAAGAAAAAGTTTAAGAGTACAAATATTCCTTGGCATAACGTCAATGTACTTCCCTTGAATTTGATGGGTAAAGAGTGTGGGAGAAAGTGAAGTCAGAGAAAAATCTGAAAGATACAAAATTACACTCATTCAATTTTTACAGTTGCAAACTACAAAGCACAGCAACCACAGCCTCTATTCCCTCAAAATTTATCTATCTTGAGCCAAAGTTATAGCGTGCTCAACTAAAACTGCAAGCGTGAATGGTCTTCCCAAGATGCAGGGCTTGCACCAAACTGAGGTGGTGTACAGTCTCTCCTCAATTAAGATGAAAACTAAATCAGAACCTTATGAAGTTCTATAATTGTACTAAATTTCCTTATACTTTAGAAAAAAAAAAAACCACAAACTAATGTAGTATCTTTGCAGAAAATACACGTCATAATTTACACGGTTTTAAATAGCCATATTTCGCTTTTCAGGATGTTCTGTAGTCAAGTGCGGGATTCCTAAGGGAGAGGTTATGGCAGGCAAGAAGGTTTTGTCTGGGGGGAGTTGTGGATCACAAGGCCTCTCTTCTTGGCAGGGAAAAAGTAGCACAGCCAGCAAAACTACAGGGAAAGGGTTTTTTTTTCAAACTCCAGTAGGAACTGGATTCCAGTCATCAAAATGCACCACATGCATGTTTACAGACATGAAATATTACCATGAAAGGCTGGAGGCAGCGCTTTAGAGCCAGAGGCTATCCACAGACTCTGTTATGCTGAAGCTTCGAAAATTGTAGCTTTTTAAAAACTGCAAATACAGCAGTCTTACTATATAATTCAGGTTCTTTCATTCCTGCAGCAAATGGCCTTTCATTTCATCCTTTTGCCACAGACAAGACACTTATTTTACATAAAAGAAAGCTGGATGTCCCTAGTCACGTTACTCTGTAAACCTGAAAAAAACTGTTTATGCATCATCTGGAGAAAAAAAAAAAAAAAAAAAAAATCCACTCATCTACAACTTCCACTAAATCCTGCATTTTTTGCCTTATTTTTAAAGGGAGTATTTAATTTGCATCAGCTCTGGAGTCAGAGACTGCACCTGCAGCGTCACAGCGCGGTGCCAATCCAAGTCCAGCTGAAAAGCACAACTAAGTGGTTCAAGTCCGGCGCTTTCAGACCCAAACCAGGATCGTTATCTGCCGCCCTGACATTCGCTCGGGATCCCTGTTCAACACAGAGAACAGAAACTCTCTTGGTTTGTTTAAATCATCATTACAGGCAATTTTATATGAATTATAGTAACTAACGTGAGTCATTTAGCAGCTCCCTCGCCTCCAAGTTTAACTGACCTCACTAAGGCCGTTAACACGGGCATCTAATTATTGTCAAAACACATTTGATCAGATACATGACTGGCTTGAACAAGTACATAGGCTCACAGCAGGGAAGTGAGCAGAAAGTCAAGCTAAGCAGGAAGGTGTATCTCAGTAGGAAGTAATTCATACAAAATACAAAGAAAGTCGGGTAAACCAGGCAGCCAGACTGGCGGTATCACCTCCCGTTTGCACGATACTCTGTCTTCCTAATGTCATCGCAACAAAAAATTAATGGAGTCACTGAAACGGGTGAGAGCTGCGACACGCTGGGAGGGCTGCGAAGCGCCAAGCCACGGCGCTGGGCGAGGCGGCGGAGCCGAGACGCGAGCTGGTCGCCACTGCCGGGGTACAGAACGCACAGCGCGACCAGAAGCCATGTGCTCATACGAGATCTGCTCTGCCGCGGCAGGAGGAGAGCTGGTTCCAGTCACCCCATCGTCTCGCTGACTGTCTCACAGACAGATGTTTCCTCCAAACGATGCAGCTGGTTACAGCGGGTTACGACTTCCACGCCAGGCGGTGCCAGATGCGCCACCACCAGTTCCGCGAAGCAGGGAAGGAGGTTAATTGGCACTTGGCTCGTTGCTATGGATGGTAACTAAGGGGACAGCTCAGCGAAGTACAAACTTGAATGAATGGAGTAGCTGTGACGGGGGGAGTCGGGGGGAGCAGCAGGAAGTGGGGGCACCCCATGATTGCTCGTCCAGCACAGGGCACTGCTCGCGGAATGAAACCCTCGTAACTGGTGAGGCACCTTCAGAAGGGCATTTCTTTCTCCTGGCACAGCGTCCTCTGGTTGTCCGATATTTACAGTCAGATATGTTCCCTCTGGATACGGGCAGGCTTTAAGTTTGCTTTCGGAAGTCAATTCAGAAATTAAACATTTGATGCATCTGGTTAGCTCTGCTTTCCTGAATCTCGTTCCCCACAGAAATTTACTTGAAATAATGGCAAATAAGACTACTTTGTGTAAACAGCAAAACCTGACAGATGTCCAGTGACAGGTTTCAGTGCGACAGAGTTTCATAATGTTTTCATACTCCGGACCAGATATAAGCAGCAGCACTGACTCACCAACGTCTCTCTTTTCAGCCTCACAAATGCAGTTGTCAATGTATCACTTACTTACTTACATTCAAGTATTTATTATTTTTTATTATTGTAATTAATGCAGTGTTTTGTTCCTCTTGGGAAACTGGAAATTATATATAAACTTTAACTGTCTCTAACCTTTCACAACTGATTTTTTCCACTCTTGAAAGTATCACAGGTAGAGTTTATATTAAATTAGAGCGGGATCTTTGTAGCCCGTTGGCAAACACAATTTTAGAGCTTTATGGGTTAGTCCCTGAAAGACAAGCACCAAAACTAATATTACATTATCACTCTTTGGAACAAACTGCTCCAACACGGTAAGAAACAATACAAAAAAAGACAGAAACTGAAGTTGTCCCCTCTCAAATGCAACCAAGGAACTTTGATAAACGTTCTACCTGGGAGTGAGGAGAGCAGCTCTCCATTCATTTACATCCCGCTCTCCGTCGAGGCTGCTGCACTTCCTTCTGCACAGGCTTAAATTTTAGACCGGGCGAGACATAAAGCTTTCAAACGCTCTGCCTAAATGGAGAGCGGAGGAAGCTGTTTGGGCTGCCCAGTTGTAGCTGCAATTCACAACAAGCAGTTCAGGATAGAGCAGTCAGCACTCCCCACCTGCTTTTGCTCCCCCTTCTCTTCTCTTCCAGACAATTTCACTTTCCTGATGAAAGTACGTTTCATTATCCTTCCCTTCAGGGCTGACGTTTCACCCTGCCATCCCCGCTGCCAGCCAGCAGCGCTGGCTAAATGAGGGTCTTTCTTGAAAGTTTGAAATGGCAACGAGCTCAGGTGTGGCACTATACATTAAGGCAGAGAGCTCTATCCCAGGATAAAATGGGACTTCAGCCTTGACTTTGCTCAATCTCAGCCAAGCAGCAGAAATGCACATGGACACAGAAGATACTCTGAGGTGCATCTGCCCTACGTGCTCCCATCTTCAGGTGGAACTGGAGGGAAGAGGTGACACGACCCTGCGAACGAGACTGTCACTATCAGACTCTCCAGAAAGTGCCTTCCACTTCAATCACAGACTTACAAAATCATAAACTGTACCACCAAGGACTATACTATTTCAACAATGAAGAAACACCTTTCAAGCAGTCACAGCCGTTACGCGATGGGATTCACAATCAGCAGAGACTCGCGAGAAATTCACACAAGTGGTTTTAGGAGGAATGGTTGGGACAGCTTCCGCAATGAAAAGACCACCTGAAGAGCTCTTCCAGGTGTCCTAATAAGGACATGTTTTCTTAATATTAAAAATGTAAGAAATGTTATCATTTTAAAAAAGCGTAAATTCCCAGACAGTAATCAGATCAACAATTCACCCAATAACTGCAATATCAAGAAAGAGGTGATAATCCAACAGCAATGCAATCTCTAAAGCATTCCATTATAATCATAACCTTTGGGGATAGAAACCTTTTTAATTTGATCCGAAAATCTAATGGTGCTTACTGTGGGGCAATGGAAAGGCAACATAGTTCAACGTAATTCTATCGTGTCCTCTCAAAAGAAAAGCTCTCCCTAATAAAACCAAGAGGAAAGGGCTTTTTGGAGTCTCAAGCCACTTTGAAGTCTGTCACCGTGTACCCTCAAGTACGCAGCAGTTATCCACCAGGACATTAGAAAGTTAAATTTAGGTCGTTAATTGCGAAGACCCTGCTCTCACGTACGCCTGTGCATGCCCGTGCGGCACACAGCACCATGAGGTTCCATCCCTGACAAATAGCGACAGGAAATCATACAGCACACTGTGCAGACTCCAAAAAAAAAAAAAAAAAAAAATCTTAAATCGATATGTATTCGTTGCTCTCATATATGAGCAGCATGTAGATTTTAAAACTCCCTTCAGTGGTACAGATGGAGTTCAGTTTGGAAAAGCAAGAAGCAATCTGCATTCCAAATTTCTGTTCCATAGGTGTGGGAGAAAAATGTACTGATCAAACACTATTGGTTTCTTACGCAATTTTAGAGAGCTTCTACATGAGGGTACGTTTATTTATTCAATAAATACAAGAACATATCTAGAACTCAATTTCCTTTGGAAAGGCATTCTTTTGTAATACCTTAGCAAAATGTGTCAATTTGACAAGTATTGTTCTGAGCTCAAATCACAACATAGACTTTAGATATTTTCAGTTAGAGAAGTCATTAAGAATTCAAAAATGTTTTTTTTTTTCCTGAACCAGTTGGAAAATTCTATGCAGTTACAATAACTATATCATCTAAAATAGAAATGCTGGATAACCACAAATTCTGCATTTTACTTTCCAAAATCAAAGGGCAAAGTATCATCCCACATTTTGTAGTTGCATTGAGTACAGTTGATTTTTGACTTTGAGGTTACAACATTTTAAAATAAAACTAGCGGAAGCTTCTTAGTTCACCTCATTATAAAATAAAACCAAATGCTTGATTAATATACTATTAATATCACTAATTCACTCCCTTTTTCGAACAGCGCTCCTGAATACACATAATATGGATGACATGTAACACGACCTCAAGTAGATACATATGTTCACATTACAGAGACACACTTTTACACTTACACACCAAAACTTTATTAAAAAGTAATCAGTTTTAAAGTTGAGATGTAATACATCTAATTAGAAAAATGTCAGAAACAATTTACTATTTTGAGAAGTTTACAATTTTTTAATATTTTGTACATATAATAAGATAATGTTTTTGTTGAAATTATATCAGAACTAAATGGTTTTATTTGATAAAATAAAATTTATTGATAAAATTAATATTACCAATTTGAAGCTTTATTTCAGGTATGATATTTTCAAGTTTCAGTAAACCTCACTGAAATAAGATGAATAAGATATACATAGACTAAAGAAAAGCAGTAATTTTTTTTTTCTTTAAATAATAATAAATATTTGTATTAAGTGCAGAAATAATCCCCGTTCCCTCCCAGGACGATAAAATGCTGGAAATTTTCCTAAATTACTCTATAGTAATGGTATGAAAGAATATAAGTAAAAAATCATACTCAGCATTTTCATACATGCTTCTTTCCTGGACAAAAAAAAAAATACTTAACAACTTGAATAAGATAATGTAATACAAGGTTAATATTATGCATTTTGAAAGGAACTAACTTTGTATATTAATATATCTGATGTCCAGCAGATGGCAAAATATCAGCAACCATCACCTTTAATCTTCTTGAAACTTGCTTATTTTAAACCCCAAAGTATAAATATTTTTTTCTTCTTCTTTCTAGTCTCCGCTTTCTATTGCATCGGATAGCAGGATTAGCTTTACCTTTTGGATGTTTTCTGTATGCTATCTGCTTGAAAGACAATTTCATCTTCATCAGTTCTTGATACAACAAAGGACAATAATGTTACTATCCTTTAAATAGTCCTTTGAAGACAGTTTCTTCACCACTGAAATTTTTTTCTCCAAAAGCATGCTGCTGCTACTGTTCCCAAATTTGCCAGCACATGTTAGCATACTGTGTACAAAAATCTCTTAGCAACAATATCTTAGTGTCTAACATTTTCCTTCTTCCAACTATGATTCATGGAGCCATCTGTAGTCAGATATTGACATGCAGTATCTTAAAATAGATACCTTACATTTGCTCAACAACTAGTTTTAGCATCTGAAAATATAAATTATGGGAAAGGGCCAATATTTCTTTGAGGCTCTTCATCGTTCCCTTGATCATTTTAGCACTGTTTAAACAAAGGCTCGCCACCATCGCTTCGCCTTAGTATTAAGGTCAAAGCGTTCACGCTTTCCCGAGCGCAGCAGTAGGCAGCTCGGCTGTGCCGGGTACCGTCCCTTACGTAAGCCCTCCGAGCGATCTCGACGGCTCCCCTGCTGAGAGGGCCACCTCACGCTGGTACCCTGGCTAGTTTTTAATAGTAACCAAGGAGGAGGTTTTTAAACTTCAAGTAATTCTACAAGCGGCTCTAAGATCTAAGCATTTGTCACACCCGTGGAGCGTAAACCTCATGGCAAGTGCCCTACAACGGGTGGGACGAGCTCAATGTCTCAGCTGGGCAACGGCGAGGAGACTCTGCAGCAGCGGCTACTATAGGGAACGCAACAACATCCCGCGCTCTGCTCAGGGAATGGAAAAAAAAAAAAAAAAAAAAAAATTGACAACCGTAGTCTCCCAAGCACTGGTTTGGCCTCCTAAAAATCTGAGGAAGTTTTCACTCAGAAGAGAAAGCATCTTGTTTTCAGCTACAGCAAATTATCTGCTAGTAGCTAATGACTTTGCATAACAAAAGTTATTTGTTACAATGTAGTTAGCAATTTTGTATAACTTAAAAAGAATAGCACGGTACTAAAATCAGGAAATGCTAATTAAAAATAATTGTATTCAGTAGAATAGATTACATAGAAAGATTGCGTAGCATGGCTTTGAAACAATCTTACGTGAAGTGGAAGGAACACACTTCCACCCCAGTGAAATCAAACGGAATGTTACCCACCTCCGAGGAACCAGGATTTTACCCTAAACATTTTTCGAGCAACTGATATTTTAAAAATAAGCAACTATACAACAAAGTGCATCCAAATACACAATATGCGTTTAGCTGAGTAGTATCAAAAAAAGTACACTGCAAGCATAACAGTGCTGGCACGTTTTCGGTGCTAAAATGCTGGGTTTGCTTGCAAGAGATTGTACAGTCCCTATGGGTCTTCTGCAATACACTCAGTAGCCACGAAACAGTGCCAGGGCTGACTAGCCTAGGGGATTCAAGTCAAAATTAAGAGGAGGCTCTCACCCTGAATGACCTCCTCTTAGTCTCTTCGCGTCCCGCGGCGCTGTCGTAGCAGGACTCTGGACTGGACCGACACCTGCAACGCCTGTAGGCGCCCTTGTTCGCTTTCCAGTCACCTTTCCACGATTTAAAAAGTAGAACCTGTATTTTATTTTACACTGTCCTTTCATGAATATACACAACCACGTTCTTAACTACTCTTACACACGAATAAACCCTGACTGACTACCTTCAGATTAAACTAAGCCTGCATGGACGCCAAGATAAAATAGTGTAAGTCCTTTCCTCGCAACACGTGAGCAAATCGCTCCCAAATCATCTCACTCTCTCGGCTTTGAAATGCAAACTTAACTCCGATGACAAAAGGATCCGTTGTTATGCAAGAACCAGCTTGCCTGAAAGTGTTGGACTGCACACACGGGCAAGTCGATTAAAGTCATCACGAAACATGTCAGGAAGCAAAAAAGGAACACGCAGGCAAATTCATCCCAGGCACAACTTCACTGCTTCATGGCATTCTTTTATTTGCTCCTGTTTCTTTAGATGAGAAACAGCTAAAGTTCTTAGGTTACCCTACTTTGTATAGATTGTATTAAGCCTCCTTCGCGGCCACTACACGTATCGGGAAATTTAATGTCTATCTATTTTAAAAGCAGAGAAAAGAAATTACATCTTCGTTCTGCTTCTCTGCTAAAATGCCACCTTAGCAAGTCACTCTCAAGTAAGACGCGTTTTTCTACACTTGGGGTTTAATAATTAATAGGGAAAAGAAAAAGCAAACGGTGTGATACACACGCATTTACAATCACGGACTCATTCCACGGGAAAATCCAGCTCAAGCTGGAAAGAGCCATCAAAAGCCCGTTATTACATAATCCTTATTACTGCTACATGGGCGAGCAGCCACGGCAAAGGAGTATTTACTGAGAGCGGAGTAAGCCACGTTGCAGCATCAGATGAATAGATAAGACACAGCCAGTAATAAAATTGACTTAATTTTCTTTCTCCCCCCCCCCCCCCCCCCCCAAATAAAATGCTAAATTAAAAAGCCATGAAACGCAATCTTCTTCAGCAGAACTCGTTTAGAAAAAGACTGAGAAAGTGGGCGCTCTGCTAGATTTTGCTTTCCTTGAAATTACACTCAATATAGGGTTATACAGAAAATTCAGCTAAAGTGTGTATAGGTCTGCGCTGCTGTAGGGTAAAAGCTTTCCCCTCTGAAGGCAGTCCTGCCTCACAGAAAAGCCCAAATGTGCTATATTAGCAGCTTCTTCCCCAAACACTTGCAGAAAAATGTCTTCCTACTCACAGCAGGCAGTAGATACTGCCCACTACTTCACAGTGAAAACCGTTCATGGGATTCAATTCTGCAAACACTTAATAATACAGTGTTGCTTCAACTGCTAACCCAAATGGCTGAAAGTGCTTTTGGAAAGCCCTTAGGATAAAATGCGTCGGGTTAATAAAATACTGTGATTATTTTACCTAATACATTTGGTGGATTTGTTCCAAATTCTGTGGGTTAACTATAATAAAACCTTTGGAAACAGCAGTCTAGTAAAAGGCAATGCCAATAACATACTCTGATGAAGACGGACATGGGACGGCGGCGTATGCCAACTGCTTGTCACGAATGTTCTCTCCAAATAGCAATGCGAGAAGATGCTAAGTCTGTCCTAGAGGCACAGATCCTCCATTTTTATAAGCAACAAGAACTCACTTGGATGTTGCCAGAAATTAACACCAAATAGCCTGTATAGCTATGGAAAAGCAAGAGACCGTGCCACCACATCACTGTCCATCGTCACCATGACCATTAATCTGTACTCGCAGGCCTGAAGTGCCCCCGAGTCCCACCCCCAGGCTGCGCTCAGCACCGCAGGGACACAAAATAAAAATATCATTGTTGCACAGAAACGCAAATCTAAGTTCACGGAATCATAGAATAGTTTGGGTTGGAAAGGACCTTTGAAGGCCATCTAGTCCAACCCCCTGCCATGAACAGGGACATCTTCAACTAGATCAGGTTGCTCAGAGCCTCAGCCAACCTGACCTGGAATATTTCCAGGGATGGGGCATCCACCACCTCTCTGGGCAACCTGGGCCAGTGTCTCACCATCCTCAGTGTAAAACATTTCTATCTTCTATCCAGTCGGAAGTTGTAACAATCCACTTGGATACAAGCGGACAGAGGAACACAGGACAACAGCAGGACACCACTGGGCATCATGGCAGAAGCAGTCTCAGCACAAAAGGTGGATTTCAGTTTCTCTGGTATTTCTGGTTCATTAGTATTGACTAATTCAATCCATGTCACTAACGCTATTACATACACATAATAGTGGCATACAAAATGTAATAAGGTATTACATTTTATCGAGAAACTGAACGGTATTAATATCTCAAAATAACATGGTTCAACAATAAGAAAAATGTCAATGTAGCAGATTACTGTAAGCATGCTTATCTAGGGTTTGTGAAACAAATTTCCCATAAGGTTTAACCTTCTTATACCACACATACAGGTACAGGAATCAAGAATTCATAAAAAACCACCATCTCTCATCTCTCCCACCGTTAAATCTGAAACAGAGCCTGATATAATATACTTTTCTGCAAGAACACTGGGAAAAAAAAAACCTGGATATCTGTCACTCTCTAGATATTTATTCGGTGCCTATCATTTCCATTTCAATACATGTAAAAAACCTGGCAACAGTGCAACACAAATAAATGGATATTTCATATTAATCGTGTTCACATAGCTCTTGTCTTAGGACTAATGGGGTTTTTTGATGTCTTAGAGACAACATTTATTCACCCCAAATTTGTCCTAAACCAATAAAACTACAAAAACTTCTTCTGATAGACACAACAATGAAATAAAGTCTTTCCGATGACAAGATTTACAGTGCTCTTTATAGCTACAGTAAAAAATACAGGCAGTTGTCACAGCTGACCTTTTTACAAGGATAAGACACGCTACGTGTGACTGCTCAGTTACGATCAGGCTATTTAAGAACTTACCCTTGCTGCCTTCTCTTCTGGGATAGAGTATAAGTAAAATCACAAAAGCAATACTCAAGCTTGCTGTCAAAATCCTATAATGAAATTAAGCCTATGCAAATCTCCACTGCCTCTTCCAACTTTGCCCATGACAACTAATCGTGTCTGAATCGCACATGAGCCTTTCTTACTTTGAGGCAAGAACTGGTAGTGACCCTTACAATTTATTTTGCTTATTTTGTTCCGTTTTATAACCCACTTTCAGTTGCTTCCGAGCTTTTGGAAATTTATCCATTTGGTGGAAAAACAAACAGATTGGCTCCTAGCTACCCCAGAGACACTCTGTTTTTCCCATGGAAATCCCGCTGCATGTGAGAACACCTGAGGCGTTTCAGCTGGCCACCGCTGCTGCAGCGGGGAGAGAAAGAGCAAAGGGGAAGAAAAAAGGGTCTCAGATCATTTACCCGGAGCACGATACAAAAGATGGTCTCATGGACACTCCCCCGTAAGTTTACAGTCACGTAACAACTGTGCAGCAACAACAGCTTCTTTTTTTTTAAAAAAAAAAAAACATTCTATGGCATTTTTAGCATCTCCAAGTGTGGCAATATTTTGCCTTTCTCAATAAAAGATAATCATATAATTTAATTTCTTTACGTTTTACTACATTACTTCCATTTGTCTGCTTTTCTGAAAAATGACAGAGGTTAAGACAAAGGTTTTCAGCGATCAGCCAGCACTACCCAAACCATCACTGGGTCCAGGTGAATGGATTTTAACCCCATTCCGTATCCATATGTATTTTTCTGCTCCTGTACCTCTCACTATATGCAGCCCTTATCAAGCCAAGGGAGAGTATTAGTGAAAGCCCCTCAGGCTGAGGTCCGAATTTTCAAAAGTATCTGCAGTATCTCCAGAAGCAGTCGAGGCAGGAGCACCTTCGCTGTCTCACGTCTTCAGCAAGAGTATTACATTCTGCTTTGCTGTCTGCTCGTCACCAGCTGTATCACGAACCAAATATTGACCTTCAGAAATTGTACTTCATGTGCCAGTAAGGAGAAGCATCCGCCTAACAGTTTGTCAATACTTCAAAACTGACAGTAGCAGGAAATCTGCTGACACTTGAGGTCACCTCTAACCTGCCATCAAGCACTTTCCTGCCAGAAGTGTTACTTGGAACAGTATCTTTTATCTCTATTATTCTCAGGAATATTTTCATTTGGCAGCATTTCCCCCAGTACCCTAACAGGTAACAACATATCAGCACTATGGGCATATTTATGCCCAACGGGATGCGTAAAGTTCCCAAAAAGCCCTTTTCTCAAATGAGAATGTGTGTTCCTCTGTATAAATAGCACTTCAAGGTAAGTGACAAGAAAATGTATCATAACTAATCATTGTTAGCATCTGGATATGTCATCATGAGACGATGACATATCATCTCTCTCTTTTTTTCTTTTTTTAATTTTAATTATGTCTTTTAAAGAAATTACATTGAGTATGCCTACATATATACATACGAACACACTTTTTTAAAGGAAAAATCCATAGTTTGTTCTGGTATGGCCACTTGTGTAGACTTAAAAATGCTAAACGCAACTCTTACTAATACCTCTGTTTCAGTCTTAAAAAGCTATTCTGTAGAATTTTTTATTACAATTACTCAAATAATGAGTAAGTGCAAATTAAACTGTACACTCTTCTGTGACAGATTGTCCTTTACCTATTATTTCTGTACTGCCAAACACAATGTAACTGATCAACACAAGCAGTGAACCTAAGATAAAAAAATATAAAGCAACCAAAGCAAGTATGAATAAATTCCATAATTTGACTCAAATCAGGACAAAAGCTAAAAAAAATGAAAGTCTGACTAAAGGCAGAATGCATCATCAGAGAAGAGCTACACACACAAAGAGCAAAACACGATACTCAATGAGGCATTCTTCACGCAGGTGTTTCAGGAAAGGAATCAGGATGAAAATAAATACCTGGCAAAAACAAAGTCCTTGTGTAATTCATACACTCCGTTAACACGACAGTTAAATGTTTTAACATCAAGAGAGAAAACACTACTTTATTTGTAAAGATGCCTTTTTGAGGCACCGGACAGAGATTTTCAGGTTTCAAATTAGCTTTCTCAGAGTTTCACCCTTTCAAAAATAAGTCAGAGACAAAAAATACCTGAGAAGAACTTCTTGTCCTTTGCCTCTAAATTTCATCAAAAAAATGAAATTCAAAATTATAACAAACTAAAGCAAAATGGAGGTTTGAGAAGCCATTGTAGTGATATGCAGGATAATAAACAAGATGAATTTTTGCAGACCGCTAGCAGGGCTGGGAGCACTGCACGCCCTTCCGCCTTGCGACAGCCCCATCCTCCCTGGTCCCCCCGCTCAGACATTCCAGTCGAGGCTCCCTCCCCACCACCACTACCCAAACAAGGCTCCCTCTTTATACAGTCAGTCCCAACGTCCCTCTCATCTGAACTTCTCTCCTCCCCAAGACCCTTACCAATCTTGGTTTTCCTCCATTCACTCTACTCTTCCAAGTCTCAGCCGGTCTTGTACTTTCTCACCATCTCCAAGCTCAGCGTCTACTTACCCATCCCCAACGGCGCCTGTCTTTATTCCCCCCAGCCAGCTCCGCTTCCAAATACCCAGCCTGGTTTTAGAGCCCCTGTATTTGAGTCAGACTCCAAACTGGTTTACACTGCCACGTTATTATCATGGAGATCAGTGACAGCATGCAGGGCAATTAAAGAAAACAAAACAAAACAAAACAACATGACACAACAGGGGAGATTGGACAAGGAGAGGTGGGTCAACAGAGTTTTTCAGTATGAGCAAAACAACACATGTTTTCCCTCACCCGTACTCCGAAATAGCTGAATCATTTTGTTTTTCCGAACAATGCCGCCTGAGATACCAGGCACGGAAAATTTCATTTCAAATGAGTCAAATCTGGCAAAAGTATGAGCAATTGAAAATGGATGTACAGCCAACACACACTGAAAGGAACAATTCCACCTGCAGTGGACCTGGAAGATTGCTGCTCCTCCTGCCGCCTATGTAACACGAGTGCGTTAATAACCCGTGCTGATTTGGGACAGCAACGGTCGATAACAAGGTCCATCTGAGAGAGAAATCATTCTCAGGTACAACTCTGCCATTAAAACATGCCACTAAATGCCACCTCAGAACAGTTCCTCTGTATATTTGAACACATATGCTTCAAAACCACTGACTAATTATTAGCTCTATCAGCTCTAAGCTTGAAAGCGCTTTATAGCCCATACAAAAACATGAATTATTCATATAGAGCTTCTGCTCACTAAAAGAAAAAGGAGAAACATGATAAACAAGGTGTGTGTTCATTTTATCTTACACAACAGAATTCCAACAGCTTGTGGACACTGCAAAACTCTGATATTTCTGAGTTACTGGATTAATATTTGCCAGATAGGTAAGAAATCATTTTACGTTAATCTAGGAGCACATAAAATGTGTGGAAAACTAGGGAGCTATAGACATTGATAGGATATCATGGCTTTTCTGAAAGGATATTTTGGGAGGTGTTCCTAATAAAGTGCAAAGTGTAACATCAAAAAAACCCGGAAACCACTGGAAACTTTAAAGCCAACCTATAGGTGGACCAGAAGTTACAGTTCAGCATTTCATGAGCTAGTTTGTGAGAGCTGTAAATCAAGGTACTGTACGTTGGTGGCAAACATCCACGTTTCAGCCAGCTCTGTCCTAAGGTATGAACGGTCGTGGAGGCATCAGCAGTACTTCGAGCAGGCGTGGCTGAGGGCACGTCCCAGTTCAGTGCTACGAATGAAAGCACAGACCCGCTCCAATTACAGTCACCTCAAAAGAAAAACGGCCAAGCGCAATGTATATAACAGCGTATTCGCTAGCACGTCCAGCTCTGTAATGACGATGGTTTTTTTTCCGTCTGTTAGCACAGAATAATTAGTGTGTAAGGTACTCAGATTACCCAGCCAAGACAGGACAGACAAGCGATTAACAAACAGAAGTGGCAATATAGAGTAAGGATGTGGCACAGGTTTCATCTCAACTCCAATTGCTAGGCAGCCTTTAACCAAAATACACAGGGCACGGAAAATTCTCACGCTTCCACCGAGGACGGCGATGCAGGATTGCCCTAACCTGCTTGGGAGCCACACGAAGGGAGGAGATTCACCCCACATCCACACAAGTGTTCATACCTATTAGGAGGCGGAGGGACCCCACAAGAGACATACAGAGAAATGTCTGCTGACCCATATTCTGGTGCCGCAGAGCGCATCCCATCAGCGGCACAATCCGTTAGGGCTGACAGTCACAGACTTTTGGCTATGGGAGACACCAACTGTACCCAACACTGATTACTAACTTAATGGACCCCAGTAATCAATCAGGATGAAACACATTTCTTCAAAGGTAGCTAATAAAAGCTTAGGTGCTTAACCGTGAAATACAGACAAGCTTTTTCATGGCCGCGACACCCGACAGGGCCATTCCAACACGAACTCTGCTAGACACTGAAAAGGCAAAAAGGAGAGCCAGACCCCAGGCCGAGGTGTGTACACAGGGTGGGATACCTGAGTTACGCGGCACAGAGTTCAGCCCAGAGTAATTGTCCTTCTATACGATCCAGTAAACCCATGAGTGTTTTAAAAAGCACTGCGATTTGCTAACAAGTGAAAACATGCGCTTTTTTTTTTTGGCGGTAAAATTACACTACATTCATGGGGCACTAATGCTAGATACAAACTCTGCTGCTCATTTTCATCAAAATAAATAAAACTTTGGCAAGACTTGAAAGCAACACACAAATTTCTCCGTGTCTGGATACTTCTGGTTTACAGAATAGCACAGTTTTCATATCATCAATTTTCTAAGCAGCAATTCAAAAGAATCATCCTTTTAGATTTCTGAGAAAAGAACATAATGGAGGTTACTCAAAGGAATAGAGGCTGCAGCTACAACCGTTCTCATTATGTACATATGAGATGCTTCGGTGTTCCTTGCTACTGATTACATGAGTAAACATTTTTAGTATGCAAAATCCTATTAACTCAAGGGGATTCTGCATAATTTTATAACAGCTCCACTTGTGGTGTCTGATCGACTGGGTCAGCAACAGACAGATGGCAAAGAATTAATTCTAATGCTGCTTTATGGCAGTGCTGGCGTCAGGGTTTTCTCTGCTCACTGCATTCGGAAAAACTAGAACTTTTCCTACATTCCCTGCAGCTAAAAGTAACACCCCATAGAGTAAAAAGATGGAAAGTAATTTCCGTTTTTTAAGCATGTGGCTCTAGAAAGGATAAAACAAAGACAACCTGTCAGTCCTTCTGTCCATACTTGGGGGAGAGTGACCACTCAAAAGCCCAAGCATCAGAAGTGTTAACATATAATACACAACAACAAAGAGGATTTTATTCCACAGGGACAGGAGACAGTCCACTGGTCAGTAAGTGCACTTCCAGAGCTGTACCCTTCTCTTGAAATTATTTCTTCTCTCTCCTGTGCTCAGTTGGTTTTATTTAGTTTTGGCTAGTCATCCATCACTTCTTGAAGCCCTACAACTATCAGCACTAGCTCTTACTAAGATTTTCTTTTCTGCCTTTTTCCCCTTTATTTTTCTGTTCTAAGAGGAAGAACAAGAAGAACAAGAATGTCGTAGCAGTCAGCACAAAGAGGAAGACAAATGGAAAATATTCTACTTGCCACTTACCCTCCATACATAAAATCCTAAAACAAAAGAAAAGTTAATCTCAAAGACACAAAGGAATAGTATAATCTCATCTCAAAGTAAAGAGATGACACAGGAACCCTTTTCTCCAATAATTAGGGTTTTCTCTTATTCCATTTTTTAATCACTCCATAATTCTAAGGTGCAGTGATAAGTATCATCTAGAACTTAGCGAATTTGTGCTGAGCATAAATATAGGTGGCAAACTATTAGCAGGCCAAAAATGGTGCCCAAAATTAAATGCACCGTTTCCCCAATTTGGGGAAACTGGTCCCAAAAGTAAACAATGATCTGGCTGGAATTTGCAGGGACAACTCTTAAACTCTTGAGCTTAACGTCCAGGAAACCTTCAAAATATGGAGATAATTAAACTGATATAGACATATTTGACTGAGGTTTTTTTTAAACTCTGAAACTCGGAGGCATTATCTACATGTGAACTTTGGGGAGCCAACTCATATGGACATAGTTAACATTCCAACTATTTCAAAGCATGAGTGAAAAGGCAGTCTTCCTTGAATTCTATGCCAGCATTATCCAAAGTGGGTCGAGGATGGCATGGGAAAGACACAACAAGCAAAGGCAAAACAGAATTTCTTTTGGCTGAAAGACCAGTTGGTTTGGGGAAACAGGCCCCTCGTTTCACAACAGGACAGTTCCTTTTAATGGTACTGTGCCATCGTTCTTCCAGAAGCACTATTTTCTGTAACTTGAAAAAAACTCTTTCTGTTCCTTTTTCTTCAAACATTACAGCTTTCATCCCTATTTCTCACATGTCAGTTTGCATTATGAATGTTTCCCTGAAATCCAGGCTAATTAAGACTTCTTCAGAAATGAGGGCTTAAGGTTGCCAGGCGTACCTGACAGCCCTTTGGACAAACAATTTCCTTCCATTTGGATTTTTAATTAAGCTTTCTGAAAGTACTTTAGTATAAGAAAATGGTGAAAAAAACATCTAGTTAGTTTTGACTAATCCAAAGAAAGACTTCATTTTGTTTTGGAGACATAGATGACAGCTTCAAGTTTTACTGCTGACAATGCACTGAATCAGGCCCATCCCCGAAAGGTAGCCCAACGCTTGGGCCTCACATCCAAGGAAGGAAGAGTTTCTGGCCAAGCCAACAGGGGCCAAGCAAAGCTTAGCTGCCCACTCGCTCCTTGGATCTCTCTTACACGGGACAGGAGATAGTCCCATCGCAAGGCACAGCTGACCACAGGACACCGATCATTTCATGTTTGTCATCAACAGCTCAAAG
The DNA here is from genome assembly GCF_965231255.1 of Vanellus vanellus. NCBI lineage: Eukaryota > Metazoa > Chordata > Aves > Charadriiformes > Charadriidae > Vanellus > Vanellus vanellus. The sequence goes on along the minus strand of NC_138911.1, from coordinate 2,848,713 downwards.
AATTCTCAACCTCATTGATACTGTCACCAGAAGAGCTGAGAGTGAGTGTGTTTTTCTCTCAGTCCTGATTATTTCAGGACATCTTCACTTATTGCATTGCACAAAAGCCACAGTTTCCAAAATGATAGTTCTCTTACTCCACAGCTGTTTTCAGCCTTGTGAAGTGCAACTCCTCCACAAAACCAAGTTCCCGTGAGATTTTCTTGCAAGTATTTCTGGAAGGCAGAGGGAAGGGGCATTTCTTTTTTACCTGAAACGGAGACTGGCTGTTGTAATTCTTAATCTCCTTGTTGGCTCCCCGGAACAGCAGCACTCTTGCACAGCTCTCCTGAAAACGGCAGAAGAGTGAACTTTTTAATAAGGGTCTTCAGTTACTAAAGAGCCATTGTGGCTATGAGCTGTGTTGGTGTTTGGTGTATATTTCCTCAGATGAGAAGAAAACTAAATAAATAATCTGAGAACTTAAGTTATTAAAATAGTACTTTAAATATGACAAGGCTTTAGGTGCTTTTGCAGTGTGTGGAAACAATATGCAAGTGTAAAAAAACGTAGAGGAATGCGAGAGGTAAACATCTTATTAAATTTTTTAAAAAGTGTACTGTGGAAATTCCATACATGAAAAATCTGATTTTGCAGAAAATGTGTTAGTTCTAAATGAAATTTGACTCTCATATGGTTTTTGCCTATTTTGTAGGGAAAACGGTACTGTTCCCAGCACAGGAAAGAGTACCTGGGATGAATGATATCCTCCTCTACTGCTAAAAATTAAACAAAGCAGTTTTACTCCTTGCATTAACTTATTTTGGCTCTTTCAACCTATCTTCAATTTTAAACATTAAATGTATGGTTTGGTTTTTTTTTAATATACCTGAAGTTATTTGGTCTGGCTACACACGCTGCACTGACCAGCCCTATCTTCTCTTTTATCCTCTAAAAATACTGACAGTTACAGCACAAACCCAATACAGACCTTCTAACAAGACAAAAGTACAGCGTCAGGCACTCTGAACGGAGGAAATCTGCAAACGAAATCCCTTAAAACCAATTTTTTTGGACCGATACAGTGTATTGCTTAAGTTGCTAGTCTGTGCTGCTGTAAAATATGACTAACCATTCCCTACTAGAAATCCTCTGCGATTCTGGCACGGTTCTCCAAATACTAGACTTTTTGATGATCCATATATAGGCTGTATTTCCTACCTGTCATCTTCAATGTTCATCTTAGGACCTTATGCAAACCAGTTCACATTTCAAAATGTTTTTATGTTTCCTCATCATAAATATTTCTATTAATTTTGTTGTGCTTTCCAGATTTCTTGTCATGTTGTACTATGGAGTTCTACCTAATGAGGTATTTCAATGTGCTACCTTTCACTTTTAACAGCAAATTTGCAGCCAGAGAAAACAAACACACAATTTAGCTATTTTAGTGGCAGAAATGAAGCTTATTTACTAGATTCTGAGTCATAAGTGAACGAGCAGAAATTAGGATTGAAAATATTTTTTTTCATTGTGGTCTAATTTACACCACCAGCTTCTTGATCCCTTTAAGTCTCCTGCATCACAAGGTTGTCCTAAATGTATGTGGGGAGGCGGTTATCCTATCCTTTCACCAACATTCAGTACTCCAGAAAGACATTCTTTTGTTCCCCCACTTCCTATTCTGTATAACAGACTGAAACAACAGAATGGATCATACCTCGACAGTGTATTATCAATCATCTCATTATGATATATATCTCATATTATATGATACATAATTAAGACAGGTTCACTTGCTTGCACTGAAATGTGCACATTAGGTGTGTCCTCTCTATCTCTAAACATAGGAAGACCAAGAGCAATGCGTAAAATGTCAAAATGTTATTCTCATTTTTCAGTGCTCTGTATTAGCAATCATCCAAAAGAAGTACCTGTGCTGCAATCTAGATGACCTCCAGGTTTAAAATAATAATAATAAAAAAGTTATTTTTAGGGTTATTTTTCCAAGAATTCCTTTTTGTCTGACTCCTAAGTGATTCTAGGTTTGCACACTGCATTATATTCCCATAATAACAATTATTCCACTATTCCACCAGGTGCTGCTCAGTAAACATACTGGAAATGCTAGTAGAACCCTTTAGTGTTAAAATGCCCAATTTTGATCAAGAACTTGAGAATATAAATCATGATATTAAGAAACATACTGTATTTATTGGCTGATTATTCATTTAGTTATCAGAATAAATAATTCAACACTACACAACCAAAAGAATTACACACTTTAAAACTCTACAAGACTTATAAATTGAACTAAGCTGTCTGCAGTGTAACGAAAAATATGTGAAGTGATTTATTTATTAAATGGTTTTGATAAGGAAAGTTTTGACAAAAGCGGTCAGAGTTGTTCAACATACGACTTTTCAAGGAAACTTGTTTTGGACGAAATACTGCACTTGTTCATTTATTATTTTAAAACAAACAGAAGCGTTCTTAACTTCATCTTCTCTCCCTTTTGTCTCCTCCCCATCCTCCCAGTATTAAGGGGAAAAAACTAGGGAGAATAAGCAAAAGAGTCACCACTGGAAATTATTTTCATTACTTTTCCTTTGTTAATTCAGTAGAAATTCCATATTTTAGAGCTCTCATTGTTAAGGTGCTGCCTACGAATGCCGTAACTCCTGTTTGCACATATTTTCACCCTGACAACCTAGTAACTTCTGATACCGAGAGCTTAGTATTGTTCATTCATTATATCACACATGAACTGAATATGCAGCAGCTTTTTAGACATGGTAACATTAAAAAGAATTTCACAGAGAAGTGTGGGCTTGTCAGCAGATTAGATTCAGGTTGCTCTCTGAGAGCTAATTACCTGATTTAATATTAAACAGTTTTCATACAGAAACCAATCCAATGACTGAAAGAAGGCACACCTCATCCCAACATTGTTATTTGCAGAATACAGAGGCATAAAATCTGTCTAGATTTTATTCATTTACTGGATGGCCACAAAATAACTTTAAAAGAGCAAGAAATTATTCAGATCAGCACTTCACTGACAGTCAGAAAAACAGCATTACCAGCTTCAGAAAGCATCCCAAGAAATTCCTCCAGGGAAGACTGGAAGGGAAAAATCAAACGGGTAATGACTCCATCTACAGGAATCAAGGGGTAAAACGGATACTGCTGTCCTTCCCATCCTCTCCATCCAGAAAAGGACAACATCGTTCCTTCCACATTACCTAATAACAACTTCCAATAAAAGGGACACTGAAAAAAGTCAGCATATTGATTTTTAACAGCAGGTTACTCTTCACAGAACCCTGAGAAAAACTTTTTATTTTCACGTGTACCTGACTACGAAAAACAGGAGCATGACAGTGTAGTCACAAGATGTTAAACTTCCATTCGCAAAGCCAAGCTTAATGACCATGAAAATGTTTGCAAATTTGTAGTCACAATTTCAATTAGAGTCTCTGAGTCTTCTACAGAATAATTTTTTCCACTGTGGTCAGGAGAAAAAAAAAAAACAAAAACCTATCTCTACATGAAAAATACTGTCATTCCACAGGATTATTCTAATTTCTGCACCATACTGCATAACCTTTGCTAAAAGTGTGTGATCTTGTAAGCAGCTATAGCCATGAAAACACTGCAATAAAATGGTTACAAAAAACCAGATGCGTTCACAATTTTAAGGTTATATATGCATTATGGTCCAGACTTCAAAATTCTCACTCAGGAAAAGTGAAGTAGATGAGGTGAAAGTGAATATTTTATCTTTTTTTTCCACAAAAATGCTTACAGTTACACATGGTAAGCTCGTGATGTGAAGCCTAAATGAACCTTTTTTTTTTGGAGATGAAGGTGAATTTCTTTTCTCTGTAAAATTTTCTAGGAATTTTTAACAAGTGCCAGCTTGCAAAAGATTTGTATGCCTGCAGTCGCAGAAGCCACCCAAGCTGAGCAAAGAAACTATTTCTAACCTTAAACTAGTTGATGTAGGGACCTGATGAACTGTTGAAGACATTGGGTAGACGGTGGGAAAGAACTCCATAGAGGTACTGCTCCCACAGATACGCTGAATACTTCCCCATTAATGCTGATTATTTGAAGATTTGTATGGATAGACTCCTTATGAATTTACATCAATTATGACACTCACGTCAAGTCAACAGCCTTGAAAAATGTTAAATTATTCCCAAAACTGTATTTTTTTAAGAAGTTGAGGGTATTTTAGACCTAATTGAGGAATCTGTCTTGACAAGACTTTTGAAAAAAACTAAGATGGCAATTAATTAAGAAGCAGATGCTTTAACAGATGTTTCAGTAGTTACAGTCACATCTCATGACTTCTGTTTTCCTAATTCAATGTAACATTATAGGCTCTGTGTTTTAACATAGCTGTAATACTCATTTGCTCCCTATCCCATCCACACAAAAAGAATATAAAATGCTATCGGATCAAATGGTTCTATTATTTGTAAATGACTACCCAAGTTGTAAACAGCAGAGAATCCAGTGTCTTCGGTATAATCTACAGACACCTTTCCACAGTATTTTCCAAGTATTTCTTATGTAATTCTAATTTAAATTCTAGCAAAAGAGTAATAAATTCTGAATAGGAAACAAACATTTAGATATGATACCAAAAACAATATAAGCTGGTAGAACATGGTGTTGTTTTATTTTCTAATTAATATGTATACTCTTGCTACCTACAATGAGCAGCCCTATTTGCAATCAGTGAATAAAATACTAACAATATAGTTTTTAATTATGTTCTTTCTAGTTTCTAAGACCGCTGTAAAAAAGCTGTAACACTTCATTGCATATTAAATTTTAAAAAAATGTAAAATAATGAGCTACGTTCTTCTTCAGTGTAACTTACCTCTATGGATCAATAATAATGGGAAATTTATCCCAAAATGCATTTATTAAAAGCGAGGAAACTGCATCCCAGGAAAACCTAACACCAAATCAGTGAACTACTTCAACAGAAAACTCAACAAGCCTCTGTTTCTGTGGAAGGACATGAAAGATTTAGCATTTGTACCTCAATTATGCCTTTTTTCCTGGCTGTGTGTCATTCTCTTACAGCACTGGTTTCCAGTCTCCATGGGACTGGACTCCCTAGATCCATCTTCCCCCAAAGCAAGACATCCCTCCCCACTTAGCCACGCAGAGGGGACCCCAGGCACCACTCAGCTCCCTCTGGGGACCTTTGTGTCACTGAATGAGGATGGTATGGCTCTGCGGCGCTATGTCAGCCAGCAGAGGAGGCGAGTGCCAGCTCACCTGGTTGTACAGGGCACAGATGTGCAGCGCTGTGTTTCCCGAGGCGTTCTGCGCACACATATCGGCGCCGTAGAAGAGGAGGTGCTCTAGGTGTTGGACGTGTCCGTATCGGCAAGCCTGTAAAGAGATGCATTCATATTTTGGTTATCATACAATCTAGGCAAGCGTTTCAGGTAAAGATTTTTAGCAGAGAAGATGCTATTTTATTTAGGGCCTAAATTTTAGAACCACCCCTGGACTGAATGGGAGGACTAACACCCAGATGTGCATACGCCTGTAAACGCCAACGCGTGCACTTCAGGTACAGCCAGTCTGTGCGTAAGTTCAAGCACCCGCTTATTTGCAGAACAGAAGTTTAAGGGACCAAGAAAACACAAAGTTTGGCACTTTTTATCCACTAGTATTCATAACTGTCAAATGTGACAAGCAGCCTAACAGGAGATAGGGTTTTTTGTCCTGCTAATCTTCGGAAAGTTGCCCACTAGATGGCACTGAAGATGATCAGATTTCTCAAGCTTGCTTTTAAGGCGTGAAAACACTTTGGGGAAATCTGGCCAAAATTCAAGTAATAATCTTCTTGATTCCGTGAGGTCAAGTAGACTCACAGTATACCCAGGGCACTGATCCAAAAGAGAGAAAATCTTCAGGAGTTACTTTATCAGCCACGCAAATGAACTGGTAGACCCTGAATGCTTGCAAATAAACCCCTCTGAATGAGACTGCAGCGACATTTGAAACTTTCTTGATTAGCAAATAAGCTTGAGAAAGAAAATCACAGTATTTCCATTCATCGGTTTCATTTACTCGACTACCTTCTCTATAGTAAACCAACTGAGCACCTCCAATTTTTAATGTTTTTAACTTCATATCATCTCAGATCAGTATCATTCCTGTATAATAATATGGAATTTAAACAGAGAGATACAGGTATACAAAGCCATTCACTCTGGCTTAGGTACCTAATTACTACTGACTTCAGTGGGAGTTACAAACCTACGCATCTTGCAATCTGGAACAGAAAAAATAAGCATACTGCTCAATACACAAATTAAATCTGTGACACATCCCAAATTCCAGTCTAGTATCCTAACCATTACATCTTTTGTTCCTCCATTTTCCATTTTCAACACACAGAAAGGGAAAACAGTGTTTATTAAACAGTTTATTCATTTACAAATTATTTGCCAAAATAATGGATACATTATGCTAGCTGTTATTAGACCAGGAACATTTTAACACTAGGCAGCAGAAGCATGCAACAACAAGCGAGGGGAGAATCAGTACCAAACCATAACTGTGTTCCTGACTGCCCAGAAGATTAGAGCAAATGCACGATTAGCTATAAATTACCAATTCTGTCTAGTTTCTAAAAGTCACTCAAAATCTAGGTATGAATGTGCAGACGTAATTGTTAAAATAACTCCTAAAATACAAGAACTAATTTTTATTACTATCCCAGCACAGCACAAACCGCCACCTTACCTTTTCCCCTTTACTATAAAGGTAAGCCAGAAGCTTAACTTCTACAGTTAAAGACTATGTTAGCAAAATAAAAAAAATCGACTTGCTATCAATTATTTCCTTGCCATTCAAGGTAACTTTGCATTCTTCACACAGATGGCAACAGATGGGATTGTATCATATCATCGTCTTTCTTAATTCTGAGGAATGCTTGTATTATTGATTACTGAAAACAGATTGCACATAATCCAGATGTAAACCCTGATTTATTTAGGATTACAACCAATACAATGGGTTTGGAAAGCTCTGTTTCATGATGAGAAATAATAGCCATATGTGTATGAGGCTGAGTTTTCAAAATAGGGAGTTTTTCTCTGTATTTTCAAGGAGTCCAGATGGGGTAATACTTTGATCTATAAAATTCATTTCCTCCACATCTTCAGAAATGATGGTAGTACATTAATCCTTTTTCCCCCAACTAGATATGGACCAAAACAACCTCAATCTGAACACACACAATGAAAAAGTTCAGATCCCTGCCCAAACCTGGGTGCCAAAGCTATCTCCCATTTCTTTCAAAGAAAAGAAGAAAAGAAGTTGTGTACTAAAACAATTAATGCACAGAAAAGAAAGTGAGCCTAGATAACCTATGCAGGCCTCTAAGGCTGATTACTCAGATCTTTATTTACCTGATCGTAGTACATCAGTTCCATTTTTTTATTATTACTCAAACTCATCCATACAGAGGAAAGCCATAAAACAGCTGTGATGACATTAGGACTGCTAGAATATTTAAGCTTTGTAAATTACTGAGTTTATTGCTACACAAAGAGAAATTAATAAAGCATTCTTACACAACTCTTGCATAATATCCAGATGTCTTTGGAGAAGACAAGAGACTTCAAAGAAAAATTTTTTTCGGAAAATGCCTTGTGAAACACTATAGGTCTTTTTAAGAGATACAGTTTGGGTCTTTGGTGAGGAAGGAGGTCGGTCTACCTTCCCAATAGCTATGGTGAAGCTGACCAAGATGTCTCAGCGCCTGATGAATGCTGGCACCGTAGCTGGCTCATGGTATGAGCACCGTGAACCTCAAAAGATTACTTTTTTAAGATAATTTTTCTTTATAGAGAATGCTACCACCTTTATCCACACACCAAATATGCAAGAGAAGAAACGAAATCCCACGTACAAACAGCAAAAGAAAAATCATTAGAATCCCAGTTTCCACACCCACTGGGAATGAAAACTGACTCAAACTGTGAGTTTGTAAGAGATTAACATCCTCCAGTGCAACATACGTAGGGATCCTAGCAGCGGGATCTTCAATCCAAATCTTCCTGTAAAGTTCACCAGAGAGAAAGGAGGAAGTATCTCTGACAAACACGCAAGAAGTATTACCAAGGATACTAAAATTGGCATCTAACAAGAAGGTTGAGTTACACTTCTTTACTGAAGTGCTACTAGTAGGATGCTAAACTTCCGAGAGCCCATTACATAGATATGACTAGTGCAATTTCTGCAGCAAAATCCACCGTAACCACAGGATTTCAAAGTTACAGAACTCCACAGGAACAGTATCCACTTCTACTTCACCACAGCAGGAGGAAAAGTAATAAGCAAATAGAAAAAGGAAGTAATTCCGTACTTGTATGTGCGTGGACTAAACATATCCAAACAGCCTTCAAAATAGGTTTTAACCATAGAACAGACACAGCACATTTCCTTGTGCAACTTCAGCTCCAAACAAAAAGTAAACTTTCCTACCTGATGAATTTCTTGCCATCCATTTTCATCTTTGCAACTGACGGTAGCGTGTTCGTGAAGGAGCAGCTCACAGCAGTAAGGATCCCCTCCCACGATAGCGGTGTGGTACAGTGGCGTCAGGCCACAGCTGTCTTTGTAGTTAGGAGATGCTCCAAGCTCTAAAAGGGTCTGAAAGCAATCAGAAACTGTGAAAAAACAGACTTTGGAGGGACTTCTAACAATAAAGGGACTTTTCTACCTCAAAACTTATTTACAAGGTTGATATTTGCCATAATGTATATTTTTTGATCGCTTCTTTATAAGCGGATAGAATGGGCTGCGGCACAGAGTAAGTTAAGCAAGGAATGGCCTTGGAAGAATTAGGATCTAAAGGAAACTATGGGGATAGCAAGGAAAGGATGAGTGGCAATGCCCAATTTCCATCCTCTCATTAAGTTCAGAAATCTCCATTCTGAAAATGCCGCATCACCTTTGCAACACATTCACCTCTTCAGTTACAAGATGCTTTATCAAAAATGTCGTGCAATTTGAGTATCTGTCAAAAGGAAATAAGGAAAAGCCATAAACGTAAGATTTAATCTAGAATATCAAGGTGATTTAAGAATACCTGTTAAAATACAAAGGAAAACAGAAGAGACTGCGTTAAGATATAATGTGGAATCCGTGCCACTGGCATTTGCTTTCAAAGAGATGAGTGACAATAACGCTATTCCTGTTTCCTCAGACAGATCTTTCCCAATGTATCTATGAATAAGGTCACATTTCACCCCTTTTTCTTCCTACCAAAAATAATCAGAAATTAAAAGGCCCTTGACTGAAAGCAAATCCTAGGATTTGAAAGCCACAAGAAAGCACTAGAACAAGCACATATTTAAGGATCCATTGAGGACAAAACAGTCATTAACTGAAAACATTCTCCTTTATCTATTTTTTTTAATAAAATAACGTATCATTTGCTACTGAAAGCATTTACCTTGAGGGTTACTTGGTTCTTGGCTCTGGCTGCTTTGTGCAGTGCTGTCATTCCATCTTTGGCTCTGAAGTCTAAATGTGCTCCTCCATTTTTCAAAGCTTTTATCACTTCTACCGTATTATCAAGCTGAACTGCCAAAGTTAGGGGTGTTTCTGAAGAGAACAGCATGTATTTGAAACAAGATCAGCAAATTTACAAAATAAAAGACATTTGCTTTAAAAATGTTAAGTTAAAAACGCTGCTTAAAGAAGATAACAGCAAAAACATACAGATTCCATTAGCCTAGAGTTAGGAAGGCAACAGGAAGAATGTGTGAGATTCAGCCTGTTAATCAATTTCAGTTGAACAAACCCAAAATACTACTTTATGCTGCTAGTTTTATTGTTCTGACCTCCACTTTCTAGGTCATGATAGTTTGGGTCCAGTCCTCGGTCCAACATCTTTGTGATTTTTTCCACTGAGAGATGGTGGACATGATCCATAAATTTTCTCAAATTAGCCTGAAACAAAGAGCAGCAAATGAATCATCTTCTAATTTTCAGAGGAAAATTTTGACTAAAAGTGAAATATTCTGTCAATTGATGTCAATAGCCATTGACATCTTTGAACAGTAGCTACTTCACATTCCTGGAAAACCTGACTTTACAGTGAGAGCATAAACCCTGTGGCTTATAATGTTCAAAAGTCAAACACAGTAAGACGACTCTGTTTTTTAAAATTTTAAGGAAAAAATGAGTGAAAGCACCATTCAGGAAGAGATTAGGATGGTGTATGGCAATCACCATTATTATTATTCTGACCTGCAAACGAGTCTAAAGACATAGATCGGCATTTTTGCAGGGTGCTGAAAGCACATTGTATTTACAGAGTAAGGTTTATTTAAAATTACTTGTTTACATATGGAAGAGTCCAACAGGGGATTTTTTTCTATGAGAGAAATACCCAGATCACAATTCACACCTCTCTGTTGGTGCTGGAAGCACGCAGTGCGTGTTGTTCAGCAATTGGCCCAGGTGGTAACGAACTCCTACTTATTCCCAGTTTCTCAGACACATTACCTTATATAAGTTGGCAACTGCTAACTTGTCCAGAAAATTGGGCATACCTTCGTGTGAAGCTTAGCCAGCTGTTTTTCATCAAGGTTGAACTGTTTGTACACTCTTTTCTTGTATCGAAACTGAGGGAGGAAAAAAAAAAAAGAATAAATCTAAAACATCCTATTTTGCTTAAAAACTTGTAATAGAATTTGCTGACCATACCAGAAAGCATCATCCATGATGATGTAGATTTAGGCAAAATTAAAAAAAAAAAGAAGGCTTAGTATTTAATTTTGAATAGTCACCAATAATCAGCACTCTGCTTAACATAGCAGCATCGTATTTTTACAGTTAATTTAAGCAAAATTCCTATCGTGTATAAGTAAACTGAAATCAGTGAAGGTGTACGAGAAATGAGATCGACCTCTAGAATCTACATAAATAAGCAAGAATTACAGCGAAAAGAGCTTTTCCCTAAGGATGTCTGTGCACTTTCATTTATAGTCTCAGGCAGGAAGAACTGGGAAGGCACGTTAAATAAAAAAATACATATTTCCAAATATCAGCTTAGCATTTCTGAAATTTTTTTGAAAAAAAGGATTCCTGAAAAAATCCCTTAATCAACATTGGCAGAATTTACATATAGGAATAGTTCTCCTGATGTTCAGCAGGACTGGTCTGTGAATGAGGTTCAGAGGATTGCCTCTTTTTTTGGCTAAAACTCACTGGCATTTAAACCTGTGGCCAGAGCAGCAAGATCTATGGCAAAAATCACGGGATTTACATAGTTACAACTTACTATTATCTAATTGTACTATGCAGAATTCAAAGAATGCAGCACGTCTGCTGGACAAGGAGACTGTACTGCGTGAGGCTTTAATACCGGCTTTTCACAAGACCACTTTTAACCCCTGAATTGCAATCCTTTGGCTGCAGTGAGAAGAATTTTACAAACAGCGAACACTCATGAAACAACACGACATAAATGGGATTTTTTCTTGGATTGGTGTTATAGATGAGTAAGTCTATTAACTGCAGATTATTAGTGGTTGATTTACCATCATACAAGCAATATCAAAATTAATTACATACTAGTTTCATGCCCCAGTTTCTTGCTATACTGTGTTTCAGTGTGATCTGGCTCTGCTCCATGTTCGCCCAGTGCCATAATAGTTCTGCCCAGTTTATCCCCCAGCTTACTGTATAATTTGTATCAGAATACAACTGTTTCAGATTTTAGATCTAAAAATACCTCAAGTGAAGGAACTCCTTTATTCACTGGCTGTGGGTATTCCCTAAGAAGTCGTTCCTCATCCAAAAACTTCCCATCTCTACCATTGCTTGCAGGCTGGAACAGTCCATAGTTCAGGACATCTTTCAAACTCTGATTCAAAGTGCACAAAATCCGTTGCTTTGCAACCCACACTGAAGCTTCTGGGTTAAATCTAATACATTTCTGCAGAGAAATTATTGAAAAAGCTAATTAATGAAAAAAACATTTAAATAGTATCTTACATTCTAAATTTACAAATGTTGTAAATACATACACACATACACAATAAACCTACAGATTCCATGACAAAACATACATCAGCAGAATTATATTTCAGACACACGTTCTTCTATAATAACTCATGGACAAGCGCTGTGAAAAAAACAGGGCGTCTCAAGTCCTTCCACAAACATCAGAGATCATACACTTCTTCAGAGAAAGAACCTCTTCATGGCAAACCTGCTTGAAAACCCAAGTGAAAGGGATGTTACAAGATGTTTAACCATCCACTTGACTCTAGGCTGCTCTGACAACCAGTCTGAACGCAACAATTTCACAAAAAGAACCCAAACAACCAGTATTCAGGCAAGAATTCTACTTCTTTTTAAGCTACATTTATATTAGGGTAAGTTTACGGGAAGAACTATATGATGTGAAGCAAGCAGAAGACTTGAAACCCTTGAAAATACTTTCCAGTTTTTTCTGTTTCTTACCAAGCTGGAATTCAGGAATTTAAGAAATTTAGGAATTTTGCAACCGTAGCTTACGTGGCAGTCATTGGTTACGAGCTACCAGCAGATGGCAATACCTAGAAACCAGTTTGTTGCCTCTGATGTGCATTATGAATGTATGGTGCTGCTGACCCACCCCACACTGGGCCACCCGAAGGGCTCGTACCGAACTGCCACCGCGGAGCTACAGCACAGGAGTCCCTTCTTTGCCCACTCAGAGGATGTCCCCATCCCCTCACGATTCAACACAGGATGCACGGATTGCCGAAGAAAAAATGTTAACGGATATATCTTTTTTTTTATCAGTACATTTCCACGAATGTAGCTGTAATTCTGGCGACAGTAACGGCTTTTCAGGTCTTTTCTGAAGACCTCCACTGCTCTTCATATTATATTTGTACAAAGAGAAAAGAGAACAGAAGAGCAAGTAAAAATAAGACTGATGTCTCATATATATATGTCTTATAAGAGCGAAGCGTTTCCCTTAACTTTACCCACAGCCTTTGACCTAGGAAATAACAGATAGGTTTAATCCTTTGGTCTTAAACATAAAAATGTCATCAATTGAGATATTAGATTTTGTCACAAATAAAGTTGGCTAGGAAGAGGATTTAATTCCCCTTACATATTTTACATTTCAAGGTGTTTTGTGAAAACTTGCGGGGGTTTAAATGGTGGAGGGAAGGAGAGAAGGAGACAGAAAGAACATTATAAACAGTATTTTCATTCCCAAACAGCCCGGTAGTTCAGGTACTGACTGAGCGGCAAGGGCGATCTGTTTTAAATCCCTGTGTTCCTTCAGCTCTGAACCTCACTCGCCCCATGACTCTTACACGCATTCAAACTTCAATACAAAGTTCAGGTGCCAACATCAGCAGTTTTCAGCAACTCTAAAAATTGCCAGTTACAACGCGTGTTACGAGCTTAACTTCTACACGCTGTATCACTATGCAGTGATTTCTCGTTACCCACATGTCCTGAAAGATTATAAGAAATGCTATTAAAATGGGAAGAAGCAAAGGTAATTTTGAACTCGCGTGCACTTTTTTTTCCAGGCAAGTCTTTCTTACATGAAATTCTTATGTGAAATAAATTATTTTTGGACTTGTATGACACTGCTTCAGTTTTAACAACACAAAACACTAAACTCTGATCACAGTTTAACTAAGTCTGCTTTTTCTAATGCATCTTGAGAATTCAACATGTTCAATCCTGTTCTGTCTATTCTTGTGTTCTATCTGTTCTCCATTGCATGCAAATATTACAGATATTAGTGTGTATTTCCAATTCTCAGAGGTTTGCTAAACTGGCAAAATTATAAATAATTTCAAATTTCTTTGCACTACATTTCAATGGAAAATAAATGTTTCCACAGTGTTTACACACATTGCATCAGTAACACATCATATTTATCTTCTGAAATAGTTTGCTTTCCACAGGTCTGACATTGGCACGTTCACATAATGCACGAGGACAGGACATAATAGTTTAACCACCTTCACTGGACTGAAATGGCATTGAGGAATTCTTTTGGTGTTTTAAAATGAGTTGTGGTAACTATACCCCTATTATATTTCTACCACACTAGCTACAATATTTTAGAGAGTCCTCAATGGCAGAATAAATACAGAAACACTTTGAAACTAGTAATTTCAAAACCTAATTTATTGACAGCCATGGTTTTTCTTAGTGATTCACAAGAAACGAAAATGCGCTTACTTTAATAAATGTTGATCCTATTAGTAATTTATAATGAATTAAGATCAATAATATAAAAAGCAAATCATTAATCAAACAACTGTTTCCCACCAAAATTTCTCAGACTTGGGTAAGTGAAACTAGTGAGAAAAGTGATTTTTATGCTTCCCATGAAGCCAGGCAGGATAGAGATGGAGGCTGTTACCACTCTCTTGGAGGCAGCTGCTGGACAAGAGGATAAGAAGGACCACTCAAACGCTGCATAGAGTCTATTTTAGAACAGCCTGCCCCTGGAACATCTCCCCTGTGCCGCTTCGCTGTCCCTCTGGCAGCCCTCCCAGGACAGAGACCACCACAGTAATCATCTCTATCATGTAGACGAGTCATTACCTACTGCCACACTTTCTACCCTGAGAAAACATCACCCAAATCACAGCAGAAATTCACGCACAGATTGCTTTAGTTATGAAATAAGTAAGAATTCATTAGATGCACATGGTGTGGTGACTACAAGGAAATGAAACAGCAGTTTAGTCAAAAAAGCTGGACAATTTTTCTAATCTTCAATGACTTATTAAAAAAAAAAAAAAATCAGGGATGGTTCAGTGGCAAAGAACTACAGAAACACATATGAAACATAGATATTTTGCACTGACGGATCTACTCTTTCCAGCCTTTTTGTTGCATCCCAAGTCCAGATAAAATGTGATGGTTTGTCTTGAAGGCTAGCTACATACACTACAAAAATTGCAACAGTTCTTTCAAATAAGAACCAAAAAAGAAGCACCAAACGGCTCAAAAACACCATCAAAACCACACTAGGCCACTCAAAATCCAATCTGGCAGCAAGACAGCACATCAACATTAGTTGCTGAAATGCGAGACCTGTGGTTTTGATATTAAAGCTCTTTGGATCATGAGAGACATGGTCAACTGTAACCTTGCGTTCCTGCACACTGGTGAGAGTATGGCACTAAGCACAACAGAAGGACTGGAAGCAAGGGAAAAATACAGCTCACCCACTCCAGCTAAAGGCAAGATATTAATTCAATGGGAATAATGTTCATGATACAGAATCTCTGAGGAATAACATTTATCTGTTCAAAATCTATCAACCAACACGTCTTTTTCATCAGACTCACAAAGTTGTCAATCACACAGAAGTGCGCTGCGACAGAGGAGCCATGACAAAGTTTGTACAGCCGCCTCCAAAATGTGATTGTCAGAATATCAAAATACAAGTTATTCCCTTCAATAGAAGATGTCGATATTAAAGATGTGACAACCAAAAAGTGGAAAATGCAAAGGAGAGTTGGGTATCATGAAAAAAATGGAGCAAGTCGCTCATTTTGATTTGTGCTCGGTGTTCAACTTAATTCTGGGAGGCACTGTTTTCCTTCATCAAAACGCATTTAGAAAACACAGAATTCATGAGATGAAAGGTCAAAAAAACCAGTCTGGCCACACCGTCATCAGCTGGCAATGGCAAGTCAGATCGCCTGTCGAGAGCAAGGGCACAAGAACAGCAGCACCCACAATGTTTCCATTGTAAAACTGAAGATAAAAAGAAGGAAGATCAACTATAAACAGAAAGCAGCAATGAACAATCAGTCACAAAACGGGATACAGAAGAATACTTGTGAAAAGTTGCAAAGGAAAATCTGGAATAAATCTGAGGCAGCAGATGGGAGGACAGACTGGAAACAAGGAAAAATGCAGGCACCTTAAGTAAAAATGTGACTCAAGCTGCAGTTGTGACAACTGGGTTCCTGTCTTCATAAGATAAAAAATACAGAAACTAAACAAGTGTTTTACCTAAGAAAGAAAAGCACTAAAGGATAAGACTCCTAATCCTAAAGGCCAATGAATGCTGGCAAAAGTAAAGAAAGGATACAAAAGTATAAAATGCAATACAAAAGCAGAAAACCAAAAGCTGTTGCTTTACCAAACTGCCACTTACCGAACAGCATTTTGCATGGAAAGTCCAATATAAAAAACCCCATTGGGGAGGTGGGTGTCAGTAAATGCTCGTTACTGAAGTGGAGCACAAAGCAGATGGGCAGAAAGCATTTCAAAGAAGTCTTCGGCAGACCCAATCCCATCTCAGCATCAGAATTTAATAAAACATATGAACCTGAGCATTTTGATTTTAAACATAACCCAAAGGGAGCACGTAAGTATAGCATAAAACAAAAGAGCAGAACAACCACCATGCGTTGGTAACAAAATAATGAAAACATTCCTCAAAACGAGGAATTCCTTAAACATTCCTTAAATCTGGCTGACAGATCTGTTCTTGAAGTCTGGGAAAAAGAGCAATTCTAAGCACAAAACATTGGACGTCACTGTCAGAATATCACGGAAAGGAGATTTTCTTGACAACAGCTACTGGAGAAGAACCAGACTCCTTCCAGCTATAGGCAGAATCACTTGTGATATGTTCCTACATATGGAAATGGATACCAGAAGACACCCTGGATTCAAACCTAAGGTCCGGGGAGAGGTCAGATATGCCAGGCATCATAGAGGAGAGCGCAAACACATTAGTCCCCCCAGTTTTCCAGGTCCAAAAGACACTGGACACCATGCAGACATGGGTGCTTGCAGGCAGAAGGTAGGCAGTCGCCTTGGGCAGCAAACTGCAGGGGGCTGCGGGCTGCCAGTTTTTCTTACCAAGGAGGAAGGATGCAGATCTGTCACCAATCAGTGCCGCTTACAGTGTGCCACTGAGCTTTGCTGCCCCGGGGATGAAGCATCCCTACGTTAAGGGCAGACACAATTGAATATTGCCTAAACTGCAAGAAACACCCACCCTCCTGCCCCGCACCACTACTCCACTACCGCAAAGAGAGGAGGAACTTGTCAGTTACTGTCATTTCCACCTCAATAGCAGGTAGTAGGGGTCATCATCATGAGCCCTCTGGGCTGGACGCACTGCAAATAAGCTTCTGGTCAAAAGAGATTACACCTGTGTCCCGCCTCCATCAAGGATCTATTAAAGCTGAGCCTCCCGGCTTGTTAAATCAGGAAATTAAATGACAGATAATATAGCGTTTTTACCCACTCTCCCATGCACACGTTTGTGAATACAGAGGGTTTTCTATGCTCTCCGTTCCTTCAGTAATTTTACTGAGCTCATTTAAGTCTTTCAGTCACTCATTTAAATATTCTCCACCTTCCCGTGCTAAGGATGACACCTGAATACAGATGATGCACAAAAGCAGTAAGAAATTACACTTTCTACAAAGCATTGTTTCAATACGTTGGGTCCAGAGGAGGCCACAGACACGCTGGGAGGGCTGGAGCCCCTCTGCTGGGAGGACAGGCTGAGAGAGTTGGGGGGTTCAGCCTGGAGAGACCTTGGAGCCACTTCCAGTCCCCTAAAAGGGCTCCAGGAGAGCTGGGGAGGGACTCTTGATCAGGGAGGGGAGCAACAGGACAAGAGGGAACGGTTTTAAACTGGAAGAGAGGAGATTTAGATTAGATATTAGGAAGAAATTCTTGCCTGTGAGGGCGGTGAGCCCCTGGCCCAGGTTGCCCCGAGAAGCTGTGGCTGCCCCATCCCTGGAGGTGTTCAAGGCCGGGTTGGACGGGGCTTGGAGCAACCTGGGCTGGGGGGAGGTCTCCCTGCCCAGGGCAGGGGGGTGGACTAGATGAGCTTTAAGGTCCCTTTCAGCTCTAACCATTCTGTGATTCTACGATTATCATCTGAACCAAAAACGAGACAAAAAAGAATTTATATAAGAACTGAAAGTAAGTCTTCATAAGAGTTTCGTATGAGCTTGTCAAGGTTTACTTTATCTTTACATTTTGAAATGAGTATAAAAGGACGACAAGACAGATTTCCTACAATGTGTGATTATGAAGTCTTCTACAGCAGCACATCTTACTTAAGATGCTTGGTGCTTATCTCATACGTGCCATGAAATAAAGGTGATTTACTTCTCAGTCACGGCAGATGAGCAAACTTTTATTGCTAGTGAGTTTAGCTAAGGGTTTAAAGCTTCCCGGTGGGTCGAGTTTTATCTAAAACACTAAACTTGCCTTCTTTTAAACAAATATATGCTTGATCGTACTTTCTAAAAAACAATAAAGAATAAAAAGATAAAACTAAATGATGTAATTTCATGATCCTTTGATTAAATAGACCCATTTTAAACACCTCTTGTGTTAAATTAATTATAGTAATACAGCAAATGGGGCGTACGTTCGATTTGGCTTGTAGCTGTAACACAGCTCATGAAGTATGATCGCCAAACTTTGCTACACTACATTGAAGCTATCAGTCTTCCTGTTTGCAAACCTGAATCCAGGTTTCACTTTTCTATCCAAGAGCTTGTGGGCTGATAAATTAAATCAGAAATAGATCATCTGCTATAGAACTGTTTAAAACAATTGAGTTACTTTTCATTAAGAGTTTATTGAAAAGAAAAAAAAAATGCAAAAAGTAAAGCAATAAAAATGAAGAAATGAAACACAAACCCAAAAATACTTGTTGGTTTATTTCATTTCCTGCACAAAATGAATTTTAAAGAAACAATTGTTTCAACAGTGTCAATAAATATCTTATTATTGGTCTAAAAACAGAGTAATGAAATAAGAGGGCATCAGGAAGCTAATATCTCTCTATTTTTAACAGCAACATAAAGCCTAGCAAGGAAAGCTAATCTTTCCATTTTACTGGATCTATTCATTGAGCACTGAACACAAAGATACAGCAAGCTGGTAGGATCATCAATAAAATCCTAACCATGTTCAGTCACAGCTTGTCTTGACAGAGGACTTCACTACAGGCAAAATCCTTTAAAATTTAAGATGTACAACAGCGCATTTCAGTCTTTCAATCAATACTGAAGTGAGAGACCCAAGGTGATGAGTGCTTCAGCCATAATTTAATAAAAATCCCGTGTGTAGCTCACAGCAGCCTCAGTCCCGCTCTGCCCTCTGAAGCCTTCCTCTCCAGCTCAGATCCCACACCACTTCTTCTTCATAGAGGTTAATCTCACAGCATGTAAACTAATGGTACTGTAATTCCTGCAGCAATCCTCATCTAAAAGAATTTTTTAAGTACAAGAATTTAAGAGATAATGCTCCCAACTCCAACACAGATTCCTCTGAGCTTCTGCAGCACTGCGTAGATTGAGCTTTTAAAAAAAGAGCTCTACAACCACACCTGAGGCCATGCTGTCAAAACAGCTCTCCCCTGTCAGCCCGTAGACAGGCCATCTCTATCATTCTAAAAATGAACTTAATTAAAAAGAAAGGAATAATTTCATCTGAGATAGATCTTCAATGGCAGCACACTATGATGTGGATCTTAAATGTCAGCACAGAGTGATATATGTAGCACACATCCATAAAAAGAATGTGTTTTTATAATCATCTTTGAAATGAAAAAAGTCTGATGCCTACCATCAATTGAAAAACCCGACAACAGCATTCAAGGAGGCCCAGGGTAATTTAGATAATTAATCACAAACTTGGACAGGCTGTGGTTCTAGAGAGAATCAGTAAGTAACTCCCAAGACCTCCAGGTTGAGATTGTTATTCCTATCATAACACTTGTGGAGGACAGCGATTCTTTTACTTACAAAGTTACTACAGCAAACTTTTCCAACTTTATGCTCCTAACATCCCAGGCGTTGAATTTTACACATTCAGCCATAAAAGAAATGCAACTTAGTAGTTCCTTGTGAGAAAGAGTGAGGAATTTGGACTGTCGATTTCTACTATGTAAGGACCAGCCACGATATTTTTTTTTTATTTAAAAAAATAACTTTTATTCTCATTTACTCAATTAATCAGACATTTTTTAACTAATGAAAAGTCTGTTCAATTCATTCTGTAAGATGTGAAAGATTAAATCTTTTTTTGAAAAGTGTCTATTTTCATCCTACAGACTTAGGGATGTGAGATATAGCCATAGGTCCACAAGTTGGCTTGCAAATGACTCCTCTAGGAAAATCATCAAGGTTTGTTTTATCCTCTGTGATATGTTTCCAGTACAAGTGGTGAGGAGGTGGGAGAGAACAAAACAACAATTTCATGTCATTGTAAAAACTGTGGAACAGTACGATGCCACGCTTTCTGCTTCCTCCAAACTGAGTGTGTTGACTTCTCTGGGTGGAAGTCTGAGAAACAACACCATGTAGTAAAGGCATAGCAGCAAAGGAGGAAGGAAAGACTTATTTGTGCTTCTCTTTCCTCATCTTTATGCTCTAAAAGCCACCAGGTATCTAACAAGGATATCTTTTCGTGGGAGGATGACAGAGAAAGGCAACTAACATGGTAAAGAGAAAGAGAGAATTTGATGACCTCCTGCTAGACTCGTCTAGTGTCAATCACAAACTATCTCACGAAAAGAAAAACTAGAGAAGACAATGGGGTTATATATATAATGTGATTTGGAGGTTCAAGCCTCATCTTCTAATGAGATTTTAGATGCCTAATTCTCTTTCTTCTGCCGAAACACCTCTGAATGCAGATCAGACGGGTATTTTGCTTTATGATCACGGCTTTCATCAAGTTAACATACTAAACACACTCTCTCGGATGGGACGGTGCCTTTAGTTTAGGCAATCAGTCAGATATACCACTGGGGTAAAAAATTTAGACACTAAAAGAAAACAGGACATAAATTTTGCCTGTATTTTGTTAAAAAACTGTAATAAAATAGAAGAAATGTACTGCAGATTGAAGCCCACAAAGCTAATAATTTAATTATTTCTTTTAATTGTGATGCAATATCCCTTACCGTTTGCTGCAGATCGGGTATTATAATTCGAATCACTAGTGAGTTGCTTTGACTATCTTCCATTCTGCTGCTCGGCTTTTCAGCAGTTGCTCTAATTGTGTCATATATAGTTTCTTCTTTGGAGCTGTCTGATTCAGACTCAACAGAATAGTCGGAAAAGCTTTGTGCCATTTCATCTTCACTTGATGTTGGGCTACGAGGCATGTTCAAAATTTTTATCCTGCCAAAACAAAGCGGAAAGAGAAAGAGATAAGTTATAGTTAAAGTCTTAAAAAGGAAACAGCTACAAGTTTTGTTTTCTTGGAAGTAACATGCATTTAACAACAAAGTTGTATGTTTTATCCCACTTTTAGTTCCTCTTGTAATTTGTGTGGGTAGGCAGAGTGTAATGGAAATAAATCTGGCTACCAATTTACTACAGAAGAGGAAGAAGGACAGGAAAAGGAAAAAGAGTAATAAAAGGGAAGATGACCTTTCTTCCCAGGCACACCCAACCTCCCAAAGGATCCAGAAAAACCCAGAGTAACCACCAGGTTCTCTACTAAATAGCACTGTTGTAAACTGCACTTAGAACTAGATCTGGCTTTGAAGCCTAATTCTCCCCAGTGCAAAAAGACATTTCAGGAAATTAACGTAGGTGCTAAAGTAACATCATCCTGCACATCGAGAAACTGTACAGGTGAAGCTTCAACACAAGACAGTATTTTCAAAGAGCAGAATCAACCAAAAAATGAAATACTACAGGGAGGCAGACAGATGCAGATGCTGCTTTGTGTTTTGTGGCTCATACAACATCCTTTAATATCAGCACTACCAAAATCTGTCTATTATAGGTACTCAAATACGTATTTTAGAAACATTTTTAATCTGTGGTATAGATCAGGCTAAAATGGAAGTAACATTTATTCCAAAGTAAGGACATTTGCAGTCAGAAGTCTCACAGTAAGAACAGCAGAACATCTTACTTCTGGGTTTTTCCAACTACAGCAGCAAAAGACTTTTTTTTTTGTCCCACAAACTAAAAGCTTCTCCAGAAAATAAAAATCATTATTCTATTGAAAAATGGGGAAAAAAGCATACTGAGAAAAATTGCAAATAGTACCATAAGTTTGCAGTGCTTGGTAACCACATACTTTTTCAGTTTTCAGAGGCTAGAAAAACATAAACATTATTTTTTATATTTCCCATAAGAAACCTCTCAAGACAACTTCTCTGCTTTGTAATAAAAAAAAAAAATCTCAGTTAAATGAAATAAAATAACACCCAACCAATTCCACTGTCAGCCCACATTAAAAAAAAAAAAAAGGCATTAAAGCAAAAGCAAAACACAGAAGGGTGAACTCACTTTGCCAAGGTCACTCATATACCAGGTGACTGTGCTGAGATATCCAAATATATGTTTTTTTATAATGGTCTCACAGTCAGATCCCCCGAAGTAAATACAGTCAAACAACAGCAGGGACTAAGAGAACATTTTTTATCACTGTGTTTCATGGTTTTATTTGGGCCAACTAAATATCACAACCAGATTACTCATTCCTTTTCGCCATCCGGTCATTAATATG
Organism: Vanellus vanellus; assembly: GCF_965231255.1. Lineage (NCBI taxonomy): Eukaryota > Metazoa > Chordata > Aves > Charadriiformes > Charadriidae > Vanellus > Vanellus vanellus. The sequence continues at coordinate 2,826,174 of NC_138911.1, read as the reverse complement.
GCAATGATTACAAAGCAGGCATCAAAGGCTAACACTCTGATTTAGCATTTTAAGGTGGCCATATGTTGGAGCCAGCGTTTACAGCAGAGGACAGGCAGTGGGGAGGCAGGCCTAAAGCTCGAGGTCAAGGGCAAGCATTTCCAAAGCACATCACATAGCCACATCATCAGGTCTTATTGTTATTTCTGATGAAGGACAATTCCAGTGTTATTACCCTCAGCTATAATTACTAATGAAGACAAAACCAGTACATTCAAAAATCAGAAAGCATGCCAGTTCACAGCAGCTTAATGCAAGGCTCTATTTACCAAAGAAAACTCTTGAGGGAGTATTTCATTTTCTTACTGCTTCACTGAACTGTAGATTAATGCCGCTCTCCAAAGCGCCTTAAAGTCAATAAAAAGCATAAACATTTCAATGGCTTCCTTATTTATCTACCAATGCTAAATCACACGAAGCCAAAATATAGTAGGTCGACAGACAGTATTGAAGAGTGTAAGAGGCATAGACCAGCGAGTGTGAGGAAAAAGACGTTAAGACCATCACACGGTTTGTGTCTCCCTAAAGCCATTTGAGAGCGCAATATATTCCAGGGCAATGGATTCAACTCCTCTGACAGAGAGCAGTAAACTGCAATTATATACAATATACAAATAAAGAATTGAATTAGAAAAAATAAAAAAACACCTTCCCACGGTTTGGGCAAGTGGATTTTCATGCAAAAACTACCCAGAAATATCTCATTATGGAATAGCAAAGGGAAATCACTAGCTGAAGAATGAACTCGCAGGTATCGAGCACTTAATTTTAATAAATAGTAGGACAAAGAACTCCTTGGAGACACATCAACAAGGCACAAGTCACCTAATCTTGGGGAATACAGATTAAAGAAAAATAAATGCATAAGTAACCATGGAAAGGATAATGAGAGACTGTACCTACAGTGGCAAAAAGAACAGAGCCTGTGCCCCACCAACGCTATGGAGAAGCAGATCATTTAAATGCCTTTTTTAAATATTACACTCTAACCACTGGAGAAACTAAATCAGTACAGGTCCCAATGTAGGGCATATCCTGCCAGGGAGCAGAGGTCCAGCATGTCTCCCTAAATCTACATACACCATAGGGCAAATTCATTGTTTGGCTCTTAAGTTGCGTGGAAATGGAAAATACCACCATTTGTTAACCAGAGATGCTCGCTATCATAGCTCCCACAGAGAAATTGTTATTTTTCAGGCACTGTTTCAGTCTTGTCCCAGTGATATTCCAAAGACTGTTCCACAAGTAAAATTATTATCTCAGGAAAAGTAAGGCAGGTTGCCTGGCTTACCTAGGCTTGTACAGCAGAAGAAGACATAGCATCCCAGGTCCCTAACTCCTTGTTCAAAAGGACGTTATGTAGCTAAAATATAGATTTGGTTTTGCCGATATGATTGTCTGGGATGCCTTCTTTCATTTTCTTAAAAACACAACACATCTTCCTATAGTTAAGCTGATTATATTTTAGAGCAATGTGATACATCAGTGGCTGCTTTTGGTATAGAGTGAAATGAACAAATGAAAACAGATTTCCAAAGATCTTGGAAGTAGACTCACCATCAAAATTACCACCGCGACAGTCTTGGCTCCACCTCACGTCCTCTGTCCAGATTTTCAACTCCAGTACCCTGAGGTCCCTGCGTGTCCCAGCCCCGGGCACTCTCCTTCCCTGGCCCCTGCGCATCCCCCAACCGCTGGCTGAACAAAGCCAGCACGAGCTCCGGCTGGTTAAACACCACTTCTCACACAGGAAGGCCCTAGAACAGCTGGAAGATGAAATTTCTAGTAAAAGGATGGCTATATGCTTACCCTTATTATTGTACTTTTCCCGCAGCACCTTGCCCTTTAGCTCCGCGGGAGCACCGAGATGTTTACTCTGCCTCTGTGGCTATTGCTGGGTTACGTTTCTCAGGCCACCAGGCCAGATGAAATAAGCTGAGCTCAGATTGCTGCCTTCCCCTCACAGGTGCTATTTTTAGATATCTTTTTTTCCCCTCTATCCAGCCAGCAACTTTCACGAAATCTGCAGGAATTTCTTACTCTGCTGTTTGTTACCACCCCACCATTAAGGGGAGCTGAAAACAGCCTATGAATAAATTAAAAAAAAAAAAAAAAAAAAAAAAACACAACCATGGGCAAGTAGCGTGACCATCTAACTGTCTTTTTCTTAAAAAAAAAAATAAATAAATAAAAAAGGGAAGAAAAGACTAAGAGCACATTATAGAAGACTGGAAATTATCACAGATTATCAAAAGGCAAGAAAGCCAACTCCCAGAGCTCGCTCGCTCTCTCCCTGAATGGTGTGCTCCAGCGAGTGCAAATCAACACGGCGGGGGAAAAAAGCACGAGCAGCAGACTCAGCCATTTTTTGGAGCCTTATGGTTGTTAAACATCATATGAAAAGAATTTATGAAATATATATGTTTAAATTTATTTTTAACTACCTTAAATATTACAAACTTGATATTTAGAAAGGGTTTAAAATATCATTCATACGGACACACACTGGACAGGGTAACTTCATTAAACACAGATGTACTGTAAGATACACAACGCACTTGCCCGCTACAAAAAACATGTTTTAAAATCTTCAACTTCATTATGGCTATGTGCAATTTTGTTGATTCTGCAAAGCAGCAAACCCTCCTATCCAGTTTCATATTGGTAAACATGCAACATAATGATACCTACACACACAAAAACCTATTTTAAAAGATGTGTCCCATATAAAGTCCCCTCCCTATTGTATCCTACGCCAGCACCAGCAAATATGGCCAGTGCAGGTGTGTTTGTCCAGTTTGCCTGGAGCAAACACAACAGTCACTGTATGTTTGACAACCACCAAAAGTGAACAGCTACGTGCACAGAGATCCCGCACCTCTGTGGCGCTTCTCCAGTATGGATCTGGCGATCCATAGCCAGAGTTTCTCTGGCGGGAGCAGGACGACGACGCAGCTGCAGCGAAGGCTCCCCTGGGTTTCTGCAGTGGGTATATGGCGAGACAGAAGGAAGCGCACCCCTAACACCGAGACTAAGTTTTGGTAGGCAAACCACAATAAAGGACATTAAAGGATGCACCCTTTCCTTCCCCAACCTGTGGGATTTTGGTTTGCTTACCATGTGTCACACGAGTGGCCGTTTCAGACTAATGGCAATAGTTATTAGTTCTCCTCTCTCTAAAATACAGCTGGGGCAGCAGCATCAATTGCCTTGTCCAAGGCCAACTAGGCCAGATCTCACAGCAAGGTTTCAAATTCAAGGGTCACTGGCTCCTAGTCATGATAAGAACAATCTATTTTTATATAAACATTCATTTGCACAATAACAGTCCTGTTGCCTGCAGGGAGAAGCCCTCGAGACTGCTATTGTCAGATGAGTTAAAAATGTACCTGCGGGAATATCTCAGCTACAGAGGCGGCATTGTTACGGGTTGAGTAATGCCATTAACCAGACTGTAAGAAAAGTTTGCTGTTAGAATAACAGCAACTGCTTGAAAGAGGTATTTAATAATTAACTCCAAAGAAGAGAAAAACTATTCAGGAAAGGGATTTCCATCTGTGTGAAACCTGCCAGAGCTCCTAACTCTTGGACTCTGTGGCTTTATTCGGGATTATATATATCAGCTCAAGAACCAGCTCGCCAAGTGTTACTAAATTAAAATGCTGGAGAAGATCAAGCATTGCCTTTTCTAATTACAATAATACTAAAACAAAAATGCATTTCGGACAGAACTGAAGATGGGGGACACAATCCCAAGGCGCTATGGATTTCACACCTCTCCAGAGTTCTGCAGAAAAGGTCCCGTAGAAGAAAATCTGAATTGAAGACCAACTCCAATGGGCAATTTGCAGTTTGATGGGTTCAGTCTCCACTTTGCACTCTTACTTTAAAGCTGGCAATAACCGGCATTGCCTCCCAAAGAAGAGATCCCATCCTCCCTTGCTCCCCAGACCACTCTACTCTTGCCCCCAGACTGCTTTAATCTGCACTAACACAAACGGCGAAGCAGAACAAACCCCTGATCCAGGTTGTTAAACACCAGCCTTTTTTGGTTTGGGAGGTTAATTTCAGCATCCATCACTTCTCTGAACTGGATCACTCCACAAATGTTTGCATAAGCAGCAGGAGGAAGATGGCAGAGGGCCAGCAGCAAACAGCCAAGGCATGAAAAGGGCAGAACCACTTTTTCCAAAGTCAGTATTAATGGCTGCCAGCATAAAGCGAATCTGAGACATCACTGCCTAAATGACAGGAAAGAAATCTACATAAATACAGCCATCTGATTAACACCGATGAAAATCTCTTGATTATTAGTACCAAAATACCGTAACTCTGAATAGGACAGCTTACTGCAACCCACTGATACAAAATTCATCCGGGTAAATGCACAACCTAAAAGAATACATCTACAAGAATTAAAACAGAATGTGCACAAGGAGCGCTAACCCAACCCACAGCAAAACCTCAGGGGAGACGAGGCTCTTGGAGCTCCCTCTGTTCTCCCAGGCCCAGCAGAAGAGGAGGCAGCTTTGGCGTTGATGCCACACGATGTGAAGCCGTGCTGGGCAGGCTCCGGTCCTGGGGGCTTCTACAAAAGGACCAGCAGTCTCCAACGCTACCTTTATTCTGCTAGGAAAAAAAGAGTGGCCAGGCAGCAAAACGAAGCACTGTTCCCTTGGGGCATTCCCAGGTGTGCTCCCTTGGTCAGTGCCAGGCAACGCCCCTGATGAGATGCTACCATGTGTGGTGCCCTCCAATCCCTGCAGACTTTCATGTTGCTGAAATGACTTCCAATGCAGCCCTCGTGCTATTGCAGACACTCACTTTGAAAGGCTAAATCACAAAAAAAAAAAAAAAAAAAAAAAATACTTTCTTGAGGCTCAGGAGCTCAGAAGATATCCAAGAGTCAACAACATCCCCTTCAGGCCACATGGGGTCATGGCTAGGGAATAACTCCTGGTCCAATTTTGTTTAGAAGTACAGATGTAGGTATGGAGACCGAAAAATAAAGAACGATGACATGTATGAAGGCTCTAAGAAAGTTAATCTGTTATCCTGCAGTTCCCTTGATCTCCCTCTGGTAAAATGGGGCAACTGATTCTTGAGTCTTACCTAAAGCACCTGCATTCTGTGGAAGAAAATGCTAGAAAAATCAAATCACTTGCACATTAATTGAAAAAATCCCTCCCCATGGTAATTAACCAAACAAATTTAATGATACAATATTTTGCTGCTCACAACCCCCATAATTATGGTTTTATTCCCTATACACCAGTCCTTCACTTAAATTCACTTTGGTTACACTGCCTGGTAATGCATTTTTGATCTCTCTGCTAAATAACTGAAACACCCAAATAAATATTTTAGAAGATGTGTGCTGAGGCATAAGTATTAATGTACCAAAATGCCAAGCAAAACTCCTTCTTTACTTGTCTCTGAAGATGTTGCTTCTCAGTGCGGCATCTCTTACTTCAAAACTTAAATATTGATTTGAAATCAGTATTGAAAAATCAATGGTTGTAACTATTTGTTGTCACCACCACCACCAGAAGATTCTTCTTACTGCCCTGTTTCAGGGCAGATTTATGCAGTCCTTGACTTCTTTGCTAGGTGACTGGCACAGGTGACAAATTGCTTTGCAAAAGGGCTCAAGTGACACTTCCCTCCTTCCTCCTCCCCCCCCCCCCCCCCTTTTGTTTTTAAGGAAAAAAAGGAAGACTATTGAGTGAAGTAATTGTTAAACCTGCTCCTTATTTCTGAGGCAGCTTGTTGTCCCTTGTTCACGTATATTTGCACAGCATAGACTTGCCAAGAAGAGGCTAAGCCCCATTAACTTCTGGTATTTACAGTCTTAAATACCAACATCATATGATTAAAGTAGGTCTTAAGATCAGACTGAAGAATGTAATTTATTTATTTATTTTAACAGATGTACTTCCCCGTTAGCACTCCCGTGCACACAAAATCTACACAGGCAACCTATTCCTGCAAATCCAGGGCAGTTTTCTAAAAGCATCTTCATTTTCCAAGTAGCTTTGGATGCTAAAATTTTCCTTTGTCCTCTGTCTGTTCTACTTAGTATTTATTCTCCTTGTAACGTATTCAGCCGGTCACAGTACCGTCACTGGAAGGCTGAAGTTCAATCAGACAGATGCAAAGAGATATTTTGGGGAAGGATAGATACAAAGCCGACAGGAGACAAGCAACTTATTGTACTGAACAAGCAAGGCTGGAAGACAGGCAGAGCAGCAGATGTAGAAAAAGCCTGAAAACATTTGAAGTGTAAAAGTTCATCATGAGAAAACAGAAAAACATTTGAAGTAGGAGTTCAACATGAGAAAACAACACGCTAGAAGAAAGAGGAACAAGATGTAAAGATTTAGCACAGAGCGGCATAGTCAGGTTGGTTAAAAATGGTCAAGTCTAAAAAAAAAAAAAAGATTCAACCATATTACTAGGGGAAACATAGCAAGTATTATAAATGTTAACCACAGTGAAGTTTACAGTAAAGGCCAACTCCCACTGGCAATATAATATCTTAAGTGCCTTCCTTGAAGCACCTGCAAGGTTTCCAGTGCAATTCCGTCTGACCTTTATTTAAAGGGCATTTTTCAAGCCAAGGAATTACGGCCAGCCCCGCCAGCCCCAGGCAGCTAGCTTCTAGGATCTGTTCAGTTCTATAGTTGTTTTTAAAATGGCCTCTACTTTTGTACGTTTATTAGAACTCTGATTTTCTAATAGACAGACTAACAAACAACAGTACTTATAAGTCATTCTCTAACTATTGCTTGCAATGGATACTATCGTTTACCTAGGACAAAATCATAATATACTTTGAAGTATTAAATAAGAGCCCAGACCCCACAGCAATTGCATACACTTACTTGTTAAAACAACTTTCACTTTGAAAATTCATCTGATCAGGATGTATAAATCCAGAATTCTAAAACACTTTAAACAGATGTTAAGCAAAAGAAGCAACTCAATAACTAATTCAAATATGATGAAAAACAACAAAACTTTTAAAGAAAATGCACCAAGCGTATTATCCCACATACCAAAGTTCACCAGCATCCCAAATCCAAGATGTGTCTTCTTGGACACATAAATGCAAATAAATACCCCTTTCTAAGCAAGTAGGGTTGGATCTGTCATATAATCTTTATATGGTTGATCTTGCTAGGTGCAAAAATACAGAGAGTAACCTGCTGAGATCCTTTTAAAGCAATTTCCTATCTTGCACGGGGAATCAATCATGCATGTAACCCCACTGCAGTCAACAGAATTACTTTAGGAATGGCTCCAAGACTTGACCCCTGCATGTTGCATTCATGAGCAAAACAACAGCCAGGGTAAGCTATGAAAAGCCAACATGAAACATTGAAAAGTTTATCCAGTTTTGTATCCAATAAGGCATTTCTTTGTACTATGACAGCTTTTCAGTTATCAAATCAGGAAAATATGCTACAGATTTAGCTGCTACACTGACTCTACCCCCAGTCCAAACTTATAAATATTTACTGTCATGAAGCATACTTGCATGTAGTAACTGGAGATTTCAAAGTTGCAAACTTCAGCAATGCAAAAAAAAAAAAAAAAAAATAACCAATACAAAATCCCCTTCCGTTATCTAAAACAAAAATGACACAATGTGAGTAACTAGCTATGAATTGTTTTCTGAGTAATGTGGAAGTATTACATCACTTCAATTTTAATCACTTTCAATCATCATCACTTTCAATTTTAATAAGTCATTAGCTCATCATAAAAGATGGATATAATGCTCGTTTTGGTTTCCCCAGAAATTTTCCTTACAAAACAGAAGCACGTAGGGCAAGCAATTTTATCTTCTAGCCTTTCTGTTTCCAGCCTCTGCTTGCACTCAACTACGTAAATATCAAAAAGATTATAGTATGTTGGAAGGGAAAGGACATAAGAGAATTTAAAAAGATTTACAACAAATTTGAAAAAATTTCAAAGCTTGTTGAACATATTTACCTCAGGTTCATCTCCCTGGCAGACAAAGCAGCTTAGTTGCTTGTTAATTTGCATTTTATGCTTATCAACCTTTTTCCTCTTTATCCATAAGGAAAACATTTTTCTGATAATTCAAATACAAACATAATTAAATGTTAAGAGATGAGCACTGTTGTTGTCTTGTTACACAGAGTAGATCAGGTCCTGAGAGTAGGTAAAGCACATTCCCTCTTCTCTTACATATGGGTTAGCATTTAGAGTTGCTATGAAGTTTAACCTGAATTTTCTTCAGATGCAATCCTGATGGAGGCTACTATGTTATTTTAATTTATTTGCTGTGTTACCAAAAATAGCCTCACTGTTTGCATTATTTTAATCAAAGAAATAATACGTCAGTTAAAAAAAGCAAAGCTTCGAACAGATGCTCTATTTTTCTTAGACAACGATGAGTTATCATTGTCCAAGAGGTGCTTGAAAGAAATTCAATCACCCTTTCTTATTGTGTGTGTTGGGTTTTTTCCTTGTTTAGTTTCAAAAAATTCATTTTTATTTCAATTCAGCTGGAAGCATCCCTTGAAGTTTGTAGAGGACACTGGGTACCCAATGTCTCCGGCAGCCTGCTAGGTGCGGTTTGGGGGCACAGATCTCAGACTCTCCAGGTCTGCAAGTCTGGGGCAGTCCCCTGCCAAAGCGCTCTGTAGCTGGAGATTTCCAAGTTACGCCACTCCAGTGCAGTGCTCTAGGGAGGACACCCTTTGTTACAAAGCCCAAAGAAATCAAGTTTTGAAATACAGAAATCCTCCACAAAATAGAATTTATATATATATTATAAATCTGCTTAACTTGAGCAGTTTGCAAGCTGTCAAATGCAGAGACCAGTTTCATTGATCAGCTTCATTTGTAGTCAGTTTCCATTTGAATTACTAATATGAGGGTCCGGAAACCTCAGATCAGGAGCACTTGTACAAACAGAGGTCAATTTATGACCAATATTTTTCAGGAGTATCGGTAAGGATATTGGCAATACATGAGGTGATATACTAGGTGAATAAACGTCGAGCTCGGAAACAAGCCCTGGCCTCAGTCAGGACCACTAAACCAACTTGCGTAGAAAGGAGGGAAGAAAGGCAGAAGGAACTACCTGGCCTCTATATACTTAATTTCTTTTGTTAATCAAGAGGGAAGCAACAAACAAATGGTGACCCAGAAAGGATGCACACACTGCAGAAGAAGTAGGGCAGGTGACCAGCCCGTGGTTTAGCCAAACTCCAGCGTAAGCAAAGCCACGTGCCATGTCCTCGCTATCTCTGCACCCATCTGTGTATGTCTGCAGCAACTATCCCTGCTTCCCAGTGACAGATGGTCTCCCGGCTTCTCTTATCCTAACTGCAGAAAAACTTACCTGATTTTTTTCAGAGGAAAATTTGAAAAATTAACTCTGCTGATCTTATCTGCATCTTGCCTGTTTATTTTCCAACCCAAGGAAAACACATCGTGGGCTTTAAGTTACACTCCAGCCTGTGCAGGTAAGCCTATGCTCATGGCCCAATTAAGGACGTTCTTTAGGGTCGGGTACATGAACAAAGACAGCGACAGCAGAGTGGGGAAAAATATCTGCAGGCTCAAAAAGGTTAAGCAATCTGCCAAGATGACCCAGGCAGCACAGTGATACTGTAGAAGAACTGAGAAATACATTATTCTCTTGATCTTTGAGGTTTTGATTCAACCTCATTGTGAAGATAAACTAATTTTTACCAAATTCTATTTAGGCAAAATTTAGGCAATCAAGACAGAATGAAACTGATGAAAAGAACCAGTTTTCCTCACTGGCTACCAACACTTCATTATTACCTCCAGTAAACAGCTTGAGAAAGAAAAGATAACTTCTTAAGCAAGAAGAAAACAGAACGAGATACGTGTTTATGGCTATTATGCAGAAGCAGGGAAACCAAAAATATAAATACTACTAATGTTTAAAAATACAGAAAGATTCGTAACAAACTCTTCAAGCTTTCATTACTTAAATGCCAGCTGTAGCTTGGAATTCAATATTAAAAATAAATAGCATGCTAAATCACCCTGGAATAACGGCTTACAGTACTTTTAATTTAGAGACAGAGTTTAGACTACACACAGTACTGTTCTACTGTTTTTCTGAAGTATCCCTCTCTCAATCCAGAATCAAGACAAATATCAGCTTCCTTTGTTGTGCCTTAGAGTCAGAATTACCAAGCCATTTGGGTCAGAAGGGTCTTTGAAGGTCTTTAGCTCAACCTCCTGCTCAGAGCAGGTCCAGCGATGAGATCTGCTTGGGCTGCTCATGCCTTTATCCAGGTCTGTCTTGAAAACCTCCAAGGATGGAGACTACATAACCTCTCTGAGCAACCTCTGCCTGACTGTCCTCATGGGGAAAAAGATTTTCCTCAAACCCAGGCTGAACTTCTCATTTCAACTTACGACTGTTTTTCTCATCCTTCTGCCGTGTGCTGCTGCACAGAGCCTGGCTCTGTTATCTCAGTATCTTCCCACGGGTCTGGGCCAGCTGATGCTCCCTGAAGCCGTCTCTTCTCCAGCTTGAACAAGCCCCTCTCCCTCAGCCTCTCGTGTCTCTTGCAGGACAAGTACTCCAGCCTCCACCTTCTCCGTGGCCCTCCACAGAACCTACTCCAGTTTGCCAATGTCTTTCCTGTACTGGGGGGAGTCCAAAACTGGACACAGTACCCAATATGTGTTCTACCAAGTGCCAAGTCAAGTGGTATAATCACTTTTCTCGATCTGGTGGCTGCGCAGCTTGCAGGACAGCCCAGGTTGCTGTTAGCTGCTGTCGCTGCCAGGCACACTGCCAGCCCCATCTGTGCCCAGCTCGCTGCACGCCCGTATGCCCCAGCCCCTCTCCTCCGAGCAGCTCCCCTGCCAGCCAGTCCCCACCTGCACTGCTGCAGGGGCTCTGCCTTCGCAGGTGCAGGACTTGGGTTTTGTCCTTGTAGAATGTCACACAGCTCCCGTCAGCCCACTGCTCCAGCTTGCCTTGGTCCCAAGGGATGGCGGCCCTGATACCCCAGTTTGGTGCTATCCACAGACTTGACGAATGCATATTCCATCGCCTCCTCCAGGTCCGAGACAGAGAGAAGGTCATTTTCCCCTGGTACTGATGCATCTAACAAAGCCATGACCAAACCATTTACAAAAACCCTACAAAGAAGGGCAAGGCCAGCACTAAGTTCAGAAAGAACACTGGCAACCACGCTGGCTGTATGGACAGCTTGGTCCTACTGAGGCCAACAGCAAAATGCAGCTCTTGTATCTGTATTTAGTCTTTAAATAGAACTGTACGGGTTAAGATAAAACCAAAAGATTAACCTACAACTACAGCTTAGTTCTGTAACCCCCAAATTTCTTGAATGTTAGCATATAAGCAAACACACATTTTGCAATCATTCTGGACTCACATATTTACACACTGCAAAATATACTCATATGTATAAAGCTTTTTCAACCATAGAAATGCATGCTGGATGTTAAACCTACCATCAGTTATATATTCCTGTCTTGCGCTTTTCAAGGGGACATAATATTTTAAGTTATCATTGACTGAATCTGCAGTTTGATCTATGAATGGTCCAATCTATAGTTTACAACAGAGATTCAGGTAAATTTCAGGATCACCAAAAGTTCCCGATTTGTTTGTATCACTTACAGTGATTTCTTTACAAAGTTTAATTTCTACCTGTTTATGTAGGTCTCTCATTCAGTCACAGGTAATCTAAGTCCTAAAATGAGGCTGTTGGAGAACCAGAAATACTTTAAACAGATTTATTTCTAATTGACTAGATTTCATGTTGATTGTACTCCTGTAAGACCTGATTAAGTGAATTCATTACCATTTATAATTTTATGACGGCACACTTTGGAGATTCCAGCCATGGAAATTATCACAGTCTAATCAGGATGTGCAAACTGAATACAAAAACACTTTAAAAAAATAGTCTTGATTGAATCATGATACAAAATATTCCTAATAAAAAACTGCATCCCCTGAACTCCAGACATATCACTATCAGTTGCTGCCATTGGAAAGTATTTAGTAAAAGTTCTTACTAAATGTTCCACAGGTATCGAGCAGCTGCTGATAAAGGATTTCACGGGCAGAAACCTTTGTGATGGCCACCCACATGGGACCATGTTTCTCGAGGAATGAAGAGCAGTGACACCATGCTTGAGAGGACTCCTAATTTTCTATAAAACTGGGGGCTGGGGTGTCTCTATGAGATGCACCCTTCGCTTTGCGTAACTTCTTTCTATTTTGCTGCTCAAATACTTCCACGTGTATTACTTATCAGAACAATTTCTACTGCTGTTGATGCTGTCAGAGCCACCTATCCCTGCACCTCATTATATGAGAAGAGCAACATCTAGGCAGCTCTGCTTACCGTGTAATGCAGCTGTGCAGGGAAGGAAATAATTAAGCCCATCATGTGAACCAAATCCTTCAGGACATACCCATTAATGAGATTTACTGAACCCACTCTGCTTTGCTGCTTGCAGGAGCGAAGGAGGCAGAGACAGAGCGAGAAAAGCCCTCCTTTTCAGCATTTATATAAAACTTGAAATATATTTTGTTCAATTCACACTTTTAAAGGAAAGAAGCATTAAAATGAGATTCGCCATTAGGTTTTATGCCTGCTCCATGTTCTCCCAAGGATTTTATTTGGTCTGTCTCACAGTGGTTTTTTTTTGTTTTGAATTTTTTTTTACTCTTGCCATCACAGGCTGTCTCACCTCAAAAGTTTTCCCCAGGCCTTAATAAACCCAAACTTCTCTTCTCCACACACGGAGAATGACCATTTCTGCCTCTTTCGTGATACTGGAAGCATTTCAGAGTATTTCTTATACACTTCCATTTTAATTCATAATTTTGACAACTTCTGTCTCTTCCTTAGGTCAGAGAGCCACCAGCTTGTCCCCTGGGTTTTGTACAAAATTTCAGGTTGTCTCCTAACTTTCCACCCAACAGATCGGTCACCAGGGGCTGCTCTCTCCCACCACAAACCTGCGGCTATCAATACACCCGACAGCTGCATTTCCTACCATTACAGCTTGTTTTTTCTTGCCATGCGGGAACACGAGGCACGCTAGGCAGCAGAGCTGCACGGCCACTGCCTGGGCAGGAGGAGCAGGCAAGGCGAGAGGGCCCACAGCCCATTTCTTCTCTTCTCGCAGCAGCGCCCAGGCTGCTGACTTGGCTGCCCGGCTCCAGGCAGGCACCTGGGGTGCAGGGCTGGATCCCCCATCATCTTTAATGAGGAAGACTCATTAGATCATAGCAAGTTCAGCAAGACGACATATAAAATAATGTTTTGCTATATTAAGAAGAACCACATATATGTGTCTATGTAATTATAATATTTTGTGTATTGTAATAAAGGCTGTTAAATATATACAGGCATGATAAAACAAAACAAAACAAAAAGAACCCCTAACCTAAAGACTCAAAACCAGAGACCGGTATGTGCAACCAAGACCTATAATAATATTTTTAAGGAAACCACAGAACAGGTCTGAAAGTTCCATTTCACTAACTACTCAAAGCACGTAAAGTGCAGAGGAGTGTTTACAGTCTCTATCAAACATCACTGTCACTGCCGGCTCTCGCTATGGAACAGCACAGCGTGCTCAGTCATGAATGTCTGCTTTTCACATCTGCAGCGACTGCGACTGCTAGGAATGTAAATGGCAAAGAATGACATTAAAAAAACCCACCAGGACAGAAAAGGTAAGCAAAAGCCTTACACAATCACATCTATATTTCAAACTATATTTCAGTGTTTATACCTTATCAAAGTGAGTTATGAGTAACTGTTGTTCCTTATGCTTCAGACTGATTTGAAAGGTAGTTCAGCTGTACGCTGATGAGGTGTTTGTTTCCCACAAACAGTTTAGTAGCACTGATCAAATAATTTAAAAATCAAGCAACTTAAGCTTATTTTCCTGTTCTTAGAATTATTTCACATATTTCCTTTCACAAACCACACTTTCTCACTTCTGTATCCAATTCACACATTTATATCCCATATCAGGGAGTGACAGGGTGGGCTCTGATGGATGATTTTGGTCACGCCACAGACTAAAGGCCAGCTTGACTCTTCAAAAGCTCCTAACCACAACTGGAAACTCACTGATGCATTTCAGCCAACAAAACGTAATTATTCACATCAACTCAACACACTGTCAAATACAATACTGAAAATCCAAATTTGCACACCTGTTTCTGTACCCATTACCTTTCTCCTCTGATTGGCATCAGTATTTATCTTTGACAGTGGCACTACCACAGAAGCAAACAGCCAACTGTTAAGTGCCTGATAAGCTAGAATTTTTATTGTACTGGCCTTTCGGGTACAAATCTTTTTTTTAATCTTTCTCTCCTTTTTCCATTTCTACAGACTGCTGCACCAAATTATACTACTTCGTGTCACCACACACCTTACAGCAATCCCTTTCAGTTGTTTTACATAATTTTTGTATTTTCACTCTCCTTCCAGTGCTCATCCAAAGACTCACCATCTTATCTTTGATCTATGCTCATAATGTGCGTTAACACAGACACCTGCAGCAGCCAATGCAAGAAAAGGTGCCTTCAGTTTCTCTTATCACAAAGAAAATGAGTTTTTTAGTTTTCAGATCATACAGAAGTATCACACTTTACCAAAGGAAACCTAATTTCAAATCACTGTCCTTTTTGTTCTAGTTTTCCGATTTCTGAGTTTAAAGTTTCTATTTATTTTGTAATTGTTAGACTGGAAGCAAATAAAATAATTCTAGTTTAAGAAATTGTTTTGCATAAAAAGTTATAAGTTGTCTCCATAGTACTACCAAAACTTTTAAAATTGTGTTTTAAAACAATCAAAGAAAAGACATTAAAATTAAAAAAAAAAAATGTAGAGACTAGAAGCCTTTTTGAATAGAAAACACTGAAAGTGCAGCATTCAGATATGGTAAAATAAAAAAAGATAAAAGGAACATGTTTGTTCTGTATCACAGAGCAATGCTCTGCAATGACTCACTAGTCCAGCAGTTCTCACCTAATTGTAGGACAAGGGCATTACAGTACAAAACCCCAGAAATTCTTTATCCAAATCTAACATCAGTTGCAAGTTTACCGTGAGCTCATTAATAAATTGACCCAGAAAAAAATAGGGGTTTTTACATGTCTAAAACAAGAAGTATTATAACTTTAGTCTATCCGCTAGTTCATATTTAAAGTCTATTCGGTAGGAGGAGGAAGAGAGCTGTTATGCATGAGGATAAAAGTTAACAAGATCTGCCAACCGTCTTCACTACAGGCTACAGTTAAGCTGCAAATTCCTCTGCTCTGAGATCATTCTTGTAATCCACCCAACACGGTAAAGCAGGATGAGGAAGATTTTCCTCGTTGGGGATCAAGCAGGCTTTTCAAGAATATTTGACCACCTGTTTACACCTTAGCAGAATCCAGCAAGACACACGGTTGAAGTCCTGGGCTGTAACTGTAGGTTGCCCACCTGACACAAGTAACTTAAATGATTTCTCCACAAAATTAGTTTGGCACACTTACCTACTATACAGATGAGAGCAACGGTGTCAAGATAATCATCAAAATCTAGCGCTCTCTCATCTCAGAGTCCTGCAAAAAAATATATAAAGACATAAAGAAGATTGACATGTGGAGAAAGAAATTCATTGACCTAATGGCCACCCTCTTTAAAATCTATAAAGCAGAAATGCTCATGGCATGAAGGGGATTTTGATGTTAGTCTGCAAGAGAGAAAGGAAGTTTATCACATTGCAAATTTCCAACACCTTCATCATGCCGTAAGATAAATATTATACATAGCTTTGCAAGGGCAGAGCCTGATGTAACTTCACTCACTTCAGAGTGCTTCTGGCAGCATGAATTCAGGACTAAGGAAAAAATAGGCTCTTTTGGTTATCAAGACAGACATAATTTCAGGCCAGATCTGACAGAAGGTGAAAGACACTGCTCTGTTGTTTCCCACAGACATCTTCCTTGATTTAAGTCTTGCCAAAGCAGTGAGCGTCCCAGGCACGTGCATTTGCTGAACAACACAAATTTGAGCAGCAAGATGCTTGTTTTTCCCCCACGTCCACCTGAGATCCAAAAATTAGGGTCTGCTGTTTCCAACGCCCCGAAGGGATTCCCCAAATCAGCAGACATCACAGTCCAGCTCTCAGCACAGCAAGGAGTAGCCTGTAGCTAGCGAACTGATAAGCTCTGAAGTGTGTACGATGAGGTTCAAATTTTATTGCCTTCATTGATGGGTAGAGGCTCGTGCTGAAGAAAGTCTTGCCTATCATGTATTTCTTCCTTTTACAGACATAAGTGGAAGGGACAATCCAGATATTTCCATTGAGAAAGCAAGTTTGACAAACTTTTTTACTTTCTAGTGTACAGTACTCCATCAAAAAATAATACTAGATTATGTTACATCTGTTACTTCTAACCACATGAAGAGGTCTAAACAGGCATTCTCCATTGGACACAAGAGAAGCGTAAACCAGTCATGCAGCTCCAGCAAAAATACAGAACATGACCATAAATGAAAATGGAATTACTCAAGGATAATTCTGTGAGCATCATTGGCACCGCATCATTTACTCCAATATAAATAAAAACTGAATTCGCCTCAAATTCACCCCTCCTTATTCTATGCTTTATTAGACCCCTCCTGCTGTGCACATTCAAGTAATAGTTCATGTTAATATGTACAAATATGCTCAAACATTTAAATATACTTTCAGTGTATTTAAGCTCATTCTTTATTTTAAATAAAGACAGACTTTGACGTATTTCACCAAAAATAAACCTATCTGAAAAGTTTTGAGTAGGAATACTTAAAAATCTGTCTCCAGCACCTGCATAATTCTGCACAACTATCTTTCAGCAACAACAACAAAAAAAGCTATTTAAGGACATTTCCCACACTGAACTGCTGTTATTTTGTACCACACAGAAGTAAACTGCAATTGAGATTAAACGTAGTAGATTTTGCATTTTTAGAGCAGGAGATATAAACGTGATCTCCACTATCGTGGATGTCACAGGAAAGGTAGGTAAGGAAAGATCATCAGCTGTTGCCCACAAGCCAAAAAAACAGAATCCATACAAGAAAAGAAGTCAGCAGATTAAAAGCAAAGCAACATCAACTAACTAACCTAATAGGTTTCTTAATCTCTGAGGGACGGGATAAACTGCTTCCACTTATGAACCATCTCTTTTACACACACCAGCTTTCAGTTTCTAAATGGAACCAGAGACAGAGGAGGCAGAACTAGCTGGGACTGGAAATATCCATCACAGATGAAACTTTCCAAAATTACTCTCAAATACTGACACATCTGCTCAACATATTCCAAAAGCAAACTTTGTAGGTTTTAGGAAAGATTCACAACTTGGTCAGTTTTGGATAGATACTGCTGAGATTTACTAAAGGTGTATCCGCAGCAATAGCCTGAACCTTGAGCAAGTATTTGGGGACTTCGCTGATAAATAACACAAATAACAAAAGCAACACAAATGTTAAAGTACTCAGCTACTAAACATCAAACAAAAATAAAGGGTACAAAAACTCATTGCAGGGAATTTTTGCACTTCGTCATGGAAAAGAGGAGAATGCCAGCAGTATTTTCTGTTTGGAGGCCACATTCTTTTATCTACAAAAATTACCCAGCGGCATGACTCCATTTTGTATTTTGGATGTTAACTTATTTTTCACAGTACTCTCCAGAGCTAACCCTACGGATAAGAAAATCAAGGTGAAAAACAGTGCTTTGCCAAGAGCTAGGAAAAGCTCTTTAAATGAGAGTACTTGTATATTGCAAATTCATAGAAAACAAATTAAATAGTGCCAACACTGTCATCTTAATAAGGCTGGGTGAGCTTACACAGTGGTGAAAGACACCATCGTTGGAAAAGTGAGCAACTGTCTTCTCTTCTGTTTCTGCAAAAGGATTCTCTTAACACCCACATGCAGACAAAAATTACTGAGTCCCCCCCAGACCCTTTTTTTTTCCCCTCTCTTCAAGCACAGGATCAGTAGAGCAGAAGCTCCTCTTCAACTCAGAGCCTCCGACGCATCCCTAAATAAATCTCTGTGCCGTGAAATCCCAAGGTACTCGCACATCCCTAGCACTTCATACTGCAACAGGTTTCTCTTCCAGACGTTGCCTTCACGTGTGGCTGGGCAAGAGAGCATGGCCATGCACAGGCTCATCCCTCAGGTGAGACACCAAACACGATAGGCAACATGCCTTTCTCTCCGTGGGATCTCTAGCGTGGGTCTGTCCTACGCCTAATCACCCAGTTTTAACATGTTTGTGGGAACAAAAAACATTCAGAGATTTCAGTTCCTTTAAAAAAATTAGCTGAAGTTGAGCAATCAGTTCAAAGCCACTGGAAAGTAGAAGGACAGGGATAAGGAGGGGAGAAAAGACTGACAGCACGGTCACATAAGCTACTTTCCTTATCAAATCAATCTAAATACTGCCAAACCTTTAACCCCAAGCCAAAACAGAGATGAATGGTACGGTTAGTTATTTCCACGTGATTCAGTGCTGTACAATGAAGAGATCTGACATTTTTGCAGTGTGCAATGTAGCAATGGTAACTTAGTTCAGGGAGCAGTCTAGCTGCAGCCGTGCAGTATTTATAGTTCCCTCTCCTCAGCTCCTTCGTGCTGCTCCTTTCCCCCCGGCGAATTAGCCGGGACGCTGCCTCCCAAACACGGCGCGCTGCAGCTGCTTCCACTGCTGGAGGAAAGCCTTCGCTGTACCAGCGCGCTGCAGAATAAACATTCCCAAAAAGGACACAGGTCAAATCTTCCCCCCAGATTTGGCAATTTGCAAGATTAGAAGTGTTCCAGTATTTGTATGAATTGTAACGAGTGGAATGAAAATGTCAAAATTTTGGCATTCCTTTTTTTCATGGTAACATGTATGTTTAATGAATCTTCTACACAGGAAGATAACCTTGTTCGTGGGCATTTCTTATGCATAGGTGCACACCTAGGAAAGTAAAAGTTATTAACTAAAAGGAGCAAAGCTCAAGTAAATTCAACTATTGCGTAAATAAGGCGTGTCTGTAAGCTCCTCGGCAGACAAACATCATTTATTCTGCCTCATGCAAATACAAGTCAACAGAAATTATACCACCGTATTGGCAAACTCGAGTGAATGTTTCTGCATAACTTCTTAATGCTATTCAGTGCCAGCGTGTCCCCAGTTTCTGGTCCTGAACTGGCTCCCAGCTGACCAGCCAGCTTATCTGCACAGATGCCTGCACAGCCACAGAGAAATACCCATGTCTGTACATTTATGAGGATGGCACAGAAAATGGATATACTGAAACACTCAAAAATGAAGCATTTGGGAGCGTGCAACTAAAGGATTAGCATGTTTTAATTAATACAATTTAAAACAACACATTTCATTAGTTTATGCCTAACTTTTTGAAACACAAACAGCCCTTATAATCTTAAAGCTATCATAGCATCCTAAGTGTTTTCTATATTTTTGTGTACATAAAAACATGTCATCAACCTTGAAGACTCTCTTATTTGCACATAAGCTCATATTACTAACAGCTTCTGAAATCAAAGCTAATTTATACATGACGTCTACAGAACATGAATACCCGAAGAGTTCACGTGACTATAGAATACACGACCCAGTTTAGTAAAAAACTGCTAAAGCAGTTCAGTGGTGCTACATGAAAGTACTAACTGCTGCTTTAACAGTACACCCATATAATTTATAGAGAGCTGAAGACACTTGGCACTGTAAGGCTCCAGGCAGTCCATTAGTTTAGTAATACTCAGGGGCTCCCACACGTCTTTAATACCAATAGACCCCAAACACACACACATTGAATTCTGCACTTTTTTCCCACGTTAGACTGAGAGATCAAACACTGAGAAAGTACCAGGACCAAGGTTTGCATCTCTGGCACGTATGTACGCGATGGATTCAAATGCTGCTTGAGAGAGACTTAATAAGGAAACCTGATTTGATGCCAGCTCAGCAAAGAACACAGCAACAAGCCGAGAAATGAATTTAGCAAGGGAAGAGCCATCTGAGATTTTGAGAGACTACTATCATCTCATTCTGCCATTATATAAAGCCAGAGCAAACAAAGAAAGTCTGTTCACAAGGTTGAAATGTGAACAGAAGCAGGAAAACAGTTCGAGGAAGCGGAATAGTTATTGTACTCATCAGAAGAGACCATATTTGGGCATATATTTAAAATTCAGAACAGAAAGAACTCCATATGGACCTTTTTAGAACTAAATAGGAAGTCTACAGCTGCTTGAACACTTACTGAAATGAATTCACATATTTGTGACTCTCTTGGTTTTTTGCTATGCTCGACTACTCTAATCTTTTTTCCTCAGCAGTCTAAACATAACAGCTTAAATGCTTGTATATTGTGTGGTCGCAGAGAATGGTCTTCAAAAATGCCAGATGCTTTGCAGCTTCAGATTACTCCGTACTTATGGCAGTAAGTTCACGCTAGCAGCAAAAAAACAAAATTTAATTCCTGTCCAAACACAGACAATATAAATATGTACTGTTAATTTCATATACACTAAAGCCACACAGAACCTCCACATGCCACACATTGTCTCTTCAAAGACACTTAACAGACACAGGAAAAAGGCAGCGTCAAGAATTTGTGCAACAGAATATGCTAAAATGAGACAAGTTAGCAGAAAACCAGAGATGTTCCATGTAAGTGCAAAGCGGATGTACAGAAGAGATCCCTCAGCCACCCCTTCCTACTCAGGCACCAGACAGCTTCTTCCAGTTCCCTGGAAGTTGAGGAGGAGGAGGGAAGACAAGGTGCAAAGTCGCAAGCAGGACATTATCCCACCTGTCTGAGCTGTGTTCGGGGTCATCTCACTGGCCAGTTCAGCAGACCCAGATCATTTCCATGACAGACTGCCTGGGCCATGCAACAGCAGAGGAGTGAAAAAGGGCTATTTTCACTTTTCCTACAGTTTTGTGCCATGTTCATGGCCCCACTTGGACCTGTGTTACAGCTGACTTGACTTTACTGGCCCTTATTAAAGCTGTTTCCAAAATACTTAGCAAATTAAATAGTTGTTAGACCTCACTTAGTAGTTTTGACCTGCATGCAAACTGCAGATCTCTTGACACCTTGGCCATGCATAATGTAGAAGGAATAGCGCATGGGTGAAGTTAAGAGTATACCCAAATCCCTTGCTGAAACTCAGTGACGCACTTTGTCTTTGCTCCACGGCCACACAAGCTGAGCACCACCGGCCAGAACATTATGACCACTTGCATTTGGAAGCCAAAAAGGAGCATGTCATGCTATAGCATGAGCATATGAAGCAAAATCTCCTTGTGACAGCAAGAGCCAGGATTCTATATATTTTATGTATGAAGCTTGATCAGCCTGAATAAATGCGGAGTATAGTAGTAACCCATTAGTACACTCATAAGTAAATGAGATGATATACACACAAATCTGTCAGGATCTGAGAGGTTTCAAACTTCAGTGTCTCAAAATATGCAACTAGCTGATCCGATTTAGGCAGAATTCAGGTCTGTCATACAAACATTCTCCATTTTTTAGAAGAAAACAAATAGTCAGGGGGTTTAAATAGGACAACCACAGTAACTGGAAAAAATCCCTCCCAAATTCAAAATGCTACTGGGCAGCACTGCTGCCCAAAGGGTCTTGCAGAACTTCTAATCCAACATGTCATTGTGCTGCTTTACCGGAGAGATTCCCCAGGCACAGGGCCTGTAGTAGGAACACTTATAGGGCAAAAGCTTTCTAGATTTCCCTCCTCCTCTCATAAAGGGGGACAACCACAAATTCGGAGCACACCACTCATGGTTGCTGGCTTCTCTAACAGGTTACTTAGTGTACTCTAACCTTCATTAAAAATGGTCCCTTTAGGGAAAACACTGAAGAGTCAGGATCAGACCAGCTTGCACGATATTTAAATAGCAGGTGTATTCCAAACAGTTGGCCTGACAATCACGTGAAGCTGAGCATGGTTTAACTTATATGATGAGGATTCTTGAGACCTCTGAGTGTGTCATCAACAAAGCAGAATTCAAATAAGAAGAGATCACACGAAGCAATTTTTTCACCCGGCACTTCATTAAGGGATGGTCCGTAGCCACTAAAACGACTGCAGTATACACAATACTCAGACCGAGCATTAAAGGCAAGCTCAAGAATAAAATGTACGCTGCCAACAATTCTTTTCCATCCAAAAAAATACCTGGATGTCTTGCTAATAGTCTATGTGAAACCTATTCAATGTCTACGTTCAGTATTTCTAAAATGAAACATTTTCACTCCAAAACGTAAGCTTATGGAGATTCATATTACTAGGAAAGCCATGACATATAAAGAATAATATATTTCCAAATACCTTAAATTCTGAGTTTATGACAATGAAGCAAAGACTAGAATCAGATCCTGCATTTTTGTTGCCCGTTTGTAGTAGGTTAAAAAAAATGTTTGGTTATGGAAAGAAAAATACCTCCTTCCTATGCTTATTTAAACATAAAATGGCAATATAATTAAAGTAATAAGTATTACTGCAAATTATAAGCAATCAGTAATGAAAGAAAAATGTGTCATCCTCAGTTCATGGCTCATAATTATTTCATTTCCCGAATACTGCAAAATCCATGATAACTAATAAATAATAAACGTTTTTTGCAAAGCCAGAAGGTGCTCACCTTGGATGTAATTTTTCATGTAACTCATCAGATCTGCCCAACTCCATGAAGTCAATTCTAAATTTTGCACTGCAAAATTTCTACTCTTTTGTTCTATGAGGTGGACAACTGTGAAATGTAGATTCACAGGAAGACTTGTACCCATTTTCTACCTGTAACTGGATTTTCAGCCTAAACTCAAAGGAAAGCCTATCAATTTTATTTACCAAATAAAAAACAGCTGCTTGTTTTTTAGACTCCAGCACATTCAAAGGGTTATAAATGTTACCAGCTGTTGACCAAAAAGAAAAAACATATTTTCAAGAAGTGAATGAAATCCACAGATTACAATTACCTAAAAGGAAGAAACAGCCTTAATCTACTCAAACTAGCAGCAAACTAGTATTTGCCATGCTTTCAGCAGTCCAGATGGTTCTTTTTTATTTACGTGTACCATCTAAACAATCATTGCCATGTTGTGGAAACACTTGTTACCATTTTGACAACAGAGATTATTTCCCCCAGTTATAAATCACAAATCACTGAGGGCAGCTGCAGCCTCTGTTTCTTTATCATTCTCTTAAAGACAGGAATTTTAGTGAAAGATGGGAATTTATTACATTTCCTGGCTGAGCTATGGTAAGCAAAGAGAGATGAAAGATGGAGTAATGAAAGGGGAAGAAACTGGAGTTGTGGCTGACCTGTGCAAGGAGAGCCAACCTGTTCAGAAGTAAATTATTCAACTGCCAGGTCTTGCCTGAAACTCCAGTGTTGTGAACACACAGGTCAACCCACTCCCGTTCGGTTCAGCTTATTGGCAACACATTTAGGTTGCTGTAAGAGGACAGGATTGTTAGTATTTGGGAGGGTTGGGTTAAAATTTGGTTAAGAAAAAAGAAATGCAAGATAAAATGCAGCAATATCTTCCAAATAATTTGATCAACCTGTCATGGAAGATTAAACTGTTCTTACTAAAAATACTATGACAGCCATGTCAATAGTGAAGAAAACATTTGTGCTGATGTAAAATTTTGTTAAGGTTTAGCAGGTAAATCACCATGCCTATAACAAGCTACAAAGGTTAAGAGCTGCTGCTGCACGATCTCAAGAAAATTCATCAGGCCTAATTAATCTGAAGGTGCACAGTCTCTTCGTTGAGAAAATTATAAGCAAAAAAAAAACAAGAAAAAGTGAAAACCACACAAAATACAAGTTGTTCAGCTTATCCCAGATCATCAGAGATACATTTTTCTTGTTCCATTAACATTGTACAGGGAAAGATGCCCTTTAAATGAGCAGCATGTGAGCCTTTCCTTGTAGCAGATTTCAGGCAGACTCCAGGAGAGAGTTTGCCTCCCCAAATGCAATCGCTCGATTCAACAGGATCTGGGACGGAGCTCCCTAATCCAGCCTTGGATTTAACTTGTGAAATGTGGTGAGCTGGAAGGGAACTAGATAAGGAAATAAAAACACAAGAAAACACAAGGCTCATAACGTGCTATGAGCACAGTTTACAATGAATGAGACTTAACAGCGTAAGTATAGCAAGTAACAAAACATTCCCACGAATTTTTTGAGCTGCATAAATGGGATTATCTCCATATATATTGGAGAGTATTCAACAAGATTAGACTCATTTATATTACAACACATGTTGATATGCTTTAACACAGCAGATATGTAGAGCAGAAGCAGATGTTAGGCACCTGTACGGACAATACATTGTCTCTTAAATGACTAGTTTTACTCTAGGATAGGATTCTCTTCTTTCCCTTATGAATACAGATAGCAAACAGATTCAGTGAAACTGGAAGCACAACAAACGGAAGAATACCAAAGCATTCCATAACTTACAAATTCCTAAGTCTTTGCACATTTGGATAGCCACATGCAAGCAATGCACTAAGATCACAATCTTAGTTCAAAACAAGCAGGTATCAATTTTGAGTCTTATTAACAACCCATCATCCCCAGGGAAGTCACTGTTCCCAGGCAAACACGTGTTCTCTGATAAAAGGACGGGAGAAAGGAGAATAAAATTGACAGATGTACACAAATCTCAGTGGAGATCTCAAGTTAGAAGAATAAAACCCATGCCAATCAACCAAATTATGCAACGCTTATTTACTTCTGCTGAAAATACACTGAAGTTTTCATGACAAAAGAATTACACCAGGAAAAGAAACCCCTAAGAAGGCAGCCTCTGAAATTTTATGAAAAGGACACTTGACTCCAGCTGTCTCCAGTGGAGCACCGGTGAGACACAGCTGTGCGGTGATGACTTCTTCCCCTCGTAACACTCAGCGATCACGTTACCTGTGTTTGCATACCATTCTGACACTACGACGTGAGCTTTGGACAGGTGTATCAGTGATGCACGGGTTTTACTCTCGGCAGTAAGGCACTGGCACTGGGTTCTGGCAGGCAGCTTTGCACCCGTCCATCTCCCCACTGCCCTGTTGCACCTTCTTCACGCGCATAGCGCGATCCCTGTCCTGATGAGCCTTGTTTGGCTTTTTGCTAGTCATGTGCCTGGGCAGACACAGCTGTATATACCACATATGATGACTTAGCCCATTTATTATCAAAGTATTGAATTAAAGGTCTGCTGACTTGGGTGCTGTGGAGAAGTAAAAAATATTGTCCCTTCTCTGAATCACCACAGAGATATTTAGCACATTAGTGGAACTTCATTTATAAATATCAACAAAGCATCTGAGCCACGGATATGAAATCTTTGCTCATATTGCGGTAAACGAAGTTACACCAGGCATCAATTTGTTTATTTGTTTGGATTTTCCAGTAAGGATCTGGTGCACAGAACGTCAGCTTTATTTCCACAGGGGATTTATTCAGCACTGTATCCCTACTCACAGTATGAATGTAATTTAGGGTCTTCAATTTTTACAAACTCGGATTCGTCTAGAACATAGAAAGTTTAAATACCATTAAAGAAAGCACATCAATTTTTCCCTAACTTTCAAATATGAGTCATGCTGATTTTTGTGATATGTTTCTTCCATTCACAGCTTGTTCCCTTCACTGGTTTTATCTGTCTATATACAGGTTAATTGGTCTCGTCCATGTGACCTAGTTTTGTTATCCACAAATTTGTTTATTTAACCCCATAAATACTATGAAATAATATAATACTAAGAAAATTTATCCCCAAAATATAAGGTATTGAAGAAGTCGTATATACCTATAAAAAGGCACTACAGATGTCTAAGCCAGCTCTACAACTATGTAGCTTGCTGTATGGAGAACTGACCCTCCATGCAGAAATCATAAATGTTAATATGCCCCAAAGCAGTACATGGCCATGTAGGCTGTTAAGTGAATTCATATATTCATATACACAGGGTATTTGTAAGCTCTGTTTGAGTGATCTTTACTCTGAGAAACAGAGTATTTTGATTCAAATGCAATCTCAAAACAGAAACAACCCTTCCCTTCCTCCCCCTGAAAATACAAGGTGTATGTCTGTCAGGAATTAAGCAAAGCTAATAGTGCATGGTGTCACCCTGACCCAAGCTACAATTCCGAGGTGCAACACAGACTTAAAAAGTAAGAAAAAAAAAAGTATCTGGAACTGTGAAGACCACAGCTGAGCATTTGAAATATAAAAATATTCATTTACTGAAAGATGTATATTGCTTCTATTAAGAAATTCTTTAATCTCTGTGTGACAGAGTATACATTTCTGGCTACACGGAAGAAATAAATAAAAACAGGGAGCACAAAATAGCAGTAAAAGCCAGTATTGGCAATAATCCACAGAGTCAGATCTGAGCAGCCTGACCCCTCTGAGCCATCCTGCAGGATTCCCAGGAAAGCTCTTCCTCCAAAGAACAGCTCTGGATCCTATTACCTACAGGGAAGGAATCACTAGCTGTCCACGGAGCTACATCAAATAGCAAAACTTACATCATACTCAGTGTTTCCAGCTTAATGTTCAACAAGGTCTGGGAGAAATCTGAGGGGAGGAGAGAAGCTGGCTGCAGGGAGCAGCAGGAGAAAGTGATGACTGGGTAAGAAAATGGCAGATCGAATACAAAGTTGATAAATATGAAGTGACATGGGCAAAAACAGCTCTACACATACAGCAATGGAAAT
Organism: Vanellus vanellus; assembly: GCF_965231255.1. NCBI lineage: Eukaryota > Metazoa > Chordata > Aves > Charadriiformes > Charadriidae > Vanellus > Vanellus vanellus. The sequence continues at coordinate 2,799,282 of NC_138911.1, read as the reverse complement.
TGAGCTAATTACTGCCATTCAAGGCAGACAGTATTTGGCAAATGTCAGTTTTATGCGCTGTATTCACAAGATTAACTAGAATATTAGGAAAGAAATAAAGAACAAAAAGAAAGATATTAAGTGATGTTATAAATACGTGAAATGCAGGTCCTGGCCCTATGCTTTCCCTGTCTTCCTCTGTTTCTTCCCAGGCTTCAAATGGCCAGGGTAGAACTGGAAAAGATACAGAAAGCTGTCAAAGAAAATAAATATATAAAACAGCTAGCATGCACAAAAGAAAAAAAAGAAAAGTATTACAACTTTTTAAGCCTGGGGAAAGTTTACTGAGAGGTACGTACCATTACGAGTGCCTGGAGAAAGCAGAGTACTTAATAACTCCTCTAATGAAAGGAGTAAGAAACAGCAAGTCAATCTCACAAGCTCAAAACACGCCATGAAGCTGAGGAACTCACTGCCACAGGACACCACCGGGCACTGATGCTCAGCGTATGTTCAAAGCACAACTGAACACATTCCTGGAGCAAAACTCATCAAGGGCTCTCGAGGTACCGCATCACCGCCTCAGTGACATTATGGGCCATAGCCTCAGCCAGAAGAAATACCATGAGCACTATGGCAAAACCATGAATTTAACCTATCCACTGTGATCTAGGCAAAATCTGTTTTGGTACCACATTAACAAGCCCACTTGCCATGGCCGTTTGGCCATAGCTTGCATTGCAAGTTTTCTCTCTCTCTCTCCATCCACCTCCCACCTCCACTTCACTTTTCTCACCAGCAGTGCCATGTGAGTGGATGCAATCTACACGGCACCTCAACTCCAACGGGTCATATCATTATACTTTCTTATTGGTATTATGTACATTGTAACATGACCAATCACAGACAAATCGGCAGAAGTTAATATGATGCTGAAAAGGAATACAGAGAACACTGTCTGATCATAAATTTCACAGGATACTTGCATGGAAATTACGGGCATGGAAATTATAACTACTTGATTATTAGTAGGAAACAGAGAAGTGAATAAATGGTATTGCGGGAAAAACAATAAGGACTATGTAGGAGCATTTTTCAGATAAATCTTCAGAGGACAAATCACATGAGTAACTTGCATGCCTCATTAGTACCAATAAATGCAAACACAATAGTAAGCAAGCTGAATTAAGTATCATCACTAAGTGCTAACAGAATCAGTTGTTAATGACCTATTAGTATCATAATTAGCAAATTGGATATTTATGCTTATTATCTATCGTTCAATTTGCAAATAATATTTTGAATAGCTTAAAACACAACATTATCAGTAAAAGTCCCACCTGAAAGGTAACATTTTCAATTCAGAGGTTACTGAGTTTCCCCTTAACGCACTAAAGCTTACTTTTGGAGCTCCTAGATGCTTTGAAAACCTGCTATCCATCACGACACTGTTTCACAGAGAGAGAGAAGGAAAAAAGAAAAAGTCAGATTCTCTTCTCCCCAAATAAAGCATAATTCCTAAATGTCTTCCAGCAACTGTCAAACTGGCAATGCTTTGTTGCCAGCGTTGACCAGGTTTCCATACTACACCAAGCAGAGAACTGCAAGGCTGAGGTCAATACATTCCCCAGTTCAAGAGTATTCAGATCTCATGGTCTGGGTTTAACCCAGTCCTACTCAGATAGCATTACTGGAAATCTTTTTGCATTATTCCAAGATGACTCCTACCCTTATTAGAAGCTTCATCTTGGTAGCCACATGCTACAAAGCCTATACAGTACAATATCCACCGTGCAAAAAAGGACTTTTCCTGTTCTAAACAAATCTACCAATTTAAACTAGAAATTTCAATTTTTAGCATGTTGCAGAACTCAATGAACAACAGTCCACATACACTTAATCCACCACTTACATGATTTTGAAAACCTCAGTTCTTTCTCACTCATCCTTCTCCTCTCCAAACTGAAGTCATAGCTTCTTTATTCTCCCTTTGTATCTCATCCAACTCCACTACATCCTTCATGAGATGCAGAGATATATAGTATTAAAGAATTATCTCACACTAAATGTTTACATAGCAGAAAAATTACGCACTTGGTCCTCTTCTCAGGACCTTCCTGTTCATGCCTAACACAATGTAAATGTCTGGAAATTAAAAACAGCATACTTTAAAATTAGAACTTTTATATCATAATACAGCAGTTATTGGTACGCAATCCATCCCTCCATGGCATAGGTGACACAGACATCCGAGACCCTGAGTTAACTGAGAAACTGCTCTGCATGCAGGCTGCATGACTGAGCTTTAAATAAACCCTCTGCGACACAGACGCCCAGAGGCCAGAATGGGACATATTGCAGTATATTTGCACTATTCTTAAAGTTTTTACCTAAGCATCAGATACACATCCAATACAGACTTTAAAAAAAAAACTAAAACCAAACAAACCTACTTTTACTCCTATTGACTGCACTATATAAACTGCTTTAAACAATGTCATCAACATCCCTGTGAGGCCTTTTGCTGCTGAAGGACCACACATTGTACACGAATGATATAATCCAATGATTCAGATGAGGCTTTCAAGGTTTTGTCTGTACTTCTCTCAAACCTCAAGTATATTATTTCCCTTATCATCTCAAACCTATATAACCTAATCCCCTATTACAACACTGATCACCTCTGATCAACCTTAAAATAAAAGACACAGTTACAACATATCCGAATTGTTGCTTACTAAAGGACAGCCAGCGTTTGTGACAATCCCTGTAACCGGGTCTAACGCAAGTATCCTATAGCTACACACTACCCTTTCTCCTTGCACGGTTTAAGCCAGAATAAGCCCAGAAAGTTCAAAGGATGATAATGTTTGACTTTCAGCTTCATCGCTCTTTGACTCCTCTAGATCTAGGACTTTTCTGCACGGGAACCAGTCCTACCCCTTCCACCCACACCCAGCCCTCAGTGACAGCTGCCCCGTCTTCCTCTTCCCCATACTTGCCTGGCCTGAAGGTTTTTACAGCCTCTCCTTTTAACAGCCTGTTAAATTTCGGCTGAGAGAGGGAGAAGACTTTTACCAAAGACTTTGGTAGGTAATGCTCTATCACATGGCCAGCAATGGCATTTACAACAGCAATCTCCACAGCAACTCTGGAATGCAATCCAGTAAATAAGAAATAAAACACAAAGCAAGCGGGTAAAGGTTTTTTTCCTGGCAAGGGATGAAGTGGATGTGAATGCTCTGGGTAAGTCAAACTAAAAATCTAACTTACATATTTCTTTTGCCATAATAAAATCCTATTGAACCAACCTAACTTTGTTTGCAGCTTCTTTTCAGGAATATGCCAGTAGAACTAAAATAACATTTACTTTGGTAGAACTAAAAGTAAGCAGAAGCTCTTCTTCTGTATACTTATCTGATCTTGAGCTTAAATGTACTACGCGAAAACCCTGTACCTTACTAATGCAAAAAAAAAAAAAGGTTCCCAATGCACATAATTGTCAGCTGCTTACACACAGTTTTATTTTCACTGGTTTTGAAACACATTTCTTTTTAACCTTTTCAATAAATTGAAAAAAAAAAAAAAACCTGTTCTTAGGTCACTGCACTCTTTTCTCTTTATAGAAACCTAAGCATTTTACAAAGGACAGACCACCTTGATGACGTTATTTAGGAGACCTCACTGAATGGTCCTTGGGGCAACATGTTCCATCACGACCTGAGAAATCACGACAACCTTTGCAATGGAAGACAAGTACACGGAAATGTAATTTCAATCATTCCAGTGAGTTTTAATATATTGCCAGAAGTGACAATACCAACAGACTCTCCATTTACCTCTGAGCAGCTCCAGCCAGGGAACACAGACTGACATCCTGTTGCATTCATCTGACTAAGCAACTGATTGGTGCACGCAGAATATTTCTTAACTACTTTAACGAGTCTTCTGAAAGCATTATAATTCAGCGAGGCTGCCGGGAATTTGCCACACTCTGCCATTTTTAAGAAAGCCTGAATGAAAGGCATGTCCCCATTACCAACCAGTCCATTAATGAAATGATCCACATCCAGAAACCAGAGCAGGAATTTATACCCCCGTTCCAGACCACCCAGTTCACACTGGATACATCCTAACTCCGGAAAGGCTGCCGGGGCTACACGGTCTTTTGACAAATGCTTTTTTCACTAGTGAACAAGGGATTCTGGTCCTCCTCACACACACAGGTGAAATAATGAAGAAGTTTTTGAGAAACAATTAACTGATTATCATCACCAGAAAAAAATAGCGTGTAACATTCAGTGAATAAATTTGTTCAGGAAAAATAAATTCAATTACGCTTTCTCAGCTTCATAAACTATTTTCCGGCAAGCTTTTAGCAGACCACTTCAGGCAGATCGAATACCAGGCAATTTAGGGCCAAACAGACATCAAGAAGGTGTTTAGATAAAATAGACCTAGGTATATCCCAGCACACAGCTCTTACTTGTTCTTACGAGCGTTCAGTGAGAGAGACTTCACAAGCTCCCTAAGGCTGAAACTAAAATAAGCATTAGCCAAATAACCCTTACAGACACGGGTAGAGTACAAGGTGTGACACCCCTGTACCAGCCTCTCAGACTGCCACATGGCAGGAATATCAAGTATACAAGACAGCCATGAAGCAAAAATGTACAATTATTTTTCTTCCTGCAGTCAATTGCAGCCAGTATTTATGGTTACCTAATAAACTCACTTCAACGGTTACATGACTGTTTCGCTAAATGCATGATAGTATTCAAGTATTTCATACGGATTTATTAATTCATTTTGAAAGAATATGAGCATAGTTTGACCTGACAAAATTCTGCCCAAATTTTTTTACAGCAGGAATGTATAAACTGATTATTCTCTCCAGCTTTATTGTTGGGGTTTTTGTTTGTTTGTTTGTTTTTACATTCCATTTTTACTTGACATTTAAGCCAGACAGTTTTCAAGGCATAATCAATGTTCTCTACGGTACGCAGCAAGACAAAATGCCACCTTTTTAACACCTCTAGGTGCTACTGGAGCACATGCATTTTTGTATGTATTTGCAACTATCAATGCAACATTCGTATACGTTTTATGAGAAACTGCTACAATTAATCTGCGGGCGAAGCATAGGGACTTAGCACACTGAAACGTAAGATGTTTAGGAGATCAGGAACTTGAGCATCAGCCAGAAGTGCCCAAGGGGACCCAAGTCCCACTGATGTGATTCCACACACTCAGTGGAAAGAGAGTCTAAAGCAGGAATTAAATTCATTTTTGTTCATTTTCAATATTGAGCATTGTTTTCTTGCTGTTTTGCATCTGTGAATCTGATTCCACAATTGCAGAATTTCTTTATTACTCAGGGAAAGATCTAATATTTACATGGAAGTCTGAAGTCCTTATCTCTTAACCAACTGCCATATAAACAAAGGTCTACAAAACATGTAATCTTGTTCACCCTTCTGGTCACCAGTTGAATAGATGCCTTTCAGAGATGACATATTTAAAAGTTTGTACGTGTGATGCTTCTCACTCTACAAACGTTTCAAAATCGTAGTTACTTACTGAGAGATTACAATAGAATAAACTATTTACAAAACAATAAAAAAAAGAAAGAAAAAAATCCCAAATTTCCATACTGAAAAGCTAAAGCTACCATCTAGTTCAAGCAGCTAAAAAAAATTAAAGAGAGAGATATTTAAAAGTAGTTTTCAAAGTGAGAGTTGACAGAACTGGAGAGAAGCTGAAACACTGAACAGTAATTTCATAAAAAAAAAAATCAGCTATAGCCAAATGCTAAGAAGGCTATGAGAGGAAAAAAATAAGAACAAAATATTTTGCAACAACACTGTGGAGCAAGGCTTGGGTTAACGATTACACCGATATGTAATGCAAGTTATGAAAGGCCATTAATAAGACTATACTCCACAGGACCATTTTACACTTCTAGATGACCAGTAAGGAGATGTTGATACCTGAAGACCTCAGCACGATATTATTTTCAGTTTAGGTTAAAAAGTATAGAATCTTTGGTATCAATAAATACGAATATCATGAATATGCTACTAAACATGTCATTTTTCACTACGCAATATTCTGTCACTCTGAATAAAAATCGTAAGCATGAACAAACTGTACAAAAAAAGCCAGTATGCATTGTCTGCTAAAAGTGCATTATCGAGAGCCGGGAACGTAGTTAAACTGCTACATTCAGCGTAACTAGCATTATATTTTTGTCCCATCTGGTTTGGCAAGTAAGGGAGCTTTGCAAAAAGGGAAGCATAAAGTAGTTTGATTAGTTTAATTTCATGGATTTTTACACCTTCTTTGTCAATCTGAAGTCTCACGTGAGGAAAGTTTCATCATAATCCTCAAAAGTTTTAGTCCAGCTTTGTTGACAGAAAAGAAATTCATACCAAATAAGTGGATTACCACAGGAGACAAAATTTCAGGAAAAGTTTTCAGTTGAACTTTAGAAAAGGCTCCTCTTCCTCTTTTCTGCCTTCAAAACATAGGGCAGGTTATTATTTCAGGAACTCATTAAAAATGAAGATCGTGTCCTCAATAGACAGGAAGGCAGAAAAGCCATCAGAAACAAGAACACTGTTGTATGTAGACATTTGGGGTGAGAAATATAATCCACTGGAAACCAAAGAAACAGTGACACACTATGATCCAACTCCGTGGGATATAAGGCACCGCACTGACACCGCACAGCTGTGTGGGAGGTATCACTCTTCCCGGGAGAAAAAAAACGAAGAATATGGTGTTATTGGGACATCACAGGAAGGGGGAAAGGAGAAGCGTAAAAAAGCAAAATACTACCTTGGATTATTTTTTGTCACATGGATCTTTTAGAGACTTTGATATATTTTCTTCCATGTGGCATTTGAAGGCTGCTTCATGCACAGCGCCTGCTCTTTGCATTAACACTTGTGATTTTGAAGTCAGCTCTGAGGCAGCATAAATAACTGACTTCAGCAGAGATGCTGACACCAGCTGAGGATCTCAAAGGATGTAAAATAAACACTTTTGTTCCTCATATGTTTTTCACGGGCTTTGAAGTCTAACAATTTCACATCATTGCTTTATTCTGCACATTCGTTTTACAGGTGATTGAAAAGCTTGGCAGCATTCACAGTGATACAAAAATGCTACTTTTTAAACCTAACTGTAAAAGTGAAAAGGCCAGAGTAAAAAGCAGAATTCGCCAAAAGCTCAGTTCTTCCATGATAACATTTTCAAATATTTGTTTAGGGGTAATCTTCGCTATCAGGTAAACACCATGCTGATGGGAAGGTGACGCACACCTTTCTGGTTCATGCAGCAGAAGCATTAAAAAAAAAAAAAAAAAAGTTTTTCTTCTGTAATGCTTTTTTGTCAGATGGAAAAATGGTAAGTTCAGTTCAGTTTTGCAGGTGGTGCTCATGGTATTTACAAAGCATAGATAACACCTCAGCTACAGGCTGGTAAGCTGGCAGACATCAGAGGACAAACTGTAAAGATGGTACACAGCAACTATCAGCAGCAGTGGGAGTCGTAGGAAACCTCGAAACTAAGGTCGAACTGCAGGAGGAGAGGGATGGCTGCCTCTCTGTCACCAGCTCTCACCCTCACACAGTTGTAACTACACAGAGGACAGCACGGGGGAGATCTCGGACTTACAGCCAAGGGAAAGGAAGTAGAGAAAAAACAGCGTCCAAAGGTGCAAGACAACTTCTGTGGGGTGAAAGGCAAGGAGGGATATTTGGTGCTGACCTTGAGACTGCTCCTCCCTCACGCGAGAAACCTCTTTTCCCCTGTATGACCTTACCTCCTGTCCAAGAGCGGAGTCATTCGTAGGGCGGCTGATGCCCACAAAGGCGAGTCTGCAGACTGGTCCTCCGTCCTGCCAGGCTTGTGCTTTCTGAGGGTGAGCGGATGGATAAAAGTGGAGGTAACAGGGCTGAAAGTGAGAAATGGGAAAAGCGTTAAATTTCTGTGGGCTGTTGACTTCCCAAGCAGGTTTCAGGCCCATTTTAGAGAGAAGACAATAGCAAGCAGAGCAGCCAGCTTGCACCTTGAGCCTCCTCAGATCCTCCTCTCTCAAGCCAGAGAGCCACCAGAGCACAAATGCAGACTTATGTGATACAGGAGCCAGACCTGCCAACCCTGAGAGCTCAGGTGGCAGAGAGAAACTTGCCCTTGCAGAGATGGCTGAGCCACACGGAAAGAAGGGATCTCCAAAAAGACCATTCTCTATTCACCACTGCAGGCACTTAAACCACTAAACTTAGGTGAAACCAAACCAACCCTTAATTAAATATATTTTAAAGCAGTAAAGCCCTGTAAGCCATACAGTGGAGGCCACAATGTTGCCTTGGTTCCTGGCCCTGCTTCATTATGATCGCAGGCAGTGAAAAAAACAAAAAGGTTTCTCTTTGCTTGAGTCCTCACCTAGATCCCTCCCCTCAGGAACCCACAGCTGACACATCTTGCTGATCTTAATAGGAATTACACGCTTATAAACTGCAATTGCCTGCAGTAGACAAGCCTTGTCTACCAAAAAAACATTTAATTTTAAACTCTTCAACTTTTTCAGGTCTAATCTGAATAGCATATCAGTACATGATAGGAGAGGGGCAATGACGGAGCCAAACTACGTCTTTAGGTACACATCAACTTTCATTGCTCCCACAGCAATTCCAGCTTCTGGGAGTTAATACAAGACATTACTACTGAAAACATATATAAAACAACCAAGGATGAAGTTAAAAAATAAAATAACTGGCCAACAGTCACAGTTCTTTTTATTATTCCTAGGAAGAGACAATGGGTAAAAAAGGATACATGACAATGAGTAGCAGGAAAGAGTATCATCTTCTTGCTTATGTTTTTCAGGCTATAATTTGCTTCAGAGAACCCTATCTTAATATTTCCTGGAGAAGACAGAAATTGTACAGTCCACTGCACTGATGGTAGGATCATTCTGCAGTCTTATTAAAGTAATGTAAAAACTAATAACAATATACTACACCAAAGTCATGTCCTATGAGAATATTGCCTAATTGGATAGATATCATTTAAGAGAGACATAATGTTTCATATAGCCACGATCATTTACAGTGTAGTTAAAAATCTATTTCCAGAAATAATGGCTACAGATATGTATACACGCTAGACTAAATTAATGGGCCAAATTACTGAGCTTGCTACAGTGATGGCATGCTGTAACGGGAACCTAATTGGAAAGCGGCTCCTCTAAGAGAGCTAGTGGAAGATTTCCACAGGTCAGTTACCTGCCAGTTTAAAATTTACTCTTACAGCTATCACCGAAGCTGTAAGGACATGTCCTGGGAGTAACCCAAAGGCTGGCAACTGGTACAAGTTTTATTACACTCCATTTTTCACCAGACCATGTCTTTTGAAAGCCCCTCTCTGGAGGGGAGGCGAGCGGTAGCGGCAGGCATCCGATTCCTCCTCCTCGTCTGCGGCACGGCAGTGGGGCATGACTCAGGTGGGAATCCCTCCGGTTTCGTAACTTCATAAGGGGCGTTATACGGTGGAGGAACTCAGTGCACTCTTTATGATTAACTGAAAAAAATCCCCATCTGTTACAGTGGTCAGTAAAACATTTGAAAATAGTGGGGAAATGGGAAAACATTAATACAACAATTTTAAGCAAAATGTGACTGTTAACCAAAATGCAACATGGTTTCCAGCGACACACCCTATTCCCATCACTCTTTCACTGGAAACAGACACTTTCAAAAGACACACGTGAGGAACATCAACGGATTCACTAACAGCCTACCACAGATCAGTGTTTCTGCCATCAGCCCTCCTTTCAAAATAGGTTGATGGGATCTGAGCACAGGTTTTCTCATTACAAAAGCATCTTTTTGTACCCAGAAAAGTCTCACCTCAAATTCTTCAATTATATGCCTAGTTTAAATATAGCCTACATTTTGGTTAAAAATTAGATTGATGCTGGTGTATAACGCACTGTCAGTGCGTTAAGCTACCAAGATGACTGGTCCAGATTTCTTATTAAAAAATTCTGAGAGGGGACACTTAAAATGTATGGCAAGAGGCGAGTAACTTCGAGACTTTCACACCTAAGTCAGCACCGTAGACTTTCTGCTGCAAAATTGACTAACTGCAACTTTTACAACTAATGAAGAAACTGAACACCAGTTCAATCAGAAACGCGGAAAGCCAAAGGGTGTATAAAATTTGGGACAGAATTTTACATTTCTTACAGGCTGGGAAACAAAGACATTAATTTCCACCATCAATAGAGATTCTTCTACCACCAGGACTAAATACGTGGCATTTTATGGACTTTTTCTAACACTTCGCTTGTTGCCTTTTCCACTGATTATTTTTACCCATACATCCCCCATTAAGGTCAGCAAACACTTTCTCCCTGGTTATGATTAACATAATGCAACAGCTTAACTGTGATAGGCTTCACTCTTGGTCATTTCTCTCCATCTCTACTTCTCTCCTTCTTTAATATCTGTCGTCTTTGTTCCTTTTTCTCATCTACCCTTTTTTTCCTTAGTACTCGAGTAGGGCTTCATTCTGGCTGGTACATCAGTGACCATCGGCTATTGTAAATGACCCCGAAACAGATATCCCTACCTGAGACTTAACAACCCAAAAGGATGACCTGCAGAAGTCACAAACTATTCAAGATACACAGCCTCTTCTTGTATCCCCTGGTAAAAGTCATGACGGAGGAATGACTGGATGATTTACAATATTTATATTGCAGTGTTAACACAGATTAAAGGAGGAGTACCTTGATAATCAGAATAAGGACTGTTGAGTGTATTCACTGTTATACTCTGACGATTAAACTTCAGGTTTAAAGCTTAAACTGCTGGTTTCATAGCTTCACAGTCTCAGTCTTGAACATAAAAATACCGTTTAACTAACTGTTTTTCTAAGGTTTGCTTTCAAAATTTACTCAGACAGAGTAAATATCCTCTGTTTGTAACTGAAAGGATGTTAGTCCCAGTACTGTATTTCCGTAACTACTGCATCCTCATCGCAATTCTCAAATTTTGTCAAGTACTCACTCTGCTGATATTTTGTCAGTAAAGTTAATTAAACAAAAGCACACGTGCACTATGAATCTGAAATTGCAATGATGAACTGGTGTACATGGCTAAGCATAACAGTGTTACCAAAAATCAGAGACATTTAGAAACCAAGTGGATTCTATGAATATACGCCAACCCCTTCTACAAGAACATGCAATAACAATTGCAGAATGATGCCATAGGTCCTGAACACTACAGCTTTCCTAGTAAACAATATAGGCCAGAGATTGTTTATGCTGCTTAATTGCCTGCACTCTTGCTAGCACATTTTTTGCCCGCTCACACTGGGATCCCAGAGAGCGAGTGCACGAGCATAACTCGGGCACTCAGAGACCCCAGGATCCATCCCCAACGGACAGTCTGGTCACTGCCACTCCATTTTGGAAAGGAAGCGAGCTCAGCTGTGCAGGAGGGAGCTGTGCCATGCCATTTGGCCTCGGGGATGGGGAACAGCCACTGGCCTATTTTATTTAATTGTAAAGAAACGGTCTCTTGTGCCTCTAAGAAGGTGCACAACACTTATTGCCTCGTTCAGCATCCCCGTATTAAGCATCCTATTGCTCAACCACGCGTAGCTATCAAGATCCTCACAGCACACACACTGCTGAGCACGACACGCGTTTCCCCATATGCTACAACAGACCCTACTCACAAGAAGACTAAATGCTCAAGAGTGAACATGGGTTCAAAAAAAAAAAAAAAAGGGTGTGTTTGAGTTTGTTTTTAAAGTGAGATATCATATACTGTTTACTTCTAATACAGAAATTTATAAGAAACAATGTTGACGATGAAATACCATTACCATATCTCAGAGAACAGACAGAACCATATGCTAAATGCATCATAGCAAAGATAAACAAAATCTTTTTCAAATATAATTTGAACCTAAATCTGATCCACAGTTTGCCTTATGTTTTACCTCACCATTTAGAAGTAGGTCTTTGTATCACAAGAAACGCAGTACACTGTTTGCCTCTCCTTCCTGAAAGAAAGGACATGTTAAAGCTGCTATACTGAATCATCAATAATAGTGGCACTTTCTGTTTGTTCCTAAGGGGTCCAGAATGTGCATTTCTAAGCAACAGCGCTCCAGCAGCACGCAGTAGTCGCAGTATTGCTGATAATCCTGTCTTCAAAGACTGTGAGCGCTTTCAGACAAGGAAAGCCCTTACATGCTGTGGCATCTGATCCAAAGTAACCCTGTGCTGGCTTACAGGCTCACTGACTTGAAGGCAGCCTATTAAAACAAGACCTGAATTCTGGGCAAATGATGCATATCAAGGGCTCATTTCAGACCACAGGTTTTAAAATTAATTAAATCTCATCTGCTTATTCTTAAAGACAGAACAACTGTGTCTACTACACACACGCAGCATCTCTGAGATGTCAGTGACAATCATCTCCACAACCAAGCAAGAACCCAAGAATTTTTATTCTCAGCATCTCTGACATCAAGCAAAAACACTTGTGTAAACTGCTGGCAAAGCGCCTGTGTCGTATCCTTGTCTACTGATTGCTCCATACAGAGACTCACAGCCTGATCTTTCAGTTCGTACACAAAGCTGTGTGCTAGGGAAACTGAAATCCAGGGTCAGCTACGCTGCTACCCTAGCTCCAATGACATTATTTTCTCCCGGTTTCCCTGTATTCCTCAGAATCTGCGAGTTCCTGTCCACAGGTATAGGTACTTTCCCTGAAATTTCTGGAATGTGTTAGATGCTGTGTGCATAAATGATCACAGCGAGATCAGTGCTGGCAACTTGAGTGTAAGTGTATACCATGATAAGTTTGTTCATTTTTAAATAAAAAAGCAATGAAGCTTTTTATTGAATCATGAAGACCAAAGAGAGAAACCGCTTAGAAAAATCACCATCATCATATTCTTAAATTATTGTTCTTCCCTGGCTGAACTGAAAAACGCAGAAAGTAAACAGCAGTGCTGAAAGTACTTCTTATTTTCAGAATTCTTGGTTTGTGAATTCCAGGTGCTACTTCTCAGGCAGGCAGGAAAATTAGATTCCAAAAAACATTGATTTTAGCATGACAGTGTTTTTCTGAAGTTAATGACATGCAAATCATTATGCATGTATTTACATTTTTGATTAGGACAAGATTGAGAAGCTAGAAAACAGAGCAATGATCCTCCTATAGGTTTCAGCAAAGACATTTTGGATATGAGAGAGACATGAATAACTAACACAGAAGAAATAAGCAAAGGTCAAAAAAAAAGTATTAAAAGGCTGAAGATAAATAACTTGTCTCTACTATCCTTATCAGAGAGTTCACGCTATCTAGGGTGCATACTTTTTTAATTAATGGAAAACTAGTTTGATGGGAAGACCTACGTCACACTGGGGCTCTGAGGGGCTTCTCTAGAAACTCACAGTTCTGTTACATGGTGAGAGCTCGTCAAACTCCCCAACATAATAGTCTGACCTCAGAAGCAGTGAAATTGAAGTCTGCCAATGAAACTTAAGAAAGAAATTTGATCAAGGTATTGGAGTCTCTTGCATAATTCACTTTCTCTTCTTTGGACTGTTCTTGGCTGATCTGGAGAAGGAGCACCGTGTCTCCCAGCCCTCCGCCTTCCTTGCATCCCAGACACCCTACAGAGACCTTACCTGAGGCACATCCTAAAGGGCTGAAGCCTAAAAGGGCTACCACCCACTGCAGGAACACAGTGCAAGGAGGAAAAGTACTATTTTCGAAACACAAACCACTCAGGAAGTTCCGTGGCTGTCAGTCACAAGCAGCCCACAGTGGGGAAGAGCCAGGGCTATTTCTGAGTGGGGGATCTAAGAAGCAACCCAGGGGTTACAGCGTGTGAGAAATTTGTAAGCTAAAAGAAAACAGAAAGCTTGAATAACCTCAGCTGAAAGACGGGGAAGCGCAAGCGTGGGCAAAAAGAGAAAAGTTGTGATGGAGGCAGGGGAATATCAACCTCAAGAAATTAAGAATTATTTTTTCTGTACCTAAGAGCAGGAGAAAGCAGGAGTGTTATGGGATAAAACAAGGGCTATCAAAAAAGCTAGTTAGAATCTACGCAAAGAATTTGTTAGATGGCCCTGACTCTCAGCCGTATCTTCATTGGCTTTTAATTCCAGTTTACAGCAAAACACCATCAGACCAACTGTGGCTAGAGAATAAATACCAAAGCTGCACTGTGGTCTGGAAGTGCCGCAGAAAATCACTGCAAATGCCTGGGGGGTTCTGATACCTAATATATGTAAGATCTTAGGGGTCATCAAATTTGGGGCTGGGAAAAGTGTCGCCCCTATTCAGTAAAGGCCTTTTGAGGCCATTTTGCCCCCTCCTACAAGACCAGGAGTGCTTCTGCTAACTGGGATCTGGCTAACCTGTCACTGCAAGGAACTGAGCGCCAACAGCATCTCTGCTTCCCTATACTCTGTTTGCAGTTTGTGCTGTCATTTGATTTCTGGGGGATTAACATATTTGGCCTAACCAGAGCCCTTGGATTTTTAATATAGAAGATATGGGCAAAGTTAATGTCCTACAATATGCAGGAGAACAGCTGGGACTTCAGTGTCTTGGAGCTATGAAATGCATATAGGTGTCTGTTTAAAACTCACTGCATTTCAGAGGCGCTGAGGACCTGCTAGCTTCCACTCACGTCCATACCCACGCCTGAAAACCCTCACGGGGGTCATCCAGCAACAGATCCAAACAGTTGACAGCAGGTACTCCAGTTCACTAATCGTAGCTGCAACTTTTAAACAGAAGAGAAACCGGGAAAGGGTGGATCCATACTTTAACCCATTTTCTTGCTGTCTCCTATTACGTCTAAGCTGGTGGATGTGGAAGCGCTCTGCCTCCCACTGCAGGTGGGGTGTTCATCAGTGCCTTACCGGGCCCGAAGGCCGTGCTCCAGGCAGACCAGGCAACAGCCACTGCTGCTCCATCCACGAACTCCCTCGGGTATACGAGTGCTACCTGCTATTCTCTATTATTTGTTCCACAATGACAGGCAGATGAAGGCCATGCTGTGCTAGGTGATACAAATGTATTAGGAGAGGACCATGAGACTAGAAGGACGACATCATTTATTGATTCTCGTTCTTCACAATCATGGGTAATTAGGCAATCACAAGTCTCATTCAGACAGGTCCACAGGAAATCTAATCCACTCACCAACACACAACAGGTTTTACAATAACATTATGTACATTATGTACCAATAAAATAATATAACAGACCATAACAAACATAAACACCTAACGACATAGCTACAGACCTCAGGAAGAAAGTGGGAAGGATTAAAAGTGTTATCAATTATAATCTCTACCCTGAAGTGATTCTTCAAATAAAACACAAAAGTAAAAGCTGAAAAAAGCCCTACAACTAATTATATATTTATTCACAAGAGAGATGAGGTACTGTAAAACCTACATTAAAAGTCTCACACTGCTGAATTGCATTTCAGCCCAGTTACCTCCCAAGACTTTGATTATTTTAATGTCTTATTGTGTTTTTAATATAAGCAAAGAAAAGCAATGCTATTCACAGTTAAGTCACAACCTTGATCCACAAATAGCTTTAAACAAAGATAGCATTTGTTTTTGAGGACTTTTTTTTTTTTTTTCGCCTGACAGAGACTCCCTTCAGCAAGGCAGGTTATTCTGAGAGGAGTTAAACAGAGCCAAGGCACCACGGGGAATGAGAAAAGGAAGATCTAAAAAGGAAAGGATGGAAAAACTTTCAGGAGGATAAATTCACTGGTGTGTTCAGCCACTTGTGGGGAGGTTTTGCGACTTCTCCTGTTGTAAAGAGCCGGGCCTACCGATACAGGTGTTTCAGACTAACCATGCCAGCAGCTAACTGAATTTCCCACTGCTCCACGGAGCCCTCGGGATGCCCTTTCCCCCTCTTCATACTCCGACCCCTTTCCCCCCTCATCCTGCCACTGGCGGAGTCGCACAGGCAGCGGGAAGGAAGGTTGCTCTGCTTCCAGCCAGGATTCAGCTTATTTACTTACTTCTGCCCTTCCTGCTCCCCTTCTCCCGTGCGGGATGTCAGGATGCCCTGGTACCCCCTCCGTCCCCCACCACCTCAGAGCCGGGTCCACCCGGGGACCGGCCCGTCCAGCCCACGCCGCGCCCTCCCCTTCGCCACCCCCATCCCCACCCTCCACGGCCCCAAACCCGCCGCTTCACCGCTCCCGTCCCCGGCCGGCACCGAGGGCAGCGCGGCGCCTTCCAGCCAAGCGGCACCTCCTGCCCCTGCCCGCCGCCATTCCCGCCTGCCGGGCTACGGCTGCCCGCCCCGCCGGGCCAACGAAACTCCGCCGCCAAAACCACGGGGAGCCCGCCCTGAGGGCTTCACGGGTTTCCAGGGGGTTCCCTTGTCGAAGCCCCCCCCGGCTGCCCCTGGGGGAGCACCCACCGATCCCCCCCGGACGGGGCAGAGCGAACAGCCGAGGGGCGAGACCGGGCCCCCGCCTCAGCAGCCCCCCCCCCCCCCCCCCCCCCCCCCCCCCGGGCCGTGCCTACCTGTCGCGGGACGGGGCGGGAAGCTGTGAGGAGAACAGGGCGGGAAGCTGTGAGGGGGCGGCGGGGACAGCGCTCCCCTCACGCCCGGCTACCGCCGACCTCCGCCGCCACCCGGGTTCGGCGGGGCCGCGTTTCCCGGGGCGGGAAGTGGGGTTGGGGAGGGGGGGGCCGGGGCGAGGAGCCGCCCCCCGCGCTCAGACAGGCAGCGCCCGCCTCGCTGCCCGGCCCGGCCCGGCTCCCCCCACCCACTCCCCCCCGCTCCGCCGTCGGTGCCCGCCGCCGCCGCCCTCGCTTACCGGCTGCCGCCCGCTGCCCTCACTGAGGGGCCGCCGCCGCCGGGCGGGTGGCGCCGTGCCGAGGCGGCCCCGGGCGCTTTCCGTCCCCGCCCGGTCTCTCCGCCGAGCGGGCGCGTAAACCTGCGCGGGGGCTGCCGCTACGGCCCCGCGGAAGCGGCGGGTCGAGAAGCGCGGCGGTGGGATACCGGCATTCCCGGCGGCGGGGCTGGGTCAGTCCCGGTGCCACCTCAGCCCACCGCCCGTCCCCGCACAGCTCAAATATCTCGAGGTTTTTCTCTTATTTTTTCATCTTGGCCCCCGCCCTCTCGGCCGCGCCGGAGCCTGAGGGGCTGCGGTGACGGGGCCGAGCGCCGTCAAGGCGGTCGGTGCATCCAGCGCGGCGTCCGCGGAGCGGCGAGAGGGGGAGAAGGAGCGGGAGGGGCCGGCGCAGGGCGGCCGCCCGCGCTGGGGAGCCGCACCGCAGCCGGAGCGAGAAGTTAAGAAACTTCTACTGATCTCCTACAGGAACGGAAGGTGTCAGGCTCGACCCAGGAGAAGGGACTCGGGGGTGTCGGTTGATGGGAAGCTCAACATGAGCCACCCGCAGCCCCAGCAGTGCGGCCAGCGGGGCGAGGGAGGGGGTTCTGCCCCTCTGCTCCGCTCTGGGGAGACCCCATCTGCAGCGCTGCCTCCGGCTCGGGGGGTCCCAACATAGGAAAGACACGGACCTGTTGGAGCGGGGCTGGAGGAGGCCGTGAAGATGTTCTGAGGGCTGGAGCCCCTCTGCTGGGAGGACAGGCTGGGAGAGTTGGGGAGGTTCAGCCTGGAGAAGAGAAGGCTCCGGGGAGAGTTTAGAGCCCCTTCCAGTCCTTAAAGGCGGCCTACAAGAAAGCTGGGGAGGGACTTTTTACAAGGGCACGTAATGATAGGACGAGGGGGAACGGCTTCAAACTGGAAGAAGGGAGATTTAGATTAGGTATTAGGAAGAAGTTTTTCACTCTGAGGGCGGTGAGCCCCTGACCCAGGTTGCCCCGAGAAGCTGTGGCTGCCCCATCCCTGGAGGTGTTCAAGGCCGGGTTGGATGAGGCTTGGAGCAACCTGGGCTGGGGGGCGGTGTCCCTGCCCAGGGCAGGGGCTTGGAATGAGATGAGCTTTAAGGCCCCTTCCAACTCCAACCATTCTATGAGATCCAAGTATGGATCTCAAGCTGAGGGGAAATCCCAGATGGAGATGTGGACACAGATGCAGTGGGGAGCACACAGGCAAACACGTGGGACTTGCTGATCTCACGGATTCCAACTGTGCATGTGCTGCTGCCGTTTCTCCACATCTTCCCAGACACCACACATCTGCATCCCAGGGGCAGGTACGGCTCGACAGGTAATCCCAAACGCACCGCGGTTTGTCATGGCATAGGCTGAATCGCCAACAGCTTGCTTTGGTAAACACTCATGTCCAACTAGGATCTCTGCCAAGCCACTGAAAAGATTTGGAGGTGTGAGAACCATAGTTTGAGTCCCTGATGAATGAAACAAAACTAGGACCAATACTCAGTACAAATGTCTTTCTAAAAAGGCCGCATCTTTGGCTTTTTTTATTCCCAAACCCAAACACCACTAATTTTGAATCAGTAGTGCCGCTTTATGCAAATTTCAAGTTAGTTCATGCAAGAATTAGGATTTTAGAACACTGGAAGGAGTAAACCCTGAAGGCACATTGCCACGCTGAACTTTAACAGCAATGACTCTTCCTATATTTTTTCTACATAAGCCATTTCAAAGTAAATAGAACAGAAAATACATGTAAATATCTTTAGCAACTCACTTCTGGACTTTCTGAACTGCTTTGTATACTTACAAAACTTTTTTACTATGGTAGCTCTCAAACGGCTCTTTTTAAACAAGAAATGTCCTTCAAAAGGAGAATATTCTTTAATATACACAGAGCAACTATGTTACCTCATAAATATTAATGAACATTAAATTGCGTGCCATGAAAATAATTTTCATGCAAAAGGTCTTATGCACGTAGGTGCGTTCACTGGCAAAGTTCACACATAATTCTCCCTACTGGTTGCAAGTCCTTGGTGATACAGGGAGGTCTTTCCTTTTAGATAGAACGAAGGATGTTGGGAATGCCTAGCTTTCAAAATGTAACATCATTATAGGAAATTAAATGCAAACAAAAACAACCCAGAAGCAAGCAAGCAAGCAAACAAAGAGAAGGCTATTTGATTTGAACGGGGAGTTTCCTACCTCTTCTAAACTGATTTACCCATCCCTACATTTTGCTCTTTAAATTTTAAAGCATCTGAACATTTGTTCTGTCAGTCGAGAAAAAATGGACTTACTTAAACTCATGTTAGCTCCCCGGGGGATATCACAGGGAAAATAGGACAGCAGTGCTAAGAAGAAAAACTCCATCTACAGCATCTTTTACAATTAAAAACTTGCCAACAGTGAACAACAACAAGAGCAAAAAACAACCCAACAAAACACACTGAAAAGTATTTCATTCCCTTTTTATGCTGTAATTCAAAACTCAGTATTGAATCCAATGACCAGTGTACAAAAAGTGCAAATGAAAATTTCTTATGTCGGTGGCAATAGCTGACAGTTGCTCTGCATGAAATCCATAATTCTGCATCCATATTTTTACTGGCATCTAATTAACAAATGCTATCTTCATCAAATTTCAAATGAAAAGTCTCAAAACACGATCAAATTGAATTGTGTATATTTCTTTGTCAAGCCTAAGATGCAAGAGAAATTTGGCATCCTTCAAAGTATTTTATAAATGCTGATGGAGACAAGAGGAAAGCACAAACAAATTTATATCCGCCAATTTTTTAATTGTGATGTCTAAAACTTTACCTCAATAAGTTAAGTCCTGCCAAAGCTTTATCTATGATTAAATACATTTTCAGTTTCTAGGTCTTTAGGTTTCTTCCTTAAAAAAATATTACGATGATCTTCAGGAGCTTCAGCTGAGTAAGAGCTAAGAAAACAGGGACGAAGAAGCTACTCCCAACTGTAACCAGTTACCTGAAAACCATGGTAAGTTGGGATGTGATACTGGGAAATTTTGGCTGTAACGTTTTATCCTTCCAAAAACATACAAAAGGAAGTACAGTGAGAGCAAATCTCTGTATGAAATTACACAACTTTACAGCTTCAGGGAACTTTCTTTCGTGACTATGTTTGACTATTACTTTCCTAAACCAGTCTATAACCTTTTATGGTTGTCCATAAAACTTCTGGAAGCCCATAAAGCTGCAGCAGCACTTTGGGCTACTGCACTTCTGTTCCTTGAGCCAGCAAAAGGCAACTCCTGACCATTACCGATGGGGTTCATCCGATCCCAGGCATTGTCCAAGACAGGCCACCGGCAGCTGCTCAGCTTCTCCCATTTATTATAGAAGTACAGTGAATTATAACAGACTGGAGAACTAAGACTTTGTAGGCTGAGAGGGTTAGGTGGGATGAAACCCATGTTTCTTATTCACAGCAAAGGAAGCTTCAAAGGCTTTTTAATCTCTCTTTGGTTTAGATTAAGTTTCAGCGCATTCTGATAATTTTGAATGCAAGTTCAGCATTGGACTTATTATTAGACATAGTACAAGAGTTTTAAAACTCCACTCAAACAGAACCCGCATGTGGCTGAATTACAGATATCAAGATTGGACTCAAGCAACGTGGCAGGCTCCAAACTCAGATTTCTTGTACAAGAGGTAAGAAGTGAAATACTTTGTTAAAAAAAACCTAAAAATTCCTTGGCATTTTTATAAGTTTCCAAAAAGATCAAGTTGCATAAATTAGCTAGGAATTTTATTTAGAATTTTTTTGCACATTTACTGAAGTCCATAAAACACACTTTCATGGCGGACTTAAATCTTTTAAATAATTTTGAAGAATGTATTTGCCTACAGAGAAGATCTCAAACTCCTCAGTCTCTTAAATGGTCCTGCCCATAAGATCTTCACCACTGAATTCCCAATCCTTTTCTATGCTCTGTTCAATACTCTCAAGGTCAGACTTCCTAAGCTCTTTTTGGGTGCAATGTTTTGACATCTTTGCTTCCATACTTCTTCAGTAACTACTTCCCCCTTCTATTAAAAAATGGTTTATTAGCTGGCCTTAATAAGACACCTTATTCAGCTTAAACCAATATAAAGTTAAATTAATGCACTTTTTTTTTTTACTGTGACTGTGGACAGATTCCTCCAGCAGTTCTTTACGTTCCTCAAAAATAATGAAAGTCATTAAAAGCACCAGTTAGACACATATCTGGAAGAGGTGTAAAATACACTAATATGTCCTGATGTAAGATTATTGTGCCCTTTAAAATAACAGGTCATTTAAATAGAAATACTTTGTGTCAATTTGTATTAGGTTCCTTGCACTCCAAGATAAAATACATTTTTAAATTAATGACTGATAAGGAAATAAATCTGTTCTCTTTCTCCATCATAGGTAAATTACCATGGAGTCATCTGTTGCAAGTTTCTTGCTATTAAAAAAAAAAGAGAGAAAAAAATTCTTCCCTAACTTCCCCTCCTTACCTTGTTCATGTTGAAGAAAATAATTCTATAACTTAGTATACAAGCAAAAATTATTATTATTCTATAACAAACATTAAACAATGAATTACCTATTTTTTCTGTATTGAAAGTTTGAGTGTCTTTCTTTCTTCTTCTGATAAATTTGTGATTTGTAATATGCGTGTTCTGATTTCAGTGGTTAATTCATTTCCTCCTCAGGTTACATACATAATGACACAGTTACACAATAGTTTATTTTAAGAACTTGGCTGTACTTGGCCTGTCATGAGTATTATACATAACCATGACCTTCCAGATCACATCTTCCATCGGTACCTCCACAGTTATCCCTGTGGTTGGTTACATCGCTCCACTGGCACCCATTTACCAGAGACAACAAGCAACACCAATAGAATTGGTTTCGTGATGCACGTAAACCACCCCAAGATTTTTAAAGATTAGTATCAAGATATCTCATTTAATCTGCTCTGAAGCCCTGAAGGAAGGCTGTGTTTTAGTCCAGAGCTGAGGTACGGGTGGTCGCCCTCCTCCTTCTCCTCCTCCCCGGAGCTGTGCTTGCTCCCGAGCGGGTGTCAGAGTGGCTGCACCACCGCCCAGCCGTCCCTCCACATCACCACAGCTTCTTCCAGCTACAGATGCCATTTTTAAATAAAGAATCTCCTCATTTTTATTGTTGGGTGCGAGCAGACATTGCGCTTGCGCGCCTCTGCTTCACATTGAGCCCTCATTCACTGAAAGCCTTTAATCAATCGGATTTACTGTCTGAACTAATTGAAATAGATGACAATAATAAAATAGAACACAAAATAAAAAAAATGGAATTTAAAGCTAGTACCTCTGGCTTTCACTGAATGTTCCCCAACTCTTGTGACCAACTATGCTGTTTATTTGTATTTTTGTACACACATCTATTTTATAAATTAAGTAATTCCAGTCTCTTAACTTTTTTTCTTGTATGAAGTCTCTCCATGCTTTCTGTAATTGCCATTTATATCTGGATTCTTGCTACTTTTATATTTTTTTAAGTTGGAGCCACTAGTTCTTAGTGTAGAATAAAGAAACGAAGACACACTATTGTGTTCAGTAGATTGTACATTAACAGTCCTTTTCTTACAGCCTGGATGGATCGGTGTCCTGATCTGCATCTGTCCTTCCAGTCCTGTTTGGCTTTTTGGAGAACAGATCCATTATCCGCTGTCAAACGTAGATAAGGTAAGACTTACCATTGTTCTTTACTGTATCTAGGTAGTAATATAACTGAAAATCAGAAGTCATCTATACGCTTTCAGAAATAATCAGAAAAGTAGATAATTTACCACACTTTTTGGTAAGTACAGATGACCTAAGAAGATTCAGAGCTGTGTGTCAGTCACAAATACTGTGGAAACGCAAGTGTTACTTACCTTGTTCAAATGCTGTTTACATGGATTTTCTCGCTACATAAAAATAAGTATAATTTTTAAAAATTAAAGTATTCCTTTCAGGCACATTTAGCATTTAACTCTCTCAAGAACTATGCCAAAATGAAGCGTCTTACACAAAATATAAATTATGCCATGAGAGTAAAAAAAGCCTGCCCTTATTCACCTGCAAAACTGCATAAGGTAGGGATAACAAACTTTCTTCTTACTATCTAGCCAGTATAAAATTACCTTTGAAAGGCTCATTTGTAGAACATCAGGCAATTGAATCTTCATGGCCTGTTAAGGCCAGGATCCTGGAGGCAGAGAGGGAAAGTGGCCTCAGGCTGAGAAAGCTCCTGTCCTCCAGCCAGATAGATCCAGGTAGATCCTCTCCCCGCGCAATTTCAGCAAAGCCAGGAAGGGTCCTCCAGTTGTGGCTTGAGCCGTCATCCCAGCGCGCACGATGTGACGCTCGTCACGTCACCCCCATAGTAACAGAAGGGCCTCTCCTTTCCCCATCCGAGAAATGTTCAGACAGGCAGTATCAGGGGATGTGCCATTTGGGAAGATAACATATGTCACCTTAAAACAACATGCTGCATCAGTGGCCAAATGCTTAAACTGCTGTATAAGTATTTATTAAACATACCTATAGAGAGACATTATGGATTACCCAAATTTGATTTCTTTTCAGAGAAGAGAAAAATCTTCCATAGAGACCTCACAGGAACAACAACTGAAGTCACAGAATCACAGAATAGTTTGGGTTGGAAGGGACCTTTAAAGGCCATCTAGTCCAACCCCCTGCAATAAGCAGGGACATCTTCAACTAGATCAGGTTGCTCAGAGCCCCGTCCAACCTGACCTGGAATGTTCCCAGGGATGGGGGATCCACCACCTCTCTGGGCAACGTGGGCCAGTGTCTCACCACCCTCAGCGTAAAACAATTATTCCTTAAGTCAATGGTCAGTTTATCACAGTAGCTCTCACAGCACACTTCCCCTCCAGATTAGGCTGCAGGGAATTGAGAAAAACAGCAAAACACATAGTGGAAGTTATTCCTATTTCCATACATTAGCAAATCTTTAAGAATTTAAGATATTTGAGATATTTGAGATTTAAATAGGATATTTGAGATGCAAAGGTGTTTGAATTGCCAGATTCGTTTTAAATTGGAGATATCCATGCACAAAGTGAGTTTAGAAAAAAAGCAGGAAAGAACTGTTTGGAGCTTGTGGTCCAAAGTTCAGACTGGTATCATAGCTCTCAGGACCAGACCCACAACATGGATTCAAAAGAATGCAGATTTTATATTCTGGCTAATCTCGGTGTTGCCTCAGCATGTGTGGGAAACCCTAAATTTATGTTTAAACTTCATTTTGGAAGATGTGCTTGGTGTTTTGCATGTGCTTATGTGCCTTTCTGGGAAGGAATGGACAAATGCTTACTTAAATATTTTAGTGAAGACAAGATCAAATCAGGACATTGCATGCTCACGTATTTCAGTTTGAAGATGTACTACTAATAGTTAAGCAGTCATTAAGCGGTTTCTGAAGATACCAAGGAAAAAATTAAAAAGAAAAGGGAAGTATTGTGTTTTTAATGCTTTTAGAGTGATTTCAGGCAACTTCAAATGACAAACATTTCTATCCACTGCACTCCTGTTCTCTTATCAAGCCATAGCTAATCAGCTGTAGGCTGTCCTGCTGCTAAGTCAGGCAACAAACCACTCGTGACTTTAGCAGATGTTCTCCTTTTCATGCCAATAGGAATATTTACTAACATTTTCTTCACGTTAGGGTTTTCTCCCTCAAAACTTATTCCTCGGGATGAGGAATATGCCACATTTAACCACTTAGAGCCATAAATATCCATTTACTAAGGTCGGTGTCTGCTTGAAGGTTACACAACCAGATTTTTACAGAGTTTTATCATTTAACCTAGGGGCTACCTAGACCCCATGTCTTTAAAAACAGGAGTGTATTGAAGTTTGTTGTTAAAAGAGAGAGTTCATCAGAGACCAGGAAGGCTTTCTGCTAGCAAGCTAAATGTACACTCTATCCAGATTGCCTCAGCCAAATGAGGTGGTTGCTCAGGACAGGGAAGAGATGCTCGCTGGTAAAGCGCTCTTTTATTACACAGGTATATAATCTCCCATTTGTAAACAAGGGAGCGCTACTTTGTTCTATTCAGCATCCCCTAACCAGCATCTCAAGGAGAACTAAGCAAGCCTTTATAAAGAAAAGCAGATAAATTATTTTCTTTAGAGTTAACACTTAAATGTCTTTACCAACCATTGACTACTTGTTTTTATTTACATAGAATTTTCAAAGTTCATAAATACCTTCAGTGCATTCCCATAAAAGTTCATTTTCCCTGTGGATCTGTCAAGGTAAAAATAGAGATGAAGAAACTTTCTCAAAGGCATGAGTTAGTCAGAGTGGATGGAGAATTTATGAATCCTGCTTCTTGCTAAATCCAAATTATGTTCCCTCTTATATTAGTCCGAAGTTTCTGATCTGTAGTTAATGCTACCAGGTGTTAGGTAAGCTTAGATTTTATTGCTTCTCAGTCTCTTGCAAACTGTAAATCAATTTTAAACACTGAAATATATGTGAATACTGTCTGATGGTGGCCACATTACAGAGACCCAGGGCAAACAGAAAAGAAAGAAAACGTAAAAACATACTTCCCCCTCCCCCTTTTTTTTGTTTGTTTGTTGTTGCTTTGCTGGCTTGGCACAATCACTCCTTCCTTTGAATCGACAACACAGACCACAGTAGATGGTAGCAAGTCAGTGAGCAAGAGTGCTGTCTGCTGAGTACAAGAGTTTGTAGTTCAAATGAACTGGTTTACTTGTCATTGCAATGGTGGAGGAATTCACACGTGGCTGCACTTCTCAGCTGAGGGGGCAGGTAAACTCAAATGTAAATAGCCATGTATTAAAGTAAGCTAATTGGATCTTTATGGCTAATCTATTTTATTCGTTGGTAGGAAAGACTGGGTGTACGTACATAATCATTACTGGGCAGCAGTTTCCAAAATTTGCTAACTTGGTCACTTTGATTATCCAACTGTATCTTGAGTGAATTATCGGTACAGTTAACCTACGAGAAGCTGAGAAAATACACAAAAGCTGTATTTTGAGTCAGTTCTGGACCATTACAACACACAAGCACAGAGTCCTAATGGATGAATACAGTGTAGGCAAATCTTGAAGTCTTTAAAAAAAATTATTTCCCTTAAATGCATATTCTGGTGAGACTACCAATAACATGACAATATTGACAAGAAATCATTTTCCTTACAGACAAAAAACCCCAATGAACACAAAATAAAAACGTGGCCATCCTGTGTAACAGACTTACAAATACCTTGTGACACAAAAATTATAATCACTTTGACATGAACATTTTAGTTTGTTTTATCACTGAGCGATAATTCTAGCAAGGGGAGTTCATACATGGGAATTGCAAGTTCATTTCCTACAATTTACTCTTCAGGTCTACATGCTGTTTCACTCTTCAGAATAAATGCAAAACACTGATGCCTTCAACAGCTGGGTATAGAAACACTCCACCCATAGTCGAACATCTCTTGGAAGGCAAACAAGGCAAGCACTTCCAAGCCTCATAATTTTTAGAAACTCGGGTATCGTATTGGTCCATCAGGCTGTTATCCTGCCGCAAGTTTATGTAAATTTTACTGAAATCAAGGAGTTCTCTGTATAAAGACATCGCTGGTGTTGTGACCTGATTTTCAAAGACAGGGAGCACCCAGACCTCCCTTTGGCTTCACAAACAGCTGTAGATGTTCATCATGTCAGATATTCAAGCCATTAGCCTTTCAGCACTCTAATATTTAAGATCGTTTAGATAGATTTACCCAGAGGAAATTACTGTAGCTATTAATTTATGTTCATTTCCTCACACGTAGAGGGAACATATGAAAGTCAAGTCATCTTTGCTGCTGACAATAAAAGGGATACATTCAAAGATCAAGTACTTTGTGGTTTTGCCGGCCTGAGCCCTTCATGCCTTGTCAGCTCTCTGTCCTCACTGGAAGACCACCAGTTAATGGATTTCACCTTTACCTCAGTGAAAAATAACAGATCAGCACGTCAAAGATAAGTTACACTAGAGTCATGTATGTCCTCTTTCTCCTTCACTTATTTTTATCGTCATTACATCTAATTTCCTTCACCACTGCTTTACTTCGTTTCATAGAAAGTGCAGTTATTCAAGCCCGCAAAAGGCAGTTAAAAAGAGCAAAGTTGCAGCTGTTCAGAAAGCTCACTGCTCTCTGAAATTCAGCTCCCACACGTGCCAGCTTCAAAATGTCACTAACCATCTCCTGGAGACACCCTGACAACCTCTTCCAGCTCTTGGGTCAAGCAACAGTTTAAGACAACTGAATGTGTAATAAATTTTTTGCCAAGGTAATGTAAAGAAAGAGAAAAATCACTTGGTGTTGAAATAAATATCCGGGTATGAAACAACTGAAAACAAAAAGATTACTATTTCACTGGCTTTTTATGCATTTCCTGCAGATACAGTTACTTGTACATAACGCAGTCGTATAAATACTGGCAGATAATAGGGAGGGCTTAGAACAGAACCAGAGGTCTCTATTGCAAAACTCCGGGAATGGGTGCAATGGCTACACAATTTCAGCTTGATTCATGTTTCCAGGAAAACACCTGAGACAATGCAGTAGAAAAACAAAACCTGAACTGCAGACAGTGAGAAGCTGAAAGACTTAGGAATTCAAGAAGTCAAACCAAGAAACTGCTAATAACTTTCTTTTCCGTGACCCTGAGGCTCATAGGACCATCCCAAATAGTTTAAAATGAGAAATTTTCTGAAATACATGCAAGACCAACTTTGTCAATGGTTTCTACAGATTCGACAGGAGAAATACTGAAGTGGAACGAATTATTTTATTTATTATTTACAAGCGAGTTTCGCCTGGAACAAGCAAAGTTCAAGTTCAGATTTGCAGGCCCCATACGGTGTGCTGCTTCTGCTGCTTCTGGTAACACCAGCTGGGTGTCTGAGCCATGCGATGGAAACCCAGACATCACCGGCTCCGGCATCTGTCTGTGAACATGACGCGTTTAACAGGAGTTGAAGGCATTGGTCATAGCGAGGAAGAGTTTGATGCCGCGACCAGCAGTAGCGTGGATTTGTATCAAGTTCAGTGACTCTTCTGTGGACCCAATGGTTTTGTTTAGGTCTTTGTATAGAATATTTCTCTTTTTCACTTCAAGGTAAAAGCCAGCGTACTGTAAAGCAATAGCAAGGATGCTAACCAAATACATTTTAAAAACTTATTACAATATTTACTGAGGCACCCTCCCAAGGCTCTTTCTAGGATTCCTTTGGCTGCAGTTTATTCTGCAGTGCGTTATATGTGAATGAATCCTTGGAGCCAGCACAAAGTTCTAGTGTTTTTTGAGTATAATGATTCACAGCAAGAGTTTTGAATGCAACACTAGGTCCTAAATTAATTCACTGTGTAGAGAAAGAGCTAGATTTTGGTAAAGAGAAGGCAGAAGCCTGAAAGAAGTCATAGTTTCCGTAGGACTTGTTAAAAACAGGGAATGGGTTATTTTCTGCTAGATTTCTCAGCTCTTACAGCTCTTTTCTCTTCCCCTATCCATATTTCCAAGTCAGAGGTCTTCTCTGAAACACAGCCCAGCAGGAGATCAATTCAGGCAGTCTTATATTTCCATACGCACCCACATTGGATAGTATATTGGTTCCTGTGAAGTCCATGAAAGCTTTGCCAGATTTCAGTAAAATGCTATTGTTGTTCATCTCTTCAAAAATTAAAACCAAACTCATGAAGTTATAAACTCATAGAGTTATAAACAAAAATGAAATTTTGCTAAGATAAATTATGGTATGCAAAATGCTGACTCTAGGTACTTGTTTTCAGGAGAAAAAAAGTCTTAGAGGAGGTTGGAAGGACAGATGATGCTAAAAGTAAGGTTATGAGGGGGACTGCTATAGCTCTTATTCCTTAATGTCATGAATTAATGGAGCTGTTTAAGAATATTTACAGAAGGGTAAAATATAAATCAATTGACCTCTTAATGTTTATTTCACATTCCAAAGAGGGATTTACTACTGTCCTAACTTTAGTAAAAAAAAACAATAAACAGCTGTTTGCTCCCAGCTTGCTCAAAACCTTTTCAGCGATGACAGACATTTGGATATATTTCGATATTTTTTAGGTATGTACTCTTCCAGCATAATCCAGGATGTTTTAACTATCTTGCTGATGGTCCTAAAGCTTATAAAAATAAATAACAAAGAAATGCAAAAAACTTCAAAATCATGGCTCACAACCCATTTTAGTAGTCGACATGCCTCGAAGAGGGTCTGTTCCTTGGATCCTGTCTGATAGAAGATAAGAAGGCAGGCTGTCAGCGACTGCATTTGCTGTACCCACTTCGTTATTGCTTGATAAGAACGACTTAGGGGCAGTTCCTGGAGCCCTGGACTCCATTAGAGCTACCAGAAAGCACCCATAAAAGGAGAGAATGTTTTGAAGAGTGAGAAGTTACTGAGGGGAAAAAAAAGAAAAAGATAAAGAAAAAAGAGTATTTTCCACCCATGAATTAGCCATGGTAAGGTGAACCTGAAATTACCAAAACCTCAGAACACAAATTCAGTATTACACATATTCAAAGTATCATCCAACTCCTTGAATTAGTCTAAGAAAAACAGGCGTGCTATTATTTTATGGATTTCTTTTTTTCCTCAGTTTTGTCACAGAACATGATGATCATGATCAACCACTTCAAATTGCAAAGTCTGAGTTTTTCATAGAATTCAGCACTGACTTGCAGGAAAACATTATGTTTTAGCAGTTTCCCTTTGCAACTCTTCAGTTTCATATTATGGAAATGTGACAGCTATAAATGTTTTTGGAACACATTAGTGAAGTATTTTCCTGCCTTCTCAGGATTACTCGTTGATTATAGAAAATGATTCATTGTACATCTCAGCTGAAGTTAAATAAAAAAAAAAAATCAAAACAAAACATGGCTTTGGAAAGCTAATTTGAAGGATTTGTCCTTGTTGATAAGTATTTTGGAGAAGGTCTCAATTAAAACAGCCCACTACACAGCCAGACTTTTTCACCCTCAGTCGGTCATAATGAGCCACACTGGTCTCTGTCATGGTCCTCTGCACACACGCTCCATATACTGGTGCTCGCCAGTCTATTTCGGCCATATGACAGTCAAGTAAGAACACGTCCGGTCAGTAACACCGGAATAACGGGACAGGTTCATCAATGAAGTCAGTGGGAGGGCTGACTAGTGGTTTGGCCCATTAACTCAAAAATATAGGAAGTTTGGAGAACCAGACTATCTTGGCTCCTGCTCTTTCCTCAATGCCCATACGTAGCGTTCATTAATATCAGATGGAAATCTCAGATCAAAGAGAAAATATTCCCCTTATGAGAATGGAATAGACATTGTTCCTGAAAAGCCCCACTTCTCCGCCTTTGGCTGTGGCCTGAAAATCACATCCCACTTACCATATAAGCCACCAGCAAATTGCTGCCTCCACCTGCACTATAATTTCCAGATAAGAAAAATGGAGATTATAACTTTAGCTCCCGTGATTAAGATGGATGCATGGTGCTCGCTGGAGCGGCGACCTCAACTTCTCTAAAATTTAGCACAGTTTACCCAAAGCGTCCCTTTAGCCGCTTGATTCTTAGTTCATTTAGAGCCTGCTGCAGCAATCTATCCCTATTCAGCAAAGCGTTTATGCGTATACCTAGTAACAACTGCATTTAAGCAAATTCTTGAAGATAAACAGGTCTTTGTGTGCTTTACTCAACAGAGAAGAAATCTAAGCTGTGTCTAAAATAACCAACCAGACTGGGATCTTGCTTTTAAAGTATTTTCAGATGTTGAAAGTAAAATTATAGCAAGCACATTAGGAATTTTTTCAGTGTGCATTTTTCTAGCTAAACTCTGGTGAAAACAGTATTTCCGAGTGGAAAAAGATGGCTTTTCCTTAGTTAAAAGTGGTGGAGGTCGTATTCTTCATTTGATGCAAAATACCCTTCCTTCATCAAAACATTTTTCCATTATGGTATTTTTAGATTTTTCATTTTAAGTCTTTGATGGAAAATGCTAATATTAATTAGTACTTAAAAGCTAATTAGTATTTAAACCGAATTGTAACTACTAGAATGTCAGAGAGAAGGTAAATGATTACAGTGTTTGTTTCAGGGATGGGAAAGGCCTCAAGTTTAGTTTAGTTTTTAATTTTCTGTAGCAGATTACTGTAACGATAGGAAATACATTCCTTCAGTTAGAAGGCTGTCTGAGGACAACCTGATCCTCACCTAATTTAGAGGACGTCACCATCCTCGGCTAATTTAGAGCACCGTAACATTTATAGCCTCCCACGGGAATTGATTTACATAACATAAATCCTTTGAGTCAATGGTGCAGCCAATTCTTCGCCGTTTTTTGTTTGTCTGTTTTACCAAAAATCCCATCTTTTTTATTTTTCTTTTTTCAGAGTCAGAAGGCAGCTTGCTCTTAACTAGTACTTGTTTTACACGATTGCACGTTCCTCCACTTCTGACTCTTCCCTAATTCAAAATGGTTATCTTTTCCTATTACTTTCAAAGGCAATAAACTTTTCAATGGTTCCCAGTGACAGGACGAGGGGCAATGGGCACAAGTTAGAACACAGGAAGTTCCGTTCAAATACACGGAAACACTTCTTTACGGCGAGGGTGACAGAGCACTGGCACAGGCTGCCCAGGGAGGTGGTGGAGTCCCCTTCCCTGGAGATTTTCAAGACCCGCCTGGATGCAGTCCTGAGTAATGTGCTCTGGGCAATCCTGCTTTAGCAGGGGAGTTGGGCTAGATGATCTCTAGAGGTCCCTTCCAACTCTGAAACTCCGTGATTCCGTGAAACTTCGGGGAGAACAGGAGTCAATCTGTGCTCCGGGAACCAGAACAATCTCAGTTGGAAGAAGATTTCTAGGCACCAGAAGCCTACCAGCCTTCCAGAAGTATTGGGAACTGGAAAATTACCTGCTCTCAAAATGTGTCTACACTTAGTAGCAACATACTGAATTTTCTAATCTGACCTATCCGTTTCAGTCTGACATCTCCTTACAACAAAAACACGCACAAAGGGCAGTCAGGCCCCAACATCTGGCAAATTGTTTTACTATTCCTTTAAAAAAAAAAAAGTCCGTTCTCCCTAGCGATATTTCTAATAAAAACCCAAACCAAACACACAACCAACACGTTCATAGGGATTAAACTTTTTGCTTTTCTACCACTCAGACAATGGCAGTGACATGTAACCAGCATAACTTCATTTAAATCATTTTATAGCATCTACGGGCTTGCCACTGAGCATTTTCAGAACTTAATTTTACATTGCTGAAAAAACCATTCTCCGGGAAATAAGATGGAATGAATCATTGGTGGGACTCAGCCAGTGGAGTCAGACCTGGGAAACTCCCACCTTTGACTTCAGTGAATTACATCAAAAATATTGTACCCTGACTTTCCTGCTTGATTAGGGGATATGAATGGGAAACGTACTGCATTAACATACATAACCTCCTGTTTGGCAACATCGTTTGCTTTACAACATTTGGGATCTGCTTAATGCCCCTGCATAAATACATAATTGTACTGCTAACTTTTTTCACTGAGACATTTGCCGAAACTAAAAAACCTCCTGCTTGACTTCACAGGGAATGCGGTCTGAAAGCAGAAAGGGAGCATGAAAGAGGAAAACAGTGTAGTTTTTCTCTAATGGTTGCTCCTGCTATAAAACATACATAAAGTCCTTGCAATCTCATACAGTTTTTATCGCTCTCCAAAAAAAAAAAAAAAAAAATCATTCGTTATACATATTTGCTATACTAGAACTGACAACGACCGGAGCAGACTGCTCTCTTTCCCTTTAGGGATGCACTTGGTCACCTAAGAAACCCCAGCTATGGAAGAAAACGGTCCTGACTTGGGCATGGGATCATATTTAAAAGACATGTAGACACAACACTTAGGGACATGGTTTAGTGGGGGACTCGGCAGTGTTAGGTTTACAGTTGCAATTGATGATCTTAAGGGTCGTTTCCAACCTAAATGATTCTATGAATTATCAGCTTAAAAGGCAAACGAGACACTGTAAACTTATCAACTGTATTTGTGTGATTTACAAACCTGCTCTGTAAGTTCAAGACTCAATAATCCTTCAAGGGAATATTATTTCTAACTGGGTATCGAACTATGCCATGAAAAGAGCTGAAAAGCGGGGTTTCAATAAGAATTTCCTGAATATTTAATAATAAGAGTCATGCCATTACCAGTAAGCGCTGTAACGAGCTGCCTTGAGAAGCAATAGGACCGAGACACCAGCACAACCATTGTGCTGAGCAGCTTTTACTGTCGAATGGTTCACAGCCGTGTGTGCATAAAACAGTACATTTCATAAAAGTTACGCATAAAGTACAGAACAATCTATCATGAATATTCTTACTTATTTCAAAATTAAGACAGGCACACCACAGTCACATCATTATTGAGTGTGTTTTGCGGAAAGATCTGAGCAATCAACTTTTCATAACCCAATGTTCTTAAAAAAAAATCATTTAAAAGCCAAATGTATGAATATTGTTTAGAAACAAAAGGAAAATGTGTCGATGCAAATATTTGAACAATGAATTCCTCTGTTTTTCTCCCATAAAGAAGCAGGAATTACATACAATGTATCTGGCCAAATGCATTCAAATAATAGCTTAAATTTTGAATATTCATGGCTATTCATAACATGAATAAACCTCATGGTGAAAAAAGAGAGTGTACTTCAGAGCAGTTCTGTAAATTAAAAGAGCAAGAAAATTCACCAGGGAGAAATTATATTCTTTGAAAGTACGCAATTTGCTCAATCACTTAACTAACCTAAAAAATAAGTATCTACTTTAATTTTCTGAGTTTCAGACTAGAAACGTTCTTTTTGTTTGCTTGTGTTTTTTCCACTCTTTTCTTAATCATTTTTTGTGTTGTTACCTATTGCAGATAGTTGTGAACAGCCTGAAAATGTGCTTCAACTTATTCCAGGGATATAGAAGATAAAACTAATTTACCCATTAAAAAAGAATTCACTGTTGCTTTTGAGATTGAGCCTACAGATTTTAACTGATTGACTTACTCTTGAAATCTCCTGTTGAAATCTGTAAAGGAGGTAGTGAAGAAAGGAAATCCGAACCCAACTTTACTCACAAGTCTCAGCCAAGAAGAGGCACCAAATTCACCCGGATGGCACACGGCATTCACCGCTGCGGGCCCATAAATTTCCAAGGAGCACAAGAACAGAGAGGAGTTCCTTCTCACCGCTTGCATCTTTGCTTTTCTGTGCTATTTTAAGATTGTTGTCTTCTTGAATTTTCTGCAAAGTGTGATGCACGCCTGCAGAGTAGAGAACAAGGTAACGCACGCGCATACTGTCAGAGAGTCTGTCTTGATTTGCAAAATCCAAGACTTTCATGTACTAGGAAGAAACTCTGCTGAGCCCACTGTGACACGCTCAGGGTATTTAATGTCACGCTGAACTCATTGGCTTCTCACTATTCAGCTTCCATACCATCTCCCTGCTTGAATTTGCATCTGAGTAAATCTCTGCATCAGTAGGGAGCTAAAGGAACCATATATTGCTCCGGTAAAGCCAGTGAAGTTTCTTGTTTGCACTCTTTTAAGGGTCTGTCTAAAATCAGATTTTAAAGACGACTCACAGTTGACATTAAAAATCATGCTATAGATAAACTTCTGACGAGATACAGAAATGCTCGCTGTTGGATTTTCAGAATAATTTTCCGTTTATTATCTGCCGTACTTGCTCAAATGAAATATGACAACGTTCAGACAATTAAAAATATTCAATGGCTCATTTTAGCCAATTTAATCTTGCTTTCTTGAAAATTTTCCTTAGTTATACATATTCCTTTATAAATTATATTGGCAACATCTTGAAAACCTATTTTATCCCAAGTGGAGGATAGAGCTAGTAGCAGAGAATTTATGGGGATGGTCAATGCTGGGTCTCAATAAGGCAGCAGTAAAGTCGGTTATTGTTACCTTAACCTCACAGTGAAAGGCAGATGAGTTGAGTTTTTCTGTGGAGGTCTTTCCACAAAATCCCAGGGAAAAAAGGGTTCAATTGTGCATGGTAAGAAAGGTAAATGCAGTATAGTCGAATTTTTATTTCCTATGGCATGCATTTTGTACGGGTGACGGGTCCTTTAAGGGTCTAGAAGAGTCTAGCTCACACCAGTTGTGGTTTTTAGAGTCAGTGTTACTAGCCTGATAAGAACAGGACACATGTCTATCCTCCATCATCACTGAGGTTACTTAACATTCAGTTATAATAAAGCCTCATCTTAGTTATAATCTCCGTCTCAGCATTTTCCTTCATCATCAACACAGAATACTCCACGTTTCACAGTAGGCAGCATACATTTACTGAGGGTTTACATAATAAATTGACCACCAAACTCATACTACAGTCTAGGAAAAAACAAAGGAGGTTTTGGCTTTCCGTGTGGAACTTGTCCTCATCAACCAGACAGCATGAAACAATCATATGTCAACAAGGTAAAAACCATGTGAACTTACACCCCAGTGTCAGCCTGAATTTAGGGATGCTGTTCCTTGAACTTCCCCTGGCAGGGGATGCTCGATCCATTCCTCTGAATTACAGTACAATTATTGTCTTCACATTTTTTCAATTCTTTGAATCCAGTTTCCTGGATATTTTTAAGCAATGGTTTATTTTTAAATGGTATTTTAAAGACAACTTCGGTCTGCGTCAAATATTTTGTTTGCATGCTGCTTATAAAGTTTTACATTCGGTGAAAGTTAATAACAGAGAAGTGGATTAAATCCAAAAGCAGCGGAATAAAAATAATTATTCCCAAAGAGTATTGTTTGTTTCTGTAATTCAAAATTTGACGCACAGGACATCAGGCCACTTATCAAGTCAAGATGAATTGTATTTGTTCATAAACTTTTACAAGTGTGTTAAATACAGCAACAGTGATTTCGAGTTCTATAGTTAAATTTGTGTTAGAAAGCTGGGATATGCATTACCATTAAAACAGAGGCTAAATTCCTGTTATCTCTGTATACAATTTAAAATCTTATTTAAATTTCATCGACATTGTCTTGGCAGTAAATTATACAGATGAGGGAAATGCAATCATGTGGCTTTATTGCTAGAAGGTTCAGAATACCTTGTTTCAATTTATTTTTTAAATAGCTGCATTTACTGTACAAAGTTTTGATAAAGTGCCTTTTTCCTTTAAAAAAAGATTGCAGTTTAAAAGGTTAGGAATTTTTCCCTACTGTAAAATTTTTACTTGCTGTCACAAAGAAAATTTTTAAGGCAGCCAACAAGAATGTTCTAATTCTTTTGTCCCCGTTTCTCAAAATATCAAAATGATGTTATGTGCCTTGTTGTCCCAGATTGTCTGTCGGTAGATTGCAGGGCATAATAGATCGTTTTATGGTAACCCAGAAATAAGGAGCTACGCGCTATCCTTGATTGCAATACCCATCCTGCTGGGTCGTAGTACTGTGGCAGAACTCAGAGGTTGGGTTGGATTAGCTCTATAAGAAAATATGTAAAATATTTGCTGCACCTTTGATATTGGTAGTGCCCCGAGAGGGCTAAATATCAATCATCAGCACTAAAGATAAAGTGAATTTATGTGCACTGGCACAGAAGTCTCTAGGACGGCTGTAACAGATTGGATTTCCTCAGGGTCTGACAACAGCCAAAGCCCACGTATGAGTGCATCATTATATATTAGCTGTGTTCATGACAGTGTTCATAATATAATTGTAAATTAGGCTATAGCCTTTTCGCTATTTCAAGTGTCTATGTTCTGTACATGACAGCAGTTTCCAACCACCTGCAGTTAACTTAAATGCCATATATATTATATATATTTATATATATATATATATATATATATCTCGTATCGTATACATACAACCTTTTTTAAAGCCTATCCTCCACCATGACTAAAATCCCTTCCTTCCCAGGCTGCCACGAGCCAAGCAGGCAGCTGTGGGAGCCTTCCCTTCAGAAAGCTGCTTGGGCATTAATATGAAACGTAAGGTGCCACATTTCATGTCCAGAACGATTACCAGACAGAGAATAACAAACCCTCTGTGCTTCTTAGAAAACAAATTTGCTGCCCGTCCAACGCGTGACAGCTAATACAGCTACTGTATTTAGATTAGATATTAGGAAAACAATTTTCACTGAAAGGGTTATTAAACATTGGAATAGGCTGCCCAGGGAGGGGGTGGATTCGCCATCCCTGGAGGTGTTTAAAAAAAAAGGGTAGATGCGGTGCTTGGGGACGTGGTTTAGAAGTGGTTTTACCAGGGCAGGTTAACGGTTGGACTTGATGATCTTAAAGGTCCCTTCCAACCTCAGCGATTCTATGATTCTACTGGAGTCTACACATGACAGTTGCTAAACAGAAATAAGCCACTCTTTGCCTGTGTCTCCTGGTCGGGTCGGTACGGAAGCAGACATCCTATTCGTAACGACATCGCCATTGATATCGGGTGCCTGGGCAGCGTATGGAAATGGTATATTTGCCCATGAATAGAATTATCCGGAGGTGTCAATAATTAGGAGAGCCCTTACGCTCACCTGTATACTCTGTCCCTCTGAAAACAAACAAGAAAAGGCTTTGTACTGCCAGGTTAGATCCCTGGAACACTTTACAACGTTAAATAATTAAGGTTCTCCACTTTCACACACTCAGCGACAGCTGTTGTATATGGGTATCGGTTGCTTCATTGCACTATGAAACTTGAACGGTGGAAACGGCGTCGCTCTGAGGCAGGGTCGAGACGGCCACCCGTCGCTGGGCAAGACCGGAGCAAAGTCAGGCAATCTGACCCAAAGGCAGCGCCGGCTCAGCTGGGCGCAGCTCCCTTGTACGAATCACGACTTTGGAACTACGGGAAGCCCGGTGAGCCGGCATTTTGATAGCCAGAGATGACTGAGACTCAGGGGGGAGGTTTTCCCCAGGTGGAAGAGCAACAGCAGCAGGAGAAAGTCACGGGGTTTCTGCGGTTATTTCCCACAGCGCCTCAAGTCAACCCGCTGCAAACCCCTCCCTCTGCGAAGTTTGTGACATCTGCAGAGCACCACCACAAGTTCCGGGCTTTAAGGCTTCTAAAGGGAACAAAAAGTAAAAAAGTGTCTTATGCATCTTAAAAGTGCACAAAAAGGTCCCTACACTACCCTCCCTTCCCAAAACCAAACACATAAACACGGATCAACAAACGGTCTCTTTTTGAGAGCAGATTAAGTCATTCCAAAGTATTTTCCAGCTAAATTACTAACTGTGTTTTTACAGATTTCAAAGGGGCCAGTGAATTATCCCCCAGCCGTGGCTGTATCTCCTCTTGTCCCTCCTCCCTTTAAGTACTATTTTAAGTGAGATACTCTTCCATTCGGCTACAGAGCTTTATAAGTGCTGGCACGCGGCTCCGGAGAGCCCTTTCCCATCTGTTCCAAGCATTGTTATGCTCCTGGGTCGAAAGAGCAGTAGTTCTACTCTGATTTCTTCAAATAAATACTCGTCTGAATGTTTAACTTGACCCCCGTGAGGAGGCTTGCTGATTTTGATGTTACTTATCAGGCGGAGGTGGAAGTGTTTGCGTATCTGTATGCTTCTATTCCCTCTGCATGTAAAGGCGATATCACTTTTCTCACCGCCACAGTATTGGAAAACAAATTCACACCTGACAGCGAGTTGCTCAAGTACCACGGTGGTGGTACAAGTGCTGTAGCTCGTTTGATTCTCCGTTATTATTAATGTGCCAAACGAACAGTTTATCAGAGATGATCTTATACAGCCAAAAGAGTGGAAATTAGCTACCGCCGGGGGCTTTAAACTGGAACGTGAACATAATGCACGGGAACGCATCATTCCTAAAAGCGCCTCTCTACGGCTGTGACAGACACCAGGGAAGAGGATGCAAACGGGTTGAAATGACTGCATCGAAAGCCATTGTTGCTTCGATCTGGTGGAAACAAGCCGGTATTTTAAAGATCATTCACATATTAAGTGGCAGGTGTGCGTTTCTGCTTCTTATTAGAAGAACCCCCAGCTGCTTTCTGTGAATTTAGCTTTGGGAGCCGGAGCGTTCCAGTTTCAGTCTGCATTCTGGGACAGGTAGCACAGACCAATTAATCACGAAAGCTCCCTCAGATGGTCTCACCTTCTTTTGTCTTTGAATAGCACGATACAAACCAAAAATGGGTCATCAATGCATTAGCAAGAAGCTATGATATCCTATCCTTGAAGAGATGTTATACTTGTGGCACAGACACGAGGTACAGAGAAAAGCAATCATCTACTTGTTCCAAAAGTGAATCAGCTGTGGGTGGGTACTGTTTGCTTGTTTGTTTTTTTACAAGCAGCACTGAAATACCTTTTTTCTAGCAAGGACATCGATAGCTTTCAACTCTGTAAATCCTGGGTGAAACAAAAGAGTTGGAACACGTAACGCTGAGGAACAGATTAACTCACTGCTCACCGAAGATGCCCATTGTCAGCAGGAGGCGGGAGAAATCGGGGGATTTTGGTAATGAATGTGCTGACCAAATGCCTGCGACATGGGATGTGCTTACAGGCTAGGAGCAACAGGCAGACGAGAGAAGCATATTTATGAAAAAAAACCCAAACAAACAAACAAAAAAACCCCAAACTGGAAAAATGGGTGATAAAATAGAGGTAGAAATGGAAGAAAGTTGTCGTAAGAGGTATAAAGCCTCATTATCCTTCACTGGGTTTTCATGAAAAGAGCGAGGAGGGGCTGTACGCAAAACAAAGGGGGAAGAGCGGCAAACAAATGACAATTCAAATCTCTGACTAGGCAGAAATCAGCCAAACACTACTGTACAGCTTTAACAGCAGTAACAGATTCCTTGGGATTGCCAGAACAGGCAGAAGTAGCAGGATAAAGTCCACGTTACACACAGGTATCGAGTAAAAAGAGGAAAAACCCCAGAACTAGAAGGCTCTACAAGCATGATCTGAATAATAAGAATAGCAGAAAACAGTTGGCACGGAACATTTAGCAAATTATACCTAAACTGCAGACAGTCAGCATGCATTTACCCACAGCGAGCTTGCCCGACAGATCTCGTACTGCCTCATTGAAGAAGCGGCAATAACGGGAAAGATTTTAGAGGGAGAGAATCTGTGGGTATAATTACGCGGCCTGCAGGACACCCTGCTGACAGAACAACCAGCTGGAAGGCAAACAGGAATCGGGGAGCAACAACAACAATCCCACTTCACTCAACGCAATGTTACGGTGGCAGAGAAATCGTAAAGAACAGGAATAAATTAAAAGAGATCTTACGTTACAGGACACCGAGGGAGCAATGGGTCTTGAATGACATGGCCTATTCTGCACCGTTCCCTGGAAAACACTGGGGAATGTGTGTGGGCAAGAATCCCAAGAGAGATGATGCTTTGTATTTAATCAGGAATAAGCCATACCTCTTCCCCAAGCACCTAGAAAAGGGAAAAAAACCATAAAATTGAAGTTTTGAGCATAGGAGACTTAGAGGGTTACATTTAAGGCCGAAAGAGACTGTAATGAATTATTCTGACTTCACATAGAACGCATGACCAAAGAATCTCACCCGGTGATTTCTGGCTGGACAACCATGTATCTAGGAAAAATGCTTAGTCTCAATTTAAATACTTCAACAAATTCACTATATCCATAGGTTAACTGTTCTGATGGTTAATTACTCTCAGTGAATCTTAAACGCGCTCTGAATTAGTCTGTCTCCGGTTTTCAATCTCCGGTTTTTGTTGCGCTTTGGTTCGATTTCAGCTCTCCCTGGAGGTCCTACAGGCTTACTCTAAGCTACCTTGCCTTGGAATAGGTTGAACTACTTTAGTTTCTCATATTCAATCACCATTTTGAGATTCCAAATCATTCCTGGAACCTTTTTTACATTCTTTCCAAACTCCTAATTTTCTCTCTGAAGCGTGTCTGCCATGTGTCCACAGAAATGGGACACAACTTACTAGTAAATGCCTAATCAGCAAACAGCGATGACTCTTATTTAATTAAAAAAAAAAAAAAAAAAATCAAAGCAATTGCAGGCAGCACCGCATCTGGGTATGGACCAGAAAGTCAGGTTGGAATTCCTGAGAATGACTCGACATTCTGGTTTCTGGGAGAGTTAACCCTGATTCAGTTTTTCCTGATTTTTTTTTTTTTTTTTTTTTTTTAACACTTAATCAGAAGAGAATCTGGGGCAACTATACAGTTCTGGTTAGAGGGAAAAAAAAAAAATGGACAACACAGAAGGTTCAAGAGAGGATAACTGCGATAATAAGCCTTAACGACCCTAAATGACAAGCGAAAGAAGGTTAAACGTGCTGTGGAAAAGAGAAGATTAACAGAAGGCCTCACCGATATATAAAATACCTTTAGGGAATAGAAAGGATAAACTTTAGTAGACAAGCAATTTAGTAGAGGGATATGCAAGCATGATTAATTAATTAACATCTGTATTAGTTAATGACCATGAAAAGCTCTATATTATTGCTGAGCTGTATTACGAGGAAGAATAAAAGCAGCAGACAACTTTATACTTCTTAATGCGGTACTTTAACGGAATGACTGGGGAGGCACCGCCAGGCTCTGCCAGCAGCAGAGGGGCTGCCACCACCCAGGCAGGCGGCGGCGGAAGGACAGGGGACAGAGCTCCTCTGGCCAGGGAAGATTTTTGATATAACCCAAGAGCTCTTCGTTTGCAGAGTTCCTTTTTGCCATCTCCGCCTTCAAAATAAGTCCAACTATCATCCAGCTAACTCAGTTCCGAGACTCGCGGCACAGAAGGGAGTTACTTCTCACCGGTCCTCAGGAAGTATTCAATATTCCAACGCTATAGCAGAAAAAACCAACTTCTGAGGATAATTATGTATCGGAGCAGATTGCCCGCAGAGGTTGTGCAATCTCTGTCCTTGGAGGTTTTTAAGACCCGGTTAGACAAAACCCTGAATCGGCCTCGTGTGAATTCAGGCTCGACCCTGCTCTGAGCAGCAGGTTGGGCCGGAGACCTCCCAAAGCCCCCCCCAACGTGAACAAATCTACGACGCTGCGATAGAAAGGGAGATTTTATAACTTAAATAATAGAGAAGCTATATCGATAAGGAAAACGTTAACAGAATTTACCAATATATGAGATATTTAAATACCAAAAACCACACAACAGATAATTCAGGATATTTTTGCCTGGAGCGATTCCAGACATTGCGGACTCTGAGGCGGTTTAGGGCGTCTTGATAACTATCATAAAGCTTATTGAAGCAGATGTATTTTTCAAGCAAGAGACTGACTTAAATCAAACAGAAACTATAATATCCTTAAAGTCTGCTTGTTTGATTTGGAGAGGTGAAGACTGTTTTTAAATGAGTCTCCGTTTAAAAGAAATATTTGGAACTTACTTTTCTTTCTCCTTTGATTGTGAAATAAACAACTGGAAACAGGTGGTTTCCTTTCAGACACTGAAATTCAGCATATTGCTTATGAAAAAATATTTTTGCTAACCAGTTGTCATGATTAATGGCTAGAACTCATTAGATGCTTCATATTGTACATTTGTATGTTGCTTTATAATGTAAATATATTATTTAAAATATTACACATATTACATTAGAAGCTTTATAATGTCACAATATCTACGACTTGCTGCACGTATCCCCTTTTGATACGAATTCAAATCACTACCCACTTACATTTAGAGTGGAATTATTACACATACACGTAACAAAATATAGCGCCCAAATAGCTCAGTCTCTACCCATCCCTCCCTCCCCGACTAACCTGTGGTTGTTCAACCGCCTGTATCTGCTCTGAACAGATTTTGATCCAAATACAAAACTTCTGCCTCCGGGATCACCACTGTAAGCATATTCGAGGCCCTTAAAAATCTTCCAAAGGAAGCAAATAGAAAAGAAATAGTCATTTATGTTACAATGCGGTTTCCGGCAGTAGGAAACGCCGCTTTCATTGTCACTGCCAGTGTGGCCTGAAATGTTTCATTTAAATTTGTATTGAGCTCAGCTTGCTGACGGTCCTCCTCTCTCCCTCCTAGTCAACCTCAGCTTCCCAAATTCCCCTCTTTGTAGGGCTGTACTGCTAGACAAGTCCCCACCTAATTATCAGGATAGAAGAGGTTCTTTCAGCCCCGCAACCATTGTTGTAACAGCTGATAACACGGTTTTTCTGCCGTCTCCTGACAAAGGATTATGTCAGTAGGAGATCAGACACTCTCCTCAGAAAGCGGCACAGTTGGGCCGTGCACCGCTATACAAATTAGCATCCTTTCTCCTGCTAAACGTCGGAAATCTGAGTATTATATCACTCCCAATTTTGAAGCTACATCTGCATTGCCAAAGCAGGAGGCTCCGGGAACACAATCCATACTCCTTTCCATTAAAGGCTCCGCCATTGCTGCGCGTGGAGGAGGTCCTTCCCTGGAGACATCATTCTGGCCAGGAAGAAATGCTTAACAGTGACAGAAGACCACATGGGACGCAAAGGTATTTCTTGGTCTCCCCTCTTGCCTAACTGAGAAGGTTCTCTTCAGGTTGCACCTGAGGCCACCCATTTTCATCACGGGGTCAGTAATGTTGGTACGCACAGGCGGCCGATGGACTTCACGGCATGGTTTCACGCAGTAGTAGCACGCAGGACATGTGGACGCGTAGCTCCCGCAGCTCAAGGGGACTGGATGCGGCCTTCTGCTCGGTCACGCAAGGACCCCTGCCGCAGGGAACAGCTCGAGTCCAGTCAGGCTGAACGGGAGCTCACCTTGTGCGTTATGCACAGCAAACTGAGTAGCGGTCTATCTCACCTATCTCAGCTGTACGCATCTTCTACGTATGGCCCGCTGGTTTTGTATCTGGGATCTGTTTCTTACCAATATGGCACCAGACTTTTTGATATGCAGTCAACCTTTGTAAAAATATTTTTTTAGTATTTTAAATAATCTAAAATATTGCCAGCCAAAATGTTTAGTCTAACTATACATAGTAATAAATATAACTGTGATGCCATTGTGGTCGATAGATGGTCTATAATCGGGTAGTCCTTAACAGGACACCTCTGTAGGACCAAAAGGTTGCTGCCAACCATTTACTTATTTCAGTTCTACTGACCAAGACAAATCCAAGGGCTTTAAATATGACGAAAATCTAATTTTAGCTTCTAAGAATCAGTTTTGAAGTGAGTGTCTTGGACAGCAAAGTCAATAGCAAACATTTAGCCACAAATTCTGTAGAGGTTTTGTGGGTTGTTGGTTTTTTGTTTGTTTGTTTGTTTGTTTTTTGGGGGGGGGGGGGGGGGTTGGTTGGTTTTGTTTTTTTTTTTATGCCTGAGATTTCAGCCA
Organism: Vanellus vanellus; assembly: GCF_965231255.1. Taxonomy (NCBI): domain Eukaryota; kingdom Metazoa; phylum Chordata; class Aves; order Charadriiformes; family Charadriidae; genus Vanellus; species Vanellus vanellus. Next base: position 2,754,940 of record NC_138911.1, on the reverse strand, counting down.
CGGAATATAAAAAGAAAAATGGCTCTGCATTTGTGGTGCTGGCCCCAGAGACCAGGATTCTGACAATGAACTCCCGCACAGTTTTCCGTAAAGCCTCTTAAGCTTCCTGCGCCTCAGGGAACAGCAATAATCTCTCTAGTACCCAGAACCGCCTTTAAAAGATACTTTTGTACACATCATTTTCTGCATCGAGCACCATTTGAACTAGCGCTCATTTTTAAATGCTCCGCAGTTTCAACACAAACTCACGTGACGACCTTGACACAGCTTTTCTCAGGGCACAGGAGCCGGACAGCAGCAGTACCTCCCTGCCTTGCAACACCCGCACCCTGATGTTGTGCTGAGATAGAATATGTAAAGTCACAATGGGAAGAATTAAGACGAAAACGCCGGGACCGCATTGCTCTGATAATGAAATAACGATGAAAACATTACTGTGGTTGAACTACAGCCATTTGGCTCTATTTATAACAGAATTCCCTTGCATAGATACAGTTCACTGATAAAACGGCGGAGAAAGCTTTTCTCACAGGGAAATTTAACAATTCTTCCCAGTAGAACTGCTTGAGTCTGTTGGGAAGTCGTCGGTCTAGTTTCATAAAACAGCAAATAAATCCTCATTGAATATATGGTCGATGTTGAATTTTGTGGTCTTCCCTCAGGCTACAGTCCTGCTGAAGTCAAAGCTTTCTTTGAGGAGATTGTAAAGATTTAGTGCAAGAACATTTCTTTTAACGGAAGAAGTAGAAATTTGGCTCATGACTTAACGCCATTTTTGTGTAAGTGTGACATCCACTGGCAGGCAGTGGAGAGTAAAACCTGTTAAACCAGCAGCTCGATGAACTGCAGCGTCCCAGAGCTCTACGTTTATGTACCCTCTATTTCCAACAAACTTGACCAACGTATTTGCCCGCTGTGAGCCTCGTAGAGTGATATTTGCCTAGTAAACACTAGAGAGAGAACAAGATATTAATTAAAGGCAAGCAATAAAGTCAGAGGTGTTTGCTAGTATTTCGCCAATAATTCTTCTTTTTCAACAAAGAGAACCAAAAGCATAACTGGTTAGATAAAGTTTTGTAGCAACAGCAGTGGCTTAACAATTGTCTACCAGATGCTGATGTGGAAAGAGACACACACACACACAGAAAGAGTTTCACGGTTAAAAGACCGACCTCTTATCACAGTCGTTCTGATGTCTGTTTTCAGATTTGCCGATTTTTTTTTCCTGCGAGCTTGGGCAAGTGAACTAATTACTTATTAAAGAGACAAAGTAATCACAGATAAAGAAAAAATTAGATTGCAAAAGACCTTTGAAGTTCACCTGGTCCAACCCCCTGCTTGAAGCAGAGCTAACTTGTAAATTAAATCAGGTTCCTTATGGCACTGTCCAGTCAAGTTTTAAAAAACCTCTAAGAATGAAGATCCCCCGACCGCTCCAGGCAGCCTATGCCAGTGCGTAACCACACTCAGGATGAACTATTTTCTCCTTAAGTCTGACTGGAACTTCCCTTTTTCAGCCTGTGACTGTTGCTTCTTGTCCTTTGCCTGTGCAGTTCTGGGAAGGGTTTCCTTCTCTATTACCCACTCATCTCCATCTTTTTGGCAGTGGAAAAGTACAATTCGATTCCCTCCCTCCTCTTCATGTTAAACAAACTCACTTCCCTCAACCCCTCTCCACCTGTAGTCCCTTCTGAATGGTACACTGTCTTCCAGCACATCAACTCACCCTCCCTAATTTGGCATCATTAAGAAATTTGCTGAGGGGTGCCTTATGGCCCATCATCCAGGTGCAGGTGGTGAGACACTGACCAAGGTTGCCCAGAGAGGTGGGAGATGCCCCATCCCTGGAAACAATTAAGGTCAGGTTGAACGGGGCTCTGAGCAACCTCCTGTAGTTGAAGATGTTCCTGCTCATTGCAGGAGGGTTGGACTGGCTGGCCTTTCAAGGTCCCTTCCAACCCAAACCATTCAGTGATTCCACAATCTAGGTCATTTCAGTACTGATCTTTGAGAAACATCACCAGTAAGCAGATGCCAGCCAGACTTTGAAGCACGGCCCACTGCCCTTCAACCAATGTTTCCCTCACTTTGTAGTACACCCATCCAGTTCACATCTCCTTAATTTGGCTACAAAGGTAATATGCAAGACTGTACCAAAAGCTTTTCTGAAGTCAAAGTGAACATCACCCACTCCTCTCCCTTCATGCACAAAACCTGTCATTTCATCACAGAAGTCAATCAGGATGGTCAAGCACGATTTGCTCTCGGTAGATCCATGCTGGCTCTGCACATTTTTGTTCTTCATGTGCCAGTAAACAGTTTTCATGAGGAACCGCTCCACAATCTTCCTAAGGACGGAGGTGAGGCTGACTGGCACATAGTTCCCTTCCTCCTTGCCTACCCTGATGATGGTGTAGCATTTCCTTTTTCCTGTCATATTAGTTAATTCATGGGAATTAATTGTAAAAGGCTATAAAAACCTCAGATGAATGATGGGATGCAAGGGTCCTCGTCCAAGACCATTGAAAGAGGTGTTATTGAATTTTGAATGTAGACAAGAACTCCCGTTTCTCAGCAAACACTAAATTCTCTCCCCTGACGCTGCAGTTCCATGAGACAGGAGGGCGATGCAACAATATCCTGCCAACGAAAGGGGCAGAGGGGCAGCCAACTCCCCCTTCGTCTCCCACTGCCTCACTTAGCTTTATGTCAGCCTTGACGGTTGCCAGGACTATCCAAAAGACAATTCAACCCGCTAAACCATCTGAAAGCTAACAAGTCAAAACAAGACAAGAGAGGCTTTTTCTTTTTTTTTTTAAATCTGGTTAGTGAATCAGCTTATGAAAAAAAATCACCGCAGACTAGGCAAAAGGAAAGGCAGGAGAAGAGATGAGAAAAAGCCCGTGCCTTTCTGATGGCAGCAAGCCAACAGATCAGCTCCCATTTCCATGGAACGGCAATCTAAAAATATATGTATATACACCTTTAGGATCCTAAACTAGCTCTCTAGGGCAATGGTTAGCCCAAGTAGCTGTAGTTGTAAGCCCAGAAAAATAATCTTTTTCATCATTTAAAACTGGTCAGATGAGGGGAATTTAAGTCATACTTTTCTAGCTACTGAAACAGACAACTGATGCATCCGAGCTTCTAACCCGTTCTTCAAAAATGAACCAGAGGGCTACATAGAGGCTGGTTTCCCAGGCTGCTGCACTCTATGCCGCTGTCAGGAATGCCACTTAAATATTAACCAAAAGTCTGCGACAGTCTTCCTACCACGATCATCCAGAAGAGAGGAGAGACGGCACTTCAGCTGTTTATTTACCCCGCACACAATCTGAAGTAAAACTTCAGCTGAAGAAGATAATGTGCAAGCTGCCATCTGTGTTTATTCCATCAGGATTATCATTCTTGATTGTTTTATTTTGGGGAAAAAATAAGTCAGATAAGGATTGTGACTTTAAGGTTACAGCACGTACAGACTGAAGGAGGTGATGTACTTGTGTTTGAAAGTGCATTTCTTCGTCGTTGTTCTTTTTTATGGGGCTTTTTATTTCTAAGGCCATCACAGCTGTTTCACAGACTCAATAGCAGGTCTCTATGTTTCATGTGTTTTACATTTTGTAAAAGAACTTTAATTTTGCTATTCAGTTTTCTTCCCTAAATTGATCCCTACTCTTCATAAACTCCCTTTTCAGCCTTTGTACTTTCTTCCAGTTACACAGTAACGTTGCCTGTTGTCTAGGAAACGCATCTTGTGCTCCCCCGAGCATCCCGGCACCATTAATGAAAGAAATCCCTTTGCATCTCTGGGTCACATCATGTTAATTCAGCAACTCTGTGTGAGCGCCAAGCGACCGATTTAGTGCGCAACCTGCAATGCAAAATGCTCTTTACAAGACTCCCAGTGTGAAAGAGGTACCACACAGAAACCTTCCTCACCAGCCCTAACAGTGGTTAGCTATACTGGGAATTGCACATATTCAGACAATCACATCTTCTTGTACTTACCAAGGACAACAGCAAGATATTCAGCAACTGGAACAGGAGTAGGAGAAGCAGTGACATTTTCTCATGACGAGCTCCATACATCCCCTTCAGACTACTGCATACCATACGTCTATGTAAGAAATCAGAAGAGGATTTTTGATATTTTGTTGTACAAGAAAAATCTTACCCCCCAAAAAATAATATCCAAGCCCAGACCTCAGCATTTTAGTGCTTTTTCACCGTGAAGGTATAGCAAAGCCCTACCCGATTCATCCATCTTCTTCACCATTGAGCAGAGGAGTAGATGGATTCATCCAGTAACACAGAGAGTGGGCAGACAGGATTGTCATCTGGAACTTGAGCGGCACCAACCAGGCAAGTTTAGGCAGACTGGAGCCCATCTTCACTTTTTTTCCTTTATTTTTTTTTAAATTAAATAGAAGTGAGGCTTCCAAGGTCAAACTGCCAGAGAAGGATGGTTCCTAAGGCATAAGTCCCGTGGCTTGGGAGCAGGTTTAGCCCCGCTACATCACCACCAGCTCTATGAGTAGTGTTGTCAAACCGTGAGGTCCAGTTGGTCAAGTTGATCTAGTTGTCTTCCAGCTTGGGTATTTTACAGACCAGTGGAGGCTACGAGTGGCTGAAATTCTTCTCTGGTTTAATTAGGAGGCTTTGAAGTCCTGTAAGAACATAATTTTCTCTGGGCCAGATGGGAAATCAATTAGAGAGTAAACCTGCAAAATTCACACCTGGATCACGAACAGTTCTACAGAAAACTGCTCAATGTCACCAGCAACTTCAGCAAAACTATATATTACTTCATGGCTAAGAAAGGTTATTTGCCAACAGCCTAGATGGAAAAAGACCACTATAAAAAAAAAAATATCTGTAAGAAAAGCAGACTGTCGCCCACCTGAGTTAAGGTATTCCCTGAAATACAGGCGGACAGCCACACAAGGACTCCCAGCTGTTAATGCACTTACGAAGCAGTGAGAATTGAGACTCTGGTGATACAAAGATGATGTAAAGACTGCAAGAACGGGTAAAACAGGAAGGTATGTAGGTCTCCTATTAAATTTTTATTATTGTTACAAGCAAATAAAAAAAACAAATTACTTTTTTTTTTTTAATTAAATACCGTATGGCTGTATCAAGACGGCTCAGCTTGCTATGGAGTCTTGGTAGCAATGAGTTGCGAGTGCAAATGCCTCATGATCCCTTATTGTAGGACGGGATATGGGATACCACATCAAGGAGAAAGGGATGCAGAGGTTGGCCATTAGAAAGGATGCTCTGTGGGAACTAAAAGGGGACAGATACCCACGGGTTGTGCAAAGGCTAAAGATGAGGAGTGCTCATTCTAGCCAAAAAGACAGCAGATAGCTGAAAAATGTGGCAACAGACAGCAGGAATGGATTTCAAATAACTCCCTTTTGTACAAATATGTTATTTGTTGTCTGTACCTACTGTCATCTTCTGATTTTTTTGAAAGGATACACCAACCATTTTTGTCCTTTGCTCCAGGGAAAGCAAGCCTGCATTAAAACAATAAAAAAAAGGCCATAATCGTGGTGATTTACACTCTCAAGCTGAGGCTTGTAAATGATCACTCTCCTCAGAATATTAAAGCTATTTGCCATTCAAACCCAGATCCGATTTTAGCAGAGGGCCTCTCATATTAATTGAAGGTCAGATCAATATCACTATTTGTAGGGTGTTTGGAATACACGCCAGGAGACATTTCCATATTAAAATTCAACAAGACATTACACCAACAAACTCATTCTTGCCCGAGGTAAACCTTAAACAGGAAAGAGATATTTCAACTCGTTAATCTCATTCTCCTCCATATTAGCTTGTCCCGTTCTTGGGCACGGCTTCCGCCTTTGCAAATTTAATTCCTGTCAAAGCTTGCAACTTCCATCACTTGCTGTCGCTACATTACGATTCTTGTCTTCTTTCTCTCAGGACTGCTATTTTCTGAAATCCCCAGTTAGAGGGATACGTGATTCGAGCGATTTTCACTACACAACGCTTTGCAAACTGGTCCCCACCCACGACGCGACGAAGATTGGGCCACGCTGTCACACTCACTACAGTCAGCACTACTCAGCACCTCTCCCCAAATTTTCTAGCCGTAGATTTGCAACAGAAATCAAGATCTTTACCTACAACTGATGCAAGCAAAGAATGAGTTGCAGCAATTGCTAATCAACAAATTGGGACCCAGATGTTGCCCTCACCTCAATGTTCATTGCAGTCAGACACGTCTCTCTCAGCTGTCGGCGTCTGGTGGGCGAGCAAGCTCGCCTGGGCTGGAAGGCAGCCTGGGCGACCTCGGTGGTCTTTTGTATTTCTATTAACAAGAAAAGTGCACAGGAAATGGCATCAGAAATGTGAATGCTGTCCACTATCACCCTTTAAAGGCGTCAAATGTATTTTTCACTTCTCTCATCAGACGTGAATGCACAATCGGGAGGCGCAGGTAATGAGATCTGCAGGCTTTGCTTCTTACATAAAATGCTCATCAGTATTTTATGTTATTAACCTTTGCAGTAGAAGATCACCAGGTCCTTTTCCTCTTTCATTAAAAGCTTTCCAGATAGAAAAAAGGGTCAGTTCATCCCAAGTACAGTGCCCCCAGTGATTTCAAGAAGCTTTCTGCAAAGGTGACGTGCTTTCAGCATTATACATTTTTCTCTCTTCCCTCCCTATTCCGCATACGTGAGGGAAAGCTGATGTCATTTGCTTTTTGAAGCCGAGCATTCCCGATTAAAATTACCAATAATAATTTTGATCAAAGGTTAATGATTAGTTTCAGGATTTTCCATTTCCCTTGTATTTACCTTGAAATTTGGAGCTACCCAACTGCTCACATACTTTGTCTCCTCAAAATACTACTGCTTTTAAAAACAGGTTTTCTTGTTTAAAAAAATGTGCCTCTGACTCCGACCTCTCCAAGATTTTAGAGATTCTTAGAACATCAGCAAAGCCCTCATGCTGACCTCACTAGTTTCCTAGTTTATAGTTCCAAGAAAGTGCTATTTCACCAAAGAGGCAACATCTAACTTATTAGCAAAAATGGAGGGAAAAGCCCCCAAAAGAAACCTTCAAAATGCTGCTTGTATTTTACGAGTGAACATCAAGACCTGGGACGTAACTGATGACACGCGTTTCTCCTCGGATCCCATACCGTTTTCAGAAACGGTAAAGCATCGCCAGTGTGAAACGCAGAACTGAAAGGTACTGTTACAGGAGAGTGAAGTCTCAGAAATCACTTGTAATGCGGCATTCCCATTTAAAAGCTTGATGTCAAATATTCAGGGGATTTAATAAATTATGTGCGCAGAAGCAACTGCAGCTATGCTAGTTTATATGTACGGAAGTCAGTAACCTTCATATGTATGAGTATTTTCCCCTAAAAGTTATTGCTATGAAAAGAAGGTATTTCTCCTCGGGGGAAAAAAAAAATGCATGAGGGGGAATATCTGCTCGCTCTAAAGGAAAGATTTTCTTTCCTTTAGAAGAAATTATATTTAAATGAAGCTGGCGAAGTTTTCTTTGTTAAAGGGAATACAGGAGAAGGGGTCACTTTGAAGTGACGCACTGTCCCAGGTTGCCCAGAGAGGTTGTTGAGGCCCCGTCCCTGGAGGCGTTCAAGGCCAGGCTGGGCGGCGCTTGGAGCAACCTGGGCTGGGGGGAGGTGTCCCTGCCCAGGGCAGGGGGGTGGAACGAGATGATCTTCAAGGTCCTTTGCAACCTAAACCATTCTATGATTCTATGATTATTAACGTGTTTCCGGGAAAGCAATTTTGAGAATGTTAATGAAAGCTTATTATTGTGCAGCTATTACCAAATTAAAAAGAAGCAACTGTGAAGTTCAGAAAAACTTGGAAAAATTTAAAGTACATAGGGGACACCTTCTTGACCAGTCGGGTAATAAGCAGCAGGGTTCTCAGATGAACCTCATATGCTATACAAGGACACCGTATGTATCTAGTACAACATTAGTCTGAAAAAATATCAGTCTGAAAAATACTCTTATTCTTACTTTTAAGACTTATATTCAAACATAATGCTTCGCATACCCAGAGCTATTTCATACTATTACTTGTTAAAGAGATTGAGCAGGTGAAAGAATCGGGCCACTTCAACAAGGTTAAGGAACACAGAACGGACAGCCTTGAAGCACGTTGTAACTCCGGTACACCTACACCGCAAAGCTGCCCAACTAAGGCCAAAAACCTGATTACAAAAGGTGCTGTACAAAGACAAAAGCAAAAATTGGTTCCTTTTCATAAGAACTTTTTAATCTAAGAAAAGGGATAACATTGGGGTCGCAAAAAGTAGGGCAACACTTGATAGAAAACCATCCGAGCCTCTAATTCTGGTTGAGATTCAGAGGCATCACAGCCCTCCAAAGTTCTATAGACACATTTAGAAGGACTGAAGTTGTGAAGATGTAGCACCAACATTAAAAGGGAAGCTGATCAGAAGCATAAATCAACCATTTGGCAGGGAAAAAGAGGAAACATTAAAGCTATGGAAGGGTCTTGAACATGAAGACATACATTTCTTGGATAAAAAAAGGAGGTAAAACAATCAAGACGAGGGCTAGGAAAATGATCTTAAGGAGTATATTTTGAAAAGACACAAGACTGCATTAGTAAAGGTCAAATAAAAGGATGTGGCATTAAGCAAAACATATGTTTAGAATTTTGCTTTGCAAATATACTGAAAAAAAATAATCATACCTTCAAAAAACAAAGATATAGCATCCGCGACTAAATATGGCTCACTGCTGAAGTTGGAGAAGACTCTTTGCCCAAACCATCCAAACGTAGCTGAGGATTCTTCTTTGGGAACAGGAGTAGGTCCCTGCCCTTTACCTTACGCTCCCCACTGGACAGCTTCGGCCAGCAGGAAAAGGCACGCTCTTGGTGCAGAAGAGTTTACATCTTCATAACTAGAAAAAAACTGGTGAAGAACAGTCATCATCATTAGTATTTCTGTTGCAAGACGCTATTTCCAAGACAGCCACAAACTCGGACCAATGCAACATGCCTCCTTCACATCACATCAGTTTGTGCATAGAGAGGATTTGACACGCTCTTGGTGGGTACAGAGCAAGCTGTTGAGTTTCCTTCCACCTTGACAGTTTATAACAGTAACTCTCACTTTCTGCTCTGAAGACACAAATATTTTCATGATTTAAGGTAACGTCTAGTCAGACCATCTCGATACGTTTACCTTGAAGTAAAACTGATGCAAATTCACTTGGTAACAGTTTACCTGCTCTTTAGAAAAACATGATTAAATCAGCATCATGGACCGAATCAAGTAGATTGCCCTCAGCCATACAAAGAGTTATTAGTAGCCTTTGATTTGCTGTCTCACATTTCTGAGAAGTGTCCTACCTTTGGAGTGTCTCATCCACGAGCTGACGTTATTTACAGAAAGAACAGAATCTATTAAAAATACAAATAGCTCTTACCTAAAAGTCTCACTGTAAAAGACGATCTTTCTTCTTTCTCTATCAAGTTCATCTGCTCTTAAGATTAAAAATTTCTGGACTACCTCTGCCCATGAGGTCTACTTGATATGATACGGTAAAGCCATGATTTATCATGAACCTCAAGATACATTAGTTTGGTGGGGAGGTGTCTTCTGAGTCCTAACTTGAAAAGTTGAGAGAAATGTGGTTTGTTTGTTTTTAAAAGAAGATATTTATGGTCTCTATGGCTGTAGGGAAGAAAACTCGAGTGAATATTAAGCACACAAAACCTACTAAATTAGAAAACTGGAACACAAAGCCGTTAACCAGATGACTTCTGAATGTTTGGCAGTGTTGATATTACACAGACATGATCTGTAGAAATTCTTCCAAATTTAGGATACTTATCACCAGCCATAACTAGTTTTCCACATAAGATTACAGAGTAAGGCATGCACAGGTATGACCGAGTGTAAATGTTAACACCTCCATGGGTTGACAGATAATCTTAAAGTGAAATGGTAACCAAGGAGTAGTTGGGAACATCAGGTGAGTGTTTGGAGAAAACCATGAACTATTTTCATGGCCATGGGTATTCCCTACTCTCGGTTCCAACAGCTATAGTGTTCTGTACAACAACATACAGAAAAGCAGGACTTGCACGGTGGCGAAGGCAATTTCCTCCCAGAGACGCAGAGGTTTGCCAAACGACACAAACAGCTTAATAGTTTTACTTATTTTTATCTGCATTTGCTCTTAGCACATAATTAATTCTATTTTCAAAATGCATGTTAATTTTGAATAAGATTCCACATGCAGATTGTTAGGGAGGCATTCAGAGCATAATCATGCTCTTCCACGCTGAAAAAGGAGTCAGCTGCGGGATGAGGATTCATATTCTAACCACTGAGAGCTCACGTCTCAGCCCCAGCTGTGCCAGGAGCTAGAGACGCCAACCAAGGCCTGAAGAGAATTTTGTTGTGGAGAAGGAGAGAAGGAAACCTGCGGAAGGGAGGGAAGAAGAAAAGCCCGAAGAACTCTTTCGGTTATATGCAAACACTATAAACGCATATGTCCATTGCCACTTACAAAAAAAATGCACTTTTAAACATTTTCTTCTTTTTTCCTCATTAACAAGCTGTAAGTATATACTGAAAGGATATATTTTTAAAAAAAAAAATTGAAAACCTGAAGAAGACCCTTTGGTTTTTAACACTGAAACGAAGACAAGTAGATTATTAGCAAATTGAATACAATTTTGCTTTGATATTAGCGGGGATTGCACGTGTAACTCGGTTCCAGAGATCTGAGTACCTCGGTTTACGCTCTTGAACATCACACCTCCGAGAGGTCCAGATTAAAACATAAGTTATGCTGCTAAGGCGGGCGTTAAGGCCAGTTAACAGTGCTGTTTCTTTATATAAGGTGATTTATTATCAACTTATGCAGCAAGCAATCATATAAACTTAGAACAAGATAAGAAACTTAAAATAAAATTCATTCGGAGGCTGAGAGATTTGCAATGATTTACATTTCCTTGCGAAGACACGGCTACGGGCAATTTGAACTGACTGCTGTTCCAAAGTGGGAGTGAAGGTTGGATCAATCTCTCTTACTTATGAGGTAGCGGTAGCTACAGCAGACTTCTGAAGAATCCTCCCCTTATACGTCTTTCTGCTTTTACCGTTAAGAGATCATTCGGCTGAGGAAATGAGATCACCCTGAGCTAGAACACACAGTAGGAAGAAGATTCCTTAAAACATCCGCTAAATACATTTTCAAAAGACCATAAATCCAACTCAAATCTTTTCCACATCTTTGGAAAGAGGATATAGTGTGTACTGGCAAAAACTTGATAGGTTTGATTTAAGTCATGAAACGCACATCGAGCCTGACATCACTTCATTTAAAGTCTATGGCATCCAGAATCATATAGAACACATCTGCCTGAAACAGTTAAATCTTCACAGCTGACTCTAATCTTCACATGGAACATTATGAAAAAATTTGTCATCCAGGAAGGTTTTATTTTTTTTAATAGAAACTGTGAAACAATTATGTTTTCATGCTTAGCTAGAAAACTCAGAGGAAATGAAACCTTTTCGTAATAAAATTAAAATATAAATTGGTAATTATTATTTTATCATTAACAGATGAACTAGTCACTATGAAATTAATGTAAGCCACAGCAGTCTTACATGGAAAATTACACTTTTATTGATCCATTAAACCCAGAGTCTTTAAATAACATTTTCAAAAGGTTATTATTTACTCTGTAATCGTTAGCTTAGCTTAGCACGACACATATATAGCAAAAGTAAATGAAACATCAGATAACTGCTTAGGAAGAGAGACGAACAAAGCAATAATATGTCCAATAAGTTAACCTGTTACATGCAAGTTCAGAAATACTGTGGCTTGTTGAAGCTCCTTACTGATGGGGTCACAGGGAGACAAAAGTCTCCCGGCAAACAATTGCGGGATATCAAGGAAAGACATCCATACAAGCTCTGCTGAAAGCATTGGTACCCACGTGCACACCGCTACCCCCATAAATCCACCGTATCCTCAGTAAAATAAACCCCCTTAGAAGAGTCCCATGTACCACTTAACCGCATAAAATAAGCCTTCTCTTACCGAGAATCTTGCATTATGTTTGAATTTGAAAGAACCACTTATATGCATACTTCAGACTTCCCATCGATTAGCAGAGACCGAGACCCAGCAGCGCTGCGTGTCACCTCCTGGACGGCAGCACAACACTTACAAACGGGGGAGAGGAAGGGAGGTCTATAAAAATGTGTAGTGTAACTACTGTTATTAACCTTGGAAAACGCCCATCACCGAAACGTTAGTCTCATTTTAGCATCAAAAATTAGAAGTGATTTGCTAATTCGTATGACGTCCATACAGCGTGGTGGTTTTTCACACGTGGAAGAAAGCCAAGCCGCCCTCAGAGGTGAATGAGGGCAGGTGATGTGTAGAGAAGCAGCGCTACTTATCACTGACAGTACGGGATGGAAGGACTCAAAAGCACTTGCGATAGACAACTGAGGGCCCACCTTCCTCATATTCATCTTTACTGATCCACATTTGCTGAAAAGGGGACAGAGATGCCAATATTGAACCCCCGATCCAGACAGAGTATTTGCGTTCTGGCGGTGCAATGATCTAGAAGAGAAGTGCAATCTGTGGTAAATAAAGTGACAAGCAGATAACACAGTCAACATCTCTCTGGATGAAATGACTAGGTGAAAAGTCTTTCCACCATAGAAGCACAACTATAATGAAGCAAAGCATCTCAGAGGTGGAAAGACTGCCATATTTTGTCTTCCTCCTCAAGTCGATAGAGATGCTATAACGTTACTATGGCAGCCCATGAGATACCTGCAGATGGCCCATAACGCAGCTACCAAAAAATCATAAACAGATATGGAAGAAAATTCAAATTTTGAAATATCAACCTAACTGGGTTGTAAATAAAGACCACTGGGACGACACTGCACAGAATGGTCTGAGCATTTTCAGGATAAAGGAATTCCATTCTAAAAATAAACTAAACCAAAAAAAAAAAAACACACCAAAAAAACCCAACAAAACATTGAGCTACACTGGCATTGCGTATCAAACTAAGCACTAGACACAGAGCTAGAAGACCTCCTGCCAATTTCCCCCCTTATCCGCTAAATTGTTAAAATACCCTGGATGTAACCCTGCTTCTGCATGCTCCTGTCAACATTCCGACCTCTCCGTGTCCTGCCCGTTCGGCCTGTTGCCCGAGAAAACAGGCCTCTCCGTTTCACTCCACATTGTCTTAAGTCTATGCCAAAAGGGTCCTTTCAAATAGCTACCTAGCTACAGACATTGCACACTGCTTGGATTTTGGATTGTTTAGTAAAGAACTCGTAAGCGAAACTCCTTGCACCCTTTTCACTGGTGACTTCACAGACAGCTAAGCCTTGAAGTCCATAATATTCTCAGTATCTTCTCAAATTGTTCATGCCCCCTTAGTATTTACAGCTCCATCTTCTCTACGTTTATCCCTACCTCTCTCGTTGTTCCTTTGGTGTCTTTCAAGTAGCCCTTTTCTCTCTCAACCCCTTTTCATTGGGAATCCCACAGGACTCTCTTCCTTAACTGTTATTTCACATTTTCTCAAAATGACCTTATCAACTCCCATGGCTTCAGCAACCATTTTTATTACCTCTCAAATCCCTATTTTAATTCTGCTTTGGCTGGTAGGAGGAAAAGCTGTATTAATGAAGCAGGCTGTCCAAGGCTCTCCTAACATCGGGACTTGAGGTGCGATACCTGGACATTCATTTATGGATATTTTGATTTGTTTATAAAGATCTAATTTTCTAACAAAAGAAGCGTTAAGTGCAGGTGTTAAAGATTACCTTAACCTTCATAGTACTTGGAGCCAAAGCTGTAATCTCTTTCTGCATACGATCGCCAATCCCAGGATACATCGTGGTTCCTCCAGAGAGGACGTTATTGGCATAAAGATCCTTACGGATGTCGATATCGCATTTCATAATACTGTTGTAAGTGGTTTCACGGATACCTGCAGATTCCATCCCTGAGTGGAAAGAAGTTTCAACATGTTATTACTCTTTGTCCCCTTCTTTTTGTTCCTGTTAAAATGAAAGGAAGGCTCACTAGTCCAGGCTGTCTCCCTTAAAACTCCAGGAAAAAAAGAAAGCTATGCAACGCTTAGGAGAAAGACAGGACATACTCAACTTCTTTGTCATCTCAGTATAGCAATTACAGAAATAAAATAAGCTTGGGAGGGAAAACGATCCCCATTATGATTTCATAGTGGGTTTTTACTTCCTCAAGTAAAAAAAAAAAAATAACATTATTTAAGGAAAAATTTTAAATGAAGCTTTACTGCAATAGTTTGCCTTTTTTATAATCTTTTCTAATGCTGTTAACTAGAAATAGAAGCCCACATGGCATTTCAGGGAGCTACCTGGCTTTTGAAGTGCTGGTTTAATTTGAATGCCAGTACAGTAAAGTTAACTTATGGTACTATTTTTTGCTAAAGAAAAGGAACAGACCAGAAACAATCCCAGGAATAGGGTTTGAACTTTAAGTACTAGGCTTTTTAAGTAGCTTAACATGCACATTTCAACAAAGATCTGTGATCCAGGAAATCCTGATTTCCATCGCTACATTTCTGATACTGTCCAGCACCAGCTGTGATCCCTGACAGACTTCTGGCAGCCAAATCCCTCTACCTATTAAAGAGAATTTCTCCTGCTGATGTTCAAATACAGAATATTTCATCATCACTCCTGCTGATGTTCAACTACAGAACTTGGAGCTATATTAATGCTTGAATAGTTTCATTTCTACACACGAACGTAGCTAGCTTCGCCATTTAATTTAACAGAAATCGTGCCAAACTGCCTGCAGCCATTTTGCTCAGTCCTCAAGCGTGGAATTTAAGTGGGAAGTAGAAAAATCTGTGAGGGCAGCACGAGTTACCGTAACGTCAGACATCCGCTGGATAGAATGGGAATTTTAACGCTACAGACAGAACTACTTGCAAAATAATGTATGATTTGATTTTGTACGATTAACTGACAGATTAATATAACAAAACAATAATTGGAAGCAGCAGCTAGATAAAAAACTCCCATAAGCAGCACCGTGCCGTTATATATTAGCCAGTCAAGATAAAAAGCATGATTCTCTGACAGTACTCTAAAACATCACCTTAGAAACTCTCCTGTATTTGTAAGAGGTTGAAATCATCTTAGGATTCAGGTATTTGTAAACTGACAGGCGTCAGTTGTCCAGCAGTGGTAGCAGCCATGTTCATAGCTTCTAAAGAAATGATTAAGTCAATAGAAGCTGCACGTTTCTAAGGACATTTGAGGATAAGTACCTCAGTTCCTACAGCTGAAGGTTGTCTATACTTCCTAAGAAATTCTTCTTTTCATTCTCTGTCAAGTCCCTAGAAAGAAAAGTCCTGTCCCACCTATGAAGGACGGCTGGAAGAGGGTTTCTGGGCATTGGAACTGTTCGTTCCCAACGGTGAGGACTTGTCCATCAGGAAGCTCATAGCTCTTTTCAAGACAGGAGGAGGAGGAAACGGCAGTTGCCATTTCATTTTCAAAATCCAACACGACATAACAAAGCTTCTCCTTGACGTCTCTTCCAATCTCCCGTTCCGCTGCAGACAGCCAACAAGTTTTCAATCAACACACAACATGACAGCCAGGAGACAGATTTTTCTCACGCGCATTTCCTTGAGTTCATTGACAGTCATATGGTTTATTGGATTATGACCTCTTTGTTGCCTCAACAACACTACTTTCCCTTTGCGTTACCAAATTTCCCTCATCGGCAAATAAAAAGATGTCATATGCTACAGAACATTGTAAAGATTAATGTTTACACGTCCGTGTCACAAAACCTTGATCAAGCCTCCAAGAACTTCATCCATTACCAACTACTAACTTAGTTCCTTTGTCTGTGGACGGGGTACGATCAAACACAACAACCAATATTTGTCAGTGACTTAGGACTTCCTAATGAGGTGTCATCCCCGTCCTTGATGCTCAAATTTTGGTTGGAAGAGACCTTTAAGATCATCAAGTCCAACTGCTGACCTAGCACTGCCAAGTTACCACAAAACCACGTCCTTCAGCTGAAAGCCAGAGTTAGGAGAATCCTGTTTGCTGATGTGAACTGTTTTTCCCCGGCCAACCTAGTGATAGGGATTTTGATGCATCTCGCCAGGTACGCACTTCCTGCATAAGACGACTCCTAACAGAGCAAACGTATGCAAAGTGCATCCAAAGCACAGCTCTTTACCAGTGGTGCCAAAAGAGTAGCCTCTCTCCGTAAGAATTTTCATGAGATAGTCAGCGAGGTCTCTGCCTGCCAGATCGAGCCTCATGATGGCATGAGGCAAGGCATAGCCCTCATAGATAGGCACATTGTGTGTGACACCATCCCCAGAATCCAAAACTATTCCTGGAAAGTGATAGAAAAGGAGAAGCTGGTTATTTCCCACCGGTACAGGGTCTCCACACACTCCACATTCACAACTGAAACACGCAACAACAAATAAAGGTGCTCACAAGCCAATTGCTTCTGTCATTTCTCAAACTAAAGAGCTGCTCATTAGCACAAACTAAGCAGCAACTGCGTTTGGGGAAAGATGACATGTAACATTCAGCAATTTGATCCTATTGTTCTTGCTGAACGGATGCTAGCAAAAACGATCTTATACGGATGCAGAGGCTTTCATTTCAGACAACTCCTAGCACTTTACAGCCATGAAATAATGTACAAACTGTAACTAAAAATCTATCTATAAAATTAAAAATTTGAATCTGCCACTAAAATAAACCACCCCATTGGGGAAAATATAACAATGGTTTATCTGTGCGCAGCCGTGTTACTTATATTCTTGGATAGGAAATGAAGTACATGTTTTCCACTCAAAATGAATAAAGCATTTCTCATACCAAACGTGCATACAAATAATTGAATTTAAAGATAAACCAAGTATTTATGACAACTGTAATTCCTGTAAGCTGGCAATTATCTTATACAAAACTTTATTGTGGCATCAGGCTACAAATACAGATGGTAGTTTAATTTTTTTTCAAAGCATATGAAGACTCAAGGGTTGCTACAAAGTAATTTATTGTCTCCATGCTTGATCAGACTCTACATGGCAAGAAGAGACCTCCATGCTAATTCTAATGATCACTAAACAGCAGACATTTTTAGGTGATTGAAATTCAACATCTAAATGAAATATTTTCATTTAGCTTCTGAATGGTTGTGCTTGTTTTTTTCTACTGGGAATGGAGATTAACAATAGAGGTAGGTCTAAAGTAAGAAGGAACCGTGGGTTTGGAACAATCTAGTTAAGATAGAGCCTCTTCGTGCTGTGCAATTAAGGGCAGTATCAAACTGTGTCATCTTTCATCTGTTCATATAGCGGAGCCATAAACACTTGAGCTTTTGAAGCAGAAAGTCATAAATCTATACCCATACCTGCCATGGAGTAGAAAACAACAAAGAAGTACCTGCACAGCACGGTGGAAAGTATTTAGTCTCCGTATGGCTATCAGTTCTTCTTAATACACAGCTGGTGCAGCATAATCAACGTATATCTGTGTGTGCGTACGTGTATATACATCCAGAAGGGGACAGGTGGAAAATACGACTCCCAGAAAGACTCACCAGTCGTTCTTCCAGATGCATACAGAGACAGCACTGCCTGAATTGCTACATACATGGCTGGCACACTGAACGTCTCAAACACGATCTGGAATGAAGAATTTGAAAACCTTCAGGATCTACGTTTAAGAGTATCTGAAGAGACAGTAAGTTGGGTTTTTTTGTGGTTTTTTTTTTGTTGTTGTTGTTTTGTTTTTGTTTTTTTTTTTTTTTAATGAATACTGCTAGTTACTACTCCTGAGTCCCCTCCTGAACTGTGGTGGTTCTGTGAACAGCATGCTAAGTTTTCTTTAGGATTTCATGAAAAAATCATGGAAGTCAGTGGATATCTTTCCTTTAACCTCAGAACCTCAGACTAGATCAGATTTTTACCAATAATATCAACTGAAGATGACACCTTGGGATAACTTTTTTACCCTGATGGCAGGACTGCAAGAATGCAGCAATCAGAAGGTGGGTTTTGGTTTTGTTTATTTTAATATACACATACATGAAAGATCTATAGAAGACACAGCTGGAAGAAGCCACGTGGAAAAAACTCTCTATTCTTATCTCAAGGAAGACTCAGCCATTCCTGACATGGCTTAGGTTCTGTCTCAGAAATTCCTTTGCTGGACCATCCACAGATTCCTCTGGCAAACCAATCTAGTGATACACTATACTTACTATTATCAGGGTTTTCTTGGTGTCTAGCTAAAACCTCACTTGGTCTAGTTTAAACACATCGCACCTCATTCTGTCCCCCCAGCAAAGACAACAGTTTATCTTTCCTCGTTACGGCCACCTTAGCCATATTCTCGTCTCATCCCCCACCTCCTCTAGTCTAACAAGCTCCAGTTCTTTCCATCTCCTGTGTCAGATACACTGCAATTTTATCCAAGCAGATGGAATAACATTCGCTTCCAGCTGGACTTCCACTGGAGCTCTGCTAAGGAAAACCATTAGGGGCACACAGTGAACTAACACACTCTGGACAACACTATGTGCTTTATCCTTTCTTAAACCAATGCCCCCTACCCCAGGCTGCGCTACCCCCTCGCCAGTGGTGCTGCTGGCGCCATCACAGAATCATAGAATTGTCTAGGTTGGAAGACACCCTTGGGATCATGAGTCCAAGCATCTACCCTACTCTACAAAGTTCTCCCCTACACCATATCCCCCAACACCACATCTAAACGTCTCAAACACATCCAGGAATGGTGACTCAACCACCATCATAGAATCATTTAGGTTGGAAGAGACCATTAAGATTGAGTCCAACCATAAACCTAACACTGCCAAGTCCACCACTAAACCATGTCCCTAAGCACCATGTCTACATGTCTTTTAAATACCCCCCGGGATGGTGACTCAACCATCACACTGTACGTGTCAGAGCCACCAACATCATGGGGTTAAACTTAAACTTTGCATCTCATAAGCTAATACCTTTGCCAATGAAGTCTACTTTTAATGAAAAGTATGCTTTCCATTAAAAAATACACAAATTACCAATATTTCATAGTTAATTAAGGTAATGAATTTAACGCAATCAGTAATAAACAATAAGCCTTTAAACAATCTTGAAGACAGGATTTATCATTACAGTATAATGACAGAGAAATAGTCCTAGACATGTCTACTGTATGAACCACACCTCCTGGTTGTTATAAACTCGGCTTTTCTTATGGTCTGTTGTTGTTTATTATCTCCCAGTTGTATTACCTCCCAGCAATGCGTGCTGTCAAGCTCACTACTTAATTAGTTTATTTACACTGTTGCTGAACTGATGCATAATCTTCCTGTTAAATATATGCCAAAAGTGGGCACAAAGGGAAGTGCAGAGCCACATCTGATTTTCCCAGATGATTTTATACATATATCTGTATTTAAATCACACTTGTGGTTACATCACCAGCTAAATTTACAATATGGACTTTTGGCCAGAAGGCTGCTCTAAAATATACAAACTTCAGAGGTCGACTTTTGGTTCCAATCTGAGTTTGCTACCTCGGACGGGGTATGTCACAGGCTAAAATGTTCAGCAAAACATCATTTACGTTTGAAAGCTTCAGACAACCCATTTTCCTAAGCCAGCACACAAAGACTCCGGCTTTTGAACACTGTTCCGCCTGATCCCTGAAGAGGTGCTCCAGTTGGGAGTTCCACAGAGTCATCTGCATGATGGCCTTCAAACATATTTATTCGAATCTTAAAAAAGAGCCCACAATCCCGATATGATAACCAGCATTTTGTCTGATACAAAAGTGATGATAAAGTGACAGTCTTCAGGGTAGAAAGCAGGAGCTGGTACAGCACAAGCTGAGGAGTTGGGCTACTACAAGTTGAGCACTCTTGGTGGCCAGAGGTAGGCACATAAAAGGTGTCATTGACCCAAAACTCACACAGAAGTGCGATTCAGCTGGTCCATGACCAGTGGTACAGCACTTGCAAACCTCAGATTTAAGTACATCAGTAACTCCTAACTCCACCCAAAATAACAACATGAATCCTGGGTTGACATTACCTATGCACCAAAACTCAGTGTCAGAAGCCACCTTAGCCTCCAGCTGCCCCACTTCCAGAACTGAGCACACAGTCTTGTGAACAAAGAAAATGACTTCCAGTTTTTAAGAGGCCAGTTCCATGCATCTCACTGCCACACGCAAGCAGGAAACATTTTAGGGCCATCCGGAGAACCGGTATTGTGTGAGCAGCAGAAACTCTTGCTATCTCACCATGTCTTAGCCAGCGTGCTGACCCACGCTAACCCTAAGGGATTATCTCCCAGATTAAGAAGAAAGTTGAATACCCAGGATTATTTATATTTTTATCTGCTTCCATGCAGAAATGATCTGTGGCACAGCATTCGGACGATTACCTGAGTCATTTTTTCACGGTTGGCCTTGGGATTCAGGGGAGCCTCGGTCAGCAGGACGGGGTGTTCCTCCAGCACAACCCGGAGTTCGTTACAGAAAGAATGATGCCAAATCTAAAAATGAAAATCGCTTTAGAAAACTGTTCTGAAAGTCATTTCTTCTCTACACAGAAATACAGAGAAAGCTTTTCAAATACGGTGTGAGCAATTTTATTTTTCTTTTAAAGGCATATTAAAATAGACAGAAAGCATGCAAGAGCAAATCTGCCAAATTCAACTCTATTTTCAAACCGAAACTATTGGGTTTCTAATGTATGTCACAACAGAGCATAACCTACACAACCGAGTCCTTCCAGTTAGATTCTCTAAACAGAGCAGAGATCATCCTTTCTAAGCGGGGGCACCGGTGAGCTCCCACCCCCAGTGCCCTGGTACAGAAGCTGAGCCAAGGACTGAGTTGTCAGACCCAGAAAGACTTCCCCACGTCAAGCTGCTCGGAGACGGCTCCAGTTGCAAGTCATTGCCAAGATGCTCTTTAGAAATCTAATTACTTCTACGGAAGCCAAAGGCCCTTTATGCCACTGATATTTCACCCAGTAAATCCTGAATCAAACTCTTCACTTACTACAGAGTAACTAAATTCCTTAGTCACAGTCTGTAGAGTACTGTCATATTTTTTTTCATGTTTGATTCATGTTTGATTGCCCGAGGACTACGGCTGTGATGAACAGAAGGGATTTTTTTTCTTGATGCCAGCTCAAAGACAGACTATTCAGTAACATGATGAAATATTTCTTATCTTCTTGTTCAATTCTTTCCTACTCATTTCTTTTTTTTCTTCCTATTTTTAATCATATTCCAGCTTTGCCTGACCCAGCAAGTTTACTTCTGAGCACAAAACATCAGAATAGTTTTACGGGTAAATTTATTCGATTAACGTTCTAGAAACAAGTACTACTATGCTCCAAAATGAACTTAACTGAAAAAAAGATCTTATCTAAATCCAAAGAACCCACAAAGCTGGAATTATTAAAAAAATTATCAGCCCTAAAATAAATTACGATTTCACTTCAGTCTCCTAAAGAAAATTATCAGATGTTTCTAGAACTGGGGCTTGGGATGCCGGGCCATCTTCCATTTGAAGGATTAGAATACAACTACAGGAAGAAGTTGAATAAAACAGAAAGTAATCATGTAAAAGTTAAAGACATAAATCAGATATAAGAAGATGGCCACTTTAGGCAGGAAAGCACTAAGGGAAGAGAAGGAAACCTCCGTGCTTACACAATTAACGAAGTACTGGTGATTCCAGCGGTGAGGAACAAACCTGGACTCAAAGCAGGACACTACCTAAACCTCGGGCAGTTTGTAGGTTCTTCCTCAAAAACCAGGCACAATTAGGCACTGTGCAGCCCATTAGATTCGACCTAATGATAACCATCATGTTAATGGATAATTATATTCCACAGGAAACAAATATAGTTCAGTGTTGGATTTTATAGGTCATGAGAATTAAACGTAAGCAGCAAGCACAAGGGCAAAGAGGAATTACTGAGAAAGAATTATTCTAACAGTTACATTGAAGATTTACATAGTCATCAGAGCCAGAAAACGCTCCATCCCAACGCTTTCCCTCCCATACGTTGACAGCTCAGTTGCTGCGAACAAATTAGGAGTGATGTACAATGCCCTGTATTATTATCCAGCGGAAAACAGAGCAGTCCCAATTTGAATATTGTGAACTGAAGCACAGGAGAAGAAGAATGCTTCATTTCATCGCCTACATGTTCTCCTCCTGATTCACACGAGTATCTGTGTGTCCTGCAGCATCCTCGCTCTCGCTTTCTCCTGTGCACACACATACTCAGTCTAATCTTTTGGCGACCCCCCGCTTTTTGTAACGTGTGGATGGTTGGGCACTGCACTATTATGCCTTTGTCCCATTTTTGGCACAGTTACACAGTAATTCTCTTGTTTCTTCTACATCGTGATGCTTTTAGTAGTATTATTTCCAAGCACTGGAAAGAAATTTGTGGTTTGGATCAAAATCATGCAACTGGTTTAAAAAATCTTGGGGAGGGAAAAAAAAAGCCATATATGTTTATATACTCACATATATATATAACACACACACACATATATGTTTTTATATATATGTATACACACACACATTCCCTTCACACCAAAACTTTAGGAATTGAATTTCAGGACTTTTCTCAGCCAGAAAAGCGTGTGCACGTGTGTTACAGAGTTCCAGGGGAAGGTGAGATACGCACGTAATCATTTGATTGAATCAGGGAAGCCTGTATATTAAAAAAATAATATATATATGCTTTTTTTTCTTATTTGCATTAATCACTAAAGTTAGCAATGCTGTTTCTTGTCTCTTCCCTACCGCTGCCCTTCTCTCATGCTTCTGTTTTCTATTTGTTGCTCATTTACTCGCAAGCAGCCTCCGCTTTCCGGCCCGCTCTGCTCCTGGGCTCAGCAAGAAGTCTAAGCCCAACTCAGAGTCGGGGCACCTTTGACAGCGACTGCACGTCGCAAGCTGTCTGTCAGAAGAAGGTAAGTTTGGGCTACGGACCCACTTTCACAAGTAATTCCTTCATCCATTTAAGTGACAAAGAGAAGAAGAGTTCAAACCACAAGAACCCATATAGTATCTGACCATTATTTGAATTACTGCACTGCCTGAAGCCTCCACCACATTATACCCTAAAAAACAATCAATCTAGCCATAAGGTTACACTACAGCAACGCACAGGCCACTTTTTTTACCACCTCTAATTCCTTTTCCTAACTAGACTTTAGATCGTCTGCTCTAGCGTCCAGCATTCCCCAGAGAAAGAACACATACCGCTATGGCTTATACTCAGGACAATTTCCAGATGCAGAGACCAGTTGCTGAGGGAAGAACACAAAATAGTGACCTCCAATTTTATTTTAATTTTTTTTTTCTCCCCTACAGGGAAATATAATTTCTTGCTGAATGCAGACAGCAGGAAAATTATCAGGAAGAACAACGAACGGATGTACGAGGCAGACTTCCTACTCTGCAGAAACGGGCAAGGTGTCCTCTCGGGAAGCAGTGAAATAATGAAATGCAAATACTATGCTTCCATCTAGAGGAGTAGGCGGGCAATTTATTTCCAAATACGAACTGAGGTACTGCTGTTGCTCCTGTAACGACTTCGGTGTGTTCATCTGGAACACTCTGCACTTTCCAGTTTGGGTTCATGAATATGACACAGTAACTGACTTTAGAGATATGTATTCTAATTGTACGCACCTCATCTCAGCAAGTGGGACTACAGAACAACACCGACCCCGCGTTTTCCTTTCAGTGGTAATTTTCACAGGAAAACATTACTAGAAGCGTTTGCTTGTGGTTTCCTCCCTATACCATTCCACCTGGAGACAAGGGACTGAACTGCACTCCTCTCTCTAAAGAAGAGGTAAAATATTTCCATGTACGACTCAGATGCTTCCTGAAGAGATCGGGACATATGGGATACCAGAGATATTTAGCAGACTTAGGAGTCCTCCTGCCTCTCCAGCGTCTGCCACGAGCACTTCTCATCGCCTGCGCCTGCTCTGGGGCATCCTTCAGCGGGCATTTCACAGAGAGGCCATCGCAGTGGCCACACGCCAAGAAAGTCATACTTGATAGGGAAGAAAGACGCCTTCTCGCCATCCAGACGTTAAAAGCTAACTGGAATTGGCAACAGCAAAACATGCTTCAGGGGGAAAAAAAAAAAAAATCCCACTCTCAAAGAATTAGTATAGAGATAGGAAGCCTCAATCTGTCTTTTCCTCTTTGACAGTGAGAATGTCATATGCAATACGAGGTGTGGGCATCACCCATCCTCTTGTTCATGTAGGCAAGTACTAAGGAGGGAAAAATCACCCCTCCATCCCACAGTTTTTGTTCCCAACTTCAGTAATGTATCTTTAATATTTCTCTGATTCACCTCTGATTAATTGCAACCTATTTTTTTTTTCCCCTTTAGCTACTTTCTGTCATTGGCAAACCTTCAGCCTTAGTATGAACTTTGAGACTGATAAGAGTACGTACGAAGCATAAAATACTTTTGCAATATACTGCCAAATCTGATGAGTAATAAGCATTTATTTTTTAAAAGAATAGTAACCCTCGAGGTGCTAAGATCTGGTCAACTGCTGTACGAGCATACTGTACCATCCCTTTACATACACTGCAATTACAAATTTCTCAAGGATTCTCCCTTTGGTTTGCAAGAAGGTTAATAGCAAATTGTATGTCTTGGGTAAGATGATGCCTCACCAAGATTGCATTAAAAATAAACACCCACCTTTTCCATGTCATCCCAGTGAGTGATGATTCCATGCTCAATGGGATATTTCAGCGTCAGGATCCCTCTTTTACTTTGTGCCTCATCCCCTACACAGCTGTCTTTTTGACCCATTCCAACCATAACACCCTGCGAAGTATATTATTCTGGTATTAGTGCAGTGTATCACACACATTAGAGACAGAATATCATTTTTAAGTTAAAACTTCACGTGAAATACTGTACCTGCTACTGCCGCTCCAGAACATACCCCCAAAACGTGCAAGGAACTAAATCGTGAATGTATCGGTAACCACCTACACTGTACAAACATCCCTCATGAAGCCACCGGGAAGAGCAAGGCAGCTCCAAAAAAGGGAGGATGGTATCTCACACCTGGTGCAACTAAAGCCCACGCAGGAGCCCAGCCAAGGCAGGCTTCAGCAAACCCAGGGATGTCCGCAAGGGGCGGGTCCCTTGTCATCACACAAAGGAATAAAGGGAAGGAATTACAGGTGGAAAAGTTATAACCTCTTTTTGGCTCCCTAGATTTACTTTATGTATTTGGTTGCACTTTGAGTCCAGGCAGTTCCACTATTACCCTTAAACACTGACATTATTCCCCCTTGCTGGCAGTGAAATGGTTTTGAAAAATATACATTTGGGGGGGAAAAAAAAAAAAAGCATTGATCTACAGAAAACAGATTTTTCTAAAAGAAATTTCGTTTATTAAATAATGGTGTTACTCAGTTTATTATGCTTGCATTAGGAGACCTATCATGATTGCCTCAAATAATGTAACAACATATGAGGTACAATATTATTCATCAACTGGCATTAAAATATTTAATTTTTCTCATGGATACATTTCAATTCCATGGATTCAACCATACAGCTGCTGAGCTGCGTAACTATGCAAAATTACATGCCAGCTCTAATCACTAATAAAAGCCAATGAACAATTTGAGATGTTAAAGAATAGACGTGTTTTTGACCACTGATATTCAACTTTAAAAATTCACGGAGGTGTTCAAAATGCATTCCATGAAGTGCTTAGTATTTTTCTCAGATATGAAGAAAACGAACAAAAATCTGCATCTTCTATTTATAAAGGAACCGTTAGGAAACTAATTAAGCAGAAAGACCCTTTCCAGGGTCAAGAAAAGCTACATTTATCCTTTCCAGTCTTGTTTGAGTTGATAAAGTGATGTGCTAGAGATCTTTTTTGGAAGTTTATTAGGCTTAATGTTGCTTAATGTAACTTGGAAAGGAACTTACCACTATTATTTGTTTGTTTTCTTATGTTTGCAATGTTCTGCTTATCTTTTTTCTTTGTATAAATACAGGAAGTATTAAGTGATCCAACAAATGGTGGTTGTTTTCATTCCACGAGACACCTTCATATCAATTAACACAAATGTTCTTCTACAGTCAACATTTTATGGCTGAAGATCCTTTTCCAAAGGATCAAAAAATTTACCTTAAAGACGTGCAGCTCAATCCTCCAGTTAACAAGCCAAACTCCTACAAAGCCCAATGGGAGTTCTGCCTGAATAAATCTGATGCTTTATCATTGTCATGTCTAAAGTCTCAAAAAAAACCACAAACAAACAAACAAAAAACAACCCAAGCAATGCAAACCAACCACCCAAACCAGACAGCATTTCCATTTGGGTACCAATCGACCTGATGCCGAGGACGTCCAACGATGGATGGAAATACAGCTCTTGGGGCATCATCTCCTGCAAACACGGCTTTGCAAAGCCCAGAACCATTGTCACATACAAGGGCAGTGGATTTATCATCATCGCACATAATGCCTCACAATTTTGGCTGCAAAACAGTAATTTGGAGAGTTGGGAAGGAGCAGATGGAAGGGCATAGGACAGAAGCACCTCTCCATCATTCAGAGGACAAACTGCTGTAAAAAGAATAATTTTGGCAATGAATAAACCTGAACAGCAAAGTCTATGCTAACGCCCCGATCTTGCAAAGCATCTTAAGCATCCACATAAATTTCTGCTTGAATAGGTTTTACCAAAGCAAATTAATCGGGACATTCAGCCTTTGTTTCCAAAAGAGACATCTCTTCTGTAGCCTCAAGGAGTCCTGTGATATTCTGTTAATTGGCCTCGTGACCATTTCAGCTAGAGGATACGCATTCAGCTCTACTTGGACTTAAGCAAGCATAACCCCATCTCTTCCAAGGCTGAATTATCTTCTAGAAGTTTCATTTGTTAAAAATGAATTGGTCACATGCACCTACTGGTTATAATGTCAGATGTTCAATAAGAATTACCGAACGTTCATTACTTCAAAGACCGCAGTTGTTCCTAGTGGCATGTTTAAATTTGCTTTTTTCTTAGAGGGTCATCATCAGTCTCGAACAACCAACTAAAAATAACTCCCACAAAAAGTCTCAGAAAAGCATTCGCTGCGTGTTTTTAAATGACAGCTCCTCTGTAAGGTGAAGTGCTCGCTCCAGGACCGATTCCATATTTGTCAAGTGGTAAATACCTTATCGAAGCGGTTATTCTGGGAAACAGAACAAGAAGCAGCTGGCGCACCTGCCCAGGAACAACTCAACTTCAGCGGATGGCCAACACATCAGACGAAGTCCTGAACTCATTGAAATTCATGGCAAAACTCCCACCGAGGGGGGGGAGGGGGTGTCTGAATTTCACCTAGACTTCTGTTTCAGATTCCTCAGTTATTTTAAGGACTGTACGATGGCCTCTTTAGGCAGTCACGGAGAGGTAAGGATTTTATTTTTCCTTCTCTGGCAACTTCCCACGGTAAGGAAGGGTACTTCAGAAATGGGAAAGGAATGAAAAACAGCACTTGTCCAGCAAAGGTCTCTCCTTAACAGTGCAAAAAAGTATTAAGCATCATTTTTGCAATTAATGAAAAAACATATTTGACTTCTGATGGCATTACAGCTCCACCGGAGTGCTCTGGGCGCAGGCAGGCCAGGAGCAGTGGCAGAACGGCCACCAGCATTAGGGTCTGCCCCGCAGCCCCGTTTGTGGGGTTTGAAATCTCTCAGGCTCTTCAGAGGATCCCTGCAATAATACCCTGGAGATCTACAAACAACAGCAACGGTTTGGGTTTTTTTCAAGTTTGAGCTGCATGAAGTTCCTGGTGTTCAATCCTTTCCCGTAAGCTTTACAAAGCCAGACTGTGACATATGATTGATCCCAACACTCCCAGATGAAACAGAAGCGTAAACTGACAATATAACATTATTTAAAATGAGAACAATCATTTTAATCCTTGTCGATGTGCCTGTGACTGGTAGATTCTTTTTCACATAAGGAAGCAGAGTAATTTTATCACAAAAAAATTGTTAGCAGCTTTAATATAGGAACATTTAACCATTAGTTCCAGTAGCTGGTATTTTTGAACATTCATTCCTGTTGCTATGAATTGCCATCTTTGTCCAAAACCCTCAGAAAAAGGCTTTTAGAATGCAATAAATCAAACATTTACCAGCAGTATCCAACACTACAGAACTGCACCCACACTCTGACTGCACCAGTGCAAAACAGAAGGGAAACCCAGTTCTTAAAATACATCAGAAATGGCATCAGATGAGATACCAGAATTTCAGAGTAGAGAATTTTAAAGTAGAGAAATGCGACAAAGCTCTGAGTTCAGCATCGCTCCTCGGTTCTAAAAAGGGCTGGATAGGACCAAGATGTTTAGTCCTCCATGGTGAGAAATAATATTCCCATTCGTTCCTAGACACAGCATTCATATAGAGCTTGACATGTAAAACTAAGGTCAGTGCAGCCATACGCGGAGAAACAAACTTCATAGGGACACCCCAGACGATCTTTACAAGTTGCACTTTGGAGTGCTGGCAGTCACTGTTTACGCTTTTACTCACTATTGATTAGACTCCAGAGAAGCCACTGATACTTCCTAATAAAAAAATCAATCACCAAATTTGTTAATTTCCCACTTAAAAGAAAAAAATAAATTATCTTGCTTTGCTTATCATTACTTAATTACAAGGCGAATGAAGCGATAAAGAGCACTAAAAATGTTCATTGATTGAGTTATGTTGCTTTACAGCTGCTGAATTTGTAGGTTTAATAACCATTCTCACAAAGCATCTATTTGGAAATCTTTTCACCAGATGACGTTCCTAAATACATTTCCTAAATTTGCTGAATTTTGATTTTTAGTTTCAATTTTTATTTTTCTAATTCCCAGTGCAAAATTAAATACAATTAACAAAGAATTTCCTTTTTGGTTTCTGCTTAAGGACTGATGTCCGGGCAGCAAACACCATTGAAGTGTTCTTCCATGTTTCAGATAGACTAAGAAGGTTTCGTTGCACTCTACTGATCCTTCCAGCGATGAGGAACACCTGCCCATTTCCCTGCAACCATGCAGTCAAAACTGAATTACCTTACACCAGGAGACCCTTTGGAATTCCTCCAAAACCTGAGGCAAACAGCATCGAAGTCCAGCAAGTGTGTAAATCCCCCAAAGATCTCAGACCAAGTGAAGTGAAGCATTAAAATCATGAACTGTAAGATGAAAAAAAAAAAAACCCAAAACCAAAAAAACACACACCTCTCTGGGCAGTACTTACCCTGGAAATGTAGAAACGGTGATGATTTGTAAAAGCTTCTTCATAAATGACATGATCTCACCTTCCATTACACTTATATCAGCTTCTGGAATGGAGTTCACAGAATATCTACATGTGTCAAGCCATTTTTGGAAACCTTTTTTTTTTTCCAGTTTGCGCTTATCACAGTGACAGCACAAAGGCCTGGATAAATTAGGGCAGAATTTCTAACATCTCTGGATCCTTTCCCACTCGCTTACCTGCTATGCCTCACGACAGAGGGTTGTTTTCTCCCCTGAAGACAAGAATCCCTCACACTAGATGAGTAACACCGGCAGGATTTGTAGGTCCACTGTTGTCGTTGCATTCTGCTTCATTATAACACAATTAGCTAAGAATAGCTCGTTATCATTCTGTTAACAGCCATCTTTAAGCTGGAAAGGGAAAAGTCTTACCATGTACAGTACTCGTGTTTCAACTGTACTTGTTGGTTGGTTGCGCGGCGCAAAGACTGAAAATAGCTGAAAATCTCAGTACTTGGGTGACACCATGGCTGAAAACAGGGGCTGAATCAGCAATCAGCCATTCAAAGGAGACGAACCATTACCATTTTACGAAAACAGACATCAATTATATAGGAATATATCGGGTTTCTATCGAAATCCAGATCTTTAGTAGACTAAGAAATATTAAAGAACCGTGAAAAGAAGGAAATTTAGAGGATTTACCTACAGTGGTAACTACAGCTGGCAGTATTTCCCGCTCCACCTGACAAACACAAGCGACGCAGAACAGATACAATTTGGTAAATGTTAACTCTGCAAACATAAATGCCACCCAAGCCCTCTTTCTAACCTGTCACGCAGCTGCGCAAGCAAACCTCACATACAAGAATGCTTGGACCTTAAGCAGATAATTCACCTCATTAACACCTCTTCAAAGACAACCTTGCATCTGCCCATCAGTAAAACCGATGGAATCCTTCCATTTCCATACTCATTAGGGTTTTCGTTTCCCACAAGACTTTTAGGATTTTAGTCTAGCAAACAGGAAATAAAAAGGCTACTCCTTTTTGTGGCTTTACGCCTACTCCTTTAGACTCAGCTTGCTTTGATTGTATCTCCATTTTATACACACGTAAGCGGAAAAGCAGACAGGACAAACACTAACAAACAACGCAGGGTGTGAAAACAACCTTCCAGCTTCCACAGTCCTCACAAATAAGCTATTTTTTGAATCAGAGAAAGAGCTGTGCAGTTTCAGAGCACATTGTAACAAAACACGGATGTATTAATATGCAACAAGCTTGAATTTCATGTTCTGAGCAGCTGAGTAACATTTTGCCCCAAAGATACAGAGTAAGTAAACCCACCAAGACAAGTGAAAGTGAATTAAAAAAAAAAAAAAAAACCACCAACCAACAAACAACAAGAAACAACACCAAACCAACCAACAAAACCCAAACAACCCACACAAGGAAAAACTACAGAAATTGCACCTTTAAACAACAGTAAAGGAATATAAGAAGTTGTAGACATTTCTCCATGTCATCTCAATTCTGAATCTTTAATCATCGGCTTCCCTCATTACCATATACACATCGGTGCACCTTTCCAGAGCCATTACAAACTGTATGGCCAAAGAACAACCGTCTTATATCTTTTATTTTCAGCCAAGAAAAAAAAAATAAATCAAAAATCCAGTAGTCCTTTCTTTATTGCACTCTATAAAACCTCTTGTTATAAACAAGAAGCCAATAAACAGTAATAGCTGATTATTCCTTTAAAATTTATAGTTTAACTCTTAAAATAAAATTTATATAGAAAAGATATCATTTACAACCCATTCAGTAGTAATCAATCATTATGTACTCACAAACAATCTTAAATAACTTGTATGCAGCAGCTTCTTTATAGGGCAAACAGAGGGGAATATTTTCTCCTTAGCAAATATAATATTCCACTGATAAAGAGCAATTCAAGTCGACTTTGGAGCAACTGTGGTATACACAAATTTCTTTTCAGAAGCGTAAGATTCACGTAGTGTAACAAGAATATATACAACTGTGTCCAGTGCATAGCTTAACAGCAGCATGTGAAAAGTCTATTATCTGGAATTGGCACACCATTACCTATAGAGAAATAATTTACCCAGAAAATGCAGTGTACTCAGAGAACACCGGTGAGGCACAGTAAAACAACAAGATGTAGCGTAACTAGGTAGGTGAGGAATAAATAGCGGGATTTTGCTCTGGAGGTCAGCAGCTTAGAACAGTAAAGACTTCGCCCTCGAACCCATCTTCTGAAGGAAAGGGCTCCTCCTTTCATCTGGTTAGGAAACAAAAAACGTCAAGTAAGTAATCAGGAATACAGATGAGAAAAAGCTCCACTGTAACTTAAGATTTCCGAGGCACTAAACACCTTTTGCCTCTGATGCAGCAAAGGATGCAACAGCCCAGGCTGTAAGCATAAATGATTTAAAGGCCAAATGAAACAGCATTGGTAAGAGGAGAGGAACGGATACAAGATACTTACGTATTACGTAATTACATAACTGCATAATTATATGCATACATATTTTATTTAATGGCCACATGTGCAACATAAATATGATTACTCACATTTTAATTTGGACAGATGTAATGTGTTATATGGTGGGGTTTACACAGCTGCCTGTATTTAACTCACCAGCCACAACCCAAACAGAAAGAAATTAAGGATATTTTTTCAATAAAGTGCAGTTTCAGTAGCAGCTTGCTACTTTGAATGGACGCCTCTATGGCCCACCCATCCCCATGATGTCTAACAAGAGAAGAGCACTTCTCGGTCAGCTTTTCAGAGACAAGGCAGATGAGACAAGCAGCTGCTTCACACTAGCGTCTACATATAAAAAGAGGACAACCCAAAATCAGTGACTCCCAGTCGCTCAGAAGGCAAATCTGCACTCCAAGAATGAATGACAGTGGAAAGAAAGGTATGGCAGAGGGAAGACAGGAAAAAGGACGGAGTAGCATGAAGAAGATGATGAGTTGTGCTGCCTTCCGTCCAGTACAATCCAGTCCGCAACTAGCAGTATACAATATGCATGCCACTTTTAAGCAGCTTATAATTCAATGTTAATGTTAAAAGCTTTCATTTACTTACCTTTCGCACAATAACATGCTCACTAGGGTTGATGATTAAGGCTTCTCTTTCCTCCTCAGTTTCCATCTGAACAGCGTACTCACTAGGTACAGACCTGTAACTGCTTACTTCAAATCTAGAGAAAAATTAAAGGGAGACAATGGAGTCCTGAATTATCTGCTCTTTTAAAGTATCGTATTCACATAAGAAACATTATTTTCTATACTTACATTACTGGGGGAATGTCCCTACAAAAAGCAGTAAGACTTTGTGTTGCCAGGTCTTTTTCAATCTCTATTTGCAATCTACTCTCAAGGTGTCTCATTTATTCAGAATAACCCCATCGTCACTAGCTGACTGAATGGTGATTTTCAGATGACGGGAGTGATGGACACTTTATGTAGGCAGATGGATAATGATATTTTAAATCTAAACAGCGGCTGTGCTAAAGTTGTTATATGTGAGATTTTTTTCTAAATTGGAAAAAAAGAAATGCCACTCACTACCGAGTCCAACATCTGAAGCAAGAAATTAAATAAAGAAAAAAAAAAATCCCAAAGCCCATAACATTTTCTTGATCCATGGAGTCAGAGCCAGCTTTTTCACACAGTTATAAATGCATTTTCATCGTTTCAGGTACTGCGGACTCCCAAACAGGTTCTATTATTTGTTTACTCTATTTGTTCTATTATTTTGTCAGACATCTAACACCCATAGGAAAACCTATCACTAATCTCACTAAAGATAAAAGACAGAACAAAAATCTGACACTCCATTTTCCAGTTCTGTAGTACACTTTGCATTTACTCCATTACTGCATTACTTACGGAGTGTAAAAGAAAACCTCAGCATGCATTTGTCCAAGGGGAAGCAGAAGCGAAAGACAGCTTTGGCTCTCTGAACACGCGAGTTATTTCATACCCACATAAGAGTTTAACGCAGCAACCAAACTGTCACATACTTCAAAAGTATAGGAAAAGAAATACGTTTTACAGACACTCTTTCAAAAGAAAAGCCCCCAATGTCTCACAGAGAGTAGTATTTTACCTGTTACTTTGCTCCTCAGAGAGTCCAAGAGCCTCTTCTGCAGCTTCTCTCCTCCTCCTCTCTTCTGACAGTGTTTCTGTCAGCTGTGAGAGCGCCTGCTGCACCGAATCATACTGTTGCTCGGTCTCCGCAAGCCTATGACAAAATGAAACCCGAAATCAATATTTTACGTACTTAAAGAACTACTTTCTCATTTCTATGAATGAATGTTCTTTTTTGTGATAAAGACTTAATTATAACGAGATGCTTTAGATAAGATATTGAAATAAAAAGTCACCAATAGTTATCTGTCTTTACAAAACCAAACCAGATAATAACAATTCAAGAACATGACTATGGTTCATTTAATCCACTGTAAATCCACTCCTTTCCCTTTTCCCCCAAAATGCCTTAGAGGGATAGAAAAGCATTACTTTCACACTTACAAACACAGCTGTCAGGAAAACAATATTGCTAATACACGCTCTCAGTCCTGACCTTTTTCTGAGTTCATTTAGCTCCGTATTGTCTATTTCAACAATAACCGCAGATCTTTCCTGTGGCGCTCCAGGGGGAACTTCTGCTCTAGTTTCATCCTACAAAATATTAAAGGGGAGAAAATGCCAGTCACCGTTTTTCTAGTTGCTAAAAATCTTTATTTCAATTAAACCCATAAGCACCATAAAGCAGTGGAACAAACCACTCTTTGTGCCATTTAATCTTCTAATTTCTGGAACTGCAATCTTCCAAACCTGTTCTCTAACAGAAAGTCGATGAAGAATACTGCCTGTGTGTGCTGCAGGACTTGAAGGATACATTTACACTGCACAACACGGCAATCTCTGAACAACGTCTGAGAAATGCATCTACATATCTACATAGTAGTAGAGCACTGACCGCAGTTTCGGGAGTAATGCAGATATTCGTTTATATTTTAGTTTACAGTTCTCCTTGTTTGTATTTCTGTTTATGGAAGAGTAAGGGTTGTTTTATATATGTATCCATATGATATTTTAGGGTACTATATTAATTGATTGTTACTGAATAACCAAGGCAGTCCAGGAAAACTTTTGAAAAATGAAGAGATTACAAAGGCATAAGCTTACAGACATGTATGAGGGGTTGGCAAAGGGTACTGAAATGCTGAACTGGTGATCTAGATCTCAATTCTGAAAATATTACACAAACACCTTGCAAAATGATTCACGACTGGTGTGAAATTATCTCTAAACTTTGCTGATCCAATGTGTGATCATCCAGTTACCTCTGCCAGCTGCAGACCAATTCAAGATGATACTTCAAAACAAAAAAAGCATGTATGTTCAGCTTCCTTAAATGAAAAAGTCAAACAAAAACACTTTACAACAATAAAGCGTTATCTTCAGTGCACCACGGGCTAGCAAAAATACTAAATCAGCATAACAAAAAGTATTTACTTCATTTTTAGCATGAAAACCAGAAAAGCGTAAGCACAGAAGTAAAAAAAAAAAAAAAATCCCTTAAAACATTTCCATGTATTTGTTTACCTGAACAGTGCCTTGGAAAGATGTTACTTGCATGGTCTGATATTCCCTCTCCAGTCTTAAATAACGATTTTGCAAGTCAGTGTAACGAAGCTGGTTATCCCTTAGAGTCTGCGAAAGAGTCTTCAACTGGGCAGACAAGACAGCATTCTCTTCCGCTGACTGCACCACCTGAAACAAAATAACATTTAAATAAATAAAAATCAGGGATTATCTCCTCCAGGAAATTACTCCAGATTTTGAGACTGGATGTTGAAAACAACTGAGTACTAGTTTCAAAATTGCATCAGCTTTTTGGCAAGCTCAAAGTTTGGTAAGATTTAACTAGTTGTTTTATGAGCAGTGGAAATAATGAAACCAGAGCATTGATTTCCCTTGCCGCCAAGACACCCAAACCAGAAACTCAGGGTTTTAAACCCCAATGCATTCCTCTACTGTGTTAGCTATGGTATCACCACCTGGCAAAAGGCAGCATACATAGTTGCTACTTCAGGACAATGCAGATAGCCAAATAAGCCTGATAATCTAAATGTGTTCACCAGGCAGTCCAGGAACACACAGCAGTCGAGTTTTCATCTTTTCAAAAAACAGACTGTAATTGGGGTCTCCACCCATTACCCAAACACTCATCTTCACTTGTAGCAGCTTGACATTTCTACACCTGTTTGAAAGTTTGGTTAAAATTGCTATTAGGTTTATAAAATGTTTGGGTGAAGCAGTGAAAACAGACTCAGTGACAGATGTAAGTTAACATAAACCTAATTTGCTTCGAATACCAGGCCAGCAAAGAGAGATAAATATTAAGGGAATACTTCCAAGAACATTTACACACTTTTGCAAACAAAACCGAACACAAACACCCATATGCATGCAGGGGGACACACTCTTACCATCTTAACAGCCACAAAAGCATTCATCAAGAATGCGTAAGGAAATGTTTCTGACGTGTTTGCAATTTGGTGTGAGATAGCTAAAATCTTGTCCCAGCTAAGATAGACATCTGCTTCTGTCTACAATTAAAAGTATTTTACTTTGACTAGAAGTTCAGCAGTGCCCCATCAACGTCTTCAGAATGCAGATTCAAATAAACCTCTCTCAGTCAAATAACAAGTCAGGAAAGCCCGACAGAAAGATAATACGGACATCTAGTTTGCGATTTCTAGTCTAAGCCAGCAGGGTTGTTTTGAAGAATCTAAGTTTTAAAGCACTCTACCTTTCAATTATACAAGACTGCCAATTTAGCGCTATTTCTATGTTGATGCCAGCTCAGGTTCGCGAGTTATTTAGGATCACAACTGCAGTTCTAAGTTACCTTGGAATTAATCTGCTGAAAATGCAGATCCTTCTGGTGTATCTCCTGAAGACAGCGCTGCAGGTCATTTTGAAGCTGATTCTTCTCGGCTAAGATGTGTTTGATTTCCTCTGGCATGTCTGCACTTCCAGCGAGGGCGACAGTTTCTAAAACCTTAAAGTATGAGCATATTCAGGGTAAATGGTACAGAAGTTTTCTAAATATTATACAACAACACTAAATATACATATGGACTACAAAACAATTTCCTTCTCACAAGTTAATACCACATTTCCAAGAGACTTTATATATATATTAAAAAAACCCTTCTACTTAGTGTTTTCAACCCAAGTACTTTAATTAAAAAAAAATTACAATGAAAAGGCAACCCAACATAATTTTTAATTTGCAAATAGCGTGAAGCACAAAAAAAAAAGGGAAAAAAAAAAAACAGAAAAAGCCAGATAAATATAAAAGACCTTTCAAAAATTATTTTCAAACTAATAATGTATGGCATTCACAACTTGTAGAAGAACAGCTATTTTGTAAATACGAATTTAAAGCTGAAAGTCCATTTTGAAAGAAAAAAAACCCACACCCAACGCTATGACTAGTACACGGCTTCGGCTTTATCTCTGGCACGTCAACATTTTGATGTTAATCTCCAATAATGGAGGGAAGTGTGCCATTTCTAATGCTTTATGGAATCTACTTTCCTATACAATCATGAAATAAAGACTTCTAGCACACAAAATATTCCATAACCCAAACAACATTACTGTTCAATAGCTTGTATTTGTGATTTTAACCACAGAAAACGAACAGCATATGAGACACAAACTTGACCAACTAAACCACTGATTTTAATGAAATTAAAAGGAATACGGTTTACTTCCTTTGGCACAGAAAGGGCCAATAAGAATATTATTCTAAACACTTCCCTTGAACCTTTAATGATAGTCTACAAAAGTAGACAGCAATTGCCAGACTGGGTCTCAGCTGCTGCCTTTCTAAATCTGGGATTTTGTTCCTGGCAGAAGCCAACTCCAGCTGCTTCAGGGAAGAGTAAGAACACTTCCATGAGGCACATCTCTCCCGTCTCCCCCCAGTTAGGTCCTATTCTAATCTGCAGTAATTACAGTGTGGTTTAGGCTCTGATGAATTAACTTTATTAGCTCTTGAAAATTTGGTAGCATCAGGTATACAAATTCTGAAAACTGTTGTTGTCAACGTAAACTACAAAGTCCTTTTTTGATCCCTTTAAAAAGTGTGTCCCTGAAAACAGTTTGTAGCTATAATATATCTGAAAAAAACGTTCCCATTACCTGAAAGACCACATCCTTGTACTAGTTTTGTATTTGTCACCAAATGGCCCCTATTCTGGGTTTACAAGAAGTGAGAGCGTAGCGTCTCATTTCACTTACATCCCACAGTACTATCGGGGTTTGCCCCCCACTCCCCCATTTCTTTCTTTCTTAAGTAAAAAATCCCAATCTTTTCTGAATTATCTTCTTGGAAGTTTTTTCTATATCTTGCTTTCCTCCTCCCTCCTTTGAAATTTTTGTATTGCAATATAATACTTCTGTGAAGCTGAGGTGAAGTGTACCACAAATTATTTACACCCAAGAATCATGTTTTCTCCACCAGTTTTCCTATCATTTCTTCAATATCCAAATAACTTATTTGGACCGGTTTTCTAAAAAATAACGTATATGCAAGTCATCTTGTTTGTCTATCTGTTCCCCCAATAATATTTGCATCAGCTAGCCAATTCTAAAACTGGATTTTAAAAGACGGTCCATGTCTCAAAAAATTATGATGCTTCTATACTTAGTGTAATAATCACTGAACTGGGGGAGACAGATCCAACTTGATATTACCTATTGAGAGGAAAAGAAACAGGTAGAACACAGTTGTAGTACAGGCTGTCTGGCAGGTGATTTAAGTCTATCAGCATGCGAGGACTCAGTGACAATAAATACATTGTTGGCATCCTACAAGTAATAGTACAACACCCTCTTCTTTTTTGAACAAGTGTGGTATAGGAACAAATAACTACACTGGTGTTATAAAAGTGTGAACAGTAAAAGGACGCATGATAGATATGAAATTGTCACAAGAAGCCAAAATTATATCCCCTCTTGTGGACGTAACATGTTTTATCTCGGCTACTACATAAGAAGAATTCCTCCTTGAGTTGCCTGAAAGTTCCCCATCCTCTTCTTGATTTAAAAGAATTAACTGAGAAACCTTTGCATTATTTCTTCTTTGCCTTTCCAATACGTGTCTCCCTTTATCAGCACTTGCTCTGCTGTAGAACATGTTTGAACCATTTTATTATTATATTTTTTTAACTTCTTATTATAGTCTGGATTTAACTAAGCTAAGATAATCATTTACAAGATTACTTAAGTAATCTACTAACATGAGCAACTCAGGAGCAAGCAAATGCCATTACCTTACAATGTAACCACACCAAACTGTTATTCCTTTTTGACAAAGAATCAGTAACTATTATTGGTTCATGACCTTCACCTTTCACTTCACAACTACTTCATTTTTTTGTGAAGGTGCTTTCCATGTTTTTAACCATTAAAATCCACCATGTGAGCGAATCTTCTCTGTTATTTTATCAACATATGAGAAACTCATGATTTTTCTTTGTTTAAAAGAAGTTGCTCAGTATATCAGACTGCTGCATTAAAAAGTGGTTTTAATAATTGCGACTCATTTGCTAGGAACAGTTGTAACTTGCTGATTTGACCCTAGGCGACACTGACATACAGGTAATGCACTCATCAGCCTCCCATACTTCACTATCGTACACTGTATAGTTCTCATTTGGAAAGCAGCCTGCAAATTTAATACAATAAACTGGTGGAAGTAGATTCGTGGCTCCTGCTACGTGTCATTTGTTTACCTTGACTGGGTAATTGCTGCCAGCGGAGACTGATTTCTTAACAATCGTGTCTTGTTGCAGCTTCTGTAGTTC
The DNA here is from genome assembly GCF_965231255.1 of Vanellus vanellus. Classification (NCBI taxonomy): domain Eukaryota; kingdom Metazoa; phylum Chordata; class Aves; order Charadriiformes; family Charadriidae; genus Vanellus; species Vanellus vanellus. The sequence goes on along the minus strand of NC_138911.1, from coordinate 2,715,545 downwards.
TGCAATCTGTCTGTCTTTCTCAGCAACTGTGATTTGATATTGATTTCGCAGTGCCTGGGACTCTGAGAGGAGGAGGTTGTTTTCCATTCTGAATATAAAATAGTAGACCAGACGTTAAACGATAAGATACTACACACTAGTGAATCAAAAGGTTAAAGCTGTACTCACTGTAAATTCTGAAAAAAGTAATGGTATTTTTTTTGAACTGTTATATGCAAATATAGAGGACTATATGAACATTCTCAATACACACTTCAGTTTAAAGTCACCTTCAAAAAAAAAAAAAAAATCAGATAAAGCCTGGAAAATGATAACATCACGTTTGCTTCATCGGCTGGGAGACGAGAGAAGTTCATTGCCTGCAAAGATACCGACATCTATTAACACAATAAATACTTCAGCTACCTAAAGAATAAGGTTGCTCAGCAAAGCAACTGCAGGTCGCGAGTGTGTCGAGTGCTGCTCACGACAGCCAGTCTACCCTGCTGCAAGGACACAAGTTTGCAAAGGAACACCCCAGACTCAGAAGACTGAAATAAACAAACATGCCACATCTCCAGAAACTGCTGTTATACACGAGCAACATCACAAAGGGCATAACAGTAATTTAAATCCTTTTAAATGCAACTTAATATATGTTTTTAAAGTTTGGGGAAAAAATGGGAAAAGACTATTCATGCTCTTCACTGGTTACGTCGACAAGTTAGAATGAGGTTTGAATATTTCGTGCCAACTCGCTCACATTTGCAGAGATAAATGTGGGGCTCGCCTTTTGATCTACACCCCCTTCCCCAAAAGCTTCTAGTATAAGACAGATACCATCTTACACAGACTTTAATTTGAGATCCAGAAATTGCACTACGGACAATAAAATGCAGTAAGGCACTAGGACACTGCCTACTGGCCTCCAATTCAGCCAAAATTATCTTCACTGAACTGATCAGAGCATGCTTTCGCACTTCAACCATCTGGACAAGTTTAAAAGCTTGAAGAACAGCAGCAGCCTGAGATGCTGTTGATTTGCCTCTACTGAGCACCACTTAAAAATGCCTACTGCCTTCCTTTGAAGCAGACCTCATGAGGCATTCACAGAATTAGGCCCGAAGTGTCACATTATTCATCTGCCGCAGTCGACGCGAGACGTGAGCAGTGCTGAAACAGACTCTTGAATCTACAAAAATAATGCTTGTGTGAAATGAAGTTAGTTTTCAATATGTAGTTGAGTCAAATACGCGACACCTCAGAAATTTCTTAAAAAAGGAGATTTGGGGGGAAATTGTTCAGCCATAATCAATCATTAAGAACGGAATAGAATACCAAGCATTGAAACAAGATTCTTAAACTGTAGTTAGGTATATCCAAGTCACCAACAGAAGGATAAACATTCAATTAAGACTGTTTGAAATTTTACATAAACAAAGAGACCATTACCTAAAGATAGAAGGATAACCACGAACAAAGACAACTCTGAAAGTTGACTTCACACGGAAATATTCTTATCCTACTTCCTGCTAAACTACACATGATCTTGGTTTGCATCAGGTTCTGAAGTCACTGAAGAATTCTAAACAAGAGCCACATGTACTCTTTGTTAATTTTAACATGTATACCTCAATCCAGCAAGCTCATTCTGGTATGATGCAATCTCTCGCTCGGTTTCTGCTTGGAAGGCTTTTGTCTGATGCAACGCCTTCTCCAAATCATCAACCTTGGTCTTCAGTTTCGATATTTCAACAGCTGCAAGGCTGGCTCCTTCTTTAGCCTACGTTTAATAAACATGGTTAGTGAACCGGAATGAAAACTGTATGATTCAAGTTTTATTAGTGCTAGAATTCTAATTACAGACTAATGCTTTTCCCCCCACTTGCTCCTGTTTAACAGGATAATTACCTAAACTCCCAAAGTTCTAAGCACGTGTTCTCTAGTCACACAATGTTTTCTCAGCACTCACATAATTTACAAAGTTAAACTTCAGAACCCATAAAGTCTCTAAGCATTCTCTGCATTAAAAAAAAAATAAATACAAAGTGATGTAGCTAATTAAAACTTACCAATCTTTCCCTATTGTTCTGAGGCATATCCAAACTACTTTTAAAAGCATGTATCTCATGGATGCTGTTACAACCAATGGGAAATGAAGCTGTGCCCTGTTTTGTTTCAGAAGTTACCTTCTGATTGCTGAGTTCCTGCAGCAATTTGTCTCGGTCATCCTGAAGACTGGCCATAGCCTTGGAAAACGCTTCAATCTGGTGAACATAATTCCCACACTCAGATGAGAGCCTGCTAATCTCCATCTCACGACTGACTAACGTCCTACAGAGATTTTCAATTTCATCAGCAATCTGACCAAGCGTAACCTTATCTGCAGCGTCAAAAATAACCTGATTCAAAAGAGAATTTTCTTTGAGCATACTGATAAGATGTAATTTAAAGCCATCCAATTCAGCCTCGAGTTCATCTCCTTTCTTTTTTTCCGTCTTGAGTTCAGATGTGTATTGGCTCTGAAGTACCTTTAAGTCCTCTATTATCCTATCTCTGTCATTTTGCAGAGCAGTCATTGCTTTCCCAAAGGCCTCATTTTGGGACCTCAGCTCACTATTTTGAGATTGAACTTCTAATATCATCTTCTCTGCAAAAGCACCAGGTTCATCTCCACCTTCAAGTGTCAAGAGAGTCTTACGGTATTCCTCATCTGCATCCTTAGTATTTCTGCCTCTTGATTTCTGGAGTTCTCGAATCTTCTTCTGAAGATTTTCTCCATACTGTCCGCCGGATACCCATTCTTTTTTCTGAACACTATCACTACTTAGCAGTTTCTCTCCAGATTCAGAAACAAGTTTCTCTTTGTTTAACGATGCAATTAAAGATTCTAAATCGTTTACTTTGGACACTAATTTTTTATTTTCATGCTCCAAAGATTCAGCAGTATCCTTTTGCAGTTGATTGGAAAGTTGCATTTCTTTCATTTGCTTTTGAAGGTCATATTTTTCTTGTTCAAGGCTTTTAATACAATCCAATTTCTGCTTAAGCAAGTCCTTCAGCTGGTGGTCTTTCAGAGATAAAACTTGGTTAAGATCTTCCCTGTACTTTATCAACTGCGCACTTAGCATCGCATTTTCAGAATGAAGATCATCTATCTGATTGAGAAGTATCCTTAGTTCTTGCTTCAAAGCATTATTCTCACTTGCATTGCCAACTATAAGTCTGTCCCGCTGACTTAAGACCTCTTGGTGAAGATGTTCCAGTTCTTTGTATTTAGAAAAAAGATCATCCCGATCATTCTGAAGAGATGACATTGATTTTTTAAAGGCCTCTACTTCACTGGCAATTGCAGCCTTATCCTGACCTGCTTGGTCTGCTTTCATCTGGAGATTCCTCAATTCATTTTCCATCCTCTGACGGGACTCCTCAGACTGTTGTCTCTCTAGCTGCAAAGACCTTAACTGAAGTTCATACTCTTCGATTTGGTTTCTATGCTGAGTCTGTACCTGATTCAGATAGTCAGAAATCTCATCACCTTTTGAAGAAATGAGTAAGGAAATTTCTTTGTCTTTATTATTTAGCATGATCTTCATTTGCTCAGAAATGGTAATCTGCTTTTGCAATTCAGCGTTAATTTTTTCCTTCTCAGCTAGAAGCTGTTGCAATTCTTGTTCCTGTCTTGTAAAACTACTTTCCAGAGCTTTTATCTCTCTTCCTGCACTTTTACTATTCTCTATGAGATGATTAAGAGAATTATTTTCTTTAAGGAGTGCTTGCAAGGCTTCTTCTTTGGACTGAAGAACACTCTCCAATTCTTGCTGCCTGTTGAAAAAAAACGTGTTTTCTTCCTTTATTCTGCAGAGCTCTTCACAGCGTTGCATATCAACAGATTTTTGCCTCAAATACAGTTCATCCTTTGTTTCCTCTACCACAGAGTATTTGATATTCAGCTCTTGAATCTGAGTAATTTTGTCTTTCAATTCATCTTGTAAAGACATTATTCTTTTATTACTGTCTTCTATCTGTTTCTCTTTATTTTGGATGGCCTCTTTGAACTGCATTTCCCAGGTTTTCATTTCAGTGATTACCCTGTCCCGGTCATCCTGGAGAGAGGACACACACTTTGTAAAAGCAGCTAATCGTGCCAAAGCTGCGTTCAGATCGGCTTGAAGCTTCTTGTTTTGAGAGTCCTTAATGTTAACCTCCTCTTGCAAACCGTGAATCTCACTAACCGCCCTATCTTTTTCTCTCTCCAGGGCACTGTGTCTTTCTTCTAGGTTCAAAAGTTCTCTCTTGTGAACCAATTTTAATTGTTGAAGATTAAATTCCAATTCTCTCTCATATTCTCTCTTTTGAATTTGTAGTTCATCTTCTTTCTTCTTAAGTTCTTTTCTCCAATTTACGTTCTCATCTGTAAGCCTGTCCACTTCATTCTTTGACTGATCCAACAAGTTCACCTGTGAAGAAAGCTCTCCCTTGAGACGAAATATTTCTTCATTTGATTTTGCAAGCTTTTCTGAAATATTACTTAAGTCTTTTTCAAATTTTTCACTTTTTGACTGTGACAGTTTCACAGATCTTTCCAAATCCAGGATCAGCTCCTGGAACTTTATAGAATCCTTTTGCAACTGGTTGATCTCCTGCTGTTTCTCCTTTAAGAGTTCTTGCAATTCTTTCGTTTTGTTTTTACTTCCACTATTATCCCTCTGAGCACTTTTCACCTTCTCCTCAAACATTTTTACAAGGTGTAACTGCTGTTCTTCTTTCTCTCTGATCACATTACATTTTTCTGCTTTTAATTCTTCCAGTTGCTGTAACAGCAAGTTATTCTGTACCTGCGCTGATTTCATTCTATCAGTAAGATGATCAACCTTTTTAACATGATTAAGCAATTCCGTCTCAAGAAATTCTCTCTCATTCTTTACTTTGTAAGAACTTTCTTGTACATTTTCTAATTCTTCCTGTAACAGACATTTATCATCCTCTAAAATCTTAACTTTTTCATTTAGACTAACAATTTCTTGTTTAAGGCTTTTACATTCCACATCCAGCTTTGTTAGACAATGATTTTTATGGTCCAAAGATTTTTCAGTTTCTTGCGCTTTTTCTGAAACTAATTGTCTTTCGTGTTCTAGGACAAGCACATTTTGTTCTTTTTCAGAGAGTTTATCCTTTAACACATTAATGTCCTTTAACAATGATTCATTCTCATATAATGCATCACTGATTTTAGATTGCATATCAGTTTGGTACACCTCCACTTGAACTTGGAGCTCTCCCAAAGCTGCTTTAGTTACAGTGATGTTGTTATGAAGGATGTCATTTTCCTTCTGGATTTTCTCCAAAGCATGCTTTAAGTTTTCAGAAGTTTGTTTCAGCTGCTCATTTTCCTCCATTAGCTGATGATTCTGATCAGTGAGTTCCTGGAGACGATCCTGGTGTTCTTGCATCCTTGCCTCTTGCTCACGGATCTGCCTTTCTGCTTTACTTTGTAATTCGTCGACCTCAATTTTCTTGGATTCACCGAGTTGTTTCAGTTGACTCTTAATAAGCTCATTTTCATCCATGAGTTCTTGTAAATGCTTCTCAAGAGCCTCCTTCTCAGATTCTCCTTCCCTGAGCTTTTGAATAGCCTCTTGCTTCTCTTTTCTAGCGAGATCAATAACTTGCCTCATATCTGCTATTTTACTACTGATATTCTCATAAGCCTGAAGAAGTGATTCATACTCCTGCTTTAATTCACTATGTTTAGCCTTCCATCCTGTTAATTCAACTGTCTGAGAATCTTTTAAGGTATTTAGTTGGAAAGAAAAGGCCTCTTTTTCCTGAACTATAGTCTCCATGGTGGATTTAAGACTTTCGCATGCCGCAGTGAGGTTTTCATTTTCAGTCAACAGTCTAGCATTTTCAGAAACGAGCCGCTCCTCTTCAGACAACAGAGAAACAGTACTTGAACCTTGTTTTTCCCTACCAAGCTCTAACAAGTGCTCAAGCATACCCGTCTTGTTCACCAGTTCTTCCCTTTCCAACATCAGCTTGTCAATCTGGTCTTTCAGACATTTATTTTCTCTCAGGGCTTCTTTACGTGATATTAAAGCCGCCTGTAATTTTCTTTGAAGGCGCTCTCTGGACTTCTCTTCTGCTACAGTTCTTTGCTCTTGTGGTTTAGCATCATTAACATTTGATGGTTTTGCCAGTGGCTCTTCAATCATTTGCATTTGTTTCTGGGTATGACATTCTGTTGCTTCTCTCGGCTTAGTTTTCCCAGAGTAATCGGTCTGAGATAGTTGAAAACAGGTGCCTTTGTCTTGTAACTTTCCTTGAAAGGAATTACTTTCCAAACAAAACTCTCCCAATTCTTTTTCAGTATAATTTCCTTCCTTAAGCTCTTTGCATGACACCACAGGTCTACTCATCTCAGCCTTCTCACGTAGCATACATAGCTCTGCCACAAGTTTTTTGTTTTCTTCACTGAAACGTTTTACCTCATTTTTCATATTAATTAGTTCCAAATTGGACTTTTCCAAACAACTGAGAAGTTTCTCTTTTTCACTCTTCATTTCTTCAAATGCTGTTTTGTAATGGTAGGCTTCTTCACGGCCCTCCTTTATAGCTTCATTTAAGAACTCTTTTTCCAGATCAAGTTTATCTTTGAGATCCGTAAGTGAACAACGCAACGCTCCTATTTCCTTGTCCTTTTCTGCAATCTCCTTCTTAGCTTCAACTCTCAACCTCTGCAGTTTCTCCTGGCTCATCTTGTAATCCTCTTCACTTTTTTTAGTAAGTGCTTCTTTCTCATCATTTATGTGTTGAAGTGCTGTCTTAACGTCTACAGCTTCAGCCTCATACGCCTTCAGCTTTTTCTGTAGCTGCTTTATGTCCTCCAACAAGCTGCCCGTACATTGCTCCTGGTACTGCTCCTGCTGTCCCAAAGAGTCTAAGCTGACGGTTCCTCCTCTTTCATCACCAAATTCAACCAATATTTTTCTCAACTCTTTCTTTAACATTTCTGTTTCCTCCTGAAGTTTTGCGTAATTACTTCTTAGTTCTTTGAACTCAGTGTCTTGACTGGCCACTGATGTGATCACGTTTTCTGACACTTTTAAGGATGCAACCTGAACCTTGCTCCTTGGTTTGTCTGATTCCAAATTCCTTTGGTCAGCTGCTGCTTCTCCCAGCACTGCCTGAGGTGAAGCCAGCTCTTTTCCTAAAGGGTACTCTTCTAACTGATTGAAGTCAAGCTCTTTACATTTCATTTGAAGAACTTCCCAGAGTGCTTTATGTTCTTGTTTGAGTTGCTCAAGGTGGGTTTTTTGTTCATCAAAATCTGCTGCAAGTTTAGTGTGCTCTTCCCTTTCTTTCTGAATTTTTTCCATCTCTTCTTTCCTGACCAAAAGCTCCCTCTGTAAGGCTTCTTTTTCTTTTTTTAATTGATTCAAGACATTAATGTCATTGTTAGGGTCCAGACACTTCTTCCTGTCCCCAGCACTTAAACCAGGCTCTTCTGAACAGGAATTTTTCAGCAATTCTTCCTTTTTCTTAACTTCAGACTTGACCTTTTCAAGGGCTAAGAGCAGCTGAGAACGTTCCTCTTCATACGCACTTGCTTTTTCATCAAGCATAGATTGCATATGAGCGAGCATGCAGTCCTTTTCCTCTAAAGATTTTAGGTTCTGCTCACATACGTTCTGTTTCTCAGCAATGACGTCATTTAGCTTTGCAAGATTGTCCTGAAGTTCTTCTAAATAAGAAGCTTTCGAAGACAAAATTTCAGTCAAATCACTTATTTTGGCATCTTTTTCTAAAAGTTGTTGCTTTAAAGTTCCAAGATGAGACTCAAAATCTTTATTCTGTACTTCAACCAGTTTCAGCTTGTCTGTTAACTCATCAACTTTTTTCAACAGTTCCTCTGCTTTTTTTTGCTCTTTTTCTATTTCTTCCTGCCCACTCTTTTCTAGTTTTCCAACTTTCTGCATTAGATCTCTTCTTATTATCAATGCTGCTTGAAGTTTCTTTTTCAGATTCTCTTTTTCCTTGCCCATTTTCTCAAGATTAAACTGCATCTCCTCTTTTTCGTTCACTAAATCTTTAAACACAGCTTCCCTACTGCTTAACGTAACCTGACTATGTTCCAATTCCTTCTTACAATCCTCAAGTTCCTGCAATACTCGGTTTAGCTCTCCTACAGAACTATTATGCACAGCTTCAAGGTCTTGCAGTTTGGTATTTAACGTATTTCTCTCTTCAGAAAAATTCAGCATTTCATTAGACAATGATTCCATGATCTGGGTAACAGAACAGTCCTTTTCTTTCAGTTGCTGGCTTAGACCAGAAATTAAAGCCTTCTGCTGATTTACCTGGGAAGTTAAGTTTTCGATGAGTTGATCTTTTTTCCCTATTTCTTCAAGGAGACTTGCTACTTTTTTACCTTCAACTTGCAATTTTTCTTGACTGTTTCTTACTATTTCTTCTGATTTATTTATCTTGTCTTGAAGAAATTCAACCTGCTTATTTATTTCTGCAAAAGACTCTTCCCTTTCTTGCAAGAGAGACTGTTGTTTACATAATGTTTCCTTGACTGTGACCATTTCTTTTGATAAACATTCAATTTCAGATTGGTATTTGCCCTTCATCTTTTCAATATCATTTTGCAGCAACTCCTTCTGCTTCTCAAGTGACTGCATACTTTTTAATTCATCTTTCATGGTGTCTATTTCTTTCTGTTTTTCTAAAAGCACCAGTCGCAATTGTTCTCCTTCTGTTTCTTTGCTCAAAATAGTGGTTATAAGAGCGGAGAATTTTTCCAACTGAATTTTACTATCACTTAGCTGCAGTTCAGAATCTGAAGTCTGTGCCTTCTTTTCTTTACATAAAAGCCTACTACTAAGTAATGGAGATAAGCTTTGAGTTAATTCCTCTTTTATAAGATCCAGCTCTTGCTGCAAAGACTGGATTTTGCTATCTTTTAATTCCATTTCACTTTCTAAACTGCTTAATTGCTCAGCAAGATTATTATTTTGTAAAGTTGCCCTATCAAGTTCAGTCACCCATTTGTTTTCTGACTCAAGTAGATTTTGTTCTAGAGTTTCAAATTTAAGTTCTAATTTAGAAAGTTCTTCACCCTTCACACTAACCTGCATCTGTAACTTCTCTTTTTCAGTCTTCATCTGCAGTTTGACAGCATCTATCTGCATTCTTGAATAATTCTCACTGGTTTCTAGTTTTTCATTGATTTCTCGGAGCTCTTCCAATTCCTTTTGCAAAAGATTTTGAGATGTAGTAAGTTGTGTGTTCTCAGCCATCAGTTTATCAGCATCTTCTTGCAACCAATTTTTTTCTTTCTCTAAGGACTCTACCTGGCGCTGCAGATCACCTATTAAAAGTGCATTGTCATGGCAGTCTTGAGATGATTTGGAATTTACATTGTTCAATTCTAACGTCAAACATGCTATGTTATCTGCCTGTTCAGCACACTTCACATGCAGAGACTCCACAGCCAATTCTTTTTGCTGTAGTTGTTCTTTCCACGAAATTACTTGCTCTAGTGCTTTTTGGTGTTCGCCCTTAAGAGAGTCAAGTTCGATTGTCAAAGAATCAATTTTCTTCTGTTTGGTATCAAGCTCCTCGTTCTTTTCCTGAAATTCCTTAGTAAGGTTTTTCATGGCTATATCACTTTTCTCTAATTTTTCTCCGAGAACCTCAATCTCACTAGAAAGAACATTAATGTTGCCATCTGCCAACTGTATACTGGTATCTTTCTCTTTTAAAGAATTTAGCAGTCCAGCAATAACTTCTTCTTTTTCCCTAAGAGCTGCGTTCAACTCAGTTCTTAATACATACTGTACTTCAATTTTCTCCTGAAGAGATAAAAAGGCATTTTCTTTCTCATGGACTAGTTCTTTAGATTTCTGTAGCTCTTGTGTTAGCTCATGTACCTGATTTTTGAGCTGAGAAACTGAATTTGTCTTCTCTTCATCTTTTCTTGCTTTCTCCTCCAGAGTTTTGAGGAGACTTTTATTTTCCGTGAGAGATGACTCTTTTTCTGATAAAGACTGGTTTATCTCAATTATTACATTCTTCTGCTGTTGTATTTCTTTTTGCAAATTCACTTTCACTTCCTCCAGTTCTACCACCTGTTTCTTTAAGACCTCACATTCATTGTCTTTCTCTTGAAGTTGTGTCTTTAAATTCTCACTAGATAATGAAATACTGTTGATAGCTAACTCTTTTTCTGAAAGAAGTACTTTTAATTGCCCCGCTTCAGAGGTTAAAAGCTCCAACTGTTTCTGTTGCAAAACAGAAGATTCCTGTACCTCAGCAAGCTGTGCTTTTAAACCGATGTATTCATCCAACTTCTGTTTTAAAGACTCATCCTTCTGTATAATCGATTCATTCAACTGGGATGATTTTTCTGTCACATTTCTAAGCTGATACTGAAGGTCAGAAATAACCTCCATATTCTCAGACAGTTGAACCCTAAGTACATCAGACTCTTCAGATTTATCTTTTAATAACTTTAACTCTTGGGCTTGCCTCTTAAGCTCATTTTCTTTTTCCTGCATTGCGTGTCTAAGCTGGTTGGTTTCAAAACCTAGGGCTTGTATTTGGTTCTGCAGATCTGAAATGATTTGCATATATTGCCCCTCTCCTGCCATTTTACTATCTTTCATTTGCTGAATCAAAGCCTCCTTTTCAGAAAGGAGAGTTTCTTTTTCTTCAAAGACAATTTTTAAGTTTTCTTTTTCAATCAAGAGGCCATCAATTTGGTCCTTCAGAGCTAAAATATTATGACTTTGTTGGGACAAGTGTGAAGTTAAAGCAGCTACTTCGTCTGACTTTTTCATTACCGCAACATTAACTGTTTCGATGTCTACTTTCAATTTTTCATTTTCTAGAGCTGCTGTATGCGCTTGTTGCCTTGCTGAAGTAATTTCAGACTGTTGCTGTACCAACCGTGACTGAAGAACTTCACATTCACGTGACTTCTCGCTCAATAAGCTTGAAAAGTTCTCCTTTTCATGCTTAAGCACATCCAATTCTTTGCTTACTAGCTGTAGCTGATTATTTAACACCGTATTTTCTTCCTTTTTTTCAGACACTTGCCTATGAAACTTCTCAAGTTCTGAAGCCTGACTTTTTACAGTCAGGTCTCTTTCCTCTGCCAACTGAGATAATCTTGCTTTTTCATCTTTAAGATTTTTTATGTCATCCTGCAATTCTACAACACAAAACTTACTCTCTTCCATTGCCTTATGTAATGAATCAGTTTGAAGGATTTTCTCTTCTAGAGACCTGTTCGCAGCTTCAAAATCCAAAGTTAGGCTTTGAATTTGTTCCTGCAGTAGCAAATTCTTTTCCTTACTATGGCTGAGCTCTTGGATTAGGCTACTGCATTCAGATAACTTATTATTTAACATTTCTTCTTTATTTATTTCTTTGTCTCTAGTATCCTTCAGCTGAATGAGAAGTGATTGCATTTGTTCACGCAACTGTTGGGTCTGTTCCTTGCTTTCAAACAACTGATCAGCTAGCACATTACATTCCTTTGTTTTCTCCTGCAGCTGTTCTGCGACTGAATTTTCTTTTTGCTCGGCAAGTACTGAAAGCTGTTCGATCTCTTTTGCCAGGGTGTTTTTATCACAATTTAGTACTGAAAGAGCTTTTTCGTATTCAGCAGTACTAACAGATAACTTATTCTCTATTTCTGCCACAGTCTGGATTTTCTTTAACAATTCACATTCTTTTACATCCAGGAGTTTGGACAAATTCTCATTTTCCCTGATTAGCTGTTCCTTCTCTTTTTCCACTATATCTATACTTTTTTCCAGATATTCATTTGCTTTTATTTGCTCTGCCAATTTTTCTTCTTTCCCTTCAAGATCCGCCTGCAATTGCTTATTAGCTGAAGCTTTCTCCTGTGTCTCTATTTCCATCTTGTTAATTTGTTTATGTATTTCATTTAATTGGTTATTAAGTTCTTTGCAACATGTCTCTTTGGCTATCAGATCTCCAGTTAATTTAAGTTTAGTCTCTTCATTTTGCTGCTCCAAAACCCCAAGCTTCTGCTCTAATGAAATAATGAACTCTTGTTTCTCTTGTAATTCTTTTTTAATTGTTTCCTGATGTTCAGTACGTTCTATAAGCTTCCTAGATAACTCAGCCAACTCTTCATCTTTTTTAGCATTTTCCAAAACCAGTTTGTTGTGTGAATCTTTAATTGATTTTAACTCCTTTTCAAGCGACTGTGCTTTACTCTCTTTCTCTGTAAGCAAATTATTCCATTTTTCCTTTAGAGTATTGTTTTCCTCAAGCTGAGATTTCAAGTATTCAATTTCTTTTCTGTGTTTATCCTCGGTTTCTTGTAGCTTTTCAGATGACTTACTAATTTGTTCTTTCAGCAAAGTAATTTGTGACTCACACTCTGCCAGTTTGTTATTGTATGCAACATTGTTGGCTTTGATTTCGGAACGGAGATCCTTAATTGTAATGCTGTTCTCACTGCTTTGTCTTATCAATTCCTCGTTTTCTTTGGTTTTAGCTTCATTATCAACGCTAAGTCTTTCTAGCTCTAGTCTCATTGTATTACTTTGCTCAGAAAGGACAGATATCTTCACGCTTGCATCTCTTACATCGGCTGTTTGTACTTCTTTCAGTAAATGAGTTTCCCTTTCAGCCTTTGATAAAGCTTCTTCTACCCCTCGTATTTCTTCCTCTTTGCATTGTACTTGACGCTTCAGGATGATAACCTGTTCAGAATATTCTGTCATATTCAAAGACAGGACAGACATCTCCTTATCTTTTTCTGCCAGTGCTTCTTTAAGATTATCAATTTCTCTTTCACGTTTCTGGAGATCTTGAATAAGTTGAGATCTTTCCTCTAAATGGCTCGTATTCAATTTGTCAAGCTCTTCGTTTGTCTGGTCCAGATCCAGCTGCATCGACTCTACCACGCCATCTTGTTTCAAAGTCTAAACATCAAGAAAATAATGTTACAAGTATGCTTCAAACATATGTTAGAGGGAGAATGGAAGTTACACTCCATGTAGAACAAGTATCTGAGGTAATCAATCTGTACCCAACTGTATAGTCACAAGATAACCATGTTACTCTTTAGATTGTTTTAGCATACAGGAAGTTTAGCCTACGAAACTTTTAGCAGCTAATGCTGACATTTAAATGGACCATGTCAAAAGAACATAAAATATCTTCCCTTACTTTATTTTAACGAGTTACCTTTTCCTTCAGTGTAGCAACTTTTTCTGTTAGATCACTGATGACTGTTTTCTGCTCAGTGTTCTCCACTTCATAAACACTGCACTTCTTTAAGGCTTCGTTCAGCTTAGTATTAAAAAAAAAAGTCAATGTGATAGAAATATATAGAATTATATTAAAATCATGACGTTAGATTTGTAATATTGAGATTACATAACAGTGGAGTTTATACTTTGAAATTAATAAACGAAGATAACTTATCATTCCAATAAAGCACAAATACTTTCATGCAAAGCTCTGTGATGGGTGTAAAAAAAATCCTTACACCCAACGTAAAGCAAAGCAATTACACGAATTGAACAAAACTGTAAAGAAACAGCAAAAACCTTCAGACACAGTAAACAGCAATATTGCTGCTGGGACACAAATAGAAAGTTATGGCTAATGCTCGCTAGCTCTAATAAATTAAATGCTATTTAACAGTAACTTAACTTACTTTTTGCTCAGTATGCACAAACTTTTCACCAAGCTCTTTGTTCAGAAGATCCTTTTCTTGAAGCAGTTTCCTCAAAGTTTCAATTTGTTCTAGTTTTTCTGTTGTGCTCAACAGTTTTTGTTCTTTTTCTCCAAGTGAAGTTTCAAGGAAACTATTTCTGTCACTTAATCTAAGAAGAAAATACATATTTAGATAATTTTGAAAACAAAGCTTGTTTCAAGCTTTCTAGACATATTAGGTCTAAACTATGTTCCTAAAAAAATAATTGTTTCTACACTTTCCATTTAAAACTTCAAAGTACAAAAATTAACATTACTGCAAACGGAAGCAGGAAACAAGTAACTGTCTTTCAAGTGTTTTAAGAGATTATACTTCTCAGTAGAAGCTTAAAGCAAAGAAAGTGAATCCTGTAGAGAGTTGTAAAGAACCTTTATTTTACCCTTTAAGCTGCTCATTCAAGCCCGAGATCAAAATTTGATGCTTTTCCACATCCCGCATTTGTTGGCTGCGTAATTGGGTGAGTTGAGTTTGCAAACGTTCATTTTCATTCTGCAACAAAATAACAATGAAGAGGATTATCACATACAAACACACAGAATAGCACAGGATAACTGGAGTCATGAAAATCTGACTCTTCGGGAGATTTACATCCTACAGAGTAATCGAGACCATTATCCAGCACTTTGGCAGATGTCAGTGCAAAAATACACCACTAATATCACGAGTTTAGATGTGATATTAGTTCAAATAGATGCAACCCACCTGTCAGAAGTATCTCCTTCAGCAATGCTATGATAGCATGCACTCAAGGATGATTGCTGTATACTCAAAGCAACACACACACTCATACTGTGTTAAGGCAGCTTACTTATCTTAACAGTGGAAGCTACTGCTTTGAAAAAATTCTTTTCTCGTTGGTTTGAGGACAGTACCAAACTCACAATTTTTTTTTTGCCTATTTTTTTAGGTCAAAGGAATGCAAAAAGCTGCATATGGGGGATTGTGGAGAAAGGAAAAAGGAAGCAAGCTTCATTCACACAGCTTTTTTTAAAAAAAAAAAAAAAAAAAAACCAACAACAAACACCACAGTACAAATCTCCTACTCTAGCCAGATCCACTGCACCAATTCAAAAATAAAACCACAAAAAAAAAAAAAATCTAACAAAAGCAACCAAAAGCAGAACACATCTAGAATCAACAGCAAATATGACAAACATGGCAAACTTGTCACCTCTAATGAAAATAAGCTAGCATTTTGGAGGAGGCAGAACACACCTGAACCGCCCTCAATAGCTGCCCTTCTTCATCTACACCAAACGTTACCTGTATTGAAAGGCTTTGTTACAAGACTCTCAAGTAATAATTAATATAAGGTTGTCTTTCATCTTAAAATCAAATATTTTTTATGTATGCGCAACTTAACAGATAAAGAACTATGAATAATGCACCAAGCCTGAAGGGGTTTGAGTAAGAGATCAGTTAAGCCATTTAGCGAAATAAGGTTTACAAACTATCAATCAGGAAACATTAAAAATAGCTTTTCTGATAAATATTTACTTCACTGTTCCTTCTGACGCCTTCGTTGAATAACTTTACGATATAATTATATAGCAAATTAACATCTGAGGTTTAGATTGTATATATAAATAAATATTAAATTAATTGGATTTTATATATTTGACACAGTTTCTTTTCAAGAAATGTGTGTGTGTATATATATATATATTAAAAAACAATTATACACACACTTAATATAAAAGAAACTTGAGGGATGCAAGAAGTAGGAGACTGATACCAGCAGTAACAAAATCTAATTCTGGACCTTCTGACAAAGGCCCCCTACAAAGAATAATGAAAATCATGTCGCCCTTTACTATGTTCCTAAAACAAATAGCAAAGCTTACTTTCAAACAAGTTTCTCTGTGCGATGACTTTTGCTGAACAGAAGTGACAGGCTTCAACTTCAGAGCACAAGATAGTATGTGCACACTCCCCGCCAACATAATTACGAAGCATCAAGTAGGCTTTAGATATTTTTGCTAGCTGCAAATTGATGTTTTTGTCTTACTCCAGGCTATGATTGTAAGAATATAAACAAAATAAAATGATTCTCTTAAACCACGGGATTTTACGCAAATACAAAAGCTCACCTGAAGAGCCTCCATTCTACCTTGAAGCTGCAATCTATCTTCCAAATCCTGACAACGCTCTTCTAGAAACACAATTTGTTCCTGCAGTTGGTTTCTTTCCAATTCCAACTCTTCAACCACACTCCGCAAGCCTACTTAAGTCAAAGAAGAAATATTGTTTCAAGAAAGGTCTACTAAAACTCCTGGAGTCTAGAAATAGTTTCAGCTTTTTGTTTCCAACTCTCACCAGTGCTGGGCACGCTCAAATCTCAACCATTTCCAGTGGAAATGCCTGAGGACTTGCACTTCCGAAAATTAGGTGGCAAAAATACCCTTAACTGTTGAAAAACCACAATAAAATTGCATAGCTCAAGAACTCAGAGAACCTGGCAGAAATATTATAAACAATATTGTGGCTCAATCAATAATGTGACTTATGCTCCTTTAATCACAAGTCACTCATGTACTTGCAGGATCAGATCTTAAGCAATTATTAATAAGCAAAGTAATCTGGTCTGTATCAAAATTTGCAAGTGAGTCTATTCCATTTTAACAATAACATATATTTGCAGCCTTTACCACCGATATAAAAACAGCTGAATTAAAAGAATTAAAATTTGATTTTTAAATTAAAAGCATCCAGCAATGGAATGTAATCCTGGCTTACAACATAGCTGTTATACAGGTTGGAAACACATTCATGGGAACAAGACTCATAACTCAAAAAAAAACCATGATCTTGCCACACAGGGTATTTCATGGGCAGCAATGCTCAACCAATTTCAGTGTTTACTCATGTTTATATTCTACTTCTGAACCAGAACTAGGCAGTTCATCCAGCACGCACATGCTTTAAAATGAAAAGGAACAAAACGCAAGCCAAAAAAATTCAACGAAGATTAGAATACACCACAAATGGGCTGTTAGTTGAATTTGAAAACAAAAATAGACACAAAATACAGATGCTGTGCATGCTTTAATAAACTGTCTAGTCGCTATCACACCTGCATTAGGTGAAGTGTACTCTGGCCACCAACCTCCCATATTTTCTCCTTCAGCTGAATCAGTGCTATCCAAGGTGACATTCAATTCTTGAAAGCATTGTTTTCTATCAAAGTTGTATTCTTCCTACACACAAAACATGACAATGGAGGTTAATTTAAAGAAGAAAGGAATCAAGGGTAAAATACATATTATTTATTTAAAGAAGAGTTTCAATTAAGCATCCTAAAACTCAGCAAGTGACTCAGGTGCCTAAATATAAGTATATGGGACTGCTACGGTCACTGGAGTAACCTGCCCAGCTTCCAGCTATTATTTCCAGAAAAGCCAAGTCTCCCACAGGTTTTGTATGGTATCTGCCAGGCCTTTGAAGACACCCTCAGGCATCTGAAGGGCCAATGGATAACTATGTTTTGATACCTTAACTGGTCCCCCGATTTCTACATCAGGGGTAATCTGAATCGCAGGGTAAAGTATGGGAATTAACTAAACATAAAATTATTCTTCCAATGGTATGTTAATGTGACAATGGCACCCTAATTCTTCTTACAGACTTACCATTTTTTGTGCAAGTTACAGCACTGACTACCTAGAATAACATCTGAATGAACCGACATTACTTAATAATTATTTAGTAAAGCTCCACCAACAAAGATATTTGTAAAGATTGTGTCTAAACCAAAAATGGCGTTAACATATTAAGCATGCACATAGCTTCAAGCATGTGCATTACTCCAGAGGGAAGCTCGTTATTTTTCAGTGTTAAATTAAGTAGACTCATTACTGAAGGAACAGAGAGGTGTGATGGATGCCTTTGGAATTTCTTATCTACTGGCTACATACACAATCATTAAATTTACCAAAGTTTTCAGCTACGTAACTAATCTAAGTTCTTAAGCCCTTAATGTTTTTAAGTGTAAAGCACCATATGAATAATAGTACTTTCCATATTTTTATTAACGTACGGGTAAAAATAAACTGCTACCTCTTTTAACTCACCTGAA
This sequence comes from Vanellus vanellus, assembly GCF_965231255.1. NCBI lineage: Eukaryota > Metazoa > Chordata > Aves > Charadriiformes > Charadriidae > Vanellus > Vanellus vanellus. Next base: position 2,697,720 of record NC_138911.1, on the reverse strand, counting down.
GCTTCCTGCTGGTCTGATTGCTTTTTCTTCTTGCCTGCTGCAGCCTGCCCATTCCTTGAACTGTGGCCAGTTCCTCCTCCAGCTCCTGTTGCCCTGAGACCATGGCTGGATCAGAGCAGCCAGGAAAGAACCAGTCATCCTCAATCAGTTTTGTGCCACAGGAAAGCAATTACATTTATATCAGACACTACTACATGAAAAGAGACCAGGGACAGGCTGAAGTCCCTATGAATGACTGACAGGAACAAAATTAAAGCAGCAATCCATTGCGTTCACCTTGTGAGTTCCCTCCAACATTACTATGTAGAACATAAGAATAAAGTCCGCATATCACACTAAGAAGAAGCAAACTGAAGTCTAACTTTACTTCTTCATCAGGTCTAAATGAAGACTTTATACAGGAGACCGGAAAGGGTGAGACTATGCTGATACCAAGAAAAAATGCCAACCGATTAAAATGCCAAATTACATCTCTTTTCGATTTACCAGGTTAAAATATACCTAATTTGTATGATAAAGCATCAGCTGAAACAGCTGTGGTTTTTATAATCTGAACAATCACATTCATTTGTATGGAAATGACATATGCCCCTTTCAACTTTAATTTTGGTATGAGCTACAAAGCCAGATAATTTGAGGAAGTCACAAGCACGTGTTACACTGCAAACTGGCATCAAACCGTCTTATTAATTTATAACACCATTCTTTTTAAGACAAATACAGAATCACTTGTAAAAAAACACACTGAATAAATTCAGACTATGACAGCTTAGGTATGCATCCTGTTCATTGTTAGAAATGATTTTTCATTTAAAGTACATTCCCATCTGTTTTGTGATACGACAAAACATGTTTGGGGTAACAGATTAGGAAATAGATGTTTCATGCAAAGCAGACAAAACAGAACAGCCAGTGAAAAGAAATGAAAGTAAAGGTGGCTCCATACTTTAATTGAAAATTAGATTAATTAGATAATTACAAATTTCGCTTTCAATTTAACCACATCAATCCACAGTTGTCCTCACAGCATGCAAGAGTCAGAGAACTTATGTCGATGCATCGGTGAGGTAAACACCAGAAACTCCTCTGCGATTCAGCCCTCCTGGCGATACTCGGCTTTCACCCGAGTTGTCCAAGGATTACTGATACTACAAATTTCATTAAAACACAATTCTGTAACGCCAACTAGATTTAAGTTCTTCCTGTAATATTTCAAAATTACATACTTAACATGTCAGAAAAGATTAGAGGAAAACAGTCAAAGAAAAAAAAAAAATAATGACCCTTTTAAAGTAGGACTACTAAATTGGATTTTACTTCTCGTTTTAATGACACTTTGGCTTCTGGCACTGCCACTTTATCAGCATTCATTTTACACACCTTTGTTTATTTTCAACTATAAATTCTACATCTTTTAAATTTTTTTTTATCAGTATACATACTTCTTCAAAGCTGTAAAAATAAAGGCCAAATTTTGATCACAGGCCTTAACGCTCTGTTTCCAAGAACTGCCATTGAAGTCAGCGAAGCAATTCAAGAAGTAAGAGTTAGTCCAGATAAAAATTTAATCCCTTCTTTGGAGAAAAAAAAATTAATTTCTTGGAAGTTGAAATTGAGCTAATCTGTTTTTATGTATAATCAGAATGAATATGACACTGTCCTTTAGGAACCCGAAATATTTAGGCTCCTAAGTATTTGATAATGGAAAGAAAAGAATAAAGTTACCGTTGTCACACGAAAAATGAAAGTATAGAAATCAGAGCTTTAGAATATTTAGAACACTTAGGCAAGTGTTAAAACACTTTCAGTTAAATTCAGCATTGCTTTAACAACAATTAGTAAGTAAATACAATTCCTAACGTTTTGCAGCAGCTTAGGGAGGTTTCCATTTGCAATTACATCTAACGTAAAAACTGAAAAACTTCCCAGAACACCTTTCTTCAGATACACATTGCATCCAAATTCATTCATGATGTGTGTATGTTTCCTGGTGCCGCCATTCACACTAAATCATAGAATCGTTATGGCTGGAGAAGACCTTTAAGATGATCAAGTCCAGCCTTTACCTAACACTACCAGGCCCACTTCTAACCCATGTCCCTGAGCACCATATCTGGATGGCTTTTAAATACATCCCAGGATTCAACTACTTCCCTGGGCAGCCTCTTCCAGTCTTCATAACTCTTACAGTATAGACTTTAGGAAAAACTTTTAAACTAAACCTCCCCTGGCACAACTTGACGCCACTTCCTCGTGTCCTATCAGCTGTAACTTGTGAGAAGAGACCGACACTCGCCTCTCTACAACCTCCTGTCAGGCAGTTGTAGAGAGCGACAAGGTCTCCCCTCAGCCTCCTTTGCTTCAGACTAAACAACCCTAAGTCCCTCAGCCGCTCCTTGTAAGACTCATGCTCAAGATCCTTCACCAGCTTCATTGCCCTTCTCTGGACCCTCTCCAGAACCTCAATGTCCTTTTTACACTGCGGCACCCAAACCTGAACGCAGTACTCAAGGTGCAGCCTCAGCAGTGCCAAGGACAGTGGGACGATCATTAGTAGTTTGCAGAGGAAACACGCCCCAGTCTATAAGTGTAATCAATACTGTCATCCTCTACACTTTCGCAGCTCCCCAAACATTCAACCCAAAAGAGACAAATGCCATATATGGCAAATTGTCATAGACTAGGATGGAAGGAGTAGTGGGTTTATATATTCCTTAAAATATTGGTAGCTATTATTAATGCATGCAAACTTCCGCAATTTATAAGATGGAATATAATTGTTTGTTTGTTTGTTTTTTTTAATACTACTGAATTTCAAGTATTACTAAGAATATTTAAATGAATTTGATTCTTACTTAGCCACAACCGCTTGCAGCAAGCCAAGAAATTTTTCTCTAGATAAGGTTACAACATAAATATGGAGTCAGCTGTTACTACAAAGAAAAGTGAAGAAAGATGATTCAGTTAATATAAATGAAGAAACAGGTATTGGAAGGCAGAAAAAAAACCCAAGTTAAACCCAGCATTTGTTACACGTATTGCTAAAAACCACATACCATCAATGGCAAATCTTATAACGTACTGTTGGCAATTTCCTCAAAAGAAGCAACAACAGAAGAAATCAGCAACAGTACATGACAAGTTGCCATTGCTGCAGGATCCTGCATGCACAAAACTGATGGGAAACTACGTTCTCACTGGCTGACCAAATCGCAGTGTAGGGTAGGAGTGGAGGGGGAAGGGACGCTGAGTGCTCATCAGGTGTAACGGCAGGAAAAAAGAAACAGAAAGGTCATGCTGATCCCAAGGGGAAAAAATGCAAAATTAAACACGGACTGAAGCAGATGAAATTTTACAACTGTCATTAATATTGCATGTGGATCTGTAGTTACCACAGATGAGATAACAGGTAGTTTTAATGAAGGGAATATTATTCTCTTTCAATTCCAAAGCATTACATGCGTAAATCCCTCAAAGAAGAAGAGACGTGATCCTTAAAACATTTCTGCGCTTACATACTGAGCTTCCAAATTGATCATATAAATGAAAAATAATTCAATTGCAGATTAAAAAGAGAAGGCTCAAATTAACTAACTGGATTAATTATCACGGTAGGTTGTGCACATTAAAATTTGCCATTAATCCCCACACAGTTAACTAACAGGACAAAAATTATAACAAAGTGCTAGATGGCACGGGAAAAAAAAAGCAGTAAAAACTATCTGAAATTTAACCAGACTTGTACAAGCTTTAAAAGAAGCCACTTCACTTTCTCATCACCTGATTTATTAATAATTTAGAAAACGACTACTTGAAATGTTGTTTTCTGTAGGTAATTTAGTATCTTTAACTAGCTCCAAACCACCGCCAGTTAATGTTACTCAGCTGACCTATACAAGTGACACTTACTAACAGATTACTAGATATTCTAAGAAGGGTTTCTCATTAATTATATTTAAAAGAGAAACTCTGTCTCAGGTACAATTTACTATAAAGCACCACCTTCATTCATCAAATTTAAATCAACGCTATAGTTCCCCACACCTTCACTGGTTGCTCCAGGTAGGCAGCTTTAATATTTCAAGGGTGAACTTTTTATCGCTGATCATTCCCGTGCAGACAATAAGCTTTCAAAGTAAATTCAAGCAGTCTTCTTACAGAGCAGCAGCTCAGATGGCAAACAGAACAAGCACATCTACTCATAAAAATGATACAAAAAAGGCGAATGTATGAAAAACAGATTCAAGGACATAGGAAAAAGCAGAAATTGCAAATTTAAGCAATTTCACTAACTATACACATCTTATGACTACAGAAAGGAGTCATGGTGGCGTGCTGTCAGTTCAGTCTGAAGTACAGCAGACACACACATATATATATTGTATATGTAAATATGATAATTGTATCGTAAATCAAACAATTCACCTTCTCTCTCCTCCTCAATCTGAGCCATTCTCAAGGCCATAGCAGATTTCTCTTCCCTGACTTGATCACGGGACTCCTCTGACTCTGGTACATTTTCTTGCCATTCCAAGAGCTGACTCTGCAATTCATCCACGCTACCCGATTCACTGGCCTAACAAAAGAAATTGCACATCACAATACATTTACGAAATCCCACTGCAAAGGTAAATAACATTCTAAGTTGGCAAGCCATTCACGGAGAAAACTAGCCATTATAATTCACCACTTTGCATAAATAAAAATCTATGAAAGTGATGATAATTGTTATTGTAGATTATGGAAAAAGCAAGCCTCACCACTTCGTAAAATACCAAAATGCTACTGCCGTTGCACTTTTAATCTGAAATATTTTAAAATTAAAAACATCTTTTTTCCCCAAAATATTTTTGTTGCACATTTTCATCTTAGCAATGTTTCAAAGTAAAACAATATTCAACTGTCTTTATGTGGGATAAAAAATTCCTATTAACTTTTTTCCCCGTGAACAGAACAAAAAAGTTTCTGCCTTCTCATCACAATAAAAAATATTTTAAGATTTTACCTAAAAAGCCAACTTCTCCATAAAATTTGGAAAAAACAATTCTTTTGTAGCAAAATATAATTAACTGTTTCAAACTGGCTCTGCCTCTAGGGCTGCACAAAGTTGCCAAGTTGCCATGATTAAATATACTGTTAATCCATCTAAAGCCCTTTAAGCAAGACTTTCTGAGTCTTCTCGCTGTGTTACCCAGACCTGTATATTTATCAAGGTTACAGCTATATTTCCTTCTGAAAGCTATCCATATTGTATACAAAATAACAGCCACAGTTTGATGACTCATGTTAAATAACTAAATAAATAGTAAACTGCTTGGAAAAATATAATGTAAGGTAGGTGGAGAAGCAAGTAGAAATCACTATTTTTAAGTAATTCAAAACCCGTCAGCTTGTTATCCAAGCGAACAGCTACTGACACTGACAATTCCATATATCACTAAATTCATTTTCAGCTCCAAAATCCAGCTAACACATTTTTCAAAGTCTAATTAGCACTGTTTTAGTTAATCAGTAACTGATACAAATCAATTTGAAAGTTAACCTGTGAAGCTGCCCTCTTTGTAACTTGGTCAAGATCAGCTTGCAACTTCCTTTGCTGCTCTTCATAGACTTCCAGCTTAGTCAGCAATTCTTCTACAAAAATAGAATAGATTTGGCTCATTAGGACACAAAACTAATAGGAAGATCAATTTAAAAGAAAGATTCAAAACAAAAATTCAGATGATCATTCATTTCAGTTTGAAGACCTGTGTTGGGCTGTGTTATCCATTTACCCGTGAAACTGACTTCTTGATTATTAAATATTGGTAAGTGCTTCAAATCTAAGCTGCTAACAATTTAGACTGGTGAACTGAAAAATCTACCATTTTCAATTTACTGAAAGGATGTCAGAGAAAATAACACAAAGTGAAACACAAAAATCTCTTGCAGAACTCTACTTTAAACCATCTGAGGTTTTAAGCAAAAATTCTCTCTCACTCTTACAAAAGAAAAGGTAACTCTTCATTTGCTTAAAACTCAGAAGTTTAATGTATATACTCTGATAAATTTTCCGAGTATGTTTGGTCTCATTTTTCCTCCTAAGGAGATGCCTCCTCCACACCTTCTGGAAAAGTTTACACATATCCTGCCTAAGCCTAAACGCAACAAGAACTATGCACAGGTAGATTTAGAAAAGGAAAAGCTGAGCTGCAACTCTGACCTAAATACTGTATGCTATTGTTCAAAGTTGCATAAAGTTACTTCAGAATCTGTTTTAAAACAAAGATACACTATGAAAATGAAAAAGTTCATTTATCTTTGTCTCTTTACTTTGAATCATTTGCAAAAGAAAAATAGATATCTTTTCCTACCATTTTGAGTTCTGATTTCATGTAACGATTGCAGTTTTGATTGTAGTTCTTCATTTTCAATTTCTAATTCTGAGACACGATTGCTTAAGGCAGACACATCATTATCCTTTGATGAAAACTAAAAGGAAAAATAGTTACGAGTTTTTCAAATGCACCAAAACACCAGAAACACAAAGTCAGTGCAACATTTTTTTCTTGATTTTTAATAAGATTTAGAATAATTGCTTTTCTAATATTTGAAAGTGCAGAAAGCTAGCTAATCTCTAACAAAATTTACTCCTGAATGTTGGTAACACCAGTTTGTACTATTTTTTGTTAAAATTCATCCTGTATCAACATTTTACATCCATTCAATTTTTATACATTTATTCATATATAAAGATACTTTGAATAGATTATTTTAATATTATATTTACCCAATATTTTACTTTTTTTCAGTCAAATCTCCAAGCACAGTAGTTTTAAAAACAGACACGTAATATTAAACATAATGGTACACATACATTTTTTAGTTCATCCTCCAGTTGTTTGATTCTTGACTTAGACCAAGCCTTCATTTTCAGAAACTTTGCTTCAGATTTGCTGGCCTCTTCTGTTTTCAATCTCACTTGTACTAAGAAACAAGACAAAAATAATTTAAAGCCCTAGAAAGATTATTAACACATGATTTATGTTTCATTGCTTTAGCAACTAGAAGTTATGCACTTACATTTTTCTTTAAATGCAGTTGTCTTGTATAACACCAAGAAATGTAGTGAGAAATTTACAGTTTGTATGATTATCCTGGTGTTCCTAGAACCCCCATTATTATAGTATTTAACCATAGACACTTCTTAATTAGCATGGCGGTAACTCTTCCACCAAATTTAATGTCGTTCTACTTGCAACAGTCATGAAATTGGCATACAATATGTAACAGTCTGGGGCAAAAGAACCTCTCATATGTAAACAACTGTTTAAATAGGATACCTTCCAAATTTTCCATCTTCTCTTTGGTTATAGACTCCAGATCTCTAACTTCTTTTGAGTTAGTCTGTCCACTACCACTTAATTCTGCCACTTGTTTCTTAAGCTGAAACAGGGCCTGATCTTTCTCTTGCAGCTCAGTTTCATGTTTCTCTTGAATTTCATGCAGTTCAGCATTATATTTCTCCTTAACTTTTGTCATTTCAAGCTCATGTTTCTCCATCATGTCTCTTAACTGGGCTCTCATTACATGCTTCTCAGCATCCAGTTTAGACTGGAGGTTTTCTTTTTCAGACAGAAGACGTTTCAGGTTTTCATTAATCTCCTGTAAAAAAAAAAAAAAAAAAAAAAGAGAAAAAAGAACTTTATGTTTTAATGCAAAGTATTTTTAGTACCACTGCCAAATATTGTATCTGTATTCCTACATACATTCTAATGAGAAATCAGGGCTAGTGTTGGTAACCTGGCTCTACTACAATAGCTATTCAGCTCTGACTTTTCAAGACAAAAACGAGGACATCAGCAAAATGGCATCGCTATTTGCGTGCAAACTACATGCGACATCTCCCATAGATGAAAATGGAATAAAAAAGAATGTTCGGTTCTGTGGAATATAAAAGAAAAACAGAAGCAAACTTCTTTAACAGTGATCCCAAAGATTAAGAACGCTCACTACAACGCCACCCAGATGTTGTCACCTACATCCATTAATATTAAAGCTGGGAAACTGATCGAGTTCTTCTTTACAATATTTTGTCGATAACTAGTTTTCTGTTAGTAGGTATTCTACTTTTAGAGCCTTTACATTAGTTCTTTTAATACATAAAGAGGTAGAGAAGATTACAGCTCACTGTAGCAGAGCAGTCCACTCACAGTAGGCCTACTGTTCAAAAAACTATTTTCGTGATACGTAAACCTTGGAGTATAAACTGTCCAGGTAAAGAAGCTGTGCAAAACAGCAGAGAGAATATTTCCAAAATATGGTTAAAAATGTTTATGTAAATTAAGCAAGGCTTCCTGCTATTTTAATGCTTAAACTGTAATGGAATCTCAGCTTTAAGTACTTTAACTTCATGTTATCACAGTCAAACCTTCCCGCTACCCTCAAGGTGTGATTTCTGTCCCCTCAATGCGCTAGCACTAGGTACCATCAGCGCTTGCAGAGCATCGCTGCAGGAAGATGTACATAACCCAAAAGAAAAAAAAAAAACAAAGCCCCGCATAAGGCAGGAGGCGTAACAAATGGGAAGGCCAAACGAAACAGGCTTAAACTACGATGGACCTTAACTACCTGAGCAGGACATCTACCTGGGTACATAGACAAAACTATTTCTAGTAAGATTTTGATTCTGGCAGCTCTCTTGGTAAGTGGAAAATTTGTTGGAAATAGTATAGCTAAATCATAGAATCGTGTTGGTTGGAAGAGACCTTTCAAGATCAAGTCCAACCATTAACCTAGCACTGCCAAGTGACCACTAAACCATGTCTGTAAGTGCCACGTCTACACATCTTTTAAATACCTCCAGGGATGGCAACTCAACCACTTCCCTGGGCAGCCTGTTCCAATGCTTGATAACCCTTTCAGTGAAGAAATTTTTCCTAATATCCAATCTAAAGCTCCACTAAAATGCTGGACCTGCCACCCCAGACAAGATATAACGTACCTGTTTTAGCAAAGAGTCCCAAAAGTCTGTCTGAGAGACTGTAATGACCTTTTTCTACACTGTTCAACTAAAGCAGCAGCACTCAAAGGCTATAATCAAAGTTCATACTAGGTGCTTAAACACAAAGAACCTCGATTAGGTATTGCTTTTGCAATCAGTAGAAATACAGCAATAGGAAAGGCACACAATTAGCAAAACACTCTCTTTGGGGGATGGAGGGGGGGAAGCCTCAGTTTTGGGGCTTGCTGCATTCTCTAACTAGAGACGCGGTAATCTTTTGACAGCAGAAAGTCTTCCTTCCCTACATGGCAAGTTCCCAAAATGAATCAAGACAAACTACAGGTGAGATTTGACAGTTTTATATTTTATGGGCTTTACCTCTCCTTTAAGTTAATTTCCTAAATGGAATTAATATTTGTTTGCACAACTATGGTTGCATTACTAGCACATGTCAAAACCTCACAGAGAACTGCCTAAATATTTTATGCAAAACTATCTGTTGTGCACAACAAAACTGCTTTTTGAACTTGTAATCGACCCAACGAGTTTAGTTGTGCACGTATGCTATTTCTTACTTTCAATTGCTGGTCCTTGGCATCCAGTTCTTTTTGCAAGACGTCTATCACCTGTGTCCTTCCCAGCATGACTTCTTCCTTTTCATGGAGCTTCTGTTTCAAGGCCTTTAATAACTAGTAAAAAAAAGAAATAATAAATCAAGCAATCAATAAAGGAGTTAAAACTTTCAGAAGAGAAAGAAAAAGACTTACCTTTATCTTCCCAACCAGACATCTGAACTGTGCCACAGAGGTTAGTAATTACATGGTTCCAAATTCCCACATCTAACTAAATCAAAGCAAGCTATTGAATTTCCAAAGCAACGTACCTGTTCTAGGTCAGCACTTGCATCAGATTTAGCAGCTAATTTAAAGAGCTCCTGCTCATGCTTTTCCCTCTGTACTTCCAGTTCCTTTTCCTTTTCCTGGATAATATTTTGAAACACACGTATCTAGAAACAAAAAGAAAGTAAATATGAAACCGTTCCACAAAGGTATAGTAAAATTACACCGTATTGTCTAACTAAAGGTACAGCAAGATAGTGTACCTTGTCTCAATTTTGCTTCCACTTAACAGTATAGTAATCAGTCAGTGATTACTGATGTCAGTGGTACCTGCAGATAAACCTCCAACTTACATAAAATTTGTTTTAATTCCACAATAACAAACTTTAAATGAGAAGCACGGTACTGTTCATTTTTGTTTAACATCACAGATCTTCACCTTTCTTTTTTGGATGCCATTGTTCTGAGACTTCTAATTTCTAAAAGATTACACTGATCATGTTCATTTCTAGCAAGTTTCTATTAATTAAGCCCCAATGGCAGCTTTGAAACCTAGCTGCCTCCTCCTCAGAAACTTGTATTCTACTTCTAACTTGTCTTTGTTAGCTATCTTACAATTTTTATAAGAACTGGATGTAACTTTTAGAATCTTGCTAATGTTATTTTGAATATATTCACATAAAGTCCTACCCAGATTTATATTTGAGTGATGACATTGTGCTCACCAAAATCGCTTTTACAGTCTCAACTGTTTGTCTTTTTCTTTTTTTCCTGTATGAAAACTAATTCCCTGTGGGCTACTGAACAGGTGCGGTCATTTTCAGGATCAAAAGCAGAATTTTTGTGACAGATAAAATAAACTCAGACATCATATGGTGTGGGAAATACTGAGATGAATAGTTTCACACATGGTAGGAAGAGCCTGGTAACATCAAGGAATGGATAACATGCTCCCTAGTTCCACTTTTTTTTTTTTTAAAGTATTATTTAACAATTTGTTGTTGATTGTTTTGGTCTGTTAATCAGCTGCTAACTTCTAGAAAAGTTTCCCATTACATATACCAAACCTCTTCGGCTATTTTTCAGTCAAGAGAAAAACACACTCCCATGCTACAAAGTGTGCCAGATAGCACAGCACAAGTGAAAGTGATCTGCCAAATAGCCATTTGTGCCAAGAATGATTACAATAATCGAAAAACACTACCAGCCACAGTACGCGTGCATTTTTGCACCTTCAGATGTAGTGCCACAAGAAAGAGATGTTTGGAGGCTCTTGAAGAGGAATTCTGCTCAACTCATTTCACTCTGTTACACACTATCTCCGCCGTGCCCAACCACCAGCCGCATCCTTAAACTCCTTTCTTGCATAAAACTTTCAACTTCAGTTATCACCAGCACAGACCATCTACTGCTTCACTCTTCTCATTTCATCTGATCACCGTAGAGACCTTTACTCAAGAATCATCCAAAATTAATGGATGCCATCCAAAATGGCATTTCTTAACTATTGAGATAGAAACACTACAGTCAAGGTACCACTTCTTCCATCAAAGAGTGTAAATATTTTTACAGCGTGTTTACTTACATTTTCCATATATGTAGCTTCTTTTCCTTGGAAACGCTCTCTCTCTTTGCTCTGAATATTTTTAAGACTCTCAATCTGTTCCTGGAACAAGCTACATTTTTCTTCACTGTCTCCAACCTTTTTGGTAAGGTTCTGAACTAGGATCTGCATGCTTTCTAGTGATGACTCTTTAACAGCCAGCTGATTCTTTGGAATGCAAACCAAAAGACAATTAGAAGAACGGACCCAGAAAAAAGATATAGTAATCATCATGAAGCCACCTCGTAGCCCGTCCCTCAGTTAAAGCAACGTTAAACTCAAAATTCCAGGTTTGGTTTTAATCTGAATGAAATTTGTCAGCAGATTCTGAAGTCGATACTAGTACATATAAGTGGTACTGATAAAAGAAGTAAATAAATATAGACCTATTAACATAAATGAAAACAATCAGTAAAGAATTTTTATTCACATGAATAACTGCAGAGGATTTGTGCTTCAGAGAAGGATCCACCGTATAACAGATCAGAATTCGTTGATTCCTTCAAACCTCTAGGGAGCTTTTATATTTGAGCTGCTAATATACCTTCAATTCTTCATTGGGCAAGAGTGTTTCATTGGCAACACCACTTGATCCACACGCTATCTGTAAATCAATGATGTAAGCATCTCTTTCGGCTAACTTCTTTTCTTTCTCTGCCAGCATGGCATCCATTTCAGCCCCACGACCGCGCTGGGCCTCCAGCTCAACACTCTGAAAAGGAAAAGACAGCACCGCTTGTAATCTATACTTCCACCATCTACAGCACAGAAGAACAGTTTGTATTATTTCCTTATTGCCTGTTTTAGGGTACTGAAAAAAATACAATCAAATTTATAACCTGGTTCAATTTGAAGTGTAATCTTTAATTACTGAGCCCGTGTCTCAGAAATTCTGGAGCTTTCACATTCCTGCCACTTCCCACAGTCAACAGTCACGTCCACAAAACACATCACTACACAGAAAAGCTACAAACCATAACAAGAAATTATCCCTTGCCTACACTTCTTCCTGTTATGACTTATTTTTGCAACAAGAAAAACTGAAGCAAAACAACATTTTTGTTCAAAAGACAAGATTTAAATATAGCATTAACCCACAAAGTTCATATCTGTGTGCCCTATTCCATTCATTTTCAAACGACTACAAAAGCATGCTTGAGGATTCACTGCTCACTGAAGACAATGACAGAATCCTCACTGCGTTTGCTCAGGCAGGTTGTAGCACATAAACTTCTCTGTCTATGCAACAATATAAATAAATATATTTAAACATAATCCTACATTACAAATGTGCAAAACCACACACTTAGCATCCCATAAAACATCACCTTTTTTTGTAACTCTTCATTTTTTTGGGTGATCTGGGACTCTAGTTCTTCTATTCTCCTTCTCAGTACTAGTATTTTTCCACGATTCGCCGCAGCATTTTCCTGGTCACCGTCTTTTGATGCCTGCAAAAACAGGGAGTTTTGCATTCTGTAAATAGGCAACATCTGACTTCTGTATGTCTACCTATCCAGATAATATTGGCGAGAAAAAGTTTTTTCTTTACTCATGCTCTATGTTTCAGTTCTCTTATATATTACATATTCCATGTAGAAGCTAGACAAAGCAGGCACAGAATTTACATCAAGCTTGTAAACACCTTCGTATTTAAATTATTAATGATAATTATTGCTGCAAAGTGGACTAAAATGGGCAATAAGGGCATTCATTTCCTCTAGCAATTGCAACCCATATAGTCTGGCAAGCGTAGTCCATATAACTCAGAGGGAAAAAAGACTACTGGGGGGAAAAAAAATGTGTAAACTAAACTGTTCCTAAGCGCAATGTTTCCAATCAGAATTTCAGTCTGTATAACTACTGGGTTATAGAAATTATTTGCCATTACAAAAGAAATCAAGTGCGATTGCTAAGAATATGTTTTACTAGCAAAGTAGTTCAGAAGCATAAATACTGCATGTCTTTGAGGACATTTAGGAACTTCAACAAACTGATCTGTTTCTGTTCCCTTTCAGCACAGCTTTAAAAAACAAGAACCCTAGAAATATTAAAGCCTCACTAAAGCTATTTTAGAAGCTGTATGAAGTCAAAATATGCTATTTTGAAGAAGTACAAGTCTATTCACACAACTGCGCTACTATAAACAGATCCAAGAATCTTTGTTAGCGGTAAAACACTGGTCACTTAAATGAGACATTCCTACATTTAATTCACATTTTGCCACGGAGCACATTTTTGTATTTCCATTTCTATCCTGGACATTAAAGTAACAAGATAAGTTTTTGAGAAGAAATGAAAACAAAAACTTATCTTCCTGATTCACATGTGTTAAAAGTTTGATCTGCTAATAAGATGAAGATAAGTAAGAATTTTTTTACTAAAACTATTTGAAAGGAATGTGCAATTTTTAAATTTCTATAGAAAGATAAAAGAATGAAACAGAAATAGATAGATGGACTGACAGCATCCACACAGTCTACCCTGATCCTAATCTTACACACCTCAAAATCTAAACTTCAGTTCCACATATGAGTCCAGCACATAAAACTGTCTATAGCCTTGCAGAAGTTAAAATGTAAGGACACTTACCTTTAAAATGTAAGGACACTTACCTTTTTTTGTTCTGCTTTTGCCTCCAAGCCACCTGATTCTGGTAACTGTTTCTTAAGTTCTTCCAACTGTGAAGTTAATGATGCAACCTTGGCTTTGTTTTGCAGCTTCAACTTGGAAAGTTTGGCATCAGCAGATTCCTTCTCCTCCTACAAACATCAAAGTCACGAAGGACTAAATTAGCTACATGAACAACTGCATCCTTCAATTCTTCCATTAAAAAAAAAAGTGATTAACAAAAAATTATTTCCCCTTAAGAGACATTATAATATCATGTGCAACAGGTCTGCATATATGAAACGACCTTCCTTTCATTATTTAAACTTTCTGCACATGGTGGTTATTATTATTCTATAGAATCCAGGGCATTAAAATGTTAGAAATTTCCCTATTTTTTGATAACCGTACAAATTCAGGGCTTGATTTTTTAACAAGAAGAACTGGGGCTTTTTTTGGATGCAAAAAAAAAAAAAAAAAGAGACACTTTTATAATACTATCAAAGCATGTTTCATTTTGTTTAAAGAAATGACTTAGTTTATACCGAATTTTAGAAAATTCAGTATTTTAACACTTGGCTGTTTGCATCCACAGAAACCTCTTTTTTAAAAAGTGTAAAAATAAGTCTCTTGCAGGAACAGACCAACATTATGACTGTTTAAAAAAAGACAGAGGAATGAACTGCAAACCCTTAAAAGTCTTCAGGATACCAGATATAAATTCTTTTTAGTTCCAGCCTTTCTAATGCCAGTCAAAAGCAGAGGATAATATATAGTAGCATTAGTAGTAAGATCATTATACAACAAAAAGACATATATAGTGGAAGTAGAAATAAAAAATTATCTACAGAAATTCAGTCTGAGGTAAGCTGGCAACTCACTAAATGTCCAGTAATGATCTGGCCGGCGTTCTTCTCCATATTTAGCCTAACATGACCACGCACCTCCAGCTCTCAGAAAGTCAGTCTGTCTCTTGCAATTATTAAGTGCATCTGCTCATCCAAAGTACACGTTGCCTGTGTAATACCTAAACCCAGATACAATTTTGGAACAGAAGACACACTGGAAAAAAAGTGCTAACGTCCAGGAACCGTAACAGCTAATCGTGACCAGCGCTTCTTGCGTTCCTAGAGTTGCTATAACTGAATATAAGCCTGTACCTATGAAAAAAGCTCATGATAAACAGGACTGAAGGGGTCTTTTTGACATGAACACACACACGGTACCTTTAACTGAAGATCTTTATTTCGAAGCTCAGCATCCTTCTCCCTGACGAGCTCCTTTAGCTGTGTTACCAGCTGTTCAGTGCTTGTCAGCTGTTCGGTCAAATCTGTCACGGACATGCTTCTTGCATCTTGCGAGGCTGCAGCCTGCAGACATTAAGTATACTTTGAACAAACAAAATGGTGCAGACAGTACTGCTTCTGCAAAAAAGTCAGCAGTTGGTGTTTGTTTGCGTTTCTTTAAACACATTCAGCAAATCTTATTAGAGTGCAATAATAAAACTTCCATATAGGATATGTACCTATACCAGATAGTTTTTATCAAGCTTGATAGACACGTTAAATTATAGATCTTAGAAATCAGTTTAGGAATATTACTTTGAAGTACAGCAAAACCATCAAAGCATCTAGGTATCTAAACCTGAATTTCCTCATTTACTGGATTTGCATTTAACAACCAGCAGTAGTGTTACAGTAGTGGCAACAAAATATTGATCTAGAACATACTATACACAAAAAATACAATTGGGATAAAGTTCAGGTAATTCTTATAGATGTTTTCTTAAAGCAAGATCATCATAGTGAAGAGGAATAGAGCGGCTGTGTTAAGTAAGAGAGAGTAAATACCAAGCAGACAGGAAGCAAGAACCCAATCTGACATTTAGAGTCATGGTAAAACTAGATAAGCAAATTCTTTACGAAAGAGCAAATACATACGATTGTATACAATTTGTATTTCATCAAAGATTCTCTACATCAGAAATTCTTAAGAAAATATTATTTTAATAGTAATTCAATACTTACTACTGTTTTGGAAGGAGAATCTTCTCCACTACCCCATTTCCACATAGTTTCACGATGGCTATAAAAATAGAAATGAAATAATACCACAGTTAAGTATTAGTGACTGTCAGATAACTCTAATTAACTCCTACTTCTCCCTACATATTTCACTGTAAAATGCTTGAAACTGTTAATAACGCTGTTTGTTTAGTTCTGACAGCACCTCTGATCTCCAAGACAAGTTGTTGAGAAATAATGAAATTACGTATAAAATATGCATAATATGCCTTTTCTAAAAACTGATAGTCAGTAAAATGTCAATACTACCAAAAATAATCCAAAGAAGTCTTTAACGAGTAAATACCATAAAGTATTACTCATCATAGTTCCTTCTCCCACATATAAATAGAAGATACACCACACATAGTTTGTTATTATTTAACCAGACCTTAAGCCCTGCCTGCCGCTGCAGTATGACAGGGATTAGAGCAATGCATATTTCTATAAAATCATAAATAAGACTAAAAACATTAAAGGACACCAAACTGCAGTAATTGCTGTGCAACTGCTGCGTACCTGAAAAACAGGAGTGTTGCAACCTTTGAGGTCACAGATTAGCATACAAAACACCTGCACCTGAAACCCCAGGAACGGCAAGGGTTCCTTGCTGCTTTTGTTCCCAGTCAAGTACCACAAATTTCGAAATGGCACCAAATACACATAATTGTGGTTTCCGATCATAGAAAGGTGTAGCTTTCTAATAAACACAAGTATAGGCCATAACAGGGTTTTAAAAAGCCACACCCTAAAGCCCAAATAGGTGCAAGGCAGCACCTATTAAAAGGTTAAGACCTTTACTGAATAATAGTGACAGACTCGGTTGAGAAAAAAAAAAAAACCAAATGGGCAAAGTCTATAAAATAGCCCATGCAGTACATTCCAAATTGTGTCTCGGAGATATAATCTTAAAAGCTGACTAAGATATCTTGCTTGGGACAATATTCCCAACCGCAGCATGAAGTGAGAAGAGAGCTGCACCTGTTCAGTAATTTTTACTCTCAACTAGCGATGTCCCGAGGAACATAATGTGTCCTTTCTAATGTGCATTACAGACTTCTGAAATATGCATACAGAGATCAGTACTGAATTTGGAAATCGATTTATAATAAACGTTAGCACATAGCTTATCCTAAAAAATATGCAGAATGATAGCAGAGGCTGCTTTTAAAGCTGTTTATCATTTCAAAGCAAAAACCGGGAATCACAGACTGCAATCTACGGCCTACATTATCTACAAGGCCAAACTGGATGCCGCTAAGGATCTTTTCTAACATTAAAATCAACAAGCGAGCCACGGCCTTGGGGATCGGAATTACAGAATTTGTAAGTAAAAACCTCCTCTCATAATTCCTCCAGAGCCGTACCACCAAATCTGTTCACAGCGAAAAGCTCATTTCTAGATACATAGAAAGGTTACCCAGGTACAAAATGACTCACTAGATGTAACGTGGTGGTGCATTTGTATTTAATTTATGAATACTTTAGCTCATTTCCAGCTCTGACTGATGCAATCACTTTTGCTCACTTCATGTGCCAGCATTCCTACCTGAACACCTTAACTGCTACTTTCTGATGTATTTTTATTTACATCAGAGACACTAAATATTGACGAGTTTTCAAATCAAGCTGGGAAACAAAACTGAACAGACTTTCCCTACCCAGCATGAAGTCGACCTACAATCTTTTTTTGCTTTTCTTCTGTGGTAGAGAGCAAGTTGAAGCACTGAGGCTGGTGAAGCTGCAATCCGAATGCTGGACTATTCAACTCGATCCCCTCTCCCTGCAGCACATCTAAACACAATTCAACTGAGCTTCCTATGACCATTTTCCTTCCTTTGGCAGCCTATGTCCTGGACATAGCACTATCGGGCATCAAGCATAAGAGAAGGAGGGAATCCAAATTATCTGTGGCTACACTCTCTGAAGTTTTCGCAGTGACAGATAATTTGTCCTTCCCCTGTAAGTTCAAAGCGCTCACCCTCACTTTCAAGGTTTCACGTTGCTTCATCACTGCCAGTACCCCATCCTGCTCTTCATCTTGCATATTCAGTTGGACTCAACGATCTTAAAGGTCTTTTCCAACCTAAACGATTCTATTCTATGATTCCATTCTATTCTACTTTGTTGACAACCATTCTTTGCCATCCACTATGCGCTTGTTTCCGTTAATCTCATCTTCACTGAAGAAGAACAGGTAGTAGTCAAACCTTTCACAAATTCCACAATGTACAACAGAGGCCCACTTAATTTTATGAAACAAGTTTCTTCTCATGCTGAAAGCACAACTTGGGTTTCAGCTCTTATCGTAATGGGTTGTTACCAAAAAGAAAAGTCACACTGGCAGCTTTGCCTTCGTACTCATCCATTCCGTTGTCCCAGCACTAGCTGCAGCCGAATCCAGCTAAGAAAAACTAATCGTGTATTATTCATCTTGGTAGTTTCCAGCCTACTTAACTCCCCTGAGTCAGAAATCACAGGGCCCAGCACAAGGGGCACTCAGGAGCACACAACAACAGACAGGACAGGTTTCAGCAGCGGCTCGTACTGAAGCGGTCACAGAAGTCCCACAACTTGAAGATGACCAATCTACACAGTAAAATATTGAACTGCATTGTTACAAATACCTATTTGGGTGACTACCCAGGCAGAGAAACAGTCCACTGACTCCCACAGAACTACTGTGTGTCTAACTTTCCTCACATCTCTTCCAAAGTCATTTTGACATAAAAAATGGCTTCAAAGAGCACTCTGGAGTTCTCACTGTGAAGCTATTAAGGTAGGACCCTTCCCCCTTCTTTTTTAGAAATAGACAATGGAAGAAAACACCGAGGCAGAACTCTGCTCCTCTTACTACCAAGGAAAGTAACGGTAGTCCCCTTTCTTCTCTCTTCCACAAGACTACAGCAGAAAAAGAGACAACAGCAGAAGTATGTAAAAACTCAGGTGTTTTATTATTTAAAAACCTATTCCCTGGAACAACTTTGTGCTTTAAACACGCACACTGAACAAAAAGCATTTTAATACCATTTTTTTTTATTGTATCTGCACATTTTTGTTTGCATCCTTGTTTGATGGCTTGCCAAGATGTTGGTTCTTCTGCTGAATAAGCTAAAGCTGTTTTCAAATGCTCTGTGCCATCTATGACTTAAAAGCAGTTGGATAAAAACTGCAAAAACATGACATACAGCAAGTCAGCACAAACACTGAAGCTGTGTTAATCAAACCACGAGCACTGTGTAAAGTTAATACAACAATACACTTACAGACCTATTATTTGTGTCTATTATAAACATGATTTCTTAATAACATCGATGACGTTTTCCTCTTAAAAATAATATACAAGGGAAGTACTATTTTCTAACAGTACACCACTGGAGAAATAAAGTATCAGTGCAGAGCCCCCCGTGAATCATAGGCTGGTTTGGGTTGGAAGGGATCATCTCGTCTCACCCCCCTGCCCTGGGCAGGGACACCTCCCCCCAGCCCAGGTCGCTCCCAGCCCCGTCCAACCCGGCCTTGAACACCTCCAGGGATGGGGCAGCCACAGCTTCTCGGGGCAACCTGCGCCAGGGGCTCACCACCATCAGAGCAAAGAATTTCTTCCAAATACCTAATCTAAATCTACCTTTTCAGTTTAAAACTGTTACCCCTCATCCCATCACTCCACTCCCTGACAGAGTCCCTCCCCAGCTTCCCTGTAGCCCCTTTAGGTACTTGGAAGGGGCTATAACTGCAGGTGCATGTGCAGTGCAGAGCATAAGCTATTTCCACCAGAGCAGCCGGCTGCAGTTCCTTCTGCCTGGCTCTTCTGCACTGCAGTGCTACCAGCAGCCTGTGACTGGAGGTGCACGACAACCCGCCTTTCCCTCCTCCCCCCCCCCCCCCCCCCGTTTTCGGCGGGGCTCCCCATATTGAACACCTCCACCACAGCACGCCCCACGGCGGGGAGCACCGGTTCAGACGCGGGCACAGGACAGGGGACCCCACACATACCAGCAGAGACCGGCCCGCCCCGGCCCGGCCCGCCCCACCTCCCCGGGCACGGCCTGCTCCGCCAGAGGCCCAAGGGGCTCCGGCCTCCCCCGACCCCGGAAGGCCCAGCAGAGCCTACCGCCGGCGGGAAGGCAATAAAACCCAGCGGAGCGAACCCTCGCAGCCTCCCCCCTCACCTGCCGGGTGGCGGTGGGGCGGCCGAGCCCCGCAAAGCCGGTCACCGCCACCTCCTCCTCCTCCTCCTCCTCAGCGCGGCCCCCGCAGCATCCGCCACGCCCCGGCGGGCCGCGCCAGGCGGTGGAGACAGCGCCCCCTGGCGGCGCGGAGGACCGCGGCCCACCCGCAGCACTCCGTCCTCTCCCTGGGGGGGGGGGGGGGGGGGATGTCCGTCCCGGTGTCCCCTCCCCGGTCCCCCTCGGAGGTGATGAAGGAGGTGTCGTAGCTGGTGCACGGTGCCCTTGTGGCCAAGGAGGTTGTTACGGTTTGAGGAACCCCCAACAATTTATTGTGGTTGGGACAATTATTCTCTCACCCAGCGACCCCTCCCCACCCAGGGAGGGGAATTGGGGAAGAACAAGGAAACCTGAGGGTTGAAATACCATAGAAACATAAAAACTTGTAAACAGATAAACAGGTTTAATAAAGTAAGACTAGATAATTAACATTAATAACACTAAAGAACCAGTATCGATCCCGATACCAATATAGAATATACAAGGATTATGCTCGGCCCATTCTATCCGTAGAAGCCGTGCGCTCCCCGCAGGGACAGCCAATGTGGGACACCGCCAGCGCTGCGGCTTCGGGAGGAAGGGAAGGGCTCGGGGCTCCGGCACCGGGGCGAGGAGCTCTCAGCATGGCAGCCATCACGGGAGAGAGAGAACTCCTCAGCAAACTTTCTCATTTACACTGAATGTGCCATTCATGGCATGAAATAACCCTGTTGGCAGCTTGGGGCAAGCGCCCGGGTCTCTCCTCCTCATCCCCGCACCCGGTGAGCTCAAAAACACCGAGACCTTGAAACCCGCACACCATAGCTGGCTACAAAGTGAGTATTTTCACCAATTCAGACACTAGAGTCTTCTAAAAGTGCAGTTTTCCCAAGCATTAGAAGAGACCTTACCAAAAAGTAAAGTTACTGAAAGAGAAATTAATCCTGTGTCGCTCAAATCAGGA
Source organism: Vanellus vanellus (assembly GCF_965231255.1). NCBI lineage: Eukaryota > Metazoa > Chordata > Aves > Charadriiformes > Charadriidae > Vanellus > Vanellus vanellus. Next base: position 2,676,450 of record NC_138911.1, on the reverse strand, counting down.
CAAAGCCAATGGTCTCCTGGGGTGCACCTAAAAAAGGGTGGCCAGCAGGTCGAGGGAGGTCATCGTCCCCCTCTACTTTGCCCTGGTGAGGCCACATCTGGAGTACTGTGATCAGTTCTGGGCTCCCCAGTTCAAGAAAGACAGGGAACTACTGGAGAGTCCAGTGGAGACCTACTCCCAGCAAAAGCCTCCAGATGTTTTAAAGTACAGCGGACTGCAAACTGTTCAAAATGTCACCTTGGCAAGCAAATAACACCAGGGGAAAAAATGTTTCCTGAGGGAAAAAAAAAAAAAGATTCCCCAAGACAATTAAAAAAATTAGATAAAGGTAATTATGCAGTGGAATAGAACAGAATGATCGAGGAAAGGCTGAATGAGCTGGTGGTGCTTTCCCAGTCTGATGAAGAATTCATGTGGCGGAGAAAGGTGACCTGCAAAAAGGACCAGAATATCTTCTGCGTGTGTGGGATAATGATCGCAATGGACTTCAATTTTAGCAAGGAAGATGAAGTTAAACATTAGGAAAACGCGAAGCCCTGTGATCATTTTCTTGTAGAGAGAAGGAATTTCATTCAGTGGAGGTCTTCAAGGTTGGTAAGGGTATAGGTGCACATAGCATCACGAAAATTCGCAACCGGCCCACGCCGACCGAGGACCCAAACTGGGACACCCCAGATGTAGTTTTACACAGCATCCCTATACCCTTCAAACATTCAGGTACAACATGATAACAGCATTATCTTGGTTGTTCAGGGGTATCCTTTATTCTTCACAGACAGCTCTAAGCTTCCAAGAAGCAAAGTCCTTATTTCCAGGGCCAGGCAATCCTTTATTTTGTTATACTTATGGATTAACATTGCCAAAGTCTCCAGTAAAATCCCACTACCTCATTCCATTACAGTACATAATGTCAACTAATATATATTAACAAAGTTAAAACACTTTCATACCACAAAGACTGGTTGCTGTATAGTTAGGGAAGGGAATTTTTGTAACAATAGTTATCTTGATCTTTCTTTCAGGGAGAGGAATGGATTGGAAGTCCTTTTTTAAGTGGAAAAACAGGAAACCACCTCCAGCTTTCTATGGGGTAGAACATATTCATAAGTACAAAAGCAAGCTGTACGTTGTGTCTGACAGCAGCAGCTTTCATATTTTGCCTTCTGTAATAGTTTAGATAGTAATTTTTCCTGTGTGGAAACTGCAGCTCTCTAGCAGTAGCTGGCACTGTCTGGTTTCTGGTGTGTCCCAGCGACAGCCCCAGCATTTCCCAGGCAAGCATCAATTCATGCTATAGGTTGTGGAACAGAGACTAAGCTTTAATTTACAGGAGACTACAACATTAAAATGACTGGGAGCGTGAAGGAAGAAAACCAGCAGACTTTAGAAGTTATTAGATTTCAAGATGTGCTTGTCATTTTCATCACTTTAATCTTTTCCTGGTGCAATGCTGCAGACTCTGCCTTCATTTGTTTCGGATGTGAGCTTAACGATTACTCTGCGTTGTACGTGTTCTCATCAGTGCCTCGAAAGTTTAGTAACGTGGCAGCTGATGATGAGGTTGTGCCTGAAGTTCTCCAGAAGACGTTAGCATCTCCGGAAAGAGGAGTCCGAACATGAAATGAACTACAGCACTAGGGGCTTGAATGCGGCACAGAGCACTCGTGAGAATAAAGGCTTCTTCGGGAATCATAAAAATGGAGGGGGAAAAGCACCATGTCGCACCCTCAAGACACTGCCAGGCTAGCTCGTGATTCAAGAATATTGTGCATTTTAATGAAACCCAAAGGAAACTTGGCTCCTTAAAAAGCAAGGGCAACTTTTAAGCCAGTATTCTCATTGCTACGCTTACCAATTAGTCCTCTTTGTGCATCCAGCAGAGCCCAAGGTAGACAGTCACGTTTGCACTGTTTCTTGTTTCAGTCAATTTAGGTTTGCAGCAGTCTCCAAAACAAACACCGGAGTGCATCTGACCACGACCTCCCTCTACTTAACCCGTAACCTTCGCGATTTTAGCCCCATCCTGCGGTATCTCCATAGCATTGTTTGTCTCTCTCAAAACCTGCCCCAAAGCAGCACCTCTGAATAGCTGTCAGGAAGGAGAAAATGGGAATGAACGTGCTTCGCTCTCATCCTTAGCCACCAAAGTGCTCTAAGTGGCTGTTTTAAATTGTATCGAGCATCAAACCAACCCTGTGCAGTGAGGAAGGGTGAAGCCGTTATTCCTGACCAGCAGCAGTGTGCCATGAATAACACAGCCAGGCTCAGAACGGTGCTGGGGTCTGAATCCTGGGAGCATCTAAGTCAACGCAAGATGACTCAACCGCTTAAACAGAACCAACATTGGGTCATACGTAGAGATTTTCACACGCGGGAGCGTGGGCTCAGACGCAATAGTCCTAAACATCAGGTCCATCTATATTCAGGTAATTTTTCCTCCTCCTTCAATCCTGAGCAGAGATTTTTCTGCAGTGTAGCTGCGATATTAGAATTCTGCTAACGGCCGTTGTTATAGCACGGCCGCCCTCATCCATAGGTAAATAAACACCTGGGGCTCGGAGGTGAAACCAAGAGCAGCAGAAGCAGAAGGTGTACGCAAAAAGACGTCAATATAGACAGCTTACATGTAAAGAAAGATAGGTCTGTGAGCAGAGCCTGCCCTGTAGTCTCTGCAGGAAGCAAGAATTACAGAATTTTCAGCTCTTGTATACGGGGATGTGTATACCAGTGCTGTCTGCAGGAACACTCTGCGTTTAGGTCCCTGTATTATGTAAATGTACCCTATATATTTACACCTGTATCATCATTCTAATTGAGTCTTCAGGATTAGTTTCTCATTTCAGAAAAATTTTTTCTTCTGAAACTTTGCTCCAAACATTTTTTTATTCATTCCACTTAAGCGCAAAAAACCCAAAGCATTTATAAATGGGCTCCAGAACAGTTTTTCCTATGCTACAAGTTGTCATACTGTAACAATCAGTGCAGCACATAAACCCATAAAGATTATGTCATCTGCAGGTCTTTATTTTATCCCAGTGTATAAATTATTCTTGGAAAGATGGGAGTGGAAATGACAACCTACTTCTTGTGGAGATCCCACAGCCAAATTAGCTGTTCTCTGTTCCCTCTCTAAAATGCAGAATGCCGTTGTCACCGTCCTGTTAGTGCAATATTAAACATTGTGTTAGTGAGCCAGAAAGCGCGCTGTACTAATTTCTGCCCGAACGCACGTGGGCATCTTACAGATAACGCTGGTTGGGATGTTCAGGCTTATCTTGCAGCCTAACTCCCCTGCTATGATGCCAACCTTAGGACTGGCTGTATTTACCAGCGAGACACAAAGCCCCTCGGAAACACATAGACATTCAGACACATTAAACTCTCTTCCAGCTGGAGGAACACGTCTGTTATTAAATGCATTTAATATTTACGTAACAGCAGTATCCAGATGCCCCACTTAGCGCAATAGCAAGTTACTTAATGTGCTGATCTCTTTTGGTTCTACTTTATTATCTTAGCAATTCCTCCTCCTTTCCACAAAATAAAAGCTCCTCGCTGGTCAGCCTCCTCATTCCTCTCACTCCAACGACAAGTGGGAGGAAATCGCTTGCTCTGCCTGTTTTTTTTCCCATGCATCTGCTGCTTTTCACAATTTCCTGCATCCTGAAATAGCGCAGAGACATCCCACCATATCTTTGATGAGTGATGGGAAAACTACAGAAGGATAAAATAAAATCCCTACCACTCAGGTACACCAGCCCCACATTCTCACCAGTACCACACGGCTTCCAAGCTCTCCACGGCCAAGTTCAAGTCAAAGGACAGCTAGTCACCGCCACGCAGAAGGCAAAAGGCAGGATGAGGGATTGAAGGAGGAATTAATGGCAAAGACAGATCACAAGAACAACTTTCTGCACACACAGCTTGCTGCTAATGCAGCTTCCATTTGCGAGCTCCTTCTTCTGGTTCCTACAGGGAAAAATAACTCCTTTGTGAGCTCGTGCCCCCACCGAAAAAGGGAGTAATGGTTATGAGAGCAATGAATATTGAGAATTAGATGCAGGGAAGAATACTCTTTGATGATTAGATGGACGATTAGTGTATAAATTATATGTATTGGCAAAAAAAAAAGAAAGCATCCTGAAAGGTAAATAGATGAGGATGGGGTTTTCATCATGCCACTAATTCAGAACAGAGCAAACCATTTAGATAATTACAAAACAAAATTAAAAAAAAAAAAAAAAACAACCCAGACAGTAGTGGCGAGTTACCCGCTGGTGGATGCGGGGAGCAATAGGCACATCTGCACAGTAGTACGGCCGGTCACCCTGACTACGCTTTTCACTACCCTGTGTCTTACAGGATACAGGGCTGTAGGCGGCCCTGCTTGAGCAGGGGCTTGGACCGGACACCTCCAGAGGTCCCTTCCAGCCTCAGCCATTCTGTGATTCTATGACTTCCCACCAGCCCTTCAGTTCCTATTAATTAGCTGTTACCACTGGAAAAGAGCTAAATTCCAGTCCATCCAATAACGGTGCTCTAATTAGATATAAATAAGAGTCAATAAATTATCATACTCATTAACTCTACTGTTATATAGAGTGAAAAATCATTGACTTCAGAATCAGGACATATGTAAAAGTGAACAATCACAAGACTGTGTCAAGGTTATACACACAAATGACCAATTACTGCTACAGAAAATTTTGTAGCAACCTAATGGGGGTCGTTTGCTCTGTAACTCAGAGCAGAGATGGAGCTGTCTTTAAAGCGTATGCAAACTTAAAGCAAAACAAACGGTTTGCACTGATGTGATGATGCTGGTGTGCAGAACTGATCCCTGGCACCTCGTCTGACTGTCACTAAATGGGATCGTATTTGATCTAAGGCGTTGACGGCTCTGGTTGCCCACCTTTGAGGGCTGGCCACCAGATCTGGGCGTAACACAGCAGCAGCGGGAGAAGCGCCGATGCTTAGGCAGCAGTCGCTGTTCAACAACTCTCTCTGCCGGAGAGAGCTCACCAGACAGACCACACAGGCTTCAAGACGCAAATATACATCAAAACACAAAACCTCGCATCGTCATTTAGCTTGTAAATGGCACGAGATGTGAATCAGCCTGCGTAACTGATCTACCTTACCCAGGAGAGGCACGAAAGGGATGCTTCCCGCTTGAAATCTAGTAACTTTTAAAAAAGTTGGTTGCTATCACGGCAGTTGCCTCTGCGAATTCTCTTACTTGGCTACACGCATTCTCACCACAAGAATTAAACAAAACTCCTGTTGGTCTTTACAAAAGAAGTGGCCTTCTAGAGTGCAAAGCACAAGGACTCATTGCTAAAGCTGCTTCTAGAAGACAAAGGAAGGAGAAATATGATAGATTAGACAAGAAAGTATTCAAGGCTATCAAAAAAACAAATATTAAAAATTATTGTTTGAGCTATTATCAGACAGACAAAATACAGAGCTCCTTTTTGCGCTTATTAAAACAAAACAAAATATTTTACATATGCGGACCATACGGCAAACAAACAAGTTTAAAAGTACCAACCACCAAAACAGACATTGACAATAGAGTAGAGAAAAAATGCTGCGACTAAGATGGTTTAAGCATAAGGAATCTATCAGCTTGTATAACGCCAGACACCTTCTCTGCTACAAACCTTCCCCCAACTGTATATTGAGTCAGCACTGTAATACCACTTTTTCATCTAAAGTGAACAAGAGCTCGACAAAAGGTGGTGCATCAGTGGGAAAAGACACTGTGCAGAAATGACTCTCTTTTAAGTGCTTTTGTTAATCCGATGGGAAATAAAAAGATGGAAGGACAAGAATGTGGGAAATCAAGGAGTTTTCTTCTTTCTAGTGCAATATCACATCACCATTTCTAGTACCCGTTAGACTGAGAATGCACATCAAAAGGTGCAAAGTATAATTAGTCTGTGAAAGAGGGAGAAAAATATTGTTTCCACTTGTCTGACTTTACAAATATGAACTAAACCGCTTTCTAGTCAACTTGGCCACACACTTCAAGCGAACTGTTTTGAAACCACCAATACTTCCAAAAAGAAATCAAATCGGTACGTAGGAGAATAAAAAACACGTGACAGCAGAAAACTGCAGACAGAATTGCTCCGAGAGCCATCACAGTAAGCACGTTACATGCCACGCTTCAGCTGTTAAAGCAGTCACACAGGGAAGAACTATTTTTTTCCCCAAATCATGGCATATTCGTATCTCCAATGAGACAATTCTCAAGTAGAAGAGACTGAGGGACCACAAATCCTACCGCTTCTCCCCAGTGTCACATCGTTGTTAGTCCACCTAGAGAAAGATTGCTAACTCTCATCGTTTCCAAGGACAGAACGGTTGGGGTTGGAAGGGACCTTTAAAGGCCATCTAGTCCAACCCCCTGCCATGAACAGGGACATCTTCAACCCGATCAGGTTGCTCAGAGCCTCGTCCAACCTGACCTGGAATGTTTCCAGGGATGGGGCATCCACCGCCTCTCTGGGCAACCTGGGCCAGAGTCTCACCATCCTCAGCATAAAAAATTTCTTCCTTGTATCTAGTCCAAATCTCCCCTCTTTCAGTTTAAAACCATCACCCCTTGTCCCGTCAAACAGGTCCTTAAACCAAACCATCACTCCTGCCAAAACTAACCGACTTCGCACAGCACCAGAGAAGAAGTGAGGGAAGTCTGCTTGCACTTGGTGAGAGTCTCTGGATGGGAAGCGCGGATGCATCTCACATGGAAACGATGAGTTATATCCAGTGGTAAATAGTGCACCGATAAATAACCACGCTCACCCCATTTTCTTTTTTGACATTTTTATTAATCAAAGACAGCATGACTTCCATATTTTGAGTGACCAGAGAGATCTCAGGATGCTTTCATAGCTAAGATAAGCTTAACCAAAAGATATACTGCAGAATACATCACGCGTTTGGAGTAACACCCTTGTTGTGACTGGGTGAACTGGTGTCACTGGCACCCTGATAGCACAAGCGAGGATCCTCAGAAAGACAATGTGCCATTGGCAATGGACCACGACTCTTGCAGGGACGTGCCAAGTGCTCCAAAAGAGAAAAAGGAGAATTTGGCATTGTACTGAGAGGGTCCCCAAGTACTGGAGAAGTATCAAAGGTCTGTCTCCACCGCTGAGGCAGAGCAACATACAGAATATTTCTGCTCCAGACCTCTTACGCATACAAACCAAGCGGTTTTTATTCATGCTATATAATACATGTATATTTTGCATTGGCATTTATAGAGTTGCATAAAAGTAAAAATATAAAGTTCTGCAAGGTTTCGTTTAATACTCTTAGGTGGAAGCTTCAAGGGTTAAGTTTCCATGGTGCCGTTCCCAACAAAAGCCAAAAGCTGACTATGTGGGAAAATAAACTAGATGTGCTATTTCAATTCCCCAGCATTTTATGAGCTATTTTCAGTATACCAATAAATACTCAGTGCGAAGCACATGCTTAGTTAAAACCCTAGACGTGGTTAAAGTATAAGGGAACAAAAGAAGCTTGCAAAAGAAGCTAGCACGTGTTGTCTGCATGCTCGCAGAAATATAAAAAGCGGGAAAAGTGTTCCTCGCTTATGTAGCATTATTTTGGTTTCGGTTTAAGAAATGTAGATGTTTTCTCCCATAATAACAGTACTTACAAGGCTATATCATTGGCTTGTAAAAAGAAAAAAAAATAAATTACAGAGACGGGAACAAAGAGTCTACATCACTTGAAACTAAGTATTTCCATACTCTTCACAAAGACTGCAGCAAGTTTATATTTATGATCCAACACTACTTGTGTTGAGGCCAAATCCACTGCAGGGTGTATGACAAAGGAGCATCCGAAAAAAACCCCAAAAACCTCACCAAAAAAACCCCACAGAAATCTCAACCAAAAATAATTACTATTTACGGGACGGTAAGAAACTATAGTTTTCCAGCATAAAACCTACAGTATTCCTTCCCTCTCACATCATCCACTGAAGTTTGCCCGGGTTCTCCACAAGATAACACTACTTCTTAACAACTTGTTTTCCCCATGAATGTGGCAGGCCAAAATACCCGAATTCCCTATAACTGGTAACAACATACATCTCCTTCCCATAACTGGAGACAGTGATGAGCAATTAAAAGGTAACATTTCAGCCCACGGGTACGAACTGAAAATGTGAGAAGTACAATTCAGAATAGAGATAATGATTTTGTATAATTTCAGCTTGAAAGTACAGCACACAAATGGGGATTATTACAGAAGCATCCATAACACGGTCACTACGGAGGCAATACTGAAGGCTGCTTTGTTAACCCCAGTAATTGCGCCCTCGTTGCACAAGTCGTGTTGGCAGCAAAAGAATTCAAAATTATCCAACTGGAAGAATTCAGCAATATCATTCATACTGCACTGGGATGCCTTCCAGCAGGAGGAGGTTCTCAATTTACCTGAAAAAAAAAAAAAAACACAAAACTAAACAGATTAAGAGACTATTGAAAGCAATACCATTTTTGGTACAGAGGGAGAATCGCTGCCTAGACTGCCCCATACCCTTTTTTTTAGCCTCTTTTCAAGTGTTTAGAAGCTTCCAAATTTGCCTTCAGTAGGACTTCAGTAGCGTGAATAGCGACAGCATGCCATGGTCCTGCCTCCACAGCGCTCTCTTGTAGCTCTTAGCCATAGGGTAGGAAAGATTTCTAGCTCAAGCTAACCAGTGCTTCCAGTTCAGTCCAAATGACCCACTGGGAGGTACAGGGTGAAGCTCAAGTGATGCCTGCTCTGGGGCTCCCAACAGAGAAGGACAACGCGTCACCATCTAGCTCAACTTGCACTGCTCTTGCATTGTCCTACAGCACGGCCCTTCTCCCTCCGCAAAGCTCAGAGCGAGTCCAGTAACTCCAGTTAGTTTTTATGCTGAAGGAAGTCCCATCAGATCTGACCGGCCTCATTCCCAGAAGCGATATGGAGAAGACAGAGATTGAAGAGCAGAAGAGTCCTCCTCTTTTCTCACTCATTCCCCTGGACACCAGAGATCAAACACCTTGTCTTCCATCCTCCCTAGGTCGACACCTCAAGAACTCAACTCCCAGTTCCGACAACGGACAACCCGCCATAGGCTGCACGCTACAGTTTGTGCTCATGAAGGTTTAGGCTCAAGGGAAATAGCAGCAGAGAAAATCCCTTAGGATGCAAGCAGCATCCTGGCCCAGCAGCGTTAGAAGCTTTCCTTCCTCCACGCCAACTCGTGCGCTTTAGCAGGGACCATCCCGGGGAACAGAGCAGCCCCATCCCATCCTGGTTCCCACTGACCAGAGCCAGCCCGAGAGTCTTCCTGGGGCCGAGGGAACCAACTGGGAAAGCAGAATATTACTCCGGTACTTCTGTTTTTCCAGTGAAACTCCCATCACTCATAGTAAAAGAATTACTTAAATGTTAATTAACAACTAGAACAGTAACTCCATGCCCCGAATATCCTTGACCGTATTCCCGCGATGCAGGTGACTTCACCCGCAGGAAAAGTTTATTATAATAGTGTCAATTCACAAACTACTCGCAGTCTTCACCTGCAGGTTTATTTTGTGTGTTACGTGTGCTTTATCTGTTTCTAAAGTGTAACAAACTCAGGGCAAAGGTTTTATATTTATAAGTCATCGCTGTCTCCTATTTGTTTCCAGCTCCCTTAGGTGGTGGTGGTGGTGTTTTTTTGTTGTTTTTATTTTAATCTGGACACAGAGGTATCTATGTATACGCTTGTACAAGTATAAATCAGCTCTCTAAATCATCGTTATCTTTATCAGTTGCTTGGAGGTCAAAATATATCAATTTACTGTAAGTATGACCTTCAAACGTATCTGCAACCTTCTTTCGAGAAATGCATGCTAAGGCCAAGCTAGAAGCGTATGGGCAGTGGAAACTGATATAAACGTGTTTATTTTAGGTCTGCAGGACCGTTATACGTACCAAATTTCATCTGCAAGCAAGTATCTTCAGTGGCTAAGCACGTGCTGTTGGTCTTGCACAAGGAAGGGCTGTTGTCGCAGTGGTAACACCTGAGGGTGTAACCTAAGAGGAGAGGGGGTTATCTTTACTGAATAACGAAGCACTGAAACAGTCACAGCATTAAACAGGAGAAAAAAAAAAAAAAGAAGAATGACTCTCTGCATCCGTCGCAAAACACATGCCTGGTTTTTCGACATAGGCTAAAATTTACAAGCTTGTGTCAGTGTACAAATTGAGACCGGCAGTTTTAAAAGGAAGATTTTGAAACACGTACTTACAGCATTTTTAAAAACACTTACCTTTCTGACCCTGCAGAAGAATACACTAAACATCTGCTTCTTTCATCTACTCTTACAGACCGCCTTTTCCCAAAGGGCGCGCAACAAGAGACGCTTTCAGCAGAGTTTTATTCTATCCCTTTTTTTATTTCATCTCATTTCTCTCTCTTTGCCATACACCTGGTTCCCAATTTACAGGAGAGGAACGCGATCTTCTCGCAGCAAACCAGAACACTCTGTTGCCGTATTCAGCAGCATCGGATTCCGCACCCGATTCTCTCTTCCGCCCAAAAACAACCACGGACAGAAACTACGCCCTACTTCCATGGTTACTCTCATTCCGCAAAGCGGTGATAAATAATCCAGCCCTGCCTTGTTATTTTTCCTTTTCCGACAATTTTTTTTCCGTGATTTCCTCGGCCCCTGTCGTAACATTCCATCAGGAAAGCACCTCTTTTATACTCACCAGAACTACAGAAAGCGACCAGAACAAGGCAGGCGGTTAACAGGATGCAGTTCATCTTGATCACGCTTCTGCCCTAATTTGAAGGCACAAACAGACGTTACACGTTTATTCTATTTAAAAGCGACATGAAATTAGCAAAATATACGGCAAGGAATGAAGGCTGCAAGGCTCGATTCGGTATGGAACTGAAGGCATTGGGCAGGAAAACCAGTGAAAGAGAAGAGAGAAAAGTAACTTAGCGCGTTCCCAGCGAGGATTTTTGTTCTGAGAACGGGGGGTTTATGCTGAGAACTGAGATTTGAGCCCCGACAAGCTGCAGACGGGTCTCCTTTCTCCCCTCTGATGACACCATTCAACAGGTCTCTCTATTTCCCACGGCCACAAATGCACCTAACAAAAAGAGAGGCCATTTAGGTCTCGAGCGCTTTTTCCTTCCACAGCAATTCCCCAATAACGCTGGAGCCAGACCGTGCTCCTTTCTTCTCTCACGTGGGGCTGCAAGAGATCGGGCTGTGCTAAGGGGGCTTTTGCCTCTCCTCTCCCAAAATTTCTCCCTCTCACTGAGGGCTCGACACCTGCAATCACCCCCAAGTGACTGCAGTGGTGGCTCGAGTCCTCCGCGATCGCTGTAACCCATAGGTAACAATGGGATAGGAAGGTCAGGATTTTTTTTAACGTAGTCTATCTAATCCATCTATCTACCCTCCAAAGCAGGAGTTATTGGATAGACTTCTGCACACAGAGTCTGAACTACAAACAATATCTACTACTAAAAAAATCTCTGCTATTGCAGAGAACAGGCTCTTCAGGCGAGGTATCGAGCAGACGGAGGGGGAGAGAGGGCCCATACTGGTGCCAGGAGGGCACCATCTCACGTTTGTCTTCAGAGCCCAAGTGGAATTGGAAGTCCCAAAGAATTCCAGGCGTTCAGACAAGTTTCACTTACGATAAGACTGCAGTGGAACATTCACATTACTGCTCTTCACCCTCTTAATACCGCTCGAAGGTATTTCCATGTGCACCTAAGAGACTATAAGCACTTTGGAATGGATTTTTTTCCTCCCAGAAGACTGACTGCGGACTCAAAAAGATGGTTTCATAGCAAAACAATACTGAAATCCTTCTCAACCTTAAGTCTAGTTCATTTTTCTACTGGGGAAAAAAAAATATCAAGAAAAACACACTTTTTTTTATTGTCTGTATGAATCACTGTTGAGCTGGAAAACTAAGAAAAACAAGCCCATAACGTGCAGGTCGAGATGATTTTCTGAGGTAAACAACTTTGTGAGGAGCCTTTCAAGACCAGAGGCTCATCCCCCAGTGACGTGACCCTGCAGGAGTGCTGTTAGGCTGGTGGTTAAAGCCAGAGCCGTTCTGGAGAGCAGCAAGAACCTCCCTGGGAACCTCTCCATCTTCCAGGAGCCCTCAGTCACACAGGGGCGTCAGCAGGGTAAAACAGTTTTGCCTTTTAGCAAAACCCGAGTCATGACCAGAATAAATACAAGGCAGATCAATACAAATCACCAGAGCCAGCACAACAGCTTCAACAAATCTATTTCGGTGAAAATGAGTAATTTTTTCCGTACTCCTGAATGAAGAAGAGGTGAGACAACAGGAAAATTTTAGCTTTAAAAAAAAAAAAAAAATATGAAATTACAGACAGCAATTCACAACACCGCTTAGAAGAAACAGAGCGGAAAACATTTCCTAAACAGCATTTTTTAAATTGCCGTTTTAAGTGAAGCATCCCATCCACCTCCGTGACAAATCAAACCCGGCAACAGCAAGAGCAAGAAAGGCTTTTCGCCGCGACAGAAGGATTTCTCCGCAGTCCCACCTGGGAGGACACACGGCCAAGACTCGGCTGCTGCTTCCACCCTAACCCGGGAGCGGACAGGGGCGAGACAAGGGGGTTCGGGAGCCGGAGCCCCGTTCCCGCGGGGATGCTCCTTCCCGTCGGTACCTCCGCCGGCTGCAGCGCGTCCCGGGCGGGCTCTGCGCCCCCAAACCCCGTCCGGCCGTCGCTCCGGGGGGAAGGGGGGGATGTGTATGGGGAGTATGGGGGGGCATGGGGGGCTATGTGGGGCTCCCCCCCAGCAGCAGCCCCGGCCCCCCGCGTCCCCGGCGGGGCGCCCCGGGGCTGCGCAGCCCGCCCCGCTTAGCGCACTGCGGTGCGGCCGCTCCGCCGCCGTGACTCAGGGCCGGGGGCAGCCCGCCAACCTCCACCAACCCACCCGTCCCCCCCTTAAAACGCTAAAAATACACATTTCCACCCCAAATCTCTTCTCCCCACCCCCCACCCCCCAAATTCCATTGAAAAAAAACAAACAAAACAAAACAAAACAAAGCCACCCTTATTCCCCCCCCGCCCATCCCAGCCGGACCGGCTCTCCCCCCGCCCCGCAGCCCCGGCCACCGGGCTACCGGCGAGACCAGGGGGTGCCCCCCCCCGGTCCCGGAGAAGCGGGGGGCACCGGGCTTCCCGCACCCCCCCAAACCTGCTCATCCGCAGCGCCGAAGAAGCCCCGCTCGCCTCTTACCGGCCCCCCCCGCGCACCCGCTGCCCACCGGTCCCGCACCGTCTGCTGCCGCTGCGGGGGCGGTGCCGCTTCTACGGGCTGTGCCCGGTGTCCCCCCCACCCCCGGGGCGGAGCGGCGGCGTTAGCCCGGCCCCGGAGAGGGGGGGATGAGCGGTCCTCCCCTGCGCAAGGCTTAACCTGGGCCGCGGAAACCTTAAGGAACGCACCTCTGCCCTATAGACACGACATATATACGCTCTGCTGAGTTTTCATGGGGGTGGATGGGTGGGAGAAGGGATTCCCCCCCCTCACTCACACACACACACACACACACACGGCGTTAAGCACAGCGGTCCTGCGCTTCGTTGCTACCCCAGCGGTGACACCTGCACTGAGTGCCCACCACTTCCCTTCTACGTGCAGAAATTGGGGTTCCAAAGGCGGCCGAGGGGAGGTGGCAGCGCCACCATGAGCGGTGTCATAGAATCGTCGAGGTTCTAGGTGGAAAGGGACATTTTAAACCACAGAATAGCATGATAGAATGGTTTTGGTTGGAAGGGACCTTAAAGGCCATCGAGTTCCACCCCCCTGCCCTGGGGAGGGACACCTCCCCCCAGCCCAGGTTGCTCCAAGCCCCGTCCAACCCGGCCTTGAACACCTCCAGGGATGGGGCAGCCACAGCTTCTTGGGGCAACCCGTTCCAGTGTCTCATCACCCTCACAGGAAAGAATTTCTTCCTAATATCAATCTAAATCTCCCCTCTTTCAGTTTAAAACCGTTCCCCCTCATCCTATCACTCCACTCCCTGATCAAGAGTCCCTCCCCAGCTTTCCTGAAGCCCCTAAAGAAACTGGAAGGGGCTCTAAGGTGTCCCCGGAGCCTTTTCTTCTCCAGGCTGAACACCCCCAGCTCTCTCAGCCTGTCCTCACAGCAGAGGGGCTCCAGCTCTCGGGGCATCTTTGTGGCCTCCTCTGGCCCTGCCCCAACAGGTCTATGTCCTTCTTGAGCTGAAGACTCCAAAGTTGGAGGCAGCACTGCAGGTGGGGTCTCCCCAGAGCAGAGCAGAGGGGTAGAATCACCTCTCTCAACCTGCTCACCCAGTCCAACCATTAACAAACATCCCCCAGCTTCTTGGGTGGACGGAGTAATGGAATAAGAAAATGGGATGAGCTGGACCGCAATCAAATGCTCATCACCCTCAAACACTTTGTTCCTAAAGCATGCCCGTCATGCAGCCCCACTTGCAGTTAAATAAATGGTACTTGATTAGAGTATGAAATACCTGTAACGAGCAGTAGTATTTTAAAAGGTATTCTGGATCTATTTTTGTTACCACAGCACAACTGCCCATTCATTTGTTAAACCTAAAGTAAACTCTAAATCACTCAGAACTTAAATCAGGTTCTGTTGGTATGTCACAGCAGTTAAGATGATTATCAGCCAGCTCAGAATGTGGTCTTAGAAATGTCTTTAAGATCTTGTCTCTGATTAAGCCATAAATAAAAGCAAAGAGATGCGAGAGTAAGATTCTTGTGTGTTATTGCATGCAACTGATTAAATGATAATCCACTCAATTAAGACTTGATATAAAAAATTCCCTTAATTTATTAGTTAATCCCTTAATTTCTTAGTTAACGGCAACACACATTCACAGCCCGGAAAGCCCCCAGCACCCTGGGCTGCATCCCCAGCAGTGCGGCCAGCGGGGCGAGGGAGGCAATTCTGCCCCTCTGCTCCGCTCTGGGGAGACCCCCCTGCAGCGCTGCCTCCAGCTCAGGGGGTCCCAACAGCAGAAGGACACGGACCTGTTGGAGCAGGGCCAGAGGAGGCCCCGGAGATGCTGGGAGGGCTGGAGCCCCTCTGCTGGGAGGACAGGCTGGGAGAGTTGGGGGGGGTCAGCCTGGAGAAGAGGAGGCTCCGGGGAGACCTTAGAGCCCCTTCCAGTGCCTAAAGGTGATGAAGGCAAAGCAGATCAGATGTTGCTAAGGAAGAGAAGACCTTGGGCAATCCAAGAAAACAAATGGGTTGTATCAGCCTGTAGATAGCAAAAAGACACAAGGAACCTAACTTGGGAAAACTGGGGCATTCCCTTAAAACCGCAAGGTTGCTGGTTGTTACAAAGTGTTGACAACAAAAAGTATGTGTCCTTTAGGTGAACTTAGCTGATTGCAACGTGAAAACCACACCTCCAAATCTTCAGCTATAGGCCTCCTAGAGGAGAACCCTACTCGCTGAGCACATGTAGTCATTTAGGAATGTACTATACCTTTAATTCGAAGCGAGAATACAAGTAGCCAGCAGGAGCTTATTGTGAAATCCTGAGTTGCCATGATAAGCGTAGTGTGCTAATTAGCCAATTTTTGTAAAATATAAAAGCTTACGGTGTATAAGCCAAGGTGTGCTAGCTTTGTGGGGTTTCCACCTCGCGCCCAACTCTGCGCAGACCTGAAATAAACAAATATCTCGACTCAGTGCATGTGCATCAGCTCCTTGCACCCCCTGTGAAGAACCCAGATTTGGGACAACACAGCAGGCTCCAGGAGAGCTGGGGAGGGACTCTTGCTCAGGGGGTAGAGCCATAGGATAAGGGGGAATGGTTTTACACTGGAAGAGGGGAGATTTAGATCAGATATTAGCAAGAAATTCTTTGCTATGAGGGTGATGAGGCACTGGCGCAGGCTGCCCCGAGGAGCTGTGGCTGCCCCATCCCTGGAGGTGTTCAAGGCCAGGTTGGACGGGGCTGGGAGCAACCTGGGCTGGGGGGAGGTGTCCCTGCCCAGGGCAGGGGGTGGAATTAGATGACCTTTAAGGTCCCTTCCAACCCAAACCATTTTACAATTAATTCACTGAGAAAATTTTGCAATGAGGAACTGGGAACAAGGAACTTCAGCCATAGCTGAACATTTACCTATTTTCCCTTCCCAAAACCTGGGAACAGTCCCCCATACAGAGGATAAATGTGTTTGTATCATCACAGAAAAAAGGTATTTCCAACTTGGCCTGAATTTTCCACCTTACGTTCTTTGCACTGATGATGAGAAATTGCTTTAAACAGTGACAGAAAAAAAATTATCCAGCACTGGCACAACTTGCACAGCCACTTTTGTTTGGTTGGTTGGTTTTTTTCCCCACTGGCTGGCACACCACTTGTTTTTCTCTTGCGTGATGCAATCCCAGCAAGGAAATGGTGGCCAAAGGTTCTCTCCATTAAACTATGCAGTCGGCAAGAGCCCACAAAAACATGTGGGCCTTTCCCACGTACAAAAGGAAGACTAACATAGTTCCAGATTTACGTTGGACGCGGTGGGATTTTACCCATATTCATAGATGTTCCACAGGGCTTATTTGACCTTGCCTGGAGAAGTGCCAGCCAAGCACCAACATCAAACAGTCAGGATCTGAGTCAGGAGAAGCTGACAGAACTTCAGGCCGGACCTGAGGGACAGTGGCCAAAGGGAATGACATATATATGTTATAATCTGCGTGTGCATATTGCACAATTGTAACCACCACAGGAAGCGTTCAGCGGTTGGGCGCACCGTACTGGTAGTTCCCAGTGCACCTACCCAACACCCGCCGGCGGAATCAATCGGAGCCCTGGGGAAGTGCTGTCTTCTGAAGCGCGATCTTGACAGCCAGTTCTCTCCCGCTTCCTCAGCGAAGATTTCTGCAGTCCAGCAGCGCTGGCAACATAACCGGTTCCTTGTTTTCTTCAATGGTCTCGGCCACTTCGCTTCTCATAGCAATCTGGCATAAGCTCCAGCGTTTTGGGTGGGGTGAGGAGAACCACTGGCGTAAGCCCTACTGCAAATGCACATAATGAAGAGTTACGACGCTTGCGGCAGCACTGCATCTGGTGACTTTAGGCAATATGCCATGTGCTAAAATAGCTGCCTGAAGCAATGGAACAACCGTTTTCCTGTTACAAATACATCCGTGTTTGGTACAATAACAGCAGCATGTCATTTCCCCTACCCGGCGATCTTCACTTCATACACACGCGGGTCGCAGGAGTCCTGTGACCACCAGCTGTGCTTGGGGGAGAGGCCTCAAACCCTCACAGCGCACTGCTCAGCAGCCGACAGGATCGCATTGTCCTCTGCCCTGGCTTCTTTTACAGTAAGCAATAATTATAATTCCTCTTTAACAAGCCAGGGGAGAGCCACTCCCCGAGAAGAACAAGATTGACCTGAGTTGGGAAGTGTTTCTGTAGAGCCTTATGACCTTGTGCTGATATCGCTCAACTAGAACATACAGATCCTGGTAGCGCACAAAGCCTCCAACCGTGAGAGTTATCTGTCCTTCGAAACACACAACAGACTCACAGCACCGCAGTAAGTTCTAGTTCCACCCAATTTCCTCTTCACTCATACTTTTAACAGACGATGAAACTTCTGTGAAGAAAAAGCACTACTCCACAAATATCACATTTTCCCCTCACAGTTAATACTGAGGAATCCTCAAAATGGAAATGCTTTTAAACCTCTCCAGACGTTCACACCACTGTTCAGACTTCTGTGATGGACAACACCAGGTTTTTTTTCTTCTCTAAATGTTTAACCTGAAGGACCATTGTAGGGGGTCATTCTCAAAGTTTGGTTTTCCACCTTGTACCATCATGGAAGATCCAAACGCTGTGTGACACTAAAGATGGGCACATAGAGAATCTAATATCATGGTTTTAAAAAAACCCTCAGGCTTTCTCTATGAGCAGCAACTAGTCAACAACAGAAACATTCAGTTGGAACCACAATATACCGGTTTTCCTCACAGGAGTTACTAATTCTGAATGTCAGAAAGAGGAACTGCCTACAGCCCCACTAGTGGCACAATTACTGCTCAAGTCTTGGCAAGAAGAGTCCCATGTAGCACTTCAGAGCAAAGGAGGCAGTTAAGTTGTTTATTAATGACAACGGAAACAAAATAAAAGTGAGAAAGCAAACAGATACTTCTTTATATTTAAATTTTCTAATCATCTGGTGTTCTGTCAGGCTCCCTTTTTTTTTTTTCTTTTCTTTTCTTTTTTCAATTCAGGCGTAGTTACAAAAATCCACAGTGGATTTAGGGGAACATGATATTTCGACATAAATTTGTCACCTATGACAAAGTCTGAACAGCAAACATCATATAAAGAAAAAACTCAAAACCTATTTACAAATTCATACTTTGTAGTCATTGAGAAATTTCTTGGCTACCGAGTGGCAGATTATGCATGTACACTACATTCCAAAAGGCATTATCCAATCAGAGTCACTTCGCATAAAATTAAGCTGAAAGACAGATTGTCTAAAAATAAGGCCAGTTTCATTCCTAATTTATGAGTTTGATGACCAGAATTTTCTGGTACTTCTATGTTAATAAAAAAAAAAGCATAAGAGCACCCAATCTCACCCAAATAGGATACACGGACCGAATCACAAGTTTCATTCTTAGCAGGAGTTATCAAGAGTAGAAACTCATGAGAAAGGATAATAATATGCACCTTTTTTTGCCATCTTGTCTATTGCTAATTTTAAATGCTCGTATAAAAACAAATCCCCACACCATATTTGCAATATGATCATAAATAGGCAATAGTTTAAAAATGTAAGATATGATTACCTCGGACTATCAAGCTGTTTCGCACTTTGGAAAAAAGTGAACAAAGCACAAACACCTTTCTCTTCCTCTCCCTCCCTCCCTCCCTCCCTCCCTCTGCTCCCCCCAAACCCCCTCCCCACTTCCAAACCAGGAAAAAAAGAAGTTATACTCTGATGAATATTAGAACTGGCACCAACATTCATGCTCGTTGCCCTGATGTGCAACAGAAAGTTCATTTACAATAGTCAGAAATATTCTTATGCACTAGCCCCAAAGAGTTCAGCTTCTGAAAACAGTTTATTTTAAAAAAAAATCCCATCAGGTATGACGTGGGCAGCGTCCAGAAGGCGCAGGAATGTCCAACACTCTACGTCGATCTTCATATTCGTCAGTGTCTGTGGAATCTTCATCTTCATCCACTGCATATTCATTATGATTTGTTTCCTAATACAAAACACATCCATATTTAATTAAAATCTTCTCTTCCAGCTAGTTCTAAGAAAGCATTAACAATTACCTAGAGAAATCTGATGTCTGTGTTATCACATCGATTAGCTGGAGCAGACATCGTACTCTATATCCTAAACCCAGCTCCTTACAGTTACAAAGTTTAGTTTGCAACAGAGATCATTTTGCCAAACTACTTGACCTTTAACTCCATCAGTATCAATTAGCCTTCGTTATTTCATATGCACAACTATGTAAAGCCACAAGTCAGTATCTTAGCTGTACCAATTTTCTTGGCAGCTTATGTTGGTTTTTAATAAAAGTAGTTTAAAAACAAAAGGTCATCACTACCTTTAAAACAGAGGTAGAGCAAAAGAGAAAAGCAAATTATTTTTACAGTCAGCTGAATGGAGGGAGGTTACAACTCCCATAAAAGTGAGCACAAGTTAAGAGATGCCATTTTCTGTTACAAGCACGACATCTGGTGGCACTTACTGTTAGAGCTACTAAGAGAGAGTGTCAAATCCCTGGAAAAACGTGAGAAACTGTCCAAGTAGATGTCTACCCCCGAGAAAAGACTCAATGCCCGCACAAAACCTTTCAAGTTCTATCTGAATTAGTCACTAAACAAGGGCTATGCTAGCGATACATTAAATAAAGCATTCTTTTTCTAAATATGCCAAAAGGAGAAATTACATAGTTCACCTGCAGTCTCCAAACTAAAACTACGCTGTAATTAACAGTCAGCTAAATAGCTTACTGATGTGCAAAGTCATTAAGTGACTTCATGAAATGCACTTTCAGTGAGAACAAATGAACATCATACGGCCTGCCATCATTTTTAAGTCGTCATTAACTGAAGCTTTCCTTGTTGAAGAAAGTAGATACGCTATTATGGCTAAAACAGATGAGTGTGTTCATACCAAGGTGGAATATTTAAAAGAACTATGAAATCCCAACAGCTAACACAATGCCACGTCTCTAGGTACAATTAAGAACTCTGAAACATGCCCTGAATAGACAGACATAGATATATTTCTATGCATCCTGAGAGGTAGTTGTGTTCAGACACAGAAGAACAGAATAGTCGTGTTCTACCTCTGTCGAGAACCCACCAGGCCCCTGACCTCACCAATACAACCAGGTCTGACCTTGATATCAGAAAGAGGTGAGCACTTGAGGAGGAAGACTCATAGCCACGTATGGCGTCCTATGAAAGCCAGAGCCAAGAGTCTTTAATTAATCGGTAGCATTACACGTCAAAGGAATGCGGATTCAGGGCTTTACCAACATACGAACTGCCTACAAAGATTACTACAGTTGCCAGACTTAGTCTTAATTGGACCATGTTTTGTATGGAGTTATCAATCTGAATGCTACTCAGTACTGTAATTTTTGCACCAGAAGTGTTTTCTTATCGATAGACATTCCAGAAGCTGAGAAGAATTCATATAATGGGAATTGCCAAAGTCTCAGACTGAGTGATACTTTTCAACTTTTTTTTTTTTTTTTGAGAAATGGTTCTGAAAAAGAGAGCGATTTTCAAGAAAAGAACCAAAACTGAAAAGTGACATGACACTGGAGTTCGAACACACAGTTACACTGTCCTATTAAAATTAATCCAAGTGTTCTCAGAAAACAGGAGGTCAGGGAAAAACTAATCTAGGATAAACACAACTGCATCTGCACTTACCATTCGTGCTGTAGACACCTTGAATGTCGGACACACCATATGAAATCTGGGAATTGTGACGTTAAAGAATTTGTCCTTGTAGTAGAGGCAATGGAAGGTGTAATACCCTTCCATGTATCCAGATGTTGTGGAAAACGTAGTACAGCTGGTATATTCATAGACTCTGCCTGGACTGATAATTGGAAATTCCCCTGTTGGTAAAAAATGAGATCACAATACTAAGGACTGAAGTAGAACTACAATTTAGCAGTTTGCTAAAGCACTTGCGCTCCAGAACATATTCAGGAAGATCATTTTATATTCCAGTGGATGCATAAATGATTCTCAGCCATTATTGACGTTAAAAAACTGTCTGAAGAGCGGTTAGCTGTCAGGATGCTCAGACATCCCTTGCAAAACGACTTTAAACACAAAACAGATAGATAGATATCTCTCTCTTTCAACAACAAAATTATTTTTATATGAACCATACAACTACTACCCTCTGTCACCATGATGAACAGCTAATAACGTAACTTTCATAACATGTACATTAAATACAAACACACTTTCTCTACTGGGTTCATAAAAGCAATCTTTTACTTACCAACTACTCCAGGGCCCTGAACTTCTTCTACGTCACCTTTGGCGTTTGTTATTCTCCAGTATCGGCTGTCCAGCTGACAGGCCTTCTCAGGAAGAGCATCTTTGGACATTTCAATTCTGGAAGCCAAACAGCATACTTCATGGTTACTACTTTCACGGTACTACTTTCATACATTTTAAGAAATGCTTTAGTATCCTCGGGATCTCTCTCCAAGTAGACTGGGGAAAAAAAAGTCCTAAGGCAAAGTATACCGAATCAGTTGTCGGGATCCATCTCCATGCCTCCGCTTCACTATCTATTGTCATTTACCTCTTTCTAAATCACAAGAGTTACTCATAATTTCTTTCCCTCACCGATCACTGTACTTCACCAATTAAATTACCAACTTGACTGATACTTTGCATACCTGACCAGGTGTCCTAATGATTCAGTATTTTTTTTATTAAAAAGTACAGCATGTTGAGCACATCCTATTCATTTTAGAACGTTTAAGAATGCTGTCCATACATTTGCAATAACTGATGCTTTGAACATTACATAGGTCTTTCCTGTATTGTAAGAGTTAATCCAGTTGTTATTTTTACCTGATTCTGTAAGTGAAGAAATAATGCGGTGGATGTACAGAACTGAGTTCAGGTAGAAAAGATGTGGACACAGAAACAGTAATATCTCCTGTGGTAGCAACACATTCTTTATCGTGCACATACCTACAGAAAGGAAAACATTAACTCAGCAAATAGCTCTGTATATTCAATACAGAAAACTAAAAACGTGAAGTGATTAGTTGATTACTAATAAGAGCACTGTGGTGCTAGGTTAAAAGTAATTCTTATTTGTCATTTAAATAAAGGATGTATGCAGTGTCTTCATGATCTATACTTCCCCATGACCTGAACTCCTACAGCTATGGATCTCTTTGTACCTCCATTAATGCTTGCATTAAGCTGGGTGTATAATTTGATCTGAAGTCAATGAAGACACACTTGTTTAAAGATGTGTCATTATGCTATTTAAAAAACAAGAACTAGCAACTCCTACAGCAAATTAATTTACACCTCAGGAACTCGGTTCTATAGCATCTCAGTTTGACAGAATTAAGGTTCTTGCTTATAATTAGAAGAAATAAAAACCGCATGGAGATTCAAACACCAGAAAGGTCCTGTTTATTTACAAATTCAACAGTGTTATTTTAGAGACCAGTTAACTGAAATAATTGCTTTTTTAATAACTCAGGCCAGTCCTGCAGCTGCAGCACACTCATGGCAAGCAGAATATATATTATGCTGTTCGCTAAGCTTCAGATCAGTTATAGTGCAAAATTCCAGTCACGTTAACACAAAGTTACAAACTCAGA
The DNA here is from genome assembly GCF_965231255.1 of Vanellus vanellus. Taxonomy (NCBI): domain Eukaryota; kingdom Metazoa; phylum Chordata; class Aves; order Charadriiformes; family Charadriidae; genus Vanellus; species Vanellus vanellus. The sequence continues at coordinate 2,653,519 of NC_138911.1, read as the reverse complement.
AGCTTCTGGTAAAAAAAAAAAAAAAAGTTTCTTTAAGCATTGTGTTTTACAACTTTATACAGCTTTATCTACAGTAAGTTTCATGTCCTTTCTTCTCTCTCCACCATCAGCTTTTTTATCAGACTCCCGTAAGTACATGGAAAGAAGTCATCATTCTAAAAGAAGCATCAAAACCTTGCAGTGAGGTTATAAATCCCAGTCACAATACCTGAAAATCTGGTCTCTGATGATAGGATAACCACCAGTTACAACTTTGTTTACATAGGATGTAAACCATTCCAAGTAAGATGTACCTAGATATCAAAGAAGAAAAGTATTCATAAAAACAGGCAAATTTACCACTAAATCCATTCCAATAAATATTTCAAGGAAACAATTTAAAGCTTTGAATATTTTATAATAAACTCTCAGACTTACTTAGCTGAGTCAGTCCATATTCCAGGCCATTCTACCAACAAAGATCATTTGGAGAAACCAACCAAGAACTAAGAGTTAAGGGTGCACGTTCACAGCAAACAAAGAGTCTCTTAGCTAAGTATTTCACATTATAATCATGGTTTTCAAATGCTAGTATCTCCCATCATCTGGTTTCCTGCTCACGACTCTTCTGCTATGACTGGGAAAGACAACAAGTACAGCGGCCTATACTACTTGTAAAGCTGTTTCCAACTATTCTACCTACATGAGGCATGCAAGCCCGCTGGTGGATTTATGGATTTAGTTTTGATACGCAGGTTTCCATACAAACAGAGTTACATGCTAGCAAGCTGCAGAATTTCCCTCTCCTTAAAACCAGGGGTAAGTCACAGATATACTCTGCGCTCCTGCTACAAACCTAGAAGACTACGGCTGTACGTCATTCCAAAGAACATGGGATTTTCATACTCTTACAGCCATTGTCCGAGAACAGCTTTTCATACACCTACAGCCATTCATTAGGAACAGCTTGATTTCTAAGTAGACAGTCAAGCTGTCACATTCAACTCTCTTCAAAAGAAGAGAGTTTCAGACGAGAGATACAGGCTCTCCATAAAATAATTTTTCAGCCATAAATCTTCCAAGCATTGGAATATAAAGTGCAATAGAAAAGTATGGAGTTCTTCAATTATGTGTCAGTATTACTGATACATATTACTGATACAAAACTGGATTTAAGCTGAAATACTAAGAAATCATTATCATCGCCTTCACTGACATGTTATCAAGTACTACCACTCCTGTTAGATTAAGTGTACTTACCACTCCTTCCTTTCAGCAAGAGCTATGTGTAATGTCCTTTGATCTTTTGGAAGTCTAAGGAACTCCAAGTGTATTATCCTCCTTTCTACCACTAATCCACAAATGCAAACCTTGTATAAAGTAATTCTGAACAGAGAGAGTGGACCCTGCCACGTTCAAAGTGACAAGACAAATGCTGTATATGAAACTTTCACTCCACTCTGCGGTAAATCAAGATTAAACCTTTCAGCCAAGTGGAATACACTTCAATATGATGTCAGATCACTTCATCATTGACTTAATTCCATAAAAGCAACAACACCAATTCACCATAGAGTAGCTTTGAAGTATTACATCATCCTCAAGTGGAGAGAAGCAAGTAACTGAACTCCTGAGCTTTTGCTGCATCTTCCGTATGATGGTTCTAAAGCACACAATGCATTCTGCAATGACCTTTGTAATACAGACAGCAGGTTGACTACTTCACGCCGAAATGAGTTCATACAATTAATCAGTACATTGAAAGGTTTCCTAAATTAGTGTGGCTAAGAGTTCGATTACCTTCAACCTGAACCAGCAATGGTATAACATTGCCTAATGTGGTTTCTCACTGTAACATTAACACATATTTCTTAAGAAATGTGCAAGGCTAAATTTCAATATTAATTTTGGTGCCATTTATTACACATCTGCTTTCTCACTGAAAGGAATTTAGATACAGCCACAATTACCAGATTCCAGTGGACTAACAAAAAGAAATAATGGAAACGCTGTTCCAGCCAACGTACACGTCAGACAGATGATCACAACAGATTACTACATAACCAAACAACTATTACACAGTTTACCCCTTCCCTCCTTTACCCTTTGAACAAAGCAATGAGGCAGATCAAAAATCCAGAAAGGTTTTCTTCTGCAGCTATGTTTATAGTTAATTAGATTTAATTAAGCAATACAAAATATTTTCAACGTCTAACATGGTTGCAAAAACTTCTGGGGGAAAAAAAAAAGGCAATCTTTCTGTCCACTTGGGTGTTGCATTTAATAACTGCATACATCACCCCCATGATAGCTAAGTTAAAGGTTTTGCTCATCTTGTTAGACAGGTTAGTACACTGAATGACCTGTATACACGACACGCAGAAGGACAAGCTTTAATAGAGAAACCTTGCATCTCATTTCAAGTAACTGCTGGTGTTTTAAAGCAGGTTTGAGTCTTACAAGTAGCACAGAAAATTTAGAACACTTGCTTTGTTCAAGTCATACTGACATGCATTTTCTAAACAGCGCAATAAAATATTGTGCAAAATGTTTTAATCTAAAGTGTTACCTGTAATGAACATATCAATAGCAGATGGATTGCGAGCCATTTGGTCCTAAAAGGGAAAGAAGGTTATGGATGTATTAGAAGGAGAGCATTAGACTTCCAAGGTTAATATTCAACACTTGAAATATAACAAAGGCAACACTTTCCCTATATTCACTAAACCTAAAACCTGTCTGTTTAATATATCACTACACTCCCAGTCAGATATTCAAATATATAAAACACACATGCCTGTCCCCATGAGTGCTCACGTGGTCACTGAATATGCAGCTTGAACATTCCACTAAGGCTCATGCATACAAAATCAGATTTAATGGATCAAGAAGTGAAGCCCCAAAATATTGCCTTAGAACACAAGTACAGAATAGCTGAGGTTGGAAGAGATCTCTGGAGATGATCAGTCCAATTCCTCTCCTCGAGGCAGGGTTAGCTAGAGCAGGTTGCCCAGGATGATGTCCCGCCCAAGGACAGAGACTACACAACCTCCCTGGGCAATCTGTTCCAGCGTTTGGCCACACTCACAGCAAAAACATTTTTGTGTACGTCCAGATCAAGGTTCCTGTGTTTCAGCTTGTGAGCACTGCCTCCTCTTCTGTCATTGGGCAGGCATCACTGAGAAGAGACTAGCTCTGACTTCTTTATGCCCTGCTATCAGATATTTATAAACATTGATAAGATTCCCCTGAGCCTTCTTTGCTCCAGGCTGAACAACCCCAGCTCCTGTACTACCATATTCTCCCCTGCAATATGCAGCACTGTCCACAGAGGAACCAAAACATAAGTAAGTAACCTTCCGAGTTCCCAAGCGTTATCCAGAAAGTTTAAATACGCAGCACAATACAAAGGGGAATCGTAACTTCCTTCAAGTGATCCATGATCAAGGTATTCCCTAAAAATCTCATCGCTACATGCTTTGAAAGCAAATGGCCGTTTGCCTCCATAGCAGGATGAAGATCCCCATCTTTAAAAAAAAAAAAAAAAAAAAACCCACACACAAAAAAAACCCCACCCTTTACTCACCCTGCTTTCTTTTTGGGGTGGGGAGGATGTCAGGGCATGGGTAAGGAAAGGGCAGGCTAAAAGGTGTAAGGTATAATATCCTTAGGCTTCACTGTCAACAACATGGCTATCTTAAAATACCACTCCTATCAGAATTATGAAAGATACTTAATTATGTTCTACAAGGAGCTGCTCAAGAGTAATTTGTTCTTTCACTGGAGAGTAAGTTTTGCTTACAATCCAGAGGGTATCATTTACTATAGTAAGTTTACATTTAACATCTCAGGGAGAAGATATAGACAGATGCTGATCTTCCATAATGGAGAAGCTTTTCTTCCTTATGGAAACAGGGACAAGAGTATATACCTGCCATAGTTTGAATACATTAAAATAATACTTTCCAATAAGGATGAATGTTGTCCACTATCATGAATCTATAGAAACTGCTTCAGCCATTAACAATTTCATGTAAATGTCTCTCACTTACTCACCATTCCACTTGTGGGCTTTGATGAAAACCAGATGGCAACTCAGGGGCAAGTAACAAACTAATTACGATCTCTTAGCATTCACCTTATGCTATGTAAAATATTTCAGGTATCTGATAACAAGCAAAGGGGCACCATCAATCATTAGAAAAGTACATTCACAAGTATAAACATATCTTCCTTACTGGACATTGATAGAAGATCTCGTATTTATTTCGTCCCTCCACACTCTCCAGGGCCATGTATTGACTCAGGCCAGTATGAATGCAAAAAGTAAGAGGAAGGCATTGTTTCAGACCTAGCCGCTGCTGAAAACCTCCAGCCGCTGTGTCGATATCCAACAAGTCTTCAGAGCGGTAGTGGTTCGACAGTGCCATGCTTCCCATCAAACTTCACAGACAACAACAAAAAAAGGAAAGATAAACAGAAGGCACAACTCACAATGCAATGATTTCTACACATTGATTCTAGTATTGCTCTAGATGTATATTAGACTTAGATGAGCACCTGGATGTTAGACTTCATCTAGGTTATTAGTTCACAACATCCAACTTCACAAAGGGAGGCTTGATGACTCTAGGATAAACACTTCCATGTATGTTTTGTGCATCCCAAAGCACCATTTTAAACTGTATTGGTGATACCCATCATGCCTGCAACTACTTCAAAGAAGCCCTTCACAGCTGAAGCTTCCTATAGGAGCATAATATAATAATAACCAGTGCTCCGTATCTCGAGTTTTGTGCAAGTTCATTTCACTACTAGCAAAGCATCCACGCTTTTTCAATTAGACTACCGAGCTGCTATAGTAACAGCCACTGATCAAAACTACAGTGAGCAAGGTGCTCTATATGCTTTGCAGAACAGGCTGAGAAGTAAACAAGGAAAATAACTGTTGAGTCAGAGAGATTATAATCCCAGTATAAAAACTAAGGCATCCAGACACAAATAAAGAGACGTACAAGGAAAGAATGAGACAATATTTATCAGCATGACATGGCAAGGCCATCAACTGTGTTCTGAATTTTTTCCTCTCGCTTTTTGCAAGCAAAGAATGGGATTTTTTTATTTGTTTTTTGACAATAAGAATGTGACGTTGAAGACAGTAAAAGGAGCCTCTCTATACATAAGAAAAGGATATATAAATTTGGAAAAATGTTGTACTAGTCTAAACCAGATTGGGAACGGAGGTGAGCATCGGAAGCTAAAGTTAACATTGATACGAATGTTGAGCTACAGGAGAGCTAGGGTGAAAAAAAGCCCAAGCAAACTACGCTCAATGTAATAAAGGGGCAGACAATGGAAGAATGATAAAAAGGGGTAACATGATCAAAGCAATCAACAAGGGCACACACTACAGCAGTGCGCTTAGCAATAAGAAGAGTACACACACCTGTAACGTACACCTCCCCACCCATACTCCCTTCTAATTTGCCTTTCACTGATGTTCTCAGATGTAAGCTCTTTCAGATGCTAAGCTTTTACTGGTGTTATGAAAGCAGTGACTCAGGCGCAAGCTGCTGCACGTCAGCATGATATAAGCTACTCCCATCCTGGGCAACAGGTTCTATTCCTCTTTTTCCTTATGTAGTCTTGCCTGGAATTAGCACATTCTACAGTTTGAAAAGCAATGCTAATATCCAGACGCTGAAATCCGAAGCATCTAACGACAACTAGTCCTGAATCTCCTCCATTTCTGACCTAACATGCCAACAACTTGCTGCATAGACTTCCAACACCTACACCTGATCTTTCCAGTATTCATCTCCCACAAAGAAAGCAAGCCTGTCCCCAACAGTAAGACCACACCTTCCACTAGCAGCATGGCAGCCTTCCTTGCTCCAGGATCCCACACGGGATCTGAGTAGTCCCCCAGCCAGGACTCCACCAAAAACGTTTGTCAACCTGTGGGTAAGGCTCAGGTCCTCGCTTCGAGGGCACAGCAATGGACAGCCCACTGGCAGTCGTTCAAGCCGAAAGGCATGCCCAAAGGCATATGTCTGCTCCTGCAGCCCTTCCACAGGCACATCACCACAGCAGAGGCTTTGTGGGAGTGAAATAGTAGGAAGAGCAGGAAGCACACAAGCTGCAGAGCTCCACTTGAAGTCTACAGAACTAGGGCACCTATCTGCTCTCTAAAATAGTCTCTCCTGGAAAAGAAACAGAACTAGAAGTCATCCTTATGGTTGCATAAAACTGTTTCCCGTATCCCTTCTGCACATCCAGCACTAGAATTGAAGGAAGCTGCCCCTTATTTACTAGTGAAGGCATTGCCCCCTACAGACACTGCAATGATTTGCCCCAGCTTTCCAACCGATGTTTGCGGCACTTCATCAAGTCCTGACCTGTAAACTTTTTCTATAGCTGGAAAATAAGAAACTATGTTTGGTCATTTTCCTTCTAACCTTGATGTAAAAGGAGTTTTTAATTCCTGAAACTGCATAAAATTGTAAAATCTTCTACTGAGACAACCTAATTTGCGGAACTGACATTTTGATTCTACTTTAAATCACTACCTGGTTTGAAAGTTATTCCTTAACTATTTTAAAGAAAAAAGTTATTAAATAATGAAACTTGAACAGTGCAAGAAGCTAATTTACTTATGTAATACAAAGCAAAACTTCAGGGGAACAACTTACAGTGGTATGATTAAAAGTCTAACAGTTGGAAGTTTTAGTTACTACAACAAAAAGATAAAGGTTTTTACTAGGAAAAAGGACTGAAGTGTAAGAGTAATTTGAGCAATTAGAAATCTACACCGTGTTTTTAATTGCTTATGAGACTAGAAGATAGCCAATTCCAGAAGTGTCACTTCAAGCGGTCACTCAGTTACAATACGTTTAATGCTTCACCTGTCCTGTTCAGCAGACATTTTACCTTTTTAATAAATAAAGTATTCACAAAATACAAAAGGAATCAATAACTTGGTATGTAGTTTTCACTCCTTACCCAGGAACCACTAGCTTCTGTCCATTATGAATACGAAATGAACATCGATAGTCATCAGGGAGTTTGCAACCTATTTGTGCTTCCACGGCATCTAGATCTTCCTCCCGCACACTCTCTGTGTACAAAAAGAAACAGAGTAATAAGTGGCAGCTTTGGAGGCGGAATCAAGAACTGCTGCTCCTCTGAAACTCTCAGATTTAATGCTGCTTCACTACTCTGCCCCCAAGTGCCCAGTATGCTGCTCTTGACAAAGGTGAATAATCAGGTTTGTGTTAAGACCTCTCCTTCAAAATTTTATTTCACACCATTTCATCAGAGCTGCATGGCTAGAAATAAGTCAAAAACTAGCTACATTTCAGCCATAACAGCATGCTTTCAACTGCCAAAGAGAATTTTAAGTAGCCCCAGCAACCTTAGCATTATGGATTTTTTTTATGTCATCACAAAAGGAATACATATTTCAAAGTATTTTGCCACTTACAATTCAGAGAAATTGAACTAACAGGCATACAAAAGCAATATAAATTTGGTTCAACTTTAGGACGCAGCTGTCTACTAGCATGGTCTCAAGAATCCTCCCCTGTGGCCAGAATCACTACAAATCAAGTATTTCAAATACAAAGCATGGAAATTGTCAGTGCTTTGGATCAAACAAGCATGGACTCAAGTAAACATCTGGTGACTTTATTGTATGCTAGGTGGCACAAAATGAATACTATGTAAATTTGAAAAGAAGCTGATTACATTAACTGATTACTTAATACAGCACCAATCCCCATCCAACAAAACCTCAACAGGCCTGACTTAAGCAGAAAGTATTTATAAAGTGAAATAAACCTTTTTCCCACAATATCGTCATTAGCTAAGTCCCAGTTAAAACTTTTAGGCAATGTTGATTTTAGTCTTTCATCATTCTAAGGGTTGCTTCTTTCAGTTTCCAGTCCAATCAGTAACAAAGAAATGTTGGCTGCAGCCAACATTCCCTGGAATCTGAAGTAATAAATGGGTTGTCACAAGGGGATTTTCATATCATCATCAACAGAAGGGGGTGGGGAGTAACTACTCTTACACCTCCACACACACTTCAGGGAGTTTCCGCACCCTCACTTCTACCAAAGAGCAACTGGGTGGCCTGTGTGGTCTGTTCCAATCAAGGTTTTTTGGGTGATTTTTTTTTTTTTTTTGGAAACCCTTTCCATATTTGTTATTGGTTTCACTTATATGGCATAATTTCATGGAAACAAGATCCTGTACAAATGGTATTAAAAAGTTGTAAGTTATGGAAGAGCTCCTACTAAAACCTGCCATCGCTATACAAGTGTGGAAATTGATCATTTAAAATTTATTTCTGTCTTTCCGTAGCCAAAGAGAAGCTTCATTGCACCAAATTCTTTGGGAGGATTTTGAAAGTAAAACTGTGGTAAAATCTGTCCATTTCAACATCTCCAACACAGATACTTTCCATTTTATTAGCAAAATATTTGACTGACAATTCAATGGTTCTGTATATCTGAGTGCAGTTTGTGTTTTCGATAGAGCAGCATGGAAGTTACAGAAATCAAGGTAGGTTATCTACATCAAGTGCTACGGCCTGTGCCCTTTTGGCCTTTTCCTAAAAAGGCGTTCCTTCACTAACAATCAGAAGTAACAAACCAAAAATTTTTTAAAGAAAACAATAAGTATTAAGTCCTAACCACGCTCTGTTATTCACAAATACTTCACAAAACTTAAGAATCCAGCACTATCCAGCAAGCCAAGGAGCATGCAAGATTTACGTAGGAAAGAGATCATTGCCTATAGCTTTCTCTTAATTTCACAGGTCACGTTAAATCAAACATCTTGATCTAAAGTCAGTTTCATACAGAAGAATGAAATACAGTTGAAACTGTAAGAGCTATTTTGTCCCTATACCATAAAAGTCCAAACTTGCTGTATGTCTTGCTGTGTAAGATTTATGAACCAGAACACTGGAAGTACTTCAAGTATTAAAGCACAAGCTTAATTTGAAAACAGAATCTTGGGAAAAAAAGTAAATTCTTGTTCAGCCACTAATTTACCTTCATTAGAGGAACACAGCAAGACCTACAGAAGAGAAGAAAAAACCTCCTTTCTGATTGGCTTTTTTAAAAATGCTTGCCTTCATGTGAAAGTGTTTTAATTAGGTCTTAAGACAGTGTCACAAAATCACACCAACATGTCCCAGGTCCTTGAAGTAATGGTATTATTAGACTAAAAAATTATAATAAACAAGAAAACAAAAAATTCAGTCATAGCAACCAAAGACAAAAGCAGTTAAAATGTATTCATTTCCCGATTATCCAGAGATAAAGAAGATAGAGTGGTCCTTAGAAAAAAAAGATAATCTTGATTTCTTCTCTGAAAAGAAATCTTCAGAGAATCTATGGATCACTAGTAACTGGGCGAGGACTATACACGTGGTCCGATTTACTTATTTACTGGAGGGGAAGGGAAAGCACAGCTATTTGACTTTCAGGGCTCCGGTAATTGAGACACACACCTAGGATGAAAGCAGTATGAAACTCAATCACAAACAATGACGCGTCAGCCAGCCTACTAGAGACGGCAGGTATTACACTGTACCTTTCAAAGAACCAATCATCCGAGGACACCGCTGTCCTAAGTATTTCTCGAGGTCATCCCAGGCTTTTTTCAATGTAGCATAGTATCGGATGTATCTTCCTAGGTCACAGTAGGTACTGATGAAGACAGCTTTCCAGGTCTGATTTCGTTTACTTTTTTCCTCTCTAAGTGGACATGAAGAAAATAAATTTAAATACCATCCTAAAAAACTTGGCTTCTAAACCCAAGAAGTTAATATTTGTTATTTGGAAGAAACAGTATGCTTAATATTAAGCCAGGAACACTTTCAGCCACGTGAGCTACACAAACCCAATTAATTCCAGTATCTACTCAACAGCAACTTGGAAAAGAATTAGGAAACATTTGGGGTACTTAGTATCAGGGGAAAATTTAGAAACAGTATTCCTTTAAACAGAGTGCTGCGTGTTATCAAATCTTAAAACTGGTGAATAGGTAATTCACATCACATTCCACACATATGCTGAGAAGACTTTTAAAAAAAAAAAAAAAAAATCACATTTTTTGATCTACTGCATTAGTCACAAACTGCTTTATTTACCCAGTAAGGATTAAGGAGTAAACCAGAGAGTTAAACAAGAACTCCGTGCACTGATCTAGAAAGACAGTTTCTTAAGGAATTACTGCATACTCTGTACTTGTCACAGGCACAACAGCAGGCTATGGGAAGCCAGGCTGCCAAAAAAAGCCCTGACTAACATCTGACAAAGGATGCTTGCCTCCAAATTGTAGCAGCCCTTACATCTCTGTTTTAGGAAATATTCCAACTCCTCAACCTTCAATCAGCACGCTGAATCTAAAAGATTTAGTACAGCTTCGTACACCTAAATAAAAATGTAAACAGTGAGAAGTCTTCACATCACCTTTAAGATCTCTCTAGCTCTAAAAAGGAGAGAAGCAGCTTACTTCTTCAAGAAGAGATCAAGAAGAGGGGGAAGAAAGTAGGTTAAGTTTAATCTGGGAAGTTAGATAAACTAATGTCAAACCAAAGAGGCAAAAGATAAAATCCCAAAGTGAATTATTTCTCAGCGGGTGAGAAAGTTTCAGCATATTTTCACCCTCCAAATGTTATTTGTAGAAATTAACTACAGCCTTCATTACTCATTTTTTCTTGGCTATGGAGAAGCCAGCATCTCAGAAACCAACCCCAGAGCCAGTTCTCCTTAGCAAAGCCCTATAACCCCTCATCTTCCCCTATACACACACTGAGTTGTTCTTCCAAAGCAGCAGGTACTCAGTTTGAACTTCCCATTTCCTTACCTTCTTTCCCTGACACACCCCCCCACCAGGTTTTTCTTTCTAGTTTGGATTCTAGTATGAATATTGCTTAGGATTTTCATGCAGTGAATCTCAAGGCAAAATTTTACAAGTTGTGTTATATCTTCATAAGTTGCATATAATTAGAATACGCCCAGCGTGTTTACCTTTGTGGATTCAACTTTGCTGTTCATTTTTAATACAGTCCATATGACATAATATAGATTGCAAACGACAACTTTGGAAAGGTTTTCCTAAATTACCTTCTTCATCCACTTATGCATATACATTAACTCCTTATCACTAGCTGTTCTGCCATCTTAGGCTATTTATGTAATACAAGGAGCACCTGCATAACCTGAATAATGGAAAAATATAGGGAATTGATCGCTGCAGTCATACACAGTTAATAATCCTCTCAATTTACAATCTAAAAAGAAAGATACTGTCTAGAAAACAGGACACAAAGAGGGGATAAGCAGTAACAAAACTGGTTGCTAATTCACTTCAGTCAACTCCACGAGCCTTCTCAGCTCTTGAGAAAAACATGCTTTTTTTAACAAAGATGTGGATTGATAGCTTTATAGTTAGCTTCCACTTCACAGACATTCAATGCAAGCAAGCAGAACAGAAAGTGAGCTTTTTAAAAAAACACAACACCCCAAGAACCACGTATGTAAAATATTTTACACAGCCCAATGTGACTTCCCTGGGAAAATGACAGAGAAAATCCTCCTGGAAAGCATTTCCAAACACACGAAAGACAAGAAGGTGATCAGGAGCAGTCAGCATAGATTTAGGAAGGGGAAATAATGCTTGACCAACCTGATAGCCTTCTACGTGAGGCGACTCGCTTGATGGACGAGGGGAGAGCAGTGGATGTTGTTTACTACGAATTTAGCGAAGCCTTCAAAACTGCATCCCTGCTAATGTTGTCACAGAGAAGCTGACAAAGTATGGGTTTGACAGATAGGTAGTGAGGTGGACTGAAAATCGGCTGAATGACCAGGCCCAAAGGGTGATCAGTTGGAGGCAAGTCACTTGTGATATACCCCTGGGCTCCATCCAGGGGCCAATACTATTTAATATCCACATTAATGACCCAGATGATGGGACAATACACGCTCAGCAAATTTACAGATGCTACACAACTGTGAGCAGTGGTTGATACAGCAGATGGTTGTGCAGCTGTTCAGAGACCTCACCAGGCAAAGAAGAATCTCCTGTTCAACAAGGGGAAATGCAAAGTCCTGCACCCGGGGAGGAATAACCCCAGACACCAGTACAGCCTGGGGGCCGGCCAGCTGAGAAGAACCTGGGGGTCTTGGCAGACACCAAGGTGACCATGAACCAGCAATGCAGCCTTGCAGCAAAAAAGGTAGACAGTATCATAGGTCACAACAGGAAGAGTGTTGCCAGCAGGTCAAGGGAGGTGATCCTTCCTCCCTAGTCAGCACTGGCGAAGCCACATCTGGAGTACTGCGTCCAGTTCTGGGCTCCCCATTACAAAAAAGATATGGGTGTGTGTGGGTGTGCTGGAAAAAGTCCAGTGCAGGACCTCAAAGATGATAACGCAACTAGAGCATCTTTCACATGAAGAGAGGATGAGAGAGCTGCCTAGGGAAGGATCAGGAGGATCTTATCAATGCATACAATTACCTGATGGGAAGGAGTAAAGATGGAGCCAGACTCTTCTCAGCAGTACCCACTGACAGGACACTGGACGCAGTCCTGGACAACCTGCTCTAGATGACCCTGCGTGAGCAGGGGAGTCAGACTAGAGGATCTCAAAAGGTGCGTTCCAACCTCAACTATTCTGTGATTCCAGTCATGGCCACCCTTGACACAACCATCCCATTGTACCCATCATTATTACAGCACTCAGAATATTACTTTCCTCCATAGAACATTTGGTGTCTGAGAAGCTCAAGCTGCAGCTTCTCCTTCAGCCTAGGCATTAGCAGGATATCTCTTCTCCACCCATCTATAAAACTTTTTAATACTTGTTAACTTCCTAAAAAAATCTGCATGAATGTACATTTTTGACACCTCTAACTTTTCATCGGTTTGAAGCTGGTGAGAAGCTGGTGAATACCAATTCAGTCTTACAGTCAAGAGAAGTAACATGAACATAAACAGACAGCACAATAACATGAGCCTTATTTTCACAGAAAAAAAGGCTTAAAACAATCACACTTACTCTGAAATAAGCCAGTATTTCTTGCAGTGTCTTTTCCACAATGGATCATGGCTTGATAGCTGATTTAATCTTCGACTTAAGCAGCAGCAACTATAAACATAAAACCATTAAATTTGATTGCAAAAGAGCAGCAAAATAAACAGGGATAAATACTGACCAGTGTATAACACGGTGCATTCTCATGAAATAAATGCAGAGTTTGAAAGTTAGTTAACTGTCCTTTTTAGACTTGTGCTTACAATGGTTAAAAGTCTTCACTACAGCTGTATATGTCATGAACTACTTTTCTACACACTTTGAGAACTGTCAGCAATTAAGTAATTTTGTAAAGCAGGTCATCCTGTAGACCTACCCATCGTAAACATTGTCTGACTCCACTCCACCAGCAGTATGCATTCCAGTAGCACAGACTAGTTATTATGATTTAAATCGCTTTATCTGAACTGTCAGGCTCTACCTTATCTTTTCCACTATTTCCATACTACAGAAAGCTCAAACAATAAGCTACTGAAACCATACAGTTTGAGTATTACAAAATTACTTTCCGCTTTAAATTGTTTAAGTAACAAACTTCACGACCAGAAACAGACACAGGTAAAATTCAAAGGGTGATAGACCTGGAAATGAGTACTGTAACCTCCCTCTAAAGAAGACCATATATAAGCTCTTGCCATTGCATTACAGGTAACACTGCTACTTCAGGAAGCTAAAAGAATCGTATCTTCCACTATACAGCACTATTGCAAATGCAGTATTAAAAAACCTGTAGGATATAGGTCTAAAACTGTCCTCAAAAATCATTAAAGTTGATCCTGGCTTGATGCAGGGCGAGAGCAAAAGCTAACCTATATTCCTGATGCCTGCTAACTTGCTCTTTAAAAGCAGCGATGGAAGTGCCATCAAATGCAGTCTGTTCCCATATACACTTTTACAGTCATAAAGTCTTTCTGGAATGTACAACTGGTATCGACAACAAGACATTTCAGTGTATTTATATGAATAAGAATGTTCGGCAAAGTATCAGCAATGTGCAGAACAGTAATACAGGGAATGATTGTGTTATTCACAGATTCATAGAATTTAAAAGAAATTATTGCCTCATTCAATCTAACCTGAACACCAGACAATAAACCTTTTTCCTTCTGTGTTTGAGCTGAAATATCAGTTGTGCTTTAAAGAAACTCCCCAAAAGACACCACCAATTTAGATGTGGCAACATCATTTCCTCTGCTAGCTTGCTCTAACAGTTAAGGTGCGTGTTTTAATGGCTGTGATTAACACCTAAATACCTCAAATGAGATTACCAAATTTAAGCTTACAGTTACTACTTTTGGTTGGGGTTTTTTTCAGTGTAGTTCAGAAACTGGTAAGTAAGAAAGACCAGCAGTGTAAATGGACGTAGTTACCTACTGAAATAAAGATGCCTCTCAATCTTGTCTTCAATAAGTAAAATCAGCCAAAGTCCAGGGCTGGTGAAAATATGTTGCACCTGAGACTCCAGAATTATTCGTATTTACATGTTCAATCCAATCTTCTTTTTCCTCCCCAATATCCATTATAAACTGTTTAAACTGTAATTGTATTAATATTTAAAAATCAACCTCAAAAAAGTAAAGCGATTCTGCTGTATGCCCTGTCATTACCCTGTGAAATGGCACAAACACATTCACTTCATACCTTGACATTTGGCCATGTAAGAGCTTCATTCATGTAATGGGGACATATTTTGGGGGGTGTGGGGTGGGGAATCGACGGATGGGGAAATATCCCAAAGTCAAAGCCCTTGCAGAAATCCATTATATTGGTGTCTATCAATCAAGCAGTAATTTCTGGTAGGAAAGTCACTGGGGTATCACAGTAACAGGTGGCTTCAAACATGATAAAGATGCAATTAAAAGCCATTCTCATTAATTACACAAATATTTGGTCATCTGTCAGCTTTTCCATTATTTAAGGGCCACCAGCAGACTAACCAACCTGTGGAACACTAGGGAAACTCTAACGTTTGTGCTGGTCAGAGCATATACATGTCACTAAAACAAATGTAAGCAACCTAGAGATTTCCTCAATGAACACTTCCAGTACTACAAACAGTCAGTTATGCAAAACTACCATTGCTGACCTTATAAATAAGAAACCTACGCAGTATTTAATTGTCATTGCACAGCAAAATCTATCTCATTTTGCCAAATACATAACAAAAATAGGCAGTGCCTTTACTACATCATTAGCAACTACTACTAAGTCATCCATGCTGGACTTGTAACAACTGTTACAATTTTTGCTGAAGCATAATCTCTTTTTTGCTGTTATGGTAACAGAATTCTCCCTGACGTCCTTAGATTTCCTGACAAGGAAATACATTTTACAAAACACAATACATTTTACATTTTGATAATATTCTATTTTATTCATACGTATTTCTCCCTCTTTGATTAAATACTGTGATTTCAATCACTGCCAGTGCTTGTGCTTCACTGGTAAGGTTTTAGCTGAAAATATACTCTCATCTTCACCCATAACTCTTCAACCATCTAGTAAAGTGTCTAAGAAGAGCTTGCAACTTTCAGTCAGGTTTTTCTGCCTGAAAAAAAAAAAAAAAATCGCCCTATTTCATTTTGTTTGGCTTTCCTCAAACAGCAGCTCGCTCAAATAATTGAATAGATTTACTGGCAACAAGACTGCCCTTTGTTTGCCCGTAGATACACAAGAGTTTCGGCGAATTATGGACTTCACAAATTCAGTTATTGGTTCACCTCAAAGCCAGGCTGGACGGGGCTTGGAGCGACCTGGGCTGGTGGGAGGTGTCCCTGCCCAGGGCAGGGGAGGTCGGACTAGATGAGCTTTAAAGTCCCTTCCAACCTAAACCATTCTATGAGTTGTAATTTAGGCACAAAGACAACATAGGTGGGAGTGAGAAAACCAGGGAACGTTACCTTTTGCTAAAAAAAAAAAAAGATGGGGGGGGGGGGGGGGGGAGATGGAACTGTTTCTGGAAGGGAACGGTGCTTTAGGACATGTCCTCCACACGGCAGCTCCTCCAGAAGGAGCCAAACCCTTTTCCTACCCAGATCCGGTCGCTTTGGGACCCCTGTGCCCGTCCGCCCCCCTCCCCCCCCCCCCAGACCGCTCCCCCCCGGTCTCGTTCGCCGGCCCCGCCGTTCGCGCACCCAAAAGTTGTGTCAGCCCAAACCGTCGGCAGCTCCCGCCGCCGCCTCCCCTCGGCCTTCACCCCCTCAGCTCTCCCCGCTCCCCCGACCCCAGCCGCCGGCCCCGGCTCACCCGGCAAGCGCAGGCCGGGCCTCCCGCCCCTCAGCCCCGCTCCCCCGCCCCGCCCCGCGGCCCGCCGCTGCCTCCCCCACCCCCCGCCGAGGCCCGGTTCGGCCCTCCCTTCCCCTCAGCCACGACAGCGCCGGTCCGGCGGAGCCCCCGGGCCCGCTCCCGTACCTCATGAGATCCCGGTAGTCGAGGAAGCTGAGGATGAGGAGCAGCGGGTCGGTCGGCAGCAGCTCCAGGCTGAGGGCTGACGGCTCCATGTCCAGGGGCGCCGCCATCTTGCGAGACGTCCCGCGGCGCCACCGGGGACGCGCCCGCCCCTCGCGCCGCTCCGTTGTCAGCCGCCGGGGCGGGGGGTGGGGGGGGCGATACGGGGAGGGGGGGCGCAGCGCCCCCTACAGGCCGCGGCCCGCCCGCCTCCTCCCGCCGGCGGCCGCCCCTCAGCCCTCAGCCTGGGGGTCGGAGCGGGGAACCGGGCCGCGGGGTAGGCCGCGTCACCCCATGCTGACCCGGCGGAGGTTCCCCGAGCAGCGGTGGGGCCAGGGCAGGTGGCCATCTGCAACCCCCGGTGCCATCTCGGCGGTTAAACGTGGCCCCCCAGAAGGAGGCCTGGCTCAGGTGGGGGCCGTGAGGTGGAGGCCCCCGCGCTGGGAGAGGTGCCCCCCGCCGCTGGGCTGCTCTCCCGGCCCCCGGAGCTCAGGTCACTGGGCTTCCAGCCTCTGTGCCGGTACAGCAGCGGCCTCGGCGGCCCGCGGCCACCTGCGAGCCCTGGGCCTGTGTCCCCGTTACCCTCGGGCGTCGCAGATGGCGTCTCGCTCCTGTGGTTAGGCAACTGGCGGGAGCCCATCTTGTCAACGCTTCAGCTAGTCTGGGGCTTGCCGTGCTTTGCTCTTAAAGAATATTAAGAGATCAAGCTTCTTGATTTGCTTTCCTGAAACGGAAAAGTAATTTGCGTTCAGCTGAAGTATTTGGACCACCAAATCTTCATGTGGGTATGTCCTGATAGGATCAGACCGTAGATGTCCCTGAAGATGGGGGTACTGACTACGTCCAGCATCAGATTGCTTCCAATTCCTTCATGGTATTCCATTTACCAAAGGGATAAGAATTAATGTTAGAATAGCACCGAGGAGACAAATACAAACCTGCTTGTGTTGGCTTGTATCAGCCTCTGTCGGCTGATTCTAATGGATGATTAGAATCTACTAGGACTGAAATAAAAAGGGTCATGGTACATGTAGATGGGAAAATAAATTTACTGCGTTGAATATCTTTAAAACAAAAAGATGTGTTGCATCTTAAGGTTATATGCAAATATCAGATATTTTTAAAGTTTATTCCACAGTGTATTGAAAGATATATATTTTCAGCAAAAGCATAGTTTCATTTCATTTTAATTCATTTCAGAAAAGCATCTTTTTCCAGAACACTGTCCCTAGAACTGATTTCCTCCAAGACCTTCGAGGAGGAGTCTGAGTCCCGGCTTTGCAATAGGAGTCTGGAAATTTTTGCAAACCTGAGGTCTTGTGCTGCCAAGCTGCCAGGTCTGCATGAAGCCCAGTGTCTCAGGCACGGCTGCATGGCCAAGTGTTGTCGCTGCTGCGGGAACGTCTGGAACCCAAATGCACGGCCACGTCCTCTCCTGAGCCACAGACCACAGAGCCACCAGCTTCCAGCCACCGTCGAGGCCGCAGAAATCTCGAATTGAGTGAATGCGTGTCAAACCCAAGATGTTGCAGGTGGCATATTTCAAGCTCAACAAGAAAAATCTGTTTGCTCATCAAAAGTAACTATCAGATAATATAGTCACGAAAATAATTCTTTTATCATGCAGCAGTCCTGTAAAACTAAGAATCCCAAAGCGTTTCACAAACGGTGAATTAAGCTTCACAATCAACCTGTGAGGGAGATAAATATTAAGTAGATCACATTTTATCTGGAAAAAATCAGACGATATGTGACAGCTGCAGAAAAAAATAGAAACTACTCTTTTTATGTCCCTCTCTTAGTGCGTTAAATACTATTATGTGAAAGAAGGAATGGTTTTTACTGCGCTATTTTACACTAGTAATCCTTTTTTCTCTCTTCTTTTTCAGATGCCTGTAGTACGTTATTGAAAGAGTTGATTGTCCTAGCAACATCGCTCAAATAAGAACTGCAAAGGAACAAGCTAGTGGTTACATGACTGCATTTTTGCCAACTGTTGGGGAGGGTTTTGTCCTTTATAATTTGTATAATTGTAAAGTTCCCTGTAGAGAAGAAAATACAATGGTAAAGGTATTTTTAAAATGTTACTAAAATGCTATTACTTGTGTTTGTGTTTGTTCTCGGCTTTGCGGTCCATGAAAATCTTACAGTGCAGAGCTAAGAGATGCTACATAATTCTTTATTGCTGTCAGGTTTTGCCAAAAGCCAGATCCAAAGCCTGAATAGTGTTGCTCGTAGTACTTGCACAGTTCTAAGGCCTGCATTGGTTATCAATTGTAACAGGGTTTTTTTTCAAATAATGAAAATCTACTGTTTGATTTTCTCATATTGTCTTGAGGGGACTTCTTTTCCTTTGTGACGCTTTCTATTTTCATTCTGAAAATCTACTGGAACTCTTCTGTGTTGTTTCAATGGCTGAATCCATCTTCCTCTGCTCCTGTGGTGCTCCATTTGATGTGATGTCATTCCATGTAAATTGACATGAGACGTTGCCTTCCATGTAACGTGTGTGTGTTTTGGGGAGGATTTCATCCCTCAGAGAGCCAAGTTAGATATTCATAAAATTGCACAAACTACGCTTTGTATTTCTTTCTTTCTCAGATTCCTTCTTTACCTTTCTTTCTCTTTTGCTGCTTGCTCCTATTTTAGCGTTTAAATCCCTCTGTTATTGGCATAATGCCACGTCGTGATCTGAATTTTCCTTTGTGTTCTGAATGACAGCCCCCAGCATTAAATAGCATTTGCCTGTCAGAGCAGTATGAAACATCATACAGACTGGAAAAAAAATTAGAAAACCAAGAGGAGACAGACTAAAAAGTATTCCATATGCTTCCTGTGTATGTTATATGTGCATAACGTAAAGCATGTATTATTGAACAATTAAAACACTTCTGGAATTTTTGAAATAAAATAATTCAGTGGGTGAAAAGGAAGCCAAATAATCAAGATTAGGGAACAAAGTAGAAACTGTAACAGAAGGAAATACAAAAAGAATTAGGAAGGTGTCTTCATGATTTTGCTAAGGAAGCAGAAAATGCGTAACAATTTATGAAGGTATCAGATTTGATAATCACGTATTGCGATGATCATCTTCCATTCAAAAAAGGGGGCAATTTGTAACCTCGCCTTTCAAAAGTCCGTAATCGCTCTTAAATTCTTAACTATACCTGCCTAAAACGGCCAATGAGCATCAATGCCTCCAAATCTTCACAACACCAAGGAAATTAGGGGATTAAAGAATGGGGAATCATCACGGAAAGCATGCGCCAAGCTACAGAAAAATAGCTGGATGATTTCTGAAGAGCTGTAACAGTGCACGGAGTGAGGAGAAATTGGGAAGAGTACTTTGCTGTGAGACCGTGGGTTTGGCAGATAATATCAGTGACGGTAGTGGGTGTATGCATGTGTCCGTGATGGGTATTTGCAAGGAATGAAGTTACCACAGTTTTATAAACTACTGTTGATTGTCTGAGCTGCGGCAACTCTTACCCACTGCCGCTCCAAAATAAGTATGTTACTTTAAATTGGCTTGAAAGTGGGTTCGCATTTAAATTTCTACCATCGCAGTGAGTGGGTGAGGATGGCTCCGCATCCGCAGCTCTTGAGGTTTCTACATATTTCTTTCTTTTCGGAGAGCTGAGGGGCAGCCCTTCCAGCAGCCGGCGGTGTGACTGCAGCCGGGGTAAAGGCAGCGGGGCCCAGTGCTACGCGGGGGCTCGGGCAGCCGGGAAGACGGACATGGAGCAGCCTATAACATGGGAATTCATTGTAAAAAGTAATTATCCCCCCCAGTTAGGCTGGGGGATCCTCAGGTGTGCAGCGAAGAGCTGTCATGTTACCTTCCTAATGGATATCCTAACAATTGCAAAGAACGCAGAGTAAAAGAGAAATATCTGTTCCTGAAGCTGAATAAAAATTTTGCAAAATACAAACGAAACCCCCCCCCCCCAAAAAAAACCAACCCAATCCAAACAAAAGCAAAGAACCCACTTAAAATTGTAGCATGTAACCGTTTTACCCACAGCAGGCTTTGCATTCTCCATCAAATCACTGACAGCCGCACAAACTGGGCACAGGTAAGTTATTGCGGCATTTTCTCAGCTCAGTCTAGGCATAAAGATTCTGCTCCGCTTTAATAACGGAGCCTCGTTTTTCTTCCATTATCGACGGTCGTGGAGCCCAAATGGCAAAAAGATATCCGGGGTATTCCTCAGGCTGACAATTTCTCCCGTTGCTTCGCGCATCCCGTGTTTAATCTTTGAAAGATGACGAGGCTTTCAGCATCCTTTGTTTATTTTTACTTATTGAAAAGTCTAACGAAACGACACACTAGGGATCTTTCCCGCCGGGTGCTGAGCGTCTCTTGAAATTCACCAAATGCGCCAAGATTTTTGGTCCGGGGATGGGCTACATTTCACGAGATCGGCTTCTCAGTGCTCTAAATGGACGATAATAAATGGGCAAAACCGGCTTTGAGGGGAGTAGACAGCTTGGGGAATTGGTGGTAAGAAAGAAGCTGAGGTCCAGAAAATTTGTGTTATTATTATACTGTTATTATTGGGTTTGTTCTTTTACTGTAGCAAAGATGCAATAAGGTCAGGGCTTCATAGGAACAACCCAGTGATGACCTTTGCTTGGAAATCTGATTATCTAAAATTAACCAGAACACAGTGAGTGGCTGTAATAAAGAGCACAAAAGCAGTAAGATAAGAGATTTAAAAATGAGAGCTGTATGATCCTGCAGCGACTCCAGTGAATCCCGTAAACATGAAGCTAATTGGGCAGTCCTTTGAAAGGTGGGGGATTTGCATACGAACTGAGAACCAAACCACTTTTTCAGGCTTCACAGGAGCGAACCTCAGATGCGATGTGAAAGATGACGGGGACGTACCTAAAGGGATCGGAGCCAGAACTTCAGTGAAATACTTACGTGAATAAACTAAATATTACACGGGAGCCTGTCGGACATTTTAGTAACAAATGGGATATGTGTCAGAATTCAGCTTCAGGCTGCCTTCTCACAGAATGAAACAACCGTTTAAAAAAAGAATCCCGTTTTAGTTCCTGTCACGTAGACCCAGCCAACAGCGACACGACACCTCCGCCTGAGTCTGCCTCCCACGACGCTCAATTAGCCTCGACAGCTCCGAGGGCAAATGAAGGCAAAGGAATCACCAAGAATTCAACCCATGGAATTTATCGAGTGGTTACGGTGAAAGACTCGAATGCAGTCATGGCTGGAGTCTACTCCCGGCTTTCGTCCTTCGGGCTCCTACAAGGGACGCTGTGGGCAGTCATCCAGGCAGGTCCCTGAGTGCAGAAGGCTGCATGCTCACTTTGAGCCTCCTGTCCTCCTGCCTCTGACCTCCTGACGTGGGGATGAGCTGGGGCAGGAGTGCAGTGGCCAGACAGCTGAGACCGGTCTGTCCGGAAATGTCAGAGGGCCCTACGCGGATGCTCTTGTCTACATCGGTTGCCCGAGGCTGTCAAAAAGTCACCGCTGGTCCTTCCCTACCTTGCGCGGCACAGCTCTGAGTCAAGGTGCTCTGAGACTTCAGGCTTGTCTTTTTTCATTAGCAAATCTTTTTGTCTCCAATTCTGAGCTCCGAAATGGGTCTGAAATATTTATGTATCTTTGCCGAGTTGGGAATCCCACTTACGGAGTAATTTTGATAGCCTGGGCTGTATTCCTGAGGAAAGGTCCCGTGGTGACACGCATTGGCATACCCAAGTTTTGTTCTTTCCCAGGGTTGCTTAGCTCAGCGTTGGTTTTCCTTTCGTATCATCCCCTTTCACATAAATCAAATGTAAGACACTGCTGCAAATGTAAACATTAACCTGTGAAAGAATCAAAAATAAAGTTTACTGACTTTACAGAGCACGAATAGCACTGAAAAGCGTGATTCTTGCGTCCAAGAGCTAACACGTGAAATTAAGCAGACAGCATAGAAGAGAAACTCAGCGCAGTGGGTAATTAGTAGGTGCCTTCATCCCAGGCCAGCAACGCTAATTCCTGCTTTGTACGTGTACAGTTGTGTGTGCTGGATTAATGCTGACAGACAATAGCACTGACAAAGTTCACAGGAGACCAGGATTGCTAATTTCAAGTTTAACGTGGTCAAAAAAGACGGTAACGAAGCCCCAGGAAGATTTATAATTTCCTGCGCTTGCAGCCTTTGCACCGTGTGCCGTTCCTGATGCAGTGACAGGATTCACGGCCTAAAGCATGGATGAAAGACCCCGCTGAAAGCCAGGACTGGAGGAACATTTCGGGATCTTGTGGGAAGCGCTGGGAAGCTGTGGGAGCTTGGAAGGTCTTTCTTTACCCGAGGAACACGGAGAATGTTAAGGCACCCCTCGAGAAAATTCGGCTGCTATTGAGCCTTTCCTGATCTAAAGAAAACATCTGTATGAACCAAATAGTTGCCCACTTTTCAGCTCCTTCGTTAGGTTATTAGCTGACATTGTTAACGAGGCGGCCAGTCAGCCGCGGGTGCAGCGGTGGGGTTTTTTGGCTGAACGGGTGTGCAGTAGGAACGGGGCTGAGCCCAGCGTACATCCACCAGACGACGGCAACAACAAAAGACTGAAGTGTGGAGCTGGATGTGAAGAGGTAGCACAAAGATAAAAGACTGCAGAAGCCCTTTGCGATTCCCTTAGTCATCCATTCCCACCAAAGGCTTCTCTTTTGAAGTTTCCAGGAGGCCCGGTGCGACCTTTGGTCGTCCTTTTGGTCAGAGCTCTTATCTGTCCAGAGCAGACCCGGCCTCTTTTTGCTTGTACTACTCAAAAACAGTTTTTACGGGATAAACAAACTGTATTTGCTGATGCACGTTCTCAGTTTCCTTATCAGCAGAACAACACGCCTCTCGTGCATGTCGGGTCAAACTCGCTGCTGGTCCAGCTCCAAAAACTCCAGGGCGACTGCACCACAGCTTGTTCGGCGCTCGCTGGCACCTACCGACTGCAAAAAAACCCCAACCCATAACCACCTTGTTGTCTTACGCGTTGTCTTACGAACCGACCGAGAATTTCCCGGTGTTGCAAAGCATCCTTGGGTTGATGATTGTGGGTCTCAGACCTTTTTAATGAGATCTCAACATGGTATTTAAGCGCTGTTTTGGGTAGCTGTCAAGACATGTCAGGATATTGTCAGGCTGAAGACTATGTGTCTTATTGTAGGAGAATTTCAGTTTTAATGTGATTGTCTCTTTAAAATAAATAAAGTAAATAAGTAAACGATCTGTATCTGTAAAGCAGTTTGCAGCTGTTGTGAATTACATTGGTAAAGTTGTCTGAGGTGAAATGCAAGACGTATCTGAGGAGAGAAGAAAACCAACCCCCTAACGCCAGCCCAGAACTGGGGGTCTAAAAAAGTCAGGATGCTGGAGACTGAGGGCAGGGGCTCAGCTGGGAGGGTTGAAAAGCCGCTCCCTGTACCAACAACCATCCAAATCCGCTGCCATAGAAAGGCAAATGCATCTTGTCACTGACATGTTGTGGAAGATACACACAGAGCGTTCCACTAATATGAGCATCATCAGTCAGTTACAAATAAACTCTTTCCAAAGTCTCAGCTGTTTTATCCAGGGGCTTTTGCCTCGTTACTCGTATCTCCGACGCTGGTTTGCTGGTCTGCAGCACCTCTGCTTCCAGATGTTGTGGGGCTTTTTGCCATGAGTAGCTTGGCAAACATCTGTGGTAGCTTTCACGCAAGAGAATCACAGAATCACAGACTGGTCAGGGTTGGAAGGGCCCTCTGGAGCTCCCCCAGTCCCCCCCCCCCCCGCCAGAGCAGGGGCACCTCCAGCAGTGGCACAGGACACGTCCAGGCGGGTTTGGAATGGCTCCAGAGGGGGAGACTCCCCCCCTCTCTGGGCAGCTGTGCCAGTGCTCTGCCGCCCGCACAGGAGAGAAGTTCCTCCTCATGTTAAGATGGAATTTCCTGTGCTCAAGTTTGTGCCCTTTCCCTCATCCTGTCACTGGGCACCACTGAAAAAAGCCTGTTCCCATCCCCAGCACCCGCCCTTTGAGTATTTGTAAGCGTTAATAAGATCCCCCCTCAATCTTCTTTTCTCTAGACTAAAAAGCCCCGAGTCCCTCAGCCTTTCCTCATAGGAGGGATGTTCTAATCCCCTCATCATCTTTGTAGCCCTTTGCTGGACCCTCTCCAGCAGATCCCTCTCTTTCTTGAACTGGGGAGCCCCGAACTGGACACAGGGGAGCCCCGAACTGGACACAGAAACGCTTTTACTTCTCTGTCTCTTAAGGCAGAGGGCTGCAATGATTAACCAAAGCAAAAAACCCAAAAGCCTGCCTTGCTTTTCGGGCTTCTTTCATAGCCCTTTTAGAGCACGCTTTTACCGACCAACCCAAGAAGATACAGCCCTGAAGAGGAAACATCTCAGCAATGGTGTGAAAGGTACCTGGCACAGAGCTACTGGAGTACAAAAGGAGTTAGTGCTCTTGGGTCGTGGCTTTAAAAGGTTATTCCTCTGTCAAGGGCTACTTTTCACCACTCCAGTCTCCACCGTTACAGCATCCCTCCTTGCCCCCCCCCCCCATCCAGCACCTCTACAGAAATGAAGCTTCTTGCAGTTGGTTACAGGGTTGGCTGCGTTACGCCGGTGTATGAAGATACCCAGAATATGCCAGAGAGCGAGCAGAGGGCATCAGGAAGCGTTCAGCAAAAAGTGCGTTCAACCTTTTCATTAAAAAAAGAGAAAAATCTCCTCCCTGAAAAATCTTAAATAGGTTTTTCATGCATGATTTGTTCCCCCTCCCCAATGAAATATCTGACAACTAAATTTTTACTAGAGAAACAGTTTAACAGGAGCTTTTTGATCCTCCCTTTGCTGTTGGGGAAGAACAGAGATAAGGGGGCTGAAGGGTGCTTCAAGCACTGCTTGAGTATTGCTACAGAGAGTGAAATGGTGGGTGGTATCTGAAGAATGACCCCTAGATCTCACTAAGCGCAGTTATTTTAGCCAAAGTTCATGGGTTTTTACGACCCACGCCCAAATGTGCCCCCCCCCCGGCTGTTAACTCCTGATTCCGCCAACACGGCTGAGCTTTATACACCCGACTGCGTGTCAGGCAGGGAGGGATGTGTATCGCTGTCAGGCATCATGCCTGCAAAGTCTCCGTGGAAAAGGCCGTTGGAGACTGCTCCCCAACGTTCGCAGCGTATTAGAGATCCCCACTGTCGCGCAGGTCGGGCCGTGCGGTACCGTACCCGCTTCGGCAGCGGTTGCCAAACGGTCGGTGGTTGAGTGGCCACACTCAAGCCAAGAAATCTA
This sequence comes from Vanellus vanellus, assembly GCF_965231255.1. NCBI lineage: Eukaryota > Metazoa > Chordata > Aves > Charadriiformes > Charadriidae > Vanellus > Vanellus vanellus. The sequence continues at coordinate 2,627,680 of NC_138911.1, read as the reverse complement.
ACTTCTGCCCTTGTAGAAGTTTGGCTGAGCTACGGGGTGATTTGTAATCAGGTCATGTTCGTTTTGTGCCTCAGTTTCCCCACCTATGGAGCGGGGCTTGCAGCTTCAAAAAAGGAAAGAGTAATGCATTAATGCTGGGAAGGCACTTGAAATGCGTTAAACAGAACATCGTGTACTCCTGCAAAAGATGTTTATTAATTAACCATCAGAGATGTGCTGGTTTATTAGGAACGTTTCAGAGATGTGCCTTCTCATTAGCCCGGTACAAACCAGCCCCCAGCAGGAGGGAACAAGTTCCTTCAAACAAGGTTCAACTTTCTGTCGGTTTAATCTTCATCTCATTGACAGACTTCTGAATCTTAATGTAAGTGTAGTTCCTTAAATGTTTTCCGATACCGTATCTCAGCCTCTCTGTTCTGTGTCTTTTTATGGTTTCTTTTTTGTCGTGGGACAGAGGAGTAGATCATTTCTTTCCAGCGTCCATTAAAATTCCCTTTGCCTGCAGTGCAGTGTGCTCTATAAAAGAGATGAACCTGCTGCAAGTCAAATAAGCTGATGCTGCACTGTCTTTTTAGAGCAACAACAACCTTTATAGATTATTTTTCCGAGTGTCGTGAACCACCTTCAAAGTCAGAAGCCGCTGTTATCAATTAGTATACTTAATAGTCTCATTTTCCATTCACATTCAGGCCATACAGAGTCAGGGCTCGCCCGGGCAGATGCTCGAAAGCTTTGCCTTTCAGAGATAAAATGTTAGCTTGTATGTGATGGGGGAGGGAGAGGGGGGGCGATTCGGGAGCAGAAAGACGCGTTAAAGTGCAGCACCTGAGGCCTTCTTGTTTTCTGAATTTACAGTCTCAGGCTGGCAGTCGTATAAATGAGTGATGCTCTCTGATGTTCTCTTCCAAGCAGGCTACGAAATTGGCAGGGAGTCTTCGGTTTTGTGCTGATGTGTCCAGAATTCAAATAATTTGATTCTTGGCTATAATGACAATTGGAGGCACGGTATTACCTTGAGAAAGAGAGATGGGAGAGACAGCTTCTGTATCCTGTATTGAATTAACAACCGATTCCCATTTACTCTCTCCGCTGAAAACTCTATTATGCGGGGCTCTTATTGCCCTTATTCAAGGGCATGGAATTAAAAAAGTGATATCGATGGTAATGCTCTCATCTTCCTACCATGACATTGAATAATGGGGACAAAGAAGGGAAATCTTGAAGGATGATATGGCTTTTAAAATACTGCTGATATTGAAAACATATAAAGGACAATGCATTTGAATATCGGCTGATGAAGTCGTATTCAGATTATTGCGCTTTTTGCCTGTGCCTTTAAATGATCTTTGATCTTATTTTCGGAACATTTTATTTTCTTGTTATTTCAGGAGAGAGTCCTTACTGTAAGGAACATACTTGAGATGAGGACAGAGGTGAAGTGCTGGTTGCATTAATTCCAAGAGAAATCTGTTCTCTCTCCTCCTGGATCCGGAGAGCAAGAGGGAGGAATCTGGCAGGGAAAAGTCCACCAACAGACTGGTGTAATTATATAGGAAGAGTAATACTACTGCTCAAGTGGAGGGAGGTGGTTCTTCTGGCACAAACTGACATTCTCCTCTTCAGCCTAAGCCCTTTCTAAAGTTACATAAACTACATAAAACAGATGGTCTTACAATAAAAATAAAGAATACCCGCCGTGGACGCTGCAGCATCCTTCCTTCACGAATCTAGTCATTTAGGTTTTAAACATATTTTCCTGTGTAAATGACACCTTACCCGAAATAACGAGTGTATTTCCATTCGGAAGTTTTAAAAATTTTACACAACAAGTGATATTTTGCAGAATAAGTGATAATATCTCCATTTTACAGGCAGGCAACTGAGAAGCAGAATATTTAACTGCCTTGCCAAAAGTCACATGGGAAATACTTTCCGGGGTGGGAACAAAACATGGATCTTGCTCTCATTAGCACAAAACCACAAAGCCTCCCTGAACTATTGCCACTCTTCCCTAATCTCAACCCAGATGTTAACGAGGCGCCTTACTCTAAATTTTCAGTCAAACCTCTGTGTGAGGTGGAATCGTGGAAATGGGCTCTGCAGCACCCTGAGTGAAGTTACAAATTACTCTGGAAAGGGTTCAGGGAACCAGTGCCAAACCCCTTACCTGTCGTGGTACCCGTTGGTCCTGAGCACACCGATGCTGTCGTTACGCTGGTGTAACTCCGTGATTGCAGTTATTTTAGAGCCGGTTACACCGTCATGCTGAAGGAGATCAGGATGCGGCTCAAAAACCCGTTCATAGCAATTCTGAGAAGTCAAAATCACGGCTGGCTTTGTCAAAGGGGAGCCTGTTTTATCTCCCCCTTCCCCTCACGGAGTCAGGACTCTCAGCAGATGGATTCCTGTCACCTGAGACATGTTCAGAGACCTTCAGCTGGCAGCGCCGTGGGATGGAGCGGAGTCCCAGTCTCCCCAGCAGACGATGCTCCCTCTGATACCTGTTTGTCTCCATCATTAGCATGTGATTACAGAGAGATCAGCTTTATAGCTGATCGCCATCATCTGCAAAACTTTCTTGCCGTGAACTAGTAGGTGTTCATGAAGCCATAAGCGCTCCTCTGCCCTGCTCGTACGATAGTGCTATCGAGCCGTATTTTTTCAGAGAGAGGAGAGTGGCGAAAGAAGAGGGGCTCTGAGAGGAACATCGCAATGACATGGCAGGGCACGGGGACCTGGGAAGCTTTAAAGCCATCTGCCACGAAGCTGCCGATACTACCTTGTTTGATGATGCTCACTGCGTGTACGTGCTCCCACACACCCACCTGAAGACGGATTGTCCGCCTCCACCCACCTTAGCACCTTGGTTACATCCACCAAGCCGTGTAAACTAACCGGGATATTGAGACTTCATTTCTAGCTGGGCAGAGTATTTGCCAGGAGCCACCGAGAGTGAAGAGAGATGATAACTGTAGTTTCCCTGGGTCCGTAGCTTTCTTGCCTGTGCCGGCTGGGATATGTTTTAAGCTAAGAATTAAAATTATACCAGCTGCCTATGGCCTCCAGAGGTCAGCATATCACTTGAGAAAAGCTAAATCACAGAGCCCTCAAACTATACTTTTCAAGCACGATCTCATTATGTACAGTTTCCGGTTTCACTGGTAATAAAATGTAAAGTTTTTGTCCCCAATGGTAGCTGTGACAACAAAAGCAAGAAAAGGAAAAAAGAGCTCTCAGAATACCCTTTGTAAAATGCAAAATGTTGTCGTTGGTCAGCACTGCCACTTGGATGAGAGACCCCTTAGGGGACGAGTTTATTGAAAAGGACCAGACAAACAGATCTCTATATGCTATTCCTCACATGATAGTGCTGATGGGGTGAATGGACATGCCAACTGTCCTCTGAGTGGACTGTCAGACTTGTTCAACTGTGCTACAGAATCAGAGAATGGTTTTAGGTCGGAAGGGACCTTGAAGATCATCGAGTTCCAACCCCCAATAAAGCTATAAGTTATAATAAGCTTTAGGTTTTTAGTACGTTTGAACACAGCGTGCAGTTCTAGTGACAGTCTTGAAGATGGTAACGTAGAACCAGGAAACATACAGAGATGAGAAGCGGAGATTACCAGAGGCATGAAACAGCGTTCATGCAAGAAGGAACTTGGCTATTCATCTCAGAAAAAAATTAGTCGAAGGGAATATGATACAGGTCCTTAAAATCAAGAATAGTGACCAAAAAAAGCGATAGGAAATGACTGTTCATTGTCCCTCACAATATGGTGGTCAACCAATGAAGTTATCAGGCAACAGGTTTTGAAATAAACACAGCATAGAATTAAACTGTGAAAATCGTTGCTTTGGCACTTTATGGAGGCCAAAGAGTCAAAAAAGGGCGTAGGCGAACTCACGGAGAATGGGTCTGTGGGTGGGTGTTAGGCGGAGGGGCCTGGGGGCAAGCTCACACAGAGCTCATTGGACCTTCCTGCAAGCTGGAAAGGCTTCGTGTGGAGGTCACTTCTTGCTTGCCTGAACCCCCACCACTTGTGTCTGTGGGAGTAAGATACCGAATGTCCGCTTTTGCCTGATCAGGCATACTTCTCACGTTCTTGGGGTTACTGCAATGCTAAGAAACCTCCTTTTGCTTAAGAAGCAAGTGACAACAGTCCCTGCAGGAAAGGCTCTGAACTTAATTCTTTCTAAATACTTGCAAGTATTGATTGGCTGTAGTAATGTTATACTGGATTCAATAATCCAAAGCAAAATCAGGAGGAGCTACCTGTCTAGGAGACCCTAATCTTACATGATCTCCTCTGAGATCATATAGAATATATCTTTGTTGCGAAGGAACACCCAAATGTTTTTCTCTGTGGGCCACCAGCCTCAAAACATCCTCATAAACACCAAAGAGCCTCAGTGTCACACAACACTATCTCGTTTCTCTTACAACGCTGTCTAATTTCTCCTTAGCACGAAGTCTGCAACGCTTACTGAGACCTCAGTGTTCTCACATTGCTGCTTTGAAACACAACCAGGAGGCATCAGCTGTAGACAAAGCGCAGAAACGCCACTACCAAAAATAAAATAAATAATACAAACAATAAATGCAGCCCAACTCAAAAAAAAAAAAAAAGAAATAACAACACTCAAATCTTCTGTTATTTTTATTAAAGCTGCAGAGTCTTACTACACACAACAAATACTTTATTGATATAATCTAAGTTAATAAAATAGTTGAACAATTCTTTAGATTTTATATTCGTATAGAAATGATCTGTGGAACATCTCATCTTGAAACAGCAGTGCCCAAAACCAACTATTCAGCAGGATTTTTTTAAAGAAGAGTTTGGGACTAGAGGACGAACTGCTCATTCTCAAAGGAAAAAAAAAAATCCATGCAAAAATAACCCCCTCCCTCTTCCCGCTTTCTCTCCTACCCGAAGCGTAAGGCCGTATAGAATGACCACGTGAGCGATGGCCCCTTTCTGCCAGTGTCCTTCCTCATGTCTACATCAGGAGCTGTCGCCTAAACTCAGTAACTAAAACAAGACGAAAAGAAAATTCAATTGCACAATCCTAGTCTGCAGGTGACAAAGTCATAACATCTCTTTACACAAGTCCCTACCCTTTTTCCAGTTAGGAGAACTGGTTATCACGTTGTGTTTGTTCCCCAACTCTCGCCTACGTGGCTGGTGTCAGTTATTGTCCATACGCCTTTGTTAACAGAAGTCAGTCTATCTACTATTGCTCCGGTCTCCCTTCTTCGCCTATATGTAGTTTAGATTCTACGCAGCACTGCCTGCAAAGGGCCGACTCTGTGGTATTTTCCCCCCATTTTAGACAAAGCCCATAGCTCAAGTGACGATCTCCTCACTGCAGCTATGCATCGGTGTCGCCCGTGAGATGTCTTTTATGGACTGCGGAGGCATGTCTTTGCTAGATCATTCCATTTATCTTAGTCCACTCGTAGATGTCCTGTTCACATACTATGTCCGAGTTGATGAGGAGGTATCTGTCCCCAACACAGAAATGTTTCTGGCAGGCAGCACATTTGAAGCATTCAAGGTGATACACTTTGTCCTTCACCCGCATGGTCATCTCGTAAGCCCGGATTCGCTTGTCGCAGGAGGCGCAGAGGCCGTCTTGGCCAAAGAGCCTAAAACAACAGCAGCAGAGAAGTAAGCAGGGTTCCTTTGCTGGGGAGATAGGAAAGACCAAATCAAAACAAGAACACAACATCAGCGCCTTGATCCACTAGCCGTAGTATCGCCAAGTTAGATAGAGGTCACATGGAAAGCTGCCAAGCAGAACTCTAAACTTTGCAATACCAAAAATTGAAGTAGAAAGTCCAAGGTCCTCACCTATTTTCAATATAATTGACTTCTCTGATCAGCGAATTTATCCTGAATTGCTGAGCAGCTTCAGGAGGAGTGAAGGTTCCCCAGACCACAGCATCAAGTTGTGCCATGCTAATATGTTCACTTCTGTGATTGATAGGAATTACCTTTCCATGGATAAATTTTGCCTCTCTTTGACTGTTGCTATTGTAGTTTACAGAGAAGAGCTGACACAAGCCATGGTCTAAGACTCCCCTGTCTCTTGTCGTTGCCTCCACATTGGAGATTCTTTCCAGCTCAAACATCCTTGAAGTCACTCCCACTGGGTTTCAGAAGGACACGCGCTAAGACCTTCTAGATACCTGTGCTAGCCCAAACAATTTTATGGAGTGGACTGCTCTTTAATCTGCATTGAAAAACCCCGCTGAGCCCACTGTCTGTTAAAAGGAGCCACTAATGAATGCGCTATGTACTCCCCTCGCAGCATCCACTGCCGTTCCACTGGAGCAGGGCGACAGACTCAGCTACGGCTGAACACCAGCCTTTCATGCAGTCTGCTGGCTACAGAGTTTACGAGTCATTTAATTAGTAAATAAGCAGAAATATATTATTATTTTTTTCTTAAAAAGGCCAGGGGGAGTGGTGGGGGGAGAAATGCTATGTATTACTTGTTCAAAGTATATACCTATTGAGTTTGACTTCAAAGTTTCCATACGAATTCTGGAAAGAGTTTTTCCATCTCCTACACTTACATATGTTGTGCCTGCTTCATATCATCTTCTGAACTGGGAAAAGGATGCCCACTGAATTAAGAGAGATCTTTAAGAGGAAAGGACATTTCTTTCGTCTACCAGGAGATGTCAGTGTTTACTGCTGTCCAATGAAAGCAATACTGAGATTACACAAAGGCTACCAAATTTTTCATGAATAAGGGAAGATATTACATGTTGCATTATTAAATAAATAAAAACGTTGAATTTCAGTGCAAGAAAATACATTAATTGTATTGCCATTCTTTCTGTTGCTTCCACTTTAAGATGAAAAGTATTCGGGAAGTGTAACTAACACTGGCTCACTGCTGGACTGTTGCGTATGCGGAGTATTTACAAGCGACCCCATTATCAGAACTCAGTTCTTAGTTTCTGCTTAGCAAAATTCCCATGGGTAAAGCTCAAGAACACCATAATTAGGAACCCCACAGAGATTTTGGGTTAGTTTTCATTGGCAGGTAAATTAGACTTCAGTAAGGTAGCTGAAAAAATACCAAATACCATTATTCTGTTCCACAGAGCTCCCGTGCCATTAGGGATCCGTTAGAGGAAACGGTACACAGCCAGCACAGCAAAGATCAAAACACTTCAATTGTAATCAGGAATATAAAGATCCTTTATTATATTTTTTTTTGTGAAACACCTTAATCTCAATTTAATCCTTCTACTTACAAATTTTGGCAAAACACAGAGGCAGAGAGATGTTAACGAAAATACCTGTAACAAGTGTATTTGTAGGATCTGATTCAGCAAAATGGGTGAATTCTTGTCTATTCAGGACCAGGCTTACACACGCTAAAAATCCGCTGGATCCAAAAATTAGTGCAATCAGACTTTCCTGTACTGGTTGCAGCTTTGCAATAAACATACAGCATGTCACATCCTTCTGCTTGAAGCGTCCCAGATAACATTAGCAGCGATGCAGCAAAGGACAGGGATCGATCCGCGTATAAAAGGCAGTGACTCCAGACCCCAAGCAGGTACCTTGATCCCACTAGTGTACCGGGATCATGCATCTCTAATATAGCTGATCTTACCGCATCAGGAAAATGAATTGAATTCAGTTACCTTGGATACCGTGTTCTTAAATGAGAGAACTAAATCATCTCCCATCGGTCGCCAATCTTGGCACCTGGTTTTACGTACCTTCCAGCTCCAAGGCCACGCTTGGAGAAGCACAGAACTACTGAAAACAGTTTGGGGAAACCGGTTCGTTGTCAGCTCAGGGGGAGCTTGCGGAAATTCATCACCTTTTCCCAATTTCCACCTGCCGGCATCCCACGCTGACACTGCGTGGTTCCCCTGGAGCTATCGGGTTATGTCTGTGCAGACTGACGGATGCCAACAGCCCCAAAACCCTGGAAGTTCTTACTACATTCTTCACATTTTCAAATAATTCTCTTTTGTCCACAACACGTAGCAATGCTTTCATTTTCAGTAAAAATTGTGCTTTTTTTTCCTGACGAGGCTTTTAAGTTTTAACCTATAAACAACTCTAAGCGACCAAATCAACACAGATAACCACTGGATTTATCTATAACTTACCGAGGAACCCCATCAGTACCATAAAGCATCTGTGCATGAACCCCCAAAATTTAAGAGCCCATATTGTAAACCTGAGCTTGCAGACGGTGCCGTGTTACAACCGTGACCACTGTCAGGCTTTACGTTTAAGAGCAGTCAAAAATGAATTCTTTACGGATCTTTGCTCACTAGCTGTGCTAATTAAACGACTAAGCAAAGCTGAAACGATAGAAAGAAGGGGAGCGAGGGTAGAATGAGTGGGATGCGTACCTGAGATAGTCCCTTCGGCAGAGTTTTCTGCCCAGTTTGTAATACAACCGTCTCCCCACTTCTCCGAGTCTGCACCCGCACAGGTCGCAGCTGAGGCAGTCCTCGTGCCAGTACTGGTCGATGGCTTTCAGGAAATAGCGGTCCCCGATGTTCTGCTGGCACCCGCCGCATGTCAGCAGCGAAGGGGGGATTTGGAGGACTTCATCCACCGGCTCCCTGAGGGAAGGCAAAGAATCATTGGAGAAGGGAAATGTACTCTGAAAGCATCCGCGCGAGAAGGAGGAGAAGAAAAAACAAAACGCAAGATTGGTCAAATTAGAACAGGGATTACATCCTTATTTTTTCTCCCAGTGGAGTGAATGATTTATCCACTTCTGACACAAGAGGAGCAGGACTTCACTCTTCTTCTGCATTAATAAAAAAAGAGAACAGCTTAAAATTTAAGAAGTTAATAAGAGCATCCAAAAATTCACTACTATTTTTTTCAAAGAATAATGCATAAACATGTCTGTATCTCTGATGACAATCTCTGTATCACCCGTGTGTATTCACTACTGTAAAGGCATCTACTACTTTACTAGGACATTGGTATTTGTGCAGATACATCATTTTTCTTCTACTGGACAGAACATGAATTGCTCGGTCATGTGTCCCAATCCATGCAGTTCTTATAAAAGAAATACCTTTCCCATAACATGATTCTTCCATAATGAAAAACCGCACTTTCTCGAAAGTGCAGGCAAAAAGCTGCCTGGATTCACCGTTTCGTAGAAATGCTGGTTATGTCTGCGCAGACTGACAGATGCCAACAGCCACAAAGTCCCGGGCGTTCTTACTATATTCTTCACATTTTCAAATAATTCTCTTTTGTCCACAGCATGTAACAATTCTTTCATCTCCATTTAAAAAAAAAAAAAGCTTTTTTCCAACACGATTTTTAAAATTTACCTATAGACAACCCCAAGTGACTGAATCAACACAGATAACCTCCGAATTTACCTATAACTTACTGAGGAATCCCAGCAGTACCATAAAGCATCTGTACGTGAACCCCAAAATCTATGGGCCCCTATTGTAAACCTGAGCTTGCAAGCTTTGACTCTTAATGCTGCCGGAAGCAAAGGGAGTTTCTGCCTCACCGAGGGCTGAAGGACTAGAAAAAGCACCTGAGGGATTTTACGTGCAGTCAACTTTCTCTTGGGAAATGTAAATTTGAAGACTAAGTCTGAGGATATCATTTCTCTGACCAGCATGAAATGAATACACACACCAGATGAGGCTGTCGCCCAACCGGTTTAAGTTTTGATGCTGTTTTAAACAGCGGCAGAATTTTACCTGATGGTACTGCAGGACTTCTTTTTTTCCTTCAGCTAAGGACATGAATCCCCTGGGATGGGTGTATGCCAACATAGCTCAAACAATTATTTGGGATTTACACATCACTGCATGAAGAGATATTAGCGCTGACTATTCATGCACGATATTTTTTCCCTACTTAAAAACCTCTGAAATCTAGGATGGTTCTGGTAATACCTGGGGATAAATCAATCATTTTCTTTAAAGCTGCTTTCTTAAGGAATTCTCTTCTTTGCCTTTTTGTGTAATTTTACAAGTTCCGCCAAAAAAAAAAAAAAAAAGAAATCAGCAAAAAATGAAAAGAAAGGCGCCTGAGCTCAGTTCTGCAAGGTTTGCAGTGACCTGGTGCTGCCACTGAGGGCTTCATCCAAACCCCAGGGAAGTTAATAAAAAAACTATCGGATCAATCCTGTAAGCACTTGCTTAATTTTAACCCTGTGGCCAGCAGCAAGGAAGGCGTATATTTGGACATTTACGCTTTGCTGGATGATGACCAAGGTGCTCAATATCTGCCAGAGGGGCGCCCCAAATTTTTTCATACTTTGTTGGGTTCTCACTGGGGCAGAGTCCCTCAACGCTTTGTTTCTGTCGCTGGTTTGTCCTCCCTAAGGCTGGTGGCGGCAGAGGAGACCTGCACTGATGGGGAAGGATCAGGCTGCTCCCAGTTTCCAGCAGGCAACAGGAAGAAATTATATTTCTACCGCTTATTTACTGGGTCAGCGGTTTTCTGGGCAAAAATTACTTTCTTCAGCAGGGAGAAACGACCACTGGTCAAGAACTGTGCTGAGAAACTGATCCTGCAGTTTTTATTTAGGCAAGCTGAGCCCAGAGATATTATCTGATTATATTTTGTTCTGGTTTTCACTCTTCTAGGCTTAAACTGCTGTGCCCTGCAAGTTGTGTCATAACATCCCTCTCCTACCAGCTCTCCGTCCTGTGGGTTTTCATTAAAATCATGTATGTGATTAGGCTCTAGTTTGTCTGAATTTATTCTTTTGGGCCCCGTACTCCCTTTTCTAACGTGTGGGCTCCGCTCTGACAAGTCCCGAGCGCCTTCCAATATAAGGAAATGCACGTTATTATCCTTTATTCTCCATTATTTGAAACTTGAGATGTACCCCAAAATATTTCATCTTACGGGTGTTCAGGAATCGCAAGCCAGGTCTCTCTGCAAGCCCTAAACTCCGGAACAGCCTGGCGGATGTTTACGCAGAACAGAATTGCTGGTTTATGCATTAGCTTTTTGATGTCCATAGATTTCTAAGCCAGCACTTCAGTCACTGAGAACACAAGGTAGGTAAATAAATAAAGATGACTAAAACTTTGTAGTTGAAACCTGGACATCATATACCTCGGAGCTTGGATTATCGTTTCTTAAAAAACACTATAAAATAAGAGAAAATGTAACATAGAAAACATCAGATGTGGCATGGAATGGATTGATTTAATCCGCAAAAGAAACAGTTCCCATGCGTTTGCTCGGGGCTTCATGCGATGGCATTTTTAGTATCTCACAGGAAACAAACCACGAATGACTCAAGTTTATGAAGAGCGATGTTTTAAGCGTTATCTGAAAATGGAGATTTTATAATTTTTTTCCCCCTTCTCTCTTATCATGATTCCAGACGAGCATAACTGCAGTTATTAGCATCTACAGGGCTGAAATGACTGTTTTTATGCTGAGTGACCGTGGCTGTGGCTGGCGGGATGCCTGTGGGGGCGGATGCGGAGCACAGCCCCAACGCCTGGACCAGCACACGAGAGCCGGCGGTCCCTTCCCTGAGTGGGAAACCCAGGGAGGGAAATTCTCATCTTTTACATTGCGGCCATCAAGTCTTTCTCCAGGCCCTTTGCAGAACACCCTGCCCTCCCCTCCCCAAACCAGTTTATACAAGAAAGTTGCATTATGAAAATGTGGAAGTTGGGCACCCGCAGATAACAGCTCTGACCTTTTGCTATAATGGGCTACGGCGAGTTGGGCAGATCAAAGATGGGGTAGAGATGGTCCCTTCAAAATTGAAGAAAACAACCCCAAACCAAGATAAAAACACCTTCAGATTTGGCAAGTGGGATGCTCTGCCTCTCCCTGCACCGTTCCCGGCACCCCGGACAGGGATGAGCGGGTGGAAAATGCCCTTTCCATGGGGGGGTGGGGGGGTGTCTACCGCCTCTCTGCCCCCGGAGGCGGCTTTTTCCCACAACTTGGGGAGCTCTCATCAACCTGCACCCCACCAACAGCCCCCCTGGCGTCGGCGTCGTCCCCCCGCCCCGCCGGTGCTCGGTGCCCGCTGCCCCCGGTGCGGCGCGGCTGGTGGCTCCGGTGGTGGTGGTGGAAGGGGGGGGGGGAAAGGAGCTGCGGGGGCTGCTGCCGAACCGGGAAGGGGGCTACCGGGCACACAATGCCGGTGGCCAAGTGGCTGCGGTGAGGGGGGGCGGGGGGGGGGATGAGTGGCCACCGAAGGGCTCCCGGGGAGAGAAGGGGGGGTGGTGGGAGGGAGCCGGGAAGGAAAAGAAGGCCACTTACTCGGAAGGATCGAGGCTTTTCCTCTCGATGGCCGATGACATTGGGAGGGATTGTTCCTTTGTAGCGTGCCGGTGGTGGGATCTGCCCCCGCCGCCCCCGCAAAGGCTCTCTGCTCTCGCCGCCTTCTCACCAGCTGAGTTCCCCCTCCGCCCCCCAATGACATTCACAGGATTTCCTCCTGCAACACCAAAGACACACAGAGAGCGAGAGAGAGAGAGAGGGGAGAAATAGGGGCTGGGGCTGCCGCTCTCCCCGCCGGGCTCCGGCCCCGCAGGGCGCTCACCTCCCATCCCCGCCGCGCTCCCCCGCCGCGCCGCCCGCCGCGGCCCCGCCGGCTCCGGTAACGGCGGCTGGGAAGCGGTTGCCTCGGTTGCCACCGTTACCCCCCCTCCCAAGCCCCGCAGCTCGCCGGGGTTCGGCTCAGGCTCTCTGCCCGGGCAGCGCTGCGGAGCGCGGCGGGGACGGCGGGGACGGGGAGCGCCGCATCGCTCTTGGGGTGATGGTCGGTGACTGCGCGGCTCAGCCCCGCGGCTCCGGTTTCATTTCCTTTTTCCTGATCACGATTCAAATACAATAGAAGGAAATCACGCTTAAAGAGACAGCCGCCCGTTGCTTTAACTGGACTCCCGGGGGTTTAGCGACACAAACAGCAGCATCACGACTCGTTGGGGTTCTTAAAGGGACAGAGCCGGCGCTCCCCCGGGCCGGGGCTGGGAGCTGACGGGGCGTTTTCGCATTACATTTAATGACACTTTCTCGGCGGGCTGGGGGAGGTCAGGTAGGCAGACAACCTGAAAATGATCCCAAGGGCTGGAAAAAAAAAAAAAATAGGCGCCTGGTTCCGTATCACCGGTTCTTCTCAGCCGCACACAGGACCAAAGCGACAGTCACCGTCTCTCCCCTCTCCCTCTCCTCTTACACACATCTGCACATGCCCACACGTTTTTGTACGGTCCCTCGAGATCCACAGGCAAAGAACCGAAGTATTATTTTTCTACCTAGCATTCAAATTGGTCAACTAAATCGAGTCTCATTTGTATCCCCCAGTGAACGTTTACGGGTGCCTGCTTCCAGACAGCCCCTAGTTCTTGGCAAGCCATATAACAAATTTATATCTTGACACCGTTTGATGTTAATGAGCTATAAAAGCCGGAGAGTACGAAGTATCGATCTGTAATTAATCACAGAGAAGCTAAAGATGGGAAAGTCTTGCCTGAAGATCTGTTTCCCCTCCCGCCCTTCCTCCTCTCCATCAGCACAGCACATCCCAGAAAGGACCAATTCACAGCGCCGGAGTGAAAACTGTTACGGCAATTCGAGCATTTCCCAGTCTCTGTGGCATTAGATACTGGCTGTTGCTGGAGGCAGAGTTTTAGATGAGATGAACTGCTTGCCCTGTTAATTCCTTTAAAAACAGTAAGAAAATAGCTGTAATGAAGCACTGCTGAATAGCAGGAGAAATACTTCACTTCTATGTTAATTCCCAGAAGAGAAATGTATTTGATGTCTATTTTTATGACTACGTTCTAATTTTTTCAGCTTTTTTGGCAGCTAGGGATATAATATCTGCAACACATTAATGAGCCCGATTCAAAGATTAGTAATGTCAGCAGAAGGACTGTTATTCATTTCAAGGGGCTTTGAACCAAGCTCTCGCAATACTTTAGAGCCGTCACTGGTCATTAGAACACATCTTTCTGATTCTTTAAAAACATCTCCAATGTATTTTAAGCTATTACAGTATGACAGTCACTCTTATTGCTGTTAAAGGGAAAGGGTCTTTTGTTGGGTTTTTGCAGACAGGACTGAATTAGCATATGACTATTTAATTTCTGATGCATTTACACTGTGATCAGAAAAGTAAAATGTAAACCTTTCCAGAAGACTGAATAATTAAACTATTGCAAGCTCCCTCCCCCCCCCCCCCCCCCAGTCTGTTAGGAACTTTATTATGTTGGTTTAAAAAAAATCAAAAATCGAATTTAAAAGTGCACCAAAAACATGCATAAGGACTTCAAATGTGTTAAAAAAAAAAAAAAAAGGAGACATTTCTATGATCTTGGTTTCTCCTGGCTCTGTGTCTCAAGGTTTAATAAAGTATAAATGCTGAGTCAAAATTCCCCTGCTGATTGGGGTATTTGTACTCTGAATAGCTCCTGATGAAATAATGTGAGCAATTCCATAATGCCAGGTAAATTTTCTGGTTTCAGATGACACAGTTGTGCAAACACTATGGACATACTGGCACGCTGCCCCCCTTCTATTTACTTTTCCAAAATTCACAGGAAATTAATATCTTAAAGACCTCTGTCCTTTTGTCTATCTGCAAGAGAACAGTTGGTTCAAAAGTTTTGGTAAAGGACAAAAACATCAACATTGGCACATAAGGAATTACTTAATTCCTTAGAAAAACAACATAAAAATGAGGACTTATAATACACAGTGGCCAGTGATTATTAGGAACACAATTTTTAAGCTTTCGCAACCCCTGTAGTCCTTGCTTTGGTCCAGCAGATAACCTCCCCGAAGCTAATGAGATATTTCTCATATTTATAGCTGGACAGACCAAGAACGCTCTCTGCTTTGCAAGATCAATCCCTTAACTCGCAGAAAGCTTCTCTGCATAAAACCAGTGGAACAGCGTGCAATAAAGAAGCCGAAGGGGACAATTTGTATGCGTTTTTTTGTCATCCCTTTCAGTCAGATCCAGAACAAACTTTCCTAGAAGAAGCCAGATCTTTAAGCACAGTACTTGCGATGGTACTGGGATCACTCCATGGTCCTGCAGACACCACCTGTCTCCTCGTCTAAAAAGAACTGTAGTCAAACCCACAAGATTATGTCTTGTTTTCTCTCCTTGCTGTGAAGGAGGGATGCTAGGCAAAGTGGGGAGCTAAGAAAAGTGAAAAAAAAAAAAAGCAGTCAATTTGCTGGTACGTGACATAATAAACGTGTTGCTCCACCGTGCTTAATGGGACAGTGCTCAAACTCGATCTGCTTAGGCAAACTAATCAGATAATGTGGCGTGAGGATTAAAGCTGTCAGGGTGTCCTGAAGAAACAGCAGAGCAGAGACACCAGCCAACACCGTGCACCAGGTGGGGTTTCAAACTAAATGAAAACATGGCTTTGGAGGCGCTAGCGTGGCAAAGATGAACCAAAGGTGCCGAGAAGCAGCGTCCTGGCCTGGTGGGTGTCTACCAAACTGCTGGGGGGTGGTTCGCCCCACTGGCATTTCTGGAAGCACCTTTTCTTCACGTTTCTGTGCTGGCATTTAGTGGCAGTTCCCACTGGATTCGCAGCAGCAGGTCCTCAGCGTGCTCACCAAGAGTTGCACCTTCCAACACCTTTGAGGAACAAAGACATATACTTCTCTGGGGCAATTCCATTTTCCTTTATTGGCTTTACATATAACAAACTATTGCTCTGGACAGTGAAACTTGGCATTTCCAGCTTTGTGTCCCACCAGAACAGTTGACCAGTAATCAAGAGCGACTTCTTTTTTTCATCTTGGGCAAGTGCCTTTATACCTTTTTGCCTCAATCTGTAAATGTTTACTTCCCTCAGCAGAATTGGCTGTTGATTTACTTTTGCCTCCCACTGAATAATGTTCCCAAAGACAAAGCGTTATTCAGTGCTAGAATTGGTGGTGCCGACATTTCCTGCACAGGGACAAAAAGACTAGCACTATTTTTAGCGAGGGCTTTTCTTTCCATTGTCCCTTTCTCTGTGAAGCTGTATTTTCCAGTGCTTTTTAGTGCAGCTTTTTTTTGTGTTCATTGATTGAAAATCCTGTGGGATGAGTTTTGGTTTCAATTAACTTGTATTAATATAGATCACACTATAGACTAATTCTTGGAGCGTGGCTGAGATCAAATCTGCTGTTAGTAACTGCATTTAGCATTCAGTGCTTGGGATAACGTGCCACGAATAAGTTGGCTGGACTTTTCTAGATATTTCTCAACAAGAATATTCAATGTAAAACTGCATCGTGTCTATGAGTGGAGTCATCTAAAGAAATAGCTCAACGTGCCTGTTTCCAAAGAAACTTCCCCTCTTGGACTCAGTGAGTACTTTCAGCTTGGTTTTGGAAGGCCACAGGATCATCATCATCATCATCATCATCACCACTCGGTCTCAGGTTGCTCCTACCTTTATTTCTTTAGCATATTCTAGCTTTACTCCCCCTAGAGCTTATGGATACTATTGAACTATTTCAGGTCACCCCCATTTAGACAAATCTCTGTTCTGTAAGATTAATTTTGCTGCCCTTAATAGCCAGTAATGCTGGTGCCTAAAATGCAGTTTATGAAGACTGAAGTCTCTGCATAGATACAAGAATTAAATCTCAGTGACTGCGGCCTAGGTTTTCTGTGGGATAGAAAAGTCCAGTCCATGACTAAAGGTGAACGGTCAACATGAAAGGTGGCAAAGAGGAATAAGGGTTTCTGTAATTTGGGCTATGGTCTGCCACTGACCCACCATTTGGTGTTAGAAATCACTGCTCCACTCTATTCCTCAGTTTAGCCATTTGCAAAATGGAAGAATCCTCCTCCTTCCCTCCACACGCTGGGCTGAAGCTTTGGCCACAGCTTTGAAGCTGGGCCAGCACTTTGGATGATGCTCTAAAGAAATGGAAAGTTTGGGTTGGTTTGGGTTTTTTGAACGCAGCTTTGACACTGCAGAACGAGTCAAGACTTTGGTCCCTGTTAAAGAACACAGATACTTAAGGAAGAATATAAACCAGCTACGGCTGAGGACATTTCACTATGCCACTGGAGAATCAATGCCATAGCAGTAGTTACTCATATCGTCACGATGTCATATTAATGGCATCAAAGGTACCATATAGTTAAAAGAAAAAAAAATGTGTTTATTGCTTTTTCATGGATCTGGCAATTTCTTTTTTAGCGAGTAATTTCTGTCTCCACTAGTGCAGTCTCCACTATTGCTGGTCTGGGGTTTTTTTTTTATATCGCAGCCTCCACATCATTGTCCTAGCTAGCATATTTTCTAACTTTCCTGGGGACAGAAATGGTGACAGCAAGGATAAGGAGTCCTCCTTCAGTGATGACCACATGCACTAACTTGAATGTACTTTAGAGGCTTTTGGTAAAGAGTGATTCAGAGGACTTAAAGACTCCTGACCAAGGACACGCTTCTCTTTTTTGGGGTTAACCTTTCCTTTGAACTGGAAGAAAACAAACCAGAACAGTAAAAACCACACTCAGGGTGAGGTTTGCCCTAGGACTGTGAGGCCCAGGCATTAGATAAGCCTGGTGCATAAAGAAGTTCAAGCAGTTGCAAAGTTTTGCTTTGTTTTGCCTTATTTTCTTCAACAAGCAACAAAGATGAAAAAAAAAAACCCAAACCACCAAGTCTGCGTTTGTAGCTGAGAGGTATCTTCGACTGCAGGTCACACCACAGATGATGAAAAGTAAGTTACAGGCAGTCAGCTGAAGGGATATTTCACTGCAAAAATGTGAAAGATTCCCCCTCCCCATTTCCTCTCTCTTCTTTTATTGATTCCTCTCGCTCCCACGGAGCCCTTGCTGACTTGCACACAAGCCAGGTCTAATTACCCTGTCATGGTTTTCATAAGGCTACTGCTCTCCAGTACAGTCCTGTCAAGTCATTTTGCCTTTTTCCATTCCATGGTAAGTGCTCTCTCCTACGCCTATGCATGGCGATCACCCCACTAGGGCACCGGGGACAGTTTTAACTTTGGCATTAAATATCTCATCCTGACCCATACAGGTCAGAGGAGAGACACAACCAAACTGAAATGGGCTTTGAGTCCGACAAATACTTTTAGTTTAAGAAATAACTGGTGACTGGGAAAGCAATTCCCTCAGGGAAAATTTCAGAGGGAGTCATAGACCAACCACAAACTGTAGCTCAGGCTCCCCTGTTTATATATACATACACACATACGTACAGATATATCTATATGTTTATGTATTTTTATTTATATACACACACATTTGTATGTGCGTGTATATGTAGTGTGTATATAATTATACATCTTTGCATGGGTGCATGTATTTGTAAACACAGAGAGACACGTACAGACTTGCATGTCACATAGTTTCATCTTTTGCTGCTTTCCAAGCTGTTTCCCAAACCAAAGTCACTTTTCAAGATTACTGCCTGCTCTACCCGACACCTTATTTCATGTTATCATCCCAGCGAGTCACCAGGTAGCTGTAGTAACCTTGGCACCAGCTGGCAACGCACCAGAAAGCCCAACATCATTCCAGGAATACATCAGTCCTCTCGTTCCCCTATGTAATGTTGTTATTTCTGCTTTTAATTCCCTCTGAGGCTTTAACATGCCATAAAGCCATCTGCGCAAATTAAATGTAATAGGAGGTAGTTCTAATGAGTAGGTCTGGCGTCACCTAGTCCACACGACCATCCTGGTGCCACCAAGGAGGCAGAGTGGTCTAACAGGCAGCAGGCAGCAGATGGGCGAGATGAGGTTTGCTTCCTGCTCTGCCACCGAGTAGAGAACTCACTTGGGCAAGACTTTGTGCCTCATTTTCTGTGTTCCTGGCCGCATCCTCCTTTTCCAGCCTCTGAACTTCAACCAGGCAAATCTCATTGCTGGATGTGCCGCTGACTGCCCATGGAGACAGTGAGAGCTCCTGCTGTCCCATCCCAATGCGCAGGCATACCCCCAAAAATACATGGTCTGGGAACTGTATAATGTGCTTACACATTGTTGTGCAAGTACCAGGGACCTTTGGAAAAAAATGTCCAGCAGAAAAACAAACAGCTCAATTGACTACTGTTACACCAGCTCAAATAAAAACTGTGGCATAGAGGAGCCCTGTTCACCTCTTCATTTGAGAAGCTGGAGCTCAGCTTCGAATCTCATCACCCACTTTCCCATGTTCCCTACAGAAATTCATCTAATGTGCTTCGTACTGCGAGTCTGTCCAAGCTTCATCCACAGACCGGTGTGCAGGACCACTCCATATTCTGTAATTCACCCTACTTCACCCTACTTCACTGGCCCACCTTCAGCAGATCTTCTAAGGCTCTGCAGAAATTTCATCACTTGGGAATGTCTGATGCATCCTTTAAATTGCTTCTTTCTTTTCCTACATAACAAGGCTCTGTCACAGGCATACCAGCCACCTAATTATTAACCTTGACCTTGGGAAAAAAAGAAGCAGAGTGCATTTAATAATAACCCCAGTGAGCTGAGGCGGCTTTACAATTACGTTGCATAATGTAGTCATGAGCAGAGGGTTACCAGGGAGATAATGGTAAACATCAGCCCTAATTCTGTCTGAAAAATAATTGGAGTGATCTCCCTTTGTGGCTGGGGTAGAGGAGAAAATTGGATGGGTAAATTTCCTGTTACCACAGATGTTAGTAAAACACGCTGCGCTCCACCATTGACCAAATTATTAGCTACCTGCAAATGCTGCGGGTACGAATTGTCTGGCTTCCTCTCCACGCACACCAGTCTGCGGGTGAGCATCATTTAAATGAGAAAACAGCGTCGGCTGCAGCACAACTGGTATCTCTCCGCGCTGTTACGACATCTCCTCTTTACAGTGGCCCTATCAAACTCTTCTATTTGTTGGAATATTCACCAATCCTGATATATTTTTTTAAAAATATAGCCCTTACAGCCCTCCCTTGTCCAGGAGGGTTGACGTTATCCTGGTGTGATCCTTGTGCCTTCGCTAGGTTGCAGTGGGCGACCCATGGAGGAAGCTGCTGCTGGCAGCTGCCTGTTGTCCTGCCTCCTTGCTCTCTGCACTGGCTATGGCTCTGAAGCACCTGGCTCATCTCTGGAGCACCTCCACAGCTATCAGCAGTGCCATCTCCTTGCACTGGCAGGACGTGGAGAAGTCGGGGGCACGCCAAAGGAGGAGAGCTGGGCTGCTGAGAGGCTTGCTGGCATAGTATTCTGTCCTTTCCCACCACTCGTTGCTGATTTTTGCTTCTTTGCTGTTACCGACAGAAGCTCTGGATCTACTTGCGTGCCACTGGAAGCACGGCCTGGGCCACTCTAAGCTTGGAAATACACCCAGGAGGAGACAGTAGACATTTTGCTCCAGAGTAGACCCTTCCCTGGAGCTCTCCTTTCTAATTTCTCAGCCCCTTTTGTGATCTTTAGACTCCTTCACTGATGTCATCTACTCAAACCATCACCACGAAGCTGCGGCTTCTTTTCCTGGTCAGCAGGAACAACAGCAAAGCCCGAAGAAGTCTGGGCGTGCTTGCCTGCGTCTTCTGCTCCGGCCAGAGCCTCCACCCGAGGCCGGGTGCCTCTCCCATGCTGCCGCTGCCACAGATCTCTCTCCAGATATTTTAGGCAGTGAGTTCTTCAGCCTTTATTTATATTTAGAGCAGGCATTTAATTCCACAACCACAGGGCCTGAGCGTTTTTGGATTAAACTGTGTGTGATGGTTTGAGGAACCCACAACAATTCATTGTCCTTCAGACAACTATTCTCTCACCCCATGACCCCTCCCCACCTGGGAAGGGGAATCGGGAAAAACCAAGGAAACCTGAGGGTTGAAATATAAATAGATTTAATAGAATAAGACTAGATAATTAATGCTAATAACACTAAAGAACCAGTATTGATCCCGATACCAATATAGAATATACAAGAATTATGCTCAGCCCATTCTATCAGTAGAAGCCGTGCGCTCCCCGCAGGGACAGCCAATGTGGGTCACCGCCAGCGCTGCGGCTTCGGGAGGAAGGGAAGGGCTCGGGGCTCCGGCACTGGGGCAAGGAGCTCTCAGCATGGCAGCCATCACGGGAGAGAGAGAACTCCTCAGCAAACCTTCTAATTTATATTGAATGTGCCGTTTGTGGTATGAGATAATCCTGTTGGCAGCTTGGGGCAAGTGCCCCGGTCTCTCCTCCTCATCCCCGCACCTGGTGAGCTCAAAAACACTGAGACCTTGAAACCCGCACACCATAGCTGGCTATAAAGTGAATATTTTCACCAATTCAGACACTAGAGTCTTCTAAAAGTGCAGTTTTCCCAAGCATTAGAAGAGAAATTAGTCCTGGGCTGCTCAAACCAGGACACTGTGGTTTCGGTTCCCCATTGACTTAGTTCTAGAGTTGACTAAGCACAGTGACGCGTCAGTGCAGCGACTCCTATGAGATACGTATCAGCTAGCCTTGACCGACTTCTTCTCAGACGTCTCCTGTTGATACTTAAGCGAAGGCTGTATTAGAAAGTTGTGGGTGTTTTCTGGTGGGAAGTTTCTGTCAGCTCTGCTGCTGCTTTTTAGTGTTTGGAGAAGCAGGGGCTGACACAGGAGGTCCTGGTGGATCTAGGTTGCCGGATCCCAGCAATGCAGCAGGTAGAACTGGGATGCTAACTGGGTGGTTACGTGGTATGGAGCGGGAAAACTGGATGACCAGTGGGCAAACTCATGGTGGGCGTACGCTTTCCAGTGTGTGCAGCTCTAGTGTCTCCCATCTTCTTTCTAGGCGATTTGTGAGCTCGAGTCCCATTGCCAGGACACAGAGACCCCTTTTTGGCAGAGCAGCCAGGCCATCTGCTTCCAGTTGCTTCTAGTTCCAGTCGAACACCACCTTCTCTGCCGTAGCTTTCCACCAGCTACGGGTAACCTCAGCACGCTCAAGCTCTGCTGGCTGGAAAACCCAAGCCCTGCTGGGCTCGGCCAGCATCCAGCACTGCGGTACCGCTGTCCTCCCCCTCTCCGTCCCCCAGCAGATCTCTCTTGATGTCAAGCCACACTTGTTGGCACAAACACATCCTTTCGAGCTGCTTTCTACTACCCAATTAGAAGGCTGTCAGCGACAAGGCCATCACTCCTCCTGCAGCTTCTGACAAGCCTGGACACCGCTATACTGCTGCAGAAGATTAAAGGAGTCTTGCCTTTGTATTACCCAGCGGCTGTGTGCTAGCCAGAAACTAATTCCCCTTCCCAATGAATGTGTATGTGGAACAACTAATAGGCTCTGTAAGCCTGTCTTCATTCCTTATTAAAAGGAACACACTCACTAAAGAACAGAGCTGTCTAATACACATTTCTTTGCCGTTTCCCCTTTCACGAAGCCTCAAGAGAGTCGTAGTTCCCGAGAATTAGAGACTTCGGGGGGTGGAGGTGCTTTCTAGTCGTTAGGATGGGGCTGAGCGTCAGGAATCCTAGATGCTTTTTAATGATTCATTTTGAGGTGATGGTGATTGCGTTCGCTCTCCAGCGATTGCTTTCCGCACTGAAGCTGAGGAGCGGTGGGTGTGCGGTGCTTTCACCTCCAGGATGCTGGCTCAGGTCTGCTCTAGGCTGGTAGCAGCAGAACCTCATTGTGCTTTGAAGGCTCTTTGGCAGCCAGTGTGAAATGAGTTGAATGACAATCCCGTACATTAACTTTACCACCAAGCATAAAGATCAGTGGGTAGTACAAAAGAAATGTTGCTTTAATCTCCTGCGGCGGTACAGAGGTGCTGGGATTTGTCAGGCACTCCAGAAGGAGTGATGGTCTGGGGGAGGACCAGATCTCAACAGCATCCCTGGGTGCATCTGAGACTGCACTTGGCCCATTAACTTCCAAATTCTGGCTGTGTTACAGGGCAAACCTGACTGACGGAATACGTAGAGCTGAAACCCAACTAAAACAATTGATTACCCACAAATTCCATCTAACTCCCCCAGAAGTGGAACAAGTATGTACAGACTACCTAAAGCTTGTAAATTCACTTAGTGACAGATAAAGTGTACTTACTTCCACCGGTGTAAATCTGGAGTAATTCCACTGAAGTATAGGAAACGTAAGGTCAGTGGAGTTGACTAGCATTAAACTAGCATCATTGAGAATCATTTTTTAGCCATAAAGAATGACAGATAAATGTCCTTTGAATTCCTGACCCCACTATGAAAATGAAATACAAGACGTGGAAACTCTTTGAAACTGATAGAAATGTCTCCGTCTTAGATCTCTCCCTGTTAATCAAAACAAGGCACTATAATCAGCTCCGATTCTAGGTCTATCTGTAAGGAACAAAGCGAACTTAGAAAATTAAATCATTTAACACATTATTTCCTTCCTCATTTCAGCGGCGATTGAGTTTATTGCACAATTTCTCTCTCCCCGCCCCCCCCGCCGCCTTGCAGCTGGGTTATTCTGCAGCCTGCGAGGGCTGTGGGTGCTGCTGCAGGGCAGGAACATCCCCAGGGCTCCTGTTTACTGGAGGGATCGCTGCTTTGGGAGATTCCCCTTTAGCCTCAGAGATCTCTTCACTGCCTTCCTGACATCCGATTTCCTATTTACTACCTGCTGAGCAGGAAACTTGGGACAGATCTAAATGGGGAATATTTGCCTATGCTGTTACACCATACCAGCAAAATACTGATTCTTGTAGCTGTAGCTTAACCCTTAAACATCTTCTGGAAGAGCTTCTTCCAGCCTTCCCCAGGTGTGGCTTTGAGCAACCCGGTCTAGTGGGAGGTGTCCCTGCCTGTGGCAGGTAGTTGGAACTAGATGAGCTTTAAGGTCCCTTCCAACCTAAACCATTCTATGATTCTATGAAACACGCTCTGTTGGCGAAAATGCAATTTTGCCAGGATGAATTATTTCATGCGAGGAGACTTTGCCTGTGTTGATTGGGCATCATTTCTCCTTCCACCTCTGAGCCAAGTTTGTAAAGTAGGCTTAGAGTTTGTGACCAACCTGAGGCCATTCGCAGTAGGTGAACACTCCAAAATCTAGTGGTCTTCCCCATGGTAGAGTATGGCAGAAATGACATATTTCAAGCTTACTTTAAGTTTATGTTTGGGGAAAGGCTGAATTATGATCTTTCTTTAAGATAACACAAATAGAATCACCAGAATGTTAAAATAAAGTTGTCTACATTGAATTGATAAACCTTGTTTTATAGATGTAGCATTTTTTAAATTTAAGATTCATTTTATAGATTTACAGTTTCTAGCTAGGAAGGTTTTTATGAATAGCAACTGCTCACGGAATATTCTAAAGATAGTTTGGTTATTTTACATAATAGAAAATATAATAATTATATAGCCAGTGGCCTGGGCAGAATGAAAATATTTCAAAGGTGGGATAACTCCCCTAATATTTCAACGACAGTTATGAACAATATGATAGTTTGCAATCTCAGCATCATTTTCTGTATTTTCTTCCCACTACCCTGTGGTTGTTGTAGAATTCATGGCCATTTCAGTCATTATTTACCCATGGACAAGACGTCATTTTAATTTGGAAGGCAGGATTGGCTTTGCTTTCTTAGGAGAGTGTCCACTGAGATCCTACAGGTGCATTCTGTGTTATTGCTTTTCTGTAACTCATTTAAAGTTTTTATCAGACTTTGTCCACTGACTGATTTTTTTTTCCTGTTCTCTTCAGCCCTCTTTCTAACCCTTCTGTGTTTTTGAGAATTCATCATAACACTGAGCATGAATTTCTGGCCAGAGAGAAATTACTCTTCTCAGGAAAAGTTGGATGGTTGGACTCGATGATCTTGAAGGTCTTTTCCAACCTAAATGATTCTATGATTCCAAAAGTGCCCGCTGTAGTTTTCTAATTATTTCTATTTCAAAAAGATTTCCTGTTAACTATGCCTACAGGAAATAAATGCAAATCTGTTACGCATCGGTTTCTTAACTAAAGTACTTTGCACTCCACAGCTAATAATAAGTGATGATTTTCAATTGACAACTTACTTCCTCCCTGGTGTCGTTTAGGGAAAGTGTCAAGGAGAAAACTGTCAGGGAGAGAAATATTAATAATAATAAATGGTTGCTGGCCTGGCTGGGTTTCCTGCAAAGGCTGCCTTTGCACAGATGGCTTCCTGCGATAGCTCTTCCCGGGCACCACAGCTTGCTGGGTACCGGCTCATACATATCAGGGGTGAGGGTTTGATGGCTGTAAAACATCTGCGGGTTAGGGCTTAGGCTGTGGTCAGGTCATTCGGGCTTCTGGGACCTATATCAGAAACTGGATGAAATATTTGCCCATGCATTTCTCCAGTTTCTCCCAGCAAATAAGGGTTAATGATTTAAACCTCAGAGTTTTCTGCATTTATACAGAACAGATGCAAAGCAGTAAAGTGAAGTATGGAGCAATTAAGTAGTTTGTTCCGGGGGCCGTATGAGCAGAGGGGGACTATGTACTATGCAACTTATATTTCTTATTACCACCATGCTTGGTAGACCTCTGCCTCTTACCTTCATCGTCTTAGGTGAAGGCAAGCAGGACATAGCACTGCTGTCACAAGTCTTCACATCTTTACTCCCAGAGTTTCTTCCCTCCTCGTGTCCCTGTTGCTTTCCAATCCAAATGCAATGCAGCGTGGGACCGCTTCTTGTTTGCTGCTGCAACGCAAGCATCAGATTCAGACGTTAAGGCATCACCCAACAGTGAAAACCTTCTCTTTGCAACAACACGAGCTATTCCTGGGACTGACTGGAAGCAGGAGAGATGTCTCTCTATCACCAAATAAGAAGACAACTAAAATTATAATAAGGACAAGTTTGGACCCCACAGCAACACAAAACGCAGTGGAGATTGTAAAGCCACCTTTCCATGCCACGCAGTCCACACTGTGCTTCTCAGAAGATCTAGATGCCTGGGTTTACTTGGCAGCGCTTCTGCCGTTTCTTCCGTGCACTCTTCCCAGGAGCCCAGCTACACCGACCGCTCCCTGGGGTGGAGAAATCAGGTTTCTAAAAGCCGCATGAAATACCTGGGCCTGATTTCCTGCAGATTCAGGAATGGTACAGGCTTCCTGATATGGCCAAAGGAGGGTCAACAGGGGGAAAAATGTTGGTAGGGTGTGGAAACTTGCTTAATATCTGACTGTGGATGTTTAGGGCTACAAGTCCTTTGCTCCCATTGCATTTTTACATGATTAGTCTTCCCACAAAAATTTTATTTCCTGAAATAAAATGTAAATGTAGAAGACACGGTCTTTTTCTGCTCTGGGTGAGAGCTTGAACGTTTGCTTCCCAGCATCCGTGACCTGACCACGTTTAAGATTCCCAGGCCGCTTTTCACCTCAGCTTCAGTGAAGTGGAAGAGTTTGATTGTAGATGCCCCATCCTTGGAAACATTCCAGGTCAGGCTGGATGGGGCCCTGAGCAACCTGATCTAATTGAAGATGTCCCTGCTCATTGCAGGGGGTTGGACTACTTGACCTGAAAGGTCCCTTCCCACCCAAACCATTCAGGACATAGAGGATTTAGCCCACAGAGCAAATCACAGAGAGGAATGATTTCAGTAGCGATGACCACCCCCAGATGACAACAGAAATAGATAAGAACTGAACGTAGAGATACAGCTTGAGAGCTTCTTCATTTACAGGGCATGCATGAGGCAAGACCAAGCCTACAGGTCCCTTCAGTGGCTTTTAGCATGGAGGAACAAGATCCCCACCCCAACCAGCAAGTTAAAGCTGCTAACGTGTCCTGTAATTGATGGCAAGTGGATGGTCTCTGTCACAAACAAAAATTCTGGATTCTTAGATGGCTCAGAAGTAGGTCCATCTCTTGCAAGCCTTTCCTTTTGAAAGGAATCATTGGCTTACATATTTTCAGCAATATTGGAGAAAAAGGAGAGCATCTGACAATTTCCTACTAAAATCAACAGCAGCAGTCAGTTTACCTTGAGGAGATTTTGCTAGTATGTATGTCACAGGACCACTATTTACCAAGACTATTTCAGGTTTAATAAGCTTTGGGGGGTTATCAAATTGCTTCCTAGTCAGCATGGACAAAATATACTCTATCTTCACACAGTCCCAGCTTGTACTTATAAGTTTAGTAGTGGCTGCTGTCCTCCTGCCTCTTGGGTAAGTAATAAAACTTCATTCACGTACACACGCTGTACAACCCCAGCCCTACTGCAATGCTTCTGCTATGGCTTAGAGAGAAATCCAGGTTTCGAAAGACTCCCCAAACCACTCCGCCAGTGGCCCCTGCTTAACAGCTCTGCAGGGTTCAAGTCTTCTATGTGAAGACCGATTTCACAATTTCCCAGTTTAAAGTGAGTTTAATTGTGCTCTCAGTTACACCTTTGGTAACTCAAATACAGAATTTATCTTGATATTCCTTCTGCAAGAGTGTATGCTTCATTAACATTAGGACAAGTGTGGTGGTGTGAAATGAAAGTATCGAAAAGTTTGAAAATTAGTCTAAGACCATGAAACCAAGATAGGTTTTCATGGGGAGAAAAAGCTTCAGTC
Organism: Vanellus vanellus; assembly: GCF_965231255.1. NCBI lineage: Eukaryota > Metazoa > Chordata > Aves > Charadriiformes > Charadriidae > Vanellus > Vanellus vanellus. The sequence continues at coordinate 2,600,191 of NC_138911.1, read as the reverse complement.
CCACTAGGTTCAGCTCCAGCAAGGCACATTTCATTCTTTATGAAAGCCTGATTTTTCTTCCTTTTAAAGCTTTTATTTGGCTTGAATTTGAATGATTGTATGACTGTTTGACAGATGGAAAGACAGACACGCAGCCAGAGGGGTGCTATGAGGGACAACCTCTTCTGAGCTGCCTTGGCCAACATTCATCCGAAGCCCATCACCTCTTGCCTGTACTGGCTCGCATCTAACCCAACTCACCAAATAAGTGGGGGAGCTTGAATTTCTGGCAGAAATTGCTAAGCTTGTACGCACGCATCTATAATAAATCTCAACACTCTCTTTTTCACCTCCTTTCTCTGAAATTTTAATTTTCTGACAAGCTGCCCATTTTCCTTTAATTACACAGCAAACCCCCTGCCTTCGATATCCACGCTGGACTCTTTTATCACCACGATATTTATTGCTAACTGATCCGCAGAACCTATTCAGCATATAACCCTCTTTTTTTTTTTTTTTCTTTTTGACCACAATCCATTTCCCCTGTGTGCATGTGTTTCGCTCGCTCCCTGTATCTCATCCCATCCCATTAGCTCTCTGTGCTGAATAGCCTGTTCCAGGACATCAAACTTTAATTTAAACAGAAGATGATCAATAAGCTTAGCAAATTGCCTATGGCAACATCAGCAGTTTGAATCAAAGGGTTTTATAGGTAATTTAAAGGGCATCCTCATTCACCCCCACAGTGTGGTATATACCTATCGTTTGCTTTGCCAATTACAGCTCAGTTGGCTGAACAAGGGGAGTAACAGCTTCTTCTCCCTGCGCAAGCCAGGAAATGGTACACAGCATCTCTTCTAGGTGGTTTTGATAGCGTATTTTGAAACCACAAAAGGCAGGGCGTCTCAGGAGGGAAAAAAAATCTAACTCACAAGACTTGTTAAAAAAAAAAACAAACCCACACATCAGAGCTTAGAATCAATATCAGCACTAAAGAAACAGAGATGTAAAAGGAAAATACGTGCGCTCCTCAGTCCAACCCTTTTCTGCTGGTGCTGTGGCTTGGGACCACTATATCTTCATGTAAGGGAGGAGAGACTACATTTTAATCTCCTTCTAGAATCTCACAAGTTTGATTTGAAGACATCCTAGGTCAATCTACAAGGTCTATGTCAGAGAGTTTACGTAAGAAAAAACTACATCTGTAATCACAGTTTTGATGATCCTTTGTTTGTACTCAGTTCCATGTCTGCTGACCTGGATGATGATTTAAAGTTGCAAATACATTTATATTGAACTTCCCTCAAGGACACAAAGAGCTGGTTTGAACACAATCATGAAGAAAATGAAGCAGTGAGTTGGACTGATGGCTCACTAAAACCAACGGCTGCCCGACACATGGGTGACGGTGCCCAGCTTCCCTCCATCTTTCATCTGCTGTACCAGCAGCAGGTGAATATTGAACTTCTACTGCGTTGACTTGAGCTACCAGCTATCTTTGTGAGCAGAAGAAACCTGTTACTGTGTATGGGAGAGAGGAAAAAAACAACGCCATGAAAATGGGGATCAGTCAGAGAGCGACACAGGAGGTGGCTGCCAGCCAGCCCGCCGGAGAAAGCAAAACCCTCTTGAGATGTTCTTCTGCAGGACTCATGAAATCTTGTGCTACGGAGGAGGGTTCTTGGGGCATGGGAGAGCAGCGACAAACATCTCTGGCCCATGTTTCAGCCTCATAAACATTGTGCCCTGTTATTTAGTAGCACGGGGGGCTGATAAGGTCCCTGTGAGAGGGGATATATGGTTGTAAAGGCACTTAGCTCCTAGCTGGCTCTAGGTCGGAAATTACACAATGGATGTTGAAATGTTGGCCTGTTGAAAAGTTGTCATTTGAGTAATGGATGCTTTATTTCCTGTTTTTGCTGAAAGCTAAAGCGAAACATAATTAGCAAGCGAGAAAGCAACCTTGGCAGCCAAACAAAAAAAGCACATTTTGGGCGCCTGAGCCAATTAAAATTGTTTATGTAGCCCCTGAACAATATTTTTCTCCAAATCATTATAACTGAGAGAATTCATCACAACACAGCCAGGCTTGCTGCTCACAGAGCTGCTCCTGTGCCGTGCTGTCTGCCGTCAGCTCCCAAGCATGAACTCAAGGCATGCTGCAACGTCCAAGATGCGTGTAGGGATGAGAGACAAAAGGCTCGTGACTGGAAGGGGAAGGCTTGACTGCCATTTCTTTTTGTTCTGGGTTGATCCTGAGCATACAAGAACTTTAATTTGCCTTCATGATTGAAATGTATATTAATTTTAGATTAAAAGTCTCTTTTTTTTCAGCCTATCTTACATTGCAGAAGCTGAGATCCTCTCCTTTTTATTCTCTGATCTCAGAGCTAAAGAAACCCACACTGTATTCTTTTCGATACTTGAATCCATACCCTGCTTCATTCTAATGTGGGTGCTCAGAGGTTGAGTTTCTGACGATGTAAGGTCTGGCTTCTCTTTTTGCTGTATGAGAAAAAAATCCTTTAGGAAAAACCAATAGGTGGACAAATATTACTGTTATTTAGTATGAGGCTCATCTGCTCCTCTCATAACAAATTACGGTGCTTTCCATTTGTCTCTGAATTCTCAGCTTTCATTCCTGGATATGCAGTCATTTTATGTGCAATATTTTAATGCATTTTTATGAATTGGCCTGTCTTAATGTTCTGTTTGTTTCTGAAGCAAAGTTAAATCCGGTTTTGAAAACGATCCCTGCCGTGTGGTTAAAGTTATACATGTCCTGAAATAAACAAAACTGAACGGATCGATACAGAGGAGAAACACTTTTTCTACCACGTAGCCCACCGCCAAGCAATAAACATGAAGTGCATACACCTGCAAAATGAATGTCGTCTGTGTCTAGACTTGCCCAAAGTTGTATTTTTCTGTAAATGCGTTTTGCTTGCTGCCTATTTCTGGCCGTGTTTGGGGTGTGTGTGTTTATGTTATCGAGCATAGCCTGTTTTGTTTTGAGACTTTCAGAAAGAAAAATGAATTGGGTGTGACTTGCCTTGGGAACATTCTCAAAACAAAACGTTGGGTGGGTGTTCAGTCTGTTTTGACTTGCCCTTGGTGCAGAGTCTAGAGCGCAAATGGGGCGAGTGGACTTGGGGATCGTAGTTGCTGGAAGCAGAAATCCGGGGCTCAGGCTCCAACCCCACTGAACTGAAGTGCTAAGAAGGCACCTCGTTACTTACAGTGCCAGTGAAATACTGGGAGAAGCTTGTGTAGGAGCAGCCCCTGCACTTAAATACAGGTTTTGGCATTTATTTAGTGCTAGCAGCTTATGTATTAGTACTCATAGATTGGTAATCATACAATGGTTTGGGTTGGAAGGGACCTTAAAAAGGGACCATCTAGTCCAACCCCCCTGCAATGAGCAGAGACACCTTCCACTAGATCAGGTGGCTCCAAGCCCCATCCAACCTGACCTTGAATGTTTCCAGGGATGGGGCATCTACAGCCTCTGTGGGCAACCTGGGCCAGTGCCTCACCACCCTCATTGTAAAAAACACATAAATACACAAACTTGGGCGAAGGGAGGAATTAACTATAGTCTTCCAGAACGGGCCAGCGTGAGCATTGAATGACCAGAAACAATAAAGGAAAGGTGGCCATCGTGGCAGTAACTGTAGGGGACAGTGGGCACAAATGGAGCTGCGGTGATACTTTTGCAGATACACCAGTGCGGGATGAGGAGGGTGAAACAGGCATTGCTGGCAGTCATATGGGGACAGGGATACTTGCAAAAGTGTGTGATGTGTTGGGACAACCACTGACAGGCTCTAGGAAAACGTGGAGCTTAATGTCATCATTATAACTCACCTGTGGTTCATGTGGTTGTTATGATCTCTGATGCTGGGTGAGGGTCTCGGCTCAGCCCGTGCTGAGAACTCCACGCCTCAGTTTGCAAAACTGGGACCAGTCGGCTCCTCTGGAATAACCAGACCTGAAGTGCTGGCTGACAAAAGCGGCGACATGGACTACGCTTAACCTTGTGTGAATCCACTTCCCAAAGAAGCCTCCTTGGCATCTTCCTCCAGCTGTCTTACTCTACTCAGAAACATGCTCCTAGGTCCTGAAAAGAATGTGTCTTGTCTTTGTTGCTGCTCTGCATGGGAAAAAAAAAAGCAACATAAAGTATTAATACTTCTGTGAGCCACAGTCTTACATACCAAGAAAACTTTTGATCCAGAAAATAAGCAGTATTATTTAGTAACAGAGTAATGAGTATGAAATCTGTAACGAAACCTGCTGTGCATTTTCTTACCTGATCAAACAAGACATTTTTTTCTATGAAATGTATTAGCCCCGAGAGGGTCTAGTGGTTTTCTCTGACAAAAGTATCTCGCTGAAATAGTCTGTGATGGGGTAGAAAAAGGAGCAGCCTGGTAAGACCACGATAGCCTACAAAACACTTTGAATGAAACAATTGCTTGTCTAGAAGCTAACGATTTGGTCAAATCATTGCTATTGTGAGGTTGTGGGTTTCGTGTTACTGTTATTGTGGCATTAATACACTGAGAAATTCAGATAGTTTATCAGCGTCCATTAAGGAATGGAAGGAAATTAGGACAAAAGCCTGTTGTTTATTCAAGGTTGTGTTTTATTTATCCTCTGGCTTTTAAAAGCCTCTTGTTTTATGTGCCTTCTGGGCACACAGGCTTCAATTTAAAAACATCACCGCTAAAACAAACAACCAAACTGACAAAAGTCAGCTCAGGGAGAGCAACTGAGATGTAAACGCAACTCGGTACTCGCGATACCCCTTGAGGTAAAAGCCTTCCGCCAAGGTTGAAGGGTGATGACCTCTAGCTCAGACCAAATGGGGAAATCGTGACTCCCTGGCAAAGAGGATGTTCTTCCTCTGGCTCTTCAGCCTTTATAGCTGTGAACTCTTGGCAGTCGAGGCTCCTGAGATGGAGGTCAAGGGGTTGTGTGGGGGATGCGGGACTGGGGGATGTGATCACATCCCTTTGCATACTGCCACCACGGCAGTATGGAGGCTCAATTAAGTCGTGAGCACTTCTACGTATAATAGATGGGAAAAAAAGCACACAGGAAAAGTAGAGATAGGAGGGCAAATATTTCTATTTCTGTGGAGAGATGATAAGCACAAAACGTTGTGAGCTTTCTCCCCGACGCTATCTGATTTTCCAGCCTCTTCTCTGACAGCTCAAGGCTCTCATATTTTCCTTTTTGTTACCCCTAGTTAAACTCACTAAACAGCAAAATATTGGAACATTCCAAAATGGCTCACTGACAGAATTTTTTGTTTTCCGTTTTATTGCTCCCTTTTCTGATCCATCAGGGATTGTCAGAAGTTCTGTGCTGAGGATAGACTCAGTTGAGTAGAAACAACTATTAAAATTCTCCTCCAGGAGACTCTGCTGCATTTGTTTTCACAAATTTCACAGCTTCTCCTTCACCACCATCCCACGTCCTCACACCCACCTGACCAGGGCGGGACCTAGAAGTTCCCACTTGTGTTCCAGCAAGATGGGAAACCCCTTCTAACCTGCCTTCCCTCGACCCCCTCCCATGCTCCCTGGCCATCTCTCCAGAACCAACTGGTGCCTGGGGACCAGCTTACCTGAACTGGACAGCAGTAGAGTCCTGTGTCCAGCGCTGAGAATTTGGGGACCCTCGCAAGCAGCATTTTGCAGGTCTGAGAGGCTTAAGCAGTATTCCAGTCCTGGGAAACTCCTCCAGCAGGGCAACCAACTGTTTGAAGCTCACTCACGGATGCTACTCATGGTAGAGAAAAATCATGCAAGCATGTAAAAAACTCTTCTTTGGAAATCTCAGGTGTCACATTCAGCAGATGGTGAGCCCCTCGGCGAGTTTGAAATCATTACCTGCTCTCTTCTTTTTTCTAATTGATACTTTTAGGGCGATAGCGTTGCATTTTGTTGTGGGAGGGATTCTTCATTGCTTTGTCTACTTCAATTAAAATCCTGACATTTTCTTACACAACTGGCCTGAGGATTGACTTTTTTTACCCTTTTGTAAAAGTCTATCTATTCCAGACAGTCGCAGGGTTGAGGCTTCAGTGTAGTGTTATGAAGAGCTCTGTTTGTGACCGGCCTTGGTGTCACTCTGAGATTGTAATGAGTGATGAGCGACTGTCCCTCTTCATCTGTGTCAGGACAGGAACACATCTCGCAACGGCCATCAAACCGAATGTCCACAGATGCATCAGTTTTCCTGGATTCCTGATATTTAAAAAAAAAAAAAAAGATCTGATCTGAAGACACAGTGAGGAACTTGGACAGATCAACAGTAGACCTCATCTCTGCACATCCCTATGAACGCCAAAACACACAGCCAGCAAAAGCACAGCAAAACAGCACGTCAGTAGAATTTAGCTTAAAAGACCAGGTGAGTTTTCCAGTCAGATTCTGTATTATTAACCAAATTACATATTTTTTTTTCTTTTTTGTAGAACATGCTGAGAGCAGGCTGGCTCTTGCTACATAATCCAAATGTAAGTACTCTGCACAGTTTTCATAGTGTGTATGTAGGGGCAGGTGCATGTGTTCACGGATGGATGGATGGATGGATGGACGTGTAGGTCCCAGTCAGCCTAACAATCAAATGATATTGATGTACCTCAGGATGGAGAGTAGATGACATTAAGCTATGTCACCACTTGGACAGTGTTAAGAGGCCATTATTGTCAAGTAGTTTTACAAGAGAACCAACTTTACACCCAGCACTGCCCCTGTGCCGTGTTCACAGACGTTGTGGCATACCTATCTCTTATCAAGAGCTTCCAAGGGAGGAAACCTGGAAGGGAATAAAGCGTAGGAACTGTGTCACCCAAGGATCTTCATCATCTTGCTACGCTAGGGCAGTTCTTCCCCTTGACTAACATTGCCTGATGAGGGCGGCTTTCCCAGTACAAACTGGTAGAACGTTCAGGGAAGGGATGGCACCAGTTTGCAAAATGACCCTTTGGGTGGAAGGACCCTGCGCTGCGTTCTTGCACACACCAAAGGGTTTTTTTATGTTCTGTTGAGGAAACACAGCAATGTTTGGAGAAGCCAAGCAGGGAGGCAAAGAGGAACCAGGGCTCTTTTAAAATACTTTGGCCACAAACAAAAGTCCTAAAACGCTTTTTTCTGCGCTCTGTCCCTTCGGCGCGGAGGGACCAGCAGCCAATTGCATTATAGCGCTGCTGATTACTTATGATTCCCTTCCTGTGAGGACAGGCCCTGATGTGTTGTTTTTTGATAACGCTGGCTCCTTTAGAGCAATAATGCTGGTACAGTTTCCTGCCTAATCGGAGAGCAATTACTGTACCTCAAAAGGGAAAACATTTAGAAGAACCCAGTTTTAGCTCAGAAGTGATTACAGGAACGTTTTCTTGCTAAGCTGTGGTTGGACTTGAGCTTGTTCAAGCATCTCCCATGGCAACATGTGACAAAAATCAGAGAGAGGAAAGGCTGAGGGTTGTTCTTATCTACCATGTTCCTATATGATCAGGATCCCCCGCTGCTCACATGGTTTGGGAGCTGGGATTTTGTTGGTGCCCATCAGTTGTAAGGGAATATGGAATCTTTTCCCTCTGGGTCCCTAATCTGAATTTGCTTTAGTTTAGGAGTGAACGGCGTTTGATCTTACTGATTTCTGATCTGTGTTATCTGAGCTAGTGGCCTTGGTCAGCCCTTCACTGATGGCAGGTGACCACATCCAGAAGCAGAAGCCTGTACTTCAGTGGCTTGCAGAGGTGTTGTTGCCTTTGCTTAGCTGGTAAACCCATCGCTATTTTCAAATGAATTCGCTAAACCTGCACAGGAACAAAAATCAAAGATTGAAGGGTTGAAAGGTTATTATTCCAGCAGAATGGTGCAGCCAAAGACAGTGTTAACCTGTAGTTTTGGAAGGGGACTGGCAAATAGAATAGCTGGGGGAAAAAGCCAGCCTCTGCTTGGACTTATGGCACACTTCTGGTGAATGCTTTCTTCAGGACTCACGCACTCAGGCATTTCCACCTCAGCCTGAGGCGTGTGCTTTTGACCTCCTTGCTGGAGAAGTCTCTGGCTACAAAGGGTGTGTGTCTGTGGCGAGAGGAGCGCTATCTTATTGAAGTCGAGCAGGGAAAGGAAATGACTCAATCATCAAAAGGCCCTCCTTCCTCAGGGAACTGTCCTTAATCAGTATTATCCCGTTAGAATAATACTATTTCAGAAGGACTGTGAACCAGAGCACGGCGTAGCCATGTAAACTGCTTCCTGTATTTGCCAAACAAAACAGCACTCAGCAATTAATAGAATTTCGCTATTAGTCCTGCTATGATAAAACAACAACCGCGGCTGTTCGTCCTGCAACCCATCTTGGTGCAATCCTTCTCCCAGGAAGAGTCCTTTTCTTTTGGATCCGCGTTACCTGCTGCTCCAGGAGAGAATAAGCGAGAATAAACAAGATTGATTGCTTTTTGCTTGGCTTAAAGTGTCATAGCTATGAAAATCGTCCTCATTACCCTTGCAAGAGCTATTGCACAGCTTCCTCCTGGGAAACCCTGATTAGTCATTGCCTTAGTATTAAGCTGGGATACTTTGTGTTGCTTGCCAGGGATCCTGTACAATCTCTACCTTTTGGTGCTTGATAATAGGCAGCTCCAGAAGTTGGCAGCGGAAGCCACAGAATAAAGCAGTGGGTCCTTCGCAGCTCGGGGCCCAGGAGTATTAGAGGGGCTCAGCTCGCCATAATTAACTCTGATTAGACACAGCCACAGATGTGCAGCATCTCCGCAACAAATGGACCATTTGTTCTTCTTTGATTTGATAGGAGAGAAGCTCATAATGTGACAAGAAAACGCCACTTGTAACTTGCTCTCCCCTCACCGTTGCCCTTTTAGCGCTGTCACCTCCGTGGCCGAGCACAGAGGGTTCGCAGGATGACTTTTGTATGTGTCTGGCAGGAAAATCACACCAGGGATGAAAGGAAAGTTTCCGTTGCTGCGATCAAGCCTTTTGCTGCTGCATTTGTAGTTGTAGTGGCACCTCAGGTCTGATGTGGGAACTGAGACTTCACGGCAGCCGTATGGTTTAACCATCCAGTGAGCAGACAGACGCTGAGCTGGAAAGCCTTTATAACAGTGGCAGAAAGGATGCAACAGGTGAATACAGAAAACAAGTCTGGGTGGATGCTAAATAATAATAGCGGGTAGCTAGATCAGGGTAACAAGCGTATGAAACACATACTGCATGAAAAGCGGTCTTGCATGAGTGAATTTTGGCATGGAAGCTTTCAAATACGCAAAGGAATCTCAAACAACAGGTGATAAACCTGCCTAGTGAATCTTGAAAGCGTTTTTAACTTTGCAGATGCCAAAAAAAATTTTTGAGTATCTGTCCAAAAAATCATTCAGGATGCCCAGCTACCCAGGATGACTTCACCAGTGTGGGTTTTACTCCTGAGAATAAATTAGCTGATAACCAAACAGACCGAGTATGGGCATTTCAATGCACTTTGTAAACTTTTGCTGGGCAGCCTCTCCGTGCGGGCTGCGCGGGCTCACAGAAGAGTGGCTGCCAGGACGGAGCTTTGGCTGGGAGGTTTCAGAACAAAAACACGGAGCCAACCTTTGGGTTTGGCTTTGGTTCTATGGTGCTTATTTTTCTTTTTTTTTTGACAAATGTAGGAATTAGATGTTGCAAATGCACTAGGATTAGAATAGCAATAGAACAGAGGAAGAGAACGCGGGTCTTCGCTTTTCTTGGAAATATGGGCTACAAACTTCAGCTTCTGCCTCAGCTGGTTCCTGGTTACTGCCTCGATGGGAATGATAAAAATGCAAAATCGGTATAGTGGATTTTCTTATGGCAAGAGATGAAACTAATGGCTTAAATTTATGGCTGATGTAATTTCACTGAAGTCAGTAGATTTACACTACAGAGTCTAACCATATGTTTAGGCTTTTACACGACAAAGTTGAATGATGGTGACAATACTGTGACAGCTGTGATGTCTTGTTTCAACTCCAAAATGCCTCAAAACTTTCCACTGTATAATAATCCACAGGGGATAAGTGCGGTAACAGTGAAGTTGCACATTTGATGCTCAAGTCGGTATATTGGATTTACAAGAAAAACATCATGGAATTTGTCAGAAAAAGACTTTTCTCTAAGTACTCTGCATAGAAGCAAGATGTGAGCTAAGCAAAAAAACCCACCCATGTCTGAATTCAAACTGCAAAGTTCAAAAAGAGAGAATGATGGTACCAGTGTAACCCATGTGAGATGTAGCTAATAACAAGAAGTGACGAAAAAAAATCATTTTCTTAATACACTGACTGCCAGCAAGGGTGCAGAGCTCTTGCTGATCTACCATGCTTCAAGTGAACTTCTGGGCATAAGTTGACAAAAGTAGAGGTTAAAATTCTCTGCATTGGGTAAGGTCTTATCTTTATGTTTCTGGGGAAAACAAAAACGGATTTTGGGGGGCATTTGGGACTCTGTTCAAACACCACTGAAATCAAAGGGCTCTTTCCACTGGCTTTGGATTAGAAAATAAACTGATGGGTGAGGAAGGATTGTCTTTGAAGGACCTGGGAGATGTGAATTCATCTCTTGGCTGTGCCAGAGGTTCCCAGGGTGATCTTGGGAAGACTGCCTCATCTGCCTCTGGAAGTTTTCCACTTGCATAGCCAAATGATACTGCTGCCCTTCTACCACCTTTTGTCTGTCCTTGGAAACTATTTGTGTGCGATCCATCTCAGACTCGTGTTTGTACAGCATCTATGACGCTGTGATCCCAGCTGAGGTAAAATTAGAAAGAAGGACATCAGAACGAATGGAATAAGTGATTTGGTGGGAAGAATGTTAATTATGAAATATTATTTCAAACATGAGCAGTTCAACTAGCAAAACGTTAGAATATTTTGTACTGCACTAGTACTCTTCATTTTAAATCCTTGAGTGAAATTGGTCTCACTTTCTGTGCTGGAGTTAAAAACCAAGAGACATATCAACAAGAAAATAACTTTAATGAATTCTTCCTTAACATTTCACCAAGTTAGAAATGTCCACTAGAGGATTAGCGAATTCGAACTTTTGGCTTAGTTGTGATCACACAAATACTTTTTTATAATCCATTATAAACAATTATCCATGTCTTATGTTACAATCTTGGAGGTGAAAAAGAAGACTGGGATTTCATATTTTGGTGTGAACCTGAAACATGCGGTTTCTGAAGATACAAGACTAGATTTTTCTCCTGAATCCGCTGCTATAAATATGAATGGCACTTCTAAAACCAAAAACCATTATGGCTGCAACTTAAAGATAAAACAGGGTCAAGGTTTAGTGAAAGAAAAAGTTCATTATATACTCAGTGAAACAACAACAAAACAAGAGCATCAAGAATATCAGAGGGGCTTTCCGGAATTTATTTTGGTGTTTATGTGAAATTTTGCAAACAAACACGACAGAAAATCCTAGATATGTTGCATTCTTTGACCATACTGCAATCATATAGCTGAAAGCCATTCAAAGAAGTAGGTATATCTAAAATTATAAATCCCCTGTCAGCTCTCCCTGGCCTGGATTCTAGCCAGCATCTCTTGGAACTAGCTCAGGTTTTTGGGAAGGTGAAAAGTGGGGTGACTGTCAACCCAACTAGACTCAGATATCTCACCTACTGTCCCTGCCTCAAACTTGGCACAACCACAGTACAGCTCCATTGAGCTACTTCATACCAGCACTGGAGCGGTGGTAAGCAGCACAAGACCCCACCACAAAACAAGCCCTCCTGGTCTGGAATAAAAAGGCAGCAGGTTGTGACTTCTCCTTTCCACCGAGGTACCCAAAGGATGCGTCCGGCACCTTCCTCTATCCTTTTGATAGGAACAAGCTCGCTCTCCATCTTGTCAGAAGCATCACATTTGGCATCTCCAGGGCTTGATTCAATAGCAGGATCCCAAGAGGCTTCCCATTTGCTGTTGCTGCCACATGTTATCCAACAAATCAAAATCCTTAACCTCCTTCAAACAGCTTTCTGTGAGATGACTCAGTAATTAACAATAGCAGTACCAGCAAGCCTGGGAGGTTGTTTCTAACAAGCAGGCACATTTTAAAGGAACAGTGAAATTTTTTGGGTGGCTATTTGAAGAGATTCTCCTTCTTCATTAGAATATCAGAAATAACATTCTTATTTCTGCGTCTCTTACCATTCCCCCCTTAGTTTCACCAGCCTAGCTGGGATAGGAGCTCTTGTTCCCCTCTTAATTTGCTAGCCATGTGTCCCATAGATACGTTGCCTTTCATATTAAATCATGAGCAATAGGGATCCAAATGTGCTTAATGTCTGTAATCACCCAAGGCAGATTTGCAAATGAAACCTTTGTTTAGTATGGCAACTGATCAGGAAAATCTTCTTTCAAGATAATAACGTTAACTCCGAAAGAGCAGAGGCACAATAAATCAAAATCTTTGGCAATACAAAGGGGAAAAAAAAGTTGGCATGCTTGGACAAAAGATACAAGCCCAGGTGGGTAACTATTGCACCTAACATGATATAAAGCCAGTCTTTCCTGGGAGTAAAATGATGTTTGGCAAGATAGCAACTGAGTAAAAAGCTAAGATTTTTCTAACTTTAATGGCAAAGAATACAAAGGGTCAGATCCATCATGCCTTTGTTAAACCAAGTCCATAGAGACTTTTCTTGACACAACCAGATCTATCAAAAGAGGAAGAAAACACATTTAGCAGCTAGTAGTAACAGATTCTTGTCAGGTTCCCCAAAATTACTTTGAAAATATCTTTTCTTCAATGCTAGACTTGTCCCTGGCTATTAAACATCTGCGCAATTGTAGAATACACGAAAGATTACTTGGTGATAAAACTCAGAATAAAATAAAAGGTTTTCTAGTGCCGGCTGATAACGTGTGTACATACCTAGTAAAATAGATCCCCTTCTAATGGTCTTATAAGACAGCAGGGAAGAGCCTCTTTCTGTATCATCACAGCAGTCTGTAGAGGCTTCAGCTGTTGGCTGTACACCTATTATACCAGGCATGCCATAAAAAACAGTCACTGGCCTGAAATATTTGCAGACGAAAGCCCAGCCCTATTAAGATTCTCATAATGTGCAAATATTCAGGCAGAACTCAATAGGGTTGCATAAAATCTCTTCGTTAATTATGTGCCTAAGTGGTTCCAGATCAGGAGCGCATGTGGTATCGATACCGATAAGCAGAACATCAGTTTTCTCTAACCAAAACTAGAATCATAGAATGGTTTAGGTTGGAAGGGACCTTAAAGCTCATCTCGTTCCAACCCCCTGCCCTGGGCAGGGACACCTCCAAGCCCCGTCCAACCTGGCCTTGAACACTTCCAGGGATGGGGCAGCCACAGCTTCTCTAGGCAACCTGCGCCAGGGGCTCACCACCCTCGCAGTCAAGAATTTCTTCCTGATACTTGATTTAAATCTCCCCTCTTCCAGTTTGAAGCCATCACCCCTCATCCTATCACTTCATTCCCTTGTAAAAAGTCTCTCTCCAGCTTTCTTGTAGGCCCCCTTTAGGTACTGGAATGCCGCTATAAGGTCTCCCCAGAGCCTTCTCTTCTTCAGGCTGAACACCCCCAACTCTCTCAGCCTGTCTTCACAGGAGAGGTTCTCCAGCCCTCTGATCATCTTCATGGCCTTCTTCTGTATTAGTATTAGTACTAGTAAGTATTTAAAAGAACTACCAGGGTGGACTATCTAAGAAAGGTAAAATATTTACAATTGAAATAAAACCACCTACCCAATAGAAGGGCAGTGACAAGTACATGGAGTGAGAAATACTCAGAAAGAAGGGTTACAAACCTGTCACCCACCCTGCAAACGTAAAGAAAAAGATGCTATGGGAAGAGAAGGGGCTTGTGTTGATGTTCTGGATTAGCACAGAGGGACTAGGAGCCACGTCGCTGGGAATATGGGATGGCCTGCCTGGCTATCGGCCATCCAAAGTGGCTCTCCTCAAAGGCAGTGGGTACCTGTGAGGGTGTGAGCTCCCAGAAGATGGTCGGTTGGTGTTCCCACCAGGTCCTGGCTGTGGGAAGCTGAGAAGAAATCAGCTCTATGTATGGTATTCCCTTGAGGTCCTTCCTTAGAGGGTAAAAGCTTTTGAAGAGGGATGGTGGGAGGACTAAAAGATATTTCTGGCACATCCCTGACTGACGAAGGAAACTGCTAGAAGGCAACCTCATCTCCCGACAATGTAGTGACAGCAATCAGTAGAATTATGCAGCACTGCTGGTCCAAACCTACCATCCCCACTTGAGGCCATCCTTTCCCAAAATTCTGTGTGCACTGGGCTGCAGGTCTGAGCTTCCCAAACATGCTGCAAAATTGTCCCCTGAGTGGACACCCCGTGTGTCGCTGAAGAGCAGCTGAAGGAGCTGATAAAGTTACTCAATAACAGAGCTGGAAACACAAGGTATAAACCCAGCTAGTGAAGCTCAGGCAGATGTTGCCGAGTGCTTTCTCTGCAGCTTAATGATAATGAGGAGACAGCTATCCCTCCTCCCATATGCCCTGGCATCTCAAAAAGAGCAAGCGAAGGAGGAGGAAAGGGAAAGGCTGTGTGGTCAGGGGGTGGGGTGAGACCACCACCTCTCACGCATCCTTATCGGCCTCCACAGAGACACAAACACTCCTTTCACAAGGGTGTGTAAAATAGGCTTCAAAGCGATAGCAACGGAACCAACCGAGAAATGGCCTCTAAGAAGAATTAAAAACAAAAACTTGGGTTTCTTTTTCTGCTCTCTTTTTTTCTCTAAACCCATCCCGAAGGCAGAACCGGCAGCCCATGGCCCTGCATAATGAAACGTCCACGTTAAGCAAGTCACCTCTGAGAGTCCCTTTCTCTTATTTTTGGGAAAGGACCACCCTGTACACCCTTCCGTCAAACATCACAGTATGTGTCACATATATATTTCACACTGACAGCGAAAAAGGGAAGTGTACAAAATGTACTAGGCTCTGAGAAACGCAAATACTTGCTCTGCGAGTTGCTGATCGTCCTCACCTCTGTTGCAGCGGGAGCTGCAGGGGCTCAGCAGCCCCACTGAAGGCACACACAGATATACTAAAGTAGGGGTTCACAGGAGGGAAGGGGTTCTCGGAGCTCTGAAAGTGAAAATATTTTGGGCAGGGGAAGAGAGGGAGAGAGAGGAGGGGAAAGTAAAAATGAAAGGAGGTGAAGGGAGCTAGTAGAGAGAATAGACAGAAAAGTTGAGGAATGAGATCCTATGTATGATTAAGGTCAAAAATGTAGCTGGAACACAATGAAAAGAAACCACGTGGTTTACTGTCACAGAAGTAATTGAGTGCATCTGTTTTTATAATCAACCATGTTTATAGGAACAATACACAGAAGGACTTTAAAACTCAAATCATAAATACTTAGTGCTATTTTTTTTTGCCCATAAAAGAGATGTGAATAATAATGAACAGAAGTCACAGTAAAGTCAAAGTCACAGTCCCATCTGCCCTCTCCACAGTACAAAAGTAAGCAGCCATTTCATGACAATGCAAGAAAAAATATGTTTTTAATAGCCAAAGATTTTATTTTTTACCCAATGAACAGTTGATCTATGTAACTTGTTGCCATGATGTTTAAAACCCGGTATACACAAAGATTTCAGACTGGATCGGACAATACTTGTAGAAATAATAAATGCATTCCCATCCACACCAGGTGAAAAAAAAAACCCTATTTTTTTTTAACTGTTTGGTTATTAACAGGCAGACACTGAGAGGGAAGTGTCCTGGTGGTGGGTTTTTTCATTCCATAGTTGCCCCCTAAACTGTTAAGTACTCTTTCCACCCAGACTGTCGTTATTCACGGACTTCAGGGAAAGAGGCCATGAAAATGAAATCTGAAAGGCTACCATAGCGTAATCCTTCCATTTTTAAAGAAGCGAGTGCAGTAGACATCGCTTCAAGAATTAAGCCATACTTTCTTGTACGGCGGTCTCGTTATATCTCGCGTGTTAAAGTAAGATCAGTACCTGACGACCCGCAAGAAACACCTGTTAATGGCAACGATGCGGTTACTGTGAGTTGGTAGAAATGGGTTGGGTATTAAGCGTGAAGGATCAAACACAGCATTGGCATGGTGAACGTCTTCGTATATGAATGATTTACTGACACTTTGCAAGAACAGACTTGTTAACTTGTAAGGCAGTGCTGAATCAGTATTTAGCCAGGATCATAAGAACAACCAGAGCAGTGAATCAGTTAAAAATGAGAAAGGTTGCAGAGCATGTACAAAAATACAAACAGTTGTGAGAGTGAGAGAGACTACCAGGTGACTAGCTGAAGGCAATAGTTGTCCCGGTCCTGGCAAAAGGAGATCCTGCTGATCAAAATAATTATGGAGGTGAAAGCTTATTGTCGGTACAGAGAAAAACTTAGATGAAAGTAATAGTCAACAGATCAAAGCTGGTTTTAGAGGGAGCAGTGAGAGAAAAACAGTGTGGCTGCAGATCAGGATGAAGTTGCATTAATCAGATATGCAGATTTTTACAGTTGATGGGGGAAAAAAAGGAAGAATGGGGTTTAAATGTGCTTGTTATTTCCTTGATGCTATGAAGGCATTTTATTTGGAAAGAGCCATTACAGAGCGCAGCAAAACCGATACAACATTCAGATAAGCACGTTGGCAGTACAAATGCTGGGAACTCCCGCGGTGCTATAGGAACTGGCAGAAAATTAAGCACCTGGTTCAGACCAACTCTGGTATGAAACAAAGGACTAGGAATTTGCCGGCGCTTTCATCACGTACTTCAAATGGATATTAGGATAGTAAATGAGTTGAAGCATGTGATGATGGAAGATCTAAATTTCACAATATGCAAATGGCATTGCGTAATTGTCAGACAAATGAGGTAAAGTTGATTCTCTCTGCTAATTGACAAAATTGCTGGAGTCATCTTGCGTTTTAAAATCCATTGATATGAGAAAGCGTTTCTGTCATGGAATGAATAGGCATTTTTTTACCTATGCCTAGGGAGTTTAATTGGTGCTAAGGAAAAGGAGGAAAAAGTAAAAAGATGTGCTTAGCCAAAAGCTGAAAACATGAAAGCAGATATGCACTGAAAGACAGCACTAACGGTCTATAGGCCAGAAGTGGCTGCATTAAATAGAGAGATCTGACCGCTGCTGATGCAGGAGCTCCTCCAAAGGCAGCGGGCATTACGCAGCGTAAGAATGACGGAGAAATTAGGAGCAGGCAAGGACGCCAAATCAAGGTTTGGGACCAACTACAGTGGAAAAAAGTGACGATGAGGAGGGATCCTGGAGAAGGGACCCGGATGAGAGAAAACCGAAGACATTCATGCACGCACATGGCTGAGGGCTTAACCCACCCCCAGCCCCACGGCCAGACCTTTCCGACGGGAACGGGACTGAAATGGATTTGACAAAGGCATAAGCTCTAGACAAGGGTGTTATATGACTCCTGAGCCTGCAAAAAAAAATGAGCCAGGAAAGAAGATATATTAAAGTCTCTGCCTTGGCCAAATTCCAACTCAGTTAATTACAATCTGCCTTTTAAAATTCCCCCTGAAGTTTCAGCTAGGTAATATATTCTTCCATGCATGTCCTGTGAGGCCGAGACGTGTCGCAGCCCACCGCTGAGCAACCGTTTGCAGATAGCACAATTTCTGCATGCAATGCTTATGTTAGGTGAAGTTTGAGAAGGCCTTGGGACCCTTGAAAATGAGAAGTGCTTGGCAGAACGAAGATGATGAAACCATAGAAAAACAGCAGCAGTCACTTTGCTATAAATCTTCCTGCTGTGCAATTTTTTTTGGTAAATGCGCTCATAAAACCTCACTTCTGCCTTCTAGTGGATAAAAGATAGGAGAACGTCGCAGCAGAAAAAAGAAAAGAGCTACTGAAAGGAAAATTAGCTTTGGATTCCTCAACATCATTATTAACAAGCCCTGAAGATCAGACTCAAGCAAAAATCTTGTCATTTTTACTCACAACGATGACTGTTGCATTCACTTCTCACCCTGACTTCCATTGATTGTAATGGTATGAAGCCCAATTTTAGTATGAACGTGGAAGGCCAAGGATACTGAAATGTTCAATACGGGGCTGATTTTGATTACAACAGGTCCTGCTGTCTCCACTTCTGGTTCTACTGCAAATAACTCTGCCACTGATACGGAGGACAGGAAAAAACCTACCCTTCCTTTCCTGCCAGAAGACCTTCTCAGAAGGTGGTTTTCAGAGCAGCAGAAGCAGCAGTGCACACAAAATGCAGATTGCCACACAATTTTTCTTTATATACGCAATTGTTGCTCAGTTTAGTTTCCAAATGAGCTCAGTATCTACAACAAACACTGATGTTCTAGAAATCTGAAAATTAGGCTAATGATATATTAGCCTCAAAATCGATGAGTGCTAATGTAAAGACTTGACGTAAGCTTAATGAACAGGTCCCCAAATCTATACATTTCTGTACACTCAAAATTACAAATTAACCCAATGGTTCCTGCATGCGCAACGCAAAGGGAACGCTAGTTAAGACTTGCTGGAATTATTATCAGACAAAAGGCTTTCATTATTTTTTTCTGATACACCTACACATTTTTTCATGTAGGAGAATAAAGAAAGCAATGGAACCACTTGTCCAGTTAGATGTTTCTTCCCTTTCTGGGAAGGAAGAGCCCCTGGCAACCACACAGGCTAGGACCAACTGGCAGCTCTGCTGGAAAGCACCTGATTCACTTGGTGGACAGGGAGCTGAACATGGGCTTACAGTGTTCCTGGCAGCAAAGACGACCAACAACATCCTGCGTTCTATGAACAGGAGCACAGGTTTCCCAAGAGGTTGTGCAGTGTCCAACCTTGGAGGTTTGGGAGACAGGACTAGAGACCTCCTGAGGTCCCTTCCAACCTGAACTATTTTGTGATTCTTTGATTGTCTGATTTCAGGTTTCCCTGAGAATAAGAACTATCCGTAGTCACAGGGTTTCAAGGTGTCCTGTTAGAACAAAGACATTTCTGATCCTTACCTATGAATCCAAAGGCCTCAGGAGGAAACATCTCTTTTTTGCAGTCAGTGAAAGTTTGACATTACTTTAATGGGTGCCAAAGTTTGGTTCAAAACTTCACTCTGCCACTTTGGCTTGTCTTTTGGGGGCTGTGGTGGAACCCAGCCTTGGCTTGGGGTCAGGCATCGCAGGACAAACAATTCCAAGATTATTTTTTCCCAACGATCATCTCTGATGTGCTGTTTGCCACTAGGGATGTGTGCACTCGATGGCATGTCACCTGCTGAGGATAATCGTGACAGAAGGTCAAAAAATGGAGCATCACCTCCATTCCTTCATCATACTCTTCTTCACCGGCGTGTGTAGGCCAGCAGAGTCAGAACTGAGCCCCTCGCTGAGATGTCTCCCTATTCCTCCCTCAAACCGCAGTGAGTATCCCACGGATCTCAGAGCAACCCTGCTTTGAATTTCAAGGGATGAGTTAAAAACGGATTTTTAAAGCAGCTCTTGAACGCACTCTAGTGGGTAAAATAGCAAATACTCTTAATGTCACCTGTCACCTTTTCAACCCAATTTTAATTAATAAATCACTCACGATGACTCATGTATCTTCGAGTTTAAAAGATTTTTAAATGATGGTTATACTTATTGCTATAATTATTGTAATTTTTAATTATAATTTATTATTGGGCACTAGAGTTGTGTTTTTCACTATGTAAAGTACAAAGAGTGAATGTAGTAATATCATTCCTGTGCATCAAGTCACATTTTTCTTTCTCTTTGGCCCACGAACAATTTTCATCCTAGATTGCGTTTGCAAAGTTCACTGAAAATTCACGTTATCCACAAATGCAAATTCATTCCCTCCTGCATATTTCCCAACATATTTCAGGATTCCGTACATTCTAGAGTAGCCATTCAAGCTCCTCATAGAAGCCCTGAATGCATGTCACAGAAAATGCTAATTTTTCATTTCGCAGCAGAAAGCAAAGTTGAGCAAGAACTGGGTGACCCAGTTATGGAAATCTGGCAGCTCCAAGACCAAAGGACAGATTAAAGCAAAGAACATGCTACAGACAGTAATGACAAAATGTTTGTGTTGTTTTTGACTAATTAATAGATCACAAGCCTGTGTCCAAGGGAATATTTGCATGAAACATTATTTACATACCTTTTCAAATGTTAATTGCAACCTGTCTTGCGAAAACAAACACACTGGTTCACAGACACATGTTATTTGAATGTTTTCATTTTTTTTGTCTACTCTCTGTTTATTTAGAGACTGCATCTTCTTGTTTGTCTGCCTTTCTCGTCACAGTTACTACTTTAATCATCATCATCATCATCATCAGTTTAAACATCAGACTGTCTGAAGCAACTTGGAAAGCAACATCCCTATACAAAAATCCTGGATCATGTAAGGTCCTTAGTAAGTACTGTATCCCCAAGACTTATTCCAAATCACACAGTTGGCAGATTTAGACTTTGATGCAGTATTCCTTCATTGCAACCAATGCAACACATCTCTTATGGCGTGAACCATCATCTGCCAAATAATGGCACTTTTGCAGACTCTTGAGTTCTGGACCAAACTAGCTCCTGCCACAGCACCAACCACGCCTGGCATTCCTCTTAAACCACATCAGCCTTTGCTGACTTCCTGGCAGCAACTTGTAGTCCCAAAATAACTGGAATTCAGTGCTCCTCTTTCTCTAATCTCCTCTTCCACTTCCAGCTTCCCCTAGCTCGCTGTTGGACTGGGGCTTTCTCCCTCTCTAGCAGCCGTCCTACTTACTGCTGCCAACCGCAGTTCTTGGCTCTTGCCTTCAGCTCTTCGGGTCCAGCAAGGCCTCCTGTCCCCAAATGGAGGATGACACACACATGGTGACACAGAACGAAACTTGGCGGTGGGCCTGTGAGGAGCTGATATAAGTCCGCTTCCACGTTTGCAAGGAAAACTTTCTGTTAACCAGCAAATTGTACTCCCCGATAATTTTTCATGACATTTCCCAGCCTTCATCCTGATGACAATTTCTCGGTTATTAAGTAATTAAAACATGGTGTAATTAATTTTACTGTCTAATTAGATAATTGTTCTGTCATTGCAATTCTCAGAGTGTAACGTTATTATTGCAGTATGCTAGTTACTAATGTCAGTGAATCAAAAATATATTTTTTTAAAACCTTATATCTTGTGTTGGTCTCAGATAAACTAGACGTGCTACAGCCTCCTTAGGCAAAGCTGGTCCCAAATTTCTTACTTCCTCAGCTGCAGTAGGGTCTAACCCCATGTGTTTGTGACTTGGATAGCTGCCTGGACAATAGCTCTACTGCTCTTAAAAGACATGTATAAACCGTTCATCACTGGGGTGCTGGGGAATAGAATTGCCCAGTGGACTTGAAGAGTCATTGAACTTAATTTCATGACTGCAAAAGACATTGTTTTTCTTCAGAGTAGACCTTCAGCATAAAGTCTGTGATCGGTCTTCCTCAAAATAGCCCAGCTGAGCCTCAAATACGGACTGTAGTGTGACAATTATCAACCCATCCTTGCTCTCCTCTGGACTGGAGGTATTTTGTACCCACATGGATAAAGACTTTCTGCATTCTTTTCTTGCAAGTATTCATTGTGAGACGCAATTCTATCCACTGTGAAGCAATGTCATCTATATTATTACTTTATCATCTAAACAGACAGATAGGTAGACACTACAGCAGTAGACAGAAACACAGACAGACAGACCGGAAAGTATTAAAGTACGGTCAATGCACTGTGAACCTTAAAACACACCTGGCTTGCATGAGAACTGTAGTTCCTTGGAATCTTTGAAAGATAGGACATTTGTGCTTAAATATGATATAAACAGAACCATTAAGCATCCTGTGATTTTCTTTTCTTTTACTTTATAGTTACATTGATAGGATTTAAAGATTGTACAGTGGAATTGTAATGTACAACCTGTCCTAGGTTAAGTGCAGAGGTTTCAAATGCTGTTGTTTACAGCAGCTTCCAGTTCTTTTAGTCACGCTTACTAATCACACTTTTCCACATAAGAATATTTTGTATAAGAGGTTTTAAGTATTTCCTGCTCCTTTCTGACTATGCTGTACTGGAAAACAGACATTAGGTTAAGAAGTGTAAATGACATGATAAAGCCTGAGATAAGCAGGTCAGTATAAACAAGTGCACAAGAGCCAGACTGCAAAGAGGCATCGTCTCATCTTGGTGCACAGGGATTTACACATCAGCACTATTTTCTGTTTTCACACTGGGAGAAACTTTGCCATTTGAAAGCTCATAATGAGTTTTTCAGCTGGGAAACAAAACGAAAGCAACAAGTTGATCTAGCCACTTGCAAATGGAACTGTACACTAGGTCTTTATAAATTAAATTAGAGATGCTCTACCTTTTTTCATGAAACATCCTAAGGGATGAGGAAATAAAGGAGAGTAGTAAGCCAACATAAATTTGTCAAAACCAAACTGTGTCAAACTTATTTCCTTCCACAAAGAATATCACATGGACAGAAGAGAAGCACGTGACATTCTGACTTTATTAAGGCTTCTAATACTTTCTCATGCAACTCATAAGCAAGCTAAGAAAACATGACCTAAATGAAACTACTGTAAAGTGGGTGCAAGGTTGGTCTACTTAAAGAATAATTGCCAGTGATTTCCTGTCAAAATGCAAGGAGGTATGAAGCAAGGTATCACTGCAACTTGTTCATGTGTCCATGCAAGTTAGTATTTTCATTATGACCTAGACGGTAGAACACAGGGTATGAAAGCTGTGAAAAAAAGTCAAATACTTTAGGATCAAAATGGGAAATGGTCAAAAAATGAGATGAAACTCAGTATGGACAAGTCCACTTAGGCAGCAATAAGCAACTTCATAAACTCATGCTGAGGGATAATGTGTGAGCCAGTATTTCTGCAGAAAAAGATCTGGAGGTGATAATGAATTATAAGCTCAACATCAGTGTAGAGTGTGATTTCTTTGCAGAAAAAGCAAAGGTCATATCTAGGTGCGTGTATCCTGTGATACACATAATGTGACCATATTGTGATATCATCATAGAAGCATAGAATCATAGAATGGTTTGGGTTGGATGGGACCTTTAAAGGTCATCTGCCCTTTAGTCAACCCCCCTGCCATGGGCAGGGACATCTTATCCATAAGGACTCAGCTGAAGTAAGGTACCCTGGTTTAAGCTCTACATTGGAAGGTACATACAGACCAACTGGAGATAGCAGTGAGGAGAACATCAGGAATAGTCAGAGGTCTAATAAACTTCATCTCTGTGGAAAGGTAAAGGTTGAAAGAAACGGGATTGCTTGACCTGGCAAAGAACACTGTGAAGAAATACAACTGTGTTACCATATTGTGTTAGAAAGACAGCTTCAAAGAGAAAAACCTAGTATTTCTGTCCAGGATATTTAGGATGAGAAGTAGCAGCATCAACACTAGAGTAACAGAGATTCAGGTTAGACGCAAAGACAGATTTCTATCAGGAAGAATCATGAAGCATTAAAATAACCCACCAGGGAGGCTGACGTGAGCAGTCCATCCTGGGACTAAAATGCACCCCGGGGTCCAGCCTGTCCTATATCAGCATTATGGGTTCCTTAAAACAGCCAGTCATCGTTCACCTTCAAGTTACTTTCAGATGTACTCCTTTACCTTTCTTAAGTGTGGGATACGCAAGAAGATTTTGACGTGCCAGTTGGAGTGCATGAGGTTTGATCAACAATCTTCTGGTTCACTTGGAAACTATGTGTTGTGACCATGAGCAAATTATGAATATCATTAGAAAAAATCATTGTTTTTCTAATGAATATGCATGACCAAATCAGCTGAAGACCTTACGCTCAAATTTACTGGGGGCCAAGTGTGCAGGCAGTAGCTGGATCTGGCCATTTGACTGTGAAGAACTACTTGGACTCCTCCGTTCATAGATTCATAGAAATCAAGATAAAAACTTGGTATTAGACACATCACAAACCCCACATTACCCATTCCATCTACAGTAGAATTTGATACTTAATAAGCCTAAGTTTGACTCACATCAGTGTGATACTCTTATTTAAACTGGTGTGATACAATAAAGCTGCTGACAGGTGCAAAAAAAAAAAAAACACTCCAAAAACTGAAAAGAAAATTGCTGGTTAGTAAGATGCTTTGGTTGCAGCTGCAATATTTGTCCTAACGCTACCCAATATTTTCATTAAGAGTGTGGAAATACATACAAAATTACTTGATATAATTTACAAACACAAAAAGATGACTGAAAAAGTAAATTAGAGGGAAGACAGGCATAGAACATTCTGGATAGCGTGGTAAGATGGGCCCATTCAAATTAGCTAATTCAGGCAAATATAAAGCCCTAAGCGGTTCTGAGCTGATTTTCAGTGTTGAGACTTCTTCTTTGGTATGTATGACCAACCTACTCCCTTCCTTTGTCGGGACTTTGTACATTAAAATGAATGCTTGATCTATTTTGCATATAGTTTATGTAGCAAAGTAGTGTCCCAAACTGGTTATTTACTTCTGTAAGCTGAAGATTTTTGTAAACAATTGCTTCATGCAGGGCCAAAGTACTGTGTGACATCAGTAGAAACACAAACACATTTTATAATGATTTCCCATCAATGGCTGTGTAGGGAAATCTATCATTTAGTGGCATTTAATCTATTTTTGCTGTAACGGATCAGAATTATGCTAGTTTTGACTAAATATGCCATTAGACATCATTTAATCTCCTTTGAACCCAAATATCTTTTGAATTTTCTATTGATCTGGCTGCTAACACATCAGTGTTTAACGTTTTTGGTAAAAAAAACTTGTAATTTAATTTTATGCAGACAAAAACATCTACTGAAATTTCAATCTTTATTCAGAGAGGTTTATTTTGTCTGGGTTTAATTTTGTTATGAAAGTTAGCCAGCCTGTGGGTTTAGATAGAATAGGAATTTCTCTCCTCTGAGCAAATTCCTTTGGGAAAAAGGAAACCTAAATAAAAACAAAGCGATAACTTTCTAAAACTGCCTGATAAGCAGGAGGAACCGCAGCTTCTGAAATTTGCAGAGTGGGCCCCTCTTAAAGACAGTAAAACTAAGTGAAAGTTCAGATTCTCCCAGGCTCCTGTTCCCAAACAGGACTCCTGCTCTGGGTTGGTTCTACTCTCCAAAGTAAGTTTGTAACCGCAAACGCAAATAAAGACATTGTTGACTTCTGTTCATAACTCTAGTTTAAACATTGATATCTTAGAAGTTAAAGTATTTTGGTTTGTTTCTTTTTCTAACCATAATCCTTGTATACTAAATCTATGAACTGGAAATAGAGGTTGGTACTGTGCACCACCAGTGGAAAAGGATCTGCTTTTCAAATTAAGCTGTGGTTACCTCCATCCCTGTTCTTACTGTCATGTTCCCAGCAGGATTTGATGTTGTGTAACATTCAATGAGATCAGTCAAGGAACTGGTTGATGAATCGATCTGCGATAACGTGCAAGATGGGAAATTTCATTTTAGCCTTATGGATCCTACTAAAAAAAAACTCCACAGAATAAATACAAGTTATTCATTAAGGAGAGAACACTACGCACTGTGGGTCAGAGTTCCTGCTTTGGGGAAGTAGAGAACGTATCAAGAGGGTGGGAAAGCTGCTCAGATGTAGGACTGGTTGGTGCTTGGAGAAGTGGGTAACAAGAAGATGGAAGGACACAGGGTTGGGGTACCAGGTATTGAAGGAGAAACCACTGCCTGAGCATTCACACACCATTCATGGTGTCGCGCACATGCGCACACACACTCTTACTCTCAGGCACACTTCCTCCTTCTTCAGGCTCGACCCTAGGTTTCCCACAGCAGAGTCTCAGGCATCAGATTTTATAAAATTATGAATTTAACTAAAAGGTACAGGAGCAAGGACAGCCTGGGCTGGGTGCCTCCAAAGAGAGGGCCCCCCAACAAAGAAACCCCTGGGCAACTACACCCTTGTGATCACTACACCTGCCCTCACGCGCCCTTCCCGCGCTGTCCAAACGTCTTCTAGTCCAATGCTGACTTTTGGTCTGGGGTCTTCTAAGATCTAATTGGAATCTTTTTCTGTGTGGAGGCAGGCAGGCTCTTATCTTGTTGATTTGCTGTTTCAATCAAGAGTTGGAGGCTCCTTATCTTCTGGTTTACACCCCTTGTGCACTTGCACTCACTGGCAGAACATGGAGAACTGTAGAGTCCCAGGCTTGAGAAAAACACTCCCAAAACATCAGTGTGATATCTAAACACTTCCCCATACTGAAAGACTAAAGACAGCACTGTACCAGCTGCTAGGAAAATTATTCCGAAAAATAACTATTGCAGCCTGAAGGCTTCAGCAAATCGAGCTACTCATGCTAAGTAAAGCTAAGCAAACAGCATATATCACACCATATTATAATCCTAAGCGATTTATTTTAATTAAAATTTACTTATTTATGCTAAACAACTACTATCCCTCAACACAGGTTTGGGGAGACAGGAGCATGTCTCCATTTGTCTGCTTTCATTGGCTGTATAGGAACAGTCAGAACAAGGCAGA
This sequence comes from Vanellus vanellus, assembly GCF_965231255.1. Classification (NCBI taxonomy): domain Eukaryota; kingdom Metazoa; phylum Chordata; class Aves; order Charadriiformes; family Charadriidae; genus Vanellus; species Vanellus vanellus. Next base: position 2,573,590 of record NC_138911.1, on the reverse strand, counting down.
GCTGTGGGGAGACACGGCTCATCCTTGGAGCTCACAAAGAACTAACGTGAGACCTCACTCTTGCTTGGAAGTAGCAATTCTTTTTCTTTCTTTCTTTTTTACCTGGAGAAAGAACAATGGGGCAGAAGACTGATAGTACTTCCCCATAGGATTTTCCCCAGAGGGAGCGGCAAGGCTTGTCTTGGTCGAAAGTCCCTGAGCAAGTGGGCAAAGGGAGGAAATCTGAAATGGGAAGGGCTGGGAAGGTGTGTCAGGGGTAACAAAAACGATACAGAGGAGGATCAGAAAAACCCTGCCTGAGACGGTATTTCAGTGAGCGGGCTCTATGTCCACACAGAATATTTATACAACAGTTGAGCCCCGATTATACCAATAAGCTTAAGACTTTCTTCCCCTCCATCTTCTTTTTCTTGTAACTTGCTGGTTATGTGTTTTTTAAATACGCCTGTCTCGGGTTTCACCCTTCTAAGGGCCGAGAAACGAACAGAAAAGGTGTATTCAGACTTCCCAGTTACACCTGATATAAAAGAATGATGAATGAAAACCCAGAGAGATGTAGTATGGGAGATGCTTCCCAGGAATATGAAGAGCAAAGCTAAGTGTCTCTTAAATCTGGATCCCCATGCTGCCTGCAGGGAGGTGGAGACCTCCCTCATCTTAAGCAATTTTGTGGTCTAAAGGTTGACGTTTGTGGAAGTGCTACATAAGCTTTTGCCGAGGTGACTTTCCCCTCTTGCCTTCCTACAGTAACTAAACAAATGTGAGTCCAAAATCAGCAACTCCAGAGCTGACCTTCATTTACACAGCTCACAAACATGAAATACAAAGCCAGCTCCCTACGAATAAGAAGATTTGATCTGCACCATAATTATGCAGAACTGTGATTTCAACCAGCTTGCTAGCATCAAAGGAGTCAAAGGCGGAGAGACCCGAATCCAGATTTACAGGGAGATCATACCACACGTGGTAAGGGGGTACTTATCTCTAAGAAATGTAAAGGTTGGGACCCACATGCTAATTAGAAGTTTGCTATGCTAGAGGTTGCCAGGGTAAAGCTCACTCACATACCAAAAGTGGTTCAACACCTCCTTAAAGTATAGAGCATGAGATCTCAACTCTTCTTTGACAGTAGGGAATTCCTACGTAGGGTTCTCCCTGTCAGGCGCTGATGATCGATATTGTTGGCACTGAAGTACGACAAATTTGGGGTTACTGCTTTTTGAGGAATGGTATGAAAGAGGTAGATGAATATACATGACAGCATGACCTGCCTAAAATTATGAGCACGTTAAGTATTAAGACATATTTTAAGAGTTGAGATCGACTATACAGTACAGTTTGTGTGAAAGTTATTTTCAAGTGAATTTTGGAAGTATGGAAGTTTTACTTCTAAAGCTGGCACAGACTAGGGAATCACACGTACTTCAGCTGTTCCCAGGCTGCTCCAAGAGATTGCCGAAGAGTCCGGAGATCTGGCACGGAGCCTACGCAGAGTGATTGCAGCATAGTACTGATGGTGAATTATGCTATAATACAACAGTGACAGCTATTTTTGGTACAAAGTTGCTGTGTTACAGCAAGAATCTGTTAAATTAACTTAGTAAGGCTAAATTAACAAGTCTTTTTTTAAGTATAATATGAAAGTCCTCCTTTTACAGTCACTGTGTAAGATAAGTACTTAATGCTTTGCTTATAGTTACTTACTCTTTAGCATGTAAACTTAGCAGTAGTCTCAATTCCATCTTTGGCTAACCAAAATGGCATCCAGTGTAATTATGAAGAGCTTTGATGCAGTAATTGTCATGTAATTATTGCTCATGTAATCTCAAGTAATAACTGCTCTCAGGAGCAGTATTTTTAACTTTCTGTTTGAGACCATGAACATTTGCTATTTTGTGTTCTGCTCTCCCACGAAGAATCAGTATCAAGATCAGGGCTTTATTCTATTCCAACACATATTCTTAATTTATTGTCACCACTTCCCCCATCAGCTCTGACTTCTCTTTTATTGCAGATTTTTTTTAGTTTCTCAGCAATACCCGTTTTGAGTACAAACTACATTAGCATCCTGTGACATGGCTGAAAAATTTGCCTAAGCTGTTGAGTGCCCAGAGCTTATGCAGAATGGCAACGGCAACAGCAACGTAAGAAACAAGAGAAATGAATAGGAATGGATGAAACAATTTCATTTTATTTTAAAGCATTATGTTTTGTGGTCAAAAAGCTTCAATGTGCTTCACACATTCATGAAGAAACTGCATTTGACTTGGAAAAAAGGTGATTTCAACCCCTGTGTAAAGGGCTTGGAGAAGTAAAGGCATAAAAATTAAGTACTGTAAATACAACTTAAAAAATTTTCCTGGTGAATAGTGAAAAGAAACAGGGTTTCAATATTTGAAGATATTTCTTTCATACTTCATTTATTCAACTGAAATAATTGGGTTGAGTGATTTATTACAATTGCCTTATAACACATTATGCAAAAAGGGGTGATTTGGAAAGCAAATAATCTAATATAAAATGACAATGTATTGAGCTGCTACAGAAAACGCAGGCATACATGGAAAAGTAGAAGCGTAAGAAGCAATTTCTAAAGACGGAACGTAGAGAAAAAAAAATCTGACCATTCAAAGTTGACGATTACAGCATGAGGTCAAAGAATGCAGTCTCTTGCTGGTTTATCAACTTGAATTAACTCCTGGGAAGCAAGAATCAGAATGGAAACAAGGGCAAGGACTGCACGACTGTGTGCAGGGATTTGGTGAGGAAGGGTGATAAGACATCTCTCTTTCGGTGGCGGAGAACCATTAGGTTGGCGCAGTTGTTCAAGAAACAGCACTTTTCCTTGTGTCAGTGTAACCGATTGCATGGATCCATGATCAACCAGATCCAAGAAAAATTCAGCTTTAAAAAGCAATGGTTTAAGTATTATCTTAAACCGGTTATTACAACCAAAATTCCTATCTCCAATTTGCAATTACTGGGAATTGAATTTCTGAGGCCTTATATTCCCAAAGTCTTCCATTCATTAATTCCAGAAAAACATCTGAATAAATACTAAAACCTTTCCAATGTTATTTAGCTCCCCAACCCACTGAAGGCAGTAGTATTTCATTTTCAAGCTGTACCTCACTAAGGCGGCATAGTATTCACTCAAAAATTTCCTTCACAGAAAACCTGATGCTATTTCACTACAATGTCTTTAGATTAACGTTATTTGTTGTCAGCATAGAAGGTTCAGCAAGTGCTAGCTAGACACGGTGCGGCTCTGGGTCACAGCAACACGTAAAACTAAAAACTAGTATTTTGTGTAGTATTCAGGGATTGTACTTGGAGAGACATGCAGATACCTCTAACACAAATCCCAATATGCAAGACAAATGAGCCAACTGTTTCCAGTGACTGAAATGCAGCTATTAAGGCCCAATTACACCCGTGGCACGCCACCTCTCCGGAACCCTCCTACGTTTTAGGGACGTGCCTTAAAGGTATGAATAGGCAGAAAACATGCTTTGGAGTCCCGTTTCTGCCGGGAATGGCCTCGCTGCCGGGAAGGCGGCAGGGAGATTCCCTCCCCCCGCCGCCACCACCTCAGCCCCATCGCCTCAACGAGGCAGGGCCCGGCAGCGCCCCGCTCCTCAGGGGAGACCACAACCAGCCCACCGCCGTCGGTTGTTTCACGGGTGACACAACCCAGTGCCCGCGCGGGGGTGGCGGAGAGGGGAGAGGCGGCCCCACGGTGGGCCCCGGTCTCGTGCAGAACCGCGGGCCCGGCGGGACCGCACCGCCACCGCCGAAGAGCAGAGCCCTGAGGCAGTCTGCCCCGCCCGCCTATTGTGTCTGGCGCTTAGGCGCCCGCCGCGCGCCTGAAAGACCCTCCAGAGAGGAGCCGAAAGCGCGCCGACCGGCGGGCTCAGGCGTTCTCCGTGGGCACTCGCCAGCGGCCAGGACCCCGCGCCGCTCGCTCCCGCGCCGCCTCGCCTTACGCGCTGGCGTGCGCGCCCCCGCTCTCTCCCCTCAGTCGCGCGGCGGTAGCAGGAGCAGCGCGGGGCGGCGGGGCCGGAGTCGGCTGAGGCGGCCATTCCTAGAGCGGGAGCGCAGCGCACTAAGTTCCTCCCTTCCCCCCCCTTTCCCCGTTCCCCCCGGGCCACTCACGCACACGGTGAGGAGGGTGGCGAGGCCCCTCCGGTCACCGGCGGGGCGGCGGTAGGCGGTGGCGGGGAAGGGTCGAGCTCGGGGGATGACCGTTGGCGAGCGCGGCGCGAGGCTGCCCGGTCACGTGACGCCCCCGCGTCAGTCCCCTGGCGGGTGGGCGGGCGGGCGCGCGCCGGCAGGTGCGGCTGGGGGGGGAGCGCGCGCACGCGCGCCCTGGGCGTGGGGAAGCGGCCGTGTGCGCGCCCGCCCGCCCGCCCGCCCTCCCGCGTGTCCCCTCCGGCGGCCCGTTCCCCCCGTAACGCGCCCTCGCTCTCTCCTCCCTGTCTCTCTCTCCCTCTCTCTCTCTCACAGAGATGCCCTCGGCTACCAACAGCACTATGGCGAGCAGCAGCAGCGGGAAAGCGGGCCCGGGCGGTGAGGCGGCCCCGGCAGCGGCGGCCGCCCCGCAGGCAGCGGGCGGCAGCATCACCTCGGTGCAAACCGAGGCCATGAAGCAGATCCTGGGAGTGATCGACAAAAAGCTGCGCAACCTGGAGAAGAAAAAGGTGCGCTCTCCTGTCCCCGCCGGCCGCGGCATGACCGCTTCCCCCCAACCCCCGTCCTCCGGCCCCGAGGGTGGGCCCCGGGCCCCTCGGTCGCCCGCCCGCCCTCTCCTCACCCCGGGCGGCCCCCCGGTTTCTGGCGAGCCTTGTCCCCGCCGTCGGGCCGCCTGAAGGAACGTCGAACCGCCCTATCTTATTTCCTTTCCTCTTCCTTGTGCCGGCGAGACGGCGGCCGGTCCCCTCCGCCGTTGCCCTCCTGCTCCCTGGGCGGGGGAGCCTGCGGCCTTGCACGGGCTGTTCCCGGTATCGCCCCCAGGGGCCGCCCGCTGGAAGGTTCCAGAAGGGCGAGCGCCTTTCTCCCGGCCTTTCCCCCCTTCTCCTTTCGGGGGTCCCCAGAATCCTTCTGTCAGCCGCCCTCTCCCGTCGCCCAGGGAGCCGCCCGGGCGCACCCCCCTCCCCGACCCCCCCCGGTGTTGCAGCGGCGGAGGGCAGAGACCGGAGGGGTCGTGGCTGCCGCCCCCCTGCAGCCCCGCGGCCCCCTCCTCGCTCCCGGCGAGACCCCCTCAGCGGCGCCGCTCCCTTCCCCCTCCCTTCCGCCTTTTGTTTCCCTTGGCGGGGCCTTGCCCGGCCCCGCTCTCGCCGCGGGGAACGGCCCCCCTATTTCCCTCCTTTCCCCCCTTCCCTCCACCCAACCCCATGGCGGCAGCGCTCCCCCTTCCCGCCCCGGAGGGGTGAGCTGAGGCGGGGAGAGGCTGCGGCGCGGCGGGCTCCCCTCAGAGCCCGTGCACATGGAAGCCGGAGCTAACATGGCGGCGGCGGCGGCAGCCTCAGCCTCCCCGGCGGAACTGCATTGTGCCAACAGCCCGCACAAAGCCGGGGGCCGCCGGCCACCCCACCCAGGGCTTTCTCATCTCTCGTTTTTCATCGCCTTAAGCTCACCCACCGCTGCGTTCCACCCCACCCCACCCGTTTTGGGAGTCTTAGGTCAGCTGGAAGCGGCCTTTAAGGAGTTATTTTTAGAAATAGCAGCTACTAAATCCATGGTCCTTAAACGGTTTGAGTTGTGACGGAAGAGGGGGGGGGGAGGAAAAGGGTGTCGTGGTTATGGTTTATGAGGCACCCACTCAGCGCTCTGTGTTGTGAGATTAAACGAGCCTCGGAGGGCTTTCCACCCTACAGAGCATGAGGTGTCCGTCAGAAAAATACTGCCATACGTGTAGCCTAAAGACTTGCTTCAAAACACTGTATTACTAAACAAAAATTAGGGAATACTGAAAAATAATTTTATGTCTGCGTTGAAGCTCTAAATCTAGTTTTGCTCTTGGAAGTAAATAAGCATATGAAGCTCTAAATCTAGTTTTGCTCTTAGAAGCAAGTAAGCACAATTACTCTTGTATTAATTTTTTTAACTAGCCCATTAGATCGTTGCAGTCTAGGTCAGTATTCTGTATTTGCAGAACGTGGAAATATATATTAGCAGTAAATTGGTCTGTACAGGTGAGTTGCAAATGAAACAAGTTGTGCGTTTATGTGTAAAGTGTAGTTTCCCACTTAAAAAAAGGGTGTTGGATTTTCCTTAAAAATGAAGCGACAAAAAGCAGCAAGCCAAGAGCTTTTTAGATAAGTTTTAGTATCAGAGGATCTTTTGTTGATCTTTGTCTGAATATTGTTGTGTATAGATGGGACGTCTGTCTGAAACCTCTCATTAATACATAAGAATGTATGCACACAAAAGAACACTGGTCCTCAGCTTGAGAAAGAATGCAGATCTTTATGTACATCTCTAGTTTTTTCAATAAAATGGGTTGAAATGATTGTTGTATCTAACATACACAAGAATCCTCTAAAATATTTTTCTACAATGTTCAAAATGTATATGTTAAAAACTAGAATTAGCAGGTGAATGTTCTTCTGCTCTATTCTGTACTTTGAAGTAATAAAGAGGATAAGCACACTCGTATTGGTGTGCAGGTCAGCTTTCCTTTCTAGTAGCGTTTTTATTTACCTTTTAGAATAAATAATTTATGCCTAATTTACACTTGGCTTAGCCATTCCTGGTTTTTGTCTGTGTATCTGGCTACTGTCACAACTTTTTGTAACTGGTGTCATAGCAAGTGAATATAGGGGACAAAGTGCCTCTTTTCTGGAAATGGCTTCTGTTGAAAGATCTTCCAATAAAATTACTTACAGCATCTCTTTCTGGGGTACTCAGTGCTAGGCAGTGTGGTCTGAGAAAAGAAAAGGCAAAGACTAGGTCTTAAAAAAGAAGAACTAGGTGTGTTCTCAGATAGATGAATTACAGTTCAAAATTTCTGTAGGTCTTAATGGGCTGAAGAAGTTCTGAAGGTTACTGAAGTAGGACTCTCGTGTAGACACTATAGAAGTCATGAGATACTGTTATTGGTGTATTAAAGCAGAGTTTGTGGGCCTGAGCCTCAACCTTGGTGGGGGAATCTGCAGTTCTCTAGTTAATCTACATCCTTTAATAAAGGGAGCATTGCACTCTTAAAATCCTGAAAACAAAGCTTATTGTACACATGGGCATCAGTATTATTACTTTATTACTTGATAAGTTTACTTAAGTATAGCAATTCATTAATTTTCCTGTAATTTGAATCTTTTGACGAGAATTTTTTTTTAACCATCCAGAAGGTAAAATCTTACTGGATACTGCACAGACAGGAGTAGGTGAAAAACCCAGTAAATCTCACTGAAAACTTCTTGAACATTTAGTCCTTTCTTTGTCAGCAGCTGATAAAGAAGGCCATTAGAGATATTTTGAGAGCTTTGTATTTGAGAACAAATACAAAAATATTCTTGTCTTGGACATGTGCTTTTGAAGGATGAAAAATTGTTCTGCAAAGAGGTACCATCTTAGGTTTTAAAGGGTATGTGCAGCTTTTAGTTGAGGAAAGGTCATTCTTTATGAAGAAATTGGAAATTTTGAAGTAAATTATTTAGTGTCCCGTTTCCTTCTAAACTCTGAAGATAAAATGATGTGACCATCAAAATGCAATACGCAATTTCATATCTAGATATTTATAATTTAGTTCTATACCATTTTGAAAGTTCCTGTATAAACTAGAAGTACTAGATGATTAGTTACACTTTCATTTTCTCTTCCTGAAAGTGACCTCGTTATTTGAAAGAATGAGTATAGCTTGTGTTAAAAGGGACTAGGATAAATTGAATTGCTGTTCATAAATGTATACGAAAACATGGCCTGAAAATGTCTGTGTTCTCTTCTCTTTATATTTGGAAATGATAGGAATGCTATCCTGTTTTCTTCCTCTGTTCTTGGATGACTAGATATTTGTGCGTGCATGGGAAGGGGTAATTGAAGGGGTATTTACAAGATCTTCAGACAGACTTGAGTATATGTTGACAAGCTTAGTTAATTTAAAAGTTGCATGAACTCCTCTAGGGTTGTTTTTTTTTTTTTTAGGCAACTGAGATTAGAATCCCACTAGCTCTCCAGGTTCCTTAGGAGAAAATACTTCAGTAAGACCTGCATTTTCTTCTTCTCCCTGCCTCTTCTCTGCTTTTTGTTTGTTAGAGGGAAAAACTTTTCCAAGTTAAGTGGATTGAATGTAGATCAAACTTGTGTCTTGATACAACAATGACTGAAAAAAACAAAGCTATTTTTGCGTTCAATTTGTGTAATATAGCATAAGCTATGTACCATCATTTTTAAAACCAAGTATTCTGCAAGAGGGACAAAATCTCTCATTTGCTAACACATGGTTTAAGGTATGAGTGATCACAAAGATTATTATTCTTGGGCAACTGTAAGTATGAAGTAAGCATGTTAGCTTAAACTACTTGACATGACTTGAGCTTGGTGTTATATGGTTAAAAAGATGGTACATTTTAGCTGTAACTGGTAACTTAAGATGCTGTTGCTTTATCAGCCTGTCTCTGGATTTCCAAATAAGTGTAATCCTGACTGGGTTGAAAAATGAATACTTAAGAAGTGCCTCTGTGACTACTACGCAAGAATTTTCACTGGAACAGTAGATGGATATTTCAAGTTAATCTGACTTAGTTGAATAAAATGTTGGATTTCCCATAGGAAACAGTTTTGAATCTATAGTAAAAGCTGAGGTCAGTTTTCTGTTCTGGTAGGTGCAGCAAATGGTAGCGGGGAAGCGCCACACTTCAAGTTGCCCATCAGTAGCAGCACTCTTAAGTGCTTTTGCACCATTGTTTGGGCGGCTTGGATGTTCAAGGCTTGTTGAGTGTCTCTCCAGAAGCTCTCCTTGTGAAGCTTGGTTTCAAATTTATCTTTGGAGATTACATTGGTGATTTTGAAACCAAGAAATAGTAGAATTTGTTTGAAACTATGTATTGAAAGCACAAATCTTTCTTTGAAACTTCTTTTGATAACAGTTTTGGATAATCAAGCTTCATATCTTAAAAACCAAGCAGGTTTATCTGTGAAGTTGGTGTTTAGTACTTTCTGGTTCCAGCTTGCTCTGTTTAGTTTTTAACTGGTTTATGTAGCATAGGGATTATTTCTCATGGGAAGTTCTGTTAACTAGATACATGGTGACTCCTTCAAGCTGTGGAAGATCTTCTAGTTATTTAAGTTTTTAAGATGCTGCTTTGATGTTTTGTTGATGCTTTTCCTGTTCTTTCAGGAGAAAAGATACCCAGAATGCATTGGGAGAACCCAGTTTATGTTCTAGAATTCACTTGCTGTTGTAGAAGTAACTCATTTTGAACCTAAATGATGTGTAGAACAAAATGTAGGTGTCTCTCAGTGTAGTCAACTTACCTGTGGATTCATAGTGTTTCATAGTGGAGAATATATATATGCAGCCACCAAAACTTTTAGGAGTTTCACTCATCTGTGGCTTAACTTAGTTCAGGTTATGGTAGGATCAGTTCTTTTCTCTGTAGTCAACTCACCCAAGTTTAAAGGTTTACATTTCAAAGACTGCACATGCCCGTTCTGCATTTCTTTGGGAAGGAGTAGGTCCTGTGTCTCTGTCGCTGTGTGTTCGGTTGGATCAGGCTCCAACCCAGCTGTTGGCCTGCCTGTATGGCTGTCCTTGCTGGGCTGTGGGGAGCGGGAGAGTACCCCGTTTGGGATCAGTGTCTGCTGGGGTAAGCTGATCGTGAGACTGCAGTCTCAGAATTGGCATGTCTTTATCACTCGCTTAAAAACTAATATTTTTTTTTTCTAAACTGTCAAACTTAAGAGACTTTGGGGGGAAAAAACCCACAAGAATATTTACAACTGTTATTTCAAAAATTAATTCAGTTTAAACAGAAGACCTGTTTCCGTTCTGGAGTATTAATTTCAAAAATTAATTCAGTTTAAACAGAAGACCTGTTTCCGTTCTGGAGTATTGATGCAAGTGCTTTGTTACATCTTCTTGGTTCTAACTTGGGACTGAAACAGCTTCTTGGGACTTCTGTTAGGTGTGTAGATATGATAGGAAGTGTATCCAGACAGTGAACGTGAGACCTGTGAGTTTTTTTGAGAGGTTCTGAGCTTCCATGTTTCATTCCTGATACAGTTTGTGTTTTACCTTTTAATTTTTTTTCTGCCTATTTTTCTGAGGAAATGGGAAGACTGATGATGATTATTTTTAGTAATTTCGGGGCAGTCTTTACTGAGAAGTTAAACTGATGAATGAGTGTGGAGATGATGGTGGAAGTTGACTAAATTACAATGTACAAATGTGGAACAGGTTAATAAACTTCTGTTTTCTAGCTTGGCTTTTTTGTTCCAGTAGGAAATGTATAATGCAAATATTTTAAATTTTGGATTATCTTAATTGCTTAATGCTGTTAAGATACATGCGTTTTTTGAGAGGTCTCAGAAAACAGACTTGCAGTAGTCTCCTCCATCTTTTCTTTGCTTCCAGCGAAGTGTGCGTTACAAAATGTTTACTTCAGCTGGTTGAAGAGGTTACCTTCTCCCCTTCCACCTTACCTTGCAGCTTGTCATATATGCTTGTGCCTCTAACTGGTATAAAACATACCACTGAAATTATCTGATTAAATATAGTGCCTCCCTCCTGCTCCTGGCCCCCTTTTTTAAGGGTTATTTTTAATCAGATCATTCCAGTGATCCAGTTTATAGCATAGCACTGTAAATGACTGTAACAGCACAGCTGAGTGGTCAGGCATTTTAAAAGCAGTATTGTTTTTGAAGCTAATGCCGTGTAACTGCGTTTATTTTTTTTTTTTTTTTTCCACTTTGGGAGGACATTTTTGAGGCAATTCAGAGAAGGTAATGAGAACTCGAGTGTGAGGGGAACGTATCTGTTACCATAAGGTAACTCTATTTTGGATTCCTATTGAAATAAAATCTAGGGCATACTTGAGCAATCCCTGGGAGTTTATATGTAGTGCTTTTCTCCTAGGGAACTCCAAAATACTTCAGGTATCTCAGTGGAAAAAGAGCTGAAGCATGGTGGCTTGCTATCTGCAGAACTGGGGTCTGCTGACTCATGAGCTGTTTAATAGACAATTTACATGCTCACTTTGCCGCTCGAGGTTTTTTTTTTTCCCCGCTGGCCTAGCTTTTATGCTTCAAGATGTATGTCCGTGATGAGTGAGGATGAAGTTGCGTGTGGGGGGTAAAATTAAGAAGATCTTTACTTCTTGCAGACACTGCAGTAGGTTGCTAAGCAGAAATTTTACTGCAGTTATTTTACAGCACTAGTGCTGCTCTTAGATTGCTGTTAGTTGACAGTACAGATTGAAAAGAAAGCATTTTGCTTCTCTAATATTTTTGTGTAATGCAGCATTTGGATTTTACAGTGTCTTTGGGATGATAGAAAAATGCTTGCTTGGCATTTGAAATCTTTGTGATGACACGTAACTAAATACACATTTGCTTGTCCTCTGCATTGCAGCTGAAAGGGTTTTCCTTCCTATGCTTTTACCTTTCTGATAGGATTTTTTTTTTAGGGAACAAAAAGTAAAGAGAAGTAACTTTTCTTCTATTCCTAACAGTTAGAAATAGATGTGTTACCCTTTGGGTTTTAGTTGATAAATTGCTGAATAAAAATGAACAAAGCATTTACATTAGACCTAAGAATATTTGACCATTTAAGAAAACTTACTCACTGTTCCAATGTATCATTGCAATATGCATAATCTGAAGATACCAGCCATGCTGAAGTGAGGCTGCATGGAAAAACTGCAGGAACAGTTGTAGTTATTGAGGATATTTTTGTCTCTTCCCTCCCTTATGCCCTTAGCCACCAAAATGGATTATGTGTTTTGCAGCATAATTTTGCAATACGTGTTTTCTTCAACAAAGTTGATCTAAGTAGTGTTCTTCTAGAATTTGATGTTCTATCCTGTTTGTTTTACTGTTGTTACTGTTTATGGGTTAGTGTTGGAAACTGCATCACAGAAATTGGTGAGGTTTTTTGATGCATTTTTATAGGCACTGTTTAAACTGTCTCATATTAGCAGTCTATTTACTGTGCGGCCTCACAAACAATTGCATCAGTGTGACCAAGGGAATTGTAATCTGCAGAATAGGAGTAAGTGGCTTGAGCAAGCAGGAACTTTAAAAAATTTCTTTGTCTGCAAAGCCAGTTCGTTGTAGGATTTAAGCTACCTTAAGCAGTGGAGGCTTCAGTTAACCTGGCTGGCTTTGCATTGGGGCATTGCAGTGTTTGAGCTCTTTACCCTCCCCTTTAGACTTCACAGCTCAGCTACGATCTCTTAAATCATGAAGACTTCTTTTGTGACTGTCCGACCATGTCATCATCTATTCTAAAATTAGTATGTATAGGAGTAAACTGACCTTGTTTCCTGTTGTGGTAGTTTTCCAATATGCCAAATCCTCTTCAGGGGTATTTTTTTTTATATATTACCAACTGTGGCTGCTGCATTTGACAACTATTCCTCTGCTAGTGTCTGTATCCAGCATGAAATTCCCAGTAATATATTTTTGGAGCTCAGGAAGTTCTTACTACTTTGACTTTGCCTGTGCCGTTACTGACTCTGCTACAATGAAAGATAAAGAAGTTAAGTGTTAAATCTAACCTGTAGGATTTCCAAAGAAATATACTGTTGGCGCTAGCTGACATGAAAAGGACCAAGTCTCATAAGGGTGGTTATGTGTTCCAGTAAGTGATGCTGGGCATCAGATACTTTGTTAGAGGAGCTTTCTTGTTAAACTGTTTAAGAGACTTTGATCTTTTCAAAAGGTCTGAGACGGAGCGTAGAAGTTGAATTAGCTAGAAAAATATCAATAAAATATTTACCTGAAATATCCTGAAACAAAAATACTAAAAAACCAAAGACCACAACCACCAAAATAACCTGTCATTCTTTGGCAAGTATAAACTCTGAAACAGTGGTTGCATCAAGGTTTTAATTATTGTCCATTCAAAATGAAGTGTTTATGTTTGCTTTCATTTTCATGTTGTTATGCTAGATTGGGAAGATAGTTGTTAAGGATTCATTTTAATGGTTTTTTTAATAAGACCAAGGTAAATTTCACGAAAAATACAAGCACGTGTGATAATACAGAAATGGTGAAAGCTTAGAGCTTAATAGTTAGTTGTGTTGTTCTTACAGACATTGCTTCCTTTCTAAGAACCTTTCTACTTAACCTGTACGTTCTTTGTTGCTTCTGGCACGCATAAGTTTTACCTGCTTTTGGCTAATGCTAGTGTTTTGTATATTTTTGTATTTAGGCAGATTAGAGAACTGATCCTGCTGAAAATTAACCTAATGATTCCTTTTTCAGTTTCTCCCCATGAAAAAGAAATTTTAATGCTCTTTAACAAAAATATTTTAGAGCTATTAATATGAATTGTGTTGGTGGGCATTCTTGCACAAAGGATTAGAAACTGTTTTAAATTCTTTAAAACTATCTTAACTGATGCAAGTACAAAGAATTATAGTTCTGAATCTTATTAGCATTGACTGTTTTTTTTAGTCATGCTTTTGGTATTGTAGTGATACAGTAGAAATAAGCTCTGACTCAGAACTGAGTTCAGCTCTCTATTGTTTGGACCGAAGGAAATGTGCATTGAGAGTGCTCTCCCCATTAGAAGGAATGTGTGTTTCCTCAGAAATTAAGACTAGTCGTGAAGATACATTGTGATAGCCAAATAACGTTAAAATATTTGTCTCTTGGGGAAGTATTTACATTTTTTTAACCCAGAAGATAAGTTTTCTCAGGTACTATTTCTACATAATAGTTGCATGCTTGTGTAATGCGTTACGTTCTATGTTGACTGTAATATTACAGTATCTAATTTTGTTAGCACAAGTAGAAAAAAGCAGTAACCTGATTTTGGTTCCTCGTAATAGCATTTTTCTTTCTTTTCAGAGCAAACTTGATGATTACCAGGAACGAATGAACAAGGGAGAACGTCTGAATCAAGACCAACTGGTAAAAGGAAAAAAAAAAAAATACTAACCAGATCTCTGTTAAATTGTTTTGTGATCTCAGTGGGAAAGGAAGAGATGAATTTTGCTTCCCCTTTCCCTTTGTTAAAAGCTAGATTTTTCTGAGCTCTGACTTGGCCTCAGTTTTTTGTTGCCTAGAATATCTCAATTTTTCTGTTAATCAGAAACTGAAGGAAAGGGTAGATGAACGTGTTGTAATGCTTTATGCTTGTTGAGGTTAGGTTGTAAATAAGCTGTGGTGAAAATTAGCACATGTTAAAACCTAGGACTGTTGAAAGAGCTAAGTGATACCTTTGAGGTTCTCTGGACATCATCCTTTTCTTTGCAGAAAATGTGCCCAGGGAGAATTTCAGGAGCTTAGTCACTTGGTAGCTTGTAAATATTGTGCAGTCTAGTTAGAGATGTAGCCTAGACCAAGCTCTGAAGGGCTGTGAAAATAAGCTATGTCCATCCATGTGTACATCACAGCTCTCAGTGCAGCAGATACGACGCTCTAGATAAGCTGGACTTACTGGGCGTATGTTGCTTCTCTCCTTGTTGGGGCTGGTTCTTAAAGTAGGTTATAGAGCTTGACTCAACAGCAGTTTTCCAGTTGTAATAAATGTAAAGCAAGTATCGAATTAAATTCAGTTGTATCATGCAAACATGCGTATTGATACTTAAAGAGATTACCAGATGCTCAGTAATCAACAATATTTTGATGATGATTTTTAACATTGAAAAGAGTGAAGAAAAAGAAAACGTATCCTGCAACTACTGCAACTGTTGACAATTAAAGGAATTAGTTGCTTCCCTTGGTCCACGTGGTCTTTTTATCTGCCTAGGCTTCCCTTTGGTTCTTCTGTGCCAACTGAAAACTGAGATGTCACTGATCTATATATTTTTATTTTTCAATGGTGTATTGTGAAAACAAACCATGAGAAGTTTTCTGTTTGATGAGCAGGGAAGATAACTGAAATCTCATATTGAGGAGGGAAGCTCATGAATTAAGTTTTATGAAGACCACAGCCTGACTACTGCACTTCATAAAGATAAAATCTTTTTTTGGTTGCAGAAATACTGAAAGTATTTGTTATTTTCACTTATGTTTTCTGCTTCTACAAATCAGCTAAGAATGATGAATTTCGTAAATAACCTAATGTATATCTAATACGTACTATGTGTATATGTGTAAGTATCTTAGCTATATTACAAATGGAAATCCTTAAGAAAAAAAAAAAGGCGAATACATGCTCCGTGCTTTTCAAAGAAAGTATGACCTTACCTTTTCTTTGGCTCAATTGTTCTTGCCAAGAACATATCCATTATTAATTTTGTCACAGCAGGAGTGTATGTGTCTTAGCTGTTTATTTTTTTTTCCCCTGAGTTGACTCTGTACTCAGTACTGCAAAGTTGGATTAAGGAGTTTGGATTGCTTTGGTGCAAATCAGAATATCAGATTTAAGAAAATAGCAAATACAGGTTTCTGGAGAAGGGAGCATTATGGTGTGTATAGCATTTTGATTTTTGGCTCTGACTCAAGATAACAATGCATTAATTCTCAAACATTTATCTCTTGAGCAATATTTATTTGCCGGATTACCATTCTCCCCCATTCCCCCAGCCTGCTGGTTAGTTTTTGTCAGAAGCTGTCTAAAGCCAAACATTAAACCAGTATGTCATGCGTGTGAGCATATATATGTGTATACTTTAGCAGATTTAACTAAGAAACTAGAGGCCCTAAAGACATCCACAAGTCTCTTCAGTGTTTTGTGAAAACAGTGAAAATAAAAACTTGAGTTAATATTGTTGACGGCAGTCCTGTTCAGGGATGCTGTGTCTCACTTAGGAACTAAAAATGTGGGAATTTTTTTGTTGGAAGTATGTGTTTTGTTCTATTTGTGATGGCTTACTTTTGTGTTTTCTTTTTTTTTTAAGGATGCGGTGTCAAAATACCAGGAAGTGACAAATAATCTGGAATTTGCTAAAGAACTGCAGAGGAGTTTTATGGCTCTGAGCCAAGACGTAAGTAAAGAGCAAGTGGTGCAATGTGGGCTATCAGCTGCAATACCAAGCACTTGGGCTTTAAACTCTCTTTTACCAATATTGGATGCAGTAGTTGCCTCTATTTACAGATATTAATTGCTCATGATTTCTTGTATGTTTGGCTGTTTTCTTTTACTCTGTGTACTAGTTTGTGTTGGGTTTTCTGAAGACTATTCCTAAAGATTTTTCTGATGGACTACATAAATATACGGGAACAAAAATAATGTAACTTTTTGACAAAACATAACTGTTGGAAACAGTGTGATTGCAAAACAGGCCTGTCATGCAACATTATAATCAGTCACTTACTGCCAATAGTAACATTTTCTTACGGACATTTCACAGGCCTGCTTCTCTTTGGCAAGTTGCTGAGGGTTTTCATTTCTTTGTATTACCATAGGATATGAAGTCTCAGCAATTGAAAGCATTGCAGTTCCTTTTTCAAGGTTCTTTCTGTCTTGTTAATTGCAAAGACAGTGTGAAACTTCAGTATGGGACAAGATGAGTACTATTTTCATAAAGGATATGTTGACTGAATACTAGTAAAACGGCTAATCTTTTGGATTGGTGTTTTATCAAGGATGTAAATTAACAGTGTAATCAAGAGTAAGTACTAAAACTCTTTTAACAGTCAGTTCCAGCTGTATGAACAGCTTTGCTTTCTCTTGTGCCAAGAGCTGCGAACAAAAAGACCCGCTTTAGACCTCTGCAGTATCATTGCAAGGAAGAATTAACTCTGGGGCAAGCTCAAAGCGTAACCCATTCTACAGGACTGGAAGATTCTAAATGCAGTAATACATTTAGAGTTAATGAGTTACAGAAAGAGCAGCAACATGGGTAGAATTCATTGTGTAGTCGATGTTAGTGCAACAGACTGGTCTAATGAGTGTATTAAGTTTGTGAACAGACTATGTGGTAATTTGAAGGGCATCAGCGTCCTCACATTGTAAACTGCTTTCTACGTTCGATGTGGTTGTAAATTTGTAGGCTTCTAAGTGAAGCTGTTTCTTTGCTTTTCTTGCATCAGTGTTCCATGTATGTTTATGGAAAGTTAGTAATGAAGAACTTTCATCTTCGAACAAGTTTGTCCTGAAATATTTCCCTAGTCAGCCGACTGCTAAAAGAAGCGAGTGAATTCAGGAGTAATAAATTGGTGCTCCGCTTTCAAACTTGGCAATTTTTCCTGGTTGGAGTTAGTTTTCATATAGTTGATTTTAAGATATGTCTTTGATTTTAAAAAGAAATTTAGATGCTTCAGAGGGAGAAAGTTGCTGTTGCGGGTTAAATTTTTTGAAAAAGAAGATTAGAGTTTTGTATCTTTACAAAGTGAGCAAGCTGAATTTTGGATGCTAGATATTTGGATTAAGAACAAGAACGGAAGAAATGCCGTGTAGGTTTAGACTAGTGATGCTTTTAGACCAGTATTATGACAGTGGTTTTAAAAGGTACTATGTAGAGTACAAGGGTGATGATTATCTGTCTTCCATTCTCTTCCAGCATCTGTGATCCTCAGCAGAATGTTAGAGTAGATGCATTCCTGTTCCCTTTGGTGTCTGTGGATCTCATGTCCAAAAACTTGTTCAAATTCTTCTTGAACTTGCTGATACCATCTATCTCCCCAGCCTTTCATGGCAGAACATTCTATGAGTTCCCTCCCATGGCATCTAAGAAACAAGAGTACTTTTGTCTATCTGTTTTAAGCTGATCTCCTAGTAGTGTCAATGAATGCCTCCTACTATGATGGAATATGGTGACTAACTGCTCTGTTCATGTTATCTGCTGGCCTTTGTGGCCTTTATGAAAAATCTGGATCACCCATACTCCTGCAAATTGAAGAACCCAAGACTTAGGCTCTGCTTATGAGGCAACTTCTCTGTCCCCTTAATCATTTGAGTCGTCCTTTTCTGTACCTTTTTTAATTGCTGTAAGTCCTTGAGTTATGGAAGACAGAAGTTGTAAATAGCCACAATGTTTGTTTCAAAGGGACTTAATTTTGTACATTTTTGCCACTTCCATCTAGATCAAAATCACTTAGTGTTTACAGAATAATTCATAAAGGAAGCAGCTAATAGCAAGCTGGGTTTGTTTGAAATAACACGTTTGTGTCTGAAGCTTTAGACGTGGTAACTGCAGTTACCTAGCTGCTTGTAAGTCATGGAGTACAGACTTCAAGTAAGAATATGATCAAGAGTCAATATGATCGAAGGTTTGTGGCAATGATTGTAAAGTTTCCTTAATTTGCAGGGTTTGACTCTAGTTAAGATATTCTTCAAATTTTCACAGGTTATTCTGCTGTAATATTAGGTTGATAAGTGGCAGTTCAACACCAACATTGATCTCATCAATAAAAGACACTTCAAATCTTCCCCCCCCCCCGAGTTCACTACAGAATCTTTCTTAAACAGAAAGTTTAAGCAATTTAAAATTTCTTTGCATTTTAAACAGATCCAGAAAACAATAAAAAAGACAGCTCGCAGGGAGCAACTGATGCGAGAAGAAGCTGAGCAGAAGCGTTTAAAGACTGTACTAGAGCTACAGTTTATTTTGGACAAGTTGGGTGACGATGAAGTGCGCAATGACTTGAAACAAGGATCAAATGGAGTGCCAGTACTGACAGAGGAGGAACTGACAATGCTGGATGAATTTTACAAGCTAGTTTACCCTGAACGGGACATGAACATGAGGTAGGCTTACAGTAAAGTATTTTTCTTCATAGCTGTCAGTCAGTTAAGGATATATTTGTACTGTGGTAATTTAAAGACTTGGTAAGAAATTAACTTCTACTAATAAATTTTTTTAAGGTTGAATGAGCAGTATGAGCAAGCATCTGTTCACCTGTGGGACTTACTGGAAGGGAAGGAAAAACCAGTTTGTGGAACAACCTGTAAGTATAGTTTTTGTATGTAAGTGATCGCGCACTTAATTTGTGCTTGAACTAAAATACAGTGTCTGATATAAGAGAACTTTGGCAGTTAATTATCTTTCTGAGTTTTTAGAGTAGGTACTTTTTTTCAGGCCTTAGCTAGGCTGTAATAGAATAACTTACTGAAGTGTGAGCTTAGAGCATGGTGAATTCTTTTTTTACTGATGCAGCATTACTCTGTTAAAGCTTAGTCTGTTCCTGCTGTTTCAGCAGTATTCTGCTGCTGGTGGTGCTTAGTAGCAATTCTTTGTTTTCTGGAAACGTGTGTGTGAACAAGGAGCTTTGTCAATAATAAGGCCATGCCAGTTCATCTGTTAGGCCATATTTAGTGTGATGTTCTGCTCCCCCTTTTCTCTTGCAAAAAGCATTCTGGTTTTGCCCTGTTTTGATTGATTAACTCTAAATCAGGATGTGATCATGCAGATGGACTGCTTTCTTGCAGAAATGTAAATTTTCACAAGTATATACCTTTTAACATCAAACCTTAAGAAAATGGCTCTGCTACACAGTTGTCTTTTTGTATCATGGGGAATTTTTAGGGTTTTTTAATTGGAAATTGATAAAGTTTTAGGGAATAATATCCTTTTTTGTAGGTAAAATGGCTAACAACCTTCCCCCACTTGAAAAAAATAAATTCGATTATCCTTATTATATTAGAGCAATATTGACCTGTTGAAAGAGGTTTTTGTGTTCTGTTCATAGAAAGTGAAACAATCATATTGCAATTGTTATCTAACTTGCTTTATTGAGGAATGATACACAGGAGATCATAAGATACTGTGACCTTAATGGTAAGATTTTCCTTGTTTGTGACAGAATAGGAAACTTCAAATTGCTTATATTGTTGAAATGAAATTTTGTGAGGAGGTACCAGGTTGGTATTTTCTTTAATTAATATTTGTTCTGCAAGAACTTGAGTCTGAAATGGTTGTGATGTTAGGTCTTTGTGAAAGCCGAAAGATATGGGCCACACACTTCTTTGAAGAGGTGGAGGAAGGAGAAGTTATGGGGATAGTTTTCAGGAGAGTGCTGATGTGCGCTTGGAGACCTAGTCATTCTCATTCTGGATGAAGTCATGCTGGGTATTGTATCTGGATTTCCCTATAAATACTTAAAGGGAGGGTGCCAGGAGGATGGGACCAGTCTTTTTTCAGTGGTGCCCAGTGATAGGACTAGAGGTAATAGGTACAAACTTGAACGTAGGAAGTTCCATCTAAATATGAGGAGGAACTTCTTTACTTTGAGGGTGGCAGAGCACTCGAACAGGCTGCCCAGAGAGGTGGTGGAGTCTTCGACTCCGGAGAAATTCAAAACCTGCCTGGACACTGTCCTGTGCAGCCTGCTCTGTCAGGGGGGTTGGACTAGATGATCTCCAGAGGTCCTTTTCAACCCCTATCATTCTGTGATCTCAGGATGAGCTTGTAGTGATGTCACTGGCGGGCATTGCTAGTTTGCTTTGTCTTGTAATAGGGATGGATGTTAATGTATCTCTGTGCTCTTCTGTGTGTACGTATTGATTCATGCAGTGGTCGTCACTTGCCAGAAGTGCATTGTGAATCTTCCATTTTGTGTCTGTTTTGGTGTTTGTGAGCCTAGACAGCCACTAATGCTGCCTTGCCAGTGTGGTTGATTGTTTTGGCTTAAGACACGACAGCATTCATCTGAGGCACTGAGTGCAAGCTTGTGCTTGTTTTGCTTATAAAGACTGTTCTGAGTCACTTCACCTCAGGGGAAGAACCTTCATGAATTACCGGTGTAGTTGTGTTTGTACTGACAGTTGTTTTGTAAGAAAGTGACTTACAGTAAGGTGTTTTTAATTAGATTACAAATAAATCAGTTACAGTTGATAAAAAAACTTCAGTGAGTTCCTAGAACTTTCCAAACTGAAAACTGAGCAACCGGATATTTTTGAAATAGCAGGAATAAGAGTATGGTAATTAAATTAATAAACTTTACCTCACTTTGAAATGTTTCACAAATCTTTTGAAGAATATTAACATACTCTTAAGATTCTCCTTGCCCTTCAGATTTTTCTGAACAAAAGTTGATTATTTATTGATTTATTTAATATGACCTAGTAAGACAGCAGAAATTCTTTAACACTAGTGTCCATGGATTAGCCTGGGACAGCGACATTTTCTCAGGAAAAGGGTAATAAAATTTATGTGGGATCTTTGGGAAGGAAAGAAAAGATTGTAGGATTGAATTACTGTTAATCTTTAACTTCTTCCATTTTCCTAGATAAAGCGCTAAAGGAGATTGTTGAACGTATTCTTCAAACTAGTTACTTTGATAGCACCCATAACCATCAGAACGGATTATGTGAGGAAGAAGAAGCAGCACCCGCACCTGCAGTAGAAGACACTGTAGCAGAAGCTGGTAAGAATATGAAGATCCCCTGTGACTAGCATATTTGTTAGTGTTGTACTGTCTTGTCTCTTTGGATTCGTTAGAACACAGTTTTAAGTGCTAAAACCACCTGTCTCAGTTTTTCAGGTGTGCTAGTATTTTGAATAGAAATGTTATTTCTTGCTAATTGGGTATACATCTGGCCAGGCAACATCTATAGGGGCAGTAAGCCATTCATTCAGCCCTGCTCTGAGCCATGGGGTAAGAGCAGCAGAGCTGTG
Source organism: Vanellus vanellus (assembly GCF_965231255.1). NCBI lineage: Eukaryota > Metazoa > Chordata > Aves > Charadriiformes > Charadriidae > Vanellus > Vanellus vanellus. The sequence continues at coordinate 2,551,919 of NC_138911.1, read as the reverse complement.
TTCCAGGAGAGTTCTGTAAGGTTGACTTGCCACCTGCTACTTTGGAGGGTCCATAATGCTTTCTAATGATCACATCCTACATGTCTTTCGTCATCTGCAAGGAAGAGCTTACTGTTCTAACTCTGGAGTGTCAGCTGAATGAAGGAACAAGGTCACTTAATAGTACTTGTTTTGAAGACATCTTTCAGCATTTGTCTGTCCAATATGGCACTTGCTGAAATAAGAACCCAGGCTATCAATGAAAGTATTTAGAAGCAGGTTTATGCAAATGAAAATTATCTTTTTCCTATTTTGTTTTCTTGTAGAACTTCTCATTATGATTTATAAACAAAATCTTGTTTGTCTGTGGTATTAAAATTATAAAAGATTAAAGTTCTGGTTGCCTGAGGCTTTTCCATTTTTCAGTAGTTTCACCAGTTTGATCCTTTGTTATAAGGGAACAGTTTTTAAAGCAGAGAGTATGCTTATATACTGTAGAAGCTCTAGAATATGGTACCAACTTGAAAAAAAGATTCATGACCTTTTTTCCCTTTTGAATATGTTGTAGAGAAAGTTGAAATTTGGGGTAACTAAACATAACTCTTCATAGCAAGAATTTAATGTGATTTTTAAAACAATTTTATTTCAAGACTCTGAAAATCCTTGTTGTTCCTTAATTCCCTGCTAACGTCCTGTTATTATCTGAGACACAAGTTTCTTCTTCATCTACGTTGTGACGTTAAGTTTGTTTCTGAACCCAGCCAATACTTAACAGTACAAGTCAGCAATATTGAGGCTCTAATTTCAGATCTAATCAAAATCCCATCCCCTTGAAGGTGCCTGACAAGGCGACTCATTCCTTTACATATAGCAAGCTTCTAATATTAGATATTAATGTCACTCAGGAGGAAAAGCGTGTCCATTTATTCTTACCTAGCTGTACATCCTGTGTAGTAGTAGTCTATAACACTTCTTTAAAGTAAATGCCTTTGATGCATTTTTGCAGTCTTTATTTACCACACTTTAAAATTCTGCTTTTTTGGGGGGAGATTTTTTCATCTTACTTTGTATCTTCTAGGTCTGTAACATGGTTTTTGGTTTGGTGGGGTTTTTTTCCACATAAATGGTATATTTTTCTTACAGAACCTGATCCAGCAGAAGAATTTACTGAACCAACTGAAGTTGAATCAACTGAGGTATTATTCACTGGAAAGATTGTCATTTTGTATAGCTTTAATGCCACTTACTTTTACTTTCATACCCTTTCTTATTTTTATTTTAGTATGTAAACAGACAATTCATGGCAGAGACTCAGTTCAGCAGTAGTGAGAAGGAACAGGTAGATGAGTGGACAGTTGAAACGGTTGAGGTAAGATCTTGTGTACTGCAGGTAAAATTGCAATCCCTGTTTCCGCTGGCTCACAACTCATAGGTTCTAGTATTGCATCTCTTCTCCCCAATATATATATAAAAATACACACATTTAAATAGGCTTGGACTTACTACTCAGTCTTCAGTTACGTATTTAGCTCAGGAGTACCTAAAATAAACACTACACAGTCTGGCTAAGTTTGTGGAGAACTTGCTTTGTTCAATAGTGGCTTGCTTGGAAAAACAGGATATAAGTCTTAGGCTTAAGGAGACTTAAAAGATTTTTTTGAAGACTTTTTTTTTAGTAACAGAACTTTGCTGCAAATGTAGAACTTGCATTGATCTACACAGCTGCTGACAGCATGGCATAGTTGTGCGTTTCATTGCGTGCTTCCATGGAGAGGGAGCTGAAAATTAGTATCTCAGCTAATATCTACTCCAGATTGCATATGCATATCATTTGATGTTAAAATATGCCTGCCTGTGCATCTGTGCTTTCAAGAGCTGTAGTTCTTCAAGTGCTTAACTTGTTACTACTTTGCAATTGAGTGGTTGTTCACTTGTGATGTTTGTGGTACAATGCTATCGGGATCCATTCCCAATTTAGTAATTGAGACTCTAGACTTGACTACCTGTACCAGTCCATTTTACTGTATTACAATTTGTGTTCTCCACGTACTGGAAAGGACAAGTCACATGGAGTCATTCAGATGTTTGATATGTTGGAACTTGGGTTGTATTCCGTCTGTTAGGAACAGGTATGACCAGCAACTTTCAGGTGCTGGAGACTTAATTTTTGATTCACTTTAGCCTTCTGTAGCAGCAAATTACAGACGGTCAATTTTTTAGGCTCTCCTTGGTGTCTCCAGGCTCTTTTAAGTGTAGGAGTAGAGTAAATGTTCACAGTGAATTCAAGTGGTGAAAAAGATAGGAGCCATTTTAATATGATTATCTAATTTGCCCAATTTTTACATTCAGTCTGGCTGAAATTCATATCTTACAGTGTTGAAGACCACTAAGAGATTTAATAATACTTAGGAAGGGTGTGAGGCTCTTAAAACTAACCAGACAGCTTTGCCATGTACATGAATGATTTTGTTAGTATTGTGTCACAGTATTCCATTCCCTTGCTTTAAAAACCTTGAAATGTCATTGCTATTAAATGCACATTAAAGTCATGCTTGATTGTGATATTCTTACAAGGCACAGTATTTTAAAGTTAATGCTTGATTGGCTTCAATTTATCTTGAAATATACCCAAATTTCATCTGTGTTTATACTAAGAGTCCGGAGTAGCCTAGAGGTTGAGTTCTCTGTAGTTCTTAATAGAAGTAGTATAGATGAAGACATGAGAGTATAGGCAATGTCCTTATGATTAAAGCAAGTGTATTGCACAGTTGAAAATTCAGATGCAGAATTCTTCATGGGAATAATAATAATATGCAGTAAGCGTACTAGCATGGTAAAAGAATTCAGGTTGTAGTTTTGTATCAGACCGATTTCAGAAACTCCTGCTTTTCCATGAGTCTTTACTAGTCAGCTAAATCTGGATTGTATCGCCTTTGTTTTCATAGAACAATGCAAATAATACATACTTCAGTTCTCCTTTCTGTCCCAATTTCTTGGACTATGTACAAATAAGCAATTTGAAGACGCTTCTTTATAATTAAGAACCTTATTTTCTCAGATGCAATGCAAAAAGGGGAAATTGAGAATAACTGTCTTTGAAAATTACTCTTGCTGTTCTTGCTGGCAGCCAAAGCCCATTTCCCATGGGAATGCAACTGAAATGTCCTTTGGGAAGATGATGATACACATTGTATAGAGCCATTGTGCTCTTCAGCTCAAGGTGGCTATGGCATTAGTAGAGTAAGAGCTGTGAATGATAGCTATTCATTTGGAAAGCTGATAGTATTCTAAAAGAGAACATTTACGCAGAAGATATCCATAATTATTTATGAAGAGGAAGGCTATCACAAACTCGTCTCTTTTTCAGTAACCGTTGAGTAGATGTGATACATTCAAGATTTCTGTGGTGTGGTATGTTTATAGTTTGAAAAGTGACAGTGTCTCACAATGACATTTCTGTATGGGCCTTCCATAAGTTACAAACTGGAGAATTTGTTCATGAATTCTCAAAAGTGTATTTGCATTTTGATTATATGATGTTTTAATTTTGGTGAAGATGTGCTTTATTACTAATAGTGGGGGGTTTGTGGGGTGTTTTGTTATTTTGGATTTTGGGGCCTGCTCCTTGTTGTTGAGGTTTGTTTATTTGATTTTATATTTTTTTAACTGCTTCCTTTTTAATAAGTATCTGAATCCGCTTGTATAGAAAGTTCTCTGTCTTAGATTATGGAGCTTTGGATGGACATGTGTGTGTGTTTTGTAGAACTGGAAACTCTGTTCTGTGACTGCCAGAATAGAAGTTCATTCTGGTTGGTTTGTGGTCTCATTAAACTCCTGTATTTTTACCTCTCCTCCTTTCCTTATTCTTTGTCCCCTGGCCTTCTCAATCCTGCTGTCCTCCTCTGATTGTGTCTGGGCAGCTCTGCCTACCGAGAAGGTCGAGGGGCAGGGTGGCAGGAGGCAGGGTGGCAGAAGGTGTGAGCATGCAATTTCTGCTAGTCTGCAGAAAAAGAAAAAGTTTCACCTTGCTGCTCTGCGCCCAAGATGAATGGAGATATATATATGGTCGGGTAATAATTGCTTTTTGAATAACGATCCTTATATTTGAGTAGTCTCTGTACCTTTTTCATGTAGCAGACTGTTAGAAAGCTGTTAACTATAGAAGTACAGCCTGTCCATTGGCAATGTAATATGTGAAACTTGAATAATTTTTTGTAGTAGTCTCATCCTACTGTGATTGTAATAGGTCAGAGCGCCTGGTAGTGATAAGTCTAAAGGAATAGGCCCTAAATAGTTCCTTTGACACTAAAAAAAGAGGTTTGAAAAAGAGAATGTAAAATGTTAAGCACCATCTGAAGTTACTGTACTATTTGTGAAAAAGGAAAACGTTTGCTAAAATTTTGTCCCTGTTCTGTGTTCTTGATTATGCCATCAACTTGTTTTTTCTTGAAAATACTGAATTGTTACGAATGACTTGGACTTCGTAAGTTGAGTGATAGTACTCAAATAATTGAGAACATTTTTGGCAATAATTGTGGAGGAGATGAGTAGCTGCTGGTTTTACCTCTGAAGATTCACCTAGTCATCTGGCTTGCTTTTTTCCTTTACTTTCATTTTAAAGCTTTGTAATGTGCGAGAGGTCTGTATATGTGCTGTGAATAACATTTTCAAAATGGTGTTTTTTCTGCTCGCAGAGCTTAATTCTTAATTTGGAAACAGTCCATAATTTGGAGTTTGGGGACTGTAATACCGCAGAGCAGTTGTGCTTGTTTCCCAGTGTGGACAGCCTTAGAGTGTACTTCCATGGGAATTGTCACATTGCTCCCCCTTGGGTTGCTTATAGTGGAGATTTGGATCTGAAGGGAATTTTTAAGAGGAATGTAGGTTGTGGTTGGATTTCAGTTGTGTTTAGAGAAAATTTTTAAAGATCTTACTTAATTTTCTATTACAGCTGGCTAGGGATTTGGTCAAGGAAAGAGTCATTGGAGTTTGCGAGGCAATTGCATGTGCCGAATGTCACGTACAGACATGGTTTGTTTATCTGGGCAAGGAGTAGGCATCCTGCGAGACGCTGTAGGTTTCTTGGAGAGGTGTAAAAAACATTTAGAGGCTATAAGGGTAGGTACAGGGAGTTGAAGTTTGAAGTTCAGACCTATGATTATAGAACTGGTCTAAAACAGGGCTGTTTTGTCACTTGTCACAACTGCTGTACAAAACTGTTTTGCACAAAAATCTGTTCTGCAGTTCTAATAAGAAACCAGACGTTTTACATATTTATTTTGAACTTTCAGGTGTATGTATGCTAATTTATATCCTGTGCAACTGTAAGTTTAAGCCTTAGCTGTTTATCTGGAACATTATTAATAATGAAAAGCTCATGGGAATAGAGAAACAATTGACAAGTTTTTTTAAAGGACAGTTGTTGACATGAACGCAAATCGAAAATGGCAATTCTGTATTGTGGGAGTTGCCAAAGACCAAAACTAGTTAGGAATGTGAAAAGTGCTACTTTGTGCAGGTCAATTATCCTCGCAACTATATGTTTAAAGGCTGTTTGGTGATAGTTGTTCTTAGATGCTCCTGTTCAGCTTTCCTGGTTGCTCTGCTGTCTTTGATAGCTGATATTTGAAAGCATGTTGCTGTTTGTTGTACCTTTGTGTACGTGCACCATATTGGAATATCTAGTAAATCTGAGCTTTCTTGCCCTCTATAAGTTGTGCTTCTGCTTTTGGGCTTCAGTGTCCCCGCAGTGCTGTCTTGCAATCTTCCCGTCACGCAATGGTGCCTGCTGTTATCTGAGACCATAAATCAGCTAGCTAGGGTAACACCTGAGAACTCGGGTCTAGATGTGGCTATGAAAATTTAGACTTTTCAGGTCTTGAGAAAGACCAAAAAATTCTGACTCTGCTTACATTACCAGAAAGGTATGAGAAAAGAATTGTTATCCATATGTGCATATTTCTGAAACTTACTTTTCCCTAACTTTCTTTAAATTTCCAAATGTTGATAAATTGCTGTCTCAAATCTGCTCTAAAAAAATCCCTGTAATATTGAACAAATTTTTTTGTTAGTGCTGTTCTTAATGGGGAATAGAGTAGATGGAAAGCAAATAGAGCACAATCTTTAAACTCTCTCATCCTGTGAAGTGCTCAGATCAGTAGCTGGCCACCAGTATTGGCATGACTAAGAGGATGTAGTATTTTTCTTCAAGAACAGTAGTAATTATGACCATAATGTATTGGGCAATAGCCATAAATTTCAAGAACTACTGAGTCACTTCTGTGCAGTGTTATCTTAAGCTGAAATTTCAGTTGGTTGCTTGTTTCTTGCTAGGTTGTAAACTCGCTGCAGCAACAGACACAAGCTACGTCTCCTCCGGTTCCTGAACCTCACACGCTCACTACTGTGGCTCAAGCAGACCCTCTTGTTAGAAGACAGCGAGTACAGGACCTTATGGCACAGATGCAGGGCCCGTATAACTTCATGCAGGTATGATGAACCCACCATGGTACTGTGAAGCTAGAACCAAAGAAACACAAAATAGCACTTTTTGGCTATTAATCATGATTTAAAGAGTCTGCTGTAGCTTATTTGGAAAATACAGTGGTCTTGCAAACAGTATAGTGCTGTATGGCAAGATTTCATCCAAAGCCTGCAAACCTGTATTGCTGTCCAAGTACAATGAGAATGTTATTTAGCTTTTCAGTCCTTGTTTGTACTAAATCCACAGTGCAGGCAGAAAGTTGGGCATCACTGGGTGCTGTAGTGTGTATTCTGCTTAAGTGAGACCAGCAGTAAAATATCCCTTCTAGAAGCTAGTTCTAAATTTTGTGTTGCGAGAAACTTCTACGGCATGTGAAGAGAATACTTCTTGGGTTGCTTCTTGAAGGCTCTCTTGTAACTTCTAAAGTTAGAACAACTAGAAATGCATTGGGAGATAACGGAATACATCAGAGAAAGCTTCTCCTCTTCCTCCACACAGAAAGAGTGGACACCTTGGTAACAAATGAGGCATACGCTTCTTTCTTAGGTTCCTTTTTTTGTTTCTTCCTACGAACTGCTAGTTCAGGATAAAGAATAAAGAACTGCTGCCTATTCTGTCTGGCTATTAAAATCTCCCTCCAGTTTTCTCTTTGTCAGATAAATTGTAATTTGTATACGTGGACTGAATTTTTATTGTGATAAACACATTTCGGAATTTTTAGTATCTTCATTGATTTAAAATGTATGGTAAAACCAGCAATTGTGTAAATGTGGTCCGAGGTTCCTTTAGTGTAACCTGGTCATTTCTGTACTCTGAATGTTGATATTTTTAAAATGCAGTAAATTGGATTTTATTTTATTACTTTTATTTTTTTCCCAGGACTCTATGCTGGAATTTGAGAACCAAACGCTTGATCCTGCCATTGTATCTGCACAGCCCATGAATCCAGCACAGAACTTGGACATGCCACAAATGGTTTGCCCTCCAGGTTTGTAATGGTAAATCCTAAACATAAATATTGGGGAGGTCTGCAAGCCAGCTATTAGAAACGCTTCACTTACTGCTACGCAGTAAAGGGATCATCAGAAGCAATAATACTGTACTGTAAAGTGTGTTTTTTCTCAGAAACGTGATTGTACTTTTGAAGCATACTATTTGTAGACTTCAGATTCTCACTTGCTTCTAGATTTTACTTGAAAGTGTGAAACATTTTAAACTTTTTTAAATGGACAAAATGTAGTTTTCCTTAGCCTTTCGGAAATTGCTGGATTATTTTGGACAACTGGCAAAAACGTACTTTGCATGGAAATGGTCATTGGTATTTTGAGTATAGCTTTGCCATGCCGTCATCTTTACAATTATAGGCTCTCAAATAACTGAATTGAATAAGTTATTAATGCTATTCTGTAAAAGGTTTGATTGTACTATGTAATAAGTGAAATTATTTTACTTTAGTTCATGCTGAGTCAAGACTTGCCCAGCCTAATCAAGTTCCTGTGCAACCAGAAGCTACACAGGTACATTTTCAGTAAACTGTATTTTTGGTTGATTGATGTTATAATAGGACTTAATTCCTAACTATATGAAAAACAAAGAAAAAGCTGAAGCTCTGATTTGGGGAAATCTGTTATCTCCATTATCTCTTCAGCGTTGTCACTTACAATTATGACTATATACAGCTTTTAAGCTATGCGGACATTGCGTATTTTCTGTAATGGAGTCTTATCGGGCATTACCCTGTTCAGAAGACTGTTGGGTTCAAGGTTGAACTACAGGTTTATTGAGGAAACTGCATTTCTAATTAGAGGCCTCTTAACGGAAGGGTACAAGCCTGGAAGCGGTTGCAGTTTGCACTGCTCACTCTAATGGCCCAGTGTGGACTTCTCAACAGTTACCAGTTCTTTCAATCTGTGGAGCTCACACCAGTCTTCAAATTTGGGTTGTGGATGTGATTTTCATTTCCTAAATTGAGTTCCATGTGCCTGTGTGTTAGACTGCCACCACTTGAAATCTGTTTCACGTGTGACAGTGGTGAATTTCAAGGGTTTTTTCATGATTCAGAGGAAGGACTTTGTTTGGAATGCTGCTCTGTTGTCCTACTCTAATACAGGATTTTAACTTGAGGTTTTTCTGTCCATTCTGTTCAAGGTGGATTAATAATTTGACATGTCACAGAATCACAGAATGGTTTGGGTTTGAAGGGTCCTTTAAGATCATCTAGTTCCAACCCTGCTGCCCTGGGTGGGGAGGGACACCTTCCACTAAATGTCAGTGTTCTCTTTCATGTTAAGGCATATGTAGTAATATTTTTAATGTAGATAGAAGCAAGTTGTCCTTTATTTGTGACATAAATACCAAACCCAAAATATCTTGGTTAAAGGGCGGTCTGTATCTGTTCAAGTGGGCATCAGACCACAGATTTAATGAGTTAACTGTATTGTTTGTGGTGGTGTTTTGGACTTGTTCTGTTAAGGATGAGTCCCAGTTCCTTGCTTGGATAATATTGTAATACTGGAGTTTTATGGCAGTCAGGATGAGTTTGAATGTGGTGTTCAGTTGAGCTTTCCTGAAATGCCTGTTTATGTTGGATCTCTTTAACGTGCTTCTGCAGTGTATAAATGACTTACCTTTTCGTTAAGATGTGCCAGTTTCTTACTGAATTATCTAGTGATTAAAGAACTTCCTGATTTTGTATTGAGCATGTGTGGCATCTCTGAAGGACTCTGCTGGTCTCAAGTAATGAATGTGATCCCTGCAGGTGTTTGGAAACCAAAATAGAAGCCTGGATAGATTGTGTATCTCAGTGCTGGTAGTATAAATTGGTTGTGGTATCTTGTCCAGATTAGATCTGCAAATTTTAAGTCACTCTATTTGTATATAACAGGAATGTGGGTTTTCTTTTGAGTTTTCCCTGTATGTAGCTGCTGAAGTGCTAGTACTCTCAACTCTTTGTTGTATCTTTGTTTTTTTTTTCTTGTCAGAGTTCTCTCTGCACTAGTTTTTATTTTACTGTTAAATGATATCTGTGACTTTCTCCAATTGATTTTTTTTTTTTTTTTTTTTTTCTTATTTTCCTTACCTCAGTCAGTGCTGCCAGTGATTCCCTTAGGGATCTTGCAAGCAGTAGCTAAGCTTACCTCTTTCCTTTTGAATATTCAATGGGGTGATGCAGACACACCCATCAGTTGTTATCATTTGCCTCTTAAAGTCCCCGATAACCTTAAATGCAAAGTCCTCTGCTTTGTTGGCCAGAGTTTTCACTGGGCTCTGTGTAGGGAAGCAGAGGCTGTAAAATGAGCAAATTCAGTCCACTGGAAACCAGAACTTCTCTATTTCTGTATGAGCTTGGAGTTCTCTCATTCAGACTTCTGTATATTTCTCTCTCTTTCCCTGGTTTTATTGTAATGGTAGTTGGGGTTGCATAAGGAAGTGAGGAGGAGGATGTTCTTCAGTAAAAGCAAATCCACATCCATCTGACTCAGAAATATCCACAGAATACTATCTGGCAGGGGCTGGGTGTTAAAAAGTACTTAATTTTTAAGGGTTGTAAAGATTTGGTGGAATACATACTTTTACTAGAAAGTACCATTCATTCCAGAGTTCTGTGATACTTTTTGTAAAACTGTGTGTGAGCATCAGCTGACTTTTGGGGCCTTTGGGGTTTATCTTGTCAGGTTCCCTTGGTTTCTTCTACAAGTGAGGGATATACAGCCTCCCAACCCATGTATCAGCCTTCTCACACAACAGAACAACGGCCACAGAAAGAATCAATTGACCAGATTCAGGCAAGTCAGATTTCACAGGGGTGGGAAGGACTCTGCTTGCAGGTGTGATCAAATATTAGTCTATGTTTCTTTGTAAATAAAGTTTCATAATTTTAGTTACCTATTGATAGGGCTGCTTCAGTTCTGTTTAATTTCAAACTTTTGAGCCTGTCTGCAGCCAGTAGGTCCTTTGTAGTAAGACTTTTAACTTAATAGATTGTCTGTTTAGTTAGAGGTAACGTGCCAACATCAGCATATGAGCATCAGTGTTGTTGGCTTAGGAAATGTGTTTTATTTTTTTATGTTGGCTAGCAGTTAGCCCAGGAACTTGTTCATTTCCCCCTGTAGTTTTTTCTAGTTGTGTTTCAAGTTATTGAGGGAGAAGGCTGCTAGGTTTTTCGCCTCCCATTATGCCATCATGAATGAGGCTGTTCAGCTGAAGTAGAAAGTACTCATTTGTTGAGGTGGACCCGAGGCATTTTTACTTAAGTTACATTTTTTGGTATTATTCAAAAGCTGCTAAAATGTTGTTTGTTTTCATTATTAGGCTTCAATGTCACTGAATGCAGACCAGACCCCATCATCATCATCGCTTCCCACTGCATCTCAGCCGCAAGTGTTCCAGGCTGGATCTAGCAAACCTTTGCATAGCAGCGGAATCAACGTTAATGCAGCTCCATTCCAATCCATGCAAACAGTGAGTAGTAAATTAATATTGTATCCCTTTATTTTGATAGTCATTCCTTGTGTTGTTACACAAACACGGAATCAGTCATGTGATTACATAAAATAGACTTTGGTTATTCACATTTCTCAGACTTGCATGCTTCTTCACATGATGCGGTGAGGAATTGTAAAAAATGAATTGGACCAGAGAGCTATTTTTCTAATGTTGTAGGTATTCAACATGAATGCACCTGTTCCTCCTGTTAATGAGCCAGAAACCCTTAAGCAGCAGAATCAGTACCAGGCCAGTTACAACCAGAGTTTCTCCAATCAGCCTCACCAAGTAGAGCAATCAGATCTTCAGCAAGAACAACTCCAGACAGGTAAACTTATTTTAGCAAAAACTGAAATGGCAATAGCTTTGAGTAGAGCAGATGATCAGCGTGTGAAGTCCTAGATGATGTAGCAAAGCATGTCACACATTCTCAAATGTTCCTAGTCTTGAGAAACTTTCCCCAGAACAGTGCCTGTTTTTTGTTACTCTGTCTCGGTTTGAGTGTCCAGCAGGGGGTGAAATTCAGTATATGTATCTCCAACTGTTAAAAGAACTTTGCTACTTGATTCAGTTTTACATGGGTGTGGTGGGTTGACCCTGGCTGGATGCCAGATGCCAACCAAAGCGCCTCTATCACTCCCCTCCTCAGCTGGATAGGGGAGAGAAAATACAGTGAAAGACTGGTGGGTCAAGATAAGGACAGAAATCACTTACCAATTACTGTCACGGGCAAAACAGACTCGACATGGGAAATTAGTTTAATTTATTACCAATCAAATCTGAGTAGGATAATGAGAAATAAAACCAAATCTTTAAAACATCTTCCCCCCATCCCTCCCTTCTTCCCAGGCTTAACTTTACTCCTGATTTTTTTTCCTGTTTCCTCCCCCACAGCATTGCAGGGGGGACAGAGAATGGGGGTTGTGGTCGGTCAGTTCATCATGTGTTTCTGCCACTGCTTCCTTCTCACTCTCAACCCTTACTCCAGCATGGTGTCCCTCCCACAGGAGATAGTCCTCCACGAACTTCTCCAACGTGAATCCTTCCACAGGCTGCAGTTCTTCACAAACTGCTCTCCAGCATGGGTCTGTTCCATGGGTTGCAGTCCTTCAGGAACAGGCTGCTCCAGCGTGGGTCCCCCGTGGGGTTACAAGTCCTGCCAGCAAACCTGCTCCAGCATGGGCTCATCTTTCCACAGGACCACAGGTCCTGCCAGGAGCCTGCTCTGGTGTGGGCTTCCCATGGGGTCAAACCCTCCTTTGGGCACATCCACCTGCTCTGGCAGGTGGCTGCAGATGGATATCTACTCCACCATTAACCTCCACGGGCTGCAGGGGAGTCTCTGCTCCGGCACCTGGAGCACCTCCTCCCCCTCTTTCTTCACTGACCTTGGTGTCGCAGAGTTGTTTCTCTCACATATTCTTACTTCTCTCTTCAGCTGCAGTTGTGCAGGATTTTTTCCCCCTTCTTAGTTATGTTATCATGGAGGTTCTACCACCATCATGGCCAGACTCGGCCTTGGTCAGCAGTGGGTCCGTCTTGAAACTGGCTGACATGGGCCCTATCAGACATAGGGGAAACTTCTAGCAGCTTCTCACACAAGCCACCCCTGTAGCTCCCCTACTACCCACTACCAAAACCTTGCCACAAACCCAGTACAGGTTTAACAGGATTAAGGATTATTCTAAAGATGAGAGCAATATAGCAGAGTACTTGCTCTGCTGATGTTAAGGTTGGATGAGCCTTAAATTTGCTTTAAAAAAAAAAAAAAGAGTACTATTTGACATAACATTTTATAAAGGAAATAGTAAGCTAGAATTGAGAGCAAATATGGACTGCTTCTCACACTTCATGTAAGGTTCATAAAGATCTAGAACCTTTTGCTGAAATCAGTTAGACAGTGTTTGAATACAGCAGGCAAAATGCTTTCCAAGTTAGAAACTTAAAAAAAATTTAAAAAATCTTATGTACAAAGCTATTGTTCTCCCAGCACTCTTCTCACTTTCCCCTGAGGTGAAATTTGCAGATGGAGAGAGGGATTTTTGAGTGAAGGACACAGGACAGATGACAAGGGTGAAATGCTAACAACTACTGGAGGTGGAGTAAGGAAAAAGAGCCTGATCCATCTTCTCGATGACTGAGCTTGAATTTTGTCGTCTTTGCAAGTGGGGGATATTGGGGTGTGTGCATGGGAAGACAGAACCAAGTTTGTTGTCTATCTATATGTTTTTTGAGCTGTATACAGCATGTGGCAGAAAGACAGTTTGGGGAATGCTGGTGTTGAAGGTGGACCATGCAATATTAAATGCTTAATTTTATATAGCAGCTGAGTAAATGTAGCTGTTGATATGCAGAAAATGCAGTAGCTTTAGAACAAAACCTGCACACTAACTAAACAATCAAAAGGATGACTGCTTCATGCGTTTCACGAGAATCGATGGGAAATTGAGGAGAAGGGAGGATTTCTGCAGAAGTTCCATAGTGCTCTGTGGCTGAGTGAAGTAGACGTAAAGTTGTGCTCCCTGGTGGGTGATGAAAAAATCTTCCTTCCCTGCATATGAGAGGGGCTTTATCACTTAACAAATTTTCTTTGAGATCTCACTTCAGCATTTGTTATCGGGTTAAATTTTAAAGCTGTTTTGCTCTTGCATGCAGAATCCCTCCCATCTTTTGTTACTCTTACTGAGTCTGTGGCCCTCGGGTTGCTTCATTCCTGACGATTCCTGTAAAGTGAAGATGTTGTGGCATACCGTACTTCAAAGATGCAGTTAGTCTCAAGCTATGCAGTCTGCTCTTGCCTTTTGAGTAACACGCCCTGTATAAAGAAAGGATCCCTCAGCCTGTACAGTGAAAACAGCAGCCCTGGTAAAATGTTCCCACCTATTCCACTTTAGCACAGCAACACCTAACAGAATTTAGTTAGTGAAGGCAAAGATTTCTTAGTGGCTTTCTGCCAGTTCAGAGGGGAGGAAATTACAGAAGTGGGTTAGCTTACTCATACTATTTTTTCTAGAGTGTGTGTTGCTGATTTTTAAAGAATTTGAAGTAGCACAGGAAAATTGTACCTGCCTTAGGAATACTTGTTGCTGAGCTTACACTAGAGACTTCTTGACACTGACTTGAATCACTTTCTACTTTTTGTTCTAATATTGTGGGATATCTAACTAGTAAACTTGCTACTTAATTTTGCAGATTATTCTTTGAGTTGGTGAGTGTTTATTGATGTGTTCAACAGTATTTCAAAGCTTTGAATGTTGAATTCAAACAGCGTATATATGGGAACATAAATAAACACAGGATTTTATATTCCATTTTTTCTCCCCATTTCCAATATAGTGGTTGGTACTTACCATGGTTCCCCGGACCAGACCCATCAAGTGGCGGGTAACCACCAGCAACCTCCCCAACAGAATACTGGATTTCCACGCAACAGTCAGCCTTATTATAACAGTCGAGGAGTATCTCGTGGTGGATCACGTGGGGCTCGTGGCTTAATGAATGGTTACAGGGGACCCGCAAATGGATTTAGAGGTATACAGCTTTATTAAACACTCTCATTTGACTTTTACTTACTTCTTCCTGGAAACCGCCTCAAGATACCAAGTGTTAAACTGACCAACTGTTGGTTTTATACTGTAGTAGTATTTCTGTATTATACTTAAACTTGTAGTAAAATTCTGTTTGCTTTAGCGAACTTAAGCAACTTATGTTTTAGGTGTTTGGTTAGGCTTCCTACGAGGATGTAAACAAAGAAGCGTGTTTTCTGTTCTGTGCGGAAGGCTTAGTGTTAGTTTGATTAGGCATCTACTTCAAGTATAAGCAAACATAGAAATACCCCAACAGAATTTCACAGCCATCAAGTGAGGGATTCAGATGCCAAATGCTATTTCAAAAATGTATTTTATTTCCAGTTATGACAGAAGCAGTGTATTTTAAAGAAATCCATGTTTCATCATATTGAGGATAGGCTGGATAATGTAGAAATAAAAGAACAAAAAAGTCCCAAAGTCATTACTCCGAAGGAATTCCTCTAGTTTAGATAAATGAGAGAACTTTCATGATTCCTGGGGATTATTATATATGGCTGTCAATGTTACGAAGATGTGTATGTTAGAACAGGAGATAGAGACCATTTCCTTGTGATGTGTTCTGAGATTAGACTAATGGATACAGTACTGTGTGCTTTCGGTGTGATCTGTTCCTCTCGTGGTTAGAGAGTAGAGGAGAAACCTGTATAACAAAGATACAACTGATTGTAGTAGGGAATGCAGTGGTCACTACTTGTCTGCTTAAAATTGATCTGGACTCTGTGTGTTAGACCCTTGGAACTGGAGCTGTCCTTGGACATGGTTCCCAGCGCTCGGACAGTCTTGGCTCAGGAGCAGATTCTTGCTAGACTTGGCTGTTGTGGCCTTGCAGGTCACAGCTGTTGCATTTAGACCCTAGTATTACCTTTAGCTCTGGATTGAATATTATATAAATCAAACTTCAAATTACTAGAGCAATGCATTGGATTGCTGTCTCCTCCCATTTCTTACTAGGTCCTCGTTCTTGTTTCTTGTAGTAGTGTTGGCATCAATGTTGCACACATGTGCTTGACTTGCACATAAACGGTACTTACTGAAGGGTTTTTTCTCTCAGATTTAGGTAAAATGCTGTTACTGCTTTTCTTTATATGGTAGCATAAAGTAATAGGCTGTCATTTCCAAATGAAAGACTTTTGTACCCTGTTCCTTAGGAGGATATGATGGCTACCGTCCTTCCTTTTCCAACACTCCAAACAGTGGTTACACGCAGCCCCAATTTAATGCGCCTCGGGATTATTCAAACTACCAGCGGGTAAGCTACCATTCTATTGTGACAGTCTAGAAGCGGAATTAAAAAGGACCTGTCAATGAAAGCACTCAAACAAATCTATTAGTGAAAACTTTTCCAAGGACTTTGTTTATTGCTAATGAAGACATAAGTTTCAGGTACTGAACAGATACTTAGAAACAGCAGAATATTAAATGACCGGTTATAATGGGGAAATGTATTCTGTTCGGCTGATTGGTCTCTAAAGGAATTAGTCTAGTAATCAGAGCAAAGTTGAGTGAATTATAATGGACTCTTCGTTAAACATAATTATTTTCACAGCTTTGTGAGAAAGAAACTTAAAGAAGAATGTAAATCCATTGAAATTAACTTTTCAAACTTGTTTAGGATTGGCTGTCTTCTACAATGCTGAAATATTACTCTGAAATTTGCGCAGAATTTTGCTGTTCTGAAGGAAGTACGCTCAGTTTGCTCAAAGCTTAGACTGACTGGAAAATGTCTTAACTCTGTATATCCCTGAACAAGTATTTATAAGCAAATGAGATGACAGATTTTGATCCTGCTGTTAGAATGTCTCTTCATTTATTGACTGGTCCTTCAGCAAATTCATCTGTTTGACCTCTGTGTGGTTTGAAAAATTTGAACACTAAATACATCTATTTACACTTCTTATTTATATTGAACAACATATCCTGTAACTGGAGAGAGAATTTGTTGTTGTATGTTTTATTATGCCTGCTGGGTAGTAGTAGGAGTAAGAATTTATTTTTCTAAGATTAATTTAAACTAATAAAATGCTATATGTTGAACTCACAAGTGTTTTGTCAGTGCACATTGTTTTAAAAGCTCCTTATTTTATTGGCATTTAGTAGATTCCTGAAATAGAACCAAATGCCCAGGTTTTATGTCTAACTTATTTTCATTTCTTTGCTTCAGGATGGATATCAACAGAATTTCAAACGTGGCTCTGGACAAAGTGGACCTCGGGGAGCTCCTAGAGGTAATTCCTGAGTAGTGAATAATTGATTTGGGCTGAATGGAAATTTTTTTGATCCACATTCTAGAGTTCTGGATTTAAAAAGCAACCTCACTCAGCAGGTCACAACTGAAGAATAAGCTTACTTTCCTCTGACCTTGTAGTTGACCCTGCTTTTGAACGGAGGTTGGACTTGGAAGACCTCTTGAGGTCCCTATTGACTGGAATTATATTGTGATCCTTTGAACTTTTGGTGGAAGTTTAGTGGGCTGTTGAACGAGGAATTCTTTTAAAAGTTAAAACAACAATTGCTTTTGACACTTTAAATGTAACAGAACTATTTATTTCCCTTTTATTAATGAAAGCCTTAGGAAAGTGATTTTTTTTTTTTTTATGGGGTTTATCATGAATTAATATCTGCTTACTAGGTGCATTAGTAGGTTGCAGGTAAGACTTGTTTATGAAGCAGACATTGGGCTTGAGCTGGGCTGTCAGCCTTAAAAATTGTATGTTACTCTGTTGCGCTAAAAGATGTCCTACTGCATCTGTTATGGAGGTCTCTTGATCTAAGGATACAAAACTTCCTCCATGCTCCTTGACCCTACAGAAATGTTGCTTTCACCTTATGGAGGTGTGTTGTCCTGTAGCTTCATGAGAGTCTTTGCCCCGTGTTCATCTGAGAAAACAAAAAACCCCCTCTGCATACATAATGAGACTGTAGTTGAACTTCTTAATTTTATTTTCAACAGTATTTCCACAGTTCGGTTCGGTTGGGTTTTTCTTTTTTAGTAGATTTTTGGTGATGAGACCCTTCTGTCTTGATACAGACATTTCCATGAGAATCTTGAGTTGTCACCAGAGAGCCTTGTCAGTGAGGACAGCTCAAGGCTGTGTGTTGCACTGTCCGTGAAATCACCGTGTGGTAGTTTGGTTTTGAGGAGTTCTGTCTTTGACTGTCTTGATACTGAAAGCCCTGTAGTGTGGAACTGTAGCCTGAAGTTCAGCATAGTATTAGACTGTGGTGAAACTGAGAGTGTGTTTTAGGAAACGCAACTACAATGAAGAAAAGTCTTGAGGTTCATTGTCAGGGATACGCAGGCAAACATGAGAGGGATTTCCCAAGTGACGTACAATTCTCACATACTGCAAGTGTGAGCTATGGGCAGTCTCTTAACTTCCATCCTTTTATTCCTTCATTAAAACATGATTAGTTAGCTCATATTTAAAAATACAGTAAACGGATTATTCCTTAAATTACTGCGAAACTTTTTAGTCTGATGTTCATATCTTCATGACTTGATTTATTTTTTTTTTCCTTCATTTTTACTTGAAGTGATTACAACTTTGTAGTTCTGGGGAAAAAAAAGCATTGGGATAGAGCTGAAAAGTGTAAAGGCAGGTTACGTGCTGTTGAGTTTTGATTTGAAGTTTTTAGAACCATATATAGTCTAGATACAAACCTGGGAATTTTTACCCAGTTTAGACCAGCACTTTTAGGGATTTTTTTTAAACAACCTGACTTCATGCATAATTCAAGTGCCTTTTTATGTTTTCTAGGTCGTGGAGGGCCCCCAAGACCAAACAGAGGGATGCCTCAAATGAATGCTCAGCAAGTGAATTAAAGAAATTCACAGGATTACATTAAACGCCAAAAACACACTGGCCAGTGTACTATACATGTTACCAGAAGAGTTATTATCTATTTGTTCTCCCTTACAGGAAGTTTGTTGTAAAGGGACTATTTTCATTACCCATAATGACAGGACTACAGTTGCCAGCTTTATATTACCTGGATATGGAAAGGAACGAAACGTTTACTCTGCATGTTCTGTCCTAAGCATCATCTTGAGCCTTGCACATGAGATTCAGATTCCTCACCCTTGCTAAGAGTAAAGCAAAAAAGGCAATTTTCAGGGTGATCCAATATCCATGGTTAACTGAAGTGGCAGGAAAAAGCAAAGACTCACTTCTGACATTTAAAAGTGATGTAACAAATTTGGATAAAATCTGTAAATTCATAAAGATTTACTGTGGTGGCAGTTGACAAAACTTAATGTTCCCATGAAAGGATGGAAAAGGTGAAGTGTGGCTTGGTAGAGCAACTGCATTTCAGCTTTTTCTTATTAAATTGAAGCACTGAACAGTTAAAGATGCGTAGTGATGCATATTTCCCTACATAGACAAATAGGCTTATAGCCCGTTTTTGACAAAGAAGCAGCACCCTTAGCTACAGCACTCCTCATCACCAGGGCCCTGTTTACTGTGGCTAAGGATTTAAGATCGCTTGCATAACTGCTAATGTAATTGTGTAATTTTTTTAAAAAAAAAAAAAAAAAGGAAGAAAGAAAAAATAGCTTTGATTTGGCACTTCAACAAAATTTTGCAACAAATGTGAAATATAATCTGGATAGCCACTGTATATTTGATGTGAAGTATTTAGATATCTCTTTGAAACACTTTTAAGTTTCTTTGATAGCAATGACTTTTGTAAGGATTGGTATTCTTTATCATTCCTTATGACTTGCACATTGTCTGTCACTAATACTTGACCTTGCTGTATTATCACCTAAATAACTGATACCGGTACTGATGGAAATCTCTAATGGATAATCATAACACTTTTGGTCACATGTCCTTTTGTCTTTCCTGCAGCCTTGAAGGTTTTAAGAAATCTCAAATGCCCGCTGCTGCTGCCCTTTTAATTGCTATCTTTTGAAAAGCACCAGTATGTGTTTGAATTGATTTCCCCTTTTAAGGGAAATGACAGCCAGCAGTTACAGTTCTAATGGTATAAGCAAGACAAATAAAACATGTTTATAAAAATTGTATCCTGGAACACTGGTTTTCAACGACTGAAACAAATTTAATGTAATGGGGTGACATTTCATAAGGTTGTTTTTGTTTTGTTGTTTTTTCTTCCCCCTGATAGATTCTCTTTTTCCTGAATAGATGTAAACCCTCCTCCTGTTTTTTTTTTTTCTGATTTTATTCTAATAGCTGTGACTTCTTCTGGGAAACTTTCTTTTTACGGATTTTACTTTTCATCAAGGCAGCAATGTATAAAAGAAATGGCATAAGACTAGGAGCTGGAAAATACCAAGTCTTATTCAAGTTTTACTGCATACTTGTGGTATAATCTTTGGAAAATCACTTGTGCCTACCTTTTGCGCACATGCACTCTCTCTGCAGTGGGGAGAATATATTGATAGCTGCCTCCATAGAGGTGTTGGTAGTTCTGTTTCATTCTATAGCACCTGCAAGAAGAAAAGTGCTATATATGTTAAGTATTGCTCATCAAATGATTCCTACCTGTGGAAAGGTGAAATCAAAGAACAGCTACGTGTTATTTAACTGTTACATACCAAACTGAAGGTTGTTTTCATTCAGAGGGTCATTTCTACTTTGTATCAGGACTGAACTTTCAGAACTTGTAGTCAAGATATTTTGACTCCACGCAAATAGGTGGTAATATCACTTTTTCCATGTTCTGTGAGAAGAGCACAAATGAGAAATGTTTTTACTGAGAGAAGTGATAAGCTTGTGAAGAAGATAATACACACCAGTCATCTTGAAATGATGCTGAAGGCTAGAAGCAGCAGTTTTTGTCAAGGCCTACAAACATTCCGTACCAGTATAACGATATAAACTGCAGTCTGGTGAGAAGTTGCTGTTCTATGTCTTTTTTTAGGAAGCTATTACCAAGATAATAGTCCCAACTTTTTTTAACTGGAAAAAATAAAAAGGCAAACCTTTTAATGTTGAACTGATGTAGGAAAACGGTGAAGATTTTTTTTTTCAGTTTATTTTTGTGTGCATCTGCTTACTTTTTAAATGGTTGGTAGAACACAAACTATTCAGCTTTTTCCATTGCACACCAGATGCTTCTTTAATAGCTAATTGTAGTTTGACAGTAAACTTGCAGCATACTAAATTAAAGACCACTGAATGGATCAGAACATTCCACTGAAGGTTTTGGAGTTGTTGGGTTTTTTTTTAACTGAAATTTATTAATAAAACTCTGAGTAGTTGAGAGGCCTCTTAAATGAGATACAACTTTGTAAGACTTTTCATGTATGAAAACGGTCTTTAGAGTAGCTGCTCTGCTGTATGCTGATAGAGGCAGATCTGTTATAATAATAACAGTAAAACAAGTAGTTAAGATGTGTTTAATTTGGGAATTTGCACTGACTACTTTAATTCTAATACATGCGTCTAATAAACAGTATACTGAAAAATTGCCTTGAGTCACAGTATGGCACATAGATCCACTAACTGATTTTCTGGCCTGTTCAGGGGAGCTTATAAGTATCTTCACTCCATAACTTAGCTCTAGATCTGAGTTACGTCCAGATCACAAGCACTCCTAGATACATTTCTTTTGAAAAAGGTCGTCTTTTGAATGAAGACCGTTATAAGAAATGATCATAGTGAGGCCAAGCGGTGGCAGTTCTGGGCTGGTTCTGTTGCAGAGCCTCTCCTGGATGCCAGGGAGTGAGCTGTGCTTATTCTAGTTAGGTGCTGCAGTAGGATATTTCAGGCCCAATGCCTGTGGCTAGAAAGCACGAGCAAGCGTAACGAAGTGCTACTTCTGAGCCTGTATGTAGACACATCAGTTGCACTCTTTGGTGGTTTTACTTGGTTCTTCTGGGAGCGTAACAGACTAGTTATGACTGCCTTGCATATACAGCTACTATGAGGAGATAAAGATTTTTATTGGCGGGGGCTTCATTAATATTGCTGGGCTGTGATAATGTACAGTGGTACGTGTTTGAGAACAAACTTACAGCTTCAGTGTCTGTCTTCCTCTTGGCTGTAATACAAGGATTCTTGAGTAAATAATCTATAAGTCACTCGAGTTTCCAGATGCTTCTGCCTAATGTTACTGTGTCTGGGAAACTTGGATCATTCCTAGAAGTCCTACAACTTAAAATATTTTAACTTGGAAATCAAGAGCTATTGTCTCATTCCGAGGGTCAGTTTTGTCCTACATTTTACTTCTATGTTCTTCCTCTATACAGGCTGTCTTTTTAAGAACAGTTCACCAATATGGTTTTGGGGTTTTGCTGTGGAGATCTCGAGTTCTAGCTTAACCCCTGTTTTATTTCAAAGATGCTGTCTTTTTTGTATAGAAATCTCCAAAGCATAAAATCATCCAGAGTAATTAGAAGAGTAATGTCGACTTCTTGTTAATAGCGAGTTAATGTATTCTGCTGTGGCTTTTTAACTGTCAGAGAACTTAGTGACCTTAAAAATGTGTCTTCTCAAAATATCTTGCTGACCTTATTAGACAGGCAGATTCTTTGATTGGGTTAGAGGCTACCTTCGTATGTGTCCCTGGAGAATGGATCAAGCTTGCTTCCTTTTCTCTCAAATGGCATTTGAGAGAAAAGTTACTGAAAGGGCTTTAACTCTAGACAAATATTGAAAAGATGATAAATGATATTGAAAAAATGGATAAACTTCATATGATTAAAAGCAAATAGGGCAAAACCTCTGTAGTCCAGCAGAATAAGGTACAAACCCAATTGATCAGAAAAATCTTGATCTTCCTGGTTTTGTTTTTGTTTGTTTGTTGGTTTGTTTTTTTTTTTTAAGTTCTGACGTTGCCTAAGCTGAGTAGTTGACTTTTCTTACTTTTTCTTTGCAAGAATCATTCATTTTAAAGGCACATCAGAGATACAGGTGTTTGGGCTCAATGGGAGAAAATTGTGCCGTATTCTTCAATTTTCTCCCATCCCAAGTTTTCTGTGGATATAAAAGGACATGAGAACGCTGCTCATTAACCAGCCCCATTGATGTGGGTGCTGGTCACATCTTGAAAAACAAAGATCATCCCTCTTGCTTATGCGAAACTGTTCTTGAATAAAGTGTATGCAAAGTTTTGAAACAGGTAGTTGAAGGTACAAATTTATAACGAGTTGAGGTTTGCGACTATATGAAGTAGACTGTGTATTTTAGTCTTTCAAGTCTCTGCACCCATTTTTACAGTATTCCAGCTGAATATGGGTGGGACTAAAAGGTTTTTAATTGCTTGAGCTGGCACCAACAAAGTTCTACAGATGGGGTGGGTAGGTGTTCTTTACCAGTGATTCACCTAAAAAATAGTGCCTCGTGTGAAGAGCAAGCAGGAAACGGTCCTGAACAATAAAACTTTCCTTTTGAACTTAGAAGGATGGTTTCCTTATTTAAATCTATGCTTAAATACAGTTACAATTATTGTTTGGAACTTTACTGGAAACTCAAACATTGCAAAATTGTGTAGTTTCCTTCTAATTCTGGTTATCTCTAAATGACAACATTTATTAAAATTTCTTTGACTGTTCCATCGCAACATCAGTATCTGAGCGTTTGATTGGTCTCATGAATCTTGGCTGTCTTATATTCAGTGACAGAACTTAACAGAAGGAGCTTTGACATGAATTTTGGGAAAATTCCCTTATGTAACACCAGATTAGCATACCTGATAGTCATGAAGAAGGCTGATCGCTTGAAGGATAATGTGTTTTCTGTGTGGCCAATTTGTTTTTCCGGAGGGAAGGAGAGGGGGAAGGTCCTTCAAACTTCCCGGTTTGCAAGTACTGCTTGCTTTTACATTCAAATGTTTTTCATCCCTGTCAGTACATTTTCCAAGAGGAAAGGTTTCATGCTTTTGAGAACCACTGCGCCTTGGCTGTTCAGGATTTGAGGTTGCGTTTAAAATGGCCTTAACATCAAAGGGAAAGAAAACGTCTGTTAAAGAGATGTAATGTCTCTTCCTCTGTGTGAAAGCAAGCCCCCAACTGTCATACACTTTATGAAAACTGAAAAGCAGCATCTTGCATTTCTGTCTATTCCTACAAGGTTTCAGACACTGGGTGGTGTTGAGTTTTGGTGTGGTATGGCAGAGTGTCTGATAAGAAATTAATTTTCTAAACTGTTTGTCTAAGGGAAGAGGTGCTATTAGCTGCTCTGTTAGGGTTTTTGAATATAACACAAAATTATTTGTGGCTCTGTAGATAAGCCTTAATGGAGGGAAGGAAATCTGTTTTCTAAAATCCACATCCTAAAGCCAGTTTGAGCGGTGCTTAAGAGAACTGTGTTAGGAAAACTTCAGCCTAACTTGACATTTTGTTCTGAATTAAACTTATTGTTGTTAGTTCTTGCTGCAGTTACTAACCCATTAATTTTAAAAGTTAGGTTCTGTCCCCTCCCCACTTTATAGTGTTCATAAAATAATCAGATGGTTGTAAATAGCTTAGTTCCAACTCTGGTGGCCAATTTCTTCTTAAAAATGTGCTCAAATACCCAATAGTGGATCAAGAGTACACCTGAAATTTTGGTATCAAGATAAATTTTAGTAATTAGACTTTTATTAAATGAAAATGTATTTCCTTTTTTGAAGCTATTCAATTTTAGAATAAATTTTAGTAATGCATCTACCTTATAAAGTAAGTCTTCAGAATTATGCTTTAGTTAGTTGTCAGATTTAAATTTTCTGATGGCCTTAAACATACCTGTATATATGTCTCTGCAGTTCTTTAACTCAACCTTTAAAACAAATTGGTCCATGGCTTATGTAAACACTTGAAAAATAAATCTATTTAAATGTTTTATGTCCTTCCCTTTTAAGCAAATATTTCGTACCTGTACCTTCAGGAATTGTCTTTCTACACTTCTGTCGCATCGGTGGTTTGATCTTGGTAACTGGGTTTACTTTCTCAAAAAATACTGTTCTACAGCCTTTATGATTATTAATTCAGTAGTTTTATCAAATTTTTGCTATATTTTAAAACTTAAATATTTTATCCCAAAATACGTCCAGTGGTATTAAACACATTTTTCCTGCAGTGTTACCTGGCTTAAATATTTCATTGTTCAAATGTTTAAGTTCAAAACTTTTTTTTTTTTTTTTGGCAGTATTAAAAGCTAAGAATAAATATATCTATGCAAATAGCTTGGCTCAACTTTGATATTGGAAGGTTAATGTTAGAGATTTTAGGTTATTAGGAATAGTTTTGCTGTCAGTTTGAGAACAAATTTTGTGGTTTTGAATTACTGGCATTTAAACCACGTCAGATTGATAAATTGTTTTCTTGTTGCAGCTCCACAGTTGTGCAACTTGGGATTTTGTATAGAAGACATTCAAACCACTGTGGCTTTATTAAACAGCGGAGCTTAAATGTTATAAGCTACCTAGTTTTATTGAGATGCAAGGTTGCTACGGTTTCATGGGATTTCATAATTTAGTATCAGATAATAACGTATCCTAAGGTTTTGGGTTTTTTCTGTGTATGTGCTCAATTTGCTTTCTTGTTTCCACGGGACTACTGTGTATCCAAATGCCATTTTTTTTCCATCTTGACAGTGCCCAAGGACACGTAGCGACACCGGGTGCGTCGCTGGCGTAGAACAGCCGGAGGTGGAAATGGAGTACCTTTATAAAATCATTAGCGGCATGATGTTTGCTCCAACAGCGCTGGGCTTTGCAAGCAAGACTTATTTAGAACAAAGGATTTTAAAAAATAAAATCAGTGTTGCCATTGCGGTTTGGTTTATCCGCTTTTTACAGTCGGTTACACAAAAGTCACCGAACTAAACCCAGAATCCATGTAGGACGTTCCTAAGCCCTGTCACCGGGCTGGTGTCGCTGTGGGCTTTTGAGAATCGGGTGCTAAATTGTTTTGGTATATGTGACACATAATTGAGGATACAGAAGAAACTCAAAAAGTAGCTTCCACAACTCCTGTATTTTTCCCCAGACGCCGAATCCTCGTAATTTAAGCAATCCCTTCCTCCTTCTTCGGTCCGAGGAGACGGGTTCTCCCGCTCGGCCCCGCCTCCCTCAGGCCCGTAACATGGCTCCCCGCCCCCTTCTCCTCAGGCGGGGGGCAGGAACCGCCTCTCCTGCACTAACGAATGCGCCGCCGAGGCTCTGCTCCGTGCATGTTTCCTCAACTCCACCGCGACTTTCCCGTGTGGAAAATCAGCTTAAATCCTTATGATTAAAAACGATAATAATAATAAAATTAATACCTATGCCGCGCAGGCGAACGGCGGGGGCAGCCTTGGGGTCCTGCCGCGGTGCGCGGCGCGCGCGCCCGCCCTGCCTCGTGCCGCTCCCACGTGGTGCGCCGCGAGCCGCCGGGCCCGTCGCTGCCGCCTGAGGGGGCGGCTCTCCTCAGGGCGAGCGGGTGGGCGGCTGGATCTCCTCAGGGCGGCACTAGGGACGGGGAAGGTCCCAGCGCCCCGCAGCCATGCAGCGCCGGAAAGTGGACAACCGCATTCGGGTACTGATCGAGAACGGGGTGGCGGAGCGGCAGCGGTCCCTCTTCGTGGTGGTCGGCGACCGCGGCAAGGACCAGGTAGCCCTCTCCCGGCGGGCGGAGGGACCGGGGCTGGGGGGGGCAAAATGTGTGTGTGTGCTGATTTTGAACCGAGCTTTTGAAGAACGGCTGATCTGCAACCCCCCGGTATCGGCTTTTTCCTCTGTAAAGCAAATGTTGAACCCGGCACAGAATAAGGCAGAGCGATGGCGTGCTCAGCGTGTGTGAGGTAACCCCGCGGTGCGGAAACGCCAAAGGGTGTTAGAACCGGCTTAAGAGGCTTGTCCGTAAACACCTACAGTTTGAGAGGCTCGTGAACATTAAATAAAAGAAAGTACAGGCAAATCGGATTTATTTTTTTTTTTTAACTGGGGCAAAAGATAATTAATTTTCTAGCTAGCTAGCAGGAGCTGCTTTGCTACCTCAGTCCCCCCCTCACCACAAGAAAGACATTGAGGCGCTGGAGCGTGTCCAGAGAAGGGCAACGGAGCTGGTGAGGGGTCTGGAGCACAGGTCTGATGAGGAGCGGCTGAGGGAACCGGGGGTGTTCAGCCTGGAGAAAAGGAGGCTGAGGGGAGACCTTCTCGCTCTCTACAGCTCCCTGAAAGGAGGAGGTAGCGAGGGGGCTCGGTCTCTTCTCCCAGGTAACAAGCAATAGGAGAAGAGGAAACAGCCTCAAGTTATGCCAGTGGAGGTTTAGATTGGATATTAGGGAAAAGTTTTTCACTAAAAGTGTTCTCAGACATTGGAATGGGCTGCGCAGGGGAGTGTCTGAGTCACCATCCCTGGAGGTATTTAAAAGCCAGGCAGACATGGTGCTGAGGGCCATGGTTTAGTAGTGGTTTTGGCAGTGCTAGGTTGATGGTTGGACTTAATGATCTTAAAGGTCTCTTCCAACATAGACGATTCAATGATCTGTGAATCTAAGGTATTACAGTTTTGCACTCGAGCCGTGTTTTATGTACTGAGTCATCTTGCAGATGTCATCACAACAGAACTTGGACTCGACCTACCTGGTAACTTTGTATGGAAGAAATTAACAACTAAACTTGTTTCTCTTCAGAGGCTTTAGACTCGTGTTTTTCGAGTGGAAAGGGGAGGAACAGCATGGCAAAACCATAGCGTTTAGGATAAGTCAGTTCAGTTAGCTCCAGTTCATGGGCAAAGTAAAATAAACTAGTTATAAAAAACTGAGAAAATAATGAGTTGATCAGGTGGCAGTAGAAGAAAGTTGTCATTAATTTACCACTAAAGTTGATGGGTGAGTTCTGGTAGGGCATATCCTGAGTCTGGCTGTGTTCAGTATTTCCACTGATGAGTTGGACTCCAAAGCAGCAAGTGTGCTTACTGAATGTGCAGTTTACATAGCAGTGAGTTGGGTTGTCAAACCCACTACGGGCTTAAAATTCAAAATTAAATCCTGTTAAATTGTAGAAGTCTGAAATACATTGTGCAAAATCTATCCC
Source organism: Vanellus vanellus (assembly GCF_965231255.1). NCBI lineage: Eukaryota > Metazoa > Chordata > Aves > Charadriiformes > Charadriidae > Vanellus > Vanellus vanellus. The sequence continues at coordinate 2,524,412 of NC_138911.1, read as the reverse complement.
AGGGACGAATACTAGGAACTGTGTTTAGCCTGGAATAATTGCCTTCCATTTGTGCAGTTGTTAGCACTTCTACCAAAGAGGAGTGCTAAGGAAACGGTAGGTATAATTCAGTGTCTTCAATGTTGTGCAGGTCCGGAGAAGGCACAAACACACAGGTCTGTGTAAAAAGGAATGTAACCTTCACAACTGTTTTGCCCGGGGTTGCTCAGTAGAAAACATAGCTGTAACATCAAGTATAGAAAAATATTTTGCTCTTTGCTGTTAGCTTGTGAGTACAGTTGTTCACAAACATTTTTGTGTTTTGGCAGGTGGTTATACTTCATCACATGTTGTCTAAAGCAACTGTAAAGGCCAGACCCTCTGTCCTATGGTGTTACAAAAAGGAGCTGGGCTTTAGCAGGTAAGATACCTATTGCGTCTCATGTTTCAGTCGCTGCTCTGTGTGAATCAAAAGCTCCATGACTGGTCTGCTGACCATAAGTTGTGTAATTTGGTTCTAAGGAGAAACAAGGTTATTTCTGGGAGGAGCTATAGGAAGTTTGGTCTTCCAGAACTAAAATTTGGCTTCCCTAGTACAGTTGACACCAGCGCTACGTACATCTGGTTTCTTTCTGTAGCTCTAACGCTAACTGTGCTGTCCTGGACCAATCTCTCCCTCACCTTTTTAACCTTAAAAGGCCAAAACTTTAATTCCTTACCTTTTTAGTCTCAGTAATATTTAGAATTGAATGCAGATTAAACATTAGAATTCCTTCATTCTGAAAAAGTGCTTAAAATTTTGATTCTTGGATTTGTGTGCGTACTTACAGTCTGCACACAAAGTCAGAAAGGAAGTGTTACCTGAAACTGCATGATTCCAACCAAGCGGTTTCTTGCAAAAACAGCTGGTTCTGTGTGAAATCCACCACTGTGCTGAAGGCACATGGGAACACATTGTAAAAGCAGCAATTGTGATCCAAGATTTTTTCCTTGGAGGCTGAGCTCTGACTTCCAATTAGACTTCAACATAGGCCTGAATGCGCTTTTCTCAAGCCTTTTTCCAAGAAAACTTCTGTATAATTTTATTCTCCAGCCACCGGAAGAAGAGGATGAGACAACTACAGAAGAAGATTAAAAGTGGAACTTTAAACATAAAGGACGATGATCCGTTTGAGTTATTTATAGCAGCCACAAACATTCGCTACTGCTATTACAATGAAACCCATAAGATTCTTGGTAACACTTTTGGCATGTGTGTACTTCAGGTAAGGAGTTAAAATTTTTGACTTAAAAAGGACATTGTGCTAGTATTGATTGCTTTAAGTTTAAATGCTGCAGGAATAGTATTTGTTGCTTCTGTTATTTCAATTATGATGGCCGTATGTATCTTTTACAAGCTTTGTGAGTGTGAGGTCACCTTGTTAGAAGAATTTTAAGGGGACATTAGTTAATGCAAATGTTAAATGTGAATTTGAGAAATAATATTTTTAGGCTTTCTGTTCTTTTTAGTAGGTGCTAGTTACACTGATGAACTTTAGGCAACTTTGAAGTTTTATTATTTCCTAGGATTTTGAAGCCTTGACTCCAAACCTGCTAGCTAGAACTGTTGAAACAGTAGAAGGTGGTGGAATCGTGGCGATTCTTCTGAGAACTATGAACTCACTGAAGCAGCTCTATACAATGACCATGGTATGTTCAGCATATGTTCAGTGTAATATGTCAGTTTTATATAAGCAGGTACATCATGGTGATGCTAAGTTTTGCTTTTGTTATGCGCTGTGGTCTTCCTTCTGTCATTTTTCCTGCTCCTTCTGTACATTCTGATTGAACATGTCTTATGCTTAGGCAGTTCTGCCAACCTGTGTGTCTTGAAATGCTGCCAGGTTACAAGGAAGAAACACTTGTCATTCACAAATGTAACTGTGTTCTTTTGTTTCACAAAAGTTTTGGAAAGTATTTATGCTATCTGCCCATGTAACAGAAAATTTAAGTAAAAAATAGGCCTTTTGAGTGACCTGTTGCTAGGTGAGATCAGCTTCACTACTACTCTGTATTTCTATAGATGACCTATTCATATTGAGTATACTTACCCCTAGAGCAGGAACTGTTTTCATGAGTAATAATGCCAGTAGGTGAATTAAAGTGATAGACTATTTTTTCTTAGCATCCCTGAGGTGTTTGGAATGTTCTGTACCTGGCAGAATTGACCTTTAAGTCAAGCAAGAATAAGCAAGACGATTGTGAAAACTATTGGTAGGAAAAGCACATTTTTAACGAGTATTTGGAAAATGTGGATGTTTCACAACAAACAGAAAATCAGAATCCTGTCTGGGATGCACTGTTGATGGAAAGGGAGACTGTAATCTGCAAGAGTGGAAAAGAAGTTGGATTGTCCCATGAGTAACAATCTCGTAAATGTTACTGTTACGGCTGTTCATTCTCCAGACTGACTTTTTCTTTTTGTTTCAGGATGTACACTCTCGATACAGAACAGAGGCACACCAGGATGTGGTAGGACGGTTTAATGAGAGGTAAGTTATTAAGAGTGTAAAGAATCTAGGCTGTATGTCCAAGAAGGGCATCTGGAACAACGTCGTCTTTCCATATTAGGAAAGCATCCTAGAGGTTTGCATTGGAATAGGGCTTCTTGGCTGCTTCAGTGAAGTTTTCATGTACTGTTGTGGAAATGAATACAGTTTGTTGTTGGAGGAATTGTATACAACATTTTGGCATATGTTACAAGGAATATGCAAATAGGGCCAAATTTGTAAACTGTTCTAGAAGAGTCCATTTCTTGAAACGCTCTGTAGAAATGTATGAACAGAAGTTCAGATACTTATTGCACTACTGTAAAACTTAAAACTGCTTAGTGTGGAGTATTCTCTGTTGTTTTAGAAACATCTTGTAAAGGTGTTTTCTCTGCTTTTGTTGTATAGAATAAGCAGCTGAGTGAGTGAGCCCTAGCTCTAGCCATAGGAAAATTGCAGATTTTTTTCTTTAGCATGCAGGTGGTTATGTGATGTCAGAAATTAGAAGGACTAAGAAGTCAGCACTGATTGCAGACTTTGGGGGTCAGTGCTTGTCACAATTGCTGTGGATTCATGTATTAGAGCCTATGCAGCTACCTCCTGCTTAAATGCTGCCTTGGTAGATTGTCTTTAGTTAGTGTTCTTTTTTGGAGACATCCTGGTAAGTGGATACGTATTTTGTGTAGATGATCCTACAAATCATCTACACAACGATGATTTTGTGTAGATGATCCTGATTTTATGGTAAGAGTCATCCTGCCGGTTACGTGAACTTCCTGTAGCTCATCTGTAAGTAGCTGTAGCTGTAAATACTAGGTCTGGCTTTAGAAAAGAGTTTAAATTAACTACCAAAATGCAATTGTGTTGCTAGTGTTTTTACTGAGTTGTCTTTGCTTGGCTGCTCAGGTTCATTCTGTCTCTGGCCTCATGCAAGAATTGCATCGTGATTGATGATCAGCTGAATATCTTGCCCATCTCCAGTCACGTTGCAAACATCACACCTGTTCCACCACAGTCACAGGTCAGTAAGCAACATCAGCCGCTTTTCCTTGGGAGAAATTGGTCTGAGTTTACCACAGTGTGTTTAAGAGTTAAAAAAACAGGCAGCTTTCCTTTCACCCGGATTTATATCAAATAATTTCCTAGCAGACAGAAAATAGAAGGTTCTGCAAAAATTATACCTGGTATGGGTGAAGTATGGGAAGCTGTCTTTTCTTTCCTCCTTATTTTTTTTTCCTATCACAGCTTTTTTTGTGTGTGTGTGCTTGCCTGTCTTTATTGGTTTTGCTGTATTGCTGTTTAGCCTAGCGAGGTGGAGCTTAATTGCTGCGGTTGCTGTTTCAGAAGTGCATAGGGAGATTTCAAGCTGATGGGCAGTTGGGATGAGACACATAAAAAAGTGTTTTGAGGGTTGGAGGGTGGGAAACTGCTTTGCAAATGAGCCTGTTACAAGCTCAGGAGACACCTGACAGCTAGAAGCAGTGGTTCTTGTTTCAGTTTGTTACTCGTGCTACATCTTGGGAATCATTCACTGAATACAAGCCAGACATATAGCTCACACTGTTAGAAATGTATCCTTTTACCACTTTCCGTTGTAGACTAAAGTGGAACCAGTTTTAAATAGAAACCTTTAAGCTTTTGGACTGTTTTGTTTGGCATAAGAAATACCAACATAAGTTCTGTCAGAGATGGTAAAAACATTTTAACAGAGCACTTATTTTAAAAAAACAAACCAAACCAAATCCCCCTTAGCATTGTAACAATATTGACAGCAGCACAAATGCTTCTCTGTTGGATGGATACACTGATGCCTTTGGAATTTTAAGTGACAATTAGGAAAATCAGAATTCATTCCTATTTAAAATTGGTTGGGTTTGTGTCTGAGTTTGTTTCACTTTGAAAATTTTGATATTGGTTTGAAAACTGATCTATTGCTGCTGCAGTAGTTTTTCGCACTATGTGCCAATAGGTACACCTCGTATGACAGGTATAACAAATAAAATAAAATTTTGGAATAGCCTGAAGACTGAAAAATTAATTAAATTCTTCAGAAAACTGGTTAATGGTCTCTTCTTCCTAGCAATGCTATTCTCCAGTTACTATGTACTGAAAAATCCTTTCCTTTTTTCCTCCAAGCTTAGGGAAGCCAGGATACCCACCTCCTGAGTAACCATTCTCCTGAACATGCATTAAAATTGAAGAGTTAAATATCTGCCTGTCCATTTACATTTTTCTGTTTCTAGGGAGTATATTCAACGTGTGGTAACATTTCCTTTCAAGTATCTTTCTCTGCCTGATAAAAGATATCAGAAGACATCACACAGGTATAATTTTGCTGAAGTGTCCTTTACTAATCCTGTTATGGTAAATCCTGTGCTTATAGGAAGATAGCCTCCGGCCGCAGGACTTGGAGCTGAAAGAACTGAAGGAGAGCTTGCAGGATACTCAGCCTGTAGGAGTTTTGGTGGATGGCTGTAAAACCCTGGATCAGGTTGGTGTACTGTTTAAATTTGAGATACTCTGTGCTTGACAGGTCACTTTAGGTACTGATGTTTGTGTCTCATTTGCGTGTAATCAGATCTGAGTGTGAACATCTATGGGTGTGGTCTTCAAGAATTTCCTTGAGGAATTGATAGGACATGGTAGCTCAACGACAGTATCAAGTGATTTGCTTCATGAAGTTGAAAATAAGTGGAAGGACTAGAATGGAGACAGGAAGCTGATCTGGAGAAGTCCACATTTAAAAAGATGATGAGTCTAAGGGTTTGAAATGAGCAGAAAACTTAACCTGCAGCTTCTGTTCAGTTTAGTTTTGAATAGAAGTTGGAAATCCATATCATGTTTTAATATGACCTCATACCTGCCTCCCTTAAACTTTTTCTACTCCAGTTTGAGAATCGCTGCCTAGTGCAAATGAAGGCCCTATTGCAATTGTCTTTTCTGCTTCAGAGTATCCAGTGAGAAGTTGCAGTTCAGCCCAGTGGCTCCCATAGCTGTGCACTGCTTAAGCGCTTTTATAGCAGGGCTTCTCACTGCCACGATATGTTCATCTTCATCCTCTGAGAGCAGTGTGCCTCTTCCCGTCTTGCTGAATATGCTCTGTGGTCAGTGACATGGTGGTAGTAATTGAGAATTGCTCTATTGATCGTTGACCTTTGTCTTGACCTGAATAATTGCAAGAACTCCATGGGTCAAGTTTACCACTTCTTACACATTGTTTGTCTGGGTTTTAATGTTCAGCTCTCCCACCTTGTCTGTCTTCTTTCTTCCTGTTCTATGAAAGAAGACGTACTAATGGTAAGTCTAAGTAATACTGGAAGCAATTTAAACACAGCTGATTTTTGTCTTCTATTTTTTTTTTTCTGATCATCAGGCAAAAGCAGTTCTAAAATTTATTGAAGCCATTTCTGAGAAAACTCTACGGAGCACTGTGGCGTTAACAGCAGCCAGGGGACGTGGTAAATCTGCTGCTTTGGGACTGGCTATTGCTGGAGCAGTAGCTTTTGGGTGAGTATTCCCCCCATTTCCCAGGCTTTATTTGCATCCGTGGGTTTAAAAAAAACCCCAAAATATGACAGGATCTGAATATATTTGTAATTTCTAGTCCTAAATCCCTCCTTTTTATTCTTCATATATCTTTTGATTGCTTCATACACTGATATTCAAGTTTTTCTGGTTTATAGTAATAAGAAAACCTCAAATTTAAAAATCAATATAATCACATGTAAAGTGAGATAAATGTCTAAAAGAACCTGCTATGTTTTGGTTATTGGGTAAAATAAACCCCTCATATAAAGAAAACATTCTACTTAGTATGTATATGTAAAATTTGTTAGAAAAAGAGTTAAACTCTTGTATTATTTTTCTGTGCAGTTACTCCAATATCTTTGTCACATCTCCAAGCCCTGATAACCTTCACACTCTCTTTGAGTTCATATTTAAAGGCTTTGATGCACTGCAGTATCAGGTAAGGAAAGCAGGCTGGTTTACCATGCTTTCACAGTGTTCCTGGTTTAGAGGGGTTTTATTTTTGTTTACATTTATTAGCTACCAGCTTTTGCCCCTACCAGCCCTTTTAATAATGTTCTGCAAAAGTGAATCATAGTACAGTAATGTTTTCTTCTCTGTTTTTAAGTTGGGAAAATCAGTCTCTTTGTGAAATAGTTTTTAACATAAGTAAAGAATTTCTCAGGCCTCTGAAGCTTTTGTTATAAGAGTTTTTAACTAGAATCTGAAACAGCAGTGTACTCTTAGTGAACTTACTTTGATGATAATGGTAAATTATATTTTTCTTAGATCTTGGCTTGTTCATACTAGTTAACAATGTTTTCTTTCAGGAACATCTGGATTATGAGATTGTTCAGTCTTTAAATCCTGAGTTTAACAAGGCTGTTGTCAGAGTGAATGTGTTCAAGGAGCACAGACAGACCATTCAGGTATCTGGCCTCTTTTGCCCTGCTGTCTTTCCTTACCTTTCTACTTGTTGTTCATACCTGTTGGCTTTACTGATGCTGTAGTTATTTTGATTTTAAATATGTTAATTTTATGTGATGTGTAACTGTCCTGATTGATTTTGCTTTAAGGCAGACCTTTTTTTCTGGTGAGTGACTTTCACAAAATACCTTCTTTCTGTGAGTAGATTACAAAGCTCCCTTGGTAATTGCTCGCGGGTTTCTTCTTGAAACAAAAGCAAAGGGAAGTGAAAGAAACAGTGAGGGAAAAGCATATGTTTCTAGTGATTAGATTTCCTTTATTTTCATGATCTCTGCAGGTAAATTTGTGTGGAAATGTTTGCAACAAGATGTGACCCAGTCCTTGTTGGGGTAACATGAACCCTCTCCCAACTCTTTGTTTTCATGTCTCTGTCTCTGGCTTGATGGACATGGAGAACAGGGATAGCAAACAGCTTTTCAGGGCTCCAGCTTTGCCAACTCTGACATTTCCCTAATGCCCAGACAAGCTGTTGTTGACAGTGACGGTGTCCTCTCATTCTTTGCAGTACATACACCCTGCTGATTCTGTGAAACTGGGTCAAGCTGAACTTGTTGTGATTGATGAAGCTGCTGCCATTCCTCTACCCCTGGTGAAAAACCTGCTAGGCCCTTATCTTGTTTTCATGGCTTCAACAATCAATGGGTAAGGCTTGAGCCGCACCTGTTTACCTGCAAAAGTAGTTGTGCAAGTGCCAGTGGACTATTTCTTATCTGCAGTGCTTTTTTGATTGCACACTATTACATCAGGTCATGCTAATTCTTGATCTGTCATGGAAGTGCTCCTTGAAATAACCAAGAGTCAGTACTTGACCTTGCTGCTTTCCTTTGGATCCACTGTGGATTCATTAAGTGTTTGACTTCTGTTCTGCTATAAGGAGCAAATATATAAATAGGGTTCTGCAGTCTGTTAGGAGAAAGGGAAGAATGACATCTTTCTTCAAGTATGGTGAGAGTAAGAAAGTGACAGGGTGGGCTGCCCTGTCCTACACGTGCAAGAACATCAAAAGGCAGTGATTCTCACAGATGGTTGGGGCCCTCACAGGCCTCAGAATGGCACATAGCTCTGGATGGCAGCCTGGTTCTGTGCTGGAGCTTCCCCATGGCTCAGGATTGCTGTTTGGTTGTTTGCTTCAGACTTTTGTCTTCTGCTTTTCAGGTATGAGGGTACTGGTCGATCACTATCTCTGAAGCTCATTCAGCAGCTCCGTCAACAGAGTGCTCAAAGCCAAGTCACCATGACAGCAGAGAACAAATCTACAGCTACAGCTAAACTCACCTCAGGTATTACATCGTATTCTGGACTGTGGTGTATAACTGTGATCTCTGCTTGCTGACTGACAAGCCCTGTGGGTATCCCACGTGTCCATGTAATTTGTAGCTGTAGGAAGGTAGTGGTATGGGAAAATGAAGGAACTCTCCTGTTTTTTCCTCACGATTTTCAGATGTAAAGACTTTTAACGGATGAAAGCTATGCGAGTAATGATTTTCTAATGTCCTGGGACCTTCAAAGGATGCTGATCCTATGCATTCTTTGTTAGCTGTAACTTCCAACTCCAGATGTTCTTCTCTGAAATCTGTTTGCAGCTCGTACATTGCATGAAGTCTCCCTCCATGAGTCAATCAGATATGCCCCCGGTGACGCAGTTGAAAAGTGGCTAAATGATCTGCTGTGTTTGGACTGTCTCAACATCACCAGAATTGTTTCTGGCTGCCCACTGCCTGAGACTTGTGACCTGTATCCTTACTCAAATGTTATGCTCTGATCAAAATATGTTGCTTTCAGGCAAAGGAGGCTTTTTCAAGTTGATTAAAAGTGGGTTGTCCAGCTAATGTCATAACCTCAACACATGATCTTTTAGCAAAAATCTATTAAGGCCACACTTCTGGAGTTGAGCTTTTAATGCTGCCTTGTAAGACTGGTGGTGTATGTTACCAGGACATTACCAAACTCCAGTTTTATTGCAGAGACAATCCTAAGAAAGGGTTGAATGAAGGGAAGTCCTTGCTGGAGTTGTAAAAGGTTTAGCTTTACAGATGAAGGGTGTGAAAGCTTTGAACACTGCCCAAAGTCATTCATTCTTGTAGATAGAGCTGTAGAGTCTAAGAGCACGAGCCAGCATGTAGCCCAAGGCTGTATTGAAAAAATTACTCCTAAACCAGCAAGGAGCTCTTTCCTTGTTTCCAAGGAGGTTGTTTCCTTAACCCCTGTGTTAAGATACTACGTAAATAGAGACACGCTTTTTTGTTACCACAGAGCATCAGAAGTTTTTCTGCAGAGACTGATGGCCCTCTATGTGGCTTCACACTACAAGGTAAAGCTTGTGCTACTTCTAGCAAAATTTCAGCGAGGAATTTTGTGGAGGGAGCAGTACTTGTTAGGAAAGTCTAATTGAATTGGCCTAATTGAGGTTTCTGAACAGCTTTAGTTGCTTCTTGGATACAGATCTGTATTATCCTTTCTCTGAGATCTGTCTTGGTCTTGGCTGAATACAGTGGATTTACAAATATCTGGAATATTTTTGTCTTGAGAAATTCTGAAGACTAAATTCTAGATGAGCTTACAAGCGTGTCAGCATAGTATCAGTGACAAACCTCTTTTGCAGTTCTCTTTACTGTATTCTAGGAGCCTCAAATTAACCAAAAGGGTAGTACTGTTGTACTACTGAAAAGAGTAACAGTTCATTGCAAGGTTTCGAGACCATAGGTGACTAGTAAATTTGAGTTGTGAAGTCCGTAAGTACTGAAGTACTAAAAATCTGACACGTTAAAAATAAACATTTTTAAGGTTTGGTAGCTTAAGAGATAAGCAGCTATATAAAAATGGAAAGTTCAGTTCCATACATATTAGAGCAAGAGGTTTCATTTGAGAAAAACACATGCTGTCTGGTAGTATAACAGCCATGAATGGTCTGTGAGCTTCTTCATCCGTCAGTATTGTACTAGTTCCAAGTTTCTTAATGGCCCTAAATTCAGAAAATGGAGGATTGTTTAGAAGTCAGCTACTAAAATTACACTGGACTTTGAAGCTCTTCTCATGTAACAGTTCTTCAACTTTCTGGTATGTCTTTACCCTCCAGAACTCGCCCAATGACCTCCAGATGCTGTCTGATGCACCTGCCCATCATCTTTTTTGCCTTTTGCCACCTGTTCCACCTACCCAGAATTCATTACCAGAAGTGCTTGCTGTTGTTCAGGTAAGAGAGCAGCATGTATCTATGAAGCATTCAGGTCAGTAACAAAGCAGCATAGCGCTGTGAGACAGTCTGCTACCAGGGTACTATGACAGCACTGTACTACCCAGGAGTAGATGGTAGCTTAGGGCTGTGTTTTTTGTGTGTGTTACAACGGTGTATTAAGGACGTTTTTTCCCCTCCACTTTCTTTGGTTAACACTAATTGCTGCATAAGTACATGGCAATGCTGATCCTTTCACATAGACCTCTGACTGTCTACAATGTGTTTGTTTGTGCTGAGAAGCCTTTTGAGGAGCTGAACTACTGCTTCAAGAGATGGCTTTGTCCTCCCATTTCAACTTCCTGGAAGGAGAGTTGGTTCACTGGTTCACTCTGCTTATCCCATGTTTCTAGCATTCCTTTTATTTGCAGTAGAACTGCAAAAATACAAATTCCTCAGATGTACATGCTTAGAGATGTAGAAATAGTTCAGCCCTTGACTGTTGGGTATCTGACTATATGCTTCCTTCCTTCCTTAAGAACACAGGTTCTTAATTATCGGCGTTCAACACAGTTAAATCTACTGTTTCTTAAATGAAAAAGCCCCATTTACATGAAAAATACATGATATTTAAAGAGAAATATTGGTGGGACAAGATTTTATGTTTGCTGCCAATGGACTAGACAGAATGCTGTAGTGGAGTGACTGTAGGAGAAAACACTCTTTTCTCCATTAATGGTCTTTTGCCTTTTCTGGCAGGTGTGCATGGAGGGAGAGATCTCTCGCCAGTCTATCATGAACAGCCTTTCTAGGGGAAAGAAAGCTTCTGGTGATCTTATACCCTGGACCGTTTCAGAGCAGGTGAATGATTTAGCTGTGTATTCATACCCAACATATATTTCAGCACTGTTTCTTATTTCCAGAGTACCCATCTGTGTTCTTTAAATTGACTTCTGTCTCTTGTGCAGTTCCAAGATCCGGACTTTGGGGGCCTCTCCGGTGGGCGTGTTGTTCGTATTGCAGTTCATCCGGACTATCAGGGGGTAAAGTATTTTGGAACCCAGTTATTGTGAATAGTCAGCAGTGGTACCATGAGAATGGCTCTGCAGGCAGAATTCAAGAACAGGCCAAACGTTTCAATTGCTCCAGTTTTCAGCATTTTAAGGTTGGGGACTGAGCCAGCGGTAGTAACAGAGTGAGGTAGAATGAACAGAAATGGTCAGATGCCGCAGCAGGCTGAGGGGCGTAGCTTTCCTCTGAGTGGGTAGCACACCGGTGCTCCTGTCATTACTAGGCAGCATTGTAGCATACCAGCATCCCAAGCAGCAGTATACAGCCAAGATCCGGTGATATTTATTGTGAGATTCCCAGATCTTCATGCTGGTGTTTGGCATTTTTTGAGTGCCAGAGTTAAGCACCAAGAATTATTACACAATCCTGAACTACCAGCTGGGCTCTCACTGTGATTTTGGACATCCAGGTTCTGTAGTGTCCTTCATGGAGCTGCTATGTAGCAAAGAAAATGCATTTTTGCAGTGACTGATCTCTGCACTGATGATTGTTAATGGGTTTGTAAGGGGAGAATGTTGTTGCCCTGTCTTAAAAACTAGATGCATTTTTTTGCTTAAAACTAGATACATCTTTTTACTTATGGCATATATTACCTACTTCACAGATGGGCTATGGCAGCAGAGCTCTGACTTTACTGCAGATGTACTATGAAGGCAAATTTCCATGTTTGGAAGAAAAAACAATTCAAAAGCCAAAAGAAATTGCAACTGTAAGCAGTGAGGTATGGAGCTCAGTGCATTTCTTGTATGTTCTGTTGTGCTAAGCTGTTTGTTTTTCACTGTGTCTCAATAGTGATTTGTCTGTTTAAGGAGGAGATACTTATATTTTTTTATACAGAATAAGAGATTTAATTTGCAGATTTCTGTGAGGATTGCTACTAACCCATTTCCACTTTCTCTTTCAGACTGTTAGTTTATTAGAAGAGGTTGTGACGCCTCGGAAAGACTTGCCTCCTTTACTTCTCAAACTGAGCGAGAGACAAGCTGAACACCTAGACTATCTAGGGGTATCTTATGGCCTAACACCAAGATTACTCAAGTAAGACATTATTCTGTCTTCTAGTTACATCCAGTGCAAAAATACAACTATATAAATTAATATCTATTATATATAATAGATATAAATAATATAGTGTGTAATACAGATGTAGTTATTTTCGGCCTCGGACATTCTCTTTATCTCTGCATGTTTCACTTGGTTTGTAAAACTGGGACAGGTTGAAGCCCACTTCTCCTGTAAGACCTTTTCTTGATGTACAGTAGGGCTGATCCTAAGTACATCCTTCAGGGTAGTTTATCTTCGGACTCCTGACGGAAAACCCATTCCCTTCTTCGTTGTGTCTTTGACCCTTCTAAGCAGTTAACTAGCTTTAATTGCTCAGTTTTTCTAGGCTAGAGATGTAAGAACAGCCTGTAATAAGTAGGGAGAAGTTAAATACTACTTCCTGTGACCTGTGGAAGCTTGAGCTGCTGCTGACTTCAAAGCTAGTTGTTAGTTTCCTGACTAAAGTAAATGCTTTTCACCAGCAACTTCAGCTGCTTCTAGCTTTTCTTGCCATGGAGGAACTGAGTTACTCCATCTTTAGTTTTATCTCCACTTTACAACATAGTTTTATATGAAAGCATACCATTTTAGAGTAGAGTAGAGTAGAATATTTCAGTTGGAAGGGACCTACAATGATAATCTAGTCCAACTTCCTGACCAATTTGGGGACCAATTCAATTATTTTATAATAAATGCTAACTTTTTTAATATTATCAAATTCTATAAAATATCTAGGTTTCTGAGACTTTCAGGCATAGTGTGGGAAGTGGTGAATCCATAGCGGTGGAGGCTAATTTGTGACTGATCCAGTCAGAACAATGTTAGGCGGCTACGTGCAATTTAGCATTTCAGACAGACAGACGGTAGCCTGTTTTGCTCTGTGGCAAGCATGCTGCAAAGTTCATGCCAAAGTGTGATGATGAATTGTTTAGCTATGCAGGAGAGCATTGAAACTGAATGGTTATTATGAAATAGTCTTAATCTTTGCAAATTATAAAGCAAATGGTTCAGATGTCTTACTTTATTTGAACAATCCCTCTCAGAGCAGAGGGGGAGAATAAAGTGTTTCACTACTACTTTTTTTAGTCATTTGACTATTAGCTGTGGGGAATAGATAAAAAAAGGATGAATAATGGCATGGGGAGAGGCTGGGGTGCATGTGTAGGGCTTCCTGCTGAAATTTGCAACATCCTGCACAGCTGATGAGTAGTCATCCCACGGCCTGTGGAGGTGGGTTGCCAGGGACAGTTGCTCTGGGGCCTGGCTTCTCTCTTTTGTCTGGGATGCCATATGTTTGGTCTCAGCAGGTCTTTTTATACTAGTCCTCCTTTTTTACTGGGCAAAATGAATTGTAGGGTCAGTATACAACTAAGATGCAAGAAGGAACGTGAGAATGGAAAGAGATGTCAGCAGGACTTTGCTGATCAGTCTAGGATTCTCTCTGGTCCACAAGTGATTATTTGAGACCTGGTAGTTGCCAGGGAAAATATTAATTGAAGAAGAGCAGAGTCTCTGAAGTAAACTATAAATCCTCAGCCTTTCCCCAGGGTATTCCTTAGGAGTCTGTGATATTATTGGTCAAAATCTGTTTGCCTGTTTTTAAAGGAGTTCTTGGAAGCATGTCAAATACAATAACTTTTGTATTACCTCTCTCAGTCTTTCCAAGTTTGTTCATTTTTTGATATCACAATCATCATTTTTCACTTCTCTAAGTTAGAACCTCCGTCAGTTTAATTGCTGTTACTACTTTCTGTCAGTGTTCATTTTCATTAGTTGGTGGGATGTCTTACAGGCTTTTGCATAATTTTTGACAGTTGTTCTTGTACGGTAGATAGATTGCATTTAACCACAAGCATTATTGTAGAATCAACCGCTTCGTAATTCTCGGTGCATTTTCTCTTTTCCCTTTCCCCAGGTTTTGGAAACGTGCTGGATTTGTGCCAGTTTATCTACGGCAGACACCAGTAAGTAGCATACTGTTTCTGAATGAAATCCAGCCCTATTGAAATCACCGGGCATCTTTCCATTAGCTTCTGTGAGGTGTGATCTGGGGAGGAAAGTCTTCTGAGACTACATTTGGGGTTTGTTTTAGGTTCGTTTTTGTTCTTTGGGCCTATAGTTAGCTAAAGGAGTAAAGTTTTAGGGTTTTGAATGTGGTCTTCTAATTAGTTTGCACTTAAAAATTAGAGCAAAGGTGCAGCTGTTGAGGGTTATTAATGAGGTCATTAGTAAAATATGCAAGTGGCCCTGGAACTGACTGCTCTTGTTTTTCAAGGTGTTTACAAGAAATAGCACAAGCAGTTATAGTACTTTTAGAGAGTGTCACTGCATTTTTCTTTTGTTTTTCTGGCTCTTGAGCTGCACCTGGAATTTGCAATACTGGTGACTACTGGTTACCTCAGGAAGCCAAAATCTCTCAGCGCTGGGCTTTACCAAATTCTAGAAGTTCATAGGTTTTGACATTAGGCAGTGGTGATCACTAGCAGTTGATACATGAGTTGTTGATTTAGAAGACCTTTGCCTTCTTCAGTTGAGCATAGGTTGCAAAAGGTTCATGCGGATGATGAGAAATATGTCTTATTTATTAGAATGACCTGACTGGTGAACATTCGTGCATCATGCTGAAGATGCTGAACGAAGAGGACACTGAACAGGAGCCTTGGCTTACTGCCTTCTGGAAAGGTAACTTTGACTTTGCTAACGCTAGGAGAATCTTCTGGGATATTTATTCTAGATGTCCACAGGAATAATTTATTTTCTTGTCTTGTCCTACAGATTTTAGGAGGCGGTTCCTTTCTCTGCTTTCCTACCAGTTCAGCACATTCTCTCCCTCGTTGGCATTGAACATTCTACAGAACAAAAATATCAAACAGCAGCTACAACCACGTGAGTACCCTGGTTCACAATGTTCAGTTAGATTGCAGACTAAAGTCTATGTATATGTTTATCAGAGCTTTCAAATACATGCATTATATGATCTCTCTTGTAAAGTGCCAGGGATTGCTTTTGGTCAGTTACTGTATTTTGTTCCTATTATCCAGAAAAATCTTGTATTTGTAAGTAAAAGCTAAGATGACATTTTCTGCCACTGAAAGTGGGTAGTGGTGTTTTTTTGGTGTGGATTTTTTTTCCTGCTTTTTTGACTGAAAATTTCAGTAACCCAAAATTAGAGGGCTCTTCACTGTAACAGCTAAATGCATTACAAAACATGGATGGATACTGACACCTGCCAAATCCAGTATGGAATTAAACGGGAAGCCTTGAATAGCAAGGGTCAGTAGACAGAGCAGCTTGCTTAGGATCTTAGGAAGAAAGTTGTCATTAGATATTTAGAAATTGGAACGTGATGTCTTTCTAAGAGAGAGGCTTTAGTTCAACTGCATATTACTGGGCTCAATGCAGCACTTGTTGGGGGAAACACACGGGCACTATAAAAAAGGGGCCAGACAAGACAGTTCTAACAGTCAGAACAATTTAACAGAACAATTGAAAAGTAAATTGCTGTTTTCTCAGTATGCCTAACAGAGGGGAGTCCTCTTAAGAGAACTTGGTAGTCTGTGTCTTGTGGGTTTTAAGTATCTGTTTTGGTGAAAGAGTATTGGTTGCTGCTACAAGTGGACAAGGCTCTTTAACAGCAAAACCAGTGTAAGATAATTAAAGACTGGGCAACCTGTGTTTCTCAGCCCTCACTGTTTTCAGTCTCTCTGGCATCTTTAAGTTGCTATGCTGGTCTGTTTTGGCGGTTGTTTTTCACATGGCCGTATGTCTGTCTGAAAAGACTTTGAATAACCAAGCCAGTCTGAATAGCAGTGTTATACCTAGTGTGCTGAATTTTGAAGTGTGTTGGGAAGTGAACCTATGGGGTACCAGTTGGCCTTTACTCACTGATATAAAAAGGAACATGTTAAATACTGAGATCCTGGATAGCTTTGAAGAACAGTCTTGACATTGTTGTCTTTTTGTTGTACCCATCAGCCATCAGCCGTGCTGAATTAGAATCAGTTTTCATCCCTTATGACCTGAAGAGATTAGAGATGTACTCTCGCAACATGGTGGACTATCATCTTATCATGGATATGGTACCTACCATTGCCAGGATGTTTTTTCTCAACCAGATGGGTGATATCTCTCTCTCTGCTGCACAGTCGGTATGTATCACTGTGAGAACAAGCCATGCTTCACCTCTCTTTACATTTATATTTGGAATAGTTTCCTGTTTCATGTCATCTTTAAAAAAAGACTTTGTTTCAGGTAGATGCTTCTTTTGTTGTCCTCTTCGTGATTTCTGCTGCTTGTAGTGTTCTTCCACCTTTAGCGTTTGCTTTGAATAAAGTTTGTAGGGATCATATTCTGTTCTGTGTTCAGTGAAGCACTCCATGCATTTATAACATGGTGTGAACTGTGGCTTAAAAATGTCTCAAAAGCTTCTGGCTCTTGAACTGTACTTCAGGAGAAACGTATTCATCTGTACTAAGTATGGAATGGCATCTGCCATCTACAGAATAGTTTTGGGGTGTTCCTGTGCATCTGAGCAAAGCTTCAGTTCGTACCAGAGGAGCCTTGTGTAGGGCGTGTAGAGGGTATTATGTATTCGTATATGCTCTAAAAGCTTCTATAACTGAAATACATGTCATTTCCTCAGGCCCTTTTTCTAGGCATTGGCCTACAGCATAAATCTCTGGACCAACTGGAAAAGGAAGTAGAACTGCCCAGCAGTCAGTTGATGGGTCTCTTCAACAGAATCATCCGCAAAGTAGTTCAGGTAACAGCACTGTGACCAGCTTTGTCTTGGTTGTATTGGACCAAAGTGTGATTCCAGTACTGTGCCTGGCAGTAATAGAAAGCTGAATCAGAACTGCATGTCTTTAACGCGTCCCCAGTAACTGACTGTAAGTTTCTTTGTAAGATGGGAAAATCCCAGTGGAAAAAGCAGGTATTTATGGCATTGATTTATATAGTGTTTTCCCCAATAATAGTGCTTGTCTTATGGTTTTAAATGTTGAAATGTCCTGACCAAAATGCTGAGCATACAACCCATGTTGCCAGCTGAGCCTGAGCCATTTGTTTGTGATTGTTCACTGCGTTGGTGGCATCTCAACTTTTCTTGAAAAAAAAAAAAAACAAAAAACAAAAAACGTCCAATGTCATTTAGAGGTAGACTTGAAGTCCAGCGAAATAACTGGAAAGTTTTGGTTCTGGCTTTTTTTCTCTCTAATGTCTGTGATAAAGTGAGTAACGTGGTGAGTTATCCAATGGTGAGACGGACAGAATACTCACCAACTGCTTGCAATTGCTTGCTGAGCCTGGGCCCTCTAGTTCTCAAGACTCAGGATACGGTACCAAAGCTTCTGCAATCCGGCATAGGGTTGTTCATGGGAGAGGTGATTTGCTCAGCATAACATCCTTATAATTATCTTGAAGAAAATAATATACAAAAAATTAAATATGCAGCTTTTAGCTGCAAGTGATGCTGTATTAATGAAGTATGTTGTAAACGATGAGTTCTCTACATTTATGCAAGTGTCATTGAGTGCTAACTGATTTTAGTTTTATACTTTCTATAAAAGCTGTACATAATTCTGCCTTCAGGAAAAAGCCTTGAGCTTTTTATTTCAGTATGATGGAATGTATGCATCAGAAATAAACAACTGCCTGATAATATTTGCAAGGTTAGAAGAGTTTCATGCAGACAGACAACATTTCGTATTTATTTTAAAACAGTAACCTAGAAGAAACAGCAGCGCGTCTTACATGTGTTGGCTTTCTTCATTTACAGTTGTTTAACACAGTCCAGGAAAAAGCTGTGGAGGAGCAGATGGTGGCAACAAAGGATATTGTAATGGAGCCAACGCTGAAATCTTTAAATGACGATTTGGTAATTATGAACTTTCTACTTCATACATATGTAAACACTTCATGGAGTTCCCTTGGGTGTAGAAGCCTTGTAATCTAAATTTTCTTGGATGGAAAGAATTCCACATCAGGTCTGTCACTTTATGGTAGTTAAAACCGACAGCTTTGTGTTACATGCTTCTAGTCATGCTTTGTTAATCTGCAGTATAGAATTTTTGCAGAGCCTACTGGAGTTATATATTACAAGTATATGTGTACAAATAACATAAAAATGCAATTATATAAAAAAGATAAGCTTTTCGGGATCATCTGGTATTTGTTTTAGGGGATGTACTTCTCTTTCAGTGGGAAAGGCGTTTTCCTTGCATTACGTGGTCACTGTTGCACTTAGAACTTAATGCAGCTGTTGTGCTGTCCTGTTGTAGGAAGAAGCCGCAAAGGAATTCCAAGAAAAACACAAGCAAGAGGTGGGAAAGCTGAAGGAAATGGACCTTACACAGTAAGAATTTATCCGTATGAGTCTCAAATCCAGTTTTCCCCTGATAGCTGTTTGAATGCCAGGTCACTACCGCATCTTGCTGAGACTTGTGCTCAAGGCTGTAGTTGCAGTATCACTATCTCAAACCATCAATAACTGAGAAATAGCAGTGGGTGTTTTACACAGTCTCCAGGTACGATAAGCATACGCAGCTACAGTAATGAAAACTGGGTATTGTGTGCCTGACGGCCAATAACTTAGTCTTTATCAGCTCTGTTAGCAGCTCAAAACATGCTTTCCAAATCAATGGAAAATGAATAACCAACCAGAGCTTCTTTTACTAACTACAGTGAGCACAGGTGCCTTTTAACTTCTGTAAAGCTGGACAATTTGTAGGATGCTGAATTACTGAACCAGCAATTTACTTGAAGTGTCAGCAGATGTCTCTTTTTCTGGACATCTCTTTTCATGCCACTGATTCTCTGTCTTCTCTCTCTCCTCCTTCCACTTTTTGTCTTATAAATCCTGTTTACTATACCGACATCCTAGAAGAGTTGTCTGTTTTGACTCTAGATTAATCTCTGTCAAATCTGAGAAAGCTTCTTTGAAACTTTGGTTTTCTTGTTTGAAGGAAGGACAAAAATGGATGTGATTTGAAGTGACTTGCAAGTCAGTCACACTAGGAAAACAATATAACCAGATTTTTTAAAAGTTTTAATTCAGTTTTTTGGAGTTGATACTTGTTTGTCATTTTGGACCATGTTCCCTTTTTTTTCCACCCAGAAATAGAATTCTGTTCTCCTCCATGAGGAGAGACAAAAATCTATTTTGAACACTTTTCAATACAGGTTATAGAAAACTAATAAAAAAGACAGAGCTGTCTGATTTGAAAAGGCTTTGTCCAGTATTGTTCAGCCTTGTATGAACAAAGGCTAGTCTATTCTAAATCTCTAAGAACTTGAGATGGAGAGCAACCACTCCATTTTGCTACATGACTGCTTTGCCTAGTTAAATTTGTATGTAATTTCCAGGGTACTTGAACACCCAGACAAGGGGCACAGAACATGAGCTTATTTGAATAGCAATTGTTGTCTTAATTTCTCGTTTCAAAAGAAAGCTGCAGGTCTTCAGTTTTTCCTGGGCTGATGCAGAAAAACTGTACCATTCAAGCTTACTGCTGGTTAAAGACCCACTGCTAATTTTGCTAACTTTCTGTTACAGGCCACTGCTTTTTGCATCCTCTTGCTTTACCACCGCAACCATCCTTATCCTCTTTTTTGGAGGAGGAAAAAGAGAAAAAGCCCTCAAGCTTTTATAAAGAAATCTGTATAATGAATATAGATCTGATTGTGGTTGTCAGGTTTACAGCTGTAGTGATTGAAGGTTTATCTTTTAAGAAATCTAGTGGGCAAAATAGAGGTATACACCACTGCTATGGAAAGTACAACCTTTGTGGCCTAAGTTTTTGCCTTCGTAACAGATGTACTCTACTCAGCACTCTGCTTTTCTGATGAGAGGCTTTTGGAGAACGGTTTTGTGATGGTTACAATAGGGGCTCCTGAGGCTCCTGAGAGAACTTAGTTTGACACTGACCAGCTTTGGATGGGGACAATTGTTGGTTGCTGTTGACCTAGTTTGGACTGAGTCTGCTGACAGAGTCATGACAAGCTATTGTATCCCTTTGCCACTCTAGTTTTCTGTGTGTTTCCAAATACTGATTTGGTTGAGCGCTGACGCAGTGGCTTTGTTTGTAGAATAGTGTGTGCCTGACAATATAATCACCTTATTTTTTTTTTACTTTGTGCTAGCAATTTTATGTGGATTTTCCTTTACCTTTTTCACTTAGATATATTATCCGGGGTGACGATGAAGAATGGAATGAGGTGCTGAGCAAAGCAGGACAGAACGCTTCCGTCGTCAGTTTGAAAAGGTTAAGGAATTTGAAATACTCCACAGAGGTCTCTCTGGTCTTTCCTGCTGGCTTTATTATAAAGTTTTTCGAAAGAGTGAAGCTGCAGAGTTAAATGCAGATAAAATGAACTTAGCGTCCTTGATAGCTTCTCAGTTTTCCTGGAGACATGAGGGTGTGAGCACCTGAGAGCTCTACCGGGTACTCAGTGGCTCCTCTGATTGTAACTTTTTTCTGTTGACATGGTGGAGTCTTGATCCTGATCATGCACATAAGTTGGTACTGTTTCTCTCTTGGGTCACTTTTAAAGAAAGAACTCATTCCACGTAACTGTCCCATTTGCTTTGGGAGCTACCACTGGGTGGGAGCCTATGATATTCCCATTGGAGAAAATACAAATTCAGGGAAGAAGAATTCTTTCAAATGTGAACTTAAGCCTGTGAAATATTGAGTCTGCATTTCTGCAGTTCTTTCCTTTTCATCCATCTTCTTTCTTCTACCTTGCCCAGCATGGAGTCTTTCTTTGTCTTTTCCTTGGGGATTTATAGTTGAGACTCGCCTGCTTGCTTATTTCCCCTTCCCGGGGTACCTGACAGCTGAAGTAATTATATGATCTCTATTCCACCCTTTGTATATGCGTGTTGGTTTTTTTTTTTCATGAATGCTAGAAGCTGTGATTTTCCAGAAACCTTACAGGAATGAGAGAGTCTTGTCAGTGCTTATAAAGATCCGAGCTCTGTCATGTTTGCTCTAGTCAGAATCTAGTGCAGGAACAAAATTGTATACTTAAAACTGTCAGTGCTAATATTTTTTCTAGGTACTCTAATTCCAGATGCCCTATATGAATCGCCTTTGGGACACATAACTTAAAGTCTTGAAAAGCAATGACAAGAGCTAAAAATCAAGATCTTAGGGATTCAAATTGGGTTAGAGAATCTGGAGATGCTAGAAAATCTAGGTCATACTCTTGTTCGTGCTTTCTCTAGCACCAGTTTAAATGACCCAAGAAATTGGAAGTATTTTTTCCCAACCACATTTCTATGTAGACCCTTGTCCCCCTTTTACAACAAAAATTTCCCAGCTGGATGGGAATCTAGTGTATTTTAACAGATATTTTGTTCCTGTTTCCCAGTGAGAAGAAGAGAAAATTAGAAACAGCAAGAGGACCCAAGCAACAGAAGAAATTTAAGAAGACTAAAGATATAAAGCAGAAGTGGAAGAAATGACTTTAAAGCCAATCAGCGAACTTGAATTAACAAGTGACGGGTCTGTACTTCAGAAGTACTATTCTCCTTTAAATCAAAAGACTTTCTTTTGGGGGGTGAGAGCTGGAGGGGAGGAAAAGCCTTAGAGGCATTTTTAAAGTGTTTGTATTACGGGAAGTACAGTGACACTGCCAGGAGACAGTCTACGAAGATTTTTTATGAAGTGTGACTACAGAGCTTGAGCGAGGCACTGTGCAACACACTGGGATATTATGAGGGTGCTTTAGCAGCCACAGAGTTTCCATTCAAATAGGGCAGATCAATCTGTAAACTTCCCCAAATCTTAATGGTTGGTGTCTTTATTAAAAAAGAGTTTGGACAACAAAGGATAGAAATGTGTTAGGCTTTGGTATGTGACTCTACCTTTTAGCATTGCAGCACATCTTGATATATGCAGCTACTGGCTCAGTAGTACTACCACTCACTCATTTGGAGCTTGAGGAATTTTTCAGTGTGAGCGACAACTGACTTTTTATTTGGGGCTGGCTATTCAGGGAGCACTAACCATGTTGTCAGTTCAGACTCATGATGTGGTTGGTCCTTGCTCGCAGGAGTTCGGGGTATACAATGAACACTTCTATTTTGGAAGGCAGTCTATAGTTCCTACTTACTGTGCTCCTCAAGCAGCTGTAATAAAGGCTGCTCTTTGGCATTCACACTTGCTTACAAGGTCTCAGCATTCCCATAGCTCAGCAATTTACATTTCCTAGTTCTCAAGCAGGGTAGCGTGATTTACCAGGTGCTGGGGAAGCTGCTCGGGCCATTCTGTCTGCCTGCTATCTGCTGACCTAGAGCTGCTGCTGCTTGGCTTTGGTGGGAAGTTTTGTGTTAAGGTTGCCAGGAAATCAGTACTATCATACTGACACCTGGTCTTAGTGATCCTCTCTTTGAGCTCGGAGGCCAGTTGAGCAGACAAGCCACTGAACTCCCCAGCTCTGCTACTTGGTGGTCCCTGCTTGGCAATAAATATGTACCAGTCTGGAGCTGGGACTTTCTGTGACTGCAGCTCTGGTGCCTGTCAGACTCCAGGGGCTTCAAAACCAGGGCAAACCTTTGACACAGAATGTCCCTGTCCCAAACCTGAGTGCCCTGATGCATTAATGTTTCAGCTTCATGCCCCAGAGGTTTGGAACAGAGAGACTTACCTACAGCTGATACACAGCTGCGTTATATTTACTTGTTGATCTCACAGCTCTTTTTCCAGCAAATGCTTGAAGAAACAGCTTCTTCCTAGGTAAAGATAGTATTTCCTCTATAGAAAGCTGTTTTATGAAGCATCTATATTGAGCATAGTCCTTAGCTTAATACATGCAGCCCACCTTGTGTGTACCTTTGGTTAGTGAGCCGCTGTGTGAGAGTCAGTGGCAAGGGCACATCCCCCACGCTGCGGGGGCAGCTGAACCCTGTGAAGGGGGATCTGCAGCTGCAGCCCTTAAAGGCTTGACGAGGGGCTGTTATCACCCGGCTGTGTGAAAGAGCAGCACTGGCAGCGATGAGGTGGTAGTTAGCTGCCTTGAACCACCTCTAAAGAAGTTGTAAAAGGAGCAGATGTGGAAGGCAAGAAGTGTGAGGGTCTTCGCAGCTGCCTAGAAAGTCCTCAGAAGAAAAGGTGAGTCTAAATTCTCTCTGTTTTTGCTGCTGTTATTGTAAAAAGTAGGATAAGTGGTGGCCTTGCTGGGAGAGGTGTGAAGAGCTACAACCCCTTGCTTTGGGAGACTGCAGCTAGTGCTGGAGCCCTTTCAGGGGACGTTCCTTGGCTGGGTGAGAGGAGAGCGGTTCTGACAAATGGGAGTACTGTGGCTGGACGGTTGGTCCTGGAAGCTGGTCACTAGCCCAGGCACTCTGCAGCATAAAAAACACATTTTCCACAGATACCTGTAGGACTGTGGTTTTCCAATGTCTTTTTTAGCTCAATGCAGAAACCTATCGAGTTGGTCACATTTGTCTGAGGGATGGGTATTGTAAAAGGTCTTTTTATGGATTGTCCTGAGCTGGTCACATCCTTTAGCCGTTTGAGGAAGGGGGATGACAAAGATGTGCTTGAAGTGTAGTGGTCAGGTAAGGAATTGGTATTAAATGGTTACTGACTGCATATTGTTGCCTTGCCTACTTCATATGCTCTGCTTGATGAGATTCAGCTGTGATTTAACAGGCTGCAAGTCAAAGCTTTAAACACTTTTAGAGTCCTTTTAATGTGTGTTGAAGCTTTGCACTAATAAAGCAGCAGTGATTATTTCAGCTTCCCTACCCTATGCAGATTGCTGGATTTGTTCACCCAGGTGGTAGTGTTTTACTTGCTCTGGGTCTTACTGTCTAATAGGTGACAGTATCAGAAGGTGGGTTTTTTTTTATTGCACATTACTTCTTGTGCTAAGAAACTGCTGATTGAACTTCCATAAAATGTAGAAGTGGTGCGAATTACAATGCATGTCTCAGGAGGGCTGTTAAACTGTAGTTCTGCTAATAGGTTCAAAACTAAGGTTTAAAAGAAGTTTTATTGTAGAACACCCATGTGCTGTTAGGGCTCTGAAATTGGTTTCTGTTTTTTAATGGCTAAGCTGATGACCAAAGGGCCGAGCAGTTCAAACAAAGTTCATATTTATATGAAAAATATGTCAAAGCTTCTCTTTATTTCTAAGTCCATGCTAAATAGCTGTGAAACGGTGTATGAATTTGGTTGTCCTCTGCTTCTGCTGGGACTGTGCCAAAGCTGTGACCTGCGCGTGGTTGTGATGAAGCTGTTACTGTGTAAGCCTTAAGTCAGACTGAGCTTTCTGGTTGTTTCATGGAAATACGGTCTCATGGTAGTAGGCAGCAGTCATAAAAACTTCGACGCCTGACTTAATGGCACTGTCTTGGGTAAAGTGCATTGGAAGCATTCACGATGACAGGCTGGGTAGGAGCTGTTCTACAAAAATATTTAAAGTCCAGCCAAGACTTCTTGTAAATTGTCTGTAAATCAAGGTGGAAGATAGGCAAAATTAAACTGGATTCTTCAAGCAAACTAGGATTTTACTATTTAGCTGACATCTTTCTAGAGCTGCCTCCATTGCCTTCTGTAGGCTGTAGTAATTCTTGCTCTGTTGTCTGTGAATTAGGTGTACTGTAGCTGCTGTAAAAGACTTAGAGGGTTTGAGCTGTGCACGTGCCCCTCTGTTTCTGAGTGGGAGTTGTGTTTAAGGAGAATTTTGCTATTTTTACAGAAAACGTGTGTATTCAGTTGAAGCGTTCTTTTTCAGGTTTTCCGTGCACATTTTATGATTTCTGGCAGCTTTTTGGATTCCTCTGCCTGTCTGTTGCTCTTTGAACAGCAAAGTGGAAAAAAGCCCTCAGATACTAAAATAAGTGAGATGTGGATTTTTTATTTTTATTTTTTTAAGAAGTCTAGTCAAACCACATTTTCCTCTGTCTGTGCTTTCCATCAGTCAAGCTGGGTTAAAATTCCAGCTAGAGTAAGGGCTACTTGAATGCAATCCAACAACAAAGCAAGAATGCCTGTCTTTCTGTAGCCAGAAGTGCACTAAAAATGCCACACAACACGGGAGCTGAGAAGAGCGTGAGTTCTGTATCTTTGGATTTTAGGGTCGGGTCGGTTGGTTTTGAGCCTAAGTTTCCCTCTGACTAGAGCAGGTTCCTGCTTTTTCTGTAGCCGGATTCCCTGCAGATGGGGCTGTGAATGCTTGAAGGAGGCTGGTGCACTGCTAATTGCTGTGCATGCACTTAACCGCAGGCAAACCAAGCTCGGCGGTCTGTGCCTCCTCCTTTCCTAGGCAGGGGAACAGGTCTTTGCACAACCCAGTAACCACATGCATTAGTGTCTCAGGCCGTGTTTTAAACCTGCGAGGTCAGCTTGTCGCCCTTTTTCGGTGCTCCCCCGATCGCTTGTCTGTCATGTTGCTGTAGGTTCACTCTCTCCTGTGCTCAAGTGAGTTGGTTTG
Source organism: Vanellus vanellus (assembly GCF_965231255.1). NCBI lineage: Eukaryota > Metazoa > Chordata > Aves > Charadriiformes > Charadriidae > Vanellus > Vanellus vanellus. The sequence goes on along the minus strand of NC_138911.1, from coordinate 2,498,681 downwards.
GCCGCAGTGATGGAGTACTGTGGCTAATTGGAGCAAAATGGGAAAGCCACATATAGCTGAGCAGCTCTCTGCAGGTGGTGGGTAGATGTGACCTAGTTGTCAGTGGAATCATCCTGCTTGCTTGGAGACCCGTGAGCTATTTTGACAGCTGGAGCGAGCTGACCTCTGCGAGGTATCATCTGGGAGGAAGTAAAACCAGTGAAGCTGAGGATCTTCCCTGCTGCTGCGAGCTGGCTGTGCTTTCAGGAGGGCTCTTGCCTCCTGCAGCGGCGTGAGGGTGAAGCGAGCTGGCTGGGAAGCAAAGGTTGGTGTACTGGATAAGGGCAAAGCACATAAGGGGCAGGAGGAAGTTATGTCTTTTCCATTTGGCCATTGTGATACTGTCTCGGGAGGTTTTTTTGCTTCCACAGCTGGATTTTTGTTTGGCTATGTCACTCCTTCTCCCCTATGTAGTCTCAGCACCATGAGCCCGTCTGTTGGTAAGGGCCCTAAAACTAATTGCACCTCGTGGTGTGTGTTTTCAAACGACTGCTTTCTGTTAGCAGGCGCGTCGAGGCTGAGGGTGGAGAGAGGTGGTGAGGGACACAGGCAGCCTTCTCCTGCTGTGTCTCAAAGTGGAGATGGGAGTGTTGGGTGAAATCCAGTGCTTGGTCTAGTAAGTGCCTGCCCAGTGAGCGTGTATGTGGAGCAAAGAGCTTTGTCTGCCCTGTGCATGAGGGCAGTGCTGTAGCTGAGCCGCTGTGAACTGCCCTGCTCGTTTTCTGGGTACAAACAGTAGGAAAATGGGCAACACTGAGATGACTTCAGCTCTGGGGCTGGGCCGGTCTGCGTTGCCGTTTATAAGGCCTTTCTCGCTGCTGTGCTGTGGGTTTTCATTGTATGACAGACGTTTTTTTCTGCCCCTCTTTTGCTTGGGCAAACAATGCTGAGTGCAATATTCAATTTGCTTTCAGGTGGATTCATGGATCCCTTATACTTAAAATCTGCCCTGTGGGGAGGCAAATCTAGCTTTTGAGTCCTCTTCTCTGCCACGGGCAGTGGCGACAGCAGCTTGCTGCCCTTGTTCCTCAAGGGAGTCGCTGCTCTCATGGGTTGGTTTTTTTTTTTTTTCCCCCCTCTTGTGTCCCGTCGGCTGTCTCCATTCTGGCAGGTGTGGGAAGCAATGTCTGGTTGCTTGGACAGCATTTGGTGAGGGCAAAGGGCCAGTTAGTAGCAGTGCTGCATTAGCCAGCGCTTGCCTGCTGTGCAAAGGCTTATTGTAAAGCAAAAAGGTTTTATTTTTGTCCGAGAGTCATTGAGCGTGTTCAGGCAGATGTGTGAGCTCCATTTATTTCCTCTGCTCCCTGAAATAATATAATTATGGCCAGCAAAGTTTTGCACTTCCCCAAAGTTGGGCAAACTCTGCTATGATACTTTCTGGGACGCCAAGGGCAGCACTGTGTAAAACAGAGGTGGTATGCAATACGTTCGTAAGAAATTTCTATTTAATCTACTTGTTAGAGTAAAAGTGCTCCAAAGGGAATCTTAGGTGTTTGTATTCCATGGTTCTTGAGAACAAGTTGGTGTTTGTATTGGTGGGTTTCCAGGTGTGCTGTTGTAAGGGCACAGCGCGAGAGAAAGCAGCCTGGTGTATCATTCCCAGCAGACTGCTCTCGGGTGATGTAAATCAAATGCTAAGAAATGCCTGTGATGGCAATTTATTATAGAACTGTATTTCAGCTCTTGCTACACCAGAGAGATAAGCTGCAGGGTTCCCTTTGTTTGGATGTGTGGTAGGAAATTGAAGGAAAGAAACAATTACAAAGTGCTTCTCAGCAGCCAAGTCCAGGTTCGGGCTGTATTAATGATTTCCTCTGAAATGTGCTTCGTCTGAAGAAAGTATTTGAGTCCTGTAGAGGTAGCACCAAGTTTCAGAGTTACAGCTCAGCCATTAGCCCCAAACTCGGTAGGCGTCTACAAGATTTATGGGGTAAACTTAAGGGAGGGGAAAAAAAAAAAATAGTTCTGGATCAAAGTCTTGCTCTTATACTTGTATACTTCTTGCCTGGTAGATAAATGCCCTTGCTTCCACTGCTGCTATGTGTCTGACTCCGTGTGGCTGTCAGTGTGTTCTTAAATGCTCTTTGCTGCTGCCACAGCAAAGCGCCACCCGGAGCCCTTCTAGCCTTTGGGGTTCTGAGGTGACTCGGGAAGGAAGCGTTACCCGCTTTTTTTTCCATTTTCTTTGTTAGCATTTGGGAGGGAGTGAATCAGATGTTTAACTTCTGAGGACTGTGTGAATACCTCCAGGTTAATAGTTGCTTTAACTGTCACAGTCTCTTCTGCTGTAGAGAGAAGCAGCCTAGAATTAGGATTTTTTAGACACTACCGTCTACTGCTTTTTGATGGAAAACAGCTAACCTTACTTCAGCTAGGGGAATTACAAGTTCAACTTATTACTGCAAAAAAAATGTTTGAGCTTAGGAAGGGGAAATGAATGCCTCTATCCCTTGTTTTAGAGTGTAAAATTGGGTATATATACCAAAACAAATTTAAGATGCTAAAACTCCAATGGCCTTTTCCACAGCAGTGACTTTAAATACGCTTTCTCTTGTTGTTAGAAGAGCAGAATAAATAACAGCGGCTGTGTATTTTAAAATCACGTTGTTAATAAAATCCTGGTACATTTACATAAATGACAACAGTAATGTACAATTAACAAAGCATTGTAATATTACAGCAACAAAAGAGGACCTACATATTTGTACAGATAGCCGGAGCAGCTACTTGAAAATACTTTCCAAGATAAAGCCTTTTGTGGTAGTTTTCAGGCAGACCAGTGATAATTTTGAAACACCTGTATGGCTTTCTGATAATAAATAGAGTTATTGGAGCTGGTGATCTTCAGAAGTGGATGTGTACTGAAAGCACAGATTGGAGTGTGCCCTGACCAACGTGTCTGTCAGTGTACTGAGCCCACACTAATCATTCTGATGCTTGCATGCAATTTGCCTCTCATGTAAACCTTTTAGGAATGAGGTGATGTCAGATTTTGATGGATTTGTTGGGAGATGCTGTGGTTCGTTCTCATTCCCTTCATCTGCCTAAACCATGTCTGTGTTGTGCTTTGGAGCTTGGGCGCAGCTGAGCCTGCTTCTCCCGTGTGTTCAGCTACGGTATTAATTGTTGAATTTCTAAGAAGCAGTAGTTCTCCACTGAAAACTTGGCTTCCTCTTCTCCTTCGCCCACCTACATCGAAGGAAAGCATCTTAGCAAATGCTTTTGGTGGATGCTAACAAAGATCAGTGGGAGTATCTGAAGGTCTTTCCTTAAAGCTGTTGGTAAGAGCAAGGTTTGTGTTTTTGCACAGCTAACTGCCTGCCTACGGTTGGGATTATTTAAAATGTAAAAACACATGCGAAAACACTGCTTCAGACTCAAAGCTGTAGATTGAACTGGCTCCTTTGAGTTCTTCTGAGTCAGCTAGAAGGCAGCCTAGAATGAGTCCTTTTGGACTAGAAACATCTGTCTGCTGGGAACAAAGGACAAATTTGAGCTGAGGCATCTTGTTTAAGTGCTGCAGCCTAAATGTCAGCCTGCAGCCTACCTCCAGGAACCAGTCCGGTGTGCAGTGTTCCCCATCCCCCTGAGGTAGCATATCTGTGGAATCAACATCATTCCATGGATGAGGCTGTGCAAGCAGAGACTAGAGGTCAGAGCGTCTAATCCCAACTACCTCCAGAGAGAGAACAAACCATCCAGCTGTATGTTCCTCGAGGTCTTTAGGAGATTTTTATTGCTATTTATGCTATCAGACAGTTTTTCAGCACAGTGCTAGTTCCTACTACACCTGAGTCTTTTGGAAAACATTGTTTATGGTGTCGGGTCTCACAGATGATGTTCAGGAACAGGTTTTTAAGGTGATGGTTATTGGGACCTTGGTAGTGAAAGGGTAGACAGTTGTCTTTTCCCTCCTCAAAATGGATCCAGATTAACAACTAGCACAGTGAAACTGTATTAAAAACATACAAAAAACCAATTCTCCCTGCCTTAGCTCAGTTCTTCATATTAGGTTTAAAGAGTGAGTAATTTCAGAGTTAGTATTAGTTTCTACTCAGCTTTGAACATCTACAAAATCTCTCTTTCTCAAGGTGCAAACAGTTTGGGGGAAAACTTATGTCAGAGCCTCTTGACATGTGTAGACACTGGTGTTTATTACAACGGTGAAGCAGTTTGTGTACACCAGCCTTTGTGTTCAGACAGATGACTCATTGAACGGGCAGTGATCCATTGGATTAGAAAACTCCTTCTATACAGCCTTTTTACAAGTAAAACATCTACGCGCATGAACTAGGTGGCCATTACGGTGTGGAGACAGACACTTAAGACTACATGTTAGGTGTTGGGTCTAGGTAATTTGCCTCGCTTCTCTACAGCCCCGTGTTGGGCTTGTTTAAATGGCAGCGTCGATCTCTTAGGTTCAGGTTCTTCACTTGCAGCATCCTCAGTTCTTGTTTGCGCTGTGACAGTAGTAGCACAGAGAAGCCAGCTCCCCCTCCGTCAGCGGGACGAGGCACAGCACCCTTGGCCTAGGGGGTATCTCTTGTAGGGGACTTTCAGCAAGATCCAGAAGGCAAAAAGGAATGCCACAGCTTTGCCTGCCGACATGTCCCTGTGTAGTTTGAACCAGTGCTCCTGCCACTGCCTCTCTCCTGCTTCACACCCTGGAGGTGACATACACAGAGTGCAGGCGGCCGGCCAGGGCTGTCTGCAAGTCCCGCAGAGGGTCCAGGCCTTGCACTTTGCTGTTCCGGCTGTAGATCAGCTGTTTGAATGAGTCCTGCTCTAGAAGAGAGCTCATGTGTTTGAGGAAGAAGCCTTCACAAAAAGAGGCTAGCTCTGGCGCGTTGTGAATCTGCGGAAGAGAGGAAGATCAATTAGCCTTTTCTGTATGTCACTGACCTGAAGGACATGCCTGAGCTGCTTCTCATTTCTAATGCTTTTTCATGCTTTTTCCCCTTTAATGTTTTCTAAGACAGAAAAAGGACGGTAATAACAGTGGAAAAAGCACCAAAGGTAGGACTGGTGATGGCTAATAATTTCTTTTGGTGCTTTTTGCAGGCACAGGTGTGAGCAGGGAGGCATTCAAGCTTTTTTTTAATTCCTTTCCCTGCTGGCCTGCTGTTGGCAGAGCCGCTGGCCCGCACTCCAGTCTCTTCCCCTTAAAGGAGCAGAGCAGCTGGCCGATACCTGTTTAGCTGCGCAAGCGGGGAGTTCGTGTGCCGCAACATAAAATGCTGCGCTGCCAGATGGCACGCACAGCTCGTGGCAGTAAGAATGTGGTTCATATGATGTGAGCCTAACTCCTAGAAAAAGGAGCTGAATGTAGGAAAATAGGGATGTTACACTTCTAAAACACGTTAGGTGGATTTCTGGCTGTGATCTGGTTCCCTTTGCTTCACAGAGCCACTGGGGGAAGCTCAGTTATAGGAGAACAATGAAACCCAAGTTCAGTATTAAGCAGCACTGTGCATGCATACATCCCATTTCTGGGAACTTTGTGCAAATAGTAATTTAAGGAAAAGTACTAAAGGCCAGTAGGGAATGCTCCCTTTCCCCTCTCTAGCCCTGTATACTGTTCATCCGGAAAGAAACCAGCCTCCATTCCATGGAAAAAAATGGTGTAAGAGTCAGGAATAGAGAAGAATCAGTGCATCACAACACACAACGTAAACATGCGCATCATTATCAGCCCTTTGTGTAGTCTTTAAGGGGTCTGACCCTGCAAGCTTCCAGGAATGGCAGAGTATTCCTCTATGATGTTATTGATAACATGGGTTATTTGCTATAGGGTTGAATATCTATGTCTCACAACAGAGTTTATGCTAGTTCTGGAGCTGTAAATAATGTATTTTAGCAGTAGGAGTGCTAGGAAAGGGTTTTACCTCTTAGCTGCTGTACTATGATCAATTGCCCCTGCTGCTCTGAGGGTTTGAATCTCTTGGGCTTTGCTGATGTTGCTGCATCAGCCTGCTAAGACACCTCTCCCCTGATCTGTAGGGATCTCGCATCAATTTCATACATGATTGCTTCAGACAAGAAAACATACTAGGGCTGTGTAGGACTTTACGGACTGGAACTTGAATACAACATCTCACTTGTGGTTGTGGTTGGGGTAGAGTTACCAGCGTAGCAGGTGCCCGCTCTGTGCTGGTTGTATTTAGTTACTGAAACGAGACTGCAGAAAGCATGCATGCTGTTTCATTGTTATTCTTAAATAAGGCAGTTACCTTTGCATATTTATAGATGCTAACAGAGTTCTCCAAGCTGATCGTCTGGGCACAGAGGATTTCACAGTGTCTCTGGAGGCCGTCCAGTTGAAATAGGCTGGCAGCCGACAACAGCTATCAGGACAAGAGAGAAGCTATTTGAGATCATGAGCCTTGAAAGACTTAGGGAAGGCGAACTGACAATTTCCCCTCTGAACACTCTCTGACTCCCTGTTTTAATGGCCAAGTCCTCATGAAAGCACAGAAAGGCCGCTCGATGCCTGGATAAAGTGCCACACAGAATTTCTTCTCTTTCTTTTCTTTTCTTTCTCCTCCTGCAGGAAGTGTATTTGTGCTACCTTCTGTCACCGTGCCATAGGAGCACTAGACAGCTCAAAGCCCCCTTTCCTCTCCTCAGGTGAAAAGAGTTGTGTGTAGTCTTTAGCATCAAGCTCTAATTTCACCAGACTACCTGTGACTGAGCAGCATTATTGTAAAAGGGCCAATTTGTACTGTGGAGTGCTCTTAGTCCAACCTTTGCTGTGCCATCAGCTGCACAAGTTCAGCTTGAACTCGGCTGTTTCTCTCCAGTCTCCAGCCCCGTGGTGTTTGAACCATATGCACCAGAGCTGCTGCATCACCCGCGCCTTTTCTGTGCCCCACCAAAAGCGCAGCACATCTGCTTCCTTCTCCCAGGACAGAGAGGACGTGCAAAGGAGGCTTCCACCCAACTCTGGGTACCAAAAGCATTGTAGTAATTTGTCTTGCCCCCGTTACCCCTCCCAGCATCTCATGGACATAATAAAACGCAATCGTTAGTTCTTATTTCCAAGCAATAGTGTTTTGAAACTTAAGCTCATTTGAAAGCGTTAAGTATACTCCTGGCTTGGCAGCTTGCTGTTGGCTCCTGCATTTTGCCTTTTAAGCTCTGTTTGTGCCCCGGTGCGCCTGGCAAGACTTAGAAGAAAACACTCTCACCTCTAAGATATCAGTGGTGGGAATTTCCATAGATTCGGTTCCTCCGTAGTATAAATACTGCATCAGCATCTGAAATGGGAGGAAGGCCAGGCATGAAGCTGTTATCGCTGAAGTCAGAAGGGGCCATGAATGGCAGTGCTCCCCTTCCTGAGCAGACGGGAACTGCACGGTGTGCTGGCTCTCACCTCCACTCTTGGCTTTTTTTTTTTTTCCTAGTGTTGCAAATCTGCTGCTTTCTAATACTTTTCTTCCTCAGGCTCTGAAAAGGGCCCTATTGAGGATTTTAGGCTGAGGGTGACAGCGTGTCTCCAGGCAACACGAAATGTCCTTGTAAAACAGTTCCTTGGATCCTGTTCTGTAAAGCCCTGCAGGCCGGTCACACGCAGAGCTGCCAGCTACCGGGAGCGCGAAACCGCCATGCCATGAGCATGTGTGTCTCGGGGACCTCCCAGCCACTTGCATCCCCTGCTGTGCTTCTAATCAGCTTCCAGCCCCCCATCAGGGCCAGAGGAAAAGGCCTAATTGTTTGCAGGGAGAGCAAGAGGCAGTTTCTGCTCTTTGATCTGCATGTGCACACCCCCAGCTAAACCAGTGCTGTCTTAGCGAGGGAATGACTAGATTTGGTGTGGGAAAAAGAAGTCGTTCCCGTGTCTGGGTAAGCAGGTGTGGGGATTGCGTGCTGTGCTTACCGTTTCTAACAGTAGCAGTAACAAAACTAAGCTTCTACTTTTAAAATTGCCTTATGTGTATAACGGAATTACAGGAGAGCAAAGCTGCTTTCCAGCAGAGCCCTGAGCAGAACGCAGATCTGTATCCTCCATGCGCCATAACAGAGATTGCTGTAGAACACTGTCATCTCCTTAACTTGTCTGAATTTATTCACCATAAAATTGTTTAATTCTGTGAAGTATTTCACTGTTTCAATTCTTTTTGATTTGTTGCTCTCTCCAGTGAAGTAGATGTTTATCTTTAGAAACTTTTTGATGTAGAAGTGTTAAGGAGGCTTGTTTCAATATATTTTTTCCGTCATGGCCCAAGCTGCAAAATTTGGGTGTTGTCTATCCAACACAAAACTTGTCTAGCCCCTTTCGAGTAGAATAAAGATGTTCTTATGGTCAACTTCATTCCCTCTACATAAGGTGATGGCACTGCTGACCAACAGTTTGGCCGTTTCATTTGCTTATAAGGAGAGAAAAAGGAAAAGCCTCAACCCTGTACTGAAGCAGTTATAGCACCTATTCTGCACTTCAGCTTTCCCTCTTCTGTACCTTCCAAATTTGCAATGCAGATCCGGAAAGCTGGAATAACTGAACTATCACATTTCACTGACTTGTTTTTTTTCCTTGGGTGTGTGTTAAGTAACCTACTTTCTCGCCGTCGTGAATGAACCTCCCTTAAGTCCACTAAATATGGCAATGTTATAAAAGCAAAGTGCAATTCTCAATTTTGAGCCTTTCTTGAAAGGGACACCATTGACTTCTGATCATCTGATTTGACTTAATACGAAGCCTGGCAGTCCACCTCCTGTAAATAAGAGTCCTTTTTGCTTAGCACAGCATGAAAACGGTGCCTTAAGAAGTATGAAAATTGTGTCTTAAAAGTCTAAACCTACTTTCAGTAGCAGACTAGCGTCTGCTTCATGGAGGAGGCAGCTGCCTACTAGGAAAAGACGACTATGGGCTGGAGGTTTCTGTTTTCAGGTTGGTTCTAGCTGGAAAGTTTTGCCAAAGATCAGAATATGCCTGAAATACAGGTGTGCCCAAATGAACTCCAGCTCTACTTGTAAATTACCTGTGATATTAAGCCTTGGCCCTCTTAGCTTCCAAATTTGAATTTTGTTTGAATTTTCTTTTTGAATTTTCTTTTTAATTTTTCTTTGTTCTTTGAAAAGAACAAAGGAAAGGTAGAGTAAGTCACATACCTTGAAAATATTGTATTTCATATCGCTGATTTCAACAGTCTTGCTGCCGTGGCTGTCATGTTCTGTTTTATTGGTCATAAGCGTCTTAAACCTGAAAATGGTTTTAATAGATTTCTGTATTAGTGCTTCACATCCTCATTACCTACTGACTAACAGCCTCATCAAAGGGAAGATAAAGATCCCTCTTTGTTCTTGCTTGTAAGTTGAAAACAAACATTTATTTCAATTTAATGACAATTAGTTTAGAACTTCAGGGACAACTTAACCTGTAAATTGCTTGGGTCTGATCTAGTCCCACCCCATAATAATTGCAAAACACTGTTACTACACCAGTAACGGAGAAAGAAATTAGTAACTATGAGCATACCAGGTCAGGGATGACGCTTCCAGGAACTCTGGAGCAAGTGTAGCTCTAGCGAGCAGACTCCGAGAGGGGAAAGGGAAAGGCAGTGAACGGCTGGAGATGTACACTCCAACTCCTGCACAGGTTTTTAGGGATAATTACTGGTTAGTTTATGTCAGTAGACATAAATCTCTATGGGAATCTCTAACACATCCTAGGAGTGGCTATAAAAACTCATCTTTACTCTCCTACGGTTCTTAACAGTAGCAAAGAAGATGTGGCTTGGTCTTGCAGACCTGAATTACGGTCTGTAGTCCGTATCCTTAGTGGCTGTCTTGCCGCAGTGGGTGACTGGGGGCTGGTCACACAAATGAGGGAATAAAGAGGCAAACCTCTGGTACTTGGCGATGGAAAGCAACTCACCTGTTAGATGCAGTAACCAGCAGGACTTTGTGTGCATAAAATAGCTTTCCTTCTACCAAGAAAGTTACATCAGACATTTCTTTATTGTTTAGAAAGTGAGGATCTGTTGAGGTAAGAAAAAAAAAAAGAGGGGGAATATTTTGTGAGACTCTGGATGCTTTTAAAAAAAAAATTATTAAAAAAAATCTCAAGAACTTCACTGTTTAGGTGAGCATCGTACCTAGCCGAGCTGGGAGCGTCTTCCGGATTTCAGGAATGCTGGGTATTGGGCTGCTGCCGTAGCAGTGGGTGAAGATGGATGCAAGCTGCTGATTGATAGAGTCATTCTGTAAGGAGAATCAAACGGGTATCATCAATCGGCACTTTGTATTGAGCAGGTTTCAAACATGCTCTAACTGTTCACTTGAGGCTTACAGCAACTGCTCTCTACAAGAATACGCTTCAAACAGAGGGATAAGAGCACGATCTGAACAAGGATGCTCTGACAGAATTCTCTCAGCAACAGTTTATGGGCCAACCTCTGCCAAGGGAAAAAGAGCCCATTGGCATCAGCTCATCCTTCCCCATGTCTATAACGGGTAAGCCCACAAGTGTGTTCTCAGCAAGATTTAATTCATTATATTAGTTCATTGTCAAATGCTAAGTTCCAGCTCCTGGTTTGCAATTGTTTTTACTTAGTTATATCTCTTGCTTTTAATTTAAAGGTCAGTTACAATGAGTGTTGTAGGGAACAGCCTCTTGAAGAGAACGTGGTAGAGACTGGGGGAACTTATCTGCAAAATGAGACAGCTGAACTATCTACTGGGGATCAAATCTGTCTTAGACATGCCTTGAAAAGCAATGAAAAACCAGCCATAGGCAACCTTTAAATAAAAGAAAAAAGTAGAAGGAAAATGTTGCTGAACAAAAGCATCATTCAGAAAACTCCTAGAAGATACTATTGAGAGAACCTGAATTGCCCAGTACTGCTGTGATAGCTCTTCCTCTTCCATTCACATGGTTTCAAAAGCCAGTTGCTGAACGGGAATTCTACAGAACAGCTTTCGCTTCTATTGAAATGAATGTCTTTACGGCGAAGACTGCTTTTGTGGGCTGTACAGCATTTATCTAAATTCATATAAGGGCCGTTTTCATACCGTAACTCCTTGGGGACTTTGCATAGGCATTCACTTGGTCTTGCGCACCACCTTGTTCTATAGCAAAAACCAAACACTTGACTTTGATACTGTTACAAAACTAATAATTACTTTGCTGGTTTTGAGGATATCAAACATGAGCTGCAACCCTTCATTAACCAGTTCTTCATTATAGTCCTCTTCTTTAATGGTGACAAATTCCCGTAAGAGGGTCTGTACAACTGAGTAACGAGACTGGTAGAAGGTTGTCCGTAGTGACTCGATCCACACGTGGAGTTTCCATGGGACTCCTGTAGCCACAGCAAAAAGGACAGTGAGAGATGATGATTTGCTGAGGTACCTGTGAGTAGATCCTCCTGTTGCTATTACTAATGGTTGGCAGACCTGAAATAGATCTTTGCATACATCCTAACAGCAGATACATTTTTGCCTTGATATTAAAAAGGTGACTGAACTGGGTCATTGACAGATTGAGTGACTTATCTACAACAGCAGAGGACTGGTACCAGGACTGTAAGTTGGAGACTCCCATTGTGTGTTCAGCTTCGTGATTAGTTAGAACTACAAAATAAATTTGAACTGAATTTGTAAGAATACTTCACCCTACGCAAACATGGTGTGAGGTCTTTTCTCCCGCTTACCTGTACCAGGCTAGACACACAAGCTTCAAAGCTTCTCTTTCCTACCTTTAGATCAAATCTGTTCTTTCACCTTAAACCATTTAATCTCTGATGTTATGTTTGTTTTTGAGACCGCCCTCTTTAACACTGAATTTTAGGTGTCGGTATCTGATGAAAAGACACGCTTTTGATACTTGGGAACAGAGGATCCTGCCAAAAGTAAGGGACATCCTAGATCAGTGGAAACTTGAAAAAAATTGTGAGGAGCCTTAAATGCTGTTTTATTAAATTAGACAGCTCATTCCTGTGAGCTTGGGATAGCTTTGCAGTCAGGGTTACAGATTCTTCTTCGAGTGAAAGGGGCAGAGGAAAAAGCTTTTCATGCCTTGAACGTGCACAATACTTAAAATAAAGAGAACACCTTACCGAGTGCCCTGAGCTCCATGGTAATGTCCACGTAGCCGTGCTCAGCGCTGTAATACATGGCCTCCTGCAGAGCCTTCATTCTTGTTTTACACAGCCTGACTTGCCCCTCGCTGGAGCTGCCCTGGCTGGAGGTGTCACTCTCCACTCCCTCAGCTAAAATCTCCTCCAGTGAGAGGACATCTCCCTTCAGTTGCTGGGGCTGGGTCAGGAGCTTGCGCAGAACGTTCCTGAGGAGGTAGAAGAGATATCCCTTATTAAATGAAATATCAACAATTCAGACAGGACTATGGAGATTTGGGTTTTGGAGTCTGGTTTAGTAAATAGTAAATGATAGAGAGACAGCTGGCAGATAAGGAGCAGCATTGCATAGAATGGGTGGGGTTGGAAAGGACCTTAAAGATCATCTAGATCATTTAAACTACTTCTTCTTCCCTATTCCTGCAAGCCAGAAATTGATGCCCTGGCAAGTGCCCAGGGCAAAAACATGGAATATGCTCCTGTACCTTAGTGGTAGCAGGGTGTAATGCAGAGTTTTAGGGCAAACTGGTTTTTATTGCACTCCATGCTTTGGCACAGAAGCATGCTTCCTTCTGCCAGCCCTAAGTGTGGTAACATCTTAAGCTCTGAAGTAAAGTTTAGCAGAGTGTCTGTTAGACCCTTGCTTTTTTCCCAAATGACCATCTTCAAGCATTGTTACCTTGTGTTAGTCAGACCCGTTTCCTGTGTCAGTAAATAGAAACCATAAAAAATGATAGTTCTGCATCACTAAATCCAGGGAGAATTTTTTTGGTTTGGAATTTCACACAGCAGTTGCAAGAAAGAGACTTGCTTGTTTGTGTGCAGCCACTTTAGAAAGTTTGCATCATTGGTGTCTCTACAGCCAGCTGGAGCCATCTGCAGCGGACGTTCCCTGTCCGAGCAAGTCCACCCGAGCGCTCAGCTGTGATGCTGAATTGCCACTAGCTGGTGCTCTCTTTGCACCCACACCACTCGCTGTGACTAAAACCAGTTAATTTTGTGCTTTAGGATCAACCCTGCCCAGTTAGATGTTGCAGAAGATTGTGGGAGGGGAACAGATTTGGGAACAGAAGAGCGTCTGTGTAGTTTTACACTGTAAATAACTGCATTAGGCCGTTCCAGCTTTGCAGAGGTTGGGCCTCATTTGAGCTTGGGCTATTTTCCCTGGTGTATCCAGATGTACGATGTACCTGGAGGTGCAGTTTTGGCACCACTCTAAAGCACAGCTGTGTTCAAGCAAGGTAGCTACTATTTAACGTGCTACTATAGAAGGGCCAGCTGTACTGCTGTAAGACCCCGTGGCGCTCTCGCAGCCCATCTACATGGGCGGCTTCAGGGCTGTTTTAATTGACTTGTTACGCTAACATTTTTTCTGGGAACAGAAGGATTTCTGGATAAGTTTGTAGGTGATGTCTTATTTCTAAATAACTACACTGCAAACAGGGTTGGAAAGCCCAGTCTGGCTTTTCAGCAGTTTAATGGCTGATCTCTTGATCAGCCATCCAAAAACCAGAGATGCAGTCAGCTAAATTCTACTGCAGATTATTTTTGCCACCTTAATATGATTAGATTCTGTCTCAGAACATGAACCACTGTCTCATAACCTACCCACAGGTTGAACTTAGTCTGCTCACGTATGGCCTAGAACCAGCTCCTGCTCACTCTCAGTGCTGCAGAGCCCAACCAGCAAGCGAGAGAATAAGCAAAAAAGCAGAGATCTTTCTGTTGTACTTTGCGCTTTTGACTAAAATATAATCCCTTTCTTTTATTAAAGTTATAGTTGCTGAATAATGTAAGTCTTGCATAATTTTTTCTCAAAGGGCTGTAACAGAGAGCAACTACCAGTTTAAAGAATCCTTCAGTTCCCCAAAACACTCAAAAGGCATTACCTACATCTGAATCGGAACAGTCTGAGAAACTGTGCTGCGCTGAAAGTGGTTGTTATCAGGAGAGCCTGAACACCATCTTCTGAACTGCAAACCCAAGGCTTTGGGTACAAGACGTGTAATATAAAGTCACATAGGAATCCCTAGAGCAATAGCCTTAGGAAAAAAAAAAACCTGTTCTGAACATGAATGGAGCTTTACCTGTGCCCATGTGCAGCTGAGTGACTGAAGCAATTCATATCTTCATGAAGCGATGAAGACATACCATTGACTTCCAACATACTCAGGAGTGGATCAGCACCCCGACTTAGCAATAAGCTGACCAACTCGTAGTTCCCTAGGGAAAAAAAAATGACAGAAACATAACGATGATTCCATGTCCGTTACCTCTGTGAAGGCATGTAACACAGGACTGGCAACAGACACTGCACCAGCAACGTTTATGGTACCAACTGAGGTTTTTAGAGCATCTTGCAAACGCACATTCAGGCTCTTAACATCTGAGAGAGAGAAACTGAGTCACAAAGCACTTAAATTACCTAATAATGCCCAACTAGCTAGAGGAAGAATGAAAAGAGAATTAAACTGGTCTGGTGCTCTCAATACACGCCAGCAGAGATGTACCCAACCAGTTTAACCAGACAAGTATATGGGCGCAGCCCACGTTCAGCCAGGCCTCCTTTCCACCCTGCGCATTAGACGTAGCACTGAGGGTGGCAGGAGACCCACACAGTGAGCGGAGGCCATTTCTTTATCCCTTCAATCAAGCTTGGCGCAGAGCAAGCCAGAGACTCATCATCTTCATAAGTGCACAAAAATGAAGCAGGCAGAAATGAAGGAAAAAAAGTAACAACAGAGGTGAAAAGTGTTGAAAAACAGCAGGTACTTTTAGGCTTGTACAAACTTGTTCACAGAATGCTAAACTCTTCTCCTGACAGTTAGGTAGAAGAAATGCAGAATTTTACTTGTATTTAATAAATTAATAAAACAAATTTCTTTATATAGCAGTTATTTTTCCCCAGGCTGAATTTAAACTTGTTAATTTTTGCATCTGGAAGTTCTTTAGATCCAAGACATGCCTAGACTAGACAGTAGCTGGTTTACGTTTCTTGACAATGCCCTGTGCGAAGGAGTTGTTTCAGTCGGTGTTACTCTGGAGGCCTCTGGCAGGAGGCGAGTGTTGGGACTAGTTGCAAAAGCAGACGCTCCTCCAGTGCCCAAGCTACTCTTGACACGTGATGACAGCTGTTAGTTGCTGCCAACCCAGACAGGGTTCCTACTAGTGTTTTAGAAATGAGAAAATGCCGACTTTTCAGTAGCCAGCTCACTGTGTTACTCGTTTGGTATCTTTATGGTACCTTAGAATGCAGTGCAAAGTGACTCCTAATGCGTTTTACAGACACTGGACCCAGGCGGGAGTTGGCTGTGGTTATTCTGGGGTAGCAAGAGGCGGAGTGTGCTGAGGCTGCACTGAGCTCACCTGCGGCTGAAGCCAGCTGAAGCGGTGTCTCAGCGTAGTTGTCCTCTCCACTGTTCACGGCAGAGCCCTCAACGTGGGCACCAGCATCCAAGAGCAGCTGCAACAGACACACGAAAGACAAGGAGCTGAGAAAAGGGCAATTCAGAAAGAGCAAACAGAAGGGGCTGTGTGTGAGAAAGGAAAACCAGTAGATTGGTAGCGAAGAGTGCACACACACAAAGGGACCATCTCAAAGGCTAAAGTGAAATATCTATTGCAAGGCAAATTTCTCTTGCGTTTGCTTGCTCAGTCTTGGGCTAAAGTCTCCCCATGAATGTCAATTTAGAGTTTTCTTATTTTCTTTTGCTTTACTGTGCTTTCAGTAGTGAGTTTGTGCTGGAAAGGTGCTCAGCTGGCAGCTTGGAGAACATCACCTACCTTTTTTTTTTTTTTAAAAAAAAAAAAATCTCCTTTTTGAACATGGTTTTGCAATTGTAATTACCCAACTCCAAAGAGCTCTGCAATCAGAGCTTCTCTTCTGCGCACAGCGTGAAACTAAATAAGATGGACTTCCTGTGCCGGAAACAGGGTTCCTCCAGGGAATTAGCCCCGGAGGCCAAACATGCCTCTTGGTCTCCCTGGCCCATGGAGCTGCACAAGGAGGCTCTGGCAGCTGCAGGGCTTTGCCACACACACAAACTGCTTTCACTGGATGCCCCGAGCTGCTCGCAAGGGAAAATATCCGGCTCCCAGGCGAAGGGGAGAAGGTTACAAGATGATGGGGACCCCTTTTATGGCCAGGGTAGGGCTGGCAGGCAGCATCGGAGCACCCAGAGCAGCACTTGCAGGTGCAGAGCAGTGGGTGCTGCCCCTCTCCCGTGGCAGAGAGGATGAGCCCTGCCCCATCACCAGCAGAGGTTTCTCCACTGGGTGCCAGGAGTCCAGCAGGCTGTACCCCATACCACCATCACAATTTAACAGTTTCAGCCATCCCAAATTAGTGCTGATCTTGTCCTTGGCATGAAAAGCTTATACATTCACGTTTTGATTATAAAAATTTTTGCAGAGCATGACTGCTGGTCCTTTGGCTGCTGCGTTTCTCTGGAGACACCAGATATTCCATGCAGGTATTGCACGGTGGACCTTAACTGGAAAGGCAATTTTATACACCAATTTTAGCAAAAGCTGACGTCTACCCTTTTAATAATAGTTGCCAAATGAAAAAAAAAAAAAAAAGTAATCTTCAGAAGTTTTAACTTAAATAAAAGAAACAAATATAGGGGGTAATGCAGTCCAACAGGAGCTTTGATATACTCGGCTACATCTCCCGGGAGAATCACGCTCTTATCTCACACGTACATTACGGCTGTCCAATCTTTGTAATACCAAAGGCTGCCCTGGCGATTTGCCAGGTGAAATCTAATCTTTGTAATTATTTGCAAATGTACACAAACAAAAAATGAGCCGCCATTTGCTTACTTTTTTTTTTTTTTTCTTTTTTTTTTCCCCCCCTTTGAGCAGAAGGGTAATTACATTCACCAGCAATTGCCTATCTGCTCTGATCAGTTTTGAATTCCTCTTGAAGTTCAGGTCGAATTTCCAGGACTCCACCCCATTCTGCTGCCCCCTGCATTAATTCCCCAGAAAAGGGAGCAGGGAGGATGCGAGTGGCTCAGCTCCCATGACAGCTTAAGTCTTGTTCATGCAATTCGTGAGGATTATAAAGGAAGTTACAGATGATTTGATGCCACGAGAGCAGAAATCAGCATACGCTTAATTTTTGCACATGTAAATGTAGAAACCAATTAACATCTAATGTCAGAAAGCATCCTGATCAAGCAGTCTGCCTGTAATTGCTCCGCATGAAGCACTAGTTTATCTAATACCAAAGAAACGATTGTGCAGCATTCTGCTGGAAGTGGTAAGCCATAGACCAATACTGAAACCAAAGAAAAATAAGGAAACATACTGTGTTTTGTTCTCGAGGCCTCGCTAGGAATTGTCATCAATTCACAATTCCGCAAGAAAAGCATCAGTTGCGTTCCCCTCATTTTAAAAACGTGTGTTTTCACTGGTTTTTAGAAGGCTTCCGCCAAACGGCACCTGGAGCCCGTGACGGCCTCGTGCTCAGGAGGGCCGACAGCGAGTGTGCTGCGTGTCACTCCCTCCCCGTCTCCTGTAAAGGTTCCCGACCGGGGGGTTTCCTCTGCTCACCTGAACAACAGAGATGTGCCCATGTAGGACAGCAAAGGTAAGAGCGGTCCAGTGCCGGCTGTCAGGGTGGACCGAAGGGTATCGTGGAGAGGTACTGGGAACCTGGGAGAAAGGAACCAGGTAGTTATTACCCACCGCGGTATCTGTCTGCCATAATCTTTAGACTTGTACATAACTGGCTTTTTCCTTTGTAAGTGACAACCCCGGGGAATGGGAACTTACGCCGTTTAGAGAACACCGCCGCCGCTAGTCACTCTGTCCCGTCCCCTGGGGCTTTTTAATGGGCTTATTGGTTTCTCCTAGTGGCAGCTCTTTCAGGAAGGAGGCCCCTTTATCCCCACCATGCCTATTAGACTTGCCAATGCCAATCATAATTGGAGCTACTGAGCACTCCAAGAGGTTTTGAAGGTTTTCTTCGCCCTCCCAAATCCCTGAAGCAATGATTACTGAAAGAAGTGGCTTGCTCAGAAGCTTCCAGAAATGAAGCCTTCAGTTGCTAGGAGAGATTTCATAACTGCTCTTGTTAGTTTACAGATGAATAATTACAGGCATAGAGTCCTCTCTTACTCACTGGTATATCTAAATTTGCTCCAGCATCTATAAGCATTTGGACCATGGCTTCATCTCCAGCAGCACAGGCGTACATTAGTGGGGTCATACCCTTCAGGAAGAAGAAAAAAAGAAAGTTACAATTCTATACCTATCAACAGTGAAACTGTCATGGACACGGTGAGCTTGAATCTTAACGCACAGCAGCGTGTGTGTGTGCAGGTGTGCACGTGTGTAGGGACAGCATACGTATATGTTCAAAACATTTGATTTCTATGCAGAGTGAGCACAACTCACTAGTCTTGGGAAGTGATGTGGACAAAACATCAGGGGACAAGATTGCAAGAATACAAAAGGGATCACTGAAAACCCCAGCTGTGTGTTGTCCACAATTCTTGAGCTTTCTCAAGGCTGCCAAAAAAGAAATACCATTTCTTGGATCATTTGTAGCCATATGAACCGAAAGCAGAAAACAACACAAAAATACACAAGATGAATTTATTTGGCAACTTATCCCCATTGCTAAAATCCTATTTGCCACAATATTTCAGCATTTCAATCCCATAAATCTCTCTCTCTCTACTTAAGCAGCAAACCATGACGGCTCAGAGATGAATTATGAGAGAAATGAGCCTTACGGAGTTCATTCCAGAAGTAGCCAAGGACAGAAAGGAAATGGCCTAGTAAAATCCATTCCTGCTCGCATCCTACAGCTCCCCCCCCTAATTACTGTGAGCGTTTGAATTTTCACCAGCAGCATCTCTGCTGCTCATTGTGTAGTAATACAGCTTCATCTTTAGAGATGGACATGTATCATAAAACAGAATTATGTCTCACACTGAGGAGTGCTGACCTTGTATCTGCAAAGGTGTCTTTTCAAAACAGCCACAGTTCCAATCTTCCTGCATTTGAGGCAGTGACTTTGCAAAGATGTTTCAGGGGATGTGTGGGTTTGGCTTTGGGGGGCTTGGGAGGATCCACTCTCATTACAGACAAGTAAACTTAACTGAGAATTGAAAACTCAGGTCTGCAGGCACAAGCCCATATGTACTGCCACAGTCAGGGTTCCAAAGCTACCCGGTTTGTATAGGCTTACCTTACCTATGCTTTTTTTTATTATTATTTTTAGTATCAGTTTTGCATTCCCTGCTTGTTCCTCAGTATATATATTCCAGCAATGGCAGAGTCACTGCTGGGCCCGGATTTAACTTTGCCTGTGATTGGTAGCGCGGTGGAGGACGCTCGCTTTGCTGCAGAGATGAGTTGCTCCAGAATCACTTAAGTGGAGAATTTCAGAGCAGCAGTGTCTCCGGAGGGAGCCTGTCTTGCCCTCCTCGCTCAGTGCCAAAACACTGCTTTGAGACGTGGGAGCAGCATTCTGCAAAGAGAACAGAGCCGCCAGCATGCTACGGTCCCCCTGTTCACAGTGGGACTGGCTAGAGGATGACATCAACAGGATGACAGCGAGACCATAAATAAGTGACAGCAGAAACTCCTCAAACTTTCCAATGAGTTGCCCAGAGAACGCAGGGTCTTTATGCATAAAAAAGCCAAACAGCTCCCAGTTTGCTGACTGGCTGAAGAGAGGTAAAAAAACCATCCCGCAGTGAGAAGTGACGGTCTCGGCACCAGCGTCTCGGTGTTAGGATAGTAAAGTTGACAATGCAAAATAATCTGCTTTGAGAGAACAAAAGACCTCGGGGCTACATAAACAAGAACTGCAAAAACTTACGAAAAAAAATAAATACAGGAAGTAAGCGGCAGACCTTCGCAATATAAATCTGCCACCTTTGTCACTTTATTAAAGTCAATATCTAGGGGACTTATGATGTGATGCCCCACCTCTGTGACCACAAAGCTCCTTGTCCTGGATATGTAAATAAGGCAAATACATACCTACATAGAAGCTTGTGCAGGAGCAGTTTCTGCTCCTGTTTGTGTACACATTCACACTTCCTTTAAAATCGCAGGACGGCGGAAAGTACCATGTTTCAGAATTTGGTTTGAAACATTACTGCAGTAAAATGCTGTCTATGACAAAACCTCTCGACTTGAATGTGAATCCTTCCTACTGATAAATACCCTATTGTTTCTGAGACATGACAGCTCATTCTCGTTGCTGTGACAGCTATAATGAGTGTTTATTTGGAGGAGTTTTGTTGTGTTTTTTTTTTTTTTTTAATTAAAAGCTAATTCAATGCATTGAATGATGCCCCAGAGAACAGACTGTTGTTACTTGATGGGGACTGACAGCAGAAGCAGCTAAACACTCCCCAGACTACCGCATCCCTATGGTTCAATGTAGCTGAACAGGGAACAGGTAAAAATGAAAAAATAGACACATTAGTGTGATGGACTTTCAGCAACACTAATACCAACGGATACCAATGCCACGGGGGTTCTTGGGGCTATTTCTTGCATGCCAGACTGTACTGAGAACATGTAACTCACTTCGCGCCTGAAAGCCATCAGACAATAACACCTTTTGGTCACTCCTCACTGACCCAGTCTGCATTCAGGCTGCTGAACCAGAAGAGGGTGTCACTGGCAAAACCCACTTTGTTTTGACACTGTCTTAGCATTAAGCCAACATCAGACTTTCCATTCACAGCCAGCATATTAACCCGTCTCCCATCAGAGTCTGCGACAGGCCATCCCAGGAACAGACCCACATTCCAGCTGATAAAGAAACAATGCACTCCAGACTTTGACTGGCTCTTCGGGGGGTTATTTTTTTGTTTTTTAAGGGATACATTTTCAGACTAAAACACAAGCTAGAACTAGAAAAGCCTTGGAGAGGCAACTAACACTTACAACCTCATCTATTGATTTGCCACGTGGAAAGGTACGTGAAACTTGTGCGTGCAAAGAGCGTTTGTGTGTGTGGTGATAATGGCATACCTGATCGTCCATAGTGTTAACCCCGTCAGGTCCCAGTGCATCGATCGCTTGGTTGATCAGATCTGTCCTTCCACAGTTTAGCATTCGGAAACCCAGATCCTGCTGGAATTTTTCAGTAGCAGCCTTAGCATCCAGTCTCCGGAAGGAACTAAAGCAGCATTCAGGTCTGTGAAGAACAACAAAATTTCTGAATTTTTTTTCTTTTTTTTTTTTTTTATTAGCCCCATCTCCTAAGAAAGCAAGTTCATGAATTTTCATTATTTTACCTATCTTATGTATACCCTCCCCACTGCTTCATCATTTCTGAAAAAATTGTCTAACCTCACTCATACTGGAGACAGAAGTTTTAGTTCTTAGAGAAAGACAGTAAGTTCATGTGAACACTGCAAAAAAAGGGTCCATGTAGAGAAACCTCATTGGTTTCCGAGGGAAAGGCAAGGAAGAAATCCTTATTCCTGCTCAGCCCCTCACTCCCAGCGTCGCTCTGGCTCAGGTACTGCTTCTGCTACATCTTACCCAGCAAAAGGGGAATGGGGTGCCGGGATAACCGGGGTTACTGCAGCAGAGAGGTTATTGCGGAGGGACCAGTGTCACAAGCTGCAAACCTGCAGCAACCAGGTCTCCTTAGCTCTGCTGCTCACAAAAAAAAAAAACCACCAAAAGCCAGTTGCTTTAAATAATTAGCTGTATACATTTTGGATAGCATATTTGTATTTTCCCGCTTGTTATAGGATAGTCCATCAAACATATATAAAAACATATTGCACGGGGGAGAAAGAGGTGGAGAGAAAGTGTATCTAATAAAATACCAGTGTAGTTCTAGGATGAAACAATTACACTGCCTGTCTGCCAGACTAGCTATAACAATAATAATCATAATAATAATAAACAATAAAAGACATTTGAAATAAAAGGCATTTTTGAAAGAGATAATGATCATTCTTTTCTGGAAAAGAAAATAAAAATTAAAAATAATATGACATCACAATCGAATTTAAGTAGTGGAACATTCTCAACTCTTTTCCAACGCCTCAATAAAAGGAAGTGTGTTAACATTTCTATGAGGCTCTATCAAATCCTTATCCTTTAGATGACTATCAAATGACCTTTATCTCATTTGGAAGGAGCCCAGGGATTACTGTAAATCCTCTGGCTATCTGCTCAGAGGCTTCTGAATTCCAAACCTGGAAGTGTATCTCCTTCACTGAAGAAACACTGCCAAATTGGAGGAGTTTCCTATCGGAGCTGGGCACTGATCCGGTCGGCCCTTTGATGTTATTTCAGGGCGAATGCTTTCTCTACTACTTGTCTGGGTTTCAGCACAGGCTCTTGCACAAACTCTCAGAGAGTGAGATATCAGCCTGATGAGTTCCTTTGAAAAATGAGATTCTTTCAACAACGTTAACCTCTTCTGGAAACTTTATGCCGCCTGCCAGAGAAGTAAACCACTCATCACTTCACAGTGAAGATTCAAGATGAATCTTATTCACGTTTTAATTTATCTGGTCATTTTTTAATGCTTCTGAACTTGCATCGATGGTGGATGACAAATGGTGAGCAGATGCTATGACCAATATACTGAGTTAACGAAGATCCCTCCACAGCCTGGTGACTGCTCACATTGCAGAGGGGAAACCAGCATCTCGCCGCAGCTGCTTTCAGAAAGGAACTGCATCAGGGTACGCTTTGGGGAACAATCAGCAGGGAAGCAAAGTGACAGTCTTGGAGTCACTAGCTTTTTGGAGATACGCCTGCAAATGAAACGTGTCTCCAAGGCAGCAGAGTACAAATATTTGGTCAGAAGACGAGATCTCTGAAGCACCCAGATACTAGATGAGGACAGGTACAGTACAGAGCGCAAGGGGACAGTAAGGTAACAGGCTTAATGCTACACGTAGACATAAATCCCAGAGCTAGGCTAGTCAATTAGTAATCTTGTTCTACTAAGGTAATTGGTAGAGTATCATGATGCTACAATTTTATGTAGAATATGATGCAATGACTTTGTATTATAATAAGGAGAAGAATCCTATGCAAAAAAAGTGAAATAAAATGACATCACTCAAAATCCAGTGAACCTCAGTTTTTGAAGGGACGGTACCCATCTTTGCACATCGTTTCTATTTTGCTAACAGGCCCAATTCCACCCACTGCTATTTACAGGCGCTATTGGAGCAAGGGTGGCGGGGGGACAATTCACCCGTGAGCCCCGCAGAGCAAACAGCTACACAGAACCGTCGCACAGAGCTGTCGGAGAGACCCAGCGAAAAGGGGGTCTGCAGTTCTTGGTGCAGAGCTGCCAGGAGCCCAGTTCAGGCACAAGACTTTGGAGATATAATTTGTGAGCTTTACTCTTGGGGGACCTGCAGGCTCAGCCCATGCACAAGTTACTGCACGCTTGCTGTTCTGTAGCGGTAGCTTGACAGCACGCGCTTCTATTATAGGTACAAAGTAGCTTTTTCTTGAGCGTGATAAAAGAGCATCCTACAAGATCCGGGGGGAGAGCTCACATACGCACAACTGCTGTGCAGCAGCTGTAACTGCAGCAGGTTTTCCATGCGTGAGTTGTTACCCCATGGAGAAGAAAGGCAAACCCTTGCACGCTTCCTACAGTAAAGCCGGTGCTCCTGCAGTTGCGCAGAGAGCAGCTCCCACGTATGCCCAGATGTGCCCAGGGGAGAGGCTGAAGAACTGAAGGGGGGCTGAGAGACACGGGGGAGGCAGAGCCCCAGGACAGGGCTGGGGCCCTGGTTTGGGAAGGGACGGCTTGAAGACGGAGCAGGAGGCTGGTGCACTCTTTGGGTTTCATAAGCTGTAACTTGTAGAAGAAGTAGAACTACTGGTAGTGAATGACTTAATTTGGCCTGCAGTGAGGAAAGAATAATAATAAAAAAGCAGTGTGTGATAATAACTTAATATTAAAATCCCAACATTTATATTGAAGTAGGTGGAAAAGCAGCACAGTTGTCTGTAATCTAGCATCTCCCCACTTAAATCATCATTGAAGCAGTAATAGGTGAGTACTGAGGATGTTTATGAATTGTCTGGCAAACCTAAACTGCGAGCATCCTATTAGAAGGCTTCATCCACTAAGACACAAACAGTTGTTGTGGAAGACTACACTGCCCAAGCAGTCTGTGTCAGAGAACAGATATTAGAGGTCTGAATTTCAGGTTATACTAATTATACGTTGTTCTTCTGCACAGCTTCTCTTTCAGGGATTTCAACATACCCTGCCTGATGCATCACCACTGCAAGGAACTATCATTATATGATTTTTAGCCTGGGCATCATGTGGAAAAGCAAGTTGCAATTTGCCTGTAGTCACACAGCAAGCAGGGGGTAAATCTGGCTTCAGTTCCAAGATTTCCTTTCCCCTTAACTTTGCTGTAATGGATAGATACAAATGACTGCTTTAAAGGATCATATAATGGGTACTGGAAACAAGGCACTGCTCCCTCCTTGTGTTTTTGTTGTTGTTTTGTTTTCTGTTAGTTTAAATCTTTCATGCAGCAAAAAGACAATGAATGCTCTTTCTGTCATACCACACATCACAGAACATCCTTAGACCTCTGAAAATAAAACTCGGGCAAGACAGTTCAGAACAAAGACCTGATCAAGCTTCACTTTGATTTTTGTCCTCTACTACAAAGAGGATGTGTGTTACTTTAAAGCAGAGGTTGATTCACCTGCAGGGAATGCATGCTGCATACAGCCCTGTGGAGGAAGAGTTTGGTGAGGTAAAAGGCATGAAAGGATCTCAGTTTTCTTACAGAATCGCCATTCTTTCTGAAATAACAACAAACTGGATAGAAACCTCTAACATACTCCTTCCCTGGGCCAGTACTGCTAACCCTTAACAAGCCAGCAACTGAATTACCTTATGCCTGAATACCCCCCACATAGCACAGCTCAGGCCCTTTATACCCGCTTCTCACTTTTAGTTATTGCCTACATTATTTTGGACTCTATTGGTTTCTATCGAGACCTTCATTTCATAGCTGTGTCATTACGGCTTCCATTTGAAGTTACTGAGATGAAGCCCGTTTTCACAGAGGCTGTCTCTCTCTCCTTTTAGCTCACATCAGCAGCAAAATCAAACACCCAAATCGCTGTCCTCTTTTTGGTTTGTTTTTTTATGGTATACGATCTATAAAGTAAGGGACTACTTGTGCTTTATGTGTTATTGTGCACAAAAAAACAGTGCAGAGGTAGAGTGGGATGGCTTTGAAGTCGAAGGTTTGGATTCAGTTTTGAAATCAAAAGTCTTTCTAAAGGAGATGACTGAAAGAAAAACCATGAAACTGACTGGAAGTATTTGTGATTAGGTTAGTCTTCTGCAGTACTGTTCATCAAAGAATTTCAAAGGTTTTGGCAAGCATTAGGCACATACGTAAAATTAGTTTAGCCCATATTAAGTTGCTTACACTAGCGCCTACCATCCACACGTAAGCCAGAGTAGTGCGTGCTTTAATTCACACAGAGCACACGTATGCTGGCAGAGAAGAGGGAGAAGAAAAGCATTCCAGGAATAAACGTCCAATTCCTGCTTTGTGGATGCCAAGTTCAGCTGCTCCCTCCCAGTCTGAAGCCAAAGAGTTTAAATAACTGGTGAGGATCACCTGTTTAACTCCACTTTTGAAAAGACTGGCCGCACTCCCAGCCAGGTAGCCCATCTCGGGAGAAAGGCAGGACCTGAGAGCTGAGAATAAGACTAGGAGTCAGCTGCAGCCCACCAAAATATTTAGTCACCTAATTGCACCACCGTACTCGCCAACTAGTATAGTTTCGCCTGAGGTTTTGTGGGTAATAAGCACTACCCTTCAATTCACAAACGGGGAGACAGCGATGCAGCAAAAAGCAAGAGCCTTTTTGGCTGCCAGAAAGAATAGGTAAAAAGCAACAAAATCAGATCCAAACCTCCTGATTAAAAGCCTCTTGTTGCTTTTGTTGTTCATGAAATTCTAAGAATAAGAGTATATTTTTTATCTTTTCAGGTGATCATTTCATCACATAAGAGCATGGTAAAGGTCTTATTATTATTAATGTGTCCCACCCACTCATTTAACCCAAAGGTATACGGGGCACAAAATTCACTCAAGAAACAAGAATTTACTTTGTATTAAAGTTCAAGATGTAACCCTGATAGCAAAACCAGTGTTAATGACAGCAACTTAAAGGACTACAAACCTGAACAAAATACCTATGATGTGCTAATGAACCAAGCTAATGATAAATCCCTGTTCAATATATACACAAGGGGAAGATTTTAAAAGGTACTGATACTTTTCATTGAGGTATCTCAAAAAGCAAAGAATAATCTTGTAGTTAAGGCTGAGGCATAAGAAACCCCAAACATTGGTTATTTCAAACCTTCTCTGTCTCATTCCTCCTACATAACTTTTGGCAAGACAAAATTCTTTCTACCCCAGCTGCAGCGTTTGGCCAAACACTTCTTTATCTCTTGGAATACTACAAGGTTAAACACGTATCGCCTGTATAGTATTTTGAGAT
Source organism: Vanellus vanellus (assembly GCF_965231255.1). Lineage (NCBI taxonomy): Eukaryota > Metazoa > Chordata > Aves > Charadriiformes > Charadriidae > Vanellus > Vanellus vanellus. The sequence goes on along the minus strand of NC_138911.1, from coordinate 2,472,045 downwards.
CTGGCTCCTGTAAAAAGAATATTGTAAGAAGTTACAATTACTTTAGCTGCTTATAAAGCTTAGTGCACGTACTTTAGCTGCCGGGGCTCGCAGTCCAGTCCAGGTAAGAGCAGTCTGGCCGTCTGCCTGATATCGTCACTGTCCACAGTTAAACTGCGCCGGTGCTCAGCGTAGGTGATAGCCACTCTCATCCACTCCATCAGCGGCGGCAGAAGCATGAAGGGTCTGTGCAAACAAGGAAAAAACCATCACAGTTAACGTTGGACTGCTGTATTGTATATCTATGCATAAAGCACACCTCATCGCTTCCTGGGCATGCTTGTGGGAGGCTGGCACAGACACAACCCCCCTGCAGAGGCAAACTCTGTCCCTGCGCTCAGCAAGGCTGGCTGGTCACAGCAGGTGGAAGGAACTGGAACGGCTCAGCCTGGGTTATCTGAACTGATCCTTACCCTAAACGGGGTCATGCCGGGACATGCTGCTTTCGTGCTATACATTTTACCCTGTGGGAAATAGGGCCAGACTGAATACACAGGACCTATTTCTACTTTGTGGGTCTGCAAGCCAGCAATGTGCAGCCTCCCCCCTGCAGTGCTGCCTCCAGCCCTGGAGTCCCCAACATAGGAAAGACATGGACCTGTTGGAGTGGGGCCAGAGGAGGCCATGAAGATACTCTGAGGGCTGGAGCCCCTCTGCTGTGAGGACAGGCTGAGAGTTGGGGGTGTTCAGCCTGGAGAAGAGCAGGCTCCGGGGAGACCTTATAGCTCCTTCCAGTCCCCAAAGCGGCTCCAGCAGAGCTGGGGAGGGACTCTTGATCAGGGAGGGGCGTGATAGGACAAGGGGGAACAGTTTGAAACCGAAAGAGGGGAGATTAGATACCAGGAAGAAATTCTTCACTGAGGGTGGTGAGGCACTGGCACAGGTTGCCCAGAGGAGCTGTGGCTGCCCCATCCCTGGAGGTGTTCAAGGCCAGGTTGGATGGGGCTTGGAGCAACCTGGGCTGGTGGGAGGTGTCCCTGCCCAGGGCAGGAGGTTGGAACTAGATAAGCTTTAAGGTCCCTTCCAACTCTAACCACTCTATGATTCCATGACTCTACTATTATTCGCTATAGGTCAGCCCCCCTAGCTCACATGGCCCATGCTTTGCTTTGGATCAGAAGGGCTTTTCATCTCAGGGGTGCGGCTTATACCATAACTGTCTATTCTAAATAATCCATACATACAGGCTGCTCCACCGCTCACTTTGTTACACTGAAAATATTCTTGATTGTTTGAAACTTCAGTGGAACCAGGCTAATTCAGTACTACCACCACTGATCTTTACATTACATTATCGCTGTCTGATGGCTTTTAACATCCTACATTTCTTACATGCAGAGCTCAGGCCTTCATTTTTGCACAGCTGATGCTCTTAGACCATAGAAGAACCGATGTTTTAATGTGAGTTGTTTTGCTAGGGAGGAATGAGTAGAATCAAAAAGATAACAACCAGCATGGAGACATCTCTGCAAGAATAAACGTACACCATTACTTAAACTGTAAGCAATTTGAGGAAAAGCAATCTATCTGTTCCTAATTTGCACAGCATCCAACACAGCGAGGTTTTACTCAATAGGAAGGGTTTCAAGGCAATAAAGAAATATAAATAAAGTAATAACAATAGCAACAACAGCTGTTATGGACCAGCTTATGAAGAGCTCCCCCCTTACTCCTGCAGTAAGAATGAACACAGTACTGAGATTTCACCTTAATATATGGGTACCATAATACTCTTATATGCAACATCTCTCATCCCTCCACTCAATATGCAGCCAGACTGATCAATTTACTTGATCTGTTTCCCCAAGGATACCTGCCACCCTGGTGGAAGGCTCAGAAGTGCCAGCTGTAACTGACAACACCTCTCCCTTTTCCAGTAACGAATTTATTAACACTGGGAAAAAAGCCCTTTTCATTTAAGCATTCAAAAGAAAATAACTGAGGGCAAAAGGTACCAATTCCTTTACAAAGTTCAGAGAAAAAAAAAGATACGTACCAGAAAACATAAAATAATTGTGGCGTTAATGAAAGCAGATGAAATCATGAAAGGCGTTTTCAAAGCTGTGCACGTGTATGTAAGAGTAAGCAGCACCAATCCCATTGGAAACCTTTTATCAATAATGGGATTTGCAAGCAGAACTCCCTTTGTATGACTCTGAACATCCTTCAGGGTGGAATAACTACTCTCGAAAATATGTGCCATCTGTTTCCATTTTGCCCGTTGCAAGGTGCACTCTAAAACGCCGCCATTATCTCTTTACAAACAAGCGCACTATTTTTCCCTCTGCTCCTTCTCTTCTGAGTAGCGAAGCAGCATTTACAAAATCAGAGGTCCTTTTAAGCATCTGATCTGGATTACCAATGCAAGGGTGTTTTTAACTGGACATCTACTTACTGCTTTTACCAGTTCACTTCTAAGTCAACCAATATCAGGGCTGCTACATTCATCACTTTGAAAATGACCCAGTAGCTCATCAGTTGAAAGACTTTTTCTTGAAGTCCTGCTTGAATCCCCCAACCCATTCAGGCTTTCTAACTCATGCCAGACCCATGGGATGGGATGAATCCCTCCAGCACAGCCAGTTCAGACTTGACAGACTTCTCTAAGGGAAGAGCAGCAATTGGCAACAGGCATTTAAGAGATGCCCTTCAACCCTTATCCGGCCTACAAAAGAAACATTTACACCTTTTAAATTCAGGCATTTAAGGGAGGAGCCTAAATTCATTATCTAGACTTTCTAATTACACGGCAGAGCCTCTAGTATAGGATTCAAAGCTTCCAAGAGGTGGTAAGGACAGAGAGGTAGGCTAGGGAGGCTAAAAGCACCAGAATTAAATACGCAAAGTTAGATGGAGTCAACATCTCGGGAGCAACTGGAAAACTCATCTTACAAGTGGTTATATCTACCACCTTTTACAGTAGATACGCTATTTAGGCTTCATGACAGCTTCCCTGATGCTTTCATGGTGGTAACACTGCTGGACAAAGAACAACATCTGACCATTTTATCAGGTAAGGAGCCAAACCTTGGTAACTGTTACGGACGGCACCGGGCAGCAAGAGGCTGTGGTCAACTAACAGAAAATACCATTAAGTCTGCACTAGAAATAACACATATCATGAAGAAATTTCCATTCTGTTAGAAATGCATGTGTGCCAGGGTTATAAATGGCTTGCATGCACAAACAGACCTTGAATGTGGAAAACCTGGTTTGGGAGAAATGGGAAGGAGAAAGACTTTTTTTTGTTTGTTTATTTTTTTTAATCTCAACAGGTTTTTCCAAAGCCTTTAAAACTCTCAGCTCAACTGACTGCCCAGTAACCCTGTGCCCAAAGGAGAGCAGACTTTGGATTGCAACAAGAAATGCCAGAAAGGATGTTTGCCTCTTACGGCTATCCTAATTTGTCCCAACCCCACCACCCGCATTGCTGTGCAAGTTGGATAAATCATTATTCTATCAGGAGTAATTATAACAATTTCAATTTCTGTTTCGCTGTAGAAGCTTTATTTCTCTTGAAAACTTCTAGCTTTACCATGGGCTTTCTTATTCTCTCCCCCGCCACACCCACACTCCTCTTTTACCCAACTATGTCCGCGTGGGCATGCTCGCGGGAACAGCTCTGTGTTACTTTGCTCACTGACACGACATCAGATAAGCAGTATTATCGCGTGATCTGAGCAGAAAGAACGAGATTCAGTTCAACTGAATGAAATGCCAACATTGGGTTGCATCGCACTAAGAAAATAAATGCAATTATTTGTTTTCTAGAAAATAAATGCAATTATCATCCCTGTGGCCCTTAACCTGGGCGTCTATGCGCCTCTAGGGAAACACTGATCATTTCACAGTCTGAAAAACACTGGAGGAGGGGATGGGGAGAAACCTTCACGGAAAATTAACTGGGAGATGCTGCAAGCTAAAGAATTGATTTCTGTCTCTGCATCTGTCTGTGCCACGTTCTATCTATATTGTGCATTTTCCTCTGGACTTTCTGACATTTAGAATCATTTGGCAGCTCATTAAATTCTACACATGATCCAGCACTGGGAAACTTATACTCGCAGCAGTAGTTCAGTAGGGACACATACTCTCTGGTGTCTGTGAAGAAGGACACCACCATTGCCTTGTTCAGTTTCTTACCGTGACGTTGTCTTTGAGTGATGCCACATGTAAGCCGGGGAAGTACACAGCAGTGGAAAGTAACATGGACGCTGCTCACCTACTATCCACCTTGTAAAGAATTCCAGTAATGTTTGTTATGGTCACGTGCTGTCAATATTTTATCTATAGGTTCTTTGAAATTTTCTCCATTTAGAATTGGACGGCCGCTCCGTTCCCAAGGGGAACAGGCTGGAGCTGGGCGAGATGTGCTCTGGGAAAGAATGGACTCTATTGTGGGCTTTTTCCCCTCATTTGAACTAACAGACATTGGGATTTTTTAGACATAACTGAGAAGGTTGGTGGCAGCAGCACTTGGCAGAGAATTTATAGCAAGTTGTAACTTTTTCCTGGAAAATGTTCTACACTCATTTGACTAGAACAGCCTAGGACATGGCCCGCATGTGGAGATCATGTGCGGCAGTCCTTGAGGATGTGCTGTTGGATCACAGACTTTCAGCATTAACCTGCGCATCACAAAGAAACTAGTGCCCAAAGTGGGCTGCTCTGAGGCTTTTTAAGAGCCCTGGGGCCAAGACATTTTTGGCAGGGGGAAGTGAATCATATGCAAAAAGGAAAGAGCTCCAGAGGAGTTAGAAAGTTATGTCATCCTTCCTCTGCATTGAATGCTAGGAAAACACACTTGGAGCTTGACTTTCAGAGGTGAGGAAGACTGCTATCTCACAGGGAAACAGTAGGTCTTCCTAGAAGAAGCAGCCGTGCTATCAAATTCCTCCTTCCGAGTGACAAGATTGCTGAAGAAAGGAGGAGCAAAGGGAGGAGGAGACGTTTTCCCTGCAGCCACCTCTCTTCTCCTCCTGTGCTATTTTTGGTTGCCTCCTGTTTTGCTACAGCAAAACAAAGAGGGAGCCAACAGTGACAGCAACATCAAGAAAGAAACGCCTTGTTCTTCTAAACACGAACCTCCTTCTTCTAAAGCAGGAAAGAAAACACTGTCCTAATGGAAGCAGGTCTCCCTCCTGGCAGCCTGAGCTGGTCCTGAGACACGCATGCACGGGACAGTCTCCCATCCAGCCTCTCCCATATTCTTCTCAATGGTTTGACTGAACAAGCTTTCTCTTCCCTTCAACTGCTAACATTTTAAACACATGCAAACTTCAGCATCGCAAAACACATGTAATATTGGAATGCTTATGGTCAGAGTAGGGTAAGTCATGATGCCTCCCCCATATTTGATTTACTGAAATGATACAGAAGCTACATACAGAGAATCCCAAATCTTTAAAGATTGTTCTGTGTTTTCACAAAGGACTGAAAAAAGAAAGGCTTTCCATGCAGTGCAGCTAACATTTGGGTTTAATGCTGGAACCAAACTCTTTGGTTCAGTCCCATTTTACCCTAAAATGACAGAGCTCAAAGTCACTAACACAAAGCAAGTTAAGAAGAGCCATAGAAAGCTATAGCGCAGTCTCAGCTGTTTTCTTTGATTTTTTTTTTTTTTTTTTTTTTAAAAAAGGAATAAGCTTCAAAGTCATATTGCGCATGTGCACACAGGGAAGGGAGTAACGTGACTAGCAGAGACAACGAGAGTGACTGCTGGATTGCTGAGAAAGCCACTCAGGCTCCTACACAGCTTTTCAAGGCTCCTCGTTAGGTGTCCCAGGAGACCCACTTACAAGGAGCAGAACTATGTAGGGGAAAAACATTGAGAATAAGACTAATCTGCAACAAAATGATGAAAAATCATGTCGGAGGGTGGCTAGGAGAAGATGCGTTATTTAAACTTTACACCAAGATGGAAAAGCCCCAAGGATGGCAACAGAGTCAAAAAGCAAACACAGTGAAGTCTCACTAACTGGAGAAGGGAAAAGACTCCAAGGCAAGACAGAGTATCCAAAACCTAAACCATGTCATGTTGATGTAGAAAACAGTGGCGTATTTGCAGTTTGGATTCTCAAACACTAAACCCCTCTTTCAAGCTGCAGGGAAAAAAAATAAATCTCTGAGTATATAATTATACGTGAATAAAATAACAACAGAAATGATGATCTAGAAAAAACACAAAATCTTTGTGCCAAAACACAACCAGCTTAAGTCAGGAGCCATTCCTTTCAGATTCAAAATATTTTACTGAATTTGCAAAAACCTCCCATATTTACAGAGAAAAGACAGGAATTACCATGCTGGGTCTGATTCAAGGATCATCTCAACAAATGCCACGTCTTTCAAAGCAGACAGTCCCAGATCCTTCCAGAAAAGGAAGGAGAAATTTGATCACAGCCAACTGGCCCAAAAAGAAAGTTTTCTTCTGAATTCCCTTGAAACAGTGACTGGCTCACATCTTAGAAGATAAGAGTTCTCAAATTTTAGTGGATCATTATCAAGTTACCAAGGTCTTGGCTTGGATGTGCCATGACACGAACTTCCACAGTTTAGCGAGTTATCCTTCAGCCAGAAACTAATGGAATGAACAACATGTGGATAATATTATATTTATTGGGATTCTTTCTCAACTGAATCTGCCTTCACAGTCTCCTCCGCTCACAGAATATAAAATGGTATAAGAATAGTTTAAATCTAGAACTGACAGCTCTGATCTTTCTTAGCAATCATAGTAACCACAGACAGAAATACCACCTTTTCCACCCCTATCTGCAAACCACACTTAGAAATAAGGAGCAGCACCAGACAGGTTTTACTTCATGTTAACTGCAAATCAAAGTAAAAACTAAATTCACTAAGAAAAAAAAAAACAAACATTAAGTAAATCATTAGGAACTCACTGTGTATCTTAAAAAAGATCCTCAAGTCTGTGGTTTATTTATTATAATCACATTTTACAAACTTTGTTTTAACAACAGGGAAAAGATTCCATTTTCAGACTGAAAACAAGTACTTGTGCTGCGCTGGAATGTGCCATGTGTCTCATTAGAAAAACATATTTGTAACATCTGTATGTTGTGACAGAAGGAACTCTTGGTTTCTAGACAGACAGAAAATAATTAAAACCAACTTCAGTTGTATATAGTTGATGATAAGAGTCAGATAGATATACACGATAGTTTTAACTACAACAATATGGTCACAGTTATGTGGTCAAGGATGTGACTGCCTTCCATCTGCCTCCCCCAATGCACGGAGAGCTGTTTGATCCCTGACAGGCACCGCGAACACCCACCTCAACAGAGGGAACGCCAAGGAAGGGAAACCACCGATTGTGCTCCTCAACCTCCTAAACGTCTCCATAAGCAGAAAACTACTGCAAACAATCTGGGAGATGAACTATTCTCGCATGACTCTGGACCTAACCTCCTGACCTCAATTAATACACAGCTGTATGTTTAAATCACTTGCAAGATCGGATGCAACTATGAGGACTGACTTGCTGTTACATCTACTGAATCAGACACAGAAGACAGCTCTTGCCAGTGACCTACGCGTGTCAGCTTGTACCACCAGACTTGCAGAGCTCAAGTTTACAGCCCTTATCTGAAGGACCTGGATCTCAAATCCCATCTCTGACAGGCTGAGAGCATCCTCCCATCGTCACGGGCTCTTCCCACCACACAGCAGCGGCTCTGTCTACTGTGTTCAGTTTTGGGCCACTCACTACAAGAAAGACATTGTGGCACTGGAGCGTGTCCAGAGAAGGGCAACGGAGCTGGTGAGGGGTCTGGAGCACCAGTCTCATGAGGAGCAGCTGAGGGAACTAGGGGTGTTCAGCCTGGAGAAAAGGAGGCTGAGGGGAGACCTTCTCGCCCTCTACAGCTCCCTGAAAGGAGGAGGTAGTGAGGGGGGGTCAGTTTCTTCTCCAAGTAACAGACAAGAGGACAAGAAGAAACAGCTTCAAGTTAGGACGGGGAGGTTTAGATTGGGTATTAGGAAAAATTTCTTTACCAAAAGGGTTCTCAAGCCCTGGAGTGGGTTGCTCAGGGAAGTGGTGGAATGACCATCCCTGGAGGTATTTAAAAGACGGGTAGATTTGGCGCCGAGGGCCATGGTTTAGTGGTGGACTTGGCAGGAGGTGCTCTGAAGGACGCAGTCCTTGCGCTGCCGGGCAGGTGGGGTGGGAATGTACCTCGCTGCTGCCCCGCAGGCGGACGCTTCGCATCTGCACGCCTCTCAGACATCACTGACTGTCATTTCGGCTTTTACGATTTCAGTTTCTAAAAGCCCAAATGTGCTTGTGCTGAGTTACATGGCAAGTCACAAACTCCCTCAGAATCCAAAATCAACTCACATGGAAAATCTTAAATGGAGAAAGGCCATTCTTGTGGATTTCCTGGCTCGGTCAGTGAAAAGGGTGCAGGAGACTGCAGGAGGACCAGAAATGGCTGGTATGTCTTGCTGCCCCCTGAACCACTCTGACATGTGGAGGCACCCAGGACCCAGCCCAAGGAGACTGGCGGAGGAAACCTTGCCACGTGTGACAATTCCTGCTGCAGAGGACAACACTGATACATTTTGGAATAAATCCTTGACTGTGAGGGTGGCGAGCCCCTGGCCCAGGTTGCCCAGAGAAGCTGTGGCTGCCCCATCCCTGGAGGTGTTCAAGGCCGGGTTGGACGGGGCTTGGAGCAACCTGGGCTGGTGGGAGGTGTCCCTGCCCAGGACAGGGGGTGGAACTGGATGATCTTCAAGATCCCTTCCAACCCAAACCATTCTGTGATTCTTTGATTTTGGAGCAGGATATGAATATAACAAACCACGCATTAATGAAATGAGCCTGCAACAGCATGCTATGTGATAGGCAGAGATAAACACGGGCAGAGGGCCAGGATGGGTTGCCTGCTGTTCTTGGATTAACCTTTATCCCATGGGCAGAAAAAAAACAAGAGGTAACTCCTGTGGTACATTCCGGCAAACTAAAAAAAACCATTGCTATCTGCAAGCAGATTTATCTGGGGTCAGTGCGGTTCTTCACTATCCAGTGCTGAGACTTCTCATTCATCATTTTTTTGCCCATTATACTTAATTCCCAAAAGCACTAGTAGGATTGAGATAACAGGCCTCTTAGTTATGACTTCGATCTGATTTGCCAACATGCATATGTTAAAAACATATGCTGATTCTCGAGCCAAAACCAATCTGCCAGATTCAATCACAGAGCTAATTTTCAGGGCCCAGTTGTAAAATCCTGAAGGCAGAGCATTGCCACGCTTATGAAAATTGCCTGACGCTCCTGAGCTACAACTGTGTGAACAAAGAGCCAGAAAGATAAATATTTTTGTGCAGTTCTGCAATCCTGAAAACTGCTTAATTAATTATAACTGCAAAAGTTTGTTCAGCTAAACAAAGACAATCCTCACCAAAGCAGAGGGTTTTCAGAGTAAATAGGGAAATGTTTCCCACTTACCTTACAGCACAAGCCAAAACATAATTAGTATTTCAAAAGAGAAATTTTCAAACACAAAATAATGGTATCAATTCAAGGTTAAAAGATGATTCTTTCATTTTCAGGATTAAGAAAAAGTTGATGAAACTTCTATTTTTCTAATGGTTTGACTGATGTTACACTTCCGTGCCATGTCACGCTGTGGTGAGCGTGGCTGCCCTGTAACGTCAGTCTCACCTGATGCTGACGTCAGTGTTTTCTTAATGAAAAGCTAAGTAATTTTTTGGCTTTTCACATTCCTGGAATCTGAGAAGTTCCAGAAACTAATTTAGCATGAAGGTGTGAGGAACACACCGATACGTGCGGAGGAAAAGAACTGATTTTGGAGCTCTCTTAGGTACAATAATGTAATGTGTGCACTCAAATCGGGTATCTGCTCCACCCAACAGTGTGATCATACAATCCAGGTTCTGGCTGCTGTATTACAATCACAGAAGGTCTCACAAAACAGCCAAAATTTAAGACTCCATTTCCTTGAATAAAAGGCAATCAGGCCCACAGGTTGTAGCATTTGTGAATGAATAGGCAGGAGTCATCTCTCTCTAAGTCAGTGCCAGGTAAGACACATAAGATCTGTCATTAATGAAAGATTAGAAGGGGGAGCGCCACCACTGGCTGGATGAAATAGATGCCAGCGTGGCATTTTTTTAATTATTATTTTGCAAGAGAACATCACCCTGTCCTAACGGCAAGCTGCTCAATGAACATATTTCACCTACATCTTCAAGGAGCTTCTGTTTTGTTCCTCAGTTCTCGTCTTAAAATACTGAAGAGTTGCTGTACAGAAACAGAGAGTTCTGTTTCATCCAAAGATGTTTGGTACCAGTGGTGAATGAATGCGTTTCTGTTTTTACTGGAAAGCATAATCAGTTAAATGTTTGCATTTTGCCTTTGATAATGAAATAAACATTGCTATGTAAACGTATAGATATGAGAAATATAAGCAACAGAAGTGTCCTGAAATTAGAGAAAACAGCCATTGCGATGAAGTCAGTCCTTCTATGCCAGACTAAAAATCCCCTCAACTCTTCCATTTTGTGTTCAATATTGTAAAAACTCCCAATTTCAAACTCTTTTTATGCTTCTATCACTGTGATTTTTATGGTCATATCAATGGATATCAACGAACCTAAGTAGCACTACAAATGGCAGACATAACTGCTTAACTATGGGGTTCTGATAGGTGGACTTAATTGGTAAAGCTCAAATTCTTTCAGTTTCCAAATATCCTAAATTTAAAGTATGCATGCATTAAATTTCAACACTGGGAGCTATAGTGCTTCTCAGCAGATGCCACAAATTCCAGCTATTAAGTCTGCTTTCAGCACGGTTAGCCCTGCTACTGAACAGCCTCTTGCTTTGACTGTTATAGTGTATGAACTTTCAAATAATAATATTATGTTTCAGTACCTCAATATATAACTGCAGGAGATTTTCTAGTAAATAACAGTTTGGTCCAACCAAGAACAATGCAGACGGGACACGTGTAAAGTTCAGCTAAGAAGAGTTTGCCACCTTGGGTATGAGTAGCCTCCTGACATCTCTACTGAACTATAGAAATCGTGTTGCATTCTCTTAGAAAAAGGTCTATAGACCTAAGGCCAGAGTTGTAGAGTTCCTATTATAATGAATTTACATGTTGCAGACAATAGCCATAGTTGACAAAATGACACGCGCTTTGGCAAGTCTGGTCTCAAGTCTTCCAAACACCGTCAGCCCATAAAGCTAACTCACTTAACTGCTCTCCCGATTTCTCCAGAAGGACAACGTTATCCATATAAGCACTGCAGAAGCTAGCAGGTAACTTCAGCCGTTCCTCAAAACACAGGTACTTCTACAGCAGAAGCAGGGGGAATCTTCCCAAATTACAATCTTGCAAACGAGAGATGTAAAGGCACTCACCTTCAAATCTCAACACCATCGCGCACAGTTGCCAAGACTACTAGCGCACAGAGGAGGCCAGCAGCGTACACAGCAGCATGAGCAATACTTTCCTACAAAGCAACTTGTCAAAAGTTTTATATCTCGTGTACTCTGAACTACGGAGTTGCAGATTTTATGCTGAGTTTGCAAATGACCGAGTAAGACACTAGCAATGTGTGTTTATACCCACGACATCTGCAGTACAGGTAGATTAAAAACCCAGCTGTCATACGACTCTCCATATCGAGGTTATCTGTTACCCCATCTCTCTCTCTCAAAAGGCACACTTAAACAGTTTTATATTAGTAGATTAGATAAACATTCTAATGGGGGGTAAGAGAATGGAGTTTTCTTATACGCAGCTAAAACCTGTTCCTGCAACAGGTCCGACCTGCTTCACTTCGACCATTGCAGAGGGTGCAGCACTGTGGTTACGACAGGAACACAGAGGAATTTCAAGCTCCAGCTACCTGCTCAGCTAATGACTAGCACGAAAAAAAATTAGAATTTTTGTTTCTAATACCAAATTACAAGGACATTTTTACTTTTCAGCCCCATTAAAATTTTGCTGCCAGAAAGCAGATCTAAAACCACAGAAGCACCGATGAATGATATGTTAAAAATGACAAAGTTAAACATGCATCAATTCTAACACCAAGTGCAACATGCACAATTACTTTTTTCCAGCTTGTTGAGAAAAACAAATAGCATTCAAAATCTTAGTCTGCTCTACACTTCATCACCTGTTGCTTGAATAAACCTCTCTATCAATACCTAGTGCTCTGTATTCCAAACGTAAAGGAAAGGTAATCATTGCAATGAATACAAAAGATGGGAAGCAGATATCTCTCTTTACAGAGTTTTTCACCTCAAAGAAAACTGAAGAAACTAAATTACTGGAGAAATAAATTAGTTTTCGCTTGCCTTTCTTCACAGCAGGTACCTCTGAGCCCTGACTATGTGGATAAAGCTGTACATAGCCAAAACTGTAACACATCACTACGCTGGGGCAAATGCCCTTTCTATATGTACAGTCAGGTCAATTTGGCCACTTACCCTTAATCTTATTGAGTGTCTCAACACAGAGAGTTTAGCGGGCTAAAAGCGAGTTAATTAAACTACGGTAACTTCTTGTATAAGGAAGAATGGGACGCCCAGATGGAAAGTCATTTAAGGAACATATGTTTCTGTGATGTTCTAACACAGCAACTCTTCAGAGAGATCTTTCCCGGTGAATTTGGCAGCCACAGCAGGGAAGTGAGCACTGACAACCTGGCACAGCGCAGCGCTGCGCAGAGGCAACTCGTAATCACACAGTCTGGATGCTGGAAGCAATGGAATCACAACCAGATATATTCTAGGCAGGTTATATTAGACCTGTTGTAATTTCATGCTAATGTGCTTAATATTCCTCTCAATTAGCTTAATTATCTTCTCCTAGAACTGCATCATGGACAACTCATCCTTTCCTACTGAAAAAAGCACCTGTCTGGGAAGGACCCCGTGTCTCTCTGGAAGGATCCTTTGCATTTCTGAAGGATGCAAAGCAAGGAATGGCTAAGCAAATTCCTTACAGTAGCAGAGAGTTTTCCAGCAAGCCCAGGAATAAAAAAAATCACAGTTTCTGTCTCCCCCCTCTACTCTCTAGCCATTACAATATACTTTCTATTCCATGGAAGAACGAACTTTGGGTACATACTCCTCACTGGCACTGGAGTTCCCGGTAGTATTCCTCCACACTGAAACTACCCTTTTTCAGCAGCATCACTCCAGGTTTACACTGATAAGCAGTAAGAGCAAAACACAGCTCCCTTTCTTCCCTCTCTAAGCAAACACGTTAGACCAGCATGCGTTGTATCAACACAAGGTTGTTTAGCCCCAGAAGAATCCACAAACCAGAGCTGAATCAGCTCAGACACGTAACTCATTTGAATAGGATTTGTCTTGCAGAGCAGACATGCTTTTAGAACAGTCAGTTCAGCATTTACTGTAAAAGCACGTGATGAAAACAGCACAGTTTAGCTTTGTGAGTGACCACCGGGTCATGGCAGTTACCTGCACTCGTAGGTACAGGAGGAGGAAACGCAAACTGCCAGGGTCCCCTTTAAAAAGGAACCAAAGCAGAGACATACCAATCTAGGATGACCCCACACCCCAGGGAAAGCTTAGTTTCTAATCTCCACAAGGTCAAAGAGAAAGAATGATTGTTGCTATTATCATAAATTATACCCAGAAACATTTACTCTTCAGCAGAGCTTAGCTCTTAGCTCTCTGTTACAAAGATCTCAGGAACAATAAGAGTGAAAAGCCCAACAACCTGCCAGCCCCTGCTGCTGCACAGCAAAAGCTCAGAATTGCGTCTTTATTTAGCGTGGCCTTTGTTAAAGCACCAGCTAACTCCTTCCTCAGGAAACGGGCAAGTTCTGCAAGTGAAGGTCTGTAATTTAATCAAATAGGAAATAATATTAACTTCAATTGGAAATGGCAATTACTGAAAAAGAAGAAACTTTGTTGGCTTGTTACCATCATCGTTCTTTGCGATATGCTCAGAACCTTTCATCCACAGAGTTACTGCTTTTTACTTATGTTACTTACCAGAGCACTACGTTGGTACCACGAGACTGTCTTTAAGGATCCATGCTTAGGAAAAACGGAGACAGGCTGATATTAAATGACAGCAAACCAGCCAGAGTCAAGTAGAGAAACTCAGACTCTCAGTCAGTCCTCTATTTCGATGGGCAGTCACTATCCAAAAGGTGGAAAAAGAAGCCAGGAGACCTTGTCTTATCCAGTTCTGTGTTTCTAGAATGCCTTTTTAGTAACACCTGCTCTAACAGTTTCATTTTAAGTTCCCCTGGATTATTTTTCCTTCATTTTTGATGCTAGCTTACTGCTTTGTCTTCTCATCATGAAACAGCAAACAATAAACAATACACAACCCGGGGTGCCTACAGGCACTGACTGCTGTTTGTTCCAGCCCCGAGAATCCAGGCAGCTAAGCTGCCAGGCTCTCATTTTCTTGCACCTTCTTTTTTATCTGAACAGATGGAAACTCAAGAGCAGAAGCCAAGAACTTAACACGGACATCTTTACAGTAGTTACAGTAATTACTGTAGCTGTAGTTACAGTAATTGCAGGGTGGTAGCGCACACACACACACAATGGCTGTCATCTCTTCATCGCTAAACAAGAGAGCCAAAGATCATCTATCTTGTTTTCAAATATTTTTACAAATAGGGGACGTTCGCCAGAAATGGCTTAGGTCAAAGACACTCTTTCTGGGGATTTCCAGCAAGCCCTGAGGTCTACTGTAAAATGCCTATGAAAGCAGAAAACAGTGTTTTTCAAACATATGTTTTGTAACTGACAGGATGAAGGCTGTCAAATGCCTTATTACTTCTCTAGGTAGGTGGCAAGGATCAACTGCTGATACCCAAATAGCCAGGTCTGGAAACAAGGTATTGATACCTATCGATGATTGGGAAGTTACCAGGCGGACACGTGTAAAACAACTCTAAGGGACAAACACTGTAATTAGAATCACAGAAGCCCAGAACAGCTGAGGTTGGAGGGCGCTCCTGCAGATTGTTTCATTCAAA
Organism: Vanellus vanellus; assembly: GCF_965231255.1. NCBI lineage: Eukaryota > Metazoa > Chordata > Aves > Charadriiformes > Charadriidae > Vanellus > Vanellus vanellus. The sequence continues at coordinate 2,456,967 of NC_138911.1, read as the reverse complement.
CCAGGGTCAGCCAGAGCAAGTTGCCCAGGACCAGGTGAAATCAGTAATTTTGTGGGTGAGCTGTCCTCCTGCATGCTTCTGCCTGTGACATCTGGGACTTCTCAGACCATCCTTGACTATTGTCCATGGAAACCAGTGCACGAGCAGCAGCAAGGTTTCAAGACAGCCTGACATTTTGGCACATGGATTCACATACAGCCAATAGCGTCAAATTTTTGTTTCACTGCGTATGCTCTTTTTTACCTGTAACGCTTTCCCCGTGCGCCAAGGCTGGCGTAGCAAGGCAGTCTCTGCATTCTCCATGAAGTCTGCTCTGTGCTATTCCATTTTGTGTGCAGTGAGATTCTCCTCCTTGCGATTTTGCAGAGAATTTAAATAATCTATGTTTGTACCGCACCCCTGCTCCAATACAGAAAGATCAAAAGATACAGGCTGCTTTGGAAACACACCAATAACTACAAATTGCTTACAGCCAGTAATGTGGGAGAAAGGCTAGTCTGTCCCAGGTGTGAGATACACAGAGTTAAAAAAAAAAAATAAAAAAAAAAATCGAGCAGTGTTTGTTTATACAAACAACATAAAAGATGGAGGGGGGGTAAATCTAATTCTGAGTAGACTGCATTGCCAGTTTCAGCAGTTACACTTGGATGAATTCAGTCCTCAGGGTTTGCAATTAATTTCTTTCACCACTGCCAAGGTCAGCCCTCACATTTCAATTTTGCAATCTTTTGACTATAAAAAAATGAACAATTAAAAAAAATTAGGAGACTTAAAAATACCTCGGTAGACGATGCCAGGCAAAGGCAGGAATATTTCCAGGAACGCAATCATAACTACTGTCTGTCACCTATTGACTTTAATGTGACTTGTTTCTAATTCGCTTCACATACCCGATGCTACGGTGCTCAGAGCATGCACGGACACACGGACTATAAATAAACATTTCATCCCAGATCTCTCTTCGGTCTTTCAGTTAGGATACCAGAAGCACACATGTGGAATGAGTACCACTAGCACGGGACCTGTCTCTGTTAAAAGGTCAGTAGTTTCTAAGTGGTTCTGTTTTTTTCTGGCTAGATGTTACTCCTGTAATACGTGCTGAGATGTCACCATAAAGAGCCGGAAGGTGAAAGTGGCTCACCACAGATGTGGTAAAGTTACCGACTCCTCCTGTTAAATGACACATGTTCTCAATTCTCAAAACTGCAGAAGATATTCAATATATTGCAACTATTTAGTATGGGCTCAGCAAATACATAATCCTGCCTAAGGTCAGGAAGAGCACTGCCGAGGAACAGTTAATTTTAGTCAATAGATACACGTTTGTAGCTTATTTGCCTCTGAAATAGGGCCATTCACTCCATCTTCCTTGTGAATGAGTATCTCAAAAATCACAATTAAGTCTGACATTAACTGGTCAAAATCTGAAACAGTCAAACATACATAGTAACAGCTTCTCTCCTTAGTGTTGGTGAAGGAAGCTGATCTTATCCATTTATAGCTGCCTTATTCTTCTAATAAATCTACCAAACTAATCTTTCATCAAGAGCAAATAGCTGTTTCTTCTTTAAAACAGAGGGGCACATTTTTATGTCCACTCTGAACAAGCAATGCCATAATGACACAGGTCAATGTAAGGCTTCCTTCTGTTTCACTATATTTAATCAGTATATTTACATCAAAATAGCTCTGGGGGAAAAAAAAAATAAAATAAAAAAAAAATCAGTGTGACCACTGCATGGGGGTGGGACTGGAATATGCTCACTGGCACAGCTTTCTATAATCACCGTGTTGGCTTCAGGGATACTCTGAGTGGATTTAAGTACTGTTAAACACAATGTAAGGCTTCCTTCTGTTTCACTATATTTAATCAGTATATTTACATCAAAATAGCTCTGGGGGAAAAAAAAAATAAAATAAAAAAAAAATCAGTGTGACCACTGCATGGGGGTGGGACTGGAATATGCTCACTGGCACAGCTTTCTATAATCACCGTGTTGGCTTCAGGGATACTCTGAGTGGATTTAAGTACTGTTAAACATGAATGTCCGATTACAGCATTGTTCTCTCTCAAGGCAAATGAATCGGGGTCTACTTTTATTATTTCTATATACCTATTCTTGACTGGTGAGGCAGCTGTAGATATAACAGAAAGATATTAAGATCTCTCAGACGAGAAATCCCAGAACTTATTTTACTGCAGACGTTTTCAAAGACACAGCTCATTGGACTAAGTGTATCAAGTTCTGTTCCTGATGCAGCATGGCAACAATGGGATACGGCTGTAAAATAAAAGAATTCAGACATAAATACATTAAATTTGAATTAGGACCGGCTAGGCCACAGATAAATCTGAAAGACAGACAATGATGTAGCTATTACACTTAATAAAATTCCATAAACCTGCATTTAAAAAGAGGGTAAAAAAGCCTCATGACAGATGAGTGAGAGTCTGGAAACATTCATCTGGAGAAAAGATTTGTTCTGAAAAGTCTTAACCAGCTCTGAAAGCAGCGATACTTCCACTGATGCCGAGGATGCAGCTCAAGCAAACACAGGTCTCAGCAGCAGGCTCGGCAGGTTATTCCTGGTTTTCCTTCCTTTTCAGCCAGGCAGATGCCCATGAAACACAGAGCAAGACTTTCTGGAGACAATTCACACTAATAACTGGGATGTTAGTGTTCTCTTTCATAGGAATTGTTATAGTCATATAAATCTGATCTACGTGACCAAATCACTGCTGTTTCAAGCAATTTCAGAATGAACATTTAGTTGTGCCGGGCGTTTTCTGAACACAGGAGAAGAAAGCAGCTAACCATGAGGGAAAGAGCTGAAGGCTCTAATTATTTCTAATGATGCACCCTAGAGATCATCAAGTAAAAAGGCACTAAGTAAGACCAAAGTACTGCTTTTTCAAAACATGAAATTTAGAAAATGTGATGAGGAGGCCCATCGTCATCAGCTAGTCACTGGGGATTTAGAAATAGCCATAGCACAGGGATCTCTGTTTGCACCACCCACTGCAGAACTCTTGACGGGGAAACTACACCAGAGGGCTCTTGAAAGTAGTGCTGTAAGACAGCACATGCACAAACTACTTGGAGATTATTTTTCTCTCGGTACAAGTCTCTGATGTATCTGAGGACAGACTGAATTTTACAAAGTATGAAAGATAAAATGAGGTCATAAGGCCACTGCTCTACTCAGTCTGGTCTGAGCACGAGTATTTGAATCCAAGAGCCAAGATGCAAACTTCATCACCACTGAATCAAGGGATGCTTGGACAGGCTTTTGACACTGTATCAGGAACTATTTAAAATCAACCTCTGATTTCCATGCTAGCCAGAGCAAATTTGAATTATATGCCACAAGACAAAAAATAATAATAATAAATCAAGTGTTCTAGCTAATGACGATTTTAATCAATAGCTCAAATTTTGGAAGAACACAGCATCTGAGCAAACACCACTCAAAAATAGCATGAAAGGGCTATAATCTTTTCTTCTGGCTGCATCAGATGCATTTCTCATCCTTTCCCAACAAATAACGTTTCAGAGCAGGCATTGCTGGAAATACTCCACAGAGAGAAAACCCAAGTAGATAGCTCAGCTCCTTCCTCCCGCCCCGCTAACATGGCACAGGAGGGTAGGCACTAGTCCATTTCTCCTGCTTGACCCTACGGAAAAATACGGTTTGCATGCTTAGCCATGGGCCCTGGATCTCATGAGGTAGCATGTAACGGGAGGACTCCCAGGACTCCTGTTGGAAGTATAAAAAATTTTAGATCCCTTTTGAACCTTGCAGATAAGAGCAGCCATCCAGCTGAAAGCAGAATGAGCAGCAGCCTTTCTGAAGGATTTCACGCGACGAGGGAGAAACTGAGTGACCCCGGGTTTACCATCACATCACAAAACAGACTTCTCTGGAGAAGCAGCAAATCTGAGGCAAGCCTTCTACACGCCTGCACATGGAAAACAGAATGAAGCTTTCCCTTTTCGTATGAGGTGGCCCGCTGTGTGATTGCAGTTGGCTTCTTGCAGTGTCCACAGCTTTTCCAGCTGAAGAGCTGTGAATTTCCATCAAATTGGCAAGCCTCACATTTTACTGTTGGCAGCTGACAAATCCTACATCAGCTCTGGAATTCCACTAGCGTTTTACTGGATTTTCACCGACAGAGTCAGATGGGTACAGCCTGTGTGCTTCTGCTGATGTAAATTGTTTTATGCTAGTTGACATTTGGAATAAAATAACGCACCAGCAAACTCAGACAATGTGTAAAACTTGGCATGTGTGCAACATGGCTAGCTCAGAAAGTTCTGACACTGCTGGATGCACGGGCACTGATGGACAAGCCCAGAATCATGTTTAGAATGTTCTACAGGCCAACAAGGTCAGCAATAGGCAAACACAATCTATGGATTTTTAATTTTTTTTTTAAATAGGGTAGCTGGAAGAGGAGGAAGCTCAGCCTAAGATACACAGATAATCAGCTACACAAGGAAGCAGGATCCAACTTTTTTCCCTATTCTTACGTATTAGATCATGTTAACTTTTCTACAGTCAGTGTTGTACATACATGATAACCAAAAAGAGATAGGACGAGGGCAGTCAATGGTGTCTATTCCTAGCGTTACGGCTAAACCACTATCCTGGCCAAGTCAGTTAACACAGGGTAGACTAGTCCACCCAGCTGTAAAATGAGACGATAATATCGACCTTGATTTGTGCTCTGTGGGGAGCAGACAAATAGTCCCTAAGATAAGTATCAGAGAGAGCATTCTTGCCTTGACACACCATTAAAAATAAGACAAAAGCTGTATATTCCACTTGGGAAAAAGTGAAGAAGGGAGAAGAAAAACTTAGTTTACCTTTGGATAGTCCTTCTCAAGTCATGGTATTCCAAACAATCTCAGCAAACATGCTCTGCTACTCTGGGACATGATCTCACACTGCAGAGCGCTCCCAAGTTCAGCCAGCCTGACATAAGCAGTGGGAAAAAACCCAGAGCAGAAACAGAGCAGAGAGAGGGAGTGCCATGCATCTGCTCACTCTTCATGGGCCAAAACCACATTGTCTGACCTCTGACACAGTACAGGCTATGATGTCCGAGAAGCTCTAAAAATCTTATTGCCCAGCAGAGATACTTTCTTGCAGCAGCAAAGACAGATGTGCCGCCCGATGACACAGCTGAGCTCTCAGCCTTCAGGCAGGCAGGTGCATCGTTACTGAGCAAAGCAGCTTGTTCTCTCCTCAGGGTCTAATTCCTTTGCCAAAGTATTGCACAAGTGGTGCTCTGTATTTGCAAAACACTTCCTCAGGTGGCCTATTTGACACCAAACAGCAGGTGGTTTACTGTCCATGCAGCAAATATGGTCATTTTGGGGTTCCAAGTGGGTCATGGCTTGGTCATATACAGCAAGCAGCTGTGTTCACTGTGGAAATGTTTCAAATGTTTTGTTTGTGATACCTGGGTGCTTTCTCTCTAATTCTGCCTCCTCTCCTCCTTCTACTTCAACGCCTTTACCTGGAGGTATCAGAACCAGATATAACCAAGCCACAAACCTCCCAGAGTTTCAATCTATGGGTATCCCAAATCATTCACATTCCGGAGGCCAGAACAGAAAGCTCCTCTATCTGCCAAGCTCTAGAGATGACTACATCCCCCGATTCCTTCAGGACTCTACAGTTCACCCAGCTCAGTCCTTTAGCTGCCAAGGTGTTTAGCGTGGATAAGGCACATAGCTTATATGAGTTTAAACTGGCTCTGTTCATTGGGGTGCCCATGCATACCTAAGTGCAAGCGTGTATGTTTTCATACCTTGTACAGTTTGCTGCAGGATATGTTCGGAAGATTGGCTAGTGTTTTTTAAAGCCCCTTATGGCATATGACACCCTCCATTAGGCATGGTTTCAGAACTTGAATTCCATGCTTGCCTTCACGTTGAAGTACAGTAAAGACCTTCCAGACCCTACAGTGTTATGGTTTTCACAGCACTTTGCATCGCAGTGTGACACACAGAAAGCTCACGGACAAGAGAAAGCCAAGCAAGACGGATAGTAGGTTGTCAGGCCTCTAGGTGTACTCAACAACTGCAGTTCCTTCCACTGAATCAGCGTAGCTCACAGATCTTCCCAGGATCAGGTTTTATCAAGTCTGCAGCTCTAACAGCCTCTCTTTGCTAAATTTCAGACTGGGGTTCAATACTGACAGATTTATACAGCAGCCTAGAAACTGAAGCACAAGCAAACTCAGAATAGGTCAGCATTATTGTCCTCGTTAGTGACCGAGATTTTTTTTCAGTTGAAAACAACCTGAGATTGCAGTGCACATAACAAGCATATTCCAGAGAGAGAGAGCATAAATGCACAAAAGAGCAATGCAGAGTTTGCAGCTGATTTAGCACAGCTCAGGAGAGAATAAAAAAAACTAGGCTGCACAGCTTTGCCAAGTCACATTAGGTCAATCAGTGCCCTCATCTATCATGCCACAAGTCCAGCATCGCACACGCCGCCTCGACCATCTCTCCTCTTAAGCAAGGAAAGAGTAAACTATCTCCTCTAGCAAGCGCTGCTAGCAATATGTATCCCACTAGCTATAGGAAATAATGTGTGTGCGGGTCAATACAGTGAGACACATACAAATACAACTTGGAACAAATGAAAGTTTGGGTTGGATGTTCATTTCTGGTATACCAGGCAGTATTAATTTTATTTCTAGGTTTCATAAACTTTTCAAAGCCAGTTATTTAAACTGATAAACAGAACTCTGGTTCTGTTTCTTTTTTCCCCCTAATGTCAGTTTTTGCTCCATTTTAATATATCCTCTTTAATTTCCTTTACAGCTAAGTACTGGTCAGAAAAAAATGGCAGAAATTTCCCTTACACCAGCTGTTATAGGATCTAGCGTGGATTTTAAAATAGAATAGAGTTGCAGCCTGCATTCCAAAAAAACTCCAGTGAACCATGTGAAGAGTATTGTTTGGGAGCAATTGGAGAGATAACTGCACTCCTGATTTAACTCATTTATTATCCTCAGTGTACAAAACAAGTAGCTGCAGTAACATCATTATACTGAGAGGACTGGAAAGAACAGAACACAAAACAGAGCGCTTAATCTACATTTCTGATACAAGCTGTTTAGCAGCTTCAGCTGTACAACTGTGGGAACTAGCGGTACAACTTTACAGAATCTGGCCTCAAAAACCCTCAGTTTTTTGCCCAGTGTGCAAACACGAAATGCAAAATAAATCATCTTGCACTAGGTAGGGCATTCGATTAAGATTAGTGAGCCCAAAAAACAGAGCTACCATCAGGCTCCGAGCTGTGCAGCCATGCCTCTTCCTATTCCTATTTTATTCAACTTGACTTAATTCCTCTTGGTTCTTCACACGTGTACATCAGTTCCCTCTTTCTGATGCTACAGTTCTGCTCACAGATTGTTCTTTTTGAAAGGATTTGGGGGGAGGATCAGACAAACAGAAAGACAATCTTTTTTTACTTTGTAAAACAGTTGAGCTCTCGCCAGACTGAGACCTCAAAGAAGTCGGTCCAGTATAAACTACAGTAAAATACAGAAAGATGGTTCAGCAACCAAGAGAATGCAAACAAGTGGGCAGTGGAAGCAGCTACACAGACCAGCCACATGCAAAATATTATGGCAGAACAGACAGCTTAAGAGTGACAACTTTACATTTTTCTCCTTATTTTAAGTTTCCCTTAACCTAAAGTAACCTACCAACACTGAAATTATAGAGGCTCCCTTCTGTCCAGTATGTTTTTCTGCACCCTGGGCTGAAAATTCAGAGCCTTAGAAAGAGACAGTTCAATCTATCAAGAGGTCTTCTCACTCCTGACTAGCCAAGCTCTGGCCACGAAGCTATCAGCCACAGCTCCAATGGTGGTGAACACAGGTACAAGAAGCCTTTAGGGCTGCTGCAATCAGCCGGCAGGCTCAGTGAGACCAATGTAGGTTTGCACAAGATGGGGCTGACCTGCAGCACCAGAAAAGCACAGACTGAAGACAGTGCTGTCTGAAAGCAATCAGGAAGTGTCTCGATAAAACAAAAACAAAAAACAGGCTGCCCAGCATGGAGCAGAGGAAAAAGCACCATAATCCCCACACATACAGAAAGGATAGGAAGAAGAGAGAGAGGGCTAACTTTTGTAGGGTTTTTTTTAGAATTAATTTTAAGAATTAATTACCTGTATGTTACCATGATTTCATACCAACTTTAGAAGCTGGGGCTCAGTGTAGTAAAGCCCAAGGTGAGAAGAAACCATGCTATTTAGAAAGCTGCAGAGATGTTCTCCTTTCCTTGCTCACCTGTCCTACAAGCACCTTGCTTTTCTGTTTTGTGAACGTGGCCTTCATCCCAGGCTTCAAAACCTCACTACACTACAAAACTCCCCAACCACGGGCTGCTTTTGGGAAGAGCCATCAGTCTGATGCCCAGCAGGCTAAAAGACATCCAAAGAGCAAGCTAGCACAAATAGATAGAGTTAATCAGAAACCACAATTTCCCACTTAGGTAAGATTTCTGAAATAATTACACCATTGGATATGCATTTCAAATTGGGGAAGCCTAATGAGTCCAGAGAAGCCTAAGTCTCCCTGCAGGATGCAACTGCAAGGCAGCCAGCTATTAGTCTGCCTTTGAGCTGAGGAGCAGGGGAGCAGGAGTTGCCTGACCCCTCAAGGAACTCAACTTGTGGCCAGGGCTCCGCGGGCTCCTCAGCTCGCCACTGCCACCAGCCTGTCAGGCAGACTGCCAAGGAGCTGGGCAGGAAGGAAACCAGGGAGGTTTCTAACAGAAAAAACATCCCGCTGGAAAATTTCTGACCCACTCTAATAATGGGCCTACTTTCAGAGTCAGTTATGATGCTGGCAGAAGGGAGGGAGACCCACTGCATTTTCTGTTTAGTTATTGGCTTCCTATATAAATTTCTTCCTATACCAGACACATGGCATCAACTGAAGTAATCCTTAAGAAGGATGTTCATAAATCCCTTCAAACCTCTCCACAGCAAACAACATTGCTTTTCCCGAGAATGATGACAATTGTTAATTGGCGCTATTCAGAAGGTAACATTTTCTTTGGTAAGGTCTTTACTGCTTTAGGCAACCACATGTACTTTTGGCAGCTTCTTTAGACAAGCCCTGTTGGCAGCATACAGTATATGCCTCGTTCGGAAAGATTGCATGAAAAAACAGCTCACTTTCCAGTTCCAATTCCAAGGCTTTGTAAACTTGGCAAGGCTGACAGCATAACCTGGCTTGACTGCAGGAATAACTGATGCCTGATAGGTAGCATCCACAAAGCGGCCTGAGTTGCCCATGCGCACGCAGCGACTCTACAAAAGGAGACCTTCTTAGCCTCGCTCCCTGACTGCTAACAGTTGGCTGACCCCTACATACCGTTCATTGTTCAGGGTCATTCTTGGAGGGTCAAGGTTGGGGTTCTCCATGGACTCCATTTGAGGACAGCGTAGGAAGTAGTAGAGGGTGTGGAGAGCATCAGGGGACCAGGAGATGGGTTGCTGCTGCCGGGTTTGCCGAATGGGGCTCATTCCTGGGCGGATGGTGTTCAAGCACTGCATGTGGTGCATTGCTCGTGAAACCAAATCACCTGCACAAAGAGAAAGATTGCAAAAGCATCTCCTTATTATTCATCCACAGTCCTCTTAAGTACACTTTTTGAACTAAATAAAATTTCTGGCAGCTAAGAGAAATGTCTCTTGTGTGCACATATTCTTTTTTCCTCCACAAAAGCATAAGCTGTCCACAAGCTGCCACTTTGCAGGTTGTTGTATGGGAAATTTAACTTGCTTTCAAATGACAAGTTTTAGTTAGAAAATATAGAATGAAACTTCTCTCAGTCACTGTACACTCAGGACAACAGCTTTACACTGATATTTCTATCCTGTTTTAATGCTGTTGTTTTCCTCTTTCCAACCATGTATACCAGCTTCTTGCCTGCCCACAAAAACTACTGATATCTTTGTAAAATGTACACCGCCCAAGCTGGGAGCATAGCTTTCACAAGGCAAAGCCAGTAACACCAGTACAAATATCTTACTCTCATCACCGGCATAACCATTTTATGTTAAGAGATTGTTCCCATTTCTTTCCACTGGGTTATGACTTTCTACCACCCCCCCCAGACGCTAGTGACAAATTAACAATGTTATGTTCAATACAGAAATCCCTTCTTTTAGGAGTCTGCTTGTCTCATTCTCACTCTAGCTGCAGGTTTCTCCAGCATAACAAGACCTGACTGTCTTATTAAAAAGCCAGTTGTTATCATGCCGATTGTCACAAGCTTGCCAGAAATTTGCTCCTGAGCCTTGTAAGAAGCTCAATCCAGGAGCTTTCTGGGCTGCTCAGTTCTCTTGGTCTTTGAACTTGAGCCAACCTACCTCTACATCAGAGTATTGGTGGACTTGAAGAGGTCTGGAAGAAGGCGACCTGTATTACACCCTTTCTACTCGGAAAGGATTTTAAGACTGCAGATTTTTAAAAAGTTCACAGAGCAATGACCCCAAGACAGCAGCTCTGCAGTCACATAAAGCTGGTCTTTGTGTAATAAGCTTGCTTTGGGCACACCCTGTTTACTCTCCCTTTATTGTGGTGCATTACAAACTCTCAAGAGCTTTGCAATAAAGGTTTCAGACATCTTCGAGCAGTGTGACTACTACACCAGTGAGCTGAACGATTACTATAGATTACTATACATAGCTAGGATCTATTTTTTCCTTGGGAGAATCCTCTGTTGCTTTATGTTTTACAGTCCCCTAAAACTCTTACAGGAAATGCTACTCTATTGTGTCCTACAGTTACAATACTGGGAAAGGATGGAACTGAAATAGTCGCCCCATCGCAAAGCTGGTTCCTGAGAAAGCGACCTGAACTTAGCCGTGCCACATATGAAGTAGTCGCACCTCTCTCTGAAATTCATAGGAAGTTATTATTTGTTCGTTTATATCTAACAGCAATACACTCAATTTGCCAAACAACCCCTGGCTGAACCCATGGAGTTCTAATGTTACGCAGGTTAGGGAGAAACCCCCCCAAAGCTACTCTATGTCTTAACATGACAACATTATTAGTGGTTCAGATCAATGGAGAATTAAAAATCTCAGTTTACAACGTAAAGCTGTGCCACTCATTTGTTGCATAGTACGTTCAATTTAAGGACCTACTTCAGAATGGAAAAGCCTTCTAACGTCTCTGCCTCACCACTTCAGTAGCTCCCGACTCTCTGGGATCCAAACGTTTTATGAGAGTGTCACGAATCCTCTAGTGTTGGTACTAACACAGAAGTCTGAGCAGTTATAGCAGAAATGCATCTGGAATTCAAATTTTCAGCTCAGAATAACGTTCCTTCTCCTTTGCACACTCACTCTCTTTACTTTTCTGGCAATGTGCAGCAACATTAAAAAAAAAAAAAAAAAAAAAGCAGGCAACTGTATCAGGAGATCTATTCACTAGATGTAATGACCAAGTTGGCCAAAGCAGGGACAGGGGAAGAGAGAGAGGAAGCTGTATTCAATCTTAGGCCTATGCTACAAATGTTCTCTTGTGTTCCAGGATAAATAGAGGTGTGTTAAAGGAATTTGAAAACCTCAAATTAAGGCAGGTTGCAAAATAAATGGTGAAACCCACAAACTCCTTGCTGGCCCTGACATTCATTAGCATTCAGATGGTGGAGACTAAGAAAGTGATGCCAGCAGAAATGTTGCAAGGGAAAAGTAGACCAGGAAAACACAAATCATTTTTGTTTACTTTAAAGGGGCTTTTGAGTAGTCTAGGAATGGAACATTTCATTTGGTTAGCATTAAAAAAGAAGGTTTTGAACAAGTTTTTGTTACCAAAGTGCTCTCAGATTTTTTTTCCCCTGGCTTTTTGTTTTTTAAGTAACCAAAAAGCTTTTCCTTGAATATCCTGCACCCTTGACATTTCCACCGCACAAACACTAACAAAGAGAACCCTCTTCGCCATCTGAGGGAGGTGCCACTGCTGTGTTCCACAAACGTACGAGAAAACCTCCAGAGGCATCTAGGCAAAAGTATCCGTCTTCTGTTGGCACTGACACCACTAACTACCAAAAGGCTAGAAAAGCGTCTTGTACATCTCCAAGGTGAATTAAATATAAAGTAGTTTAATGAAACAACCTGATTTTCATAAACAGCACCACGAGACAATTAAATCTCACACAGCATTAGCCAAATACTGCTCACGCTGTCAACAACAGCAACACTCCCACTGACCTCAATAGCAGAGGGATGGCTCTCCTGCTTCCCTGAAAGAAACCCACGTTCGCTTACATCCAAAACTTACTCAGTTCAGAGATGCTTCCAACGCAAGTTGCCAACAGAGACTGCTCTAAAGTTCGGAGCTCCAGCTGGGCGTAAGCATCGGCCCGTCCATCGCTGCACACAGAGCCATCGTTGTACGGGCTGAAGTAGGCAGGCAGGGACAGCACACCTGGGGACGAGAGCAAAGAACAGTCCTCTGACACGTGAACTTACAGGAGCCGAAAAGCAAGTCTCTCCTGATAGGAGCGATAGAGAATTTGAACACGTTTGTACCATTCTTGGGGGACTTGAGGTCTTTTGAACAGTTCAAATAAAATCAAGCAGTGCTGTAAATACCACTGGAATGGCTGAAACGGTGAAACCAGGCTCCAAGGAGTAAGGGTGGATGTTTCTACAGCCTTGAAAAACTAGAAACAAATTGCATTTGAGATAAAACTACATGAAAAGCTTTAGTGAAGTCTCTAATATTGTTTATACAACAACTCGGCTGTGCACAGACAGCTTGGTTTTGAACAGCTGTATGCAGATTGCTAGATATAAAGGCCTGATTTTTAGAGGTGTGGAAGACAATCTCAAGTCCATCTAAGGTAAATGGGAGCTGCTATCTTTGCAACTCTGAAAACAAAACCGTGGGCTATGCCAGGTCTTTGAACCTGCGTGCACAGACGGTGGTTTCTACATGTGCGAACCTTTGGATACGCCAAACTACGCCCACAAGTTTTAAGGTTGGCTATATTTTCATCTCTATAAATCACCCCTCTGTGAGATTAGAAAGATAATTACATCGCACACACGCATTCACCACACACACACACTCTCTTTCCATTTCACCTTCTTGCACACAGGAGCTTTATTGCACAGTAACTGAGCAGAACGACAGATTTGCAAGCAGTTTTGTGTAGCTGTAATTGGGACCCCATCATACTTCTACGCATATCCCGACAACTCATTTGCATTGTTGGCACATTCGAGATCATTTGGGTGAATTGGCTGGGAATGGCAACGAAGACCGGGGAGGCTACAAAAAACTTGGCATACCGTTTCACATTAAGACACAGGCGGTCTCTGAAAGGGGCAGTCATTCACCTCCCCCCAGTCAACCTTTTCACTCAGTAGCTTTGGTTGAGCACGGCAGATCTGCAGCCGCAATGCATATCAGCGCAACATAGAGATCCAAAAAAATACTGCCTCCCCTGCTTTCCTCCCAGAAATCCATTAGTTGAATAGAATCGTCTAGGTTGGAAGGCACCTTCGAGGTCATCATGTCCAACCATTAAACTAACACTGTTAAGTCCACCACTAAACTATGTCCCTCAGCACCACGTCTACCTGTCTTTTAAATATCTCCAGGAATGGTGACTCCACCACTTCCCTGGGCAGCCTGTGCCAATGTTTGATAACTCTTTCGGTGAAGAAATTTTTCATAATACCCACCCTAAACGTCCCCTGGTGCATCTTGAGGCTGTTTTCTCTTGTCCTATCTCTTGGAAGAAGAGACCGACTCCCACCTTGCTACAACCTTCTTTCAGGTAGAGAATAGTTTCTCTTCAAAAGAGCAAGCTGAATTTTGTCACCCTTTGGCCACTTGATTGCTCCATGTGGCACAGAGGTAAGGGTGGGAATGCGATGAAGGGAGTGTGGACACACGCCTGAGGCTGGGCTGGGAGAGTGGACCTGATGGAACACAGCATGACATTGCATCCACAGTGTAGAGGGGACTCCGAAAAGCCTTTTGCAATCCACTCAGCCAGTACTCCCTTACCCTCGTTGCTACCATATTTTTAATTACGGATCTATCCCGCAATTCCAGTAGCATACCCCATCCCAAATTTTCTGTGATTTCAGATGAGGACGCTTACAGCCACGACTGCCCATGCTCTTACCCTGCTGCATCCTGTATTTTTGATTTTTCAACTTTGATCCCCGCACAGCCTTACCAATGTATTTCAGCTCAGACCCACATTTCCTTCCCACACTCACCTTCCGACCCCGGTTCAGCCTTAGATGTGGAGATACTTTACTCCTATTGCAGTGACCTCCTGTCACGTAGGTGCTGTGTATTCTTGTCAAACAAAACCCTGCCAGCTGAACGGCAGTGCATTGTGCAAGAGCTTTGTTTCTTTGTCTTGATGTTTTCTTTTGAAATTTTATGCCGAATTGATCTCTCCTAACCCTTTTCACATCCTCTTTGCATCCTGCTTGGTGGTAACGCCAAGGGCTGCATCAAAAACTTCCTGGATGTTTTCAGGATAAGGGAATGATTTATCCCGTTGTGCTTCTTCACTGTACATCACTGTTAGTTAATGGAGAAAACTCTGCCAATGCCCTTTGTAACCTGAATAATTAGGAAGTCGAGGCTTTAAGAGCTAACAGAAGTGATGCATGCAAACGAGAAGAGCTTGCTTTAAATACGCTGTAGCCTCCTATACAGAGCCTAAGCCACTTCCTCTTCCATGTTAAAGCTATGAAAGGATGTTTTAAGACATATGGATTGAATTTATGGCAGAGGGAGAATGAAAATAGACTGAGTTGTCAAAAGTTTCAAATAGAGGCATATAATTCTACAGAGGCGAAAACAGAAACTGGCAGTTACATTACTAAGCCAGGCGGGGGGGGCACATTTCCTCTGCCAGCCAGTTTCAATTGGTTCTATTTTCTAACAAGGAATTAAAAATAAAGATTTGTAGAATGATTTAAGTTGGCTCACAAACGAGACAACATTTTCTCAGTTTTTCAGTTAACAGTTTGCCAGGTGCTGTGGGTGAGAGGAAACAGGGATGATTTATTTACTTTTGGAAAAATTACTCATACCAGATAGTTGTGGACAAGATTTATGTTCTCATCTGCCTTGGTACAGCTGAGGAATATCCCCTACGTAGGAGAGAGAAATAAGGAAGTTACCGAGACTCTGGCCACGTGCCAAAGCCCGATGATGCCACTGGGGATTTTCCCTGGGATGGCAGTGGGGTATGAATCAGGCCCTCATTACATACATGTAAGATTTCACAAAGGCTCCCCACATCTGGCAGGTCTCGATTAGGTCCGAGCAGGCCTGGGAATGAGAAGACACACCTCTTGACACTGCTTTTGAGAAAGACAGAGCCGTGACCAAACGGGTGGCAATGTAGAACCGTACCCCACAGTTATTACGCCTTGCAGCACACTAATTGGGATTTCCTCTTCGATATGTTTCCAGTAACTGCATGGAGTTGGAAAAGCATCCTCTTTGCTCTTCAGATCAGAAATTCAGGCACAAGGACATCTGCAGTCAAGCTTTGCCCACTAGTATTATAATTAGGAACACAACTGAATACCAGTTAAAAACACGTTGTTTGATAACAGAGATAATGGCATTGTGATGACTACTTGTGCCCCAAATGGTGGTACCTGCTCTCCTCCCACCCAACTCAAGAAGCTTGCAGTCAAAAGGTGTTATACTGGCATAAACCATAAGGGCAATTTCTATTTGGATCTGGCATTCGCATTTCTGTATTTTCGTATTTGTGGCAATACCGGTTTTAATAATGGTTAGCTAAATAAGCAAAACCGTAACTGAAGTAAATCAATGCATGTCAAAACACTCTCCCTGTTTGAAATCGCATTAAAACTGCCTATTTATTTCCTGACATTCAAGAACGTGTTTTCCCCACAAAACAACAATGTGAAACAGCACGTAATTACTGTGCAGGGATGAACCATTCAGGCATGCACACCATTGGTTTTACAATATTTGCTCTGATGTGGGCTATGTTGTGTTTCCTACACATCCCTGGCTGTACCCTGGCATTCTGGTCCTGATTTTTTATTTTTTTTTTTTAATTAACCAGGATTTTAAGTGTGGGATCCAAGCCCACGTGAAGTTAGTGAGAGCCTATTAATTTGAGCGTGGCTTAGATCAAACCTCAAGAGCACAAGGACCTAAGAAGTCACCTCTCTAGAATGGCATCAGGCAATACCCTGTAGCAGCCCAATTGAAAGCACGTTTGTAGCGCTGCAATTAAGACATGGCTGGATAACAATTTGATTCTGATCTTCCCATAGCCTTTGAAATAGCAGCTGGAAAAAAAGGCATATTTATTCTACCTCAGTTAATATACGAAACCTGTTCGTGGGCATTTGCTGCCAATGGCCTTAAAAGGCAGTCACGACTGGGTGAAATTCCAGTTAAGTAGTTCCTTAAACTCAAATTATTCTGCTTGCCTAAAGATTTTGAAATTGTTGTCTGTAATTTGATGCTTTTTAATAGCAACTGAAAATGCTTCCACAGTCTGAGCTAGGTCCAGGGAAAAGTCTGTTCACACTCTTGGACATCTTTCTACTTTAAGAGGTGCAGCAGTTCTGCTGAGAGCTTTGGCCATACCGCGACCGCTCCCGTGAGCGGCAGGGCTGTGCAGAGCTCAGCGTGATTCCCCCGAGCCGGGCAATCAGTCCAGTCCTCAAGCAAGGCAACTTCTATAAGGAACCCTCAACGTCCCACCATAATTCAGAGGCTGGCATCAAGTTCTGCTCTTTTGGTATGATGATCCAAGCAAATGCAGACTTTTACCTGAATTTTAAGATTTGAACATTTAAAAACTTTATTTCAAGTAATTTTTGAAGTACCCACGTTACCTTCACACTTCATGCTGTTTGCATGTTACTTTCATGAAAAAGGACTAGTCATGATTTTTACCTTGCTGTAATGATTTTCTCTGTGCTTTCTCTAATTTAATCTAAATGCTTCATGTTGTGAGACAACTTCCTAGTGATTAACTCATTAGCCATTTGATGACTTTCAAAACACTTGCATGATGTCTGGAGGTTACGATGTGGCCACTCATGAGTGGCAAAGGGCCAAAGGGACTTGTCTGGAAAGCACACGAATTCTGCTGTCTGAATTCTGTCTCACGGAAATTGCCCAGGATACTAACTCCCTTAGTTCAGAGACACACTGCCTGTATTCATGACAGGTTAGGCAAAGATTCAGGAATAGAATTGGGACAGGGGCATACACCATAAGACACTTTTTCCATGTCAGTAGTTTTGGTTTGGGTTTTTTTTTTGATAAACCGAGTAAAGTCTATGAGACAATACAATGTGTATTGATTTCACCCCTTTGGCCAGAATAAAAACAGGTTCTCTGGGCAAGGATTCTCTCTGTGTATTGTCTTAGTGTTGCACCTAAAACAGTGGAAATCATTATTGAGCACTACGGTAACACAAATTAGAACAACAGGAAACAAGTAACTATTTGGCCAAGCCAACCAGAAACAAAAGCCCTCAGAAAATTCAGGATCATCTTTTTATGGTAGAAGTTGTTTCTAAAAGCTCCTAATACTGCAAAAAGCCACATATGTGAAATCGGAACTGCTGTGAATATGCTAAAAAAATGTATTATGAAACCATAAAGAAAAAATGGTCTTAGTCTCCAGCAGCAGCGTACTTTTGCAATGTTTGGCTTATGATGAATTCTGTAAGAAATGTTCCGCGAGGCAGGAACGATAGCTGATCCTAGTGAACGGAGCAGTGATTTGGAAAGCCAAAGTTTTGAAGGCAGATAGCGGTGACCTGGCTCCACTGAAGCGAATAGCCAAATCCCACTGATTTCAACGGACTTGGTAAAAACCTCATCCAATTGCAACTGCAGTTCCCACATCAGAATTTGGCCATGACATCAGGGTGGCTGTCACCTTGCACAAAGTCCTGTAATTCTTCATGGCAAGGAGCATTCAAGGCTCTCCTCCTTCTTTGTTTCCCATTCTACCGAGCAACACAATGCCTTGCAGTTCCCTCTTGCCAATCAATTCAGAGTACAGGGCACCACCTAGAATTACTGCCAATTCCTGGAGCTCTGTTTTCTTCTCACCGAACTACCACCGCTAGAAAAGCTCAACTCTCCTTTATTTTATGAAATGAGACAGAATCATTCTGACAGAATATAAACAAATGCTTCCCACCACCCCCAAAAAACAGGCAAGCAAAGTCTTCCTGATATAACTGACTTGAATCTAAACACATCAGGCTCTATAATCAACTACAGTCATGCTATAGATTGTGAGAAAGACTTGTGATCAGGGAACAATGCATATAATTGCTAACATATAGGAAAATAATGTGGCTTCTGCTATAAAGCAGGCAGGCATCTCTTTCAGTTTGTCTCTGTCAGCAGTAAGAAAAATCAAACACAGTTGCTTGTATCTGCATCCACATTAAACAATAATACTATAATTGAAACCAGGAGGAAAAGCAGAAAAGGGAGGATCTTCAAGAAGAGAGAGATCTCTAAATCTTCTGCAAGTGCTCAGCTGAATCTCCCCATCAAAGAGCTGCTGTCCTAATCAGACGCTTCTGGACAGATCTGGTGGATTCACACAGCCCTCTGTGGGCTCCCTGGTCTTGGTCTAACTGCTCATAGAGACAATGTGGCCTTCAAATTAACAAATGCAGTTTGCCTGGACTTCAGCAATGTTATCAGAGGTGCGGTGTCTTAAAGCACGCAGTCTGGTCTTTCACGTAGCTCAATGTCAACAGGCACTGCTTGACTGAAATTATCAAAATACCCCAAAACAGAGTTTTAAAGCACTCTCAAAATCCGCTACCTGTTTTCTGGGGTCCAGGTCACTCAAGCACCTCATGGTCCAAAAGCAGCTTCTGCAGTGCAACAGCAGCTGTACCACTGCCACAGAGAGAGCAGAAGCCTACCGACCGTCACTACAAACACTTAAATGCCCCCTTACTCCTGCATAACTAACCATGCCCTGTCTTCATCCCACACTGGGAAATGTTCAACATACTTTGCCTCACTTTTGCTATGAAGATGGTGGAATTGGGCTGGAAGTTGGAAGGGACGAGGTAGGAAGTATCTATAAGAACTATTATTTTTTAATCCAGCTGCGATATACAGGATTGCAAATGACTATAAATGTAGGAGAAAGGCCTTGGTTTAGTACTGAGTCAGTATTTATTGAGTCATTAATCCACTTCCATATCCCTGCGGTCTTCTGGACAACCACTAACCTGGCTTGGCCTCAAGTGCTTAATTGAACATAAGCTCAAAGGAACATATCCTTGACTTACATTTTAATGACTGCCAAAAACATAGCAAATTTTATCTTTAGCAGCAGCAGCATACTTTACAAGATAAAAGGTATCAGTACTTTTATGAGATGGTGATTGTTCTCATTTTCATTTCTTAGATGGAGAAACAGAGCCAAAAGGAGAAGCAGCAACTACCAAGCTCACGCATCAGAATCAGCTCTTTGCAAAGCGCAGATCTCCCTGTTCAGAACTCCTGTGCCATCAGACCTTGCCTGTATGAAACTGGCCAACACAAAGCCATTGCTCTCACAACCCGGAGAGATTTGAAATAAATGGCATGACTGTGAAGCTTTAGTCTAGGTTTGTAGAACGATGGTACCTATTTTATATGTCATAGTAAAAGACATTTGAGAATATGATCTATAAATATAAACTGTAAATGCTTCCTAGTGCTATGACTACAGCTACTTTTGAAAAGGAGTGTGCGCGCTAGCATGTCAAAGAGCATGTCCCTAAAACTAGGCTGATCCATTACAATTTTGCACATTCCCAGGCATTGGATCTTCTACACAGGGTTTGAGGACAGGCAAAGACCTACGCTAGACCGTAATGTTAGGTTGAGAGATAAAACCACCTACGGATCTAGGACTCTTATTTTCAGGATCCAGTAAGGCGCATTAAAGAGAAAACCTCATATTGGGCTATAAATATCACTGAAAAAACAGACAGAAAGTTTTATGAGGCATGGTATAAATAGATCACGAACACTGTGAAAGAAATACAAAACCAGAATCCTGCGCCAAAAAATGACTGTGGTCCAACAGGCAGAAGACAGCATTAACTAGCTGTGTAAAACCCAACAGTTTTACTCAGCCTCAGTGTCCCAGGTCACTTATCTGGAAAATGGGGATATTGCTTCATTCCTGTTAAGAGTGGTACGACAGAAGCAGTGTTCTTGCTTCATTTCTCATTCTCATCTTACTCCTTCACGCTACTCAACATTTCAGCAGAGTCCCCATTTCCCGTATGTGTCAATAGCACATTTTTTGTCCCTTAGCAACAGTCCATCTTTCATTTACATAGCCCTTTTTACCTTCAACAATCGCAAAGCTCTCTGAGACACAGCTACTTCTGAGATGAAAGGATACAATATTGTCGTAACGTGTAATTCCACCTCAATGGAGCTTATGATACAAGAAGAGAAGCTTTACCCAACTGAGAGGGTTAAGAAAGGCAAAATAGATTTAAGCCTAATAGAGATTCTGATGTGGATAAAATATCGGGACAGTTATTCTGACAAACACAGCATAAATACCATAAGAAATTATGAAGAAACTACATATATATACAAGAAACAACATACGAAAGCTAAAAAACAAACCTATTTAAAAAAAAAAAGAGAGAGAGAGAGAGAGAGAGGGAGACACAACAGCTGAAGAGTGGCATTACGGTGGGGATTAGGAAGCTTAGGGAGAAGAGGTTTATATCACTTTCTCCATTCCCTTGGAATTCTTTAGAAGTCTCCAATTTAGGTGCTTTTACAGTAAAACCAGCTTCATTTGGAGTAACCAGTGGGACTGCAGCAACTGCAGGCACTAGCTAGAGCCTTCATACCCTCTACAATACCCTCTTCTAATCTATTCCTTATTGTTCACTGTCCTTCCTGAAATATGGTCTTTGAATCATGCCCAGTTCTCCAGATGTGGTCTGACTAAGCTCTTTGTACATGCCATAATGACCTCTCTTTGCCTGCGTTCAATTCTTCTATTTATACATCCCATGATCTGTACGCTTGCCAAACAAAAAGAGGATAGTAAATTTATATCCTCCGTCACTCCCAGTTCCTTTTCTTAGGGAACGTCTAGATGGAGATTCAGACCAGGGCAGTCCTCCAGAATAATCCCATGCAATCCCTTCTCAGCTATTCCAGAGTAATCTTTTGAAAGAGGATACTCTACATGACCCCTGCCCATCAACTTCTTTACACAGGTGAGCCCTTGCCTGGCAAAATCTACCCTGGTTACGACTCTCCTGGCTGTAGCAAACACGCCATTAAAATAAAATTTTAGAAACTGCAGTCACTTAATAATAAATATCAACACTGGAGTTACATCAGTTAATGACTGCAAATATCAGAGCATCATTAGAGCTGTTTCTTCTCTGCTTATTTTAAAAAAGCCATGAGGAAATAGGAACTCAACAGTAACCCAACTACTGCTCCTAAAGGACTGGTCTTTTATAGACAACTCAAGGACTGTCTCCATTAGCTATCAGCAACACCAGCCCTCTGATTCACAGCTGCGCAGTTGTGATTTTGTCAGGGTGAAATATGCACCTCTCACTCAATAGAAAATTGAAATTTTATCTAAGTGAAACACAGCCCAGTCCTGAGACCATAAAATCTGACCTCAAGAGGGGAAGGTCTGGAGCCTCCCGAGGATGATGCCATGCAGACCGTGCCTGCAGACCAAAATGATTCAGGTCTTGAGTCACTTGCCAGACAACACAAAACTTCGGGCGGGTGTATCACGGGTAGGTCACAAGAAAAAAAAAAACACCACCACAGTATATTGTAGATTTGATATCAAGAGTTTAATCTCCAATATTTTTGTCAGCGTAGCTATAGTAAATTGCTCACACCAACATTTGCATGCATGAGGAGTTCACGAATCACAAGCTCTGTCATTCTTACCCTAAAACTGCCTGCAGCCCAATAATAGCTTTAGTGAGTGCAAGGTTTTGGGACGAGGATAAACACAAACCTCCACCATACAAATAACAACGTTTGTGTTTGACATGCGCCATTAGATAGGGTTTACTCTCTCGGAGTATTTTGATAGCGCTAAAGGCCTACAGGAGAGCTGGGGAAGGACTTTTTACGAGGGCACGTAGTGATAGGACGAGGGGGAATGGCTTTAAATTGGAAGAGGGTAAGTTTAAATTAAACATTAGGAAGAAGTTTTTCACTTTGAGGGTGGTAAGGTACTGGAACGGGTTGCCCAGAGAGGTTGTTGAGGCCCCATCCCTGGAGGTGTTTAAGGCCAGGCTGGACGTGGCCTTGGGCAACCTGGTCTAGTGGGAGGTGTCCCTGCCTACAGCAGGGGGGGTCGAACTCGATGATCTTCAAGGTCCTTTCCAACCTAAACCATTCTATGATTCTGTGAACAGAAGCTATTCCTCATAATTTTTCTTTCCTCAAACAAACACTTGGAAGTATTTGGCAGCTTCTTCCCCCACAATACAGCAAACCATTCTCTTACTAATGATAGCATTTTGCAACTTTCCGTTTCCTCACATCAAAGCATGCCGGAGAGCTTTTCAACAATGACCAATTTGTTTAAAGACTCTGAAGTGGAGTTGAGGAATTCCACTTACTCACCAACTGCTGAATTTTGCCCTCAGTCTTTGCAACACCTTAGCCTATCTCTCACATTATGTGTGGTACTAAAGGACCATCTCGTACCATCTACATTCACGCTTGGATTTTTTCCATGCTGTATGCCGCTTGCTCTGGCTTCTAGCTCCTATTTTACTCTCTACTTCTGCATCTGCATTCTTCTTTCTTACCCCCCCCATCACGTACTCATCATCATCATCATGCTTGTACTCTTTCCACCATTCAGCCTTTCAAGGCTCAACACAAGTTACAAACAAGAGTAGATACAATATCTATTTTTGAACGTACCCTTTAGGGGTAGCAACACTGTAAGAATTTGGCAATATTTGCAAAACTAGCCAAAAAAACCCAACCCAACGATTCCACTACAAGGTTCTGGCCTGTCTCTCTCATTGCATAAGTGCCAAACGCATTTCTAAGTCTAAGTTTCTTGGTTGTAGCCATTTATAGTTTGTATAAAAAGCATAACTTGTACATTAGAGCTCTAAATATAACTGCCCTAAGCAAGCATTCACTTTTCAAACAGTACCTCTTTGAAATTTATTTTCAAAGGAATGCTGCTGCCAATATATTATTTATAGCCATTTACATTAAGATCTAAATACTTAGTCAGGAAACCACTCAGATTAACGGATCCCCAGCATTGTTTTATAAGTCTAAATAGCTCAGAAGAAAAACCAGGTTGCCTACATTTTTATTCTAGAACAGCATCTTTTTTGCATAAGCATAAAAAGCAGCAATGTTTACAGTGCTCAGAGTGGATGGGCATGGTTCTTTGAAGAATCTGCAAACACTACCACATGTTTCAGTATTTAACATGGCATCTGTATAGAGGATGAAAGTTAGAATCTCAATCTTGCATTTTATTTTGTTTTTAAACAGGGAAAATACATTTGGGTATCTTTATTACACCTATGCACCACACCTGTAATGGATTCAACCATTCAACCCAGTCAATTTTTGCCAGTGTGATATCTTCTTAAAGATTTCTTGCACACAAGTTTCCAATTACACCACTTCATAGCACGCAATTATTTTCTCAACACTTGGAACATAATTATTTGTAGAGGTGACCTCCTTCAAGTGAGATGATGAAAAAACAGGAAAAATTGCCTTATGGCAGAAGTAAAAAGTATTTTTCAGAGCGACGCAGGTTCTCGTTGCTCTACAATACTGTACAAACACAGAGATGCTGACAGTGTCCCCAGGAGGAATAACGCTGTGTAGCTCAGAGAGCGAGCACACACGTGCCAGAAGGGCTTTGGCAAGAGCGCAGCCAGTGCTCCAAATACAGAAGTGGCTGTTCTCACAGACAATAAGCAAAAATAACGTCGTGATTTTGTGCCCACAATTTCTGCCAGAGAGAGAACCAAAATAATTTTCTTTAAATACTATGGAACCCTCGGTGCTAACTGCAAAACAAAGTGGCATTTCTTTCACTTTAGCTGGAAAAGCAGCTCAGCCCCGTCCCCCTCAGTGCTGGCAAATTCTGCAGGACCTGAGGTGGAGGACAAACTCTGGAGCGCCTACCTGCTTATCTGTGATTGTGCAGCCCGCTCTTCTAAATACCATTCAAAATTCGGAAAGCATTTATCTTTCAAGTAATCTTGAATTATACTGCACTAAAATAACTTGCCCATGGTCATAGTCAGGGGCTATTCAAACAGCAGGACCACGGCAACACACTAGAGAAGATGACCTGAGGAAGGACACAAGTTGACTGCAAACAAAAAAGCAGGGAGCTATTATTATTTTGCATTCCTCTCCGCCTTTTCAGTTAGCGCCTGTTTCCAACAATGAACAAACCCGCTCCTAAACGTGAAGATATGCCTATGGCAGCATCTTACACACTGGTGGTGAAGATTGAGATAACAAAGAACCTTCCTACAATTCTTCAGAAAATAAAGGAAAACTGCCTCTCAGAGGAAAATCCTTTCATTGACAAAAAAAAAATATAGCTGGAAAAAAACTTTTTTTTTTTTTAATAAATGATCACAGCACTCCTTCTGTCTATAGAGTTTCTGTATTCATTAGTCTATAAGATAAAACTCATTTTTTTATGTTGTTGGATCTCTACTGAACCCAGACTATGTCGCTCTACATTGCGATTTCCTCTCCTATGGCAACATGCAGCACCTCTACTGCTGCGTAGCAGAGATGCACAGCATGGAAATACTTGAAAAGCAAGGGTCCATACCACATAAATAATCCCATACCACATCAGTAATCACTTTTTGGATCCAGCTGTTTGTATGCAACCACTATATCCTAGTAACATTAATAGCTTTGACTATTGCCAAGAAAATGTCTTAGAAGGGTTTTCAAATTTGTCATGGAGGAAAGCAAACGCTAGAACCATGGCAGATGCAGATTTGTGGAGGCTCAACTATCTAAGGATACTTTTTCCTCAAATGGCACTCTGTTCCTTTCACCAAATTATTGAAGCGACAATTCGAATAAGAGACTGTTCTCTTAAAACAGGACAAGCTGGTAAAGGCTAAAATGTGACTGCACTGCAGCTCCATTTAGGGAATTTCAAAATGCAGATAGGAGTAAAGATTGGAATAGGAGACAGGACGCATCACTCGGGTCTGAAACCCAGGTGCTCCCCAACACAGACTTATTTCGAGTTGAATTTTTATTTAGATCCATCTTTTTTCCCCAAAAAGAAATACCACAGCAACCAGAAAGGGAAAGGAGCACACAGGAGACTCAGAGAGGCTGGAAACAGATACATGGAGAAGGATGGTGGGAAAGGAAGAGTTAAAAACCCCCCAAAATTCTCTGATGAAGAAATTAGTGAAAGAATAGGAGAGTGCAGGAAAACAGTCCAATAAGAGCCACTTCTGCTTTCTTATTTTGGAAATACTGTGTTTTTCCTATAGGTGGTCAGGGTCTTGAGGAATTTATAACACTCGATATCCTTTAACCCCAACATCATTTGTCTCCCTCCCACTCACCTCATTCCCTGCAAGTGGCACAATAAACAAAGGGGGATCCAGCAGAGCTGGACATGCTTCTTCCTAATCGCGATGGAACCTGATATCCACTGTAGCTATCTGGGCAAAGTCATTCAATTTCCACATGTACCTTCACGGGTTAATAACAAGACCACCATAATAAGAAACAAAGACAAAGGAATCAAGTTTTTAACACTGTGCTTTGAAACCTGAGGATACTTGGCTGTGTTTTGGTTTTGCTGTTTTACAATTCTACAGGGCCGAACAATCAAACACGAACAGAAAAATGCTACAGCCTCCTAACTACCTATTTTCTTCAAGATCCTCTTCACCTTCCTGCCCTATTCTTACTAATAAATCATTGATTTACTGTTACGGCCCTGCAGGCCCGATCACTGCTTCTTCATCTCAGTAGGAGCCAAATGATGATTGAGATGCCAATATATTAGGCTGGCCCGATTCAAAGAAGGATAAGGAACAAAGCATTTGTGCAGAGCAAAGATAAATGCATATAAATCAAGTGCTGAGCCATTTTCTGTGATGGATTAGCACCTTTCTTCGACCTAATAATGTCAAGGGTTCTCCATGCTGACAGCAACTAATGTGGAAATCTCTGTGCTGTGTAAAGGCAGGAGGAATCCTGATCTCCAGCAGCACTGTTACTCTATTTGTATTTTGCTGGGTGTCTCACTCAGGTGTAAGCAATCCATCTCCATCTCACCTTGAGAAATGTCACTACAGTGTCCACCAAACTATCTCTAGAGCATAGGAGAGAGATTTCTTCCACTCTCTCTTCAAGTTTCTCCCTGTAATCCCATTTTCACCAGTAAACCAGCAGGTCACAGATAGCACTCACCTAGCCAAGGACCAGACGGAAAAGCTTTCTCGGTACCTGGGGATGTTACTGGAGTATAAAACTAAACAAAGCCAGCAGCAAAAAGCAGAAGTTTGGATCAAATCTAGCAACTGCAGTTTTACCAAAAACAGAAGACAGGAAAAAAGTAGGTATGCACAGAGAAAACTTTAGTGGGAGTCAAGCCCAAACCTCTCAGTTATGGCCGTATGCAGTAGCTAGAGCTATATTATATAGTGTTTAAATATCCGTGGTGTCACTAACAGGTGGCAAAAGCTGCAGTTTTTGAGAGCAGGAGATACGTCAAAGTCCTGCAGCTATTATAGCCTCTACTGTCCTCATTCCCCAGATGCAATAGTTGTCTATTACTTGTCCAAAATTGTCAAAAAAAGAAGAGAGAAATGTTTCTCCTGTTTTTGTGTTTGCAAGATGAGCTGCTGTGTTACGTCTTAGATGAGGTGCCTGGACACTTGAGTCAGTAAAAACAAGGTTTTCATCCCTCGGCGGTGCTCAGAGCTAGCTCTGGATCTGCAGTGCAAACAGTACGGGACACTCAAACCACAGCTCTGGCATCAACCCACGCCGCAGGTGAGGTGACTGGTGCTCGTCTAACCTGTTATCTTTGTCTGGAGACTGAATCACCCCTCATCCTCTCTGAAGAGCTGACCTGATGAAAGATCATCCTTGTAACATGCTTCAGGCCAGATTGCACCCGTCTGTCTCCACATTACCCATTCCATGCAGACTGACACAGATAAGAGGCAGCACCTCAAAGAGACCTAGGGCATTAAAAATGAGTTGAAGGCTTCGTACTCTCATTACACCACCTACATTGTTTTAAACTTCCACTGAACTACCTCCAATATTAGAGCAGCCATGCTCCTGCCTCTCTACTTTGACCCGAGCTTTGTGTTCCTGGCCTCTGCTTTTGTCAGAATTGGCATTTGTGCAGTTCTATCACAAGCTGCTTCAGGAAACAGAGGAACATCTCTCTCTCTCTCTTTTTTTTTTTTTTTTCTTTCTTATCCCCTCTCTCTCAGTAAGCTTAGCTTTGGTCACATCAATTCCTTGCCTCAGGATAAGCACTGTATAAATACATAAATGCATAGCAGGCATAAAAGGGGCAGTGGGAACATGTCTAGGTGCAAAAAGGGATGGGCGAGTCTACAGTAACCCAAATTTAGTTTGGCTTAAGTTGCCACAAAACCACCCCCTTACATTGCCACCGCATCTTGTAGAAACAATAGAAACTGCTGAAATACTGAAAATCATAAATTAGGTAAGATCGCTTAAATTTATCTCTGCTGCTTTTAGAAAAAATAGTAAAAGATTCACTTTTAGAAATCAGTAGAAAACATCCACAGTTTTGGCATTCTGAGACAAATTGAATTTGCCAAGTGCAAGAAGTTGTTTATAAGAAAAGAAACAGAGAACTGGAAATGGTTCCAGAAAATTTATTATGATCCACCTGATTGCAGCCAAAATATTACATCAGCCTAGATAGCCTGAGAACTGGAACAATATTACTCTCGAATTAGCGAGTTGCTTGGTACAACAGGCAGGGAGAAACGGTTTTGCAGGAGGTCTGGGTTCTCTCTCTAGCTCTGCTAGGGACCTCTGCCTCTAAACTGCCTACCTGTAATAACGACGTTTCTTCTCTTTACTCCTCAGGTCAGTTTTTGGTTGTTTTTTTTGTTTGTTTGTTTTTGTTGGTGGGAGGAGGAGGATTGGTGTTGGTTTTTAAAACATCTTCAGATTCTTAGGACAGTGAGCATCTCTCACTTAACACTTCCACAATTTGCCATTCTCAGCCATGATCTCAGCCATGAGCTTCCTTGGTTCACGCTTAAAGATGGATGAATGCAATGTAGCTCCAATCCAAAAGCCATAGAGCCATTGGTGCTGATGACAAGTTAGACTTAAGTATAGGGCCAGTGTGCCAAGGAATTCTATGTGTGGCGCTGTGTTTAAAAAAGGAAAACACAACACATGCAAAAAAGGTCAGTTGATGCTCAAGTATTTTAAAGATCATAATTAGAGAACACTTGTTCAATGTTTAGACAATTTCACTCCAAAATAAAATACAGCACTGACTTAGTTATAATACGACAGCTCATCTAACAATGCTCTCTTCCTCTACCAATGCAATCAAAGCATGCCTGGTCCCGACTTCAGCTGGAGGGTGATTTCTTTCATTTAGCACAACTGATAAATTACCTATTTTATGAGAGTCTAAGAAGCCAAGACTCATAAACTGTCTGATGGAGTTGGCATGACATCATTAATTCTGAAGCAGTGTTACGGGTGCCTTTTATCTTGAAGTACCTAGAGGAGCTTTCTCATATATTAAACAAGGCAGTTCCTAGGCAGTCCTTCCCAGAAAAAGGAAATACAGCCCCTGCTGTGGTGAAAAGAAACCAAAACCTAGTAGCTGCCCACACACAGCAATGCTGTCCTACCCATTAAGAAAGGAAAACTACTATCCCGCAGACATACAAAGTGTTTGGCTGTTCTTATGAACCAGTCTGGAGAATGCTGCAAAGTCAGGGCTGGACTTGTGCATTTGGCACGTCCAAAGCACTTCCCAGTGCCACAGCGCATCACAGCCCTGGCCTGCTCAGGATTCCCTCTCTCTCCGTCCCCACAAAAACACTCAGAAAGGTGGGAAGCATGGAAAAGGCTATGCTCGTTACCACAGTGCTTGTGCCGGGCCAGCCAGAGCATCTACTGACGAGACAGGAGGCTTGGCTGCCACGTGTGGTCCATCACCGCCACCAGAGTGTGTTGACGATGCTCTGAGGGCCTTAGCATTGGCCTAAAAAGCTTAGGACAGAGCAATCATTTCAGACTCTTCAGCTAGGCAGATGTTCCTACAGTGTTTCAGTTCCTGAGAACACAATCTGAAGCTTATTCCTGTACCATCAATTTCAAATAAAAGTCAAAACTTTCATGTAATTGTGCAGACACACGATTCACAAGTGAGCTTTCATGCTTGTGACACAGTCTGGCAACGCCTGCTGAGGAGACAAATGCTACAGAATCAGACATAACCCACAGGCTGCTTTTCCCCAACTTTGAACGATTACTTTATTTACCAATAAATAAAGTGACTTTGCATACCACATTCTCAGAGGTACAACTGTTGAAGCTCAAGTCACTTGTTTTCTGAAAGCTGAAATTTTAATGAAACATCCTGATACAGTTTAAAGTGAACGATGCATTTCCAACTGCTTTAACTCACTTGTGGCAGGTGTAGCTTAAAATTTTCTCCATTTCCTGGCCTAACCTGTTGTGCAAAGTTGCTGATGCGTGCTTTTTAACAGCTGCCATATTCAGCCCTGAAGGCTGCTGTTAGAGGGCAGTTAGGGAAAATGTGATCTCTGAGTACCCTTGACATGACTCACACAGATGCATGGACTAATTGGTCATCTCAAAATGTGTTGCAATTCTGGGTAAATGCTGCGGAAGTACAAACATTACTGTTACATTGCAGAAAAAGGAAAAACACTTCTGCAACTGAGGAAAAGAAAGTAGCAAATTCTCTGCTCGCACACATGCAGCTTTTGTTCCCTAGTATAGTGCAAACGTCAGGACATGGGAACACAGGTTTCCATGAAACTTCTTGGCACCCTCTGTGTAAGATTTTTTTCTTTAACATTTCTTTCTGTCCATACATACATTCTATTTGGTAATACATTACCTCTTCATAAAGAATATCTTTAGGCAAATGTAAAAGGGATTTTTTTGGAAAGACTTTTTCTACCTCCTCCATCTCTCCCCGCCCCATACACACTGGAGCATTTTGCTGAAAAAAAGACTTGAAATGAGGCTCAGCTTCTGAATATTCAGTTTTTACAATGGTGATCCTCTTAAACAGCTCCAGTAATCTCCCATTAATCTCCCACCAGAGCTAACATTCTGGGAAAAAAAAATATAATAATCCCTTAATCCTTTCAGGCTGGGGAAGTTGCAGGATACCACACTGAACCAAAAGCATTTAGTATCTCAGCTAAAGTTTTAATTAAATCATCAACTATCTGCCCAGGATGAAGAGGCTCTCTCCAAGTCATCAGCAAGTTTCCTCCCTATCACATACCTCCATCAATACCAAGGGCATCCCCAGGTGGAAAAATACGACTCCTAAGTATGCGTGACAGAAGATTTCAGCCATAATTACAGAAGCTGTTGTGCCTTCACTGATTTCAGTGATCTCATGTATCGACTTGAGTAAGAACTATGTTGCATCAAACCACAGAGTCCAGCTCTTAGAAGCTTGACCACATCATCCCTGAGCTCTCTGTTAGGTCTAAATTGTACCATAGTCCATATTTTATATTTTATCTGTACAGTATATAAATATCATAAGCAAATAGTTAATGAAAAGCAGAACGCAGGTCATTTTACGGGACAAACAGAGGTCATCTATCTCAAAGAGGCTATGTTAACTTTTTGATTTCTGCTGCCAAATATCTCCACGACTAAAAGGTAAGTGCATTTGTTGCATCAGATTTTATTCCCAAATTTGTTTTTTTTAATTTTATAATGAAAGGAAGTGCACTTTAGATATATTAACATTTCTCTTCTCTGCACCAAGCACTGAGAAGGAAAAGTTTGTTTTTTTTTTTTACCTACACCTGTACACTGCCTGAAACCTGAGAACTGGATTTCAAACTATCGTGAAAGCCTGTGATGGAGCAATACAGATGGTATATTTGTCAAATTTTGGTTCAAATTTAGGCTTCACTGAAGACCTCACCAACTCCTTTTTCAATCATGGCTGAAGTTCTGAGGTTCGGGTCTAATTGGGACCTTTAGGGACTGCTTCCAACTCTGCACTTCTTCAGGAGGAAGGAAGAGGTCTCTCTGAATCTCTTCTCGTTTGAGAGATTGAAAAAACAAACCAAGAATTCCTCCTACCCTTTCTTCTGGGATATAATGAATAGACCTAAACCACTCTTTGCAGGAACATTGATTTATGTATTTGAATCAACTTAGTCCTTCCTCCTTTTAAAGCAGGTCAGCAACTGCAGTGGAAGTTTCAGACAATACCCTACATATCCCCTTTCTTCAGCCACCCCAGCTCCGGGACAAAGAAAAGATCAATAGCACTATATTTGTTTTTCAGCTAGAGAAATGGAGGCAGGGGTGTCAAAGCCCTTGCCCAGCATCGTTCTCCAGTGCTGTGCTGGAGCAGGAAACCCAGTGTTCTGGAAGTCAGACACACTCCGGGGAAAAGGGTGGGAGAAGAGAAATGGTTATCAATAATTCTTCTCCTGTTTGCACAGTGACTGGTGAACACAGGGCACCTGCGCAGTCTCCAGATGACATACTTCTCCACCGAGCAGTTTTATGCAACACAGGACATGGTACCTGGCTGACAGCCTACAAGCATTTCCACACTGATATAGTTTATTCAGTGTCTTCAGCTAGAAGGTACAACAAAAAAATAAATCATTTCAATGCTAGAGTCTACTTCGGTACTGTTTTGGTTACCCTCTGCCTTGCTTCCTTTATACTCACTTTCTCCTAAGGGATAGTGCCAACACGACCTGCACCACCACAAAAAAGGAATGAAAAAGAGTCTAGAAGGAACGGATGCATTGAGTCTGCCACCTCTCATATTCCCTCCCTTCGCTAAACAAGCCTCACTGTTTTGCTTCATGCTTCTGTGCACCAGACTAACGGCTTCCAAGATTTTTCCACAACAATATCCAAAGCCCTGTTCCAGCACAGTATTCTGGATGATTTTTCCAGTGCACACATATTCCCCCAGCTGACTTCTTTCATTTCCAAGTTATTGTACCATTAGAATGACAGCATCAGATTTATTACATCGTGGATGTATCTTAAATAACCCAGAGAGGCGCTGACATTCCCAGCTCTGGATGGGGCCGATGCAAACCCCTCTCTCCTGCTGGAAGGACAAGCTGAGATGAGATTGATGTGGAGTTTTTCAGCAGGGGATGATTAAAAATAAAAATCTGGGGGAGGGCAGGTATTTTGAAGAAAAGCTTCTCTATTCTCAGAAGCAAAACTATTTTGAGGCAGCATTATAAACCATA
This sequence comes from Vanellus vanellus, assembly GCF_965231255.1. Lineage (NCBI taxonomy): Eukaryota > Metazoa > Chordata > Aves > Charadriiformes > Charadriidae > Vanellus > Vanellus vanellus. The sequence goes on along the minus strand of NC_138911.1, from coordinate 2,424,363 downwards.
AGACTGTGCCGCAACGGAGGTTATTATGGGAAAAGACTTAGTAGGTTGTAAAGGCAACAGTAGGTTTAGCACATAGCTCATGGGACCCAGCAGCAGAAATATTGAATTTATTCCAGTCTGCCACTAAATCATGTGACTGAGGCATTTCCCTCAGTTTTCTCATCTGTTAAACAGTTAACAATACGGCTTCCCACTTATGATGCCTCAGAGATGCTTGGAAAACTCTCTGAGATGCGGAGGAAGGAAGCGGTACCGCAGACAAAAGCTCTCAGTCTTTACAGGGACAAGATCCTATCGTTGCGAACACTAAATCCACGATCCACTGAGACAAAAGGGCAAGCATTAGTTTGCTGCTTTGTATCAAACATAATGCTCTATATAAAGCATAATACTATATATCAGCCTCAAAGCAAGGCTACTTCATCATTCTGTTTTTCCTCCAAAGTATTCTCGGGGAAAAAAAAAAACAACCCAAACCAACACTCAGCAAACAGGTACAATCATGACAAAGTTAGTGGCATTTTCAATACAAATATTAACCTGAAAAGCAAGCAGTTTGTCTACGGCAAGGCGGCTGTTGCTGCAATCACAGATTTGTGGTATTCACAATTAAACCCCTAATTCTCAACCTACACAGACCCCACGGCAGAGCAAGGGAACAGCCCCGAAGCGTTCTGTCCCGACCCACCATGTAAGCACAGGGGCTGAGCGTTGCCCTCTGCATTCGTGGTAACATCTGTGTCCTGAGGAAAATGCAATCTTTCTATATTGATAGAAAACATTTTCAAAACCAATTAATTCAGAAAAAAAAAAAAGCTCTTCTACAACAAATTATGAGATAAGGTTAAAAGTCTATCTGCGCTCCCCTGGGCCTTTAAAAGGCTGAATGGAGATGAAAGGCAAGTCCGGGCATGCCAGTGGGAGCAGGCAAACGACTTATAGTATCACCAGTTACACACATAGGAAAAAAATCTCTTTATTGCCAGTATCTGTCTAGGGAGGGAAAAAAATGAATAAAAAAATAAATCAGTCTGTTGTGGTTAGACTAAAAGACACACAGCTTCACCAGCCATCTTCGCTTTGTGCTTTATAAAAGGCGTCACTTTGTTTGAAACTTTGAGTCTTGCAGCAAGAGGTGAGCGCAAGGCTCGGTCCGTCACAAGGGAGGCTACAGGAGGATGTTGTTCCAGACACAGAAAAAGGGCATTACACTTCTCAGATTACACCCCCAGTTGGGTCTTTTGTTCGGGGTCTTTGGGACCCTTTACTCCACGCCCCCGTTCCCACATCTAGGAACCGGGGAATAATATGGGCATTTTTATGACATATTTGCACTTTCAGTATGGGAGAATATATTCGTTACATGTGAGGCTCATTTCTGTAGCACAGCTTCTCTCTGACCGAAGACTTTTTCTGTTTCATATATACACTGGCTTCAAACACCAGACGAGCCAGGCAAAACAGGGAAATGAGTGCCCTGGAAGAAGGGCCACAGGTGGATGAAGAACGAGTCAGATTGTCCCACAGGAGAACAGGTTCCTGTGGGTACACGGAGAGGAAAGGAGAGGCTCCAGAGAGGACAGTTTACCATAATCCTGCAATGAGTAATGAATCCACATGGCTTCCAGCCAGAGCATGTGATCCATTTAACTTTTTAGAGGAGGAAAAAGCCTTTCTCCACCACCGCCTGACCAGCCTGTAGCGACAGCTATTCAGACGACAGAGCTACACCGATGTGCTCCACCATCACCTCTTACACGGAACATATCCCTGCTGAAACGACACTTTACATTTGTTTGTGAAACGTAACTCTCTGCATTACTTTGTTCATGACTTAAATTGTCATCTTTAAATGGAAGTTATTTCTTTCCACATTCCCTGCCTGGTTCTGAGCAACTTCAACGTCAGCTGACGTTAATGACATGGCCCCCGTTGGGACCTGCCGCTCCGTCCCCTTGGGGGGCTCTGGCACAGCAAACCCGAACTGCATCCAAGCCTGTGACAGGCAGAGCCGCCCTTTCTCACATACTAGCCAAAGAAAAATGGCTTATTTCGTCATGTAAAACAGACCCTTTTTTTTTTTTTTGGATTCCAAACCAACTCCTTCCAAAAATAAAAGGCAAGTAAACGGTCAGTTCAGGTTCTCCGCTCCCTTTCACGAGGCCATGACTAAGGGCTGGCAGGCTCACAGCCAGACTGCGAAACGCATGAATTTCCCCTCCCCACTCTTTTAAAAAAGCGTAACATCTTAGCTCACCCTAATGCCTCTTTAATCTCTTTTCAACATTCATACATTCTCCCGAGCAACTAGAAAGCAATTGCTGCTGCAGTCTATTTTTTTTTTTTAAACAAACATTCCTTGTTCATTTTATTATTCAACATCATGTGTTTGATCCTGCACCATGGAAGCAGAGTGATTTTGGAACGCACATAAATCACACCACATAAACTAGCCTGAAATAACTTTTTTTTTTTATTATTAATTTGTTTTACAACCTATCATTGCAACCAGCTTATCCTGCCACGTACAAAGTCCGGGTAGCTATCTGTTTAAAAACAAAACCAAACAACAGAAGACCCAAAGCACAAGCTGCAGCTCACCCCATGGGAAGCCAGGGCGGAGGGAGCGGCAAGGAGGCAACCCTCATATCAGCATTTGCAGTGCTCCAAAATAATGACAATATTTAAAGATCATTTGCCATACTATAGCGAGGAAATTATGAGAAATCAGAGCTACTTATGAAACTGTAACTGACTTCCTGCAGCTTCACACCATTACTGGTTTCTCTGTCATAGCAAACATGTTGGAGCAGAGATGTCAGACTTGCTTCGCCTGGCACAGGGAATGACCGTGTCTCTTTCCTGATGCTTTATTTTGCAGGCTTTGCTTTTAACCTGCTGCTTTCCCAAGATGTCAGACACAAGCAGCGAAAGCGGCCCAGCACTATAGCCATTCCACTTCATATCACTCTCAACTCAAAGCAATTTTACATCAGCTTCACTGGACTATCTTCTGCTCTGTATTGGCCAAGGAAATCCAAATCACGTTCTCGTACAGCCTTTCACCAACTAAACCCTACAGGGTTGTGTAGATCAGAACTATTAAGGCAGCAACTAGAAGCAGAGAGATCTTCAAGAAACTGTTTCGCACCTCGTGAAAAATGAACCCCAGCGTGAGAGTGGTGCTCTTCAAGTTTCTTAAGGGAACAAAGGCCTACCGGGGAGTCTGGTAATATCAAATTAGAGGGCTAAAATAAAGTACTATGGCTACCAGAGATTCAGGGAAAAAACCCTCCTACTAAAAAAGCTCTTGCTGTATTTTCCTCATTAGATTGCATCAAACTAAAGCCTCATAGAAAGGGGAGGGAAAGGCTTATTCACACTCTAAATTTTTTTTTCCAATTTTTGTGGTTTACCAGTCGCATTTTTCTGCCTAACACTTAGCTCCTCTGCTCTTCTGCTTAGGGACAGAGCCTTGCAAACAATAAAATGCTAAATGATTATAGTTTCATTTGACATAATAAACCCATCAAATTTCAATGGGTATTCACAATGGGTCACCGGTATATCTGTACTATCCTGAAATCTATTACCAGATGCCTAAATCTGGATCTCCTTACGGGTGCCAGCCGTCTGGCTGATGAAGCAGACTACAGCCCACGCTGGGCATGCCACTGCCTACTGATGCAGCATCCTGCTGTTCACCAAGGGTTTGGGTTGGTTTCTTTACATTTGACACTCAGCTGAAAAACAGCAGTCGGACACGGAGGTTAGTCTCCCCTTGGACCTTCAACAAGTGACACCGGCCATATCCAGAGCATCTCCAGTAACAGCCTCACAGTCCCTGGCCAGGTCACTTGTGCCAGTTGCACCAGTACCATCCCCAGGGCAACAGCTTCAGTTCAAAGTTGCCCTAAATGACTGCCTGCTGGCTCACTGAAGATAAGAATCAGGATCCTATCTGACAAGCAGGGGAGCTTTAGATTTGGTGAAGAAATTCTTCCTAATATCCAAAGGGTTATCAAGCATTGGAACAGGCTGACCAGGGAAGTGGTTGGGTTGCCATCCCTGGAGGTATTTAAAAAACATGTAGATGTGGCACTTTGGGACACAGTTTAGTGGTAGACTCAGCAGTGTTGACTCGATCTTAAAGGTCTCTTTCAACCAAAAAGATTCCGTAAGCAGGCAACACGCACAAGCTCAAGCCCCAAGATAAGAGGCCACAGCAGACAGCCTTAATGTTTCATTTCCACGAGACACTACCCCATCCCTGCTGTAAGGAATGACTGAAGATCCAAGCTTAACCGTTGTATCCAAGAGTGGCATAGGCTGTTTAAAATGAATAGTCAGACTAAGCCACTAAGGTAACATCAGCCCGCTTAGCTTTGGGTGCTTTCCAAGCGCTGGCAGAAGGGACAGCGTCCTTTGCACAAGTTTTGTAGAGGAGACTGCAGGAAGGTACAGAACACACACAAGGCTTGTATTAATAACTGGGATCGTGTTTAGTAGCTGGGGAAGAGAGCAGGGATATAGTGTAATGAGATCCTGGCTTAGGAAGGAAAGACATAAGTGCAGGAAGCAAGGAAGGAAAGCCAGAAAACCTTGTCACAGTTGACCACATTTGCTTTCCACAACTGAGGTTTTCAGCCACCCTTTTTACTACAAAAGAAACAAAACAAATCTAAGCAAAGTAGAGAATTTATGCGAGCTCTGTGGGCGTGGGAGCAGGACACATATGACATAAGCTGGTATCACAGCAAGACTGTGAATCATATGGTAATCAAATGAGAAGTTCCTGCCCAAACAATATTCTCAGTGTTGGACTGTAGGTCTTCTAGGCAACAGTGCTGAGCTCATATGAGAGCTAGAAAAAGCCCACAGTACTGACAAAAATGGAAGCCCCTAACAGATATGTTGAACAGAAAAAATGAAAGACATTGTGGGCTCTTTAAGGGTCACAGACAACAGAACCACCTCAAATCTACAGAGAAAACTTTGGCTCCTACTTCACCCCACAGTCCTTCTGCTGAAAACTTGCCCCAGAACTTGTACATAATGAATTAAGTAAAAAAGGTTTAAAGATCATTTCAGATGCCTTTGAATGCCACCAAACTCACTACATTAAGTAACCCCCCAAACACTAACTAAAATTACCAGTTTTCTACCTATTTTTCACCAAACAAAGGTCCCTGGAGAAGACAGGTCTGAGGATTTGTCTTAATATTTTCTGTGCAAACGTGATCTTCAAAGTAGGACTTCCGGAAGAGCAGCATTTTTTGTCAGCCCAGCTGGCTCAGCCCTTTGCTCTTTGGAAGCTCAAGCCATTTCCACCCTGCTCAGTGCGGGTCGACCTTGCAGACGAAACCTGTAAAAGCCCCTCTCCTGCGTGCAACCTGCAGAGCATACAGATTCCACTGTGGGCATTCAGATATAGCACCCACACATGAGAATTGAGACAGACACAGCACTTGTGCTATTTGGCATTTATGGAGCAGCTTTAGCCCAAAGTTATTTCTTGTTTTCAGCCTTTGCACTGGCTAATCCTTTCAACAGCCTCAAAAGGCATTCTCTCTCCCAGTTTCTTCTTAGCTTTCAAGCATTAATTGCTAAAATCAGTGTGTGATCAGTATATGAAACGCTATTCAAAGCCAGAAGACCCTGGATTTTAGTACTTTTTCAGGTTCAGAAAAGTAACAGTAACAGAAAAAGGCAGCAAAAACTCTCGAGTCAAGCAGGACATGCTGAGACGAATTGGCATCCAGCTCTGACCAAAATCTGGACTACTGGTGCCATACACTCAGGAGAAAGACAAAGGCCTGGATATCATCTCAAAATAATCCCACAACTCAGAGAAGAGGGAAGAAGTGACGCTCAACAAAATGCAAGGAATATACAAGCTTAAACAGTAAATGCCAGAGCAGAAGATTAAAATAAATCACAGCTGAAGCAGATCTAGTGAAAACCACAAGCATAATAAAAAACAGACAGAAAAACACAACGTAGCTGGGTCACTAGCTATAAGTTTTCTCTGATAATGTTTCCAGTAAGTCCCAGAAAATAAATCTCATTGTGGAACCTATAAGAACAGCCCTTCTGAGTTACAAGAGTGTATACACGCACAGATGCCTGAGACCGAGAAGTGGGTTTTAGGAAACAGCAGTCTACCATTTCTGCAAACCAGTGTAGTTGCACAGTTTTCTCCAAAATAACATCTGTACGCACTGAGAAGAGGCAGAAAGGAAATATGTTCCTTAAAAACATGCTCCACTTCTTTTTACAAGCAAAACCACATACACACTCCACCCCTGTTAGCCCCTACTATAAGGCTAGTGTGATGCACAGCCCCCTGGGGCCTCAGGCTCTCTTATCTGAGCATTCAAGAGTCATGGGAGACCTACAGGAAAGACCATGTCTAGAAGCTACAAAAGCAAACAAATCCCAAATTGTTATGCTCTTTACAGCAGTCCTACCTTTCCCTATGAGAGGTTGTGGCACAAACTGGAGTTGGATTTGTGGTACTGACCACATGTTGTCAGTACAAGCACTGGCAAGTCAAGGGATGTACACCTGCCAGGGGCACAGCCTGGGAAAAGGCAGGACCAGCTCCTACTGACAGCAGTAGCTGAGTTGGTCTGCCAAGCTGAGCAGCCATATCTTCTCTGTACATGCAGCCCCTCTCCTTAGGCCATCTCCATCCACCTTTTTTTACTTATTTCTTCTTCCATGGTTGTCGTCATAGCTGCTTATCAGAGCTTATCTCAGACTGAAAGCGCTTTCGGACAGAAAATGCCTTGCACTGTGGGCCTTGATGTATAGGAACAACACCCCGAGGTGAGCTTTGGATCTGGTGGAAAGCTTATGATGGGCTGGTCCTTCTTACAGCGTGTAACAGCTCATCTTTTCAACAGTGGCTGCCATATGTAGCTAACCTACCGACAGTCCTTTCTCCACTGTAACAACAGAGCACAATGGACTATTAAACATTCTGCCTAAACTGCCACATGGAACCATGGACATATTTAAGTAGCCCTATGACTTGCACTGAATCGCCATACTGAAGGCGGCTCACTGCAACAACAGGACTGTCCAGGCAGCAACATTGAGAATACTCTCATGCCGTAACAAAGGAATAAAAGACCTGTTTCTCCTCTTGTGTGCACCAGGATGCTGCGATGCCACTGACTTATGCAACTTATGTACCAACATCAGTATGAGCAAACAGAGAGTAAGGCTCAGACTCCATTCCGGCAGATGAAAGCCTTCACAAAAAAGCACAGCCCGTAGTTGAGCTATGCAGTACATGCCATTATCTGCAGACATGCTTATTAAAGCTTCAGCCATCTCCAGATCTCTTACCTTAAAGAAACAACAGTAACAACGTGCAATGCAGGTTGGTAATTGTCACTGGCCAGACAAAATAAGTTAAGCTTGCACTTTTCTTTCCTCTCAAAACTGGGAGAATCCCCCTACCTCACTGTTCAACAGGGAAACAAAAGCATCCCTACACATACCCATCTTTCATGCACTGGGCGTTCAGCCAGCGCTACGCTCCCAGGCCAGCTACGGTCAGGTTAACACATCAGACTTGCTTTTGATGGGCTATATTCATTTCTGCCTTACTTACACATCACAACTTGGGAAAACCTTGGTGAAACCAAGAGAATTTCCCAGTAAACCATTTGCTCATCTTGAAGAGACTGAGAGTCTGGGCTGTGTTCGTAGGAGGAACCGGGGAGAGGCTTGCAGAGCCAGCCTTGCATAACCTCACCGACATCAAAGGCTTGCCAGGGCTTTAAATCAGATCAAAATTTAACTATGCAGCATTCGCACTAGAAACAATCAAAAAACTCAGATATCCTTAGAAGCAATTTATGATTCATGCTCAAATTTGAACCAAGAACTTTTCTTTACAATTCCCGTGACTTTCGTTTTGATAATGCAGAACAGTTTAAGATAAGATTATTCATATTTAGTAAATCAATTTATAGGACTTCTAAAGCAACTGCTTAAAATGTCTGAGCCCATGCAGAGAACACCAGAATACTAAACATCTGACATGTTCAGTGAAGCATTTCTACAGAGAATTAAGAATAGATAAGAAGGGTATGAGGAAAGAGAATAAAGTGTAATCAGCGGGGGGGGGGAACCCAACCTATTACTTGCCAGGTTTTTTGAGAGGCAAATAACTGACCTGAATGTAAACACAAATACCTGCTTACTGCATTACATTTTGCCTCATGAATAATACATACACCTCCCTTCTGTATTGAAAATAAAACTCTCACTTGAGCTTTCACGGTTACTGTGCAGCTGGAGGGTCTCAAGATTGAATGACATCCTTAGGTTACAACTGGAAAGCACGGACAGTTTTGTAGCTTGCAACTGAAATAGTTTTGGATTTTAGCCGTTGTCCCAATTCATGAAAAGCATGGAGTGTATCTTGAAGGTGTTCACTGTCCACAGAGGAAGAAGTTCTAGCAAAGAGAGACCGCGCTCCCAAGAGCCAGCCTAATCCAAACATCACGATATCTCCCAGCCTCCAAATTCACAGGCCCGCAGTTCAGGGCCAAAGCCCCCATAACAATGTCCGTCACCTGCTGCTCGCATGCAAGAACCACGCCATATCAGCAGACCGCATTTCACCAGCAACCATGTGCATGGGAATCTGGCACAAACTCTGAGCCAAGAACACCACCCTGTGCCAGCAGGAATGAGAGCTTTGCCCCCTGTTTTTTCCGGAGTCTATACTGCGGATGGAGGAACCCTACCTGCCCCCGTCACTCCAGCCACAGGGCAGGTGCCGTGCCACCTCCGCAGCACCCACCTCTCCCTGATACCAAGAATACCCCAGCCAGGCTGGACAAGGCACGCGCTGAAAAGAAATTCACAGCATACATGCAAAGGTAAAGACATATTATTGCAAAACAGAGGTATATGTACTTCAGAGGAGCAGAAGTGACCGATACCCATACAATGAAAAGTACAGTTTAGCTGGGGTCACTTTTTGTACAGACAAGAGTTCATAAATGCCTTTGTTCCTAGTCACCTAGGTAAGACAAATTTACTCAGATGGAACAGATACATGAACAGCAACAAGGATTAATTACCACGTAATTAATTAATGGGAAAGTCTGGATGAAATAATAAACCAGTGGAAAGATTGAAAAAAAAAAATTGAACTGTGACATAGAGCCTTAGTAAACAGATCCATTTATTACCATTAACACACACAGACGGCATTACTCTCTTTCTCTCTCTGCCATATAAAGTTATAATTAATTATGCAGTGCAGCCGTTGACACCTGAGATCGATTCACTATTAGCTATACTCTTACAAGGCCAGACTCTGAGAGGAGAGAACTTTGGAGACACCTGATACAGCCTCAGCATCTGTTACCTCGGCACAGTGTCTGCTTAACGCAGCGGCCACCTCACATAGCACAGTACAGATGCAGGGGGAAAAAAAAAGGGGGGGGGGTGTGCATTACATTTAAAAATATGCACTTCATGGTTTATCACATCCACTTTATCATAAAGTGAAGCACAGGGAGCACACTGACTCGTGGCAAAGTGTCTGTCCATGCCCTACTTTTAGCATAAGCTTCCTTTTTGGACTGCAAAGTCCTGGAGTTCACCAGCCAAACGTGAGTAGGCTATGCCACACGTCTCCGACCTGAGGCACTTTCTCTCTACAGCGGAAGATACAACAACTTTCACCTCAGCGAGTCCCAGAAAGGAATAATAAAAAGGCTGTGAGATTAAATCAGCCCAAATTGATAATGAATTCCAGGTTTGTTTTGAACTGAGCTCACTCTTAAATTGCGTCCCCTGTTCTGAGTGACTCAGGGGATTGGTTTGGAATCAGGAATGTTTTAAATTGCACCGTTCTGGATTTTATTATTCCCTCCTGGGCAAGTGGATGTATTTGAGAGCCTGAAACTTCATTTGTAGAAATCCTGCTATAGCTGGAAAAGCAGGAATCAAACCAACCAGGACAGAATATTTGCTGATGCCTCTGAGTCAGCATTCAAATTCCTGTTCCACTCCAGCATTTACCAAGTCTGGAAGGGGTGAGGGAAGGGCTGGGGGGGGAGGGAGGAAAAAAAAAAGAAGAAAAAAAGAAAAAGAAAAGACAAGAGACTTTCCTTACAGTACCGGCAGCACAGAACCACGTGTGTGGTACGGGAAACAGCCTTGGTCTCTGCTTTTCAGAAACTTTCTTCTACATGAAGAAGCTCATTGTATAATACTTACAACTCTGGTCCTGTTCCTGGTTTACTCTGTTTCTCACCTTCCTGCCAGCTGGTGGCTGTAATTGCTGATATCTCATCAGTTTAGGGAGAGGTTAGTATTTTTCCTTTTGACAGGAGACTTGTTGCTGCGAGTCTGATATATTTAACATTCTTTCTACCTGGTTCATTTACTAACACACAATAATTAGCTTCCAGAAACAACTGGTGTAGCTCAAAGGACTTGTTCACTGAGACTTGTAACCAAAGTTTTTAGTCTGCGCAAACACAAAGGAAAGGAAAAAAGAAAAAAGACAGAGCGTGTGTTCAAGATGAGACTTGAACCAAAGCCTCAGCCCAGTACACTCCTGCGCAGTGCTGAAACACAGGTGATAACAACAAAGGAATGCACAGAACCAGAAAGCTAAATTCTGCAGTACAAGTGGACCTCAGACATGACTGCAATTATATGGAAGATATGCTTCTACTCCTTATAGCCATTGTTTCACTTGGCTCACTCCCAGCAATAGTCAGAGGTTTTATGGGCACCTCGAATATAAGATGAGACCAAAAATTAATGGAGATGCTGACCGCACACATACCATGCATTACAGTAATTCGATTTAAAAGACAACTGTTAGTGGTCTTATTTCTACAGCTACCTGCCTTCCCAAGAAATACTCAGGAGACAGCAATTAATGCACAACTTTATGCTCCTTAAGGACTTAAATATATATATGTCTATCATATTTAAAACAGAAAAAAAAGTGCTTAACTTGGGAGGGTAAAGATAGAAAGAATCTTCTCAATTGTTCCAAGGTAGGGGTGTGAAAATGAGGTAGTGAGATTGCTCCCAGGTTTGTACAGTAAAAGACCAAAGCACTAAAAGAAAAACTCTGATAACCGACTGGGAGCACCATCAGGGCAGGTTCAACGGAGAGATTTCAAAAAGTTCAAGTGAGAACAGCCCCTGTCCGGCTAGAGCAGGTAAGTGCTGATTGGGGTAGATGGGAGTTTGATTTTGAAGACAAAAGTTAAGATGATATTGGATTTCAAAGAACAAATTAAGAAGCAAGAGATCTTGCTCTTCTCCTCCACCTCAGACATGGTTTCATCTCCCGCTCTATCACCGCTTGCTGAATTTTCAGAACTCCTTCTGTACAGCATCTCACACTGAAAACTGTAAATGGCTGATCTGAATCAAGAAATTCAAGATGTACCTTTGTCTGACTATGTTTTCATTTGTAAAGTAGAGGCAATAAACATCTCGATACTTCAAAGCACCTAAGTGCTTTGAGATCCTCATAATGAAAACACAGAAGATCATAACTGTAGTTTTTACCTAGTGTGATCACTACATGAACAGCGCAAGCTTGCTCTCTCAGATTTACAGCTCCTTTACAGATCATTCATTTTATTTTTTGTGTTACAACTGAAGTAGCTGATGACTAACTTACTGAATGCAGAAATGCTACTGTACTCCTTGGAGTATTCCTTCCTGCATCTCTTTCCCCACCCCCAGACATATGTTAGTAGTTAGAAGCAGCTTGCTGAAGCTCAAAGTTTGACAGGAGGGGAAAAAAGGGGGGAAAAAATATCAGTGTTCAGAACACAACAGAATACTTAAAAAGACCGTCCCTGGCTCTCTAGCTACGTACACACGCACTTGTTGCCGCTGTATAAGGTTTTTAGTTAAGGCAAAGGAACATCTAACCAACTGAAGCAGTAAGAATTAAAATGGCCCCTACTATACATACCTGCCCTTGAATTAAAATAATGATTATAGAATGAGAGAACTCAGATTTTGGTAACGCACGTACACTTTGCATTAATTCAGATCAGAAGATGTTATCCCTTAGGTTTAACGATGCTAATATCAGCACAGTAACTACTGTAGTTTACCCTGCCTTTATGGATGCGGTGGGAGCCTCAGAGGAAGGCTGAGCCCTGTACCCAAAGCCGTGCGGTACTCCCTGACAAAAACCCTGAGGAGGAGCTGGGAACAACACACAGGACCAGTAACTGGAAAGGAAGAATGACAAACCTACTGCTAGGAATCCCTGAAAGACAACAAAAATGTTATCCTGCCTTCTGATTGCCCTTATGCCAGAGACCTGAAAAGGGCAGAAGGTAAAGAAAGAGGTAGAGGAAAGAACTGCTGACCTCTCTGGGCCAAGGCCAGGAACGTACAGCAATCAGGAGCCAAACGAGAAGAGACTGTGGCTGGTGATGAACATGCCACCTGGGCAAGAAATAGCATCCACAAAGTGCTAATTCCAATCGTCATCATTGTGACAAAAAAAAAAAACCCAACCAACAAACACAACAGTGCTCACAAGCATCACACTACAGCCAGCCATATACTGGTATACATATCACTTCAGAGCTGTAAGATGATGGGAACCACTGTAAGACACCGAATTGGTGCCTACTGTAAGGCGGATTCATATCTCATTCACTTCCTCAGAAGCACGGCTGTTACACAAACTCCCAGAAACACTGGCATCCCGCCCAAAAAGCACTTATTCAGCCAATTCAATTAATGTTATCATTAAGTCACAATATATCTAATGAATGGGACAGCCAAGTTACTACTCATTATCACAGCATTTCTCTTTGGAAGAGTGTCAGTGACAGGATGCAGAGAGTACGTTCTGACGGACAGATGGCAGAGAGCAGATAAGGAAAGCTAAAACAGCCCGGACAGATCGGCTACTCTGCCCTGACTTCCAGAACTGGTCCTGGGAATAGAATTGTCACCTTGGCTTTAACGTGCATAAGGCCTACAGCAGACTTTCTCCTGGTGAGCAGCAAGTCTGAAGTGATGAGTTCAAGAAAACTAAAAATACTACAGCGTCTCAAATTGTTAGTCAATTATTAACCACAATACTGACAACACTGTTCTTGAAGCTTTTATATGGCACGCCTTTTTTTTTTTTTTTTTTTTTTTAAAGGGTAGAACAAATGCACCCAACTCCAGATCACATCTTTTTTCACATCTAGCTAATTGCTTGGCAGCACACATCCTGATAAAAATGCTGCCTGTACGTGTTCGTGTATTGGAGTTACCCAGAGCAGAAACAGCAGGGGATTCTTGGAGTTTCAGCAACACTAATAGTTTCGCTGTTTCCATTCCACTGGGATTGCTTGCTAAAAACTAGTTATCTCCAAGTTAATACCCCAAAACAGAAGCACTCTAAAAAAAGATGTCACGAAAAGGTTGAAATTCCATACCTGCATCTCTCTGGACTTTAGCTCCCCTCATAGACCCTCCATCTGAGATGCCCTAACACTTCATGTGCTGTTGTAAATATAATGCACTGCTAAACATAAGTCACGGACCAAGATGTTAAAGAGTTGTTCTGCTAGGGCTGAGGCTTGGTATGGCAAAAAGCTGTAGATAAGCAATGAAATGCCACAGGGGAAGGGAATAGAACTGTGCTTCCATTCCTGGACTATCATTGTATTACAGGTTGGGAATAAAATCCAGCAGGATTCAGCAGCATAGGTAATGAAGCTTGGCAGAAGCATTATTTATAAGACCTCATGTATGCTTATAATCACAGATGTAAAAAGAAAACAGGATTTTGTGTTGAAGTGCTAGTTTCAGACTTTCTTTTTTTCAGAAATTTAAATGCTCCCAGCTAAACGAGTAACTTAGGCATTTCCCATGCAATATGATTAAGGCTTCATAGCTATAATTTCTCACATGTGGTTTTGAATGTACTGTTTTGTTTACAAAGGACATTTGATCCAGTTCTCTGATCAACCCCAGTGCCTGGCAAGTTAAAAGCTGTGATCAAGGTTGACTTCTTCCTTAACTCTACAGACCAGAGTTCAGGATTTGCTTGATCTAAATAAACTGCACCATCAGAGCCGTTTGATTTCAGGTCTCTATCTTATTTAACTGGCAGAAATACTGATTTTTGCTGATGCTGTTTTCTAGGAAAAATATTTAGCTGACTGCTGAGCATTGCAGAGATGCTTGTGATAAGTCTCAACAAGTTAGCCTAATCACTGGAAGCACAGTAATTGCAATAGCACAGCGCTAAACGTGGATTAATATAGCCTGCTAGGACTATCAGGATAAATTTGCCTGCAAGGAAACTCCAGGGCACCACAGCTACCCTTCCTCAAATATTCAGGTCAGCTCTTGACATACGCTGCAGCATAGGAACACCTGGAATCTGAGAGAAACAAAAATATCTAAAAAAGGAAAAGATGTTCACAATTAACTGGGAAGTTAAACTAATGTTTCATGAGTTTTCCTACTTAAGTTTTCGCTGTAGTTTCTGAACATTCCCACAGTTGTTCTTACAATTCCAGATCAGGAAGACCTTGGAAGCTTAGGACCATAGTTTTGTGTTTGTGAACGGAAGACGCGTGCTGCTGCCATCTGGGCACAGAGGATGAGTCAGTGGGAGGTGTTTGCCACTGCCCTCTCGGGTATGCCAGGGGCAGCTCTGCTGTGCTGGACACGTTGGTCTTGCCAGCAGGCTGCCCTTGCGCCTCTGCTGGGAGAGGAACAGAAAGGGGCAGAGCATCCACACCAGTGTTGGCTGCAGCCCTTCAAGACTAACTTCTGAGTCGGTCTAGATCCAGATTACTCTACAGATTTTTTTAACAGATAGGGAAAGCTTATTTGTGTGTTTCTAGAGCATGCATCTCTGGTTTGAGCTCCTGGGCATTACTGCTATATCAATAATGGTATCTGAGTCTCTCAAATTACAGTAATTGAAACAGACAAGAATCGTTAGGTTTCATCTTTATCTCAGTTCAGGACTTGAGGATACTTTCATGTTTCAAATAGTGGGGCTTGCACCACCTCCCTGCAAGTCTGGTTGACGGAGGAACAGATCCACTGTCAGGAAATTCTTTTCCCTTGGTATTCAACTTGAAGTTCCTTTTTGCTTCCTCTTTTCTCTGCCAATTACCTCTCTGGAGCACACTAAGCAAATCCTTCATCATTTACATCTTTAAAATAATATGGCATAATTAACTCCAGGGGAACAGCTTTCACCAAACTACATATATTTATCTCTCTTAATCTTGCATTATTAATTTAACCCCTCCAGCCAGTCCCTGAGTTGTTTGGGTCGCTCTCCTCTGAGCTCATGCCAATTTGTTAGCTTTTTTTTTCCTAGCGACTCGAATAAAGCTGAGAGCAATGTGGTAGGTGTGGTCTGTTCTGAGCCACAGAGAAAAATCTCTATGGTTAGAGTCCATTTTGAACCATACAGAATGACAGCACATTAAAACACGTCATAAATGGAAACTAATTCCCACACCACCTCTCTGAGAAGGAAAAGTAAGTGTCTGACCTGTTTTACAGATTGGAAACAAAACATTTTACCTGTGGCCACAAGGGGAGAGTCAGTGTGAGAACAATGCCTGAAATTCGTCATTTTCCCCTTAGCCTTGAGTTTAGATCATTTCCATTGCTCTATAAAACAAACCCAAGGAGCCCCAGAGAGAAGATTTTCAGAAAGAAGTGACTTAGCCCCAACTGTCATGTAATTCTACTTCGAGCACTCTGCTCTTATATTATCATATTGGCTCTGCTACCGAGTACCATTTTGCTTCCCAGGGTTCAGACACTGTTATGATACTTCACTTCCCTCCCTCGTTCCCATCAGTCTGAAATTGTAGTCTGAATCTACAGCCCTCTGGAGCCCAATCCACTTAAGCTTTGAAGCAACTGTCAAAATAAAGTACATCAAAGCATAAGACTGAGAATGTGCAACATCCCTGAAAAGCCACAGCGCGAGAGAAATACGTTTCTCAAAAACTAGAAGTCAGAGGTGTAGATTTGTAAAAAGAACTGAACATAAAGCAGTTCAGTGCAGGATCCTTCTATTTGGGTAGAAACTCTGTAACATTATAAAGTGTTGGCACCATTCAACTCGTGCTTCATATGTTTCAGCAGCACTGTTGTTGTTGGTCTTGACAGCCTAAGCAATGCCAAGTCCGTGGGGAGTGCCGCAATGAAACTGTTGCATGCCTGCCTGGAGAAGTAGCAGCTGTGGAGTGAGACCATATACTAAAGAGAACATGTTTCAGCTTGATGATTTTTTTAAAAAAAAAAAAAAAAAAAAAAAAGCCATTTCTATACCTTCTACACATAGTTTGCTTCCTTTGCACTCTCACTCACATGGCTCTTTTTTGGTGCCTGTTTCCCTGCCAGACTACTTCTGTAATCGGTCTTTTTCCAAAAAGTTTAGCAGAATTTTCTAAAAACAATACAAGTATCACAGTCCTTCTATATCACTGTATTGGTGACAACTGCATACAATTCTGGTTTACTACCTTTGATCTACTAAGCAGATGACTTATATGCTTGATAACTAAATAGGATTTGAATAACCTGAAGCAGTCCCTAAGGCACGAGTGCATTTCGTCTAGCACTTGCCTGGGTTTCCAAAGAATTATGATAATGTAAACACCAATGCTGAACCAAACACAGCTAAAATCGGCGCCTGGTGCACCATGCTCAGGATAGCATATAATTCTTTACTGCAAACATTGGTCGCACCCAGGAGCTGAAAAACCACAAGCAAAAAATAAATAGAAAAACAAAAAATCCTGAGATATTATTCTAAGTGAGATTTGGTAAATTCCAGGTTTTTGCATTTTTAGACTATACTCCATGTTTTTAAAACTTCTCACTATCACAGGAGCCAAACCCAACTTTTTTTTTTGTAGCGGATACTGAAATGGTCCTGTAACTTTCTAATTATAGCAGCAATCACTTAAACAAACAAACGACCCCAAGCACAACTATCAAAGAAACAGAGCTTACCACTACGTCACAAGAACAACATCATGATATCATACAGCTTTCTGGCACTGGAGCAGGTCACAAGAGCTGTCTCATCTATTTCTTCCCTCCTCAGTCCCACGTACTCTTCATGACAGCCTTCTTATTAAGCATGTGTATATCCCCTGTCTGTACTAGTTTGTGAGCTCACACAAGACAAATAATCCTAAGGCTTCCAACGCCAGCACTTCTCCATTCACACTCTCTTCCCAAAAGTCATCTGGTACCCCCAGAAGGTGGAGAGACACCAAGCTATGGAGACTTACACAGTGTTGACTCTGTTCTCTGTCTAGAGTTTTGCAATGACTGTGGAAAAAGCCTATACCTTCCACCAACATTAAGTATAAAAAGCTAGAAGGAAAAAAAAAAAAAATATTGGAGAAGGTTCTTGAGAGATCCTAGAAGAAAATATCTTCCAGAAAAGCAGAATCTCTTGATGAGACACAGCCCTCCCAATCAAGGCAAAAATCAGACGACTGTATCATGTAAATTAGAACAGAAGCAATAAATACTTTCGATTCTGTTTCTTAACAGGTAATCGTCGTGCCTGTATCTGGACAGGGCAGAATGCCATTTGAGGGGAGATCTCATTTATCCTGGAACCTAACCTTTCCCTGGGGAATCTCTTTCGCAAAGTTGCATACAATACCTCTATTCATTGACCGCTTTTTCCATTAGTTGCTTTGAGTTAGGGGGTCCGTTCCCTGCTCAGCCCCTTCCTCCAGTTCCCCCTCCTCTTCCCTGTACTATCACACAGTCACTTTGTGAGCCGTGTTACTTTCTTCCATTCTGTTATCCTTGCAATATATATTTGATGTGCTTGGCATACAGAACTGATGTCTGTTTAGATTAAAACCATGTTGTAATTTGGAGGAAAAACATACAAAGCCACGGCTGAGCATGACAGAAGAAAGCTATCGCCAGCTTTGGAAGCTGCAGTATGTCCCTGCTGGGAATGGCCCAGGACCATGTTTATTACGTTAACCAGAAACAGGGGAAATGGCTGAGGTTTTGCTGGTCTTTCCGCTCCATGCAGTAGAGAGGCCAGTGCTCATTCCCCCCAGCTATGTAGGGTGAACATTTTACACGTACTCTCATTTCTACTTAATGGTTCTTCCATCCTTTCAAACAACTCTCTCCACGCTGGCAAGCGTGTGATTTATGGAACCCCAGCAGAAACGAATGGATTACACAGCTAATGAATGAATCAAACAAACCCAAGAGGCCAGATCATATGATCAGCTGAATGGACTGATTTTTTTAAACGGCAATTCCACTACTTTGGTTATACTAAGGTTTCAAAGAGCCAGAATCCAGACAGATACTGCATTGTTTA
Source organism: Vanellus vanellus (assembly GCF_965231255.1). Taxonomy (NCBI): domain Eukaryota; kingdom Metazoa; phylum Chordata; class Aves; order Charadriiformes; family Charadriidae; genus Vanellus; species Vanellus vanellus. The sequence goes on along the minus strand of NC_138911.1, from coordinate 2,405,981 downwards.
AAAACCACGGAATTCTTCAACGTGGATCTGCCTTCACTGACATCTTTCAGCAGTGCTGCCTCCATCTGAATTAGCTGCGATTGATGCAAAAACTTCTCTATGACAGCACATACAAGACTTTGGACAGACCAACTTAGGGAGCATTCTCTCCCAAACACAGCTATGGCATCTTGCATTTCTAACAAGGTACTTCTCTTGGAAAATATCCAGGGCTATGAAATTTTATCTGCTGAAATTTTGCCCTTTTAGTAGTAATATCAGCCTGAACTTCTAAGCTGGCTGCATACAAAATGTACCCAAGGCATGGCCTGGAAAGGGTGGGATACCCGGAGACTCCAGCAGAAACTGCAGACTTTGCACCAAACTTGCATTCCAACAACTATTTTTGATAAAAGCTTTGCCTTTACATCAGCCTGAAGAAGTTCTTTCAACATCGTAGCCTATTAGGCCCGCGAAGGAAAAAAAAAAAAAAAAAAACCACACCAAAAAACAAAACAGAAAAAGAGGTAATTCTGTGCTAAGACAGTGCAGAAAGTCATTGAAAAACTGAGTAACTGAGCTAGGGTCTGCTGTGGCCCATTCTCTTAACTAACGCCCAAACTTCACATGACTCGGTTTACAAAATACAAGGCTCCAACACGAGCAGTTAATTTTATTAACTGTCCTGCCATTAGGCACCTAGCTGTTCTAATTTGGTGTCTTAGGAGGAGGAAAACTTTCTAAGACATGCATTTTCTCACAGTACTTTCTTCCCAGTACACCTCAGAGTTTTTTCCTACAGCTTTTGATGTAAGCAAATCATCATTTATAGACACGCAATGCCAGTAGTTGAGATGGATTTGCAAAATCTTATCATACATGTTTTGATTTTGTGTGATCAAAATACAGAGATGGTCTCAATTCAGGTCTAACTTTATTCAAATACAAAAGGTGTTTTTTTCTGAGAGTGGAATTGAGTGTGGTGGTTTAAATACAGTTCTATTTCTAACCTGCTTCTGGACCCCTAATTCATACAGGGGAGAATGGAAATAGGTCTAAGAGCAGTCCAACTTTATTTTGTCATACCACAACAATAGAGTACAGACAAATCAAGTTAAGTGTTTTCAACACCAGCATTTACTTTCTGTTTGAGCTATGCATACAACTTTTGAATTACTATAAAATTATTTTTAAAGTGTGAAAAATTGTTTTGTTTTGATTGAAAATTTCTTCAGCTTTTATATCAAATCCAGGCAAATTTAAAGTGACAATTCATAGTGATATTAAAATCTTTTCCTTTTAAATATCAAATGGAAACGTTTACATTTTTTCAAATTTTAATCCCACTTATTAGGCCTATGCTCTGAATTTGATGAATACCCATTTTTAGCTAAAACTAAATTGCACTTTTGGGGAATGAACTGTTTGGCAAAATACCGCTTAGTGGTACTCAGTATTTCATCCCTTCTGCTAAAGAAAGGTCATCAGAAGGAGTGAAGAGATTTAGCTGAAAATTAGTTCAAGGTAATTATTATACATCTTCAAGGTTCTTCCTACATACAGAAGAACAAATATTGCAGAAACAGAAGTTGTTTTATACACATAATTTGAGAATATATTTCGTAGAACAAGTGAAAAAGCTTTCTTCCACCCACTGTTTCGGAGACCTTTGTCTTGTTCCAACTTGCTAATTTCTGCAGACCTAAAATCATTAAATGGGTGGCTTTTTTGTTAGTGCTACTGAGAGAGAGAAATTTTATCTCTTTGAGTGGTGCCTTGTGTTGATGGGAAAGGAGAGGTAATCAAACAAATTTCATACATGATACTACAGGATTTGCTCAATTAGACTTTCCTATTCTGAGCTGAAGATCATCTCAGCAACTTAGCCATAAATACTTACCAGGACTCGCCTTTTCACTGCCCAAACACTAAGTTGTTTTTACTTATCAGTATTTACTTATCAATCATATTTACTATTAGCTACCAGCGCTGAAATGACAAAAACTACTTCTATTCTTGGAGACGAATATAATTGATTGAACCCTGCTCTGCGCTTTATGCCATGTGGAAAAGTAAGTGGCAAATAGTATTTCTCCCTTTCTCTCCCCACAAAGCCTGACATTTCATTTCATCTGAGTATTTTATTGGTTCTCACATCTGGATTATATAAATATAAAGCACAGTTTTCAATATCTGTGTTGCTTAAGGTTACAGTATTTGACAAATCCTATTCGCCAGGCTGTCAAATTGAATTAACATGGGCAATGGAGGGGGAACAAAAGAATAAAGAGGCGAAGTTTTATTCCCTTGTGTTCAGAAAGTGAGACAAAATTAACCCCTCTGAAGGGGAAGCACCAGCCCCAACAGACAAGCCTGCTAGAGTGCTAACAGGCAACATGACATAAATCCAGAAATTACGTTGGCTGGCATCCCAGAGATTAACTGGCCTTTACCAGGCCATCAGGTTCCTATAAACAGAAGCCACGCTTCAACTACTGAGAGCTTCCCATCTGAGGCAGTAATACTTTTTGTTGTAGCATCAACCGAAGTTTTAACCACAAATCACCAGCAGGCACACTAGGTAGGATACATCTAATGCTTCTTTCAAGGATTCGTACTTGCATTCAGTCAGAAACTTCTGAAAGACACTGTGAACTCACCAGTGGGCCAGAAAGATTAACTGGTCCCACATTTGTTTAGCTGATCAGGAGAGTTAAGTCTCAAGGGATGCTCTTCATATCACTCCTTTGAAGATTGTTCCTATGTAGTTGCCCACACAGAATCTTTCTTATGTTATCCTCCAGGGTGGCTTTTGTGCTGACATCGTGCTTCAGCAGCCATATGCTGTGGAGGGCACTTACCATCAACAAACAGAGATGCACACAAAGCTCAGAAAAACAGTAACAATAGAAGCCAAAGTCAGAGGGCTTGTCTGCATGAAAGAGCTTAATTCATAACAGATGATTAAATCCAGTACAGTGCTGATTAGACTTACAGGTGAGACAAATTTGTAATAGCAATCCCGCACGTGACCAGCACTTTTATCTGTTAGGAAAAAATCTTGGATCGTAGTTTGCGCCAAAATGGCATTTGAAGGTCTCTGCAGAGCGCCAGAGGGAAAACTCTTTCCTCAGAATTACATGGGGGGTTTTGCAATCACTACTGCATTTCTCAGATGAATTTGGGAAATTCATGCAAATCCAAAATCTGTACTAGTGGGGTAGCCAGATCCCAGAGGTGAGACCAGGTGGTCCCATCTGCACTCCACTCTCCCTGCAATTGCATTTTGGCCCCCACTGGCTTCACATATTCCTCTCAGGTACGGATGGATGGTTTGAAACTAGAAGAGGGGAGATTTAGATTAGATACTAGGCAAAAACGTTTCACTTTGAGGGTGGTGAGGCACTGGCCCAGGTTGCCCAGAGAAGCTGCGGCTGCCCCATCCCTGGAGTTGTCCAAGGCCAGGTTGGACGGGGCTTGGAGCAACCTGGGCTGGTGGGAAGTGTCTCTGTCCATGGCAGGGGGGTGGAACGAGATGAGCTTTAAGGTCCCTTCCAGCTCTAACCATTCTGTGATTCTATGGTATTTGCATTGTCAATTTGATTAAAGAAAACAAACAAACAAGCAAAAGAAATGCATAATAGGCTGCTGCCATGATCCGTACTGCTATTACAGTGCTGAAGGGCAACGATGATTGCTCCTTCCAGCTTACTATTTGGAACGTGCTTTTGCTTATCTCAACTATCTGCTGACAGGAAACATGCATAAATGTGATCATCTATATACAGACTTGGTAGACTTTCTTTTTAAACCACCTCTTTATGGCAAAAACTAAGGGACTGATAGGCAGTAAAAAAGAGCAGAGAAAACATTCCAGCAGTGATGCTGTTCCCCTGAGACACAGTAAAGCAAGACATATCTGTCGTGAGCTAAAGGATCACAAGAAAAGTTTAAAATCTTTTTTGTATGTGTACGTCTATATACATATGTATTTGACACTGTACTGACAGTCTTGTTAAGTGTTCTTATATACAGTCATCACAATGTCAAAATGGTATTGAGGCTCTCTAGAAGCCCTGAGAAGAACTGGCAAGTTTCCATATGATCAAAACCAACTGTCAGCCGAGTTAAAGCTACAGCCACTCCTTGGGTATTTTTCTAGGTTTATAGTAGTAACAAACACTCAGAGATAAATCATGCTTTTTGTCCTCTCAACTCATCACATTTCTTCTTTTACAGATAATATGACGCACTCTCACTCTCCCCAGACACGTATATTACACCGAGTCATATGAAACCTACAAAAAACCAAATACTCATTAAATCCCTTTAGATACCTATTTCCTCAATAAAAAGACAACAAGACTCAGACAGCAAGCTATTGGGCGTACGGTCCAACACTGAGCAGTGCCAGCTATGGCTGAAGTCACAGAAGCACATCATCGATGTCCATGTACGCCTAGAGGGGAACAACAGTTACCAGAAGTTTTTGGTTTTTTTTATAACAGTCCTGTCTCACATAAACATTTACCAAGGGCTCTTTATTGGCAAAAGGCTTTACTATGGAAGAGACAAAGACCAAAATAAAGCAGCAATAATCCAATACACTGGTATTTGCAAGTATGTGGAAAGGAGCTATGAACAGGTAGAAGAAAAGTCAGTGAAGAAAGGGAGCCTAGAAGGAAGGAGAATAGCATCTGCCCAAGTCTCAAGAATGGAAAGAGGGTTCAGGGAAGGTCCCTGAGGTCGTTTCAGGCAAAGGGCACTCAGTTTGCACAAATGCAACGGGTTTGGCATTGTGCTGAGAGGGAAGCCACCAAAGACTCCTAACTATGCAAAAGTGAGGTTGAAAACAGAGGGGGGAATAGGGGAGAAATACAGCTGTGTTTGGAGGAGGGGAACCTCGGAAGCACAACAAGCATGATGTGAAGGGTCGTAGCTAGCTTCTGTGTGAAGGAAAATCTCTTGGGACAGTGTTTAGTATCCTTTGTGCTTCCTTAGACTCCAAGCTGGAATTAGGGCAGGCAACATTTTGAGACCAAAGGATCAGATTAGATTTTTCTTTCCCGAAAGGAACATAAAGTTAAAAACTAACTTCAAAAAAGAGACAAGATCCTGCTTATTTCCTTATCGGTAATTTCTTATCATTGCAAGAGGGAGCAGCTCAGCAGCTGGGAGCCCCTGCCTCCCACAGATACTGCGCTTCAGACGCTACAGCTTAAGCTCCTGGCTGTTGAGTTTTGCTTTATGCATCGAAGACCTGCCTACACGCTCTCCTTTGCGCCTCTTCTAATCACTGCAAACCTTTTGTGTCCAGAAGGATTACTCCAAATCTTACAGAGTCCGAGAGACCTAGTTGACACAAGTAAGGATAAAATAAAGCAGTGGATAAGTTGTTCTTCATATACTTCTCTAAAGGATTGCTTCTACCCAAGAATCTGAACCACGAACAGAACCACTTCAGTTAGGAGTAAAACAAAGAATGTCAAGCACCCAGAGAAAAACAGCTGATCAACTGGTATCTGAAATCGTTGAGGATTTAAAACTTCACAATGAATGCGGCAGATCACTCAAGCCAGATACAGTCAGAAGTTACTCCTACGCTCTGGCATGATGGATAACGTTACACAGGGGTTCTTAGGCACATTAATAAAGCTCAACATAACGACCATTTATCTGTCCAGATCAGCAGTTCTTTGGGGGCACTACAACTGCTTGGCAAAAGACAATCTCCATCTCTATTAGATCTAGAGGAATATAAAAATAAGAAAAACAACATCTGGCAACGCTCATACCTGTTTAGAAGGAAAGATTTAAAAATGAGATCATTTAATGGACTATTTATTCTAGGGCAATTTATTTTTCCATTAAAACAAATTTTATCGTAGATCAGAGGAAATCAGTCTTTCCCAAAGCAATTGGAAAGAGCAGAAGCATAGAAAATGTTACGATTATTCAACAAGGAACTAGAAGCACAACTACAGAATTATAAGTTTTGGAACTTAGGTTGAGGGCAACAACCTCAACCACTGGTCCTGAAAACTATTAAATCTAAATTTGGAAAATGAAGGAAGAAAAATACCCTACAACACCCAGAATAAAGAACGACCTGCACTCCTACCCCTGAGCAGCGATGCAAAGCAAGGCCACATGTCATAGCAACTAGTCCTCCTGCATGTTCTCTTCTACACTATTATCGTCCTGCTGTCATAGGATCATCGAAGGGAGAAGGCAAGATTCATTCTTGTGTGGCTACCAAATGCTGCACATACGGCAAAGCATAGTAAATAAAAACCTGATCCCATCAGCCTCACTTTAGAATCAAAGGTTTTTTTCCAAATCTGCTTTTTGTGGTTTGCTCCACCCCTAAGGGAAAACCAGGACAACACGCATCCTGCAGAAAAAAAAATTAAACCCTGTTTGAGAGGGATTGAACCAGGAGAAGAAGGAAGGTCAAAAATGCAAAGGAACAATAGAAGATATTCCTGCTTCTGAAATGATCTGTATACCAGCTCTTTATACTACAAAGCACAGATGTCACGAAAGCTAACTGCAACACCGTTAGGCATTTCACATTTCTCCTAGACATTTATTATTTAGACATCATTTCTCTTTTATGGCTTCCCTGGAAGGTCAAGACAAATTTTCTCCCATCACCTCTAAGGCCCAGGTTGGTAATGAAACACCTACCCAACAAAATAATTGCTGCATTATATGCTGTAATGCTCCATTTGAAAAGGGGAACATGAAATAGCTCTATCCTTCAGGGAGCAGGGCTTCCACTCAGAACACCAATAGCTTTCACGTTTCTCTCATATTTTTTCTTCCTGTTTTGCAATATCATGTATTTCTGGCTAGAGGTTATACTGAAAGAAATCAAAGCAACTTCTACACTTTCTATCCTTTTCATTGATCAGACCTGAAAACTGAAAATTAAGAAATCTAGTAATTGTAAGGGAAAAGGCTTAGGAAACAGGCATGCTAGGGAAAACTAGAGTTCTATGCAATAATTAATAAGATTTTCTGAACGTTACAGTAAAATTCAGTACTGGCAAGCAATACTCCCAATCTTTTGGTGTGTGCAAAGGACCAAAAAGAATTATCCATCTGAATTTCCTATTCTCTTTCAAGAGTCAAAGTGCAGACTCTGCTCTTGCTTACACTGTCGTGACTCCAATTTCTCTCCATTTACAATTTTCACAAAAAAGCCTGGAGCTTGGCCTTCGTATTTGTATTTGTTCCTTGTGTGTTAATAACGATCTATACTAACATTAAAATGCAGCTTCAAAAAAACGTGCTTGTGCACATTAAAGAAGCCACGAGAGGCAGTTTATTAGTGTTATCCCCCGATTCTGTAACTGAACAGAAGAAAGCAGGTAAGTATAAGGGTTTTTACCACAGCTGTATAATATTTTTACAAAGACATGCTTTATACACCAAGTTCTGATTTCCAATAGACAGATCATATTTGATAGCGTGATTTTCACAATTTTTATCACGATATAAGTGCTCAGGCCAGTTAAAATGAGTGCTCTGGCATGAGAAATTTGCAGCCTCATTTGAATAGCTGGGAGGAGAGAATTTACTGGTAAGCTCTCGCTAGATTGTTTAACGCAAACTCCTGTTTGTCTGACACCTCTGCGCTGGTGTTGCTGCACAGCTGCCCTCGCAGCCACAGGACCGGGCTGCCCTTGCGGTAAATGGGGAAATGCTTAACGGAGACAGATGTAAGAACCAGCCACAAAGCAAGGTAACCTGATAAAGCTCTTTTTATTAGCTGCTGTAATAAAGAACATTGATCTGTAGAGTGCCAGCTCTTGAACGCACAGAGTGAATTTCTCTAACAGGTCTCCTAAAAATGCACCAAGGTCTGCTAAGTGCGGCTTTACTCCTTCCAGTGATAAGAATTCCTCTGGGGAGCCGCACCAGACTGGCTCTGCTCACAGGTCCACGACAGACCTATTCCTCCTCTGAATGTGAAAAATTAATTTCTTTATTTGACTTTCCACTGCCAAGGGGCAGGAGAGTGGTACAGAGAGTAGTTACGACAGTCCCCAATTTTAAGTACCGTAACATGTTTGTTACTACATACTATTTTAGCAGGATCTGTTCCCACCATAAATACAACTCCGTCCAACAAACGATAACTTTCACTGCCTTAAGGTTTGATTCCGCAGTGCATATCCCACCAGGTTACCTGTAGGGACTACTTCCATGAATAAAACTAAAGGATAATATTATGCTCTATAAATGCCTTGACTTCAAATGGAGTTACTCCTGTGAATGTGAATTCAAAGTGAATGGAAACAAAGTGGATCAGAATGAGATGAGATCTTGCATAAAGCTTCTAGCGGGGGGAGGGGAGGGGAGAAGCATCTCCATCTACAACTTCATGTATTATGAATCAGAAAGATTAGATTAGTCCACAAGAGTTGAGAGGATAAAGCATTTGTTTTCATCTTGGAAATTGCAGTTTCCTGCTGGTTAAGTCAGTCACCAACTTGAAAAGAGAAGCATTCACCCAGAACACTAACCTGGGCTGTAACAGACTTCTTCCTGCTTGTCTGAGTCAAATAAAGGTGTTTCAAGACTTGTTCCACACCCTCTGAGATAAGAGGTTATACTGCAGGGAAGTTTCATGTTTATCTCCTTTTTCTCTAGGAAATACCCATGAGGTAAGAGATGCTCAGTACTGCAGGTAATGCATTGGCAAGGAGCAAGTCGGTGATACCAAGGATGTTATATTTGCCTATTCAAATTCCACCCATTTCAGTGTTTCAACATGCAGTGCTAGAACCACACAGGGTAGTTCACATCCAATAATACAGAATCAGGATCTCGCCCTGTAGGTGCCAACTCATGTTTTAAAAAGATCTTAAGTATTCTGTATTTTTAAACTAGATGGAATCAGAGTTTGTAACCTAAGGTCACAGTTTTACTTTATGCTGGCTGCCGTTGAAAGGTGAAGTCCTATTTTCTTCTTCCCCTATAAGGTACGTATTCTCACACTCAGTCTTGCATGGGATTATGCAGTCTGTTGTCTCAGGTCACCAATCCAATCCAATGGAAAACTTGCTTTTAGTTTTGAAAGCAAGCTTTCCATTAAGTCAGCAAACTGATCCAACTTGCCCACAGTCACAGGGTTGCCAGAGCAAACACAAACAGTGGAAGCACATGGCTGGCCCAGGGAGAACAGGATCTCATTTCACTGGCAGCCTAAACTTAGACTGAACTCAGCGTAACATAAAACTGCACCCTGAATTTTCTACGATGCTGTTTCCTAGCTGTGTTCTGAGACTCACAGAATACTGAATGGTATCTCTGGACAACTGTGAAGCAGTAGCTGTTCATATGTGGCTGATTTCCTCTTCTTCCCATTTGAAAAACCTAAATTTACATTAAGTAGTTTGCTAGAACAGTGTTTGTATGTAAGCGGTTACAGAGGTTGGCACAAAGCTCACAGCGGAGAAACAGAGGAAAACTGTATCCAGAACACAATCATGAGACATTCTTGATGAAACACACACTTTTGATGGTCCACATACAGTGAAAATAGCGTCTTAACTTCTCCTATAAGCTAAAACTCGGTTAAATCAAAATTTACCCGAACTATTAATAATTATTACTAGGGCTATGGAAGCTCTGAACAGCCTTCAATATGAAGCCAAGGCTCCAGTACAGTAGTTTTGTGCCACTTGGGAAGTTTTTGTGATTCTCAAGCACATCTCTCAGTTTTAGTATTAAATGAGCAGAAGAATGTTCCTTAAAACAAAAGAAAGGCAAAAAAATCATCCTTCCTTCCATTCTTTACAGATGAGAAGAACAACTTAAACACTGCGGGCTAAAAATACCAGAAAACAAACCTAACCAAAACTGGGGTTTTTTTGGTTTGTTATGTTCTGCTTTTAAAAACAGGCTCTTAACTTTGGACAGCTAGTTTAGGACTTTGGAAGACTGAAAGAAGAGCCCTTGCTCCTGCAAATTAGAACTCTTTAGTATTCCAGGACTACCTTCAATATTTAAACCATATATAAAGTATTTTCTGCCCTTCTAACTTAGTTGGATTTAAAAGGCTTCGGTAATTTATATTAAGTTCTGTATATTAGTGCTCCTTTCATAAGCATCAAAACTATTTTATTCTATCATCTATTCATTTCTAATTTCTATTTTTTATTTTGGTATCCACATCTTATGCCAGTTCTAAGGACAAAATTGGGAATTTAAGAATTCACTTTGTCATTTTCTTATTTCTGCCAGGCAGATCTTCACTTAACGTTTTCCAGGAAACTAACCTGGCTTCTGGTAAAACAATACCTGCTCAGCTTGAGTTCAGGGATACTTTAAAACTTGGGTTGGCCTCTTCAAAACTGAGCAAAAGGACAGTTGGTAAAGATGGTAGTTTTGTGCAGTTTTGGAAAGCTGGGCTAGAAATTTGGTGGGGATGCTGCAGCAAGTGTCCCAAGTCCCTAACCGCCAGTCTGATGGCTACAGCCGGAGACGCGTCTTGTCAAGCATGCCAACTTCAGCACACTCTGGACCGGAGCACTCTTACAAGTGAAGAGGGAACCTCAAACTGTAGCAGATGCTCATTGTTCAGATGTACAATTCTGTTCCAGAATATTAAAGTTCTTTTTCTAAGCTCAGTTTCTAAAGATGAAAAGAACTCTTAAGATGAAAAACAAACCAGTCAATCTCACAAGAAAGTCTGATTTGGGGTCTAATTCTAAAGGACAACATTCTTTAGCACACATGCAAGTTTTACACAAGCTTTTTAAATGGCTTTCACATTTATTTTTCCTCTACATCACTGACAATACAATACAAAACTGTCTGAATTTAAAATATGCATTTCATTTCCACTACAATGGATTTATCTTTCTAACAGATGTTGTTTGGAAAATCTAGTGACTGTAAAATATCTTGATCTAAAGTGAAGACTAAACGTGTACCAATACCCTTTTTTTTTTCTTCCCCTTTCTCCAGAGAGATTGCTTGTTTTGCAAGTCTAGTTCCCATCATTGTGCACATCAAATGCGTGAAGCCATTTGTGGGACAGCCTTAAAGCCCAAACACCAGGAGGAAACATCAACATCTCTGTATATTCTAAAGCAATACTGATTAGTGAACGGCATTTCTGATCTCTACGCCAAAATTTCTCAGAATATCAGGTTTCTTTATTTGGAGGAATGGCTTATTTAGAAAACTGTAGCAATATTCCTCCTGGAAAAGAGTGAAGGCAGTTGTTTGAAAAGCAGAAGCTGACCTGGATTATCTGAGTGTCAGGGCAAGAACTTCAGCTGCTTGATTTAATTTTTAGTAAGCAGTCCAGGAAAAATGCAGAGCATTTGTAATAATAGTTGTACAAACACTCTAGGAAGTTGTCTCCTGCTCGGCTTTTGAAAACCTCTGCTTCAAAAGTGGAATGTTTTGAAGCCTTATGTAGGTATTAGTGTAGTATAGCCCATATTAATATGTCTTATTTGCACTGCCTATTCTAACAGTTTTGGACAATCCTGTATTCATGGTAGTGACAGAAACCCTACAGACTGAATACTGTACAATCAAGCTTTCAAAGATTTCACCTGCAAGGAGCTGCCCGCATAGAAAAAACCCAGTCTTGTTCAGAGACTGACTTTGCTTTTGTTATTGCACTCCCAATTTTTCTTCCAAACCCTTCCGCTCATTTTCTTACACAAGTAACGGTTATTCGACTTCTCACATGCACATACCTGTAACTCTTATTCTGGTCTCTACCATTACATACTGTCCAGAAAATGTAGTATCTGTTCTTCATACAAATTAAATAGAAATTAAAAACAGATTAAAGAGTTAAGAAGAGCAGTTTTCCTTTTCTTGATAATTTTGAGTTTTTCTGAGGGGTTTAATTGCTTTTGCTAGTAACTATTTGATGCTCCTATGATAATTTATCTTTGTTCAATATTAGTTTAACAAGCCCTCTTCCACAGACTGCAAACGCTAAAAGAAAAAAAATAATCGTGAAACAAATCACGCTCTTGTTTTGCAAGTTCAAAGCTACTTAAAAAAAAAAAATCAGACTGAAATCAGTTATAGCCATGATCAGAATTAAATTAACTTCCATCAAGAATTTAACATCTGGATTTCAATTAAGCTTAGAGTTAATTGTTAACGGTCTTAACTCACAAGCCATCAAGGAGTTAAAAAAAAAAAAGAGAAAGAAAAAAAGGGAGAGATCAGCCTTTGATGCCAGTTTGAAAGTTGCTGAGCTATTAATCAGTAGTTATCAGTTTGCCTTAGATGACTAAAACTCATTAATATAAACGAGAAGCCTGAAAGGATCACATTAGTGTGCTATCAGTTTTATCATTTACAACACTGAAATAGCTAAAATAGTTAAGCTATCACACATTGCACAGAAGGATAATTTGGCATCATTAATTTCATTCTGCCATTTGCCAAACATGATTGGGAATGATAGGGGCTTGTAAACCTGAGTTTCAGGAGCTTTTGCCCACATCCCCTTTTATTTTTTCCCCAGAGTCCTGGCATTTAATGAATGAAATGGCACCAAAAGCATCCAAATGTTTTAATAACTTGAATTTTGGCTGTCTGCTAGTGCCACCCATCTCTGTTCCCCTTCTGCTCATCTCCAGAGGCCACATTATTCTGTGCTGAAGCCTCTCATCCCCGGAACCAAGCCTGCTTTTTGCTAAGGTGATTAGAAGATAAGGGAGCTCTGGAGCTGTCAGCAAAGAGGCAGAGGCTCTGGGCAGAGATGACAGAAGCCGTTTAGCCTGAGGAAAGTTTTACATTCCTTTTGATTTTAGTGGCTATATACTTCATAAAAGCATAGTGCTGCGGCAATTATTTCCAATGCTTGTTGTTTTGGTTTGTTTTTTTTTTTTTTTTTCTATTGCCTTTCTATGAGCAGGGTAAAAATTTTCCTCTCATCATCTTCATTATGTACAATATGCCAGTACTCAGATAAAGAGCTATTTACTGTTGGCCAATTACTAACCAGCACACAACTTAGCCATTTGTCACAGTTATTTAATACTGCTCACTGGCCAAACTGTTTATTCTTAAGGGGACTTTTACACTTTTGGCACACAAGGAATATTATGAAATGGAAACAGTTTCCCCTTGCTAGTTAAAAATAAAATTTTAAGAAAATCTACTCTAATTTTCAGTTTGTCAATTAAAAAAGTAATACTCTAGAATTAATCCTAGAAAAAAAGACAAAGCAACAACATGTACCTAGTCATCAAATGGTTAATGCACTAGATCTTGAAAGCAGGAAAATAATTACTCTTTTTTGGTTAGGTATGCACTCAGTTTGCGTATATGGCTGATAGTGATCAAAACAGCACTCTCCTCAGCCTTACCACCACTGCATCTCTCTGCCTTTGAGTAAGAGCTCAGTATTTAGCTAGCTCATGAATTAAAAAGAAGTCATAAAAAGTAATCCATAAACATTAAATATGACGATGAATGATTTAAATATTGAGATCCCACCTACCTCTGATTTCAGGTTTGCAAACACTTAGTTAGTTTGGGGAGAGCAATTCTTAAGTAAATTCATGCGTGGATATGGTTATTCTAGTCTATCTTTGTTCCTGGTCACTTTAATTCCCCCCAAAATATAAGCAACACTAAAAGGAAGAAGGTGTTCCTTCTAGATAACCACACACAGATCAGGATTATGATTACTTATTTACACTCAAGATCTACATTCAACCTAAAACAGAATTAGCCTTCAACTGCAGCTAGATCCCTTGGATCTGAAAGGCTCCACTAATTTCAAGGAGTCATTCCCGATTTGAACCACTGCTGGGGAAGAACAACTTATACCTGTCCTTTCTAAAGGGATGTCATTCACTACATAGAAGGAAAGCATTCATCTTTCACATTTTGTTACTTCACAGATAATCCCTTTAGCCTTTGGGTTGACATACTTTATAGAAATTCAAAATAACCATCCATTAGACTTATTTCATACCGCAGTCTTTTATGAAGCTCTTCAAAGAGCATTCTTATTCCAAAGAGATAAGAGAGTTCTTTTGTCACATTGACATATAGAGTTTATTATCCTTTAATGGAAACTTCATCATCTGTGGCAGTTCTGAACCTAAGGAGGCTGTGCTATTGCACACAACAGACATGCTACTTTTAACTGTAAAAAGTTACAATTCAAACAGTTGTTTCCACTGTTCTTGATATATTGCAATGTTATAGATGACATTTGCTCTTTTCTTGCCTGCAACAAGAGCAACCAAATTACAGGCCTCATTCAGAAACTTCTTAGTGAAAAAAATTAAAAAAAAAATTTTTAAAGAGAAAGGAAAAACAAGGACTCGTCACAGTTACGGGTCCTGAACTTTAGTATCATTAGCTCCACTTCACACACTGAAATGGTCTGCAAACCAATAAAAGAACTAAGTCTAAAATGGAAAGTTGTCTAGGGGACAGTTCAAAGCACAGAGCTGATGGAAAAATACCTCTCCAAGTTAAGATTAACCTTTTTGAATATTACTTTTAAGCCTCAGGTCAACGTTGTTTATTCATTAAGAAATGTTGCCTACTGAAAAAATTACTTTTCGCCTTACTTCCTACCCCCCTGTGATTAACTAGGGGAGCCTCACTTGCTTCGGAGCCTTTGGAAAGCGGACGCTATTTTTTCAACACAAATTCAGGCAATAGGATCTCAGGCAGCTAATGATATAAGACAGCTTAGACAGTGATTCTTTTATGTGTGTGCATGTTCAAGACTTTTAAGGGATGGTATATTGTCCTTTCTTAAAAAAATATATACTCAACAGCAATACAAATTTTACTCTAATTTCTTTTCAGTCCATCAGGTTACAACTCTATCCTTCAACTGGAAGTATTAATCGTTAAATTTCCCCTTATGATGGGAGTAATCAGACTGTCCTGTGAAACCTCTGCAGGTAGCTGTGGCCACCCTCCTGGACGTGAAGGTACTGCTTTGCGAGCATTTCCATGCTGCCTTGAGCTCGTTAGCCTCCACGTTAGAGTGGCTCTGCTGCTGTAAGGTTTCTGTTCTCAGAACAGTACTTCTACAGCTGTAAAGTTCACCACTTTGGAGACGCACCTTAATGACAGCAAAAGGTTCTCAAATGAAGCTTCTAACCCCGGCTTTGATCACCTGGGATCACTAAAAACAAGCAGCATTACTGCAAGATGATATTTTGCTCTGGCCTCTCTGTGGTACAGGTCCGCATAGTTAAGATTTGCACGTGGGGATGAAGACTGCAAAGCCATTGACAAGGACAGATTCATTAATACTTTCAACACATTTACACTGGAGACCCCCATCCTGGAAACTCACGTTACCGTGTACAGTAATAGTTCAGCTGGACTATTTACGATTCCTTTTACATTGGCATGGATTATGCACCAGATGAAAAGTTATCATCTGCTCAGTAGTTACACAATCTATTCACAGCTTATATTAAAATACAAGATGCTTAAGGAGGGACAAATTCTTTCCCAGGAATCACCAACACTGAAGCTTTGTTAACCACAACTCCTTGGGTTTACATAATCCCAGAGTTTGAAAAATGTGAAAAAGCATACGGTACCAGGGTGATGTTTGTGCAAGTATCTCAAAGGAATCATTTTGTAACCTGCTGACACTGTGTAAACATACCAGTCTTAGAGGGCTTTTTCAAAAACTTTTGGTGTGTTTTCATGGAGGCCAAGTAATATAGCACACCCCAAAACATTCTGGGGGGTTAACAGAAACACCCCTTACTATTCAGTTAATAGTAGGAATAGTATATTCCTTCTAGCAACAGGAACTACAGTAGTAGGAAAAGAATAAAACCAATAATACTCTCACAGTAGTAGTAACTTAGTTTTGCTTGTTGTTTTATGAAGCAAAGATTGATCTGACAAACTTCACGTAACTCAGATCCTGGAAGACCCACAAATTATTTTATTTTCATTAATACAATTGGCTGAAGGAAGACAGTGTGAGGGGGATTGTTCCAAGACCTTCAGAGTGCTTGCTATATGACCAAGGAAGAATAAAACTTCCTCTCCCATTGATATGCCGGAGGTTCCTGTGATGCTTCTACCCAAAGCCTGCATCTTTGCGTGCAGCAGAGTAGGACTGGACTTCCGAAGATAAAAACAAATACTACCAAACCTGCTTGCAACCTGATCGTGCTTTACAACCACCTATGCACTTTAAGCCACAGTGCCACCCTGATAAAGCGTTGGTAGTAGAACTGTCAGGGGTTAACGAAGAGGCTGAGAGATAAGTGCTAATTAGCATGGCCAGAACGGTATCCACACCCATTATTTTTTATACAGCATTGGCAATTCCTTATTGCTATCACTTCTAATACTGGATACTAACTTGTTTCTTCAAGAATAATCGAACTTTTTGATGCTTATTTAAAATCACCTTTTTTTCCTGCACTTGCACAGCAGGTTCAACAGAATCTAGACCCCTCGGCCTCCATCACTGTATTTCCTATCACTTGAGAGGATCCAAATCCTGCAGGAATTGAATAAGGCAGTGTGAAAAGCGGGATTAAGCCCTGACCATGCCATATAAGCAAGCAGGTTTTGACACACAGGGGGCAAGTAGGGAGCACGTAAACAGAAAAATTTAAAAAGTGGAAGTCTGGAAAGCAAGAGCTTCCAAAAGCAGCAGTCTCTGCTCCCAACACAGCCAAGCAAGCAAGTGGGATCAATGCACAGAGTGTAGTAATTTAGTACAGGCACAGCCATTTAGATTTGGGCTAAAACTCAAGTTAGATCCAGAGGTAAGCTGACTACCTGGAGATACAATTAAAATCCTGGTCAGAAGATGAAGTAAAGTTTGAGATGTGTGACATACTAGTGTAAGGAATACAACAGACAAGAGTGATGTGTACTTCCTTGCAGAGGGAAAAAAATAAAGATACAGAGAAAGAGAGATCCCAAATATCAGTCATTAAAAGTGTCCCATTTTTAAAAAGTAAAAGTTTCCCAACCAAAATTTCACTACTGTGTTCCCCCATGGTGTCAGAGAACACAATGCCTCCCACAGCTACATTGGGTCTGCCAAACACATCAACTCGGCACGTATTCAAGTCAAGAGATGGCATTTAGAAATTGCTAATATGATATGCCTTGAATTCTTCTACTCTGGTACTGTCAATATAAGTCTGTTTGGAGTATAAATGCATTTTGGAAACATACCTGATGATAAAAGATGACAGCATCTACTTTGAATGCAATTATTATTTGAAAGGTGCTCATTATTGCTAAATGATTCCTCTTTGATAGAACTAGTACCTGCAACACACACTGGTATTCAACACTTCCAGCAGTGAACAGTTCTCTAAACTGCTAATTAATGTGATAACACAACTGCTCTGCTCAAATACACTGTAATTAAATTTAGGGTCTATAAAGAATAAGCTCTACCATCTGTATCTGTGGAGAGGGGAATGCTTTATTTGGACAGCGATGGGGATTTTTTTCTCTTTAGCCAAAGGGGGAACCCTCTAACAGGGGATTGCTTTCTGAGAACTTGAACCCAATGTGTTTATGCTGATGGTGTGTTATTCCCTGTCATGCTTAATGGGAGGTCTGTCAAGCTTTGTTTGCAGTAGTTTGTTTGCAAATTTTCTATTTTTTTTTTTTAAAGCATTTGTGCTACTGTTTCCCCCTCCCAGCAGTTCTGAATAATTGATGCGTTTTTACAAATTTTGTAATTAAAGGACCTACTGGAGTTACTATAGTAACAGGGGCCTTTGGAAATCAATTGAATAAAACAAAAAATAGGGTTGATTGGTTGTCTTTGATCTTTTCTCTTTGTTCAGTGGTATTAAGAATATTCTGAAAGATAATCTTTTTTTTTTCCTCAACTGGGAGCTGAGCTATATTTCAGGGCTTATGCAGTGTAAGCATTAGCATTCATCAGCAAGAGATGGCATAAACGTAGACAACTGTCAGTGTGCTATTTTCTTTCTTGGGACAGCCCTAACAAATGCAGAGCAGCTCCACTTATACAGTTTCAAGACAGACTTACTGAACTTTTACCACCATATACTTGGTGTTGAAATCCCCACAAAGAAAAACTCTGAACAGTGATGCACATTTTAATAAATAATCCTCCAAAAATAAAACACAATGTAAGTTACAGAAACAACACTCAGGGCTCATTAATTTCAGAGCAAGGTTCAACTGGATGGTGCAGTTAACTTGGTTTATTGCAAGTGTGTGTTTGGTTTTGGTTCCACTAGCACCTAACTCTTCAAGTTTCAGTTTCAAGAGTGTTTCCACTTTGAAAAATTACTACGAAGCAATGATGACCTCTCACTCAACAGTTCTGTTCCTTCTCATGCTGTATAGACAGAGCCAGATCATCGGTTCTTAGGGCACAGATCAAGCCTTTCTCGCTTTTTTGTTCTGTTAGCAGTTCAAGAACACAATGCAAAGGAGAATGTGTTTATGCTAATCGCTGTATTTTATCTATGCTAATAGACAATATAAGCCTTTGTATACTAACACCACAGCACGTTACCTTAGAATAGCTCCTCCAAGACAGAAAAATAATGGTAGTACCTGTGCAAGTCGCTTTGTGTCATTACTTCAACTTGACTAGGTTTTTAAGTCACTCAGCTTATATCCGCTGGAAAGAAAAAAAAAAACCAAAAACCAAAACAACACAAACAACAAACCCACCACACCTTAAATTTTCACTAGGAAAAAAATATTCTACCAGATATAGACTATGACTCACAAAGAAAGAGACCACAACAGTCTGGATCATAGGCATATGAGAAGGATGAGATTGTATTTACCAAGTTCTATCCTCCTGCACCTAAACACAGGTGTTGCTTGCTTTGGGATACTAACACAGCAACAGCAACATAAACACAATACGATGCAGTTGCCACCCACATTGGAACGGCATAATTTGCGCTCCAGAACCCTTCTCGGAAAAGGACGAACCCAGCTCAGTTCTCAGAGGCAGTATACAGAGCCAAGTTTGGACTCTGTTGCAAGCAGCCACCTACAATATGGTTTCAATTTGCAGTGATGAAAATGAAACTTTTTTCCCCATAGGAGACAATTACCTTTCATTACATTCTTCCAATTATTTATTGGCATATGCTTGAAAAATACCTTTTATGAACAATTGCCTCATTTCCTTGTAGAAGTATGGTGAAACTATGAATCTACACATCAAAACACCGTACCTACCCAAAGATATGAGAAGTTTTGCACATCTCTGGTGTAACCACTACCCTATTGTGGCATGGCCCCGCTTGGTCTTCATCATCAATCATGCCTGACCTACTAAACAGGACCACTCCGGGGACTCCCTGCAGTCTTATTTCCCAACTATGCGGCCATAAGTCTACTGGAAACTCCCGTTTTCCTTAGAAGAAAACCTAGGTGCCCAGGCAACCCGGCAGCTTGGGGAAGAGGTGGAGAGATGCACACTCAAGTCCTGTCCTGCCTTGTGGTAGGAACATCAGGAAGGTGTCAGACCAGATCTGCAAGGCACACCGGAGAGTAAATCCGTCACACAGCTTACGTGTAACCAGCAAAACCAACAATTCAAAGTGATAGGGAACCGTTTTTCTCCAGAGGAAGAGAGATCTTCAAACAAATTTAGCAATAAGGAAGTTCAGCCACTCACAAATAATAACATTTCCAGAGGTTTAGCACATCTTATGTGAAATCTCTTCTTTAAAATGTTAAATTAAAGACTGTTGTAACAAGTTTACTAAAGCAGGTAAATGTATGGTCGCACACATTTACAGAATGAGCCTAAATTTCCATGCAGCACTTGATTTTTACCTTAAATAACCAAGTTTAGTAAGCAACTAATTTTAATTGGTCTGAAAGGCCATTGCTTAAAACAGGTTCTATTGTAGATAAGAGATATGAGTTCAGATGCTCATTTCAGATACACTACTGTAACTAAGATAAACATCAGATCCGTTTTACGAAGTCAAAGCCTGATCTGAAAGTAATAAATCACAACTTTTTTGTTTTATAGATGTTATGCTTGTAAACTTCCTCAGGCCTTTGGATTGTTATATTTGTAATTAAAACAAGAAATATGATTCATAACTGATTAATGAGAGAACCTGTTCTTACCTAAGCTAAAACGGTTCTTATTTAACGTAACACTAAATTGTGTTCCAGTCCTAAAAGGAGCCATAAACACAAAAAAGGATCAGTTTCGTGCATTGGGTGGTGGGTTTTTTTGGTAGAGTTCTTCAAAAATAGATACAGTTGCACTCTTCGTGAAGCCCCACACATGCAGCAGGCATAAGAAGAGAAAATCGCAGTAGCAGATGCAACCCCCTTCATCTTCAGCATCTACCATAGGGCAGTAAAGAATGAAAATTCTCTTCTGGGAAGAACCAAATGGAAATAGACTGAGATTTCACTTTCAACATGGAAAGGAGTTTTGTAACCAATTCGTGTCACGCACTGAGAATTTGGTCACTCTGAGAAGGCGATCCCGATTCTCCATTCGGTCAGCAACATCTCTCCAGCAGAATTCACTGCAAGACCTCTAATCATAATAATTTCTTAAAATAAACAGTTAACACTCTGTGGGTCTAAGCCTAGCATAACCTTTTGTCCACAAGTCTCAGGCAGACCGCCCTCTAATAACTACTTAATATCAGAAGGAGTTTCATGAAGACAGCATCCCATTTTTTTGTCTGGAGATATACTGAAAGGCTGAAGATGCTTTGCTGTGTCGTGTCCCCCCTCCACTGTTTGTGGGCTGTAAATTCATGCAGTCCTGGGGCTGCTCTGAAAACTTCTCCATTTTGCTACAATTTCATACCAGCTGCTGCGCTGGCCAGAGGGCACAGAGACATTCCGGATACTTCTATTTAAATTCTTGATGAGCTGGTAGAAGCCCTAAACTAACAGCACACTTGTCCATTAGCTAGCACCACAATATCAACTGAGACACATTTTGGGATTTTCTTCCCAGTTTTGCCACTTTGGTATTTGTGTGACTTCAAACAAATCACTTCTGCACGCATTTCAGATTTTCCTTTTTTATTTTGAATTTACAATATTTTTCTGCCTTAATAAGGTGCTACAAGGCTTACTTAGTATTTGGAAAACACTAACAAAAGGTACCTTATAAAAATTGCAAGTTGCTTAATATAATAACAATAAGCTTTATAGCTCCTGGCTTGAGTCCTTACAATATTTTGTAAGCAGGGTGTGAAGCAGAAGCAGCATACCGAAACTCCTGTGTGTCATCTTCTTCAGAAGAGCTTCTCCACCTCTTATTACGCTGCCTAAAATGCTTTAGTGATCTGTACAAACACATAGCGAACTAATAGAGCTTTTCAGTATAGCTGAAAGGGAAAAGAGAGAGGGTTTCCTCATGTGTATGGTATGCTCTAATTCTACTCAGCTGTATAATATTCAAAAAAAGAATGATGACAAGCTTTCTGACGTACCCGGCAAGAGTCATCATGAATGTGATACAAACCAAATCCAAAAATAGATGACTACGTGCTTCAGAAAGAAAGAGAAAGAGACCTTCCCATAATTTGCAATACGGAAACCACCTGAGCTTATCGTAAAACAGAAGGCAGATCGCTGCTGGGCTGAGCAATCATTTGTCACCAGATGGGTATGTGTAGGTTATTGCTGGATGCGATCTATGGTGAGCTGCACAAACATGTTTCTGTAATGAGCATGCACAGTGGTTTCCTTTTCTACAACATGGAAATGTTACTCAAATGTGGGTGACTGCACAGCGAGAAGTATTCCTTGAAATATTTCATCATGATACACTAAATTTATTTCTGACAGACTGCTGCAGCTGAGCAGAATGTAAATCCTTCGAGTTAACTGGCTACTTGTCTTTTCACTGCTCTCCATGACTGTCCCGCCCTACAAGGCTAGAGAGAAAATATCAAACAAGCAAGCTGTTAAAAGAAGTTGCAGAAAGTAGTCCAAACACCAGTGATTTTTACTGCTGTTAAGGTCTTGCAGTTTTTGTTGACTGAAGGCCTGATGCTCATGATATAAAAATCACTGTTAAGGAATCTCATCGTCAACGGGTGCTGTGCCGAGAGCAACTTGCCCTCCATAATCACAAACTCTAAAATTACAGCTGGACAGTGGAGGATGCAGGGAGAGCACAAAAGCTCAAAACTTAGAACAGCCAGAACACAGAGAATCTAGTCAGCGTTAGACTTGGGATGGGAAAGGTGGCCTTGCACAGTTCAGCTGAATTTTCTGCGTCACATCAATGCAATGGGTATGGTACTATAGTATTAGCAGCAATATTCAAATTAAATGAAGTCAGCCTCACTAGGAAAAAAAGAAATGGTGACTCCAGTACAAGCAAAGCTATCCCGTAACGTGTTTTTATTTTCATAAAGGGAACTGCTTTCCTTTCCCCCCCCCCAAGGGATCCGTTTTCCTTTTTTCCTTTTCCAACAGAACAGCCCTAGCTGTGAACGCAGGTCCCATGTTTTCAAGCCTCGGCTATAGCTCATCACATTTATTCACCCACAGCCTTCCACATACTATTACATTTACATAGGAATCATGTGGCCAAACCCAGAGAGATTTGCAAATATTTTGATTGCATCCAACAATTAAGTATTACCAACCGGCCATTCAGACAACATAAAAGTGGGAATACTATCTGATCCTTTGTTTGGAAAGCAGGAGACACCCCTAGTCCCCACTCTCAGTTCAGTGCTCCTCATGGGATGCTGCCACAGAACTCACTACAGCGACTCCAGCGTGGTACTGGTATGGAGCTACAGTGCAACAGTAAATCCTTTCAGTGCTGGGTTCCCCACTGTGTGCTCATAATAATTCTCAGTCTCAGTCATCCTTCCCTTTTCTGGGGCAAGGATCATGAAGAAGGGGAAGAATTTTGAGCAATGTTTTTTGCAACCTCTAACTCCTCATGGGTTTCCAAACTGCAGTCTGTATTCAGACATCATCTTTTCCACAACGTGTAAGAGCAAACCTTATTTTTAAAAGAATTTACGTATCTGCATTTTACTCATGAAAGAAAATTGAAGTTGTTATAAGTGTATGGGTTTTTTGTGTTTAGTAAGCATAGATTTAAAGTTAAGCTGCTGTTAGTAGACTGTTACTTGTACCAGTTAGGTTTCTCACAACGCATTGTAATATGCTTTCCTATTGAAGAGATTTAAAGCACATTTTATTACCCATTTCTTAATTTTGTTATTATGATAAAACTGTAAAGATGAAGCTCCTCATTTTCAAAGTCGGAGCTAAAGTACATACCCAAATTCATAAGCTGTTATGATTAAGAGCAGCTGAGCTGCAAAGAAAAAACTACAACAGAATGAAAGAGAAAAGTGCCAAGCCAGATCAAAGACGTGGGTGAACAAGCCTGGAAAGACCTATTTAGCTAGGAATCTAACCAGCTTCTCAGACAAATAACAAGAGACCCCACTGCAATCAGAACACAACATATCTTCATCCTAACACTGCATTTCTACTGTGAGGGGATTTTCACAATTACCAGTATTCCTGAAGAATGGGAGGGGGGAGATTATCCTAGTCGCAGTCGTGGTCTCAGAGACCTTTAAAACCAGTTGAGTGCACACCCACATTTAGGAAGCGATGCTCACATGCCAGTTGTCCAGGCTAGCCACCTCCTGTCCTGGTCCCAAATCACTCCAGCTACTGACTTGCCTGTATTTGCAACCAAAATGTTTTAATCTCTGAGATTAAATTATTCCGAGACATGCATAGTGCAAAATAAGAGAGAACGTTTTCTCCTTCACAATGCAAAACTCAAGCACCACTGTCTCAGCTTCATCACTTCAATGGTTGTGTTTTGGGGAAGGATTTTTGATTTTTCTGCTCATAGGAAAGAGGCACCAAATACCCACAATGAGACATGCTTCCGATTCTACAGTAGTTTTAAATACACGGTGTGCTGGATAAAACCCAACAAGTTCCCTCTTAATGCTCATGAAGGGAAAGGAGTTACCATCAGGACTCAGTTCTGCAATGAGAAAGGTTTAATTAATAGGTTCCAGCATAATGCAAAGGTGGTTTCTCTGTAATCCCTTTGCTAAAGCCTGGGACCGGGAGAGACTGGGAGAAGCTCCCTCCCTCTGTCTGGTTTTACAAGCAGTATACCTGTACAAACCAGCAGCCAAGATTCTCACATCACAAACATCTCCCAGGACACAGATGACAGAGTCATACAGGGAGTTTGCATGAGGTTGTTTTGCGTTATAAAAGGGTTTTACTAGCACACGTTTCACATGACTTAAAAACCCAGTAGTGGCTTCCTGAATAACATGGCTGACCCAAACTCATACCAATAAAAGTTTTATATCAGATCAAACTGCCACCTAGTATTTTAACATCACATATTATGCAGGGAAGCTGTGTCAGAGAGTTTTAAGTGCTGTATATTTGTTCTACTTCCTCACGTCTCCAGTGATTCCGTAACTGCCAGGAGCAAATGGTACCCAGCTGTACAGTTAGAGACACAAACACGAGCATTTCTCAGGTCACTTTTAGGGAGTTAGGCATTAAGCAGAAAGGCAAGAAGCCCGCTGCAACCTCTTTTCCACAGCTATGCTTTGTCTAGCCGAGAAAGCAATGGCCCATTTCTTGACCTGTATTGTGTATAGGGCTTCTCTGTGGCAAATTTACAGCCTGAACCTGATTTCAGGTATGTACTTTTAAATGACCAGAGCTGTATCCAGCAGCACAGGGAGAGCGGGCAATCCTGGCTCTCAGCCCTCTTCAGCTTCTGAATCCTCGTGTGCAAGAAATGAAAGAGCTGGTCACATCCGCAGAGTGGAATGAATTAGCTACTCACAAAAGATAACATTTTACTCAAGAACACCTTTCACTGAATAAGAAAGTGCTGAAAACGTCTGCATTTCTGTAACTTGAGTGTGTGTTTAAGAGTCCCCTCTGGATAATCTGCATGTAAATGAGGCAACATTAGTTGCAAGTATCTTTGGAAACTTAAACTGGCTACACATTCTGAAAGTTAAGTAAAAACAGAACCATGGGAGAGAACCCCTAATTACCACATAGCGAGGGTACTGATTAAAACCATCAGGGCAAGGATCCTGTGTTTCATTAAATAAATACACCAAGTTCAGCTTTATTGTTATTTTAGCTGATGAAGGAAAAATAAAGTCTACCTCCGCATGCATGAAATTACCTGAATTCAAAGACTCACTGGCAACAGTCTTAGAATAGTGCAGGATTTTTTTCCTAATGTTTGTATTTAAGTAGCTCACTACGGTTACTTGGGTTAATACGAAATACTGAAGCACAGTTAACCTCTGGCGTTTTAGTGTTCTATATAGAGCCATTTCTTTGGATTTCACATGGCAGGGCATAACTAATAAATGCAAGATTAGAATACTAATTTAATCATTTTTTGAACCAAAAGCAGAGACGAACTAGAGCGCATTTTGGTATAACAGACAACACCACCTCATTCATTCTCCAGCTCATAGGGCTTTTTGCTGCTTTCTGGCTACTGTAGAGTATTCAAAACAGATTGCCAAGAGCTTGAGCAAATAACCTTAGTGAGGTCATTTCTGGGTAGCAATTTCACAGAGGGTTTACTTCAATTAGAGAAAGACAGACATGAATTTGTATGTAGGGAGCAAGTTTCCTCTTGCTACTAGCAAACTCAATTTATTTACACTATTCAGGACAGGAGAACACCATTTTCTGGGGTATACAAGTATCTACAGTCTATACCTCATTGGTAAATAAAATGTATTAGTCAGGATTGCCTGTGCTGACATTTCCAGAGTTTGCAAGTATGTCAAAAAGATGTCTCTGCCCTTTCCATCAGTACTGCCAGCCTCAGAGGGGACTCCACAACCAGAACTGATACTGCTGGCTAATGGAATCCAGCCTCTTTGAGGAACATTTCGGCATAATCTCAACATTTTCACGGAAGAGAAAGTGACAAGTCTGATCAGTTATTTTTACTAATTACTTTAAGAGGCCTTCAAGAGCTGAACAAAGTCAAAACAGAGTAACTTCCAGCATCCTGGTCTCCATACCACTCTCTCTTCAGAAGTTTTATAACCTAGGAGCAAAATAAATGAAAGATGGAAGAAAAGGGAAGAAAAGCGGTGTGGCTACACTAAAACTTGCACAGTCACCAGCACTGTTATTTTAATTGGTATAAAATTCTCATCAACGGCTTACCTATATATTATTAGTCTGTTAATTTTTGTAGGCGATGTTCTATTTTTAAGGGTAAGACATAATCCTGTACCTGTTTTCCTGGGCAGCTGGTGTAAGGAAGAAGGGGCAGCAAGTCTTTAGAACCCCATTTTCAAAAGAAGTATTGAATGGGTCTTTGGTTTTTGAATGCTCCACGTCATAATGCAGGAGGGAAACTAAAATATTTCCTTCTCAGTTCTCCACTTGCATAGAGCAGAATGACCTGATTTTCCAAGTACATATAGGCAGTATTCATGTAAGCGACTGCAACTTAAAAACGGCAGTCAGTGATAAAGAATGACAACAAATTGAAGTCTGCAGTCTGCTACAACCAACAGATCCTACTTTCCCATCTCCCGAGCTTAAAATGATCAGGCAGGTTGTGCCTTCAACATTGGTTGTGGGGGACAGGAAAGAAGCAGGGGGAAGAAAACAAGAAAAATACCGCACTGAAACCTGAGACCAGATCTCGGGCAGAAGCAGATCTCATGTCACACCTCAAACTCTTGACTTGAAGAGGTGTCTGGACAGTGAAAATACTGATATTCTCATACACTGCAGTAACACTGACAACATAGCTCTAACCCAGTTGAGAGCGCTAAATGAGTTTGCAAGAAGCATGCAGTAATATTTGACCGCCACACAGAAGACTTGAGGGATTTTTTTGTTGGATTGTTTTTGTTGGGGTTTTTTGTTTTTATTTTAATACATCAGAAGTAGTTTTGACTGCACAGATGGCTACAAGGGAACACAATAATCACTGCTTGTGGTAGCAAGAAACTCACTCTCTAGTGATGAAGTCATTTCTCTCTGGAGACTCCCTAAGAGCAAGTGATGTCTCGGTTTCATGCTCTGGCAGAAAGAAAATTCTGCATTTGAAACCTCTCTTTTCCCATACTTGTTCACCACGTACAAAGCCACAATCTGGCTGACTACAGTCTGTCAAGTCTGGGACTTCAGCAACACCAGGACATGTCCCTTGCCAGCAGGAACTGCAGCAGTGGTTGAGAGCAGTAAGCCTGGACCCAATCAGTCTGGGCTCATTCTTGCTTTCTGCCACAGGGCTGTCATATGACACCTCATCCTCCCACGCTTGTTTCTGTCCGACTGCACTGCGAGCTCTCTGGCCCAAAGATGATGCCTAATAAAGTGTTAGCATCCAAGCCAGGGCAAGCATGGTCCGAGGACAGGGCTTCCGGGTGTTTCTCCAGTACAACAGCATGGCAAATCATCCAAGATCTTGTGATGCTAATATACAATGCGAGGCATTCTGTAAGTGACAGGGGACATGATGGCCACTGACAGCTAAGTATGAATGCATGGTCACAAGGAGATGTAATGTACTTCTTTGTGAAGTTCTTTCATTCACTGAACTTTAGATACTCTCCAAAAGGTTAGAGGCATCATTAGCTTCATTTAACACATGAATTAAAAACAGAGACGCAAAGAGAGAGAAAAATCACATGGCCAAAAAGTTATACAACAGCTCAGGATCACAGTGAAGCTAAGTCTTCAGAAACCAGATAGGAATCAGAAGACCTGGGATTGCCAACCGCTTTGGAGAGAGACTCCCGATTGCTGCCTCCTCCTTGCCACACTTCTGCCTTTTCATCTCTGGAGCTCTGCCACTGCTTCCCTGCACGCTGCCTGGGCAGAATTCAACAGCAGCTTCTAACCAGAAAGGCCTTTCCACACTCAAGGTGAGGCACAGATGATGGTAGACCACATAATATACAGTACTGTATGTTATGTATACAGTACTCATTTGGCAGAATGATAACGAGCAGAGGACACAGGAGCTGATACTGGCGTCCATATTGTTTAGTATCTTCATAAACAGCCTCAGCAAGTTTGTGAGTAACAGTTTTAGGCTCCCCACTGCAAGAGGGATACAGATGAACTGCAGAGAGACCAGCAGTGGGTCTCTGCCTAAAGTAGTCAGGGACCTACAGAGCGTAGCCTTCAAGGAGAGGGTGAGGGAGCTGGGCTTGTGTAGGCTGGCTATGAGGACTTTAAGGACCAATTTAAAAAAAACCCTACAACTATTGGAAGAGTAGCTACAAAAGTTATGGAGTCAAATTCTTCTCAGGAGCACCAGATGGTGCACCAAGGGCACCAGCCACAAACTGTGGCTTGGGAGGCTCCAGCTGGACATTTGGAGAAACTTCTTCACTAAAGAGTGAGCAGGTTGCTCCAAGAGGCTGTGGGATCTACCACATAGATGTTTTCAAGATTTAGAGAGGCAAAGCCATCGCTTACCTGATCTAGTTCTGGCAGGAGTCCAGCTACAGGTGGTAAATTGGACTAGATGACCTCCAGGAGCTCCTCCTAACCAGCACTTCAGTGATTCTAATGTGACCAAGTAGTTACGCAGCACAGTCAAGATTTCCAGATCCCAAAGCATTCATCTAGATTCCTCCACCCACCCTTTCTTGGGTCTAATTCATAAGCTCACAGTACTTTCACAATGAATGAATCGGAGATACTTTAAAAAAGCCCCCAAATCTGGAAAAATACTAGGAGAACTGCTAGCCCATGCAACTTCCCTGATGTCAGTGGCGATGCTGAATGTAACATGACATTAATGAAGAAAATGCCTACAAGATATATTTACATGAAACGCTTCATTCCTTTCTTA
The DNA here is from genome assembly GCF_965231255.1 of Vanellus vanellus. Lineage (NCBI taxonomy): Eukaryota > Metazoa > Chordata > Aves > Charadriiformes > Charadriidae > Vanellus > Vanellus vanellus. The sequence continues at coordinate 2,377,153 of NC_138911.1, read as the reverse complement.
AGCGCTGCTTTTGTCCTAGCTTATCATAAGCTGAGGAAAAGGTAGGGGCAAAGGGAGGAAGGAAGCACATAATTCACTGCCCATAAAAATAAACTTAATATTCATTAAAGGCCTGAACATTTTGAGCAGAACCAAATACTTAAGCAATGCTTAATGCCTTCAACACCACTGCCTGTTCTGTCTGAATGTTGTTACCAAAGAGTGGCTGATTACTTGCATTAGGAAGTTGAGGCCAAAGAATAACTACTCCCAAAGCAGCCGATTGGAAAAAAATAAAATATCTGTGAACAGCTGTGCGATTGCTGCACAACAGTTGTGGGAAAGCAGCGCGATAAGGTCAGATTCTGATCCATTACATCACTGTGCATTGAGACAAGCTTTACTGCAGACAGAAGCCATTATAGACGTAAAATAAGCTCAGAGCCCAGTCCACAATCTGTGGGATAGACAGCAGAATGGAGCTCATTAGCATAGCTACACGAATGCCATTAGTCAAACAAAATTATTACTACGTTGTTCTCGACCTCAGCTACTCACTGAGCCAAGCCATGCGTATTTTAAGAGAAGACACAATTCAGACCCCAAGAGATCTCATTCTGGTTCACCTCATATGCTTCTACTAACTGTTACATCCAATTAAGGCTGCCAGTTTTATGAACTACTATATATTAAAGACGACCACAAACCTGACTGCACCCTCCCAATAAAATGAAAATGCTGGTTGAATACCTTCCTTAAAAACTGAATGAAAGCTTGATACTGTGTTTACGATTGCATCTAGGTTTGCAGGAATAGACAATCGTATTATGCTACTGTGCAATCACAGAGCAGGTTTCTCACCAAATCATTCAATCTTTTTGAAAGGTCATCTACTGACCCCTTCCCTCCATCTCAAAACAAATCTAGGTTTTAATGGTCAATCCATTTATTCACAGTACTCAAAAATCTCTGCAACAACATGATTATAATGTAGTAAGCTCTTCTGATACCATTAGGACTACACAGGGGATATACAAGACACTGTCAAGGAATGTAAGAGTCTAAATACAGAATAAATTCTCTTGTAAAACAAGCTTTGGATTTTGAGTGGAGGGGAGATGGAGAAGTTGGTTTATTTCACTTTTCTCCCTCCTGAAAGACTTGCAGGAAAGCAAGAGCTTTTGTGTTGGCGAGGATTCAACAGAGATAAGAAGTCACTACAGCAGGACAAAAATTTTCACATGGCAACCATGGAACAAGAGTTCACAACAGTTCTTTGTGCAGGTATTTATACGGCTGCCTTCTGCTCCTAAAAATCAGTAGTAAAAGGACAGCCAATACTTCAGCAGAAATCCATTTTGGGTTTGCTCCCTATTATATCTTAATTTGATGCTCTTAACCTGCAGATGTGAATACATCACATATTTCTTAGCATGGCTGGCATTCTGAAATGAACAATAGATGCAAGAGGCGTTTTAAAATAATAAATTAAGGTCAAACTGATTAATGGGTTCTTTAACGTGTTATGCTGATTCTATTCCAAAATAAGCAGCTGCTTTATATAAACTGCTTCATTTCTCTTCAACATCAAATAACAAGAAGTAGTAGAAATCACTCTCACACAAGACTTTTAAAGCTCACGTTGTTCATCACATAAGCACAGAAAGTAACCTGTTGCCCCTGGACAACAGAAAAGCGTCCTCAGATGAACCAGTCCCATACAACAAATATTATACATTTTTACAGATATTCACTGAGCAAACTCCTTAGTAATAGTTCAAGAAACAGCAAGGTTAGGAAACCAACTGATTCTGAATTCACATCCATATTCAGACCCAAAAGTCAAATTAGAATTTGCCTATCAACCCTTAATTAAGACAAACCAAATATAACTTTTCTGTCGTCTTCTAGAAATCCCTACGGGTGACAAAGTCCAATGAAGTCCGCCCATGCAAGATTCATGAATACTTGTAAGCAAGAAATATTGTATGTCCCCCCACAACTGGCTCAAGGGACTTGACAACAAAAGATTGCGTACCTCTAAGCAAAACACAGATTGAAAATACAAGTGACAGTAGCTTCTCACAATTGAGGAATATCAGAAGGAGCTATAATCCACAACAGATTGTTCAAATCAGCCTTACTCAATCACTCGAGCACTTCTTTGTTATGTACACTCATCAGAGAAATACTTGGCAGCGTTCACATGTAAATCAGCAGCAGCTTTTTGGATCACCTCTTTTAATGTAGAATCAGCTCAAACTTTTAGAATTATGATGTTTTGCTAGAACGTTTTTCAGAAATACAATGCACTGCTGAAGACTCAGGCAGATGGCTTGGCTGAGACTTTTGCAATTTGGAAAGTGTCTCCAGTCAGATTTTATTTAGAATAAAAAATAAAAATCAGCAAGTCTTTTTGAGATTATACTACACACAAAAAAGCAGCAGTTACTGGAAGATACAGGGTCATGAAATAGACTGCCTCATTCACTGATCCCAGCCCCAAGGTTAAATGCTACCTAAGTTATTTCATTTCTAAATTCGATTAATTGGTAGCTTCAGTCTCTTTCTTGGCAGATACATCACCATTGCATCCAGCAATATCTGGCACTGTAACACGCAGACCTCACCTTATTCCTGTTCACAATTCCACTCTTCCATGCAGCTGAAAAGGGACTACATACACAGCTAAGGCAAGCAGGAAACAGTTCTTACAGCCAAATAAAAGCTATGGTTGGAAAGCGCCTGGAGAACAAGTCACCCTCTTGTATGGCTCCCTTCAGTCAGAATTTAAAAGCCCAGATGGGCCTGTGAGAAAAAAAAGTTTTAATTCAGGTTTTTGCCACAAGAAGTTTGCAGAGTTCCTATTCTGTCAGTCCAGAACGTGTCACTAGCATGACACTCACTGTTGTTATTTTTTAATTAAGAAGCATCTTCTGTACAAAAATTAAATTCGCAGCTGATGGAAAAATTATTCTCTCCCATCATCTGTCAAGGGAGCAGTTGCACACTACTCTTTAGACACATTGGAAGCTTTGCAAACAGTGCAGTTCATTACCTGTCGATTATTATGCTTATTCTCTCATTAACAGATAAGAACACTGTTTGCTCTCCAAACCAAGTCACCCCAGTACTCCCTGTTTCAACTTACAGTTCAAAGAAAAGACATTGATAACTCTGACCCCGTGATCTACCCAATGCTGGTAAGCAGAGCTGGATCGCTTTCTAAACACATCTGCGTCTCTTGACAGATCATACACAGAGCCTCCTATGGCGATACTCTCAACTGTTTGACTAGAACCCAGGCCTTGTTTCCCAAAACCAAATCCAAATCCCAAAGCGGTGGCAAGTCCAAGGTAAGAAGTGGAGGCAGAGGGCTGCTCTTCAGTTTGACATGCCAACACAAAACTCTGCGTGGCCACTTCACGTGTGTCAGGGGCACGATTCTCCACTGCTTTACTCTTCTTTCAGACCAGTGTGGCCAGTTAAGTGGGGGTTGAATCAGGCCCCTCACATATAAATGGATCATTTGAAGTTATACACGTTACTCTACATGGAAAAAATTCAAGCTTTTAAAAAATGAACATATAAAATATAAAAAGACATTTAAAGTGCGCACACGCGCGCACACACACAAGCCAGCTTTACTTCGCACTGCCTGTTCAGTAGAACAGATAGCCTGTTCTCTGACTCTCTTTTAACTGCAAACCTTATACTAGCTGTGTATATTTTGGACCCTTTCCCATCCTACCATGATTTCCTGTCTGAGTCTGCAGCCCATGGCAACAGCAGAAAATTGGAGCGCAGGCTCTGCAGATGGTGGTAGGCCAAATGCCCTCTGCCAATTTAGTATCTTCTTCCATAACATACGCATTATCTAAGTCTTGGCTATATGGGAAGAGTTACCTTCACGCTAAGAAATTATATTCATTTCAATTTAGAAATTGTACTTGCCTTAGGAAAGCTCTGCCCTTCTGCAGCGAACATGAAAAGCCACAATCACAAAGCCTTACATATACATCATCAGACTATAAAAAGGAAAATGATATTCTGAACTGCTGTCAAGGTATAAGAGAATTCAGAGTTTTATCACTCAGTTCCAGCAGGTCACAGGTCACCACGACTGTTTAAAAACAAAGGAAAACAGTTCCCTCCCCAAATCTATTGATGTGCAGCACATACATCATCCCAGAAAATAACCTATGACGAAAGCTGCAATTCCACATGTCTGCAGCAAAAATATGAGACCCAAGATTATATACACAGGGAAAAGGTGCCAAAAACAATTCCAGCGTTGCTTTCCATCGGGAAATGTAGTGTTAAACATGAATCTTCCTCAAGTGGCTTTAATAAGAGACTGCATCTGGCATTGCCCTGAGAGAATTGGAGGGGGAGGTGATAGAGGGGGAAGGACGCACATTTTAAAAAGAATAATAACAACAAGAACACACCAGTCACCCACACCACACTCACTGGCGCAGCTACAAAACTACGTCAGCATATAGATGCTTTAAATCCTCCCTGCCCCCAGCACACACGACAAGACATCCCGGTTTTTCATGGAATGAATGGTCACCATCAAAGCTTCTCCCACCTCAAGTTGTAAAGCCCTCAAGTTTATTACAAAGTACTAAAACAAAACTACCCAAGACAAACACGTGGCTACAATCCAAGTGACTTGAGCGGAAGAGCCCAGGCAACTGCTTCAGAAAGAATTCAGGCTTTTCTGATAAACAAAAAATCATTCCTTTGCTATTGTAAGGAATCACAGACTAAAATCCATAAGCCGCTGCTTTATTCCTCCATGAAACACTCTGCTAAATAAACACACTGCATTATTCAGAACTAAGAGATTCACAAACCTATTCTGGATACCAATCAAAACCCCGTTAAAGCTAATGGAAATTATTCTTTTGGCTCCAGCGAGATTAAACTTTAACGTAAGCAGCACTTCTCACATGGATTCCAAGCTTTCTTTCAGTAGCTGTTCATTGACAACAATTCTGACAAATTTCCTACTTGATGATTTTACTGTCATCACCCTCAAGTATCATATAAACTCTAACAAAACTGATACTCACTTAGGCCAAAAATTTTCATGTATACTGCCAAAGCATAGGAGAACTTTTCATAATAGTTCTTGGGGAAAAAAAAAAAATAGCCCATAGACAAGCTTTAGAAGTCTCTATATATTGACAACAGAATGAAATGTTTTTTTTAAAAACAACCAATAAAGATATTATGTCTTGGTTACCTACTATTATAGTTTTCCATCTTCTTCCCCCAACTCTAAGTTAAACTACCACTTTAGTAAAAATATCCAAAGACACCTTATAAATTTGATATAATAACTTAAAAGTACTAGAAACCATACGAAGACCGTAATAGAACTGTATCATTTCAACTCTGGAGCGGTATTTATGATCTCTAGACTAAACAAAACTGCCAGTGCAAGTTGAGCACAAAACGGGGTGGCGGGTGGAAGGAAGATAACATTCAAACCAAAGAGCAGAAATTCAATGTGCAATTAACCAGAAATTATATCACCCCCACAGGGGAAGTACATTTCATTATACATTATCTCTTATATTATTACAAGATACATACATCCCTAACATTTTGGTTAGAACTGTGGTATTATCTCAGGAAATTGCACAAAAAAACCTGAAAAAGAAATAAAAAGGAAACTTCTCAACCATTTGTGATGCAGAAACAGATGAGTACTTCTTAGGACAAATTTACAGCACGCACCAGCCTATTAATGTTTCTCATGGCTCACATTACCTATTCTTCCCAAATTCCGCACACAATAAAACACTCCAAAAAGACACCTCTGAAGTCAACACTCCAGCGTAATGGTACGCAGAGGGGTGTCCTCTGCCTGGATGCATGCGTACTTCCCGCAGAAATGGCATGCCTGCTCGTGTCCTTGTTCCTCACAAGCCACAGCAGCATCCTGACACTGCTTCCTCACCCAGCAGGCTGAGACACATGCTATTTCAGGTTAAAAGAAGCTGCAGGATCACCAGCAGATCATCCAAGTGGAAGCAAAGTTAAAGATAAGTGAGCTGTCTAAAAGCAACTGGAACACTGGGGTTTTGCGTTAAGCTACTAGCTTTGACATCAGTCTGTGCTGCATGGAGTATTGGGTGGTCATTTAATTAAAACAAGCAAAAAAGAAACTGATTTCTACTAAGTTCTATTGAAACCTTAAAAAAAAAAAATCCACCACAGTTTGAAGAACGACTGTGAGGCAAAACTGGCCTAATTCCCTACCTGTTTCCCAATATTCAATTCTTGCCCTTCAGCTGCAAAAGAGTAGTGTGCTTTATTTGCAAGCAACAAAATATAAATATTAGAAGAAAAGCTATTCACTGTGACATTGGAATTAATCAGGAAAAAAAGCAGAGCTATATAGGATCAAGAAAAATAACAGATAATTACGCCTCCACATGTTAATTTTTTTAATCTGCAAGTCCCAGCGTAAACACACAGTCATATTTTCTTCTTTATTCTCCAGGACCCAGGCAACAGACTGCAGATTGGGCTAGAAATGAAAGTAACAGAAGTATCCAACATGGACTGTAATGTTACAAACACTAAAGAATGGGACAAACAGATTATGTCTTCTGTAGTGTTCCTTTCCTCTCATCCCTGAAATATCATAAACAACATTTACTTTGATCTTGCATAGCCCCACAGCAAATTTATCAGTTGTTATAAATCTACACGCATGAACTAAAAAGCGGGTCCAAAATGTTTATTTGGCTTCAGTTCTTAGTCTCTAGCCCATGATTATACCACAAATACTCTTAATCATCTCAAGCGTTTTGGTGTCACTACACAAAACCTACAGCAATCACTTAAGCACATTTTCCACAGTTTTCCTCTTCTTTGCTTATGTCAAGACTTTTTCATATTTTGGACAGGGAGAGCCAAATGCAGTCTCCTGATAGACTCCTGTGGCACTGTAACACTACAAAAAAGCATCACTTTGGTCACTTGGAAACTTCTCTAGCTTTCTTCTAAAATTTTTTCTTTTAATAAAATCATAATAAAAATATAATCAGGACTTAGACTTCATTTTCACTTGTACTAACCTAGCAGCCTGTCAAATTGCTACTTGTGCATAAGATAAACAAACAAATGGAGATGCATATTCTCAGTGTAGGCCAGCGTAGAAAGAGAGAGCGAGCCTCACACGAAATACATGAAGGAAGTAGACTGACCCAAGATGAAGAAGTTGCTTTGCCTTCTACTGCCCCTGTCACTCCACAGCCTGAAAGCACTTTACACAGATGACCGAATGAGACTTTGCAACATGCTCCAAAAGCTGGTATTTTGCTCAGTTGAAACGTGAGTTCAAAGTAGCCTGGTGAACATCAAACAAGTTTTAAGAAAAAGATGGTCCAGGTGTCATAATGAAACAACCACAACAAGACAGATAAGTGCTCAGGTTACAACTAATCTGAGTTGTCTGGGTCAAACCCGTGTAAAGAACATTGGACAGTTTTGCTTGGTCAACAGGAAGAAGGCAAGTCCATTACAGCAATCTCTGTGACCTGATTTAATGATTCCCACAGGTTAGAGTCCACAACCTTGGCTTCACTGAATGTCTGTTTCAAAGAAATGTTTCATGTTAAGATCATAGTAAAGTCCAATCTAAACAACTGCCTCCTAGAAGACCACCACCAAAGACATCAGCTAGACTACAGTTAATGAAATCACATCATTAAGTAACAGGTTTTGAGCAGATGAGGAGGAAGTTTACAATTCTAAGGGACTTTCATCTGCAAGTAACACATAAGCAAGTAGGTTTTAATAGACAAGGATTTTATAGCTCAGAATTCCATTTAACTCAAATTGAAAGAGCTGATCCTCAGTTTCCACTCCTGAAGACAGCAGCAGTTACAGCATACCCTTCCCTCACAAGTTACTTTCACCCCATTAATTCCATCCCACATATTCCATGCTCACAAAAGCTGCAGCCACCACCCTAGCACGCTACAGGCAGACACTTTAATTATGGGTTGACAACCAGCCCTCGGCCATACCCTGCCCATAGCTGGCCTGTCCCAGCGCTGGTCCCTCCTCGCTCCAGATGCCAGCCACACATACCAAGTCACACCCGCTGTCGCTAAACCTTTCCTAAGGACCAGAATGAGCTCATAGTTCCAGCTTGGTTTGTGACCTAAGTCAGAAGGCAAGTCTGGATGTGTTTGCATGAAAGGAACAAACCTCGTGCATTTTCTCCTCTTTCTGTTATTGCTTTCTTGTGATAAGGCCTGCACTGCCAACAAGATGACTCTCTCTCACTCCTCACTCATAAAGGCACAACATGGAATCCTTACATTGACTTAGAAGCTCTCAACAAGGTCCAGCAGTGATTTATTTTTTTTTTTTTTTTTAAACGTAGCTCTTGTTCTGTAAGGGAAAGAATCAGAGTTCTGTTGAAATATTTTTGTCTCTCAAAGTGTCCAAGGCCAGGTTGGATGGGGTTTGGAGCAACCTGGTCTAGTGGGAGGTATCCCTGCCCATGGCAGGGGAGTGGTAACTACATGATCTTTTAAGGTCCTTTCCAACTATGACCATTTTATGAAGCCACCATTGTATGGGTTTTACCATTGCCTCAGGCTTGCTTAGATTTAACCAAATGTCATGTTAGGCACGTCTGTTCAAAATAACATGTAAATTAATCCCATTAAAACAAGAAGAGCATCAGAAGTGATTGTTGTTATTCTTTTTTCATCAGCCTGAATTCTCATAGTTCAATGTGAGCAAATGGATATTTTCTTGTGCGACTACTGGTAGAGTAGAACTCGGTCAATGAGAGAGGGTTTTTTTTTAAAACGTCCAGAGTGTGAGACTGCAAAAGCAGGGCTCCTGAGCCTGTAACCATGTGAAAATGTTTATAATAAAGACCACACGTATTGAGTTGAAAAGCTTAGGATTGACTAAATGCAAAATGAGAGCTAAAATGTAAACGAAGAATTATTTTTGATCTTGTTTCCAAACATTCAAAAGAATAAAGATTGCCGAGGGATTTGCTGGGCACTTCTGAGTATCTAGTGGTTTTGTTGTGTTTATAAGGCTCTGTTTCTCTTCTTTTGAATTCTGCTGGCACAATGGACAAATTGCTCAAGATAAACACCTGATTGTCTTACATTTTACTTTAAGAAAGGACAACATATCAATTTAGCAAAGATCACAGGATTACTATTACCTTTGGCCTTATTTTTCCATTTTCTTGCATTGCTGTAAGATGAGTTCTTTTTAAAAATGAACTTGCTTCTACTTGAAAATTAAGATCTTCGGTTTAAGCTCCCAAGAGCAAACAGGCACTTTTGAACTTCAGCTCTTTCTAAGTTACTTGAGTACTTGAATCCTAAGCCTATGCCCCTCTGCAACTTGGTAATTGTGTAATAAATGAATTTTATACAGTCCGTTGTAAATAAGTATGTTCGGTACTTCTTACATTTCATACAGCACAGGGCTTTATAAGATCAAACATTTCCCTTGTAGCGTTGCCTACCCATGCATTACAACACCAAGCTAGGCAAAGGGATAGAAAAATTAAACAGGTAAGGAATAAAGCTCTAAATGGACCATTAACTAGACTAATTGAATCATACCAGGTACATGAACAGAAATAAATTATTACAACATGAAAACGTTACAATGACATTATTACCCAAACAACATTTTTCAGTGTAAAAAGATCTTTCATCTCAACCCCATTATCATAACAAAATTTCTTCAAAATTCACTGCCACACTATGTTACTATTGCAATTAGTTTTGGAATAGCCTCAAAGTAGGATTAAGATTCCAAACCAGCTAGAATATATACAACATCCATGCACTGGGTAAGCGCTAATCTCAAGAAAGAGAAAGCAATTTGTAATGCTAGAAATCAGTTAGGGAGGTGCACTGATAACCATCAACTCCTCCCAGATCAGATGAGTTTAGGTTTCAAATCACATGAGAAATTAGATGGGGTACATGGGAAAAAAAAAAAAAAAAAAAAAAAAAAAAAAAACCAAACCAAACCAAACCAAAACATAACACACTCTGGTGGCTCAGTTCAGAAAGACTAGCTGCCTGTATGCTGCAAGATCTCCAAACTGGAAATGAGACAATTTAATTTCAGTATCAGAAGACAGGTACATCAACAGTATCATATTTTGTTATTAAGAATATGAGCTCTCAAAGCTCGTTCCTCATTTTCTGCAGACACACAAAAAAAATGCAAGAGCACCCCAAATATTACTCAGGTGTTCACTGCTAAACTTTGAGCTAAAGCAGCTCAACTTTCACCTGAAAAATAAATTGAAAGAAACCCCTGTTATAACTTAGGGGTCTACATACCACGGCTAAAATTCTGTCCTGGCCTCAACAGTATTTGCCCAGCTCAAAGCCCTGGGCTTTAGCAGTAACAACAGACTTCAGCCTCGACACAACAGGTCACAGACTTTTCTCTCCAAGAGGTTCCTTCTCCACAGGCATAGCTCCTCAGTTTCACATGGATGAGCTGTCACTGATGCTGATTCTGCTTGAAATCCAAGTATCAGCATTTGCTGCTAGCAGTTATACATTGAGGGAGTTTCAGCACTTGCTCTTTAATTGAAAAGACACAAATTTTATCACCATGGTGTAATGTCAGAAATTTGAAGGAAATTTAAGACACCATTGTTACTTTATTAACAAAGTTTTCCCTTACTGTCACTAAATAAAATATATATACATGTAAAACCCAGTATAAGAGGAAAAAAACCAGGCATTTTAGCTTTACTTATCTACCTTTTAACATAAGGAAGACACGTATCCACAGATGTTTGTATTTTTAATTGGGCATCCAGTGGTTTGCGTTTGCAGGAGAGGTGAGCACGTATATACAAGCACTAACATTTAGGCCTAAAGAATTTGTCTCTGCGGATTTGTGGATATAAATCCAAGATCTTGAATGTGCAGGAGTAGAACTACAAAGGGGTGCATTTGTACAGAGGTGAACAAAGCCTGAGTTTGAATAACATCATAGCTACGACCTGCTCATCAAACGTGGAAATGCGTGTGCAGGTCTATCATATTCCTGCCCAGGAATACCCAGTACGCAACGTCACTTCAAACTACTGCTTCAGGTATGGTAACACAGCAGAGATGTTTGTCCGATTTATTTAATGATTTGCAAGCCACCTGTGGTACTGCTGTACTAGCCTTTGTATTTCTACTCACATTTGCAGCCCTCTTCCCCAAAATGCACCCCTTCCAACATGCAGTTTTTTCCCTAAATAGTTGTGAAGATGACAGCTTATTAAAATTGATGAGGCTCTTTATGAGCACACCAGTTTGTTCGGTTCAGATAACAAAAGGACATTTCGTTTCTTGAAATGTCATAAAATTATTTTATTTTTTTTTCAAAGCTGGATTTCAGTACCATGACTACACTGAAATAAAAAAAAAGTTATTTCAGACCATTTTGATAACTATAAAAAGGAATTTTTATAAAGGCGTAGCTCTAAAAATCCTTGATGTTAAAATCAGCTACAATTTTTAACCTATACTAGTGCAGTGAGAAATATAAAAGAAAATGGGGTTAGTTAGTGACACTAAATCCAAAGTCCACGCTTGATGCTTGGCTGGGTGTGTCACAGTGTTTAGTATCAGATAAGAAAATTCATCCCTGGTCTAATTTTATTGATTCCAAATCACTCCCTCCCACCAACAGGAAAGGTTACACATTTCCCCCCTCAATCCCTTTCTAAGAAAAATGTCTCGAGACACAAGTAGAGCTTATTTTGGACTCTGTTTCTACTACTCATCAGCTGAGCAAATCGACAGGCTAATTTGTGGGTTAGTTGTTCGTCCAGAGAACTCAAAGTGTTTTGGCTAAGAGGTATGTGAAGAAACAGTGCTACTAAGTTAAATCCTCCCCCCTTCCCCCCCCCTTTTTTTTTTTTTTTGCAAAAACATCTGTCAACCCTTATATCTACAGAACACCAGGATGTGCTGATGCATTAAATAGCACAGCAGGTGTATTGGCTGTCGTGGGAGTGTTCAGCAATAACCAGATAGTTAAGAACAATGTAAGTGCTGTAGTTAATAGGGCAATAACATCAAAACGTATTTGGAGTGCTGACAGTTCAGATTCTAATGAACCATGCACCAGTCAAACACAGGAACATCAAGTAAAAGAATCATATTTCCAAGGTAAGTTCATATTTCTCCCCATCTCCCGAACACTTTAAATGAACAGGCTAATATTCCAAATTGGCATGTCTCAAAATCCTTGTGAAACTACCAGATGCATTCTCTACTTTAGCTGTATCGAACCAATGCTTATCATCATATATCTCCATCTAATTAAAAATAGAAAATAAAACACGTATTCCAATTTACACATTTTTTTTTTCACCTTCCAGTAGCTATGTTGTTCAGTAGCTGCTCATCGGTTTTGCTGCTTTTATTTTCTTTCCAGCTTGCATTGCATTATTTTTGCAACATCCCACTTAGACTCTGTCTAAAAAGACTTCACCTTCACAGGCATTAATGCACCCAGAGAGCTTTACCAAACACCTTATAGCCACAAGCTCTGATGACATTCCTCCTTCCAAGGCTGAGAGACCGAGTCCCAAGAATGAAGCCACAACTCACACTAACAGCAGAAAATGTCTCACAGAAGCAGCAAATAGTGGCTTAAAGAACAGCTTCACAGAAAGGGTGAATAAATAAGCCCCAGATTATTATTTATTTTAAAATAATATTCAAATTCCCCTTAAGCATTTACAGAGTTTTAAACTTTACCCTTCACACACCAGATGTTGACTAAAACATGTTTGCTACAACACAGAATATTAAGGTTTTGGCTTCCAAAGCCTTAAGAACAGTGGACTACTGTCCTTGATGGTAGATTATTCACAGAAGAAATAGAGGTCTAAACCTCAGTCTCTTGAGAATTTACAAAGATTTATGTATTTACTTATTGTTTCTTAGACTCCAAAGAAGCATGCTATCCTGATCTAATAACGAAAATGGTATTCAATAGATCATAATGCCAGAAAGGTCCATTATGATAATCCAGTGCAATCTTCTGCATAGTACGCTGCCATGGATTTCATCCAGAGATTGCAATGCTTGACTGGAGTTAGAACTTAACCTCTAAGTGCTTTTTATCTCTAACATCAAACTCAGTGCTATAAAACAAAACCCAGCAAACATACACCAAGTTCGCAATTTACAAGTACTCCATTAAAATGCTCTTACTATAAGAGAAACAAAAATGACAGTAAAGCAAGTTTTCCTGTTCCTTATACCAGAATAAATCCAGTTATTTTACCACTAGATCTACGTCAGATTTAAATTAATGTAAAAGACAAGATCATTTGAAAGCACTGTGGAGAATGATGTGAATACTACTAATTTACAATTCCTACAGGGATAAGAATAAAGAAGTTATTTCAAGGTTTTTTGCATCCATATAAAACCATTTGTGGTCTTACAACTGCAAGAAAAGCCATTTAAAAGATTCACTGACTTGTGTCAGGTAAAATACTAGTGACAGACTGTCACAGGAAATCGTAGGATACCTTCATGTGCTGTTTTATTCAATTTTCAGACTTAAAAAATGCATTCAATTATTGACAGGATTGATCTGAAAGACAGGAACAACAAAAGAGGCAACAGAAGCCAATCCTTCTGTGGCCAGTGACTGCTCAGTATTTCACTATGCAAGCGTTATCGTAACTGACCATTTGGTGGTTTGAATATTTATAAGCATTTCCCTGCACAGTCACTCATGTTCATTGCACATCACCTTCCACTCATTCATTGCAATTTTTCCAAGAAGGAGATTTCTCTTAAGACAAAAAAAAAAAAAAAAAAAAAGCTCCGCGAGGGACTGACTCTTCCTCTCCATTTTACACACAGAACCTGTGTGGCAGAAGCACTGAGTGGAGAGCAGCTGAAGTGCATGTTTTACTTTACGGAACCACAATATTTTACTCCAGCTTCCCTAAATAAAGAACAAGAGAGGGAACCAAGTCCTCTTTTTGGACCTGGTGAGAAATATTCCCATGGTACACAAAGAATTACAGCAAGTATTTTTGTAGTGGTCAAGACATCCTCATACCTTTGTAGTCTGCCATCTAAGAGCTTGTAGTTAAAAAAGTAGCTGTCTACATTTGATTTTTAAAGTTACAGTTATGTCTGGTACTAGTGCCAAGAGCACGTCCCAAAGGGCTCCTCACATTTATTTAACAAACATTTAGTAACCATGTCATTGGACAGAGGGCAGATAGAGTGCACAAGAGAGGTTTTGTGAGCACAGTAATAGCAGCCACCCTCTTACGTTGCAATTTGAACGATGCTGACCCAACGGGGACAGTCACTGAACCTATCTACTAGTGATCTGAATCACAACATTATTGCTTTGGTAGAGGATAACTGCAGGAAATCAATGCACCCAAGGATCAAAGTCAAGTCAGCCCTTCTCTGACAAAGCGTTTCATTACTAACATTTGCCTAAGGTATATTTTTTCCACAAAGAAAATCCACTCCTTTACTTGGCTCTCATTATGAGATTATCTTTTGAAGAGGACCAAGCCACTTGGTTTTATAAAGAGTTAAGTCAGAAAGGTATTATGTGTGGAATATCTATTTGTAACAATGAGGCCAGCAAAAGTCACAAAACTGTGTGTGGTACATGGAATAGTTTTCTAAATTGAATGTTTCTCTAAGTTTTCCATGGAAAAATATGGTACTCCTCAGTGTGACAATGCAAAATAAACAGTGCAGCTTCTTAACAGAACTGTCATGACTTAAGCCTTTCAAATTGCTCTTCAGTCTCATAGGAAGACGCCAACATTCCTCTATCTGCTTATTTGCTTAACCGTTCAAAAAGTCTGTTTTCTAAACAAATTACAGAGGTAAGTACCTTAATGCTATGTTATTCTCATTACTGAGGCATCATCCTACATGCTCACTTTGGCAAGCCAAGCACAAGCTCTTGTTTATTGCACTAGTGCAATTACAACACAGATTTCTGCTAAACTAGAAGGAAGTCTAACATGTAGTTAAAAGTTTTTGCTCAGAAACTGAATTTTACTACCACAAAGGAAAAAAATTAAAAATTAATGTTGTTTTCCCTCTCCAGGCTGTATGTGGGAATAGCATCTTTAAGATGAAACTGAAAGATACTCAGTATAATAAAAGTGTTGTTTAAAAACAATAGTGGTATTTTCCGAAGAGCAGCTTGTAAAGCACATTTCATCTTATGGTTACAGAAAAGCATGTTTACATGCCAGTTATAGCAAAAATGCTCAAAACAGCAGCTGGTAGAAAGTCAGGAGACATTTGTTACGACAACGGGGCTTGGTTTCCCACAGCCGCTACACCTTTTATAAACTGGTACATCTTAAGAATGCAGCAGGATCATTCTTGCCTGGTAAAACCATCATGTCTGCTTTATGCGCACACAAACCACGACCAAGATGCAATTCAGATCAAGAGAAAAACCAAAAAAACCCCAAGTCATAAAAATCAGCAATTTTACTTTAAATCTTGCTGGTATGAAAATTAGCAATCACAAACACTGGATCTTACCATTAGCATTTTTCCCACAGATGAGATGCTCATAAGGTTGCAGCACTCCCCAAAGTTCAGCATCATTGTTGATAACCATCTCCAAGATTTCAGCCGAGATCTCCCCTCCTCCACCATCCGGGCTCTGACTTGCCAAAACCCTAGCCTTAATCTCTTCTACAAGGTTTTCCATGCAAGCTGTTAAAGAGATGGCTGCATACTCATGGATCCTAACTGAGATCCTAGTGTCCACCATCCACCTGAAAAACCTCCCCACTGAAAAGGTGAGGCCACATCTAGCTGATTTACCTTTCCTCAGTCCATCGCCAGCACTCATGCTGTACAGAGAGAGCGCCTTGACAGTCGCCAAGACGCAGCTTTCTGACAACGACCAGCTCTGGATGAGCTTGATAGCGCTCTGCACCTCAAACCTGGTGCACTTGGAGTGCATCACGCTGAGACGCTGAGCTTCCCTGGAGACCCTGATCAAGGCGCGCCTCAGCAACTGCGAGAGCCGCCTGACAGCTTCCTGAGAAAAGGTTCTGGTATTGCCATCTCCCTTCCCTTTTCTAAGTATTTTTCCAATGTCTTCATCAGTCCAAGGGTATTCCTCTAGATCTGGCAGCTTAGGACACTTGGAAAAGATATCTGCAACCTCGGGGTCTTCCGGCAGAACAGTGTTCACGGTATCCCAGCTGTTGTTCCTACTGTTCATGGAGCCCGAGTAGTACCACCAGTTGCCTCTGTGCTGAGAAGAGGTGAAGGCTTGGGAGTTAGACTTGGAAGAAGAGAGACTAAGGGACCTGCAGGAATCCCCTGCCCCATAACCAGAGTCCAAAGTTAAATCCTCCAGGGTCTTCAGAGTAGAGCTGTATATCCCAGCCATAGGAAAGACTGGTTAAGCCAACCGCAAAGAGCACGAAAGGTGAGGCTGGGACAGACCCCTCCTGCGCCTACCGAGCCAGACCCGCCTGCCCCGCCAGCGGCGCGGGAGGATTTACAGCACGGTGGGAAGAAGCCCACCCCGCACGCCGGCTCCGCCGAGGGCTGGCTACCTCCATCCCGCAGAGAGGCTGCGCTCAGCCATCTTCTTGCCTGGGAGGGCCGGTCGGCGAGCCCCGGTCGGCGGGCGGAGAGCCCCGGTCGGCCGCTGCCCGGGCAGGTCGCGGGGCCGGCGGCGGGGCGGGCTCGGCGCGAGCCGCTCGGCGGGACACTTGGCGGCGGCTCCGACTCAACTTCTCCGCCGCGGGTCTGCCGGCCGCCCCCGCACCGCCGCATGCAAATGAGCTGCGGGGAGAAGCACCAATCAACGGCGCCGACCGAGACAGTCTCCGCCAATGAAATCCGAGTTGGGGCGGCTAGTATGCAAATAGAGCGGGGCGGGGCGGGGCGATGAGGGGCGAGGGGAGGCGAGGACGGTCGGGCAGCTCCGCCGACCCGCGGGACCGGGCGACAACGAGCGCTTGGTCGCCACCGGCCCCGCTTGCCCGGCGTGGCTGCCCGCTCGCCCGCGCCCAGCTCTGGGAAACGGAGCAGCACCGGGCCAGGCGGTGTGGCGGCTCCCCGGGCGAGGGTCGCGCACGCCTGTCCCTGCGGGGGGTCACCGGCTGAATGGAGGATTGTGCTGGCGGCGGCGAAGCCGGCGTGCCGGTTCCTGAAAGGAGCCTTTGTGCGGCGGTTTACACAGCCTTGACCTTGAACTGTGAGCCCGGTATAAAACGGAGGGGTCTGGTCTGCCTCTCCCCTCCCTCTCCCCAGCCGTGGTCCCGCCCGGGCCAGCGGCGCCGGGGAGTACGGGCCGAGGGCGCCCCCTATCGGCCGCACCGCGCCGATAGCGGGACCTCATTAACCTTAACCCACTAATTACTGCGAGGAATGGTTTTGGTTGGAAGAGACCCTGTGACTCGCAAGAGGCGGCGGTTCTCTCCGCCTTCCGTAGGTGGCATCCTTCGCTTAGGACAGCGAATACTTGAAAAATCATCGCTCACAAGAGCGACCAGCTTCCATTTATACTAAAAGACAAAGTGCTTCACAGGGCGTACTAATTTCCCAATACTTGATCCTCAAAACTGATTTTTTTTTTTTCGCATTACATCTTCTTTTATCTTTCTTAGATCTAAGCCCAACTATAATTCGGCTCTTTGCTTTTTCATAGCTTCTCCCCATGAAAGCATGAACACAAAGCATAAGTTATCTAATAAAACTATAGTTCTTTCAAAGTAATGATTTTCAACTAAATTGAAAAAACACAGCACCTCGTTTATGCTCCACTGTCAGTTCAGAAATAAGTATTTTTGCTACACAGTTCTAATTCCTCAGTTGTTATTTTACAGATCAAAGCCAAATCTGCTATTTTGTTCTACTTTTCAGACTTGAGCACTATTTTTAAGAGTTTCAAGCTCAGCAAAGACACGGCAGCTGACAGTACACGTGGTAAATAGGGACCTGGATATAAGACGAAGCATTACTGATTCAAAGTACACAGTTTTAAGGCTCATGCATTCAATCAATACACTTATTTTTAAAAATATTATCTTTCCACTCTTACATCTGTATTTAATCCTATATATTAGGTACCATGGACTATTGTAGCCTTCTTAACCGTGACTTTTGGTAGGTTACCACGTGGTGTCCATCCCTCCTGTCCACCTCTCCACTGCCTCCTCAAACCAAGGGGACTACATGTTAGTTCCTTGTCTGTATTCTTTAAGATCATACACAGAAGACTCGTGTCTCCACGCTGAACTCCATACGAACGGGAAGCAGGCAGGAAGAAAAATCTCTATCACCTCTTTCTCACTAAAAAAACCTTTGTGCTTTGTTTTGTGATGCCCTTTTACAAAACCTTTCTCTAAAATTCACCCTGTTCTCTCTACCTCTTAGCATTCATCTCAATCATAAAAGCAAGCATAAATTGCCTCTGCGAATCACTGCATAGTTGGCCAATGGGAACTTGACGTTATTTGGGAAAAACACAGCTGTGAAAGTACTTGACATTTCTACAAAGCATTTCTATTCTTTCCCTTTATCACACTTCTCCAATACTCCCACACAGTTTGGGATTCCTACCATCCCAAGTAATTCAACAATACAAAACCCATCCACTTTAACAGGCAGTGTCTGGTTTCATACTTTCCTCATGCAGTGTTTTCTCACTGTTAGGAGTTACACTACTTCCCATTTTTAGAATTTCACATGTAGTATTTCCTTAGACGATAACACTTTGCCTGACAAGTAATTCTCTCCCTCCGCTGCAAAGGTATCACCAGCCTGTTCCAAAGGCAAACCAACTGTGAAAGGGAAGCCCACAAGTATGGAAAGGATATTCCACACTGAAGATTTAAGCCTCAACCTCCAAGAAAACCAACATAATAAAAACAAAACTGGGGTGGGAGGAAGAGGATCAGACAAATAAGAGTTCTCTACCAGCACTCAATTTCATGTGCATTATTTATCTGTGACAGAACAAGCTCATCACATGCTCTGTGCTCTTCAGTGTTAATTCACTATCTCTATCAGACAACTAGAAATAGTCCATTTTGTAACAGGTTTCCAAGAACAGCTAAAAGAAGCATGATCAGTGAAAGGGAATAATCAAATTATTTGCATTATAGGAAAAAGAAGAAAATAGTTCACTTTCAGACCAGCAACATATATTTGTAACAAAACTATAGACTATGTTATAAAAAACTAAGGTATATTTCCAGAATGCAATTGATGTACTGGGCTAACACAAAATTGCCAATCCAAACAATCAAGATTATAAATCACACATCAAAACACCGATGATAAGAAAAACTTAGCCTTCCTTGATTTATAAGGCATGATAAGTATGGGGCTCTTTTTTTGCGTATGTTTCAACTGGAGCCCTTAGGAATCACAAGTTATTTTCATACAGCAAAAGACAACTTTCTATAGACCGAATTTCTCATAAGCATTTCTATCTAAAATTAAAATGTTAAGAAAGCAGAAGGTATCAGAAGACTTTCAGGAACACAGCCAAAACAGAAGAAAGATGTAACACTGGAAGTCCCATAACAAACAAAACCACAGCACTCTAGAACCCCCATTTTCCTTCATGTAAAGTGTGCAGATACAAGTGCTTTTCTAGCTCTGACACGCTACAGACTTTGTCAGTTTTACAACTCTAATTTTTAAGTACAACAGAATTAATTAGAATTCAAAAGCATCAGCATTCTCTGATATACAAACAGCAACTAGACAAATAGCATCAAACCCATTTAAAAAATAATCACTTTAGTTTTTTAAGGAAACCCAACAAAGCAATTGTAAAGGCCTCAAACTTAGTCTGTACCAAAACTCCAAATCAATACTTTTTAAAGCAACCATTAGCTAGATTAATCTGTTACTTGTTCAAACCACAAAGTTCAGTGTAATCCTAGAAAATAACATTCACATATATATTATTAAGCAGCAAAAACATCCCTTAATGCTAGGTCCCATATGAGCTTTTTTTACTCACTTGAAGTAAAGAAGACTCAAGCTTTTCCACCAGGAAAAAGAAGGGAAAACATAAAAAATAAAAATAACACAACTATCCTCAGCAGAGCACTCAAAAAAGCCGTTTGAAATACTGCAACCATACCCCTGAAGTAGTACCTACAGAGCACCTGTCAGAGGAGCCATTTCCAAGCCTTATTTACTGCAGCTGTGGGCGGGAGTGTTAATTAGCCAAAAGGCTCAACAACTGCAGGTCTATCTCCATGGGACATAAACTGCTTCCATGGTTATTGCTAGAAATTTCTTTCTCAAGCTGCTGTCTTTATTTTGAGCAAGTGCTGATTCTGTTTGTTCACTGTAAAAAGAGAGTATTTTCCTTATATAGCTACTTAATTTGACTGTAATTTTTCTGAAACATTCAGAACTATCTTTTCTAATAACTGTTAACAGCTCTGTTAACAGCTGCTGCCCAATACCTGAAAATCAATCTGAGCCCACACACCAGAAGATGTGGGGAAAAGCAGAGATGAAGCATTACTAGAGCAGGAAAATCACAGATCTAAATCAAATGCAAAAACCCCAGTGTTGACTGCAGTTAAGAGAATACATTTTGCATATTTTCAAAGCAACACTAATGAAGAGGTAACGTATATCTGCTGTGTTTTCAACAGTACAGCAAAATCCCCATCCAGCAAAGAACCTCAATTTATTGTCTAATTGAGTTGAGGGTCCACCTCAGCAAGTTCCCAAATACTCACTGCTGACCTCACCAGCTCCCAACTAATAATGAAGGTACCAGCTGCATCTTCCCAGCTGCAGAGAGACTTTTTCCCCAGTTTGTAGTAAGCTTCTTCCCCCATTCATTTTGTACAGAATGGCCTTTTCAAAGGTTACAACACTTACATTTCAGAATGTGTTAATTGGTAATTCATAGGTAAATTTACTTGAGAGCGCTCATTAAAATTTAAAAAAAAGAACACAGAATCTCATGAATGTACAATTTCAGGCCAAACCTTTGTTCTTCAAAATCCTCAGAAATAATACTATCCCTTGTGTAAACCTTTCAGGTAGTTAGAACTCATTGAAATCTTCTACAGAGAGTACACTGAAGAAATCTTCAGGCTTGTTGCTAATAAATGGTGATCTTACCTTCTCCCTGTCTTGGTTTTATCTGTAATTTAGCATAGACTAAAACTATGTCAACAATTCCACAAAAACACTTCTGCTTAACAAATACTGCCTTCTTTTTTCTACTCTACTAGTCAGTCTAATAAATTACCTGTCCTTACGTAACTTGCCCCTCTGATATCCTTAGACTGTCAATTAAAACAGAATCTCTACTTAAAAAAAAAAAAAAAAAATCACTTTTTTTTAAATTTCAGTAAGGTAAGTTTGCTTACCATAGGAAATCAGCACAGATTAGCTTTACTAGTATTTGTAATGACAAATAAGGTACTACTTCTCAAAATTATTGCTAACTGTTGAGAAATAAGGGGTCATGTCTATCATGACTGATGGTGACTGTCATTGACTAAGCAATACCAGATAAAAACCCAAGATTGACAACAAGATTTGATACAACAGCCTGCTTCTGACACATGTTTGGATATAAAAAGCATACACAACATTGAGAATCCATTAAAAATTATCCTTTCTACTTTCAAAAGCTGCCTTTTGTAGTAGATATAATTAGAGAGATAAGGAACTTGGAGTGAAATCTCTGTGCACATGTGCAATTCCCAAGATGAACAAAAAAGTGTTTTTCTGCTGCTGTATAGACAGCTTAACTAGCCAGCTTCAGCTGTACTGTGCTCCTCTAGAAGTCATTCAAAGCAACTAGCTACAAACCAGTCAGCTTCACCTTTGTCCTTGGAAAGGGGATGGTACAAATAATACTGGAAACCATTTGCAAACACATTAAGGACCAAAAGTGTTTTAAAATAGCCAACATTGTTTTATGAAAGGGAAATGATGTCTGACTAACCTGACAGCCTTCTATGATGAAATCACTGGCACGGATGAGGGAAGAGCAGTTGATATTGTTTATCTTCGCTTCAGCAAGGCTTTCAACACTCACTCCTCTAAGATCTTCATTGGCAAATTGATGAATTAGCCTAGATAAGTGGTCAGGGAGCCACTGGGCTTAAAGGGTTGTGACCAGCATCACAAAGTTGAGCTGGAGGCCAGCCAGCAAGTTTGCAGGTGACCAAAAAAATGGGAGGAGTGATTGATACAGCAGGTGTTGCCATTCAGAGGGTCCTCAGGCTGAAGAAATGGTCAAACAGGAATCTCATGAAGGTCAACAAAGTTAAACACCAAGTCCTGTATCTAGGAAGGAATAAGGCCATGCATCGCTACATGTTGGGGTCTGACGAGCTGGAAAACAACTTTGCATAAAAAGATGTGGGGGTCCTGGTGGACAACATGTTGAACATGAGCTAGCAGTGCATCCTTGGGGCAAAGGCGGCCAACAGCATCCAGGGAAAGCATTGCCAGCAGAGGGAGGGAGGTGATCCCTCCCTCTACTCAGCACTGACGAGACACATCTGGAGTGCTGAGTCCAGTTCTGGGCTCTCTAGTACAAGAGAGACTTGTCCAGAGAGGTTTTGGCATCTCCATCCTAGGCAATATTCAAACCCCAACTGCACATAGTCCTGGTTTAGCTGGCCCTGCTTTGACGGTTGGACTAGATGATATTCAGAGGTGCCTTCCAACCTGAACAATTCTGTGATTCTATGAATCCTGCTCTGCACTGTGAAGGACACCTAGATGAACCCTTTTCAGCACAACTTTCTCTTTCCAAAGTCAGGTTCTCTGCCTACATTTGGAGTCCTTCTCAATAGCATTTCAAACACTGCTGCTGAATCCTCTTATCTTTAAACATTTCCAGATAATTTAGTTTTCAGTCTTTCTTAATTCAGCACACATTTAGGTGAAGACATCTTTAAATCAAACACTTTCCAAGAATGTAAGTAGTATTCAGGATGCTTCCTACACTTGTTAGATGTAGGAAATAGCCTCCTTCCTCAGTAGCCGTTTCACATACAATACATTTGTTCCATGTTTGCTTTGAAAACATTTTTAAAGTAGGAAAAACAAGCTAATCTTGGAAATAACCAGTGAGATTTCACCTAATTTAAAATGTAATCCTCAACAAACACTGAAAATTTCTGTCCAGAAATTTGGACTGTATGAAGAGGTGATATAAAAATACTTTTTACTTTTAAATGCATCCGACAAATGGGCAAGTGTTACAGTAGGCCTTATTTGGGAAGATTATGGAACTACAAAAATTATGGAACTACATTTGATTCTTTTGTCCTATGAACAACAGAATAAAATGATTGTGACAACAAAGGCTGGAAAAAACCATCAGAATAAGAAAGATTAGCAGCTGAAAAATGCATTAAATTCCTGGATGGTAACTTGGTACAATATCAAATTTTCCCAATCACTAGCAGCAAGATCTTACCAGTGAGGGTTGGTGGGGGGAATTGTATTATACCATCTGGAATCAGATCAAATGAAGGGGATAGATGAGTATTTGCTTCATCACGTGACATTATTCAAGGCAAGTGGTGTACTGAAACTTACTGAGGCCTATTTTCCCACTTCTGATTTCAGCTCTTGCTGTTAATTAAAATTTTACAGTGCCTGCATTTTCTTTCTTTTGTAGGGATGAAACAACTAGAATGTTCCTAGGCATTACCCAAGCAGCTGCAAATAATGATGTTGTTCTTCAGCATTTAACAGCTATTAATTTATAACATCTAGCTATAAAGTTAGAGCAGGATAAACTTCCCTAGGCACCGAGATATCTAGCTCTGATATAACATCCGGTCTGACAAGTCTATATATGATTACCTACCAATGTAAAATAATTCTTTGGAGACACTTGCAATAAACTCAGTTATCTGGTCACACATCATGTTTCCACTACTATATCATGTATGTGTGGAAACCTGCTTATAGTCCCATGTACCAGAATACTCACATATTTGGATGAACTTCATGTCAAAATTACACTTATTACTATAGACATTCACTGGCTGTAAGATTAACCTGTCTCATGAGGCACTTGATAGAACAAATTACATGTATAGATTGCAACGGATGTGTGTGATGCTTCCTGGCATGTGTGTACCAAAGTAATGTTCAGGTCCTCAACTCTCTCTTATTAGCCAGTAATACAGTATTGACAATAACATTATCAAGAGTCAGCCACTATAATCACAGAGTCAATGGAAAGAATAGCCATACAGACAGACATTTATAGTTAAATATTGTATTTTTCATAATCCTTAACAGTCAGGAAACTAAAGAAAGTATTCTCTTCTAACACAGCTATAAAGCTGATGCCCCAGAGCGTCTCAAGTCCATGCTGAGAACAGTGTTTGTATACAATGTCAAACAATGCTGAAAAGAAGACAAATGACAGGGAATAATGCAAGGGCAAACCCCAAGTCTTAAAAATGTCTTTTAACTTGTCTGGAATCATTCAGAATGTTAGGACAATGGCTGCGGTATTTATTGTGGTACTGACACCAGTCTAGCAACAGCTTCCTAGCTAATGCAGGATCTCATTCCATAAGGTTCATACCAGCCCTCACGGGGGCTACTGCTGCATCACAGTCTATACAGGCTGTGTGCACAAATTCTGCTTCCCCCTGGATGTGCCCAGTCAAGAGCTTTATTTTCCCAAGGAACACCAAACTTTGTAGGATTAGGCAGCTTCGCTGTATCACAGTAACCTACTGACTCCCTCTTGAGGCTGGCTGTATGGAAACACCGCAACAACGCTACTTAAACTGCTCCACGATGTCTATCAAATGTGTAGTAACTCAATTCACTGTAAAATGAAGACTGCTCAGGGGAAGGATGAATACCAGCTTTCCCATTGCTGTGTGAACAACTGCTCTTTGACACACCTCCGGTAATGGAGGTGCATGTGAACACTCATGAGGCGCTGCATATGTGGCACAATTTCAAACAGATTGCATCCTACGGTTTGGCACTGTCACCACAAAGTGTCTTGCCTCACAGAGTGATCAACAAACCTGCAACGCCTTGCATATATAACCCCTTAGAATAGACGCAGGATTGCCCAGCATAACATCTGAACTGCACAGTAGTGAAGCCACTGACTTTCTATTTATAAAACTTGAAATAGAGATCTGCTTTCTTTCCTTATGACTAGCATAAAGCCTCTGGAAGAGGGAACACCTCTTTCAGTTCACAATATATCGGCAAGACAGACACGGCACAGTGCACTGTTGCAGGCACCTGCTTCGCAAAGACAAAACCTGCAATTTTGCACAAGGAGGAGGTTTAAACTCACTCATTTGTAGATCATTTTCCCAGAGCAGCACCTGACGCGGTGACCCGTCATGACAAGGTGTTGTGCCTACTGACAGGCATCCCTCTGTGCAGTAACATGTTCCTGAGGAAGCAAATGCAACTGCAAGAAAAAAGAAGGAAAAAGAAAGTGAGACAGGGATGGGAAAACAGAGAGAGGATGAGAATCAAGTTGACACGTATTATGAGAACCGCAATGTGGTAGTGGAACCTTGTTGCTGTATTTTTCTAACCTGCCCTCAGTAAGGAGTGAATCAAAAACTTTGTGACATTCAGGTGCCTCACTTTGAATCGAAATACGCCTTTGAGCTGATCAGCAGTGTACACTCCTGTCTGCTGTGGAGCTGGTACACACTATGCCGTCCACTCTCAATTAATTGTTTCTACCACAGTATCCCACCAGGCCTCCTGGACTCACTGTTGGCTAACTCTTGGGCGTGCAGCTACCTTGGGTGCCTACTGTAAAAGGAGTAAACCAGCACGCCCTATGCTGTGTGAACACATCTGTTACCATGTACACAGTATTCCAGTCAGAAACAGAAATCCTAGGCTGAAGGTTAACAAGAGGTGTTAAGCTGTCCTGTTTCTGTCTGTGTTTTGAGACTGCCCTACACCAGAAGGCCAGTAGTGCCTACCCTGTCTTATGCTGTATACTCTGTAACACCTGGAGTGTTCTCCCTCCCATCCTTTCTAGGGTGCCACATGTGACCTAGGGTGACAGGCCTATGGGATATCTTTCCGTTTCTCTCTCAAAGATTCTGTAACACAGTTTCAAAAGTCTTTTTACTCTATATAACATCATAACAGCACACTAACTAGTATTCTAGTATTCATCACCAAATTATACCGCCCGTATTAAAACCTTTAAGAAACCTTCTTCAGTGAGAAGATTTAATCTTAGTATGTTGGAGCAGGGATTTGTAGTTTGATACTTACTGCCCACATGAGTGTACTAATTAATGAAAACTTTCTGAGTTTATATGACAGTCAAAAAGTACCTTACATAATGCACTGTTCATACTTTTTCAATATGCTTGTTCCTCATTTTTACATGAATAAACAGTATTTTACCATCTCACTATTCTTGTGGAGATGCTGAATGTGTATACCACCGTGTTTTTGCTGCAGCAGAAGAGCATGCATACTTCCAACCCAAAAAGTAAAATAATGTGAAAAACAGTAGGGAAACAATCACATAATAAGGTTCCAAAACTCATTGTCAGTTCAGTACACCCACATGTAGCCAAGTTGTTAATTAGCACTATTGGCTGAAGAACCACCCAGTCAATGCATTGTCTTAATAAACAGAACACCGTCCGCCTTCTTATATACCTTATTCAGTTATGACACAGGGTTGCGTGTTATCATATAGCCCAAGAATATTTTTCCTACAAGGAGACCGCTGACACAGGCCAATTTGTTATTGCCACTTAGGATGAAACATATGCTGTAAGCAATGGGTAGATAATTACCAACTACTTTTTTTTTCCACCTACGTCATAGAGAAGGCATACCTGTGACACATCATCCATAATGGAAGAATCACTGTGCTATATAATGTTTTATGCATAGCACATCTCAGTAACTGGTCCTGAAAAAAATATAAGAATAGTATGTATGATTCAGTAAAAGTGGGGCTGTTGCCAGGATTATTAAGTACAGAATCCATCAGCGCTCAATAAAATGATGAATCAGAGATGTATCAGGGGTTGACAAAAGAATTAATTTAAATGAAGAGTGGTGGGTGGATATCATAAGATAAGTCATTAGAACTGGATCACAACAAAAACCTCCTCATTCAAATGCATTAAAATACAGGGGGAAAGACCCAAGGTCTATTTCCAATCCATAGGAGAATACTTGGCAGTTAACTTTCAAATACAATGGAGCCTTCTGTGAATAGGATGTATCGGTTACAATCCCTATGATGGGTAAGCAGGGAAAGGAGCAAAAACATCAATATAGAAGAAGACAGCGAAAAGCCTCTGGAATGTGCCATGCAGGCAGAAAATTAAGGTATCTCAACCTTCTGTATCTTGAAATCTACTTTCAGATTTCAGGAAAATGTATAAATAACAATACCAAACAGAAGAAGTATTAGCACACCGTAAAAACAAATAAAGAAACCTCCTGCCATACTAACAACAAAAGAAAAGAAAATAAATGTTAACCTCCTCAGCCAAATAATATGATAACCAGAGGACTATTGAAAATTAGCTGTTTTCACTGTTGGTGAATTGAAAGTAGTTGGTGGCCAAAACTTGGCCTAATTTACATGGTTGGTATCATATAGTGCTCTTTCTTGTAGCTGTAAAAATGTATCAAACATTTTTAGACAAGAAATATTGAAAAACATGAAGGCAGCATATTCAGTGAAAAATGTGTATTCCTCTTAAAATTGTTTAGAAGCTCATGTTATGGATCAAGACCCAACTGTGCTGTTCAAACACAGAACAAACATTGCTCTTAACCCAACAAAAATTGGAAATGCACATAAACAAAACTGGATAGGAATGCTGATAGATCCCTGTAGATCTTTTTAGAAGGTTTTAGCATGTTTGTAAGTTTGATGGTTTGTAAGTTATGATACGTATTTCATTTTTATCCCTACATGGTAAGTTTCTTGGCAATGTAAACGGCTTGTAAACTTCTTGCAAATATCTTGTAAAGGGCCAGGCAGGGTGCAGGGAAGAATTAGTAGCTAGAAAGAAATGTATCAGTATAATTAACCTGGTAACTTACAATCAACCTCCAGGAAAAAAAAAATAATCACAAACAAACGACTAATAATTTGTTACAGTTTCCAGATAAGTTTCACCACTTCTTGGTTGTCATCAAACAGCCAGGTTCTGTGCTGATATGTCAAAATAACTATTATCTCTTCTAGCAACTTTTGGAAAGCAGGTGCACATTTTAAAACCAGAGCTCTCAATGCACGTAAAAACCAGAATTTTTTGGATGTCTAAAAGAGATCCCAATGTCTAACTAAGTGCTGTAAAGACTAGTGTAGCTACGGAATTATTTTGGTTTTTTCAGTATATTAGATGCTTCCATAATTTTTAGTTACCTATTTGAGGCAATGAATTTTCTATGAACAGAAAACCTTAGAAAAAAATGAGGTCAAATGTAGAGAAAAGAACTTTGGCTTTAAGAATAGCCATACCTAAACACAGAGAAAAAAATCTGCTTGGTTTATTTTCCATGCATCTACCTGCAGTCAAAACAGTAGAGGGCTTTTCCAGGCCTTTTATTCTACTTCAGCAGAAATCAGAAGTAGCCCCTGGCAATTGTGTAAGTCTCGAGCAAAACAACGGCCATCTCTGCAACGTATAATGACATATAACTAGTCAGTGTGAAAAACTGCTTTTATCAGAATGACTGGAACAGCAACTCAAATGCTGCCATTACACGAGACAGCTGGGGCAAAGGGCATCAGCAAGCTGCTGGCCATATGGCAGGCACTGCGGCGGACCAATTATTCCAGGCTAGAAGAGCTCTTTTATATTTATCTAATATGCTACTAGCAGTGCTGTATTTCACTCTGACTGTGCCCCTTGCTTCTTTGAATCTCCTAAGACCCTGGAATGTTTTGTAGTCTTTCTTATTGTCAAAATTAAGATATGTAAGCAGATGGTATACAGACTTTTTGCCAGTATTCCATCCTTAGATGCCTCCTATTATGATGTAAAATATACTGAGAATGACAGCTACTTAAAGTGGGAAAAAAGCCTAAAGTCACACCAAAATAAAAGCAGATTTTCAAAGTTACTGAGAACCTACAACTCCTATCAATACAAACAATACTAATTAGTGTGCTAGTACCCTAGGTTTAATTATTTCCTTGGTTCTATTTGTCACCATCTCAACAGACAAACCTTGTGTCTTACGTCTATTGCTGTTATCCCTCTTAAACAGGGCAAGTAGACAGCCACATTTCTTCTGCTATAGTAAAGCAGATTTTAAAAACTGTATTTATTTCACAATTTGTTGAAATTATTTTTAAAAATCTGAGTTATGTTCAGCATCTATTAATCAGCTAGTTTAAAGACAATGAAAACAAATCGGTGACAAGCTAGCTTCTATTAAATATTTTAAAGTGTATTTGTATTTTCAGGACAAAAAAAGGTGAAAGAGAAAACTTATTAAACTACATGGGGATTATAAACAGGTTAAACTTAGAAAATATTATTATCTTAATGGGATCCTGGCAGGCAATCTCTGCACTGGGAATTTGCAACAATTACCTCCAGGTGATTCCATGGGAAACTGACCCATCAAGTCAGCACACTAGATTATTATATATGTAAAATGCTTACAGATAGTCTAGCATACAAGTATCACGTGTAGCTATTACGATTGTCACATGTATTGTAATAGTCTTTGATGTATCTCTGCTTGCAGAGCATCACATCTTTCACAACTTAATTAAATAGAAAAAGATCAATACAGCCTTTCTTTAGATACCTAACCATTACTTAGGTGCCTAACTTAAATGCCTCAGGTTCAACAGTTTTGTCTTAGTGACTAGATCACATATGGAGAATTTCTAGCTACTTGCCTCTTGGATTCAAAGACAGAGCCATTTTCTCTTTTTTGTACCTTACAAATGCAACATACCTTCTTCTTTGTTCTTCCCTGTTTCCCAGCGTCCAAATTTGCTGCAGTTACAGCAAATCTGTGTTGCTTGTTGCCATTCTACTGTCTGGTTTGCCTGGTTTTGTCCCCCATAAGCTTCCTATGATCACATTATCATCTCTTCTAGTCATAACCGTGATAATACATTCATAGGAAAATTCAGAAATCACTGCTGTGAAGAACAATGTGTGATCAGATGAAAATTTTTCACATTGTTTTAGTACCAAAGCTAACTGAAAGTTGAGGTATGAACCATGCCTAAATTCATCATTACTGGCGTTATTCACCTTACAACCTAAATGGCAGGCATATATGCAATCTCTTTGTTCACTTCACATTCTGTAGACCTC
This sequence comes from Vanellus vanellus, assembly GCF_965231255.1. Classification (NCBI taxonomy): domain Eukaryota; kingdom Metazoa; phylum Chordata; class Aves; order Charadriiformes; family Charadriidae; genus Vanellus; species Vanellus vanellus. Next base: position 2,346,798 of record NC_138911.1, on the reverse strand, counting down.
TAACAAAGCATTTGTCAGATACACCTCACTTGCAGGATGGAATTCTACATTTTAATCTGAAATATTACACTGATACTTTTCAGCACAGCATCAAACTGTTCTTTCTGCTTACATATAATAGAACATATATAATGGGCAAAAAAAATCTGTTCGTACATCCAAGTAGCAGCTTCAGTTTAGTTCATTTTATTGGCAAATTAATGAATCATATGAATAATCTCTGTATATCAGTCTAGAGCCATACTGATGTATTTAGCTCCAGACATATATCCAAAATTTTTACTGGCAATGAAATAAAAGCCTGATTTTCCAGTCCTGTTGGGCAGCCAACATTTTTAATTGCCTTTAAGATTTTGAAAACTCAATTGGTTTGAAAAACCAGTTCATTTAGGATTCTTTTCTTTCTACAGAATCAGAACATATAAAATTACCTCTATTGTATCAAGGTATCTCTTGGATCAAGCATCTATGTTTATACATGCAAACATCCAGCAAGCCAATTAGGCACTTGACTAATTTAAAGCACATGTGACTAAGTCATACTGGATGGATGACCCATTTAAAAGCTTAAGAGCTTCTGATTTTAACAACAGAAAAAAATATTGCTGTGTCTAGCTTTAAATCTTTTCTTATGCAGAATGAAGCATGAACAGGCAAAATCATGTTTCAAAATACATGCTTTATTAACTGCTATTAGGTAAATGCTTCAGGCAATACCGCTAATAATAAAGAGAATGAATGCAGAACAACATTCATAAGCTTACTTATTGGTTCTCTACTTGAAAAAAATTCAAATAAAAGCAAATACATTAACAAAATAAAATTGTATTGATATGATATGAAATAATTTTAATAATATAGTTTCTAGGAATAAAAATACAAAACTGAGATATCCAGGATGCTAAATACATGTTTGAATACCTTACCAGTCAAAAAGTGTTGCATTTATCATTCTATTATTGTTCTTCTTTCAGTTATCTCAAGAAGTATATCGCAGCTGTCTTTCTAGCACTAAATATGAAATACAAGTTCTTGATGATGATGAGGAGGAGTACTGTTTATGAAAATTAATAAATTATTGCAAAACATGAATATAGATGAATGAAATTATCTTTTTGGTAAAAATACTGCACAATTTATTTTACTCTAAGACTGGTGTATCCATTGACATTTACTAACCACATACACTATTAAAGTTTGAAGAAGTCTGCTCCAGAATCACTGAAGTCTTTATTGTCTACGGAGAATGAAAGAAGCAGAGGAAAAAAAACAAAACATGTAGTTTGAAACTTACAAACTATTATTATTCTAACACACTTTTCTATCTATGAGGTTAGTCTTTCTCTCTAGTGGTTTAAATTAAGACCTTGCCCTCATACCTACAGCAGAGGATCGTGGAAAATTACAAACACAAAAAGAGGTTTCCTATCTGCCTTTTCCTGGTTTTCTTCTATATGTGTTTTCTTAGAAGTCCTCATTTTCTCTCTGCTATGCATCTCAGTATCTCACTCTGTCAACTGACAGCCCAATATACATGTGCTATTTCCCATAAAAGGCAGCTTTTCCTTCCTGCCTGCTTACCTTTTCTGCTGGCATCGTTCTCTCAATCTTCCCTTAAGTCCCCCTGTTCTTAAGATGTTATACTTCACAATGTTTTCAGTGTTTTCCATTAGATCTGATGACTGACAATACAAAATTAAAAAGACTACATATAATGCAAGTTACTGAATGATAAATTTATTATCATGATACCTTAACTAGTAAAATGTTTTCAGACATAACTTACAAAGTATATAGACACCCCGAGTTTATTATTACATATCTCATATTTCATCTCTTCTTCTCACCATATACTATGTCTAATACCTTAGCATCTGTCATCCAGATGTTTCTGGCCTTTAATATCAACTTCATGTCTATCTAATTGCAAGTTTGACAGAAAAAGTTGTTTTGGGTGTGTATTTCCACTTTGGAATCGACAGACAATGTGTTCCATCTACTGTATTACAATGGACATTAATCTGTTGTTTCTATTAATATTTTTCTGTTTTTCTAAAATATAATAGCAACCTTTGTCTTGTGACTGTACTTGCCGTACCTACCCCTCAATCCTCTGCCATGTAAGTCAACAGTTTAGTATATGTCCCTCTTTTTCTGTGCTTTTTCTGTGCCCTGATGCTTACATCAGATGCGACAGCAAAAGGATCAGTGGAAATGTCATTTGTAGAGGTTCCTGAGGTACTGTAAATATCCCAAGGTTGGGTATTTATAACAAGGCCAATTATTATTTCAAGTCTCAAGAACAGGTTTATTATATTACTTGGTAGTTGGAGTACATGCAGTAGATGAATTTGTTTCACAACTGAAAATACCTTCAGTAATACCAATTATACTTTTATTATGTGAGCCTAAAACAGTGTTTATTTTTTTCTTTCTGACCTTATCCCTTGTGGCACAGGTAGAAAATGTATCCAACCTGCATCTCTAGATACATAATTTGGATACTCTGGAAGATATAAGTTTGAACATCTTTAGTAGAAGGAGAAAAAAATCAAGTCTCCCAATCCTGTGATAAGTGTTCTTACCAATAATCAGTTTAACTAAAAATGAGCACTCTGTCTTGTGCTTCTCTTTTCTGATCTTTTAGAATAAATGTCACTGTGGCCCCCATGCTCTGTGCTGAAGCTAAATGCTTTGGCTATGTAGCAGAGGTACTCTGAGTATACCTACTCAACAGATATTGCAGAAAACATGGGAACATTTACGAAACTGATTTAATCATAAGCAGGACGTAGGTACCAAGTCAGCCAGCAGAGGTGGCTGATATATGTAGCATGAAGCTTTAGGTGCCTATGTAACTTAATTAGCAAAGCAACAGAAACTATTGACCTTCTACTCAACTAATTCTAGATCGTTCCCTTGGGTGTAAATCACTGATCTGTGAGTAGACTTTATATACAGCGCAACTGTGTGCATGCATGTGAGTGAAATTGACCTTGTAGTTTGTGTTTAAACTCACTTTAAATACAGAAAACAAAATACAAATGCTAAGTATTATGACTTAATCTCACAAAATCTTAATTAAGGGTGAAGTGTGGTTTGGATTGTGCCTCAGAAAGACACACAGCAACGTAGAACCAGTCTCCCCAGCTAAATAAAGATGATTAATTTGGAATTGTTTGAAGTTTGGTTACTTAATGTATATATAACAGGAGGCTTACGCAGGCAAATAAGATGCCGCAGGAATCAAATATCAAAATAGAAGGGGGGGAAAAGGAAATAAATAAAGATACCCACAGCAAAGTACCTGTGGAATTTAAACCAGTATTCAATGTTTTCTTCACTGAAAAGATAGAAGATTAAGGCAAGATGAGAGAAAAATTTCATATTTGTTTCACACTTCACTTAGCTTTGTATACGACGTTTCTTATCAAACACAGTTGCTTGGTTTTAGAAAAGCTAAAGTGCAAACAGTTTTGAAAATACATGCCATTGATGTTGCCACCTGCTCTCCCTTGTTTTTGTTTTTTTTTTATATTTTCTTAGCCAATATTTAATCTCTTCTTGGTTTTTTCATGCACACATAAACGTACTTGTATACGCATATATCCTTTCCTCTAGCATTACAGTTATAATAAGAAGGGTTTATGGGAAGTGAAAGAGAAGCAGTTTTTGCAAGTTACTTCGAAACAGATTTGCGACAAGCAAGTTTATCTACACACATTTGTTGACAGGAAGTGTTAAACTTTAAAGGAAAAGCAAACAGTAACTTCATGAAAATGTCCACATTTCCCTCATTTTGCTGGTTAAACAAACTGAAATATCAATTACTTGATTTGAAAACATGTGTGTATGCACTCCTAATATGAATATTTTCTTATCAAAAGACCTCTTTTTTATAAAACAGTCACCTTAAAAAATAAAAGCTGTATGGAAGAACACCACATATTCTTTGTATCTGTTAAAAGAAAAAAAACGTAGACATAATCTTGCAGATAAGCATTTTCCCCATTACATTTCTTTCTGACAGGCTATGGGTAAACAGAGCTGCTCTGCTTCATTGTTGTAATATCTACTCTGTAAAGAACCATACTGAGATTCTGATCAAGGGGGGGGGGGGGGGACACGGGACACAACATACAAACCACCACATACACAAAACTTACTGGCTCAGTTGCTTTTATAAACCTGTACTCCTGCAAACTGCATTTGGGTAATTTCTGTTTGTTTAGGCAGGTCTCCTATCTGCTATGATTACCTCCAATCATTGTCATTAGGGAAGAGCTAATAAGGGGAAGGTTATATATAATTTAGTTTTCTAATATATATTTTAGTTTTCTAGCATGTATAGGTAGCCTTATTCACTTGTGTGCATCCAGGAGCCTCATACAGAAGTACACACCAAGAAGCACAAGTCCACAGAACAACCAGTAGCTAGAGATCTTCAGCTTCCTTTCCAGTGTCCAGTCTCAGGTAACCTAATAGTTTAAGATAGATTATTCCTGTTGCTGAAAAGTTTTGCCTCAGAAATAGGAAAAATAACCGCCTGTTAACCCCTTTTATCACCTGTAGAGCATTCTTTAGGCACAAAGCCAAGGGACTGACCTGTGGGCTGTGGTGCAGCAAACTCAGCAGACGAAGACGGCGCTTTAAGGAACAGAACTGCAGTTGCCTAACGGGAGAAATTACCTCATCATTTGTGAGTATAAATCACGGAGTTTCTTATTAATTCAGAAGTGGGGTGGTTTTTTTAAGGTAACAATTTCAGGCCTCCAAAGAAATACTGTTTACAAATGGGGGCACATGAGCCATGACCAGCGTTAATGTATCACCTGTGCTTCATTTGAGGTACAGACACAAGAATGAACACTTAGCTATACATTTGGTCACTTTGATTTGGTAATTTAAAATATATTTTTTTCCCCACTGAGACAAACCCTGCCTCTGGAATTCCCTCAGCAACTGCAGTTTTCACAGTGCCCTCATCCTGTCACTTCCTACGCCCCTGAATAGCTTCTCCCCGATCTTTAAAAAGTCCCAACGTCTCAAAACGGAGAACACACACCAAAAATTAAGCTACTTACACACCTCCACCCAGCTAATTACACACTCAAAGCCGAGTTACAAGGAAACACCGCAGCCCCGCGCGCGCCGCCCCTCAGGCTCAGGCGGCGGGCTGCCGCCAGCAAACCCACCCCCCCGCCCCAGCGCCTGATTGATGTTCCCCTCACCCATTCACAGCTCAAGCTGCCCGCTGGGCGCAGCGCTATTGGCCGAGGAGGTAGCGGGGGGTGGGCGCAGCGCTGGGGTAGAAGCCGCAGGAGCAGGAGCTCCCGCTACTTGCTGGTGCTGCGGGGCGCGGCGGCGGCGGCAGGTTCTTCGGTGGCTCCGGCTCCCCACGGGGTGACTTCTCCGGCGCTGCCTCCTCGCTAGTAGCGAGCACAGCTCCACCGGGCCGCCCCAGCCCTTGCTTCTCTCCGCACCGCCCTTCCTGCCTTGAGGGGGGGGGGAGAGGGGAGGGAGGGGGTCGTGTAAGCTTGCAAAATGGCTGACAGCCGGGACGACGCCTCGGACCAGCTGAAGCAGTGGCGGAGCCAGCGGGGCTCGCAGGTACCCGCCGGGGCTTTGCGAGGCGGGCGGCGAGGCCTGAGGGGCTGCGCCCCTCGGCACACACTCACCGCTGGGCGGTAACGGTCCGGCCCGCTGCGGCCGGGGGGGAGGTCACGGCGGAGGGCCCATGGGCCCGCGGGAGGGGTTGTTACCCCCCACCCCCCTCCGCCTCCATTACGGCGGCTGAGGGGAGCGGGTGAGCTCCGGTGCCGGAGGGCGCCTGTGGGGCAGCGGCGGAGGGTCGGACTCGGCTTGGTGCCGTGGCCGGGCAAAGCGAAGCACGAAGCGGGGCGGCGGTGGCGGCTGGCAGCCGGCCCGCGGGGACAAGGGCGGGCAGCGCTGCGGCCCGGTCTCAGCCGCCCCGTCCAGGCAGGAGCGGGGCTCGTCTGCGCCCAAGCGGGCAACTCCTTGGGCAGAGACGTTACTCTCTTCTTAAATTTATTTTCCCCGTCTCAAGTATTCAGGAACGCACGTTCTCGATTCTGCTGTCGCATTGGTAGAACCCAGTGAGAATGTAACGAGGGAATGATAGAAAAGACAAGGCACATTCGGCAGTATGCGGAGGCTTCGTTACCAGGCTGAAGGGGATTGGGGCAAGTGGTTGGCTGAAATCACAAGAACATGTAATCAACAGCATGGCAGTCATTCTTCTGAAGGTGTAGAATACACCCCAAAATATTTGGGTATAAATGCTGAAAGAGTTGATTTCCCTTCATCAAATCCCTGCGGTAGTTTCTGCTATGTATTTTCTGACAGAAACGTGTATTTGGCACTAAATGCTTTTTCAGCCAGTTATACTAAGCAGCAGTCTTACTAGACACAAGTCAGTTCCCACTGTTTTTAGTTGTTAAGTCACCTTGATTTCATTTTTTTTCCCCTTGGGTCTAAAAGGTACTGTATGAAAACTACCTTCCAGTGATGAATTGTGACTTATTCACATCCTAGCGTGTTTCATAATAATTTCTTTTTGTACTGTGAGTAATAATTTTCATATGGATGTCAGCTTTTCTGTAACAAAGCAGTATTTGAGCCAGGCCGAGGTTAATTTGAAGGTTGGGAGGCAACCCAAAGTCAGTGTTGCATAAGGAGTCATGAGACCTCAAGATAGAAAGTAGGGAGGGCTTATTAGAATTTTAAAGTGGCTTGTATAAGGTGCAAAGTATCAGTAATGCCTGGAAGTATGTACTTTGATGTACGGTGTTTACAGCAGCTGTGACTAAAATTCTCCTGGCGCTGTTGCCTTTCTTTCTGTCGCGGCAGGTTAGTGCTGTAATGAAATACACATGTAGATTTCAAAGTTTTTATCTTTTAAGGTTTTGGCTGTATGCAGCTCCCAACCATATGAAAATATAGGCATCAAAGTCGAGGCCAAAAGTAGTATGAGAATTCTTATTAAAACTGTTGGCTTTTTCCCTCCCTTCACACTGATGGAACTTGTTTTGTGTGCCCTGCATAACATTGTCCTGAAACTAAAGTGAATATATCCTGCCATTTAAAAAAAAAAAAAGTTTGTATTCTAATGTGAACATTAGAAAAAAACCTTTCAGAAAGTCTGCCTACACAAAAGAGACTACAGCCACAAAGCTGTTAAATTTTTTTATAGGTTTAGTTTAAAAAACTTGTGGTTTTAGCTACTACTAGTAGTCTTATATGTTAGCATTCAGAAAGTGTTTTTCAGACAACAGTATAGCTTGTTGGTTTGAGAAGGGCTGTATTACCTCACAAATATTCTTTGTTGCATGCATAGTTTACAAATAATATGCAAGGTTTTCTTCTACCCTTGAGGTAGTCACACAGAAGGTATTATAAAGGCATAGGCGAATTAAAAGGACTCCAAAAGTCTTCTTAAGAGTAAATTTTCACTCTTTTTTTCTTTTTTTTTTTTTCTTCTGTCTTTTACGAAGCTCTTGCAAGGACTTGGTAGAGGAGAAGGTCATAAGTGTAGGTATATGTGTTATAGTCCTACCACTGCATGGTTAAACCTACTGAGCTTCTCAGAATTTACGAAGAACTTCAGGATAAACAGGGTGCTAATTCAACATAACTTTTGTGTTTCTGAGTGAAACTTGGTTGCTGCTTCAAGATGACATAAGTATTAGTGATTTCAGAAAGTCACTGTATGGACTGGAGGGGCCTTAAGAGCTATGTCTCATGTTAAAAAAAGAGTTACCAGGATCCAGTCCATGAGTTTGCTTTTCTTAGAACTATAGTAGTCAGGGTTCATAAATGGCGCTGAAGCTGTAGATAGGATTTTTGTGTAGCAGTGTCATGGGCTGCCTTAGAGTTGGGATGAAGTAGAAGTCACTATGTGTATGTAGAACACATGGGAAGGATGGAAATGTCTATAAAGAATGATAATACAAGAAGGTTGGAGAGGAAAATGCAGAGGCTTAGGATGCCATTGGTAGGATCTGTTCGTTTTCAGCACATTACAGTGAGCTTGCCTGTCTTAAATGTATGACAGAGTCATCAATACAGAAACCCCAATGAATTTATGATTAGGAAAACTAATACATTGGGTTTTAGCTGTGAGAAACTTGAAACTTTTAATCAGCAAAACTTATGAAGATAAAGAAAAATACTGGCAGTGCTGGAAGCTGGACTAAAAAAAAAAAAAGTAGTTCTCCCTAAGCAAACTCTGAACTTTTTGGTCAACAAATTTTTTTCAATTAAAAATGTGATGTGAGCATTTTATATTCTCATCATCTGCAGACTGTACGGTGTTCTAAGAAAGGGCTCTTTAGAGGCTTAGAATGGGATTCAAGATGGGTTGCTTGTAGCTTTCACACCTCAGTACAGAAAATAGGTCAGGATAATGAGCTGATAATATAATTGCATTAATTTGTGCTAGGTATCTTGAAGTAGAATATTTTACACTTACTAGACTGAATTGTGGGATGTATGAATGTTCCTGTTTGTAACCGGATATATATTGTCTTTTTTAAACGTTTGCACAAATTCCAGTGTAGGTTAGGATTTCAAGGAGTTGAATTTATGCTTATAGTTTTATGCTAATGAAGTCATAAATGAAGAATAAAGAACCTAGATATTTTGGGAATTCAAGCCAGCTAGAGTAGTGTGTGTTGCATATTAGTAAGAACACGTTGGAAATGCAGTTATCCTGTCAAATGTCTTTCATGTGGTTATTCATGTACCCGAGTTAAACAAAGGTATATGTATCTTTCCCTGTGTGTTCTGCCTCATCCAGAATTGTGGCTTGCCTCTTGGGGGGGAAAAAAAAAACCCAAACAAAACAACTAACCCAAACCTAGAGGCTAGTCCAGTTCAGTATACTCTTCCATGAGATACATACAGATGGGAATTTTGCTTGATTACGGTAATTAAAACACTTAAAGCAAAACTTAGATTGTCATTATAGAAGATGGAACTCCATAAAGTCACTAATAAATTAATGAAGACCCTCTCATCAAGAGTTACTTTTTCCCTCTCTTCACCATCCCTTTTTCATTTATAGAACTTTAAAAGGAGGAGAACTAGTTGGGAGGGGATGACTGAGTTTGTTCAGGTGTGTTTCCCATGGTTCAGGTGTGTGGATGCTACTGGCAATGGAGGGTAGGATGGTATGGATAGAGATCCCATACGGATATATGTCAGTTTAGTGCAACATGTAACTCTGGATGTAGTGTTAACTGGTCATAATCTGTGACTTGGATATTTGAACTCCCCTGTTGCAAACTTTTTTCTTTTGTTTTCCTTTATACTAACTTCTATTTTGTTCTTCTGAGTCTTTTACAAACATTGCCCTGGCTCTTAACAGTTAATAAATGTGCTCCAGGAGAAATTGACACCTGCAGCCATCAGGTCTCTGGAGCTGATGTACTTTTCTTGCTGCGTTTTTGACAGTACCACAGTACCCAGTAAAGCAGGACTGTTGCCTGAAAGGACCGTATGACCCCATGTGTGATGCAGAAAAAGTCTTTTCTACTGGTATTTTTCTTATGAAAGTGGGAGTACACTCCTTTATAGTTCTACAGAGTTCCAGCAGATGTTTCTTGGAGTGGCTGGATTGTTTTTTTTCCAGGTGCGGGGTCCCTCCTACTAGGGGATACAGCTAAAAGATGCTGCAGCTCTAAGTAGCCTATGAGAATGGTTAACTTAAACTTGGTATGGAAGGGAGAGCAAAAGGATGAGAATGGGCTATCTTGGATGGTTTCTTTGAAGACAATAATGATGTTAGTTAAAAATAAAAAATTAAATAAAATGTTCTGGTTTGCTGTCCTTTTGACAGGACATTTATTGACAGTAGGGCTTCTTGGAGCTTTTGTTAATCTTGGCCCTTCCGTGATTCAGGAGTCTAGAATGGTGATTGTTCAGGCAGTCTTGCTTATGTTATTTTTCCATAACTTCTCCAGACCAACGGTAATCACAGGTACCCCTTTCTAGCCTTTATGCTGTGCGACTATAGCTCTTTCCTAATGCCCCATCCCTCTACTGACACTACCTTCTTCCTCTCCTTTCTCCCTTATTACTTTCTAGCAGCTGCTCCTTTTCTAGCTCACTCTCTTCCCATCCTCTCCTGTTGAGGTGGGGGGTAAACTGAACCTTAACTCATGTTTTAAGGTTGACACTTCATATTTTTCCTGAAGCAAGATATACAGTCTTAAGTAATATTTCTGAACTATGGAAAACATTCTTGGATTATACATGACTTGAACTCCCCTTCTTAAATAGCTCTAAACATACAGATGCCTACTTCATCACAGTACTGTTTTCTGTAACTAGTTCCAGAATCTTATGTCGTTGTGCTATATACTTGTTAATATGTCCTGTGACACATAATGGTTGAACAGGCATGCCCATTGTGTGGCTGAAATGTGGAGGGGTTTTAATTTCTGGTGTTGTGATATTGACTGTCTCTTGCTTTCAGAGACCAGATGTCTTGACCACTGGTGCTGGGAACCCAGTGGGGGATAAGCTTAATATTCTGACAGTGGGGCCACGTGGACCTCTTCTTGTTCAAGATGTTGTTTTCACTGATGAGATGGCTCATTTTGACAGAGAGAGGATTCCTGAAAGAGTTGTGCATGCAAAAGGGGCAGGTATGTTTAAAAACACATACTTTTTCTCTGTGTAGAATTAGACTTTAAAAAACTTTTGAGTTAACGCACAGATTGTGACAGATAAATTGCATCATATGATATATAATCTATAATACTAAATTATAGATAAACAGCAGTAGTATGGCCTGGTTTAAAAGAACCCAATACCAAAACTTGAAGCACTGAAAAAGTGTTAGGAAAAAAAAAGAGAGAGAAAATGTAGTTATAGCCCTTGGATTTTTACTGTATATGCTGTAATCTCTGCTTCCTAAATCTGTTCCTCCATAGTACCCCATTTGTCTGGAAGGGAAGACTTGCCCGTTTGTATTTTAATGTCTGCTTGCATGTTATTTGATAGTGATTCTTGTCTTTGTCATCCAGTGTATCTGCCTGCCAAAGCAAGATGATGGTCTAATATTTAAATTAAAAATTAAAAAAAACCCAACTAATTTTAAAATTTGTTATTTATCTTAGTACAGTAGAACTGGCAGCTCTGATATTTTTTTTTTTGTTACGTATTGCCCTAGAAAAAGAAAATAGGGGACTGAATTCTATTGTAATAATGTAAATGTGCATGGGAAAAATTCCTCTGTGGGGGTGGGAGGAACTTTGTTGCTTCATCCAGTTTACAGGTGGACCAAAAATTCTGCAACACGTATCAGGATTAAAGAAGTACTTGTCTTGCTCTGAGGTAAACATGCAAATCTTGACAGAAGAGCATCCAGAAAGCTACTGTTTGTTATTTGGCACAGTACAAATGAGGTCTGTATTGCTGCTGGGAACTGTTAACAATCTGTTAAGGAGGGGAGAATGAGCACCATGCAAATAGTACTTCCTGTTAAGTAAATTTCACTTTGTGAAAATAAATTGTGTGGTTTAGTGCATAGATAGATACTCTGCTTAAACTGGTGTATTTTCATGTTTCCTTTTGACTTAAAGTTGTATGTTGGACCATAATGGAATAACAGAGATGCTGTGAGTGGAAGGAAGGTATCTAGATCTGATATTTTGAAATGACTTTTTTTCAGGAGCTTTTGGCTATTTTGAAGTCACGCATGATATTACCCAGTATTGTAAGGCAAAAGTGTTTGAACACATTGGAAAAAGAACTCCGATTGCTATACGATTCTCCACTGTTGGTAAGGCTCTGAAGTTATTGTGTATCTTACGTGTATACCATAGTTACACTGATAGCAGCGTTTGCATTGTGGAATACTTAATGCACTTAAGGTAGTTTGAAATGCTTTCTGCCAACCTGTTCCCCTTGTGAATTTCATTTAAACTGTAAGACCTTAAGCAGCTTCTGTATCTTTCTGCCAGAGCTCTCTGTAGACTGTTTTCCCTCTGGAATGTGAGAGAAAGGATAGTCTGAGCTATTTTTTTTTCTGACTGAAAGTTTGCTTTGTTTCTGAATGGATTATCATCAATGCTTGCATGCTGTGGCTTAGCACTTGAAAGTTAAATACCTATAACCTTTTATGCTGTGGGAATGTTTTGGCAATGAATGCTGCAAAGTAAGTACTAGGCAAAGAAGAATAAACAATCTTCCACGAATAAACAATCTTCCACAAATAAACTATGCATTCGGCTCTTTAAGAAAGAAGAAACTAACAAAATCTTAAGTAATACTAGTTAAAACATGCATTGTGATCAATATCTTGTCTGACTGAATAATGATCTTTCAAAACTTGTGTTACTACTGTCTGTATTTAAAAGAAAAGAAATGCTACTTCCAAAACTGAATCCTCATTAATATTGGAGAGAAAGTGGTCCAGCAAGGCTCAGGGAGCTGCTGGTTTTGGCCTCCTGGCTTTTTTCTGTCGCCAAAACTTAAGGAGTCATGGAATGTTATACAGGGGAAAGATGTGCAGCTGAGTTTGATCTGTGGACTGTGTGTTGAAGTGGGTTGTTGCAATGTTACCTTTTCTTTTACCTGCTCTGTTTGAACATGTTTCTTCCAAGCTGTTCTGTAGTACACAACTTTTTCAATGAGAGAATGAGTATCCTTGTTATTTCATCACGATGGTTAGCGTCAGCTGTTCCTCAATACTTGTGGAACACTTCTGCTCAGGTATTGTGGTAGGTACTTTTGCTCTGATTTAAAGTGACCCATTGAAAGAACTGTTTTGGATAAAGCAGGAAGAGAATTAAAAGGGTTACAACTCTTCTATAATAAGGTACCTTTTTATTAGGCACGCTATTTAGATTACTACCTTCCAAATGTGAGCTTTCACACTAGGATTTGATGCAGAGAAACTAGTGTGTATTTTTGCTGGTTCAGCCTTATAATCTGATGTTGTATGTGTTAGTGGTAATGCAAATTCCACTCTTAATTGGTTCAAGTGGATATACTTGTTTTTTTCTTCCTTGTAACTGGCCCAAATGCTTGGATGGGTATCTGTTCACACTTTGGAAACTTCCAGTGCCTGAAGTAGTGTTGAAAATATGCCAAAAATTCCTTGGTTTAGAAAAGACTTGACTTAATAAACCCCACCCTTTTAGGATTTTATGGTGCATTCTCAAGTTCTGTGTTTTTATGCTTACAATCTGTATGCTTTTCCTGTCATAACACTTCTATATGTTTATGTGTTTCTTGAAGCTGGAGAATCAGGGTCAGCTGATACAGTTCGTGACCCTCGAGGCTTTGCAATGAAATTCTATACAGAAGAGGGTAACTGGGATCTTGTGGGAAATAATACTCCTATCTTCTTTATTCGGGATGCAATGTTGGTGAGTAAGCACAAAAGTTGAGGGTACTTTGTAAAAGAGTCCAAAAGTTCGTTCACATCTTATTCATGCTTCACTGAGAAGCAAAAGCTGTTGTTTTGACATGCTTCTTGTTTGTTATACAGTCCAAACACTTTTGACTTGAAAAGGTGCTTTTAAAAAAAAAAAAAAGACCCAACGCTGGACTACTTATGTGGTTTGATACCACAAATAGCACACACATTTAGTTGTGTTTAAATTAGCTGTTTTACTCTGTAGACTGTTTTCTCATTCTGAGGTTATTGGGGGGAGATGGGGGAAAGACTTTACACCTTAAAAGCTGCTTGCAAATTTGTTTTATTAAATCTGATTTTTCTTTTAGTCTTTTAATATAAGTTTAACAGCACTCTGTAAGTGGAGGGGCTTTTCTTGAGTGGAGGAGTTCTGCAGAGATATTTTGTAGTATCTGCATTCATTTAGGAGTCAGATATTCAGTAAAGTTCAGATATACAAATTTGAAAATATTTTCCTCTCACTTTATCAGTCACAAACTGAAAGCATTCTTTAGCTTTGAGCAGCCTGTTTATCCTAATTGTAAATGCTTCACTTTCACAGACCAGTCATATTAGGGTAATGAATTTGGTTGCAGGAGGTGTGTGACAATAGAAGATTTTTTATTTTTTTTTTTTAGTGATCTTACGTCTTTGTCTCATCTTTTGGTGTGCTGTTCCTTTCATAGTTCAGTGTATTGAAAAAAATGTTTGTCTTGTTTTGTATTGGGAGTTGCTTGGTGTGTGCCATACACCCCATATAATTTGGAGGAGTTACAGAACTTTTTTTTTCCCCCTCCTTCCTCTCTTCTCCACTTCTGGACGAATTAGTTTCCGTCCTTCATCCATAGCCAAAAGAGAAACCCTCAGACTCATTTGAGGGACCCTGACATGATGTGGGACTTCTGGAGTCTTCGCCCTGAGTCTTTGCATCAGGTAAGGTTCTGCTTTGACTTTATTTTGTATGATTAAGAAAATCATGTTATGACAGCATATATTTTTAACTGTCTCTTTTTCATGTTTTGTCCAGAAGCCTACATAATCTTTTAGGAACAGTAAAGATGAAAGGCCTACAATAACTTTTAAGGCTATTAGTACCTGTATCTAGTCTTTTTTTCTTTTAATGACTCTATGAAATGGGTGGGATTCTTCTGTTTTCATAACTGTATTTTGTATAGGGATTAAGGGGAAGTTGCTAAGTTTTCTAATGCTAAAGCAGTGGAGATACTGGTGAACAATAAACTTAATGTTGGAGAACAGTAAAATACTGGGAAAATAATGCTATCGCATAGAAGTTTATTTAAAGCTGTATATTGTGTAGCATGTTAGATCAACTCCAAAAATGACTAGAATTCACAGTGCATTCTAATTATTCTGAAATGTATTTGTATCTGTGCTATGCAAAAAAACTAATATAAAATTAAAAATGAAGTTGTATTTTTAATTTTTTTGTTTAAAGAAAATGTGTTCATACAGAAGCCTTCCAGTAATTACTAATTGGAAAAAGAAGTCCTACAAGCATTGTTTGTGATCGTAAACCTATAGAAAAGCAGCATTTTGAATATGTTTGCATGGTGGTATGTTTACTGCTTGGAGACTTTGAAGAACTAGTTGTTAAGGACTTCAGTCTTCAGATTTTGTCTTTAAACTGGAAAAAAAAAAATCTTTTTTATATTTGTAACATAGATCATCCGTGCTTACCTGCTTTGTGCTTATAGGGGAAATCATAACATTATCACTAGACTTGTACTTCACCAAATATTTCATGTGGGCATAAAACTTCATAGTTTTAATTCATAATTGTTTGTTATGCAAAACCAAAGCAGTCTTACTTCGTTAACACTCTTAAACTAGAAATTCCTTAAAGAATTCATAAGGTTAAGATAGCTTCCAGTGATGCAGATTAATGCAATAAACTAACTTTGTCTTCAATGGTCACTTTATCCTTGAACTGGTGAGTCCATTAATATTGTTTGATCCTTCTCTTTAGGTGTCTTTCTTGTTCAGTGATCGTGGTATTCCTGATGGCTATCGCCATATGAATGGATATGGATCACATACTTTTAAACTGGTTAATGCTAGTGGGAGAGCGGTTTACTGCAAATTCCATGTGAAGGTATTGATATTTTTTCCCAGTTGTCTATTGGAAGTATACATCATATTGGATAAAACCCAGCTTAAATAGACTGTCTAAAAGTACACTGTGACTCTTCAGGCTTCATTCGGAAAAGACTTGTTAGTCAATCAAAAAGGTGTGTGGGTGTTTTTATATGGCTTCTATGCCTTTAATGAATATGGTGAACATTATTTTTCCGGCTATGATACAGTAGGTGTTTACTAGACTATGAAAAACTCTTCCTAGGGGAGCTCTCTTATATTATTGGAGAACTTGGTCTACCTGTGTGGTGAGCTCTGAGCACCTAGGCCAGCTTAGTGCATTTCAGCCTCGTACTTCCTATCAGACTCCCTTGCTATCATTCAGTGCAGATGCAAGAATCCTCTAGCCCTTTGGAAAGGGATTTTATTCAGTGTGTGATATCTTCCTGTTTATTGTTCATGGCTACACAGTAGTTCAGATTCAACAGCTGCTTTTTCAGGTAAAAGTTCTCTCAGTCTGGATCTGGTTTTTGTTCCTGTTTATATTCTGGATATGGGCTGCATTGATCTATATATTTAAGATGGACTCAACTGTATGTCAAAATATAAAAACTCTATTTACGAGAGCTCTGTAGCTGAAGCTCTCTTAACTTCCGCAGTTCTGTGAGAAAGCAGTCTCTAGCATATCTTGCTTGAAAACAGCTTCCTTGCAAGGTTTTAAAGACAAGTTCTTACCTTATTAGACAGTCTGAAGCAAGACTTGGAAAACCATCATGTTAAACTAAGAGGGATTGTGTAGCAGCTTTTAGCCTTTGAGTTGTCAAAAGCTTATTAAAATGAAATTTTAGTTAGTACTGAAGTTGTCACAAATAGAGATGGGGAGGTGGGAAATTGAGATTCATGCAGAATGCAGAATTTTCAGCCCGGAGGGCTGCAACTATTTTATCACTTAGTGTTGGCATGTGGTCTGTAGGAAAAGGTGGGATGATGGGACAGTAAAGGAGCACCGCATCCTGTAAGTGGAGAGGGGGAATTGCTTTACTTAATGTGTTGCAGGGATCATACCTTCATGTTTGATACCTTGCGTTCTGGGGTATAGCTTTAAATATTTATTTCACATTTATCAGAGAACTCATTTTTATCTGGATGGCAGCTATTGAGCGTACTGTTATTCTGAACTCTAATTATTGGAGATTGGAAGATGGACAATTGTATTCTTTGATTCTAAGTCTTGTTACAGCGCATTCTTAGTAATGATTTCTGTAATGCTTTCTGCATGTTGTAACTGCTTTTATTGCTTTTAGACTGACCAGGGCATCAAAAATCTTCCTGTTGAAGAAGCAGAAAGATTGGCTTCTACTGATCCTGATTATGGAATACGTGATCTTTACAATGCCATTTCCAAGGGGGACTATCCATCATGGTCTTTCTACATTCAAGTTATGACGTTTGAAGAAGCAGAGAAGTTTCCATTTAATCCTTTTGATTTAACTAAGGTATCTCTGGTGCTGTTGTAGTTGTTCAATTTCATCTAGTTTAAGAAAGTTCATGAGATGAAAATGTAGCAAATGTGAGAACTGAGCTTATCTATAAGAAAAAAAAAAGTGAAACAGTTTCCACGGAGTAGCACTGTTTTCTTACTAGTCCCTGTCAATAAAGTTAGTCTGTCCTTTAATTCTTCCCTTCTATTTTTTAAGTGTACTCTTTATTATATAACTGTGATGAGTCAGAAGTTCTGGTAATGGAATTATCTTGATGTTATATCTGATGTTACTCTTCCTCAGTGAAATATGAATGGGGCTTGATTTGAGGCCTGTAGATTACAATTGAACTGCGTTTCTGAAGTGGGATCTCAGATCATAGAGTCACACCCTGAACTTGCTACTTTTAAGTGTTGATAATGTAGTTTCTGACTGTTGGTCTGCTTTTTGTCATGCTCCCAACTGTTGTTCCAAGGGATAGCTTGTCGAAAGATACTAAAATAAACTTGTATAACTTTTTTTTTCCTCTACTATTGCTTTCCCAAAATGGCTGAAGACTCTTGAACTTGAAAGTGCAGGCTAAGATGGCAAATAAAAGGCTAGTTAAGCTGGTTGCATTTTGAAGTAGCTGAAGACAATCACGTTACCAGTTCCACCTACGATATTGCATTCCTAGGCAGTTTTTCAAGCGCCTGTGGGGATTTCATTTAAGTAGTCAAGTGCTGAGATTATGCTGGGATGATGAAATAAGTTGCATTAGTACTCTATATTAATTGCAAAAGACTTCTTAAAATAAGAGATTTCTCAAAATGTTTGTTAGTAAAAAATTTCTTCAGTAATGTATTTTTTACAATCAAGACTTAAATCAAGCAAATGTTGCCTAGTAGTTATTGGAGCTGCACAATCCTACGATAATGTTGATTTTAATGTGTTCACTATCTCTTATAGATTTGGCCACACGGTGACTACCCTCTCATCCCTGTGGGAAAGCTTGTCTTGAACAGGAATCCTGTCAATTACTTTGTGGAGGTAGAACAGATGGCCTATGATCCTAGCAACATGCCGCCTGGTATTGAACCTAGCCCTGATAAAATGCTGCAGGTAAGCTACTACGTACAGAGGACTTTACCTGAAGAGCATTACGTTTGCTGTGCTGTTTATGATGTTTATTCATTCCTGTCCCTTTTTGTGTAGCAGCAGTAAACCTGACCCATAGAAAGCAACTGATTGGGTTTTTTTTTAGTGGTTGTTTTTTCATAATCACCATTTGATGTGCTCATTCAAAATTTAAATATTAAAAGAATGGGAAAGAACTAAAGGAATAGAAAATCTAGAACTTAGAGGGCATCTGCAACAACTATCAAAGTTGATGGGGTGATCTGTCAGTCTAGCAAGAAGTACGGGATAAAACAATAACAGCAATCCATACTTATTCATGCTTTTACAATATATGTTAGAATTGTAAACTCTTATGAGTGTGAGGTGGACTTAAAATGCTTTAAAATACAGATATAACTAATCTGTTATACACACTGCAAGACTATTCTTTAGAAGTAGTATCAAATTTCTTACAGGTGGAAATACCTGATAGGACTGGCTGCAGCAGACTAGACAGTCTGTAGTCATGAATGTTGGCATGTTATGCTTTTTCATATTAAAAGCAGATTGTTGTTTCAAATTATCTGTGGAAACAAGACAGTATTTTGATGGTTTTAAATGGATAAACTCTTGAACCATCCTGTGGTGCTTTTGTTTACCTGGCTTTGCTCCCACAAACTTCATGGTCAGAATCGATCTGTTGCCTTGGCATCCAGATGTCACTAGAACTGCTTCAGATTCAGTTCAGCAAATAAATAAGGGACTAACATATTTCAGATGTAATCAATTTCTAAATGTAAGGTTGAAAATAAGTAGGAAAATATTATATTATTCCTTAGGAGCATTTGGCACTGTTATAGTCACTTTCGTCTCTACATGTGTAACCATTTTCCTGCTTCAGAACAGGTTTAGCATTCTGAAATTAGTAGGTAATACCCAAGCTGCATACATGCAGCTCAATCTGCCATTCTTCACTGGTATTCCAGCAAAGTTAGTTTGTGGCCGAGTGTCTCTTTGAAGATAACTTAAAGTATGTCAGGAATATATATGCAAAGGAAACAATCTTCCTTTTTACAATTTAATGTATAGTGCCTTGAATTCGCATATAACACTTAAGCGATCTCTTTCAGCAAGTAGTAGCTAATGCTTGTGATCAATGTTGTAGGGCCGTCTTTTTTCATATCCTGACACTCATAGACACCGTCTGGGACCTAACTATCTACAAATTCCTGTGAACTGCCCCTTCAGAACTCGTGTGGCCAATTACCAGCGGGATGGGCCAATGTGTGTTTCTGACAACCAAGGTAGTAATGAAAATATCTTTAAATATAATGATACTTATGTATGGACTGCAGAATTCCCTTCTGTTCACAGGGGACTTATGACACTTTCTAAACAGATGTGGGGTTTTTTATATTACTAACTTATGCTGTAAAAAAAAAAAATGCTACTTTTTGTCCTCAACTGTTCGGTGTCTCTTGTGACCTCTTCCCCCAACTCAGACATCACTGTATAACTCCTTCTCCATTCCTGAAAAGCAGAATGTTTGTCATCTTTACATGCTTGTTTAGAATGGGTGTATATATCTTCTGTTGATCCAGGAAAAGGAGACTTTGTTTGGATGTTTTGACAGGTGGTGGGGAGTTTGTTTAAAAGTGTAAAAAAACCACCTGAAGCTAAAGAGATGTTTAAAAAGATGTGCTTACAAATAGCCTTTAAGAGAAAGGGAGTTTACAGCACAATGCCCTCAGTCAAATGAATTCAGTTATGTTTATGTTTCTTTAAAGACTTCTAGAAATGTACTTGTTAAAGGGGACTTAATTGAAAAACTTCTAAAATATTAATTATTTAAAATGAAATATACAAGAGAATTGGTTTCACAGAAGTTAATTACTACCTCTTTGTTTCTACTTCTAGGCAAAAATCTAATCTAAAAGTAATAGAGATGGCCTAAATGTCTCTGAGAAATCAGTATTTGCATCTTTTTACATTTAAAGACTGACTTTCATATACTGAGTCTGCTTTGTTAAAGCACTTTGCTGTTGGATTTCCAAGAGATTGTGAAAGGCAAGAGTATAAATGCCAAGACTGGAGTTTTAACTTCACCTCTACTCCGTTCTGACAGTGTTTGCCCAATAGTGACTGTTTTATACCTGGGAGTAAACGAGGATATGCTTAAGCTATGCCTTGTGCCAAAAACTGTATTCCTCCAGGCTATGAATTCTAATACTTGCGGAGGGAGGAGAGGGAAGTATTTGTAAAACAAGAACTTGAAAACAGCTGCTTGTGTCCACGAAGAGATAATCAGTTTACTCTTATGCAGTTCTGTAAGTTTGTTATGTGTTTAAAATGGCCCCCTACATAGTTAAGATCAGGAATGCTTCAAATATGCATACGAAAGTGTATTTTTATGCTGTCTTGGACTAAAATTCTGAATAACTTCCATTGACTCTGTTTATTAAAATTGTCTGAGCAGTGGTGTTGTGAGAGTGGCCAGACCTCCTATTTCTGAAACAATTTTTTCCCCAAAAAAGCTATTGAAGTTCTGTTTGTAAGAAGCTCTGTTAAGTACTGGCTTGAAGACACAGCTTCTCACATTGAGCTGTACGTTGACAGAAAAATACTGACAACTGTTTTTATTGAAGTGAGTCATAACTGGGTAATTGTTTTAGGTTTTTCTAGGTAAAGAATTCTTTCTGTCTTAATTGGAGAGAGCTGGCATCTGATTGTTTTCTTTTTGCGGGGTTATTCTGCTTGGTTTTAGGTGGTGCCCCAAACTATTATCCAAATAGTTTTACTGGTCCAGAAGATCAGCCTGTGGTAAAGGAAAGCCGCATGTCTGTTTCGGGAGATGTCCAGCGCTTCAATAGTGCAAATGAAGATAATGTGACTCAGGTATGATGTATGAAAAAGCTTTATATTGCTTATTACCTAAGATGAGTTTATAGGATGAGTTTAGACTGATTAATAAGAATCAGTCAAACATGACTTGTCTCTGAAACATCTGGGCTAACCTGAAGTTCAGCTCTAATGACAGCTTGGAAAATCTCTGTACAACTTAAAATCATGAATAACTGAAATTTTGCTGATAGGACAACAGTGAGTTCTCACAGACCTTTGCCACCCATATTCTGGGCATGGATATCTAGAGGCTATTTCTTTGTCTTGTGATTGGTGTCTGCAGATATCCAAGTGTACGTATGTCGTGATCATCAGTTCCTGAATTGGACTCCAACAGCAATGTTTGTTTCCATTAATTCAATAAGCAACAGTTATTTCAAGCTAGACATAGAAAGAGTTGTAAGCAGGTTTGCAAAAAAAAAAAAAAAAAAAAGCCCAATCCCAAATTGGTTGCCTTCTGAGTTTAAGTATTTTGAGTATTTTAAGTGTTGCCTGACTAGTAAGAGTGAAAACTATACTTTTTCAGTAATAATGAATCCTAAAAGTCTAGTAAGTATTACTGGCTGCTACTGGTAGAATGACTTGCTCTTGGGAATTTCAAAATAAAACTTTGTTTCTAATCCTAAGGTGCGAGAATTCTATACCAAAGTGCTGAAGGAGGATGAGCGCCAAAGGCTGTGTAAAAATATTGCTGATCATCTTAAAGATGCGCAACTCTTCATTCAAAAGAGAGCTGTAAGTGGCCTATTTGTTTTTTATCCTTTGGTCTTTATTCCAAGTTTTCTTGCAGTCTAGTGACTTTGTCAAAATGGCAGTATGCTTGTGGAAAGGAAGATCAGAAATTCTTCTCTGAGCAGACAAGTTCTAGATTTTTCTTATGCAGGAATTATCAAAACAGAACAGTTAAATATGTACATATTTTCATAACATAAGTAAAGTATAACATGTTAAAGTAACTTTTTCTTGATGGGAAGACTGGGATTGAAGTTGAACATCAAGGATGTCATAATGTGTTTAGCTTGGTGTTTCGAAAATCAAGTGACTGTTTTGCACTAAACAAGGAAAAGATAGTGGGAGCCAGGGAGGGGTTGGATTGTTATCCTTCCCAGTGGAACTTTGTTTAAATCAGGAGAGAGCTGTATGTGAGATAATAGAAATAGTGTTTGAAGATGTTCATAGCTTCTTTCTGGCTGGTCAGCAAGGAACTTCTCGAAACGAGTTTTCATCCTCCTTTTCTTCCTCATGATATGTACTGCTCATAGACCACAGAGCAGAAAATGTGTTGAAGAATACATTTGAAGTGGAGGTAAAAAAATCTTGTTGCCCTTTCTGTTCTGTCTTCCTGTTTAGGTGAAAAACTTCACTGATGTTCATCCTGACTATGGTGCCCGTATTCAGGCTTTGCTGGACAAATACAATGCTGACAGTGGGAAAAAAGTATGCTAATTTCTTTATTTGACTTTTGACTGGCTGTGAATTATCTTAGCTTCTTTTGTAAACTCAACAAAGTGAAAAATTAGTCTGGATTCCCATTTGGTTTAAATCCTAGAATAGTTTGGCTTGGAAGGGACCTTTTAAAGGTCATCTAGTCCAACCCCCTTGCAATGACCAGGGACATCTTTGACTAGATCAGGTTGCTCAGCGCCCTGTTCAACCTGACCTGAAATGATTCCAGGGATGGGGCATCCACCACCTCTCTGGGCAGCCTGGGCCAATGTTTCACCATCCGCATTGTAAAAAATGTCTCCCTAATATCTAGTCTAAATCTTCCTTCTTTTAGTTAAAAGCCATTACCCCTTGTCCTATTGCTACACTCCCCGATCGAGAGTCCCTCCCTGGCTTTCCTGTAGGCGCCCTTTAGGTACTGGAAGGGACTCTAAGGTCTCCCCAGAGCCTTCTCTTCTCGAGGCTGAACATCCTCAACTCTCTTAGCCTGTCCTCATAAGAGAGGTGTTCCATCCCTGTGATTGTTTTTGTGGCCTTCTTTGGACCTGCTCCAACAGGTCCGTGTCCTTCTGATCTTGGGGGTGCCAGAGCTGGAGGCAGCACTGCAGGGGGCTCTTACGAATGCTGAGTGGAGGGACAGAATCCCCTCCCTCGAGCAGCGTGGACAGCAGGTCTGGATGCAGCCCAGGATGCAGCTGGCTTTCTGGGCTATGAGTGCACATTGCTGGCTCACATCCAGCTTTTCATCACCAGTACCCCCAAGCCCTTGGCAGGGCTGCTCTCCATCCCCTCATCCCCCAGCCTGTGCTGATACCAGGGGTTGCTCCGACCCAGGTGCAGGACCCTGCACTTGGCCTTGTTGAACCTTGAGGTTCACACAGGCCCACTTCTCCAGCCTGTCCAGGTCCCTCTGGAAGGTGTCACGTCCTTCAGGTGTGTCAACTGCCCTTCTCAGCTTGGTGTCATCCACAATGGTAGAATTCATTGCTGTAGAATTACAAAATGAGGAAACAGCACTCTAATTACACTTAATTAAATGTTGTTTAACCAATGATGTACAATTACTTTGTTTCAGTTGTGTTTTTGTAAGGCTTCTGGAAGATAACTGTACATGATGTGCAATTGTGCAATGTGTTCAGGTTGATTCTTCAGGCCAAATGATTACCCACTCTTTGTAATGGTAATGAAACATTTCCACAAGGCTCTCCTGGGCTCAGTGCTTGTTACCTAGAATAACAACATTGTTGCCTCAAGTACTTGTCTTTTTTTTTTTTTTCTGAAATTCCCCTCATTCATTTCTATGGAACTCTGAATATTTCTTTTTTTATTATTTTTAGGATGTAATTAGGACATACACACAGTCCACATCTCGTATGTCTGCCAAAGAAAGATCCAACTTGTAAAGCGTGCTGCAGAGACTTACTCTATGAATTTTGCGTCCTTACAGCTGCAGGACAACCTGTTGAAGATGTTCATGAATGTAGCAGACTTCCGCACAAATATAGAAGTGTTTTACAGGCTTGATTTATTAAACTTTCAAGTGCCTGTATTTGTATTGGGAACTAGGTAACACAAACTAATAATCCTAGTGCCTTTCAACACTAGTGCTTTACTGCTTGTTAACAACATATGGTGTTTTTAAGGAAATTGATGATTAAAAATTGTCTTCAATTCCACAAGCAAAGATAAGTTTAATCAAAGTACCGTTTCACTTTTTTTTTTACTGTAAAACTTTCCTGGCTAAATCGCATTATAGAACTCCTATAATGACACTGTGATTATCCTTACAGATAAACTTGTTCATGTTAAAGAAGTTGAAGTTGCTCAATATTTCTAATAAAATAGTTATCTGTATGTGTTTGTAGACCCTTTGAATTTCATTTTTGGCCGTCCAGCAGTAAAATGATACGTAGTATTTTGAGTGAAATGTTGGTTATGTCTCATTCCTTATGATTGAAATGAAGCTAACTGGAAAGCTTAATCTCAATATATGTAAATTCTATTCCCAATCTATATTTTAAGATAATCTTTGCTTACTAATGCTAGGTTGGGATATAACTGCCCTGAGATAGGGAAGGATATTTTCTTATTACATACACTTTACAACTAAACTAATTATATCTTACAGTTCTTTAGGGGGAGAGGAAATTTTTCTTTCTAATCTGTAAGAATTTAAATAGAAAAGTATTAATTTTCCAAGTGTCTGAGAAATTAACCTCCAAATGCATGAATATTTTTATCTTGGCCAAATTCCATCTCAAGCACTTTCAAAACTATCCCAATGGTTCCTGGAATTCTGTTATTTTACTGCCATAATCTGATATTGCTATCTATTGATCAAGCCAGAGCTAATTTTCAGAATTTTAATTGAAGTGGCATGTTTGTATGAGTGTGGGTATCTATAGCTAGACATATATGTATGAAACTTGATTTTAGGCATGTTGTGATGTTGCCTAGTAGTTGCAATTTACTTAATCAGTGCAAACGATCTTGGAACCCTTTGGATTGAAAAGTTTCCTATTACTATTCATTGGATCCAAAGGAGTTTCTTTGGTTTAGTAATTTTTTTTCTTCAGTTTCAGAGTATAATCTTTAATCAGGTCTTACTAATTGGCACAAAATGAAAGTGTTTATATGTGAGAACTTAAAGCAATAGTTAAATGATAATTATGGAATTTCTGGACTTACTTGGTTGAATATGAGTAGTGGTCACCTAAGAAAGCATGTTGTCGCCATCCGAGTGCTTTATTGTACAGGCACACAACAAAACCAAGGCTTAAACTACTGTCTGATAAGGGCCAAATTCCTACCTAGTATGTGTTTTTTTTGGGTAACGCTTTACAAATGATTACCTAGTTATGGAGTGACTAGTGGCCAAGCTGACTGTTGGAGTTTTGAATAAAAAAAAAAAAATCTGTTGTACCTGTTGGACACCAAAGTTAGTCCTAACAGACCAGAAGAGTTTCAGAAGTGTGCTCAGTAGGATCAGGCAGTTCACTGTGCACTTAAAGTCCTGGCAAGTTTTAATAACTACTCTGCCTCTTACTACTTCATCTTCTCTTGCCAAAGAGAAAGATCAGTGTATATGTGTAATTAGTCCAGATCCTAGTTGAGCGGCATTACCCCTTTTTTGAATTATTTGCTTTCCTTATTTGCCTGCTGATTCTGCCTCATTAGCATTTGGGTTAGAAAAAGCATGAGTGATGATAAAAAGGATTTAAGAGCCCAATCACTAGCTCTTAGCTCAAGCAAATGTTATACAAATTTCAAATCCTAGCGGGGTTTTTTCAATATTCGGTGCGTATTGGAGTCTGTCTTGAATTGTGTTTTGAATAGGAGTGCTTCCTGAGTTGGCATTTAAGTGTGAATTGGCATTCCAAGAAGTGATGGCAGATAGATAAAGAAGAGTAGATATTAAGTGCTGTTCCATTAAATTGTAGAAAGCTGCTGCTTCAACTCATTTATCTACTAACCTATTGTGAAAAATTAGCTGTGATACAGATGCAGTAAAATAATATGAACTGATAACTTACTCTGTTCTGGGATTCATTTGGATTTTTACCTGATTAGGCAGGTGGGAGCTGAAAGAGCTACGTGAATGAGTGGGAATATTTCTTACTGGGACATAGAATCCTAATGAGTTTTGAAAAAGAGTAAGCAAGGCTTAATCTTTAATTTTGGTTGTTTGCTAAATGAATTAATGGTCTTTCTCTTTTATTTCTGAAATAAAACTGAATTTAAAAATCTCCTGGCAACATGTTGTCTGTTTTCTGTGTAAATGTTTTCAAATCATTTATTTTAATCAAGGAAGTTCATACCTTCATCTGATTGGGTTTTTTGTTGGGGTTTGTTTGGTTTTTTGGTTGTGGTTTGTTGGGTTGTTTTTTTTTTTTTTTGAGATCATGCAGAAGCTGTTAAAGTTCTGGGTAATTGGTATCTTTTTCAGAACTTAATTATTTGTCCTGCACAGGCCCTGACTCCCAACAAAAGCCTTGGACTCAGGTTTAACACTTGGAATTCGTGTGTAGGGGCACTAAATTCTGCTCAGCTCTGATACGTGCAATTACTTGGTAGGAGCCTTCTCTTTATTTCCTGAGCCTTCAGAAAAGGGAGTGCTGCTCACGTCTGTGGTAACAGCAGTGCCTGTAGTTGTGTGCACCATATGAATGGGAAAAAATTGCTGTCCCGCTTTACCGTGGGTTTTGTGGATGATGCCTTACTTAAGCCTCTCTTCACTGAAGAACTGTGTTATTTTTTTATCTAAAAACTTTGGTGGCAGTTTACAGAGTTGTCACAAAGTAATCTGGTTTTTCATCACAGTTCACTCAAATGTTAGTGAGGGACAGTTCTAAATAGTTTTAAGAGAGTATGTAGAGTTGAAATAAAGCACTTGAAGTGTCTCAAAGCTACTGTGTAGCCTTTCAAACAGCTGTTGGTACAGAGATTTATTTTACTGTCTGTATTGCCCAAATGTTTTTCTGCTTTTCTTATTGCAGTTTCTTTGTTCTGAAATCCTGACTTTTTGTTTCACAGGTAAAGAACTGTGTGCCTCAATGTACATTGTAAGGTAATCTTCACCAAACGGCAGAGAAGCACATCTACTGACCACGTGGTGGGAAGGGCACTGTGACACGAATTTGTGGAGGCTTTAGTAGAGCGTTTCACATGAACGAGCTGTTTTATGAACTTTGTCTAAGTGGCCTTTATCTGACCATGCCCATAAATGATTATCACTAATCAATTCCACTGTAAGTGATACTAGGTTAGAGTAGAGGTTAGGCTGAAATTTGGTTGATGTCAAGTCAGGAAAGAAAATCAAATACTAGGGAATGAGGAAGCGAGAAGAAACATCTTGTGCAGTGGTGTTGAGAAGACATAGAATAGGCTGGGTAGGTGGTATGTGCTTTCTGCAGCTACCTTTGTTCTGAAAACTCGCAATTTCAGTATTCAAAAGGCTGATTTATATTCTGTGCTGCTAAACTGACCGTGACAAGTATTGTACAGTAAAACTTGGCTTTTTTTTCAAAAGGCACTGAGAGGGTTTGGCAACACTGGAAGAACAATAATGCTCTTTCTTCAAATAAACAAGATGATAAATCCATTTACGGCTACTTACTGTGAGAATAAAAAGACTGTTTACATGACATGACACAATCTCACTTGTGTTTTGACTTTGTTCTGCTCAAGTAAAATCAAATATTCCTTTCACGATTTGTTGCAATACAATTTTCAGTTATGCGTAAAGGAGAGTTCCTCAACATCTTCCTGCTACTGCTTTATTTTAGATGCACATCTGTAACAGTGGATTTGGAATGAATTTGAAACTTATGTTTGGGAAATCACAGCTTCTCCTGAAGTTGCTTTCCCTTTTCAGAAATGTTTGGACTTGGTAGCCAAAAGCAGCATCAGATTCCAGGACCTCAGTGGCCATTTCTTGAAGTGGGCTGTTCCAGGAGATGAGTGAGTATATGGAGTTGCTAAATCTTCTCCAGGGGAAAAGGGAGTGAGGGTGGGTTAGGATCAGATAGTTACTGCTTTAGGTGTGTTGGAAAAAGCAAGTCCTGAATTCTTTTCTTGAAACCAGCTGATGCAAGCCATTGAGGGAAATTGGCTACTAAGCAGTGTGTAGGTGTCTGTGACTTTAGCGTCCATTAAATACGTCATTGATTTGCCAGGTAATGTTATATACCTGTTAGTCATCTCGGAGGAAAAAGCTGTTTGTTCTCCATTTGGAGATCTGATACGTGAATTCTCAGACAGGAATGTGCATTGCCATTTTCTCCCAAAATTACGTCAGAGCGATAGTCTTTCCTAATGCCACAGGAGGAGGTGGTTGCCGTCTGTGAAGGTTTAAGCCTGAGAACCCGCTTTTTATGTGTGAGTGCCTGAGTATATTTTTAGTTGGGGCTTCGTTAATCTATCTTTTAAAACCGTTTCATTTTTATCTGCCAGTTAAATGTTAACTGGCTGAGAAGGAATGTGGAAGAACGTCTGCTTTCTTACTGGTGTTGGCTATGGGCAGGAGTTTATGCTGCTAAGAAAGTAACGGTATTGATCAGCACTGCAAACAGTGGAATAGATGTACACTAGAGGTGGACTTTAATGTACCTGCTTGTTTCACAAGTTGCTATGGTTTGTAGTAAGTATTGGGCTTCATGATTAATACTACTCTTTGAGATCTTAAATGGCTTAATCTGAAGGTTTGCCATGAGGAAACTTTCCTCAAAGATGCACGTAGCTTTGGACTTTGCTAGTAGGTTGGTCCTCTATTTTAGCTGTGTTAAGAGCTCCTTTTAACATCACAGATGGGAGTTTCAAATAATGTCTGAACACTTAGTGATTAAAAATGCTTTAGCTGTGTCATGACAAGGCTTTGTAACCTACTTTGCCTGGATGCTAAAAGGAAAAAAGGTGCCACAGATTTTTTTCCTCTCTAATTTAATAAGATTTTAACTGATGTTTATAAACAGTAACCACCATCATTTTGGAAAGAGGAAAGCAGTGTTCTCAGATTTTTATCTTAGTAAACATTTGAAACATTTTAATGCAAAAGAATTTTACTCTTGAACTGTTCCTTTTTTTTTTTTTTTTTTTTTCTTTCTTCAGTTATTCAGGCTTCATTCTGCCTCTGGGCTTGTTTCTGACTTGTGTCCTTCCCTTTCTCCCTTCTGTCTGAGGGGAAGAATACACGTGTGTGCCTCTGTGACTATATTTCCCTGTGTAAATGAGCAGGAACTGAGGGGTATCGTTTGGATACATGTGCACGTGCATGTGCACATGCACTGCGTGGTCTGGTGTTCTGGCAGGCAGTATGAGTCAGAACTCATCATTTAGCCTTTATGTGCCTTAACTCTGCAGGTTTTTAAAGGTAATGATACCGTAGCCTCAAGTCAAACCTTTATGTTCCTCAGCACAAGAAGGGCACGGACCTGTTGGAGCGGGTCCAGATGATGCCATGAAGGCATCATCTGCCATCCAGCTCTAAGGGCTGGAGCCCCTCTGCTGGGAGGACAGGCTTGAGAGAGTTGGGGGTGTTCAGCCTGGAGAAGAGAAGGCTCCAGGGAGACCTTAGAGCTCCTTCCAGTCCCTAAAGGGGGCCTACAGGAAAGAGGTGGACAGACTTTTTAGCAGGGCCTGTTATGGAAGAACAAGGGGTAATGGTTTTAAACTAAAAGAGGGGACGATTTGGACTAGACATGAGGAAGAAATTTTTTTATGCTGAGGGTGGTGAGGCACTGGCCCAGGTTGCCCAGAGAGGTGGTGGATGCCCCATCCCTGGACATGTTCAAGGCCAGGTTGAATGGGGCTCTGAGCAACCTGACCTGATTGAAGATGTCCCTACTCATTGCAGGGGCATTGAACTAGATGGCCTTTAAAGGTCCCTTCCCACCCAAACCAGTCTATGATTTGTTCCGCACTTTGAGTTTTGTTTGCTGTGGGGTTTGGGGCCTCAAACCAGTACTGCAGAGTGGATTGATCCAGTGATATGTTGCATGTTCTTATCTCTTGTTGATAGTAGATTACATGAAGATATGCGGTGGTGTATGGTAAAGCTTGATCTTTCCTCCCAGGCAATATTGCAGAATTTAATCTGAACCGATATTTGGGCTGACAATTGTGTGATCATGACGGAGGTCATGATGAGCAAAGCTGGACTTGAGCATAGCCTTGACTCAGCTGACGTCGAGGATGTAACTTAAGCAGTAGCATAAGGCCATTTTGGACAGAAATGGGAAAAGAACTAAGGCTCTAGTTTGATTGTAAATGAAATAAAGGTAATTTTGCCAGATTTGTGGTTTGTCTGTCATCAGTTGCTGGATTCCCACTTAGCTCTTGAATCAAGACAAAGAGCTGAAGACCTTTATAATCTGTGTTGTGCCATCATCTCACAAACAGCTGTTTAAGATACCTGCAAAGCATTTGTCTCATTCCCTTTCTCTCCTGTCCTGTAAAGGAAATATCAATGTACGTTTCTTGTGAAAACTTCTCCCATGTGAGAAGTTCTGAGGTACTCTTCTAGTTCAGGATGGGTCACTTAGTCTGAAGATTCCTGAAAATGCCCTATGTTTGCAAAAGGTTGTAAAGGGTTGCATATTTACGTAGTCTGGGAAAGCTGATCAAGGCTAAGCAATGAGGCAGCAGTATAAAAATAATAAGTGCAGTAGCTTGATACTCAGTTCACTGTTAATGATGACACTTTTACAGCCTGGATTGCTGTGTAGAGCCTGTACGATTTAGTTGTGTGATAAAAGCTTGAACTTTGACATGGTGGGGTTCCACCCAAAGTCAACCTTCAACCCATTGCAGCCTGAGAGTAAACAGGCCCTCAGGAACTGTGCCAAAATTTATTTTCAGGTAGCACACTAAAGCTTGGTAAATCAATAGATGTACTTTTTTAATTAAAATATATACACGTATATATTTACATCCTGATTACCAGAGCAAAGTAGCTGGATCAAGGAGGTCTAGTACTGTTTTATGATTAATTGTAATGTTTTTCAGCCTATAAATTGCAGTCTGACCTGTTTCATTAAACGATGATACGTTGCTCTTTACCTTGAAAGAAAACAGTAGACACTGGTTACTTTGTGGTTTGTTTTTTTTTTCAGGACAACTTGCAGACAATGTCTTCATAGTTTGTTGAAAACCTGAGAAATGGTCACCTTGATCTTAATCCATCTCATTCAAATCATTACAGGATTATAAAAGGTGTTTTGCTTGGCTGCTGTAATCCAAGTTGGATGCAATGATCCAATTCAAATGCTGTAAAGCTCTAATGGAACAAGTCAGAAGAAAAAACTTCATTTCCTTTTTCAGAGCATGTGATAGATCACAAGAATGCTTTATATAGATTTGCTGTGTCTGTTAACTTCAGTGTTTATTCTTTGAGCGTTCCTCTCAGATTTCACCATGTTAAAACTTTGACCCATATTGAGAACTGTTATTTTTTATTGATTTCCCCCCTCCCCCCCCAGTGCAATAAATCCTTGTCTCGCAGTGACTGTTGATTCAGGATTGACAGCAATAGCATTGACATGCAAGTGGCTACACTCTCCTACAAACAAATAGCTGGGGAAGAAGCATCTCTCCTATTTTCTACACTGAAGTCTCAGGAATCTATCTTTGACCTTGTGCATAGATGTTGTAAGAATTATTGAGGAATAAGGATGATGGGAGATACTGTTTACAGTCTAAGCTGCAGTTGCAACACTCCACAAACAGAATGAAAATACAAAATGCCGTAAGGGTGCTCTAAGGGTGGCAGCCGGGTGAGTTTTCAGCTTGAAGTCTGGCTTTTGCGGATGCTGTCGGGGTTGCCCTTAGAAATTGGTGAAGCTGAGCTCTTGTGGAAGTTGAAATCTCTTTTTCTATACAGGGACTGTGCTGGTCTGTAAGACTGTGAAAGGGTGAGGGTGTCCAGGAGACAGAAGACCGCTGGGAGACCTGAATCCAAACACCCCTCTTGCACTCCCCCTTCAGCTTGCTTTGTTCAGTCCGCTGCAGTTACTTTGCCCTCATAGATCATGTCCAGCCTTCTTTTTGGTTCTTCCTTGTGTTTAAAAAACAATTAAATTAAACATGTTGTTTCTTCACATTAGCATTGTCTTGATATAATAGATCAAAGGAAAATAGGCGGAATAAACTGCCTGTTTGATCAACCATCATCTCTTGTTGACTGCTTTAGTGAGCATCTGCCCCCATGGCATAGGGCTGACCCCCTGTCTGAGCGGAGGTCTGCACGACCTGTTCCCCGCCTGCTCCGCTGAAGCAGCGAGCTGGCCAAACCAGTGCTCCTGCAAATTATGCAACAGTTGCTCTGCCTAAAAGTGTAATCTTTAACAGAAGTCCAATGTGCTTTTGCCTCACTTGCATTTTTTTTTTTTTCCCCTCTATCTTGCTGTTAAACCTGTTTAAATAGAGCAATAAGTCTGGTGTTCCTTTTTGTGTAGGTTGAGATGAGGGGGAAAATCAAAATTGGTTGAAGGAGATGAAAGCACGTAGCTCTGCCTGATCATAGCTCTCGTATCGTCTACACGGTCTTGACTTTGCTCTGACAGTGCTAAGTGCTCTTGGCACAGTGGAGGGCTCTTGACAGTGCTCTTGACTTTGTGGAGGGAAGTTAGAAAAGCAAGAATGAAGAAATTGATGCTCGTTTTCCCTGCTCTTCTTATTGCATATGTGCTGAGTTCAAGGTGCTTTCAACACCCGTTACTTTTCCTAAGTGCTGCTCTTTCATTAGATTTAAAACAACTAAGCTACAAGCTTTTTTTAGTGGTTATGCATCCGATAGGTGTATATGTACAAGTTTGAGGACTGCAGGATGAAGAATAGTTTCAACAGTTCCATGAAATAAACAGTGTGATTATACTATAAAAAGTTTGGCTACAATCTGTCAACCTTTTAACAGCTTTTTGTTTAAAGATTCAGATTATTTTTTTTATTATTTACCATTCAGCTTTATAGCAAAGAAAACAATGAATGTGCTTATTTCATTTACTTAATATCTAGCTGTTAATATGACGTGCCATATATAAAACAAAATTTGTAATGCACACTGATATTTCTTAAAACATACCCTTTCCCAGAGAGAATTTATCAGGAAAAAATACTTTCAGTATTGAAACTTTCAATATTATTTCCAGTGGAAACAGTCTGTCCTGGACCTCTGATTTCAAGTTATGACCATTGGAAAAGAATAGAATTTGCATTTCAGAGCTGCAGGAATAAAAGCTGTATTTTAGAATAAGTCAGTTAATATTTTGAATTATTTCCATTATTCTTCACATTTGGAAAAGGTACTCTATTGGTGATGCTAATTTTGCTTCCACTCTGTTTTCACGTACCATAACTTCTTTATGGAAGAGTCTTTTTTTTTCCTGTTTGTTTTTATGCTTTTCTGTTGTATAACTAATTTGTGTATGTTTCCTTCTTTGGCCTTCTCAGTGATATCTTCTCACCAAGCTATTAAATATTTTCCTGAGGTAATAGGGGCAGCCTTTCATCTAAACCTGTACTACCTACCATACTGATAAGATTGGTCAAAAGATACCTGGGGAAAATTTGGCAGCTCCTTCTGTTTGCTCTGGCATTGATCCATGTTGCTTAGCCTTTATTCCACACTTATCCACAGCCCTTCATCTCAATCTCGCTTAACCTTCTGGCACCCCTTTCCTCATTTGCATACTGTTGGGTCCTCAACTAATGAAAACACTTACAGCTTTTTTTTTTATTGTGTTTTGACTTACAGGGGTCCTGACTGGAAATGACACTAGAAGCCCAATAATGTCAAAGGTCCAAAAATCAAATGCTGGTCTTCAAAATCAGACTTCTCATATACCCAAGGAAATTGTTTTCAAAAACTACTACAGGTAATTTTAAAAGGCTTTTTAAAATAGTGGAAATGTGTTTGTGAATAACTGAGATCGTTCTGAGTCCTGCTTCACTCCCTACTTCTCCCGCAGAGTTTTCAGGAATCGCTTCTTTTACTCCCATGGTTTGGAATCATACTTTGTGCTGTTAACCTCTAAACATAATTGCACATTTTCCAAGGCAGAAAATGGTTTCGTAGCAAATCTTTTACATGCTCTGGCTGACTCTACCAGGCTAAAGGTTTTTAAGTAAAGTCAGTGCTGAGCATGGCACATGTAATTCAGACAATCATTGTACAAACAATACAAAGTCCATTCATTATCTAATCAGAGACTTAGATCTTTCTTTTTACCAGGTGAGATCTCTCTTAATCTCATCACTTTCATTACTGTAAGAAAGTGTTCTTAACTGCTGATACTCACATGAATTTTTTTGTTGCCAAAGTCCCCTTTCCTAAAGTTAGTCTTTTATTTCAGGGTCTGAGTACATACTCACGATGGTACTCGCATCGAAGTATGTGCTCTCTTACTAATTAAAGGCAAGGTATTGCCTCTTCTCAGGGGTAATTCAAAGTACCTAGATTAGCCTTGTTCTCTGACCCACCTTCTGCCTGAGAGCACCAAAATCTGAGTCCACTCAGGTAATTCAATTTACTCTTGAACTCTCCCAACTGCCTTAATAATCTTGGGCTTAATAAGCCTTGCTGGATCCTGTACTCTTGTTCCCTTATACTATATGGCCTGTGCTTGAGTCCAAATGGCTGGTGCTCAACCTTCTGTGATGCCGATTTAAAGAGTAGCCAGGACGTATTCTGGAGCAAGAGCAGCTTTGTATCATGAGGGGTTCATGTGGCTGCTGTTCCTGCAAGCCGGACTTGCATAAGCAACTACCCAGCTCTACCCTTTTCCCTGCTTTCTTGTGCCACCTTCCTCACCTGATTTTATTTGTAATCCAAACACTCAGGTTCATTTCCAGAGCTGTAAACCTCACTGGGAAGCAAGGAAGCTTACTACCCCCCAAAAACTTCCTAGGGTGCTTGGAAACATGATGTGACCTTTAGTAACTATACAGGATGAATGAGCTCCAGAAACTGTAATATAAACTCCCCACAATGTATCAAGGCATAGGAAGTAAAAAATAATACGTTTTACTTCATTTAGTCAAAAAATCCTCAAAACTGTTTGAATGGACTAGGGTTTAGGGTTAGTGTTATGGTTAGGGCCTATTAGGGTTTGAGTTTTTAGGGTTAAGGCCTGTTAGAGTTAGGGGTTATGGTCAGCGTTAAGGTTAAGGCCTGTTAGGGTTAGGTTCAGGGTTAGGGACATTAGGGTTTGGGTTCGGGCCTATTAAGTTTTGGGTTAGAGTTGGTGCCTGTCACAGTCCGTTTGGATCTTAAGTTACAGGACAGCGTACTCTGTGATTTAACCTTTCTTTCATGAGTTCATTAAGAAATATGACAAAAAAACCTCATGACAAATGGGCTCAATCCGCTGTTGCCTAGGCTGGTCTGTCACGTGGATTCACTTATTCACCACTCAGGGCATAATATTTCATAATTTATAACCTGTAACTCTTAATTCATGCACCTATGAGAGGAAAAAAAAAAAAAAAATTAGTTCCCTAGCTGAGGGTGAGAATGCTCATCCTTCTTCCTCCGTCACAGCGTGGGTGTCCCCTGCATCACACCAGGAAGCATGGAAGCCAGAGCAGTCCAGCTGCTGCTGGATCCCCTTCAAAAGCCTTTTGTGTAAGATGATGTCTTATCCCTTCTTGGCCACTTCTGTGTGGCAGCCTTTGTTGATGGCTGTCTGTTTTGGACCTGGGCTCTGGCCAAACCAATGCCTCGCACTAACTCTGAAACCCCGCCCTAAACTTAGCTGTTAGCTAATCCTTATGTCAACACTAACACTAGAGCTAATTGACCTGCAGTGGTCCAAGAGGGCCCTCCTGATGTGCACCATGGCTTTGTGAGGGCCTTTTGGTGTGTTCAGGCATCACCCAGACCCATGTAAAGGGCAAGACAGGCATCCATGTACACTTCTGTGCTGCGCAGGGTGGTTGGAGAGTACCTTCAGATGTGCTCCAGTGCCTCTGAGTTCCTTTAGTGAATGAAGGCACCTCACAGTGCCAATGCCTCATGCTAACCTCAAAATAACATGTACCCCACACCTAACCTATAGTCACTGGAACCAAACTCTGATCCTCCACCCTAATCCTGAAGTCCTAGCCTAACCTTAACCCGTATTCTAATGATAATCCTAACCTGAAATCGAAACCTAACCTTACCCCGTGGTTTATGAGGGCCCTCTGATATCCACCATGGCTTTGCAGCTGCCTTTTGGTGTCTTCAGGCATCACCCAGAGCTATCTGCTGGGCAGGATGGGCATCCATGTACATCTTGGTGCTGTGCAGGGTTTGAGGAGAGACTTCTGAAGAGCACCAGGTGCCTCTGAGTGACTTTGGTGAATGCAGGCACCTCGGAGTGCCAATCCCTAATGCTAACCTCAACCATAACGCAAACTCAACCCCCTAGACTATTTTTCTGGGGGGGTAGGGTGAGAAATAGTGAAGGTGGTGTCCTCGTGGAGGCACTGTTCAGCAATAGCTATTGCTGCGTGTTGTCAACACTGTTTTCATCACCAGTTTAAAACAGAGCACTATATGGGTTGTTCTGAAGAAAATGGAGTGAGTGACCACCTACCCAGTGAATGGGTGGAATAATTACTAAAATGATCAATAATCCAGCAAATATGAGAATAAGATGACACCATGGAACTCTAAGAAGGAAAACAGTGCGGAGGATGGAGTGGAGTAGAGACACCGCAGCCAAACTCTGTGATAGAATGGGAACTTGAGGGCCAAATGGAACCCTTGAAGGTCTTATGGAACTGATAAGCTGACTAATTGTTACCCTGAGCCAACGTTCTGTCATTTTTTGACAAAATGCTGTCCTTTGGGTGAACTTTGCTCATTATAATACCAAAACACACCTCCATCCCAAAGGCTACCCGCCTCCAAGGTGCGACCACTCTTCCTTGAGTCTGTGCCCTGAATTTTTGGTAAACTATACCTTTAAGTGAGAGGCGAGAAAATTTTACACCAATCGTAATGAAAGTATTTATGACTAGAGTCACTTAAACTCCACCTTGAAGATAAAGTATAGAAATAACCCAAGAAAGGGGGGATGTTAGGGAAGACACCATCGTGAACAAGTCAAGGATGACTCCATCAAAGACTGCCTTGACTTCTGGGATCAGTCTATGGGCTGATCCTCTCTTCCCCCCCCATAAGGACGCTTGTGGGTAAGATTCGAACACTTGGCTATACCAAGTGCTTCCCCAGGAAACTTGGAAATCTCTATAGAGTTGTTTTTATAACTTAGCCCATTTGTAACCGAGCTATATTACTGACATCTTTAGTATTCGCACGTGCTTTGTGGACAGTCACTATCACTGTCAATCCAAAAGAACTTGTGTATCTGTTGCTTCAATAAACTGCCCTGTGTAGGCAGCTGGTCGTTTGGGTTTCTCGCTGAACACAACCAAAGAGTGGCTGTGCTAGTTCATGAGCACGACTGGGCTGAAGGTACAGTCTGCTATTAGCGTATCTGGAACTGTAACAGTTTAATATATATTAATATATATATTAAACTGGACTGATAGTGGTGAATTGGGCATAACTCAGAATTTAAACCTAGCCGCACCTAGCCTCCCACCTCGGTGAGGAGTGTTAGAACGCAAGGGGGTTTATTTTCTGCCAAAACTACTTTGCCCCTTAACTCAACACTTCATTTTAGACAAAATGGCTCTATGAGCTAAGTGTAACAACCACTTGTATAACTGCTTGTCCCTGACAAAGAAATCCAGACTTACAAGAAGACAAAACTAGTTTTAGGGATATGCTTATTCTTAAAGTAACACAGCTTGTGTATATATTAGGTCTGCTTTTATACTCTGAACCTGTGACACTAATCGATGATACTTTTTTATTCATGGAACTATGTTAGGCATTAGCTTATTGTTCTACAATTTTTGGTAGAGCCCTGCCATTCTCAAAGGAAGTGACTTTACCTGCTGTGACTTCACGACTAGCCTCTGGTCAAGGTGCAGTGCGAACCCCACGTGCTCGGTGGCAACCCTGAGGAGCTGAGAAACGCAGCCTGCCCGAAAAGCCTTGCTCAGCACCGCCTGCGAACCTCAGGCTCCTAGTGAGTAGAGCTCACTCACAGACTCAGAAGGTGATGAAGGAATAAATCTGTTCCCCATCATGAAGTTCATTGCACATTCTTCCACTGCAGAAATTCCGAACTTGGTTCTATCAGTTATAACAGCTGTTTAGTGATTATAGTGGGTTTATGATTTATATGAATTATGTGGAGCCAAATAATGGCTCAACTGTGTATCGAGTTTGCAAAGCCTCAGAACTGAGGCTTGTCAGGTTTGCTCAGTCTCATCTTTTACTGGCCTGTTTGCAACTTCGTTTTATTTTGTTTAGCTGCAACAGCAGCTTTTCTGTTTGACCAAATATTTATAGCCAATTTATTTTACTTTTGGTTTGTCTTTCTATAATATGATCATATTCTTATACAGAAGCCAGTAACAGGCACTTACTTCATAGAATGGTTTGGGTTGGAAGGGATGCTAAAACTTGTCTAGTCCAACCCCCAGTGCTGGGCAGGGACACCTCCCACCAGCCCAGGTTGCTCCAAGCCCCGTCCAACCTGGCCTTGAACACCTCCAGGGATGGGGCAGCCGCAGCTCCTCTGGGCAACCTGCACCAGGGGCTCACCATCCTCACAGGAAAGAATTTCTTCATAATATCTAATCTAATTTTCCCCTCTTTCAGTTTAAACCCATTACCCCTCGTCCTATTGTTCCACTCCCTGAAAAGTCCCTCTCCACCTTTTCTGTACTCGATGTAGATTGAGATATAGCTGTCTGTTAACAAATGAAATATAGATCTGGTATGATTATAGCAGCTTTGAGAAGGGAAGGCAAAGGATGGGGCGTGAAGGGAATACAGGCATGAAGTGTTTAAGAGCACTTTGGGGCACAGGCTTGACAGTGGAGACATTATGGTTATAAACGACTCAGCCAGACCAGCATGGGGAGCGTACACATGGCTCAGCCCAACACAAAGTACAAAAAAAAAAAAAAAAAAAAAAAGAAATAAAGAAATGTAGAGGAGAGCAGCGGGCTTCAACCCATGTATTTCTTCCTGGCAACTGGGCATGCCTGGCACTGTGACAATGAGGATGGTCTAGAGAACAGTAATGGGAAACACACTATGTTATTCAACTGCAGATTGCAAGTGCTATAGCACTTAGAGTATATGTAGTTTATTATAATTTATTATGATTTAAGTGCATGTTAATTCAAAATCCTGTACAATTTCAAATGACTCCCAATAAGCATTGTATTAAGTATTAAACCTGCCACATGAGGAGTACCTTAAAAAAACCAAACAACCCCAAACAAACAAAACCCAAAGAAACCAAAAAAACTGGTCAGAAGACTTTGATGTGAAGTTTCGTGTGTGCAGCAGCACCAGTCCATAATCTGACTTGAACACATACTCAGGCTTAGAAATGCTCTTGGCCATATTTCCTCAGAGACAGCAACAAAAGAGTTTCTTCTGTTCTAAGCAGTCATCTCCTGCTAACCAGTCATCTCCTGCTTGCCCTATCCACTCTTAATGTGTCTGAACCAAAACACCAGGAAAGACCAGAAGTAAAATTCAGGTAACTTCATATCTATTGTAATCATATCCTTCAGTTCTTATTCATTGTCTTCTGCCATAGAGTCCCTTGTGGTCCCTGCTCCTCAGCTTGCTGGGAATGCAAAGATGTGGCAGGCTATGACTGGTATCATCAAGCCTTTTCTTATTTGTGTAGGTAGGCATCAAGCCAGAGCTCCCCTGAATTCTTTAGAGATCTGAGAGAGAGAAAGAGTGCAGGAGGCCATGTTACGCAGGATTGCTTAAGGGAGCATTGGTGGGGACGGGGGAAATGAGGATTTTCTGTGTGTTGATTTGTAAGAGAAGAACAAGTGAACTCTTGTTCTTAAGATTCTGGTCTCCCCTAAATCCTCCTGCAGTTTTTTGCCAAGGTGTTGTTACTTACTGCACAATGTCTGCAAAAGCCGTGAGCAGTGGCTTACATTGGTACTCAATGCCGTGCTTGGCACACAAGGACTTCACCAGAGGAGCCACCTTCCAGTAGTTGTGTCTTGGCATGGTTGGGAATAAGCTGTGAACAGGAGACAGACACATTCTCTTCCAGTGCTCCATAAGAAATATTACCATTCATTATTACTTCCCAGGAATCACCCAGCGCAGGCTGAGTAGGGTCTCTAGGTGCTCCTGGCTCTTCTTCGCCCCTTGGTGTGCTTTTAGCACAAGTAACTCATAAGACTTTCCTGCTTTCCCCCTCTGTTATTTTCCACAGCTGTCTCTAGCATCTCTGAAGTGATGTTTCTCCAAAGTGGTGCCATAAACTGGAAGAAATTACTTCCTCTCCCTGCCCCTTCGCCAGAAGTAACCATCTCCATGGCGCAGAAAAGGAGATGAGCCCATCCTTCAGTTGCACAGCTCAGTCTTTAGAGTAATAGGATAAGTAGTTAGTACACGCAGGCTTAAACTGCCATGTCAGACTAAACAGGATGCCTTAGCAGGTGCATTTTCACTGATGCTTACAAGCTACTCCTTTGGATAGACCCTGTTGCCATCTGCATGGTTTCATAGACCCTGCCCATGCTCAATTTTCACTAGTCGTTCTCGCCTTCCTGTGGGTCCAGTGGAGATCTTGATTATGATTCTCTTTAGGGTTTTCAGCCTTTTTAAAGACAAACTCATTGGTGCCCCCCAATTATTTGTAGAATGCGGAGCAAAGAAGAATAGGGAAAAGAAAAAAAGAGAGAAGAAAAAATATTTAAAGGGAAGAAAATTCTTTCTCAGGATGTGTACTCACTGATGTTCAATCTGGAAGTTCAGATGGCCAGTAAACCAGTCATTGAACAGAGACTGCTCAACATTGCACGTTGCCTGGAGCTAGAGGAGGGGAAAGGAAAGCAAAATCAGTACAGATTGGTGACGACAGCCTTCCTTGTTTGTCTCAAGAGCACAGTATGCTGTGCCACTCTCTTCTGTTGTTTTTTGTTGGCCTAAGCTGAGCTACCTCAAGCCAAGGATCTTAATTCTCCTTCAGCTTTGTGGACCAGCAGATGTGCTTAGACTGGCTAACATGGACCATGGTAAAACTAGGAGTTGGCTCTGTGCTCCTGTGCATGCGTGAGAATGGTCAAAAGTTCCTCCTCCTGGTCTTCTCAAATCTATGTCTGCAGAAAAAGCAGAGATGGCAGAGGACTTCTGTGGTGGTCAGACTTTACTGCTGGACTCCGGTAAGTCTGTCTGTGAAGAGGGAATGCCACACTGGCATTCTGCTAGTGTGAAATGGCTCAGCAAGAGCAGGACACAAACTTCCATCTCTACATAAATGGAAAAGATCTAAGACAGAACAAGGCAATAAGTGGGGAGGTGGGTATGTTTAGGAAATAGGCCTTAGACCTAGCTTTGATTTTCAGATTGCCCATGAATTTGTCATTGCTATCCTCCTTTACTGTTACCGTAACTGAATCCCGTTATCTTATTAACCTTCTCTTCACAGTTACCAACAGGTTTTCACCCTTAATGCAACAGAGGACTTGCTTGTCTTATGGCTGGAATTTGAACCTGTATGGCCACAATTCTTAAGAGTCGAAAATTTTACCTGAGTAGACACCCAGTCCAAATTGTTGTCATAGTAAATATCCATAGGGATGTGGTTCATCTGTGAAACCCAGACAAACCAGCTGCTCTCGAGCATCCTGTGCAATCAGACAAGAGGCCAGAATTCAGTAACAGATGAGCAAGTCAAGGCTGAGCCATTGATATAACAGCATAGCCGGACCTATGAACACGTGGCTGAACACCAGCCTTGCTAATCCAGCACCTGGAAGAACTTCCAGAACCTGGAAGTTTCATACTTCCCAATGAAACTCATGATTATTAAATATGTTCTGTGATGAAACTGATGTAGCCTGTTATTCATCTTGGTTTATCTGTAGCCAAGGATGAAAATGATTAGAATCAGTAAAATGATCCAAGCGGAGAGGGCATTGTCCATTCAAGCCCATGCTGCTGGGTAATGCCTGGGCGTTCGCAAGCCCAGGCTCAGCTGGTTCTGTTAAATGTTCACTTTCTCTAACCAGTAGCAGACTCGACATCCAAAGCACTGGATGTTGTGCAAGGTAGGTATTTCTCAATTTGGTCAGCGCTCAGTGAAGTTTCTTTGCTGCCAGAGCCAATGAGGTGACATAAAACTTGAACTGGCAATTGAGCAGAGGAGTCTTAGTTTAACTTTGTGGGATTATAAAACTAAGCAAAAAAAAAAATAAATAAAATAAAGGTGAACGTGGAAAGATAAGCAAAGGCAGAGAAAGGCAGGCGGGCGCAGATAGAAAGTATATGTAAGGGAATGCTGAAGAACCTTCTAAAAGAGACATTACCTGAATATAAAATAATATGCCAGGAGACTCTTTATTTCCAATAACGATCCATAAGTAAAAAAGAATCTGATATAGAAGGTCATCATCCAGGCCAAGTCCTATCAAAATCGGAGACAACAAGAAAAGACAATAATTATAAATTAAACTTGTTGAAATCTTTTTCTAAGCTTCATGTGATATGTACAATACGTTCAGTTTCTGTAGCTTTTCGCTAAATTGAATCAGCTGGAGCAATCCAAGTGAACGTAAGCTAATAACGCTTTCTTTTCACGGCTTGCTGTCATAGTCATGAATCTGAGCGTTCACGCC
The DNA here is from genome assembly GCF_965231255.1 of Vanellus vanellus. Classification (NCBI taxonomy): domain Eukaryota; kingdom Metazoa; phylum Chordata; class Aves; order Charadriiformes; family Charadriidae; genus Vanellus; species Vanellus vanellus. Next base: position 2,304,126 of record NC_138911.1, on the reverse strand, counting down.
CAGTAAATAGATTAATGTATTAGCAAATGACTGTGCATTCAGGAACGTGAGTTGAAGATTGTATAAAATCATTGCCCAGGACTCCACAGTGAACTGAGTGCTAGACCAACGATCTCATTTTGGCTGGAAGTTGCTCCGTCCTCCTATTTTGCATCACACACGCAAGAGGAGGGAGGATGAAGCATTAATTCTGGCTGCCTGGCATAGGACGCAATGCCAAGTACATGCACACTGCTAACAAAACAACAACAGTTCTTATAAATCCGCATCCTCCTGTTCCTGACCACTACGGACCTTCCAATTTGCTTCCCAAACCAACGGAGCCAGTATACTTCATGGTTCTGCAAATGAGGCAAAGCAAGTAGAAGCCAAAACAGCCTGTTGCTTGTTTTCAGGCCTTTGTCATCAAGCTGAGGAGCATAACAGGTTTAGCAGAAAGCACGCAGAGCCACTGAAAATCCTGCACCAAACCAACCGTCGTATTCTATACCTAACTGAATGGCATATGGTGTCCCACAGCAGGGACTGAGCTCTGGGCAGAAGCTGGTTCTTGTGTTCAGAAGAAAGGTTGAAGGCCCACAACTGACTCCGTCTTGGTTGCACGAGCAGTGCTACTTACCGCCCAATACCTTTTGGTGTATGCGATGTAAAATGTGTGGCAGTGGAAGTAGGTGGGAAACAGGAGCGGAGGAAGAGCTGTAAGGGAGAATTTGTTATCACCGGTAATGTCAAGGACTGAATGACTGAAAAATAAGGAGGGCGAGACCCCGGAAACTTAATAATCCTTTTGAGTATCACAGTAACCACTTTGCAAGAAAGCAATGACTGATACGGGTTAGGATGCTCTATCAGTGCCTCCAAATGTTTCTAGGTCTGTTCGTTAATATGGTGGTGCTTACAAACCTGAAATTTTGTTTTAGGCTTTTAACTGAGGAACAGCCACAGAGGAATATTTTGAGAAATGGCTTCCACAGCCCCAGAGCTTTTCTGGCTCCCCATTCAGTTGTTCAAAGGAGGGGAACGGCAGGAATACATCTGAAATCCTCTGCCTACCAGGGATTTTGGGTTGCAAGAACTCAAACTCAACCTTCCAAATGGACATCTCACTTGTACTTAAAAAAAAAAACCAACCAAAAAAAAACCCCCACAGACTACTAGTTAAATTTGGATACTACTATAAGATGTGGTATGACATTGTAAATCAGCCACTGTGGAGGATGTGGGAGACTCGGGATAGGATTGCCTTTCTCAACCAGGCATCTCCAAGGTGCGTATCTGAGATAGGCACATCTGAACTGACCCTGCTCGTTCTATCTAGCCGCTCGAGAGAGCCGCCACTGCTGGAGTGTGGTTCCTGCCATCTTCAGAGGTCACGGTTAAAAACAGGTCAAATAAATCACACCTTGGAGGTGCCCATTTCTGCTGGGTTTTAGGGTTCAAATTCATACTGTCCTCTTTTCAGGCAAGCGCCCTAAGCAGCGGACCAGACTATCGTGGAGAGATGCAAGAGGTGTTGAAATTGTGCTGCTTTGCAGAAGGAATAAAGCTTCCCTAAGATGGGAAGGAGGGGGCAGGAGTGAGCCCAGAGATCAGGGCACTCACAGTGGAGAAATTCTGAATTTTTCCTCCCCTCGGTTTAGGCACTTTATTAGCCGTACATTATACAGCTCACAGACAGTCCCTGGAGCCCTCATCGCACTCTCACAGGAAACTTCCTTAATTAGTAAGTTAAGAGTCTTTCTCCTTTTCTCTGGCCAAATAGATGTAGACTTATTTTTGCAAAGCAGTACAGTTTTAAGGTGACCTGGGATAAGTGTACCCCACTACTTTTTCTACCCTGGAACAAACTTAAGCCATTTGGTTAGAAACTCTCAAACCAAATTAACGTGTTTCAAGTCAAGGAGGGCATAGAAACCAGATCTCACGTAGGATCGTATGATAATTCAGGCTGGAAAGGACCTCAGGGTCTCAAAGCAGCATCAGCTATGAGGACAGACCATGTTACTCGGGGGTTTTATCCAGTCAGGTTTTCAAGTCCTCCAAAAATTAGATGCAAACTGTTTATTATGTTCTTTGATGCAGGCACCTTAGGTCTGCTCAAGTCCTACGGGTCAAAAGTAGGATCTACAAGCCCCATTACTACCCCTCCTGGTATTGCAGGAGAGTGGCGATACTCACTGATGAAGAAGTATTTGTGTTGGTGGTTGTATGGCATGTACTTCTTCTTTTTGATCCCAAGCTGTGAACAGAAACAGCGAAAAAACACCGAGTGGAAACTAAGCAATCTGCAGAGGTAACTTGCCGTTTCCTATTCTTTCTTCCCCTGAGGCACTCTTCTTGCACGCTTCCCACAGCCCTCATTCCTCCTGTCTCCCTCTTGCATACCTGTCCTATTAGGTTACATACATAACACACCTCTTCTCTAAACCCTCATTCCATTAATGTAAGGCTTTAATGACTCACAGCTTTAAATCCTTCAGAGATAAACTGTTAAGTCAGCATGAGACTTTTCTCCAGTAAGGGAAAATAAATTGAGTGATTGCTGAAAAGCAGTTCTAGATACGCTTGTAACAAGCCAAAACAGAAGTAACCGCCCACAAGAAAACCCGACGTTGGTGTATGGTGGGAAGGAAACTGCTGTCACAGATACCACCACTGTCTGGGTTGGAACGGAATGATGTAGTAAAAGCTGTGCCAGAACACTTCATCCATTAAAAGGTGGTGTGATCTGTAAGTTATGATAAAAATAATTTTGAGGGGGAATAGAGGTGAATTTTAACGGGTGGGTTTCCTTGGGTTTGTGTTCTTACCACATTCATAATTCATTTGGTGAAATAATAGATATTTGAAGGCTAAGTTATATTATCAGTCAAAAATAGTCTCATGTATTTTCTCTCTTTTTTTTTCCCCACCTACTTTCTTCTCTGATCCTGTACATTTAAATGGCAATTTCATGAAGGCAAAGGTCTTCCAAGGAGAAACATATTTCACTGCTGTAGCGACTCTGACAGGGTCTCGAGAATGGCTGAAGCTGTACAACAAAATGCTGGACCCCTTTTCTCGGGTTGTTGCTCCTGGAAGTGGCCTAGCAGTGCAAGCTGAGAAGATCCTATGTGGTCAAATGACTTCTGCCCGCTGGAGTGGCCTGCCAGCGGCTACAGGGACAACCCTTGGTTATTCAGTCCTGCTGTGCCGGCTGCCTTTGGCAGCAAGGCTTCTGCCCCCTCCTAGACGGCGTAGACATGCCAAAGCCACCTGTATCTCCAAGCCTCAGCCATTAACATTAAAGTAGTAATCCCAGGCCAACTGCAGACATGCTTCATATTAATGTTTACAAGTTGTCTAATAATCATTGATTATCGAGTTGTTCAGCTAGGTCATTAAGTTGATATAACCATTAATAGACTTTTTCCTGATGGATTTTCCACCTTATATATGATGCACGTACATCACGTCTAATTTATTTACAACTATTTGTCAACTGTTCCAGAAATTTTTAAAGGAACTTAATGTGAACTGTGCACTGCTTCCAAAGGCTGAAAAAAGTAGACACAGATGAAAGCCGTCTTTTTTCAGAAACTGTCATCACATCTTTGTTTTAGATCTTTACAGTACAGCGCGCTTTTTGTTGACTAGGGTGTTCTTCCCAGTTCCCGGTACGTGAGTGTACACGTGCACACAGACACTGACCTCCACAGAGAATTTCTTCCCCAGAGTAAACAAGAAAGGGTGCATATCAATATCAGGATCTTTCTGGAAGCAGTTGGGTTTGGCATGGTGCCGGGAGTGCAGGAGAGTCCACCAGTTGGCTGATGCCCCCTGTTTTAGTGAAGAACAAAGTGTGAAAAGTACGATGCTTTTGGAGATAGATTCTCTCCAGTTCCCCTCCTTCACCCAATGTTGAACACGCGCTTTTACAGGAAAGCCATCAAATCTAAAAAGTTTTTCCAGAGTTGGATACTTACAATCAAATGGCACATCACAAACTTATGCAGCCAGTGGTTCCACTTGGTCTTCCTGAAGACTGAAAGATGTCCTAAATCATGTTGCAACCATGAAGCTTGGACCTAGAAGAGGAAAAAGACATTGGGAGGGGAGAAAAACAGGAATCGAGACCAGGACAAAGCCACACCTGTCCTTTGCTTTGAAATACCAAGACCTGTTTCTCAGACACTGCTCCGAAGTCACAATTGGAAAGGAACTGTGAAATCCTGATACTTTTAAGACTTCCCCCAGAATATATCTTGCTGAAAGAATCCCAGACTAGGTTTTGTGGGAGCTCCCCATGTGCAGAATTTCTTCTTTACATCTTCTGTGCGTGCAGCAGTTGTCGTCTTATGAAAAAGGAGAACTATACCAACTAAGGAAATAGAGGACTAGAAAACTGCAATAGTATTATGTGTATGAAAGTTGACGCGAGTCCACATGTACGTGCTGTGGACTTAGTTGCTTACCTGGGAAATGGTCAACACCACCAGAGAGACAATGAAGGGCATTAAGGATGTCCCAAAGTAGAAGAGAATGAGCCAAGCAGCAGTATCCAACAGGAGGATGTGAGCGAGGTGCAGGAAGAAGAAGAGTTGATTTGGCTTCAGGAGTCCCATTTTCTCAACTGTAGCACGCAATTCACGGAAGTCTTTCACCAGCATTTTCTGTGGGAAGCAGCAGTGTTACCTGTTCCCTGTTTCTAGAGTGTAGCACTGCAGCCTCAAAAGCCAAGGACCACTTAAATGGAGGGAAGAAAGAGCAAAGGATCTGGCCAAACGGGCAAGACCTGGGCTTGCACCTTAGTCAACTTTATCATTGCTCTCCTACAGCTTCTCTGTGCCTTTGCCTGATAAGGTACGTAGAGCAGACCGAGCAGCAGCCAGCACAGAGCACCGTGTCTGTACCCTCAACCCCTAAGACTGTATCTTTGGTACTTCCATCATCATCTTGGCAGGTAGCGGAGGGCTCAGGTGGAAGGTGTGCTGTATGTGCATGAACATAGCATGCCATCTTGTGGTAGGCCTTTGGAATGAAAGTAGAATTCTGCCACCAGTTCCAAGGGATCGATACATGTTTTCACTTTACCCTTCCCAAGATTAACAGGAGAGGGTTAAATACCTGTATGAAAATGGCACCTACGGCCCAGCTGGCCTCAGGCTGCTGGGCCCTCAGGAAGGCGGGTGGAAGAAGAAATAAGCACAACAGAGGTGCTAGACCAACCCACCTTTTGGCTTTGCCAGCTCTGCTGGTGCCTCCCAAGCCTGATTCCTGTCTCCATGCAACCCAAGGAGCTTGCCAGCCTACACTCAATCGTTTTGGGGAAATGGAGTTTGCATGGAGCAAGGCACACACAGGCTCTGGTGCAGGTCAGCTGTGGGATCGAGAAGCAGGCAAGGCATGGGGTAAGAGGGTTCATGAGGTTCCCACCTATGTAGGAATTGTGGCTGTGCCTTTCTGGGACAGCCAGACTGCTCTGAATTGTGTTGTTAGTGCCTGAGTTACGTGGGGCCGTGTATCATCTTCAGCATGCAGCGAGGAACTATGCAAAGGAAAAGTCAGGCCAGGCTAGGAGGAATGGGGAAAAGATAGTCTTGGGTGGTGGGAAGCGATGAGGACCATACAGCCCAGGGAATATTTGTACTCTAAGACATTCCTGTTCTGTTGTCTGTGCCTCTCTCATGAGGTTTTCTTTGACATACCAATTGTTTACCCCCATAGTGCCATCAGCAGTGCTGCTGTGAATGATCGTGCAGTTGGACCTTGAGACAGCTACAAGAAGGCTGTCCAAAAGCGCAATGCCAATAGAGCCCGTGAAACTTAATTCAAGGCTAAAACACTCTATTTGCAGTCTCTCCCTACAGATACCTACAACAGAAGGGAGTATAGTCTGAAAATTTGCTATCAGCTGGAAAGAATTGTTTAATTTTTGATTAGCTCTTTCTCAAAGCAAGGGGAAAGAAGTTGAGAGCTGTGATATTCATGAGAGCAAAACAAGGCTCTGCTATTTATGTAGAGTTGCTGTGATAAGAAAAATTCATCTTCAGGAATCTTTGAACCACATAATGTGGCTTTAGACTAATATTCGTGTATTGTTTCTAAGTAGTAGCACAAAAAATTGTGAAGAACCTGGATCCTATTGTTCCAGGAGCTACGCTGATACAGAAGAACAACATCTAATCTCAGAATATTTCTCTTTATTCTATCTTTGTTCTGATTTATGAGAATAGACTTACATTTTTAGTGGGCTCAATACTGGGTTGATCTGGTGCCAGCTCCCCAATCTGCAGTGACTTCAAGTACTTGCTCACCAGCACCTTGTCAACATGGAATGCTACAAAGGCATCCTGCAAGCACACAAGAGTAAAGGAAGAGGTAAGAAAAACAAATTCTATGTTAATAACCTCAGTCTGCTGTGCACAGTAAGACGTTCACTGTGGAAGAACCACAAAAGCAAAGCTGCCTGGCTTACCTTTCTGTCTCCTCGAGTTTTGTTGACCTTTTTCTTCTCGTGTTTGTCCTGTCCTCTTAAATGAGATCTTATTTCAGGTGGCAATGGAAGAGGTCTGACTTCCACTACTGCAATTACTACAGGTATGCAAGCTCCATAATATGAAATGGAAGGAATCTCCAGCGTACGTCTAAAGCAGAGTCTAGTTCCCTTGCCTTTCTTCTTCCTCCTCTTCTCAACCCCCATATTAGTGACTTTTCCACCTTCCTGGACATCCAGGTTCCCAAAAGACCTTTCTTATCAGTGGAGCAGAACATTCTTTGTTGTGCAATTGGTCAAAGTCGTTTTCTAACTCACCTCATTCCTTAACTCTGCTCTTCTACCCTTTGTGAAAAAACACCCCAACAAAAAGCAGCAATAAAAGGACTCCTCTTGGTAGTTTTGCGCAGTGTCACCCTTACTAATATTGTGGCATTAATTATACATTAATTATACATGTTTTTCCACTCCTCGGGTTTCTTTTCTTACTGAAAACCTCCCTCATTTTTCATCCTCTCCTAAGTTACCATCTTCAAAGCTCTATGCTCTTGGTAAAATCTTCCAATCAAACTAAGATCATTTCTTAGTTTTTCATAATATACATTCAAAAGATTAAGTTACTTGTTCCAAGATGTACAGGTCTCGCTAAAGCCTTAGGGATTTTCTTGATAAATGCTTCTTTCACTTTTTTTTTTAGTCTCTGCCTCCCAGACTAACTGAAGAGCCTGTTGAATTCACACAGTCTCTTCGTTGCGCAGAGCGGTTTCACGAGGGGTTTCTTACTTCACCCACAACGTCCTGGATATATTCCCACAGCAACTCAGGGTGGATATAACCACGTTTACTCCAAACCAGACACTTCACCCATAATCAGGCTACACAGGAGAGCGCAGAAGTCCGCACGCTGATTTACCCTGCTTCTGTCAGAGGCTGACTAGTGCCAGCGTGGCTTTCTTGGTGCTGGATTGCACGAACCTGTAGCAAATAGTCCACTTTTTACTCCCTTCCACTGGTTTTGCGGAGGCCAAGATACACAGCTTGCGAGTGTGCAGAGTCCGAGCAGGGCAGGATGCTCCAGTATCACATGTATCAGTGATACTGATAGCAGTTTGCCGTGGAATAAATACATATTCTGAATATTGCGGTGATGCTGTTGTTACCCAAAAGCACTGAGTTGGTGAAGAGTTCTGTGTTCTTCAGCATCTCTGGAGCAAAGTAAAACCCCTTCCTATTAATTTCACTTACAGCTGGAGTTTTATCATATATGCTTAAAGAGAGAGAGGGGGAAATAACCCGGTGTTTTTCCATTATGGTGCACAGCTTATTTGATGTGCTTCAATTTCTCGTGTTCCAGTTTGTGCCCGTTGCCCCTTGTCCTGTCACTGGGCACCACTGAAAAGAGTCTGGCCCCGTCCTCTGCACACCCGCCCTTTAGATATTGATAAGTGTTGATGAGATCCCCTCTCAGCCTTCTCTTCTCCAGGCTGAACAGCCCCAGGTCTCACAGCCTTTCCTCATCAGAGAGATGCTCCAGTCCCCTGATCATCTTTGTAGCCTTCCACTGGACCCTCTCTAGCAGATCCCCATCTTTCTTGAACTGGGGAGCCGCAAACTGGACATGGTACTCCAGATGTGGCCTCACCAGAGCAGAGTAGAGGGGAAGGAGGACCACCCTTGACCTGCTGGCCACACTGTTTTTAATGCACCCCCAGATGCCATTGGCCTTCTTGGCTGCAAGGGCACATTGCTGGCTCATGGTCAACTTGTTGCCCACCAGGCCTCCCAGGTCCCTCTCTGCAGAGCTGCTTTCCAGCAGGTCAACCCCCAACCTGTACCAGTGCGTGGGGTTATTCCTCCCCACCTTGCCCTGCCTGTAAGCAACCACTGTCATCCACAGTAGCTGCAAAAGCAAGATCAGGAGATAAGAGTAATCCTAAAGACTTTTAGCTGGACAGACGGTTACAGTCTGGTTGCCCCATGGGCTAAGCCCATATTTACCCGTTTCCGTAGCAAGCTTGCATGTAGCTTTGACACCACACATCACCGATGATGCTATATACCCCTGACCGTGCTCCTGACTCCTGAGCCCCGCCAAAGTCCCCAGCGAAGTCACCTCCTGAGCTCTCGCTGCATGATGCTTACCAGGTACCTGTCTCCTCCTCCTCCTCCTCCCCACATCTCAAAGCCAGCCGGTACCAAACACCTCCCCATCACCTCCGCTCACCGTGGCATCCTGCCCGGCGTGGCTACCGAGGAGCCGGGCGCCCCCGGGGTGCCGGCGGTAGAAGTGGCTGATGTTGTACACCTTCCTATCGATCACCAGCCACCGCTGCTGCGGGGGGGGTCCCCCTCCGCTCTGCTCCCGGATCTCATCCCAGGTGAAGCACTGCGGAGCCCGCCCGGCCACGGGGTCCCCAACCCGCTCTTCACCCACCTCCCCAGCCCCCCACAGCGGAGCCATCCTCCCTCCGTCCCTCCTGGCCAGCTCCGGCATCCCGCTCCCACCATGGCATATAAGGGAGGGATGGGGTGGGGGTGGGGGGACACGCCCCGGCCACACCCTCCTCCTCTCCCCCACCCCCGGGGAGATTGGTGGGTGCTGGGCTGCGGGCAGAGCTCTGGGTTTCACCCCAAAACTGCTCCTTCCCCCGCAGCGCAATCCAAGTATGCATTTAAACACGTGGAAAACATTAACTGCTCATTAAAAAAAAAAAAAAAAAAAAACAAAAAAACTTAAAAAAAAATTTTTTTAGAATGAAAGTATCTTCTCGCTTCTAGCTGGACACCACAGAAATTGGTCTTGTGTAGTGCTCGCAGTGGGACAAAATCCTCCGGTCACCAGAAGCTGTAACAGTTCCCCTTGCCGGACAAACAGAAGACGCGAGAAAATAAGTCTGTGTCCAGGTCTGTTCCTGTCTGCCTGTTCAGGAGCTTACCGAAAGTAACCACAGGTAAGGAGTATCTGACTGCTTTGGGGTTTTTTGTCTCTCATCTAACCTGTTCTCTTCCCAAGACACCTCAGATCAACCTGCTGTTAACCAGAGAAATAATATCACTCTGCGGCTTAGTTGAGACGTTACAGTCCATGAACCCCTTCAGAAGAAACACAAGTTATGCACATTCTTATGCCTAATTAAAAAACAAAAGTAAAAAAAAAAAGTTATACCACGTTCTGGTGGTATATCGTGAAACAGCTTTTTCTTCCCCTCCCCCTGCCCCTTCTCATTTGTAAAATTACTAAGCAAACTATTGACTTGGGGACTCCGGGAAATTAGTGTTAATTGCAAAACAATGCTTGGTTCACCTCTTTCCTATCTTTTTAAAGCAGTCATAACATTCCCATAATTTTGTCTTTTCAAAACAAACCACGAAGTCTTGAAAATATTATAAAACCGCAACTGAGTCAATTATTTCTTTATTCCATAGAAAAACATACGTTAAAAGCCACATCAGCATGAACACAGGTGGAGGAGCCCACAACTAGCGTAGAGTTTTCAAAGCATCTGGTCAAAACTGAAATGAATTTGTCTGCGTTACTAACTTTTGGTGGTTTGCAGTATTTAATTCGAATGAATTCCTACATATTTCTAACCCCTTTCACACATCTACTTGCGGTTTATTTATTTTTTTTTCCCCAGTACTCCTTTGCTTTTGAGGCTGCTTGGGCTAGTCAAGTTCTCACTTGATGATAATTCTGCAGGCTGTATTTCAAGGGAGAAATGTTGATCCGAAGAACCGGGAGAAATCTCATATAGTTATCACAGTTCAATTGCTTAAATAGCGTTTATGACTCTTCCCCTTTATAAGAAGGTGTGAAAAGACTAAAGTCGATTTCTCAGCCCAGCTCCCCACAACAGCCAACGAAATAAGATGCTTTAAAAAGAAGTTTAATAGTCGTTGCCGTCGACCTGTTTCTTTGCTTCTCCCCTGTCGTGGTAGGCAGTCAGAAAGCAACTTTTCCTTCTCGTTCCTGGGCTTTGCCACCCCTCAGGTTCACGTTTGGTACTTTTTAACAAAATATGTTATTATAACATTTGAGATAAGCCATCTCCAGTGCACCAGTACACACCTCTGGGATTACAGCAGAACTTGTTCCTTTTAGCTTCCCTCCTACACTGAACGCTCAACACTGAATATTCAGCCAAAAGGAGGAAGAATTCAGCCCCCTTGTCCTGTGTCCCTGCCTCCTTAGCTGCTTTTTCTGCCCCTAAAATCCTGCACAAAGCTAAATAGCTTCAAGAACACGACTGAGAGATTTCCCATTTCATCTTTTTCTCCACCTTCCTGAGGATGCTCGGCTGGCCAGGGCAATCTGGCAATGCGCAAGAGAAATAAGTTCAAATCCCTTTGGTACTTTACCTTTTCAGTGAATCACGGGTTGCTGAGCAAAATAGAAAAGTACCTTCTTTCCCCGTTCTCTTTGATGTAAAGCTGCAGCTGCCGCTGGGCCAGTAAGCCAGGCAGGGAAAAGCTTTTTCACCCAGTAGTTTTTAGCATACTGAGCATCCAGCTGCTCAGCTGCCCCAGTAAAGCTTCTCGACCGGCTGAAGGATGTGTGTGCCCTCAAACTGCCGCAGGTGAGGTGAAAAAGTACTCCCAAAACAACTACTGTGCATGATTCAGAAACTGGGGTTTGAGAACTTTAGTGAGAGCCGGCACCGAGAACCTGGCAGCTTCAGGAGACAGGCAACGGCCTTAGCTGGAGCTTTAGATCTTAAGAATTGTCCTCAAACACCTACAATGGTGGCCAGGCTATGAAATGCTTTCACAGACATATGTCAAACCCTTGGATAACTGAAACTTTAACTACTCCATCATGAGCCGCATAGAATCATAGAGTCATAGAATGATTTGGGTTGGAAGGGACCTTGAAGATCATCACGTTCCAACCCCCCTGCCCTGGGCAGGGATACCTCCCCCCAGCCCAGGTTGCTCCAAGCCCCTTCCAACCTGGCCTTGAACACCTCCAGGGATGGGGCAACCACAGCTTCTCGGGGCACCCTGCGCCAGGGGGTCACCACCCTCAGAGTGAAAAATTTCTTCCTAATATCTCATCTAAATCTCCCTTCTTTCTGTTTGAAGCCATTCCCCCTCATCCTATCACTCCATGCCCTTGTAAAAAGTCCCTCCCCAGCTCTCCTGGAGCCCCTTTAGGGACTGAAAGGGGCTCTAAGGTCTCCCCGGAGCCTTCTCTTCTCCAGGCTGAACCCCCCCAACTCTCCCAGCCTGTCCTCCCAGCAGAGGGGCTCCAGCCCTCGGATCATCTTCACGGCTTCCTCTGAACCCGCTCCAGCAGGTCCATGTCTTTCCTATGTTGGGGGCTCCAGAGCTGGACACAACCATAACCCATTCAGAGAAGGAACTGTCTGTTGCATGGGATGGACGGCACTCACGACAGTACGACTGTATCATCCTGTAGACATTGCTCTGATAGAAATGCTGATAATAATAATAATTGGTATTGTACCAGATGGTGTTTACAATGGAACAATATATTTGGTAACAAACACTTCATTAATCTGAACCACAGCTATTACATCAAGTTGCCAGATACTCAGTTTTTTACTGGAACCCCCCATTAAGCTAAATTTAGGCATTTCCAGTATTGCAGCTCTCTGTTTTGATGTTTTGCAATCTGTCTTTCCACAATAAAAGCTCTCAGCTGCTAAAAAGATAAACGTCAAATTATGACTTGATACCGAACTGATACCCACTTGTTCTCTCACATATCCCACATTTTTATGCTCTGTAATCCATTCTTCCTTTCCTTGCATCAGGGTGAAGTGGGCCAAACCTGCATTATGGTCCTTTCTGGAACTCTTGTATTAATACATACATCATCAAGCTTAACAAGAAAAAAAAAAGAAAAAAAAAAAGGTTTGAGGTGGGGCTAAATGGATCTTGTATGCAGGTTAAAATTTGAACGTGGACTTTTCCAAACTGAGCTGTTGCACCTCATAAGTGGTTGATATATTTGCTGACTCTCAAAGGAACTCTATCAGTTCCCTTTCTGCATGCCATGGACATGGCAGATTCTTGAACACCAGAGAAACATTAGCCAGACGAATGACACCAAAGACATGGGGAGGTGAAGCACCTTCATATTTGTACAAGCAGGAACTTTCTTGCCCCTTGTGGGAGGGGAGGGGAGAGGAGAGGATTGAGTTGGAAGGGACCTACAACTGTCATTTAGTCCAACTGCCTGACCGTTTCAGGGCTGACCACAAGTTAAAGCATGTTGTTAAGGGCATTGCCCAAATGCCTCTTAGACACTGACAGGCATGGGGCATCAACCATGCCTCTAGGAATCCTGTTCCAGTGTTTGACCGCCCTCTTGGTAAAGAAACGCTTCCTAGTGTCCAATCTGAACCTCCCCTGATGCAGCTTTAAACCATTCCCACGTGTCCTATCACTGGATCCCAGGGAGAAGAGGTCAGCACCTCCCTCTCCGCGTCCCCTCCTCAGGAAGCTGGAGAGAGCAATGAAGTCGCCCCTCTCCAAACTAGACAAACCCAAAGTTCTCAGCGGCTCCTCATAAAGCATGTCTTCCAGCCCTTTCACCAGCTTGTATGCAGGTTAAAATACCCTCCTCTGAACGTATTGAAGTTAAATTCCATGCCATTGATGGGTGCTCAGTGCCCCAATCTATCTAGATCCCTCTGCGAGGCCTCTTGGCCCTCAAGAGTCACCAGCACCTCCCAGTTTTCTGTCATCAGCAAACTTTCTAATGGTGCATGCAACGCCCGCATCCAGATCGTTGATAAAAGTATTTAACTGAACTGGCCCTAGAATTGAGCCCCGAGGAACACCACTGGCGACCAGTCCCCAGCCAGATGTTAGCCCCAGTGGATGTGCCCTGTTGATGTAGGATCATCAGTCAATTGTAGGAGCCCGTTTGTGTTTTACAGATCCTTACACATCCCCTTCTTCCACGATTTAGGAAACTTGACAGGATGGGGCTGCATACGGTTATGGGTGCCACGCGCATTTGGAAAACAGCATGCAAGATCAAATTGGTTTCAGAAAGTCTCAGGTGTGCCAACATATGAGGTAGTCTCGCTGTAGCCTGCCTTAGCCTGCGCAAATGCTGAAAAGTTAAATATTTCCCCATGGAGTACAACCTGAATACTGATGGATTCCATAACCGCTTCCCACGTTTGGAGAATGTCCAAGTAGGCAATCCAAGGAGATTAGGGCTGCGTAGGGCTTGCGTTCCTGCCGTGCTTTAGACTCAGTGTGTCCCTATCTGCTGATACACTATTTTGTGGCACAGGCTCGTTCTTTTACCCTGGCAGAAGGGGCAACTGCCGATGTATTTGCAACAATTTGCCTCTGAAAAATGTGTTGAATAGCAAGAAGGAAGGCAGGGTGTGGATTTGCCTGATAAGCAGCATGTCAGACTCAACGTGCCTTCCTCGGTTTGCTCTTTTGGACCGGTAGAAAATCAATTCAGTGAGTTGCGTAGGCTGCTTCCTTTGCTACTGTAACTCAATAAAATCTTTTTAATGGGTTCCTCTTTCATTACAGTTGTGTGGGCAGCAGTAACAATTTCAGTAACAGACGACGCTATGAACTTCAACAACACAAGTAACTGAAGGACATAGTCAGAGCAGCCAGCCACAACGCGTAACCCCAACTCTCTATAGACAGGGGCCTCTGAAAAGAGCACACCAAAAAAAAAAAAAGAAAAAAAAGTGTTGATTAATAACATAAGTGCAAAATATAAATAAATAAATTAAAGCATGATTTATAAAAATGCAATATATAGGAAAATGCAAGTTGGATCCATAAGTAATTATTTGTGACCTATAACTCCTGTTCCTTCTTTTTCTTTTCTGACTCTTCTTGCTCGTGTGGTGCAACGTTAGAGGAACGAGAAGCAGGATCGGTGCTACTTCTTGGAATCTACGGCAACAAGCGGGAAAGACTGCCACGGTAGGGACTTGAAAAGGTCCTAATGTTTCACTGGGGACTTCTGATGTGGGACTGTTCAGGCAGACCAGCGCTATGGGTGAGACGCTGTACTTCACGTGGGTCTGAAAGCATTTCGGATCTCCTGGTGCACGTAGCTGTGAAGCTCTGTAGTATTTTCCTGTGCCTAAAATATACTTTATTCTTTCTGCTCCTCTGCTGAATTCATTTCACGGTGTGATGAACCCACGGCTGGCATCTAGCAACGAGCGTATCAGGATGTTGTCCACGGCCTGTCAATATGTAGAGGGAGCTTATAAGGAAGATGCAGGGAGACATTTTGCCAAGGCCTGTAGTGACAGGACAAGGGGTAACAGTTTTAAACTGAAAGAGGGTAGATTTAGATTGAACGTAAGGAAGAATTTATTTGCTGTAAGGGTGGTGAGACAGTGGAACAGGTCGCCCAGAGAAATTGTGAATGCCCCATCATTCTCATTGGTTGGATCAAGTTGACAAATGTAAATAGCAATTGGCTCGTGTAAAAGTATAACAGGACATCCCGTAAATTCTTTGTATCTTTCATGAAAGCTGATTACGAGAACACTGCAAAAATCCTTAGAGGTGGCACACCGTATTCATAAGAAATGAATCCCAAGCATGCTGATCCCTATTCCCCTCCAGTTCAAAACACTGCAACCATCGTTGCTTCCTGGGACTACTCGATGACCAGGAACTCCCCCTTTGCTGCTATGAATTGAAGATCGTGTCTTAGGGAAGAGACCACCGGTGGCACGTAGCTTCATCTGAACACTTCTTCTAGAGCCACACATTGTTGGAGCAATAACAACGCTGGCACGGACCTTTGGGACATCTTTAGAAATTCTTCATTGCCCTAGTTCATGGTCCTAACACGGGTCCAGAAAAGACTCAGGTGAGGAAGACTCTGATAACTAGTGTTTTAGCGGAGCTGCTGATGTGGCGCAGAGCTGATGCTAACCGTATTCTTTCCAGACGTTCCCCACGATTTGGGTGCGTTCCACTAGTTAACTAGCACTGTGTTGAGAGGTCCTCTTCATAATGACACAGAGCGGGTGGTTTCTGTTTGTGCTACCTTGCAGAAATTTCTGAAAGATTAAATAATGTAACACAGCGGAGGTCAGCAAAGAGACAAAGCTGGAAGTTCAGAGGAAAAAAACCCACTTTATTGTGCCCAAAAGATCTTTTATGCTCGTGCCTCGTACGTTGCTGCTGCACACCACTGGAGATGGTCACAGAAACAGTTGTTGGCTGCCGTGTTCGCATGAGATATCTATGCCGAAACACAGCTATAAAATTTTACAGTATGAACGGAAGGGTGGCATTGACAGAATTGTATCCTTGCATCTTCATATGATGTAACGTGTGCTTTCATAATAACAGATCTTATCTACTGCCCCCCAAAAAGCATCAGGGTATGACTCAAGATTTGCAGCACAGTCTTGCTGAATAGAAAGAGTGATATAATCTCTTTTCTGTCATACCACGTTACACCCTTTTTGGCTAGTACGGCTTATTATGCCCTGTTTTGGTGACAACTGCACCCCCAGTCACGGGGTGGATGCCTTAACCCCTTGAAGAAGTTATGGAAACATACGGAAGCATTGTCCCACCAACTTTTCCTCACTTTTAACAGCTTAAACTCTTAAGAAAACCTTGCGTTGTTCCCGTTTAACTCGTTCCAACTAGCTTTGCAAAGCACCAGATCACCATACTTCTATCTAAATCAGTCCAGAAGTTCCCTGTCACAAATTCAGGGCTGAAGAGGCGCTAAACATGTGGCTCTGCATGTCTGCACAAGGCAGGTAAGAATGTCAGGATGAAGGAGGAGCTTCCCAGAGGCATGGAAACTCAAAACCTATTTGAAAGTCATTTGAGGCAAGCTATGAATATTATGTCCCAAAAATAAGGAAGAGAAGAACTTGAACAGAATACACAAAGAACGTATATTCTTTGTCGCGTGCTGGTTTGTGGGAACTATTACTGCACATTGCGAGTGGGGAAGGATAGCTCATTCGGGGCCCAAACAGTCTGACTTAATTTTTCAAGTTTCTCTCCAACTCGGGCAACGTGGCAAAGAAAACAGGCGTCCGCCGAACAGTCTGCTTCCCGGGGTATGTTAACATGGAGTGACTTCTAGTACTGTTAATAGGATAAATGGAGGGTAAGCTGAGAAAGATGCCGGGTACAAAAGTTACGGAGGCGTCTGTACTCACGTGCTTAAAGCTGCTGCACAATAGAAGAGATTTTGTAACCTTAGTGGGGAAGTGATTTCTCTCATCAGCCCCGTTTCTCACACCTCAATCTTTGCAAAGCATGACAGCGATTGCCTTGCTACAAAAGGGAAGACGTGATAAAGAATCACGTATCACCTCTATATAAAACCTCCACGTGAAATTAAGTGCACGATCACTTACTCCCACAGGGAGCATTAGTCTCTTATTGGAACAAGCAGGAAATTTAGCAGCTGAAAGCTTTATCAGTCTTTGTAACTTTCTTACCCTGATCTGTTTAGAGAGTAGTTGTTCTACAAACTCAGACACCTGAAAATCAGCAAACAGTTAAAGCCTTTCAAACTCAGTCATGTGAAGAACAGAAAACAGATTTAAGATTATGCCCAGATCTTTACGTTATTTGACTCATGTCCTAATCTCCCAGTCTCTCTCTTCCTCCCTCTTCCCCTGCATACACGGACACTCTCACTTGATTTTAGAATTGCAGCGAACAGAATTTGTCTATGTTTTCCCTACAAGGCCAAATATTTGGGTCTAGACTCATCATACCTAACTTTAAGCGTCTCACTTCAGTTATCTGCCTCTGTTAAGAGGCCAGGGAGACTATCCCCCCATTTGAGTGGATGATTCAAGTTTACGCGGCCATAGCTTACCCCATACAGGTTACTACACTGTCTCAAAATTTGGATTCTTTCAGCCTCTTGGCCGGGATCCTGCCACGACACTTTCACCTCCCTACCATCAAACGCGCAGATGAAACAACAACTGCTTTACTCGGGGTAATCTCCGCAGCAAGAGAATCCCTATTTCCTGCTACTTGATATTAATCTATGCAAACCAGCACAGATAGGAGTTACGTCTGAGTATTTGAAATAATACATGTAACACTGTCCTCTGTACACAAAAGGGTCAGGGAGAGGCTGAAATCCCTCAGAAATTCTTGGCTCTTCCAGATAATCCCGTGTCACAGCATTGCTAACCTGACCTCTCGCCATCCAGTTGGTTAACTGCGTACGTGTTTGGTGTACCTGGAATATTCTCGGCTGATTTCCGCTTTACGTTGCCAGTCTGTGAGGGAGAGAGGGATTAATATTGCACACTTCTTAATTTCTTAGCCCTTGGTTTTCAGAAATATGTCATAACCATAATTATTTCCTTTCCTAATCTTCAGAGAGGGATGTTCTGGTGAAGATAGTATTTGGAGAAGGCCAAAGAAACTGCCTAGCAACTCTAAATGTGTTTTAGCAGAAGCAACAAAAGACTTTGGAATTATGAAAAGAAAGGAACAAAAACAATCTCAAATGTTATGGTATAGAAGGTGAAATATGGTTCCCATTGCGTCGTGGTTTAACCCCAGGTGGCAACCAGGGCCACGCAGCCGCTCGCTCACTCCCCCGGTTGCTATGAGGGAGAGAATCAGAAGAGTAAAAGTGAGAGAGCTTGTGAGTTGACATAAAGGCGGTTCAATAAGTAAAGCAAAAGCCGCGCACGCAAGCAGAGCAAAACAAGGAATTCATTCACTGCTTCCCATCGCAGACGGGTGTTCAGCCGACTCCAGGAAAGCCGGGCTCCATCACGCGTAACGGTTACATGGGAAGACAAACACTATAGCTCCAAACATCCTCTCATTTCTTCCTCTTCTCTCAGCTTTGTACACTGAGCTTGACATCACATGGCATGGAATATCCCTTCGGTCAGTTGGGGTCAGCTGTCCTGGCTGTGTCCCTTCCCAGTTTCTTGTGCCACCCCCCCCAGGGACGGTGTGAGGAGCAGAAAAGGCCTTGACTGCCAAGCAACGACCAAACCCATCAGTGAACTATCAATCATCACTGTTCCTCATCCCAAATGCAAAATGTAGCACTGCACCGGCTGCTAGCAAGAAAGTTAACTCCATCCCAGCTGAAACCGTGACACACCAGTGGTGGAAAGTCAGCAGAGGCTTCGTAAGAGTAGTGATTATGTTGCCGTCCCACCATGGAGATGGAGAAGTGCGAGAAAACTTGGAGTCACCTTCATATCCTTAAAGAAAACCTTGAGAGGAACTTGTGACAGTGTCCACAGTAACCTCACATATTCTCTGGGCGAGGAAGACAAAGAGAGGGACATTCTTTACGTATATGCCACTGCACCCTCTTTTTCCGATACGGGGCAGGAACTGCGCACGTCAAGAGGTGAAGCAGCCAGCGATGGTCTCCTGCACGTGGAGCTTACAGACTGTGTCCACACTCTGCGTAGCCTCACAAGTATCATTTGTAGAAAGCTTTGTCTACGTTCCTATTTGGAGAAAGCTGGTTATTACAACTTGCCTCGTCAGACAAAGGTCCACCCGCCTGAGGTATGTCGACAGGTACAGACAAGTCACATCTAATAGGAGGTGAAAACACATTGCGCAACGCATTCTCTGCCTGAGAAGTCGCTTCTATAATAATATGTGCACAACATGCGCTTCTTTCGCTAGATCTCGTGAAAGGTACTTCCTCTCTTGAAGCATGACATCAGTGAGAGCAAACGTAGTATTTCTGTGCACCCACTAAGCGCCTACAAAGAACAGCCGTAAATCATATTGTTCTACAAGATTTAAATACATATCTATAAATTACAGTTGTATTGGTTCTTGACTTTTCATTTGGAGAAAAATACTGGAAAGACCCCCTGAAAATTTGCTAGGTTCTTTTAGCTTCCGATCATACGAGCAACACAGCCTTTCTCTGACCTACCAAGTTGCCATCCCTCTTTATTTTTGAAGTAATCTGTCTGTGGAATGGGCACCCAACAGTTGGCACAATCCTCTAGAAGAGATTTCCCCAGTCTTGTACAAGAGCGCTCATTTTTTTTCTCTCACCACTGGTAACTTCTCGACTAATACAAGTTTGCTTTTTTCTTTTGCAGAGGTGCACCACAGGATTGGCTTGTGGACATCGTTGCCCTCCCATGGCTTCCCCCCCACCAACCCTTTTTGCTTGTAGGTGATTATCAGACAGGACCACTGTCCCTCTCAAAACATCATTAACGAAAATGGCATTTAGGATTTTATTCCAGGATTTGGCAATTTACTGTATTATTTCTCAGCCTTTGAATTCCCATGTGATCGTGTTAGAACCGTAGAATATCTCAAGTTGGAAGGGACCCATAAGGACCATTGAGTCCAGCTCCTCTCTGCTGACAGAGGAAAACTCAGCGCCCATGTATACATCCTCTGGACACTCTAAATAAACAAGAATGAGCTATCTTGAGTGAGGCTGCTCTAGACTTAACTCTTTCAGGTAATTCAGGCCTTGGAACCAGTATAGCCACGGGACATTTTCCTGGGCTAACATATCCAGTATGGCAGCACTGAAAATGCATTTTTTTAAAAAGGTATACTAATATTCGCTTACACTAAAGGGTGCTCAGGTAATATATACAGGATACTGAACGTGCAGACCGTATAAATAAGTACGCTTAATTAGAGCAGCTTCCTTTGCTCTGTTTGTGACTGACTAATACAGAAGCAGAATGACCTGACAATGAAGGATGGGAAAATGTGACTACAAAATCATAACAAAAAAAAAAAAAAAAGGAAGACTTAAACATAGTAGTGGGTAAACAAGTGTTTTTAACTCATCTTCCTTTCACTACGTCACAAGCAGATTATTTCCTTTAACAAACTAACCTCTTTTTATCAGCTATGCATTTAAGGATTGTGCTGTGTGGTGGTACAGGTACAGAAAGTGCTCCATGACATCTCTCTGTCTCAAAAAAGGATGATGTGAGTGTTAGAATAGTTCAGATACAATGAATGAATTCATTCCCTTAGCTGTCTAAAAATGCATCATCTAAATGATTTATTTATTTTTGCTCTATAATAATTGGAGCAAAGTGGACAGCATAAATTACATCTAGAGATGGCTATCTGGCTTCATTGACAAGAGGACCTAGACACTAGCTTAGACTAGATGCTTGACTTCATAAAGCTAGGCAACATGAATCCTATTTAATGAGTCCTTCAGTCTTAGGGCTGATAACGTTCTTTTTCTAAACACTCATTGCTGGAGGCAGCAAGTTTAAGATTTAAAGAAAACTGAAGCACTTGAGATCTACTCAGATTTTCTTTGTAGTCCTTCCATTTGTTACAGACTGTGACCAACTCACATCTCCATCTTCTCTCTCATAAGTGAAATAACAGAGGTCTTCAAGGAATTGTTCTTCCAGCTCTTATCACCACCTTTTCTTTTTTTTTTTTTTTTAATGATTGAAACAAATTTCAGAAAAATTCTGAAGAAGCAGTTGAAATAGAAAATCAAACAATTAATAACTTTCTGCAGAATTACTTTTGCGATCACCATCCCTCACCTTTAGAAGTGAGTCTCCACGATTCTTCTTTATTCTCCCCAAGGGAGATAGAATATTAAAATCACAGTCAAGTTATTTAACCAATCTCACCCGAGAATTGGCGCCTTGCACACTTAGAATTGTCTTACAAAATCCTGGACACCCACTCGCTCTGTGAGAACAATTTAGTCACTTTTATTGGAGGGAAACGAGGGGGAGCAAAGCAGATCCGTATAACTCATTCTGTCAGTTAGGAACCATTATCAAGATGAAAAGGGAGGATCTGCATTTTGTGGCTGGACTGGTTCCTTGCACAACCCGTGCCTAGCACCGACGAGGTTGCCGAATTGTCTTGTTTGACCTCAAGCGGCTGGATCCACATTTCATCACAACTCATCCTTTCTTTTACGATCTTCTGCCTTCTGCTTCCCCGCTAAGGTGAAAGAAGCAGAGACGGGAAGTCAACGCTGGCTCTTACGTTAGGCAAACCACGCAAATCATTCTTGCTTGCCAAAAAGAATTTATCAGGTTAGCAGAGACGTTGGCTCGCCGGTGCATTTGGAAATGTAAGTTTGTATAGGTGGCATAGCTATAGGATATGCGCCAGCTTACTTCGCGTCCCCAGGCCCAGGAGTGCAGCTAGTGCTGGAAGTTGTGTGATTTATAACTGCAACCTGAGTGTTGTAAAACGAGGCTACAGTTCAAACAATCAATGCCATGTAAATCACAGACAAATGGCCCTCGTCTGTGCCTTTGAGTATGTATACCGATAATCAAAATCTGTTGAAAGCTTCTTACACGTTGATAAGGAACCATAAAAATAAGTGTCTAATTATAATTCCTTTGTAGTAGAAGTGTAGCTGTCCAGCATCCAAAGAACAGACAATATAATTCAATAAATCAATATAAATGGCGTTAAGTAGTTTAGCATAGATAAGCGAATGTTGCATTGTAGTACCTCCTTTAAGAGGGTTGTTATATTAGAAACACCTTCATATAAGGGCAGGTCTCAAACAGCCATTAGAAAAAAAACATTCATCAATTATTCTGACAAATGCTTTTATATTTGCTTGCACAATCCCTGCAGAGCTTCTATGGATCAACAGCGCAGTAGTCTATTTTTCTTTTCTGTTGTCACCACATCCCTTAGCTCAAGAATCTGATTATTGGAGGTAGGTGATACTCTTGCTCAAAGTCCAAGAACCTCACTTATGATTATTTATGCATACCAGGTTATTTCATGCTTGCTTATTTTTGTTAGAAGATTATTTTACGCGCTTCGTTTAAAGCTGACCTGTATTATTGAAAGAGAAATTGGCAAAAGCACAGGAGCGTAACTATTCCCAGTTGATTTTTGCTTCAGCTTTTACAAATTAAAGGTCAGCAAAGAGTAACAAAGAGAAACTGTTCATAGGAGTTTATTCAGAGTATGCATAATTTACAACTATTTAAGCAAAACAGAAAGGAAAAAGGTTTTGGTAAAAAGCGAAAAGGAGCATCCTTAAAAGAGAAGGAAATGTTACACCCGAGGCAGGCAAAGCAGCCACTGAGGTGAGCAAAAGAGTTGCCCCGTCTCAACAAAGGAACCGGGAAGACGACAGTGCCCACTAAGAATACGGAACAGGTAACTAATGTGGACTTCAGGAGGTGAATTTGCATGCGCATCTGAAGTATCCCATCGCCCAGTTCCTGAGGTTCCCTGGACAGCTGCCAGACAGAGAGAAGGGGTACCGCGAACTTCCCTGTAAATGTTTGTGGGGAAACAACAGATGCATAAAAGACGCCCTTTTGTCCTCACAAACGCCCGTGCTGTGTGTCCCTTCTTGGTCATCAGCGAAGGCTCAGGGACCAACCGATGTTATGTCCTATGTAATGCGAATCAGAGTTTATAGCGAGTCCTTCACTGCCTTGCAGGCACAGGACCACGGTCCGTTTCTTTGCAGTTCTACGTCCTTGAGTTGGTGGACCAAGAGCTCTCCTCTCCCGGCTGGAACTGGCTCATCGAGGCATGGACCCGGGGTCTTCATCTGCATTTGTGGGTTACTGCTACACAGGTTAACTCCGTGGAGTGCTTTTTTTTCTTCTCTGTCTATAGACACCAGGTTCTCGTATGGTATTTTCTTTAGATGATCTGCCTGGAGGGTTAACCTCGGGAGGAAACAGATTGCATTTTAAAAACGCGTGTCCTAAGTGTTTTGCGCCAGCCCGGCGTGATGGATATTAGTGGATACCACGCAAGCATTGCACTTTACTTCTCTTAATTGCTCTTAATCCTTGATTAGACAACCAGAGGCCTTGAACTGTGCCTGTGGGACACTTCTGAAAATCCAAGTGGAGTACTAATTGTTTAATCTTAGCCCTGGGCAGCTGCTAGTTGCTTATATACTGATTGCTCACAGATTATAAACCTAAGGAGGCGGCGATGCCAGACGCACAAACCGCTCTGCGATCCATTGGCTGGCCCGGTGCTGCAAGTGCTGTCTTTGGGGCATGAAACACAAAGCTTTGCAGCAGCTGGGATTATTTATTGCCTGGGAGATCTGGATCTCGAAGTATGAAGTATACAGCAGGATCTCCCGGTGTCCTGGGACAAAGGGCTGAGAGCACTGTGATGCAATGAATTTGAACCCAACTGGATTGTATAAGGGACATAATGCGATTTCATTTCCTTTTGTAGGAGGCGTAAAAGGGCTTTGTGAGCTGCAGATTGAGGCAAAGGGATGAGCTTCCTTAGCCTGAGTCAGTCCCAACCGCTGCTAGCGTGTCACAGGATATTGCATGGAGCAAGCAAAGGAGATGCAAGACTAATCCTCAGCCACAGAATCATAGAATGGTTTGGGTTGGAAGGGACCTTGAAGATCATCCAGTTCCACTCCCCTGCCCTGGGCAGGGACACCTCCCCCCAGCCCAGGTTGCTCCCAGCCCCGTCCAACCCGGCCTTGAACACCTCCAGGGATGGGGCAGCCACAGCTTCTCGGGGCACCCTGTGCCAGGGGCTCACCGTCCTCAGAGTGAAAAATTTCCTCCTCATATCTCATCTCAATCTCCCCTCTTCCACTTTGAAGCCGTTCCCCCTCATCCTATCGCTACATGCACTTCTAAAAAGTCCTTCCCCAGCTCTCCTGTAGGTCCTCTTCAAGTACTGGACATGACACCACATCCCTTCTCTCCATAAACTGCCCCTAGACGTAACCCAATCAGGAGAGGACTGAAAAACTTCTGCCATTTCTAATGCCTCAGTTGTTATCGCAAGACACTGACCCATGTTGTTTGCTTTTGGGATGCATTTTCGGGGGTGGTATCAGCACTTGCTAGTCCACCATAAGCCCCACGGTTCTGCGTATTTTTCTTAACTCTTCTGTTCCCAGCAGCCACAAAAGTGAAAAAAAAAAAAAAAATATCCTGTATTCATGGGGTGGAGAGAAGAAGGGGGAAAAGGTGCCTTATGCTTACTCAGAAAAGCTTGAAACTTAGACCTCTGCGCATAAGAGCAACTCAGGAATCAGTGAGTGCTGGGAGAAGGTTCTCTTGGGACAGGGGTAGGAGAGGGGGAAAAGATGCATTTCCTCTTCAGTTCTCAAAAAGTTCTTTTAATTTTTAAAATATTGTTGGCATTTGTAGGCTTAAAAAAAAAAAAAAAGCCCTATACTTTGTTTAACTGTAACTTGAATTTGGGGGTTTGACAATCTGATTTTAGATGCATTCTAGAAAAGGTTCATTCATCCTGCGTAAGGAAGAGGGACCCGCTGTTGACGGGACCATCCCTGGGCTTCCAAAGCGGTCGTAAGCCAGCTTGAAACAGGTTAAGAAATTACAGTTTTACCACACCAGCCCTGAAAGCAAACACCTCCTGCTGTCACTGCGATGTTGCCAACGGTTTTCCGCAGTGGACCGGGTTTTGATGCCCTGCCAGCGTCACACCTTAAGGAATGTATGGACCCAAACACGACCCAGCCCCGTGTCACCTCACCCTTTACTTCCCATTCTTCTCGCCTCAACCAGGACCTTGATCTAAGTACCCATGTGCACAATTTCTATTCAAAGCTTTAAAAATATTAACTTCTTTTTTTTTTTTTTTTTTTTTTTTTCCACTGCAGGCGCAGAGCTTTACCCATGGGGATTAGCCGTGGAAAGTGGAGAGAAAATGATCATGGACCGCCGAGAATTCACGCTGGTTGCTCATGCCCAGGACTACTTCTGTATTTGCTGCACTACCTCGTCATCCAGATGGGGCCTTCAGGTAATCTGCATCACAGATGGTAAAGTAACGCAATATTAGAAGGGACATTAAAACAGAGCAGGTGGGGAGTGTCCTGAGGAAACGATGGGCCAAAAGGAGCAGATCTCACTGCCTTGGCTGGAACAGGAGAGAAAAGGACCGGTTTCTTTGCCCTTTTCTTTCCTGCTTACTTTGAAAAAGAAATCCCAGCTTGTTAGTCACAAACGTCTCCTTGAGCTTTTCTTTTTAGCTCGGTTTTCCAAGAAAATGAGATTTATGAGGTGCCTACCTGTTTCTCGGCTCACTTTTCCTCCCAGCCAACAACTTTTGAACTCACTGGGGCCTCTACACCATTTCAAATTTGATAAAAATATGCCAAGAATAAGTTCCCACAAGTTTGTATAAACAGACAGTTGGTTCTGAAAGCTCATTCAAGCGTCTCCACTGAGGGCTCAGCTATTGTGAGACAGAGACTAACAACTGGTAAAAAAAAAAAAAAAAAAAAAGAAAGAAAAAACCCTTTCAACTGGAACTCGTAGTTAAGGAATATAAAGTTATGAGAAACTAGGCTCTGTCATTTAGTCTCAAACTCCGTACTCCAAACACTGTGCTCTCTCTTGAGACTTCTGGTAACTTACTTTGCATGTTGGAGTAGTATCCTTGACTGTAGCTTTATTTGAATTTGAAAATGGGCAGGATAACTAAATATTCACCTTGGTTAGGCCGATTCTTTGTCTGTGTCTTGCTGTCTACTGCAGTTTTAGATCAAGATTTGATTGTCAGACTAAAACCCCTTCTGCTTTTTGCGAGACGGATTGAAAGAACAGACTACTTGTACAAGAGGCCATGTAGTTATTTCTGTACTCCATTTCTTGGAGAAGAGTTTTTGGAGGAGTCTTGTGCCGAAGGCCAGCCCCCGAATCTCTCCCCCTCAGAAAATGAGACACCATAAGCTGATGGCAAAGAGCACCTTCTGTGGTTACCAAGATAGATTCCTCAAAGTTGACGTGAGTCCTCCAGGACACCGGCAAACTCCCTATGGTATCCAAAGCTACGTCAAGAAGAAGGTGCTTGAGAAAGATGCCTGTTGCTTGCTCCTTTCTTCACATCATGTTGAGCAGCGACACTAATTACACGTGAGGTGGGAACGCTGAACCGCCTTGTTTAGGCTTGCAGACAAGCCAGGTATGCCGGCAAGCGTCTGCCAAGTTGTCTAGTTTAGGAACAAGCCCTCACGATTTGTTGGAAAAATATGTGAGTCAAATTCATTCAATAACAAGATGCAGAGCAGTCAGAATGCAGAGGGGGAGAAAACTGCAGCAAAACACTCCTACGAACTTCACACTGCGGATTTCCGTGCGGACGACTGTCCCTGTACAGGTGCTGGAATGGCTGCTCTAAATATACGGTTTTCGGTTTAAAGTTGTGAATTTTAAAAGTCCCGTGTAGTCCTGGCTTCCAAATATGCTGTTGTTACCAATTAACCCAGACCTGTCAGTGTTTTTAATCGAAGGCTTTTAGCAAAATTCTGAAAGAATGATTTTTTTCATGGCTTTCAGACAATCGTGCTTTCTAAACAAAAAATAGAGCATTTGGATTTCTGTAGTCTGCACTTTCTTAGGCTGGGAGTCAGAGGCTGTCCTAGATTTTTCTGTTGTTGATTTACATGAGTTTATTACAGTTATTGACTGCAAAGTCCCTTATTTCCTGAGAAGAGTGGTAACAACCTGTAATTCAGAAAGAGGGGTTTTTTTTAAGTCTGTAGCCCAGTGTGGCTTTTACTCTTGGTTGTGCATGGTTTTGTTTGTTACTGAAAGGATACCGAAGATCAGGGGTACCTGGTGAGCAAGCTGAAGCTTTGCTGCTGAATAAGTCCCACCAGACCCCAAAAAATGTTGTTCCAGTCCTCCCTGGGCGTAAGATTTTTCACACAACTGCCAGAGGATGAGGTTCCCTTTCATCCGTGGGAGGGGGGTGCTCAAGGAGAAAAAGCCCTTAACCTTTTCCTGAGCCTTTCCCTGTAATTCCTTATATTTCCCTGCAAGTCCTTGTATTTCAGCTATATTTTTAATGTTTGTTGCCTTCCCGCTCTCTCTCAAACAGTACCAGACTCACTTGCTAAAGACAATTTGGGTTCTTTTACACACAGAAGAGTGCTTTGGCTGAATAGCTCCAGCTGCATAAATGGGTCCTATAAATGAATTGTTGCAATCACACCGCCTCTAAATTTTCAAACGCACCTAATACAAACGATAGTAGTAGTAACCCAGGAGAAAGATAGTGAGTTTTTTATATCATCATTACACTTCTTTGGACAACGTTTCTGTGCTATGCACGCAGTACTTCGACGCAGGACCGCTGCATCGTCGTGTCCCATATTGTCAGGCAAAACCGCATCCTGTCCTTGTCCCGGCTGAAGAACGCTGCCTGGCATCGAGAGTCTCCAAAATCACCCCCTGAGGCGCTGAAAGGCCAGGGGTGCTCCAAGCAATCCGTAACGAACGCAGCTGTCCCGGTCTCAGCGGCAAACAGGGAGGAATCCATGCAAGGAAAAGGAAGAAGCTGTCCATTTCTAGGCGTAACAGCGGGACAGCACCACAAGGAGGCAAACTTGGATTGTTTTTCCTAATCCTTTCCTATTTTCCTCCTTGAGGATTTTCTCCTTTTCTCAGGAGGCAAGGATGCTTCAAAGCACCAAACTTCATCCCCCCTTATATGCTATTTGCGGTAAGCCTATGCCACTAGAATATATTAATGTTAAATGATGCGCATACTACTCTCAACCCCTCCAGATTTCTGATCAAATTCTTAAGGCTCTCCAGCCTCCCTCTTATTATTTGTCCCAATATCAACCAATTATGAACTCAGATGTTTCTCCCTAGTAAGTGAAGAAAGACACAATAGTTTTCTCCAGATCTGGATCTGGTCAAAGACTCCTCTGAAAGCACTTTGTAAATTAAAAAAAAAAAGCTTTGATTTGGCTTAAGGGAAGAGCTGACTCCGGAATTGAGGTAAAATGCACCCAGCAGCAGAGGAGTGCACTCCAAAATAAGGTGATTTTACACTGAAAACTATGTCTCCATATTGCCTAGAAATAATGTCCTCGAAGAAGGGCCTGAGAGCTGACACCTGAAAATCTATGAGAGGAGCAATCTTTCTGCCAGGCACGCGTTAAACACTTACTCCACAAAGAAAATGAGATCACACGGACAACTGTGTTGAAATTATTAAGTGACCCTGACTTCTTTTTTGTATAACTAATGTTTGTCTCTTTGGTTTTAGAAAACGTAGAGTAGAATCCTGTCACGCATTTCATTTTCATCCTGATGTGTTTGCCACTGGGGGGAGCACATTGCCACAGCTGCTTTGTTGGCTGTTACTACACATGAGCACATGAGCTAGAGGGCAACTGGAACAGGCAGGTTTTGCTCCCAGTTCAAGATGAAGATGATGCTAAAACTGTCGTGCAATGACCCCAAGGACAAGTTGAGCTTGGAGATGAGCTCAGTGTAGAGTCCAAGCTCTAGAGCAACGTAGGCTGGACATGGCCTTGGGCAACCTGGTCTAGTGGGAGGTGTCCCTGCCTACGGCAGGGGCGTTGGAACTCGATAATCTTCAAGGTTCTTTCCAACCTAAACCATTCTATGATTCTATGATAAATGGGAAGATCCAGTTGCCAGGAGATAGAAGGGGGTCTTAGTGTCTTCTCCTGACACTCCCACCGTGCAAGCTCTCATTAACAAGAATGTAGAATTTTGGGGGGGCTCAGCGCTGGGCTTATCAGGTGCCAGCTCGGCAGTTAGCAACAAGTTTGTGTACTTTTTCATCGGCATTAATATCACAATGAAATGTTGCAAAAGGATGCTGAAATGCATACGGAGAAAATAGATGATAGAAGTATCGCATCGTAGGCTGAGACGCAAAACGAAGATGGGGCAAGCAAGAAGAAATTGAGCCCGCATCTCTTTCTAGTGCAAACATTCCTCCTCAGAGGTCTCCAACCTGTTTTTAACTTGCCGTTTTGCATTTCTTTCTCATCTTTCGTACGTCTGAATCTTTCCCCTTTGTATTAATAGACACATCTATATGGCCGTTTGCTTTCACAGAGGGTTCAGTGATGCAAAAAATTTGGACTTAATTACCTTCTCTGCCACAGTCTTCTTATAAAAATAGATCACTCATCGCACTTTCAAACCATTTAGAGGCAGATGTTGAGACTTCTCGCCCTATAATGGATAGGGCATTTTCCCAGCTCCCAAAAAGATTATAAAGATCAGCACGTGAAAAAGACACGGGGGGTGATCAGACACCGCTGTTGTGGAGTTACAGAAGCTTATAATCACTGCTTAATTTTTCTCTCCATCTGTAGAGCTCTTACCTTAAACCCCCTCATATTAACAAACCAAAGTAAGTCTTCTGGATACCCCATCACTGGAAACATTCAAGGTCAGGCTGGATGGGGTTTTGAGCAACCTGATCTAGTGAAAAATTTCCCCGCCCATGGCAGGGGGGTTGTACTAGATCCTCTTTAAAGGCCCCTTCCAACCCAAACTGTTCTATGATTAGAGACAACCCCTGATTGCTTTGCCTTAGGTTTTATTTAAAATCCATGCAGCCTTGCCCGACCTCCTGGGTTGCTCTACCAGTGGGAAACACGTTAAGAAGTTTTTTTGTAGAGTCAAGAGGAATTACATTGCTGTCAGCAGATTCAGACACTAACAGCAAGAAGAACGCAAGACACACCCTTGTTCATGCAACTGAACAGTGACAACACACTCATGGAAGGCAATAAAACTGTCTGTATAAAGAAGGCACCAATACTTCAACCTTGCTTTTAACGTCTGAGGTCATATTTACGAACTTGCTTATTCCTTTTCCAGGAATCTTCTGCTCCACGAGAACCGCAGTTCTGAAGACGCAGCAGCAAAGGAAATGACATTCCAGAGATTTTGCCAAAGTCACACTTTCATTGAGAAAAAAACGGAAGGCAAGCTTTTATTCCCACGACCAGCCCCAGCCACACTGACACTGGGCATTTGGTCCACGCCAGGGTCAAGTGCGCTCCAGTCGTGCCCTGTTAGCAGGGCTGGAAGGAGGACTGGAGATGGAGGGGGTGGGGGGTTGGAATGGTGTTGGGGAGGCGCAGAGAGAAAAGGAGGTAACAGAATCCTTGAGGTGGACACAGAAAGGTTATGACAATACAGACTTAGGGAGCATGACCGAGGGAAACAACTCCTCAAGGAGAACGCTGGTGAGAAAGGAGAAACCACCCTGGCTCGTGGAACCAAACCTGGGTTTCTCTCCTGCTGCAACAAGCAGGTGAGTGGAGAAGAACCACTAGAATGAAGAGGACAACATAAAAGGACAGCAGTCGATGCTGATGAAGGCCTGAAAGGCAGAATAATACAAGGAGAGGGGACAGGGCTCTTGTACAGCTCCCTGGAGGAGGCAACCACTCGGGTTTGTTGCCATTGTCTCTGGTACTCTTGGCATACTTTCAATAAATTTGCAAGAAATCAGCTGGGATCTCTTCTCCTCTGCTGCGCACAGCACACGGGGTGTACTTGCGGTAAGAAATAACAACAGACTTTTATGGAGAAGGACAGCTCACACAGAAACAGTCCAGCTGCCGAAATCCAGGCGTTATACCCGATATCCCACCGGTATTTATACCAAATCAGCTTACAGTGGGAAGAAAGACTGGCAAAATACCAGGAGTACGAAAACTGGAGATAGTAGCCCAGAGGTAAATCCCTTCACAGGTTGTTATTAGCAAGAGATGAAGGTGGCAAGATAACTTACACAGATCCTCTTTACAGCTGCAATGAAACTACCGAGGGATATCCAGATTTTGAACCGGTAAGTGTAGCGAGGGTGCAAATTAACGGTCCGTTCAGGAAAAAGGGGGACATTGGTTAAAAATAAAATGCAGCGCCTTTAGTCACCAAATGTTTTTGAATGTAGGTAGCTAAAACGAGGAATCCATGCCCATGGTACAGAGGATTAAAAGGAATAAAGGAACAAAAAGGAGTTAAGAGCCAAGGTCCCTTGGCTCGTTGGAGAGGGCGCGTTATGGAGAGATGGTCAAACTGTAAATCACAGTCCAAATAACATATTATTTGAGTCAGGGGAAAGTTTCCTCAGTACTTTTTCTACTCTGTCGTTATACACTGCTACATTTCACCTGACGCCAGGATGTGCTACCAGCCTGCTGCCTTAACGTCCTCTCCACAAAAAGCACATACGGCTTCTAATTAGAAGTGACCTATCTTCAAACTCCAACCCCTCCTTCTTACCTGTTCACAAAGTCCGTCCAAAACAGAGAACAACACTTGGAGCGTGCTCTCGGCATAGGCAATTTGTTGCAGAGATCTTGAAAAGGACAACTTGGGCAGGAAACACTGCAGCGTTTCAGCCACAACTGGGGAGAGGCAACGGAAGACCCCTTTTCCAGCACCATGCCGATCCCAGCCTTTTGCTGGGTGCATTGGGCGGTGACTAGTTGCTGTGGTCTCCTAACTTGCATACAACCCCGCTTACCAGTCTTCCTGCACAGCAAGTAAAATTCACATCTGTTGTGGTCTGAGGAACCCACAACAACTTATTGTTGTTCGCACAATTATTCTCTCACCCGACGACCCCTCCCCACCCGGGAAGGGGAATCGGGAAAAACCAAGGAAACGCGAGGGTTGAAATAGAAACAGGTTTAATAGAATAAGACTAGATAATTAATGCTAATAACACTAAAGAACCAGTATTGATCCCGATACCAATATAGAATATACAAGAATTATCCTCAGCCCATTCTATCAGTAGAAGCCGTGCGCTCCCCGCAGGGACAGCCAACGTGGGACACCGCCAGCGCTGCGGCTTCGGGAGGAAGGGAAGGGCTCGGGGCTCCGGCACCGGGGCGAGGAGTTCTCAGCATGGCAGCCATCACGGGAGAGAGAGAGCTCCTCAGCAAACTTTCTAATTTATATGGAATGTGCCATTCGTGGCATGAAATAACCCTGTTGGCAGCTTGGGGCAAGTGCCCGGGTCTCACTCCTCCTCGTCCCTGCACCCGGTGAGCTCAAAAACACCAAGACCTTGAAACATACACACCATAGCTGGCTGTAAAGTAAATATTTTCACCAATTCAGACACTCGAGTCTTCTAAAAGTGCAGTTTTCCCAGGCATTAGAAGAGACTGAAAAGTGAAATTACTGAAAAAGACATTAGTTCTGCATTGCTCAAACCGGGACGACGTATATAGCTTAAGTTAACAACTTAAAGATATTGCTATAAAATGCGAACTTCTCCAACCTCATGCAGCACCTGTGAGGCTCAACCCTGGACTTGCACGCTTTCGGTCCACCTACCCATCCCTCCTTTTCATCCCTCATGCACCATCGGTTAGAGATCACTAAACAAAAGTGGGGGCTTTCCACGTACTTCAAAGGATTAAAAAGCAGGGGCGTAAATCCAATTTCTATTGGAAGCTTTTAATATTTCGGTTTTATTTTCTTTTAATATTTCATTTTCTTTTCTTTTAATATTTCATTTTATGTTATAAATCTAAAAGAAATGTAAGACAGAATTAATTCATCAGAATGAGCATGACTTCTGCAAGTTTAAACCTGCCAGCAGGCAAACAGTGGGGACAACCCATGCTGTTGCAAAACCACCAAACCAACCTTGTGTTAAGAAAGCTGTAAAAGAAGCTGCACATATGCATTTGTTATTTTTTTTTACAATAATGCAGGCTGCCGTTTTGAAGTTTTTTGGTCTTACTTGTGTAAGCTTTTTACCATAAGTGGTAAACAAAAAATATTAAACAATTTTTAATGTATAAGGCTGGCGAGTGAGGAGTGAATAAATCGTGATGGAGTGACTCCATTGGTGGACAAGGAAAGAGTTACGGATGTCATCTGTCTGGACTTCCGTAAGACCTTTGATAAAGCCCCCCACAACATCCTTTCCTCTAAATTGCAGAGATACGGATTTGATGGGTGGACTATTCAGTGGGTGAGGAATTGGTTGGATGGTCGCATCCAGAAGGTAGTGGTCAACGGCTCCATGTCCAGATGGAGACCAGTGAGGAGTGGTGTCCCGCAGGGGTCCGTACTGGGAGCCATACTTCATCAACAACGCGGATGGTGGGATCAAGTGCATTTGGCAACTTTGAGATGACACCAAGCTGAGCGGTGTGGTTGACACAGATGCTTTACACTCTTTACACAATTGCACGCGGTGATTGAAGGCTGAGGTTCATGTCACTGGCTGTCAGCGTGTCACAGCTTCTTACTGAAGGTATTTTTTTACTTAACAGTTGGTAAGGGCAGTCAAAAGGAGAAGCGAGTTAATAAAAAGGGATTAAAAAGTACCCTGAGAACGTCTCTCTCATTTTCGCACACCCACGGCTTGCAACTTTATGCGTAGGGTTAAGCAGCTTACATCAGCCTCCCATGCATTGAGCCAATTTGGTGTGCTGCAATATCAAACTTTTAGCTCACGTCCCACAGCTGACATTTAAAGCTAATATAATGAGTATTTTTACGGCAGTGCGTACCTGCTTTGCTTTGCTCATTCACGCACAGGGCCCGACGTCCGAAAGCGTTTCTGATTCAGCGATCTGGAGCTTCAGAATGGTGTGTTGAAACGGTGCATGAGAAATCCCAGCAGGCCCTGAGAGAAAGCAAGACGCCACATTCCAGAACTGGTTGACTCTGCTCACCCTGACATAACAGGAATAACACAGGGAATCTTAGTCTGAAATCGCTTTTTAACGGCATCCCTCTCTATTTTTAGGTAAGCTCCTGGTGTGAGTTATAGCTAAGAGTGTGCGTTCTCTGAATATGCGGGAAGGAAAAATCACACAGAAACAAAGCGGTGATGATTTTTTGCATATATATTATTACCGTGTTTTGTTTGGTTTTGGTTTGGGTTTGTTTTTTTTTTCTCATGGTGTGTGTAGCTCTACTGCCCACTTCAACAAATGTTAAAAAACAAATGAGGACAAATCCTTTTTCAGCTTCCTGAGGAGCCGCAGCCTGGTAAATCCACTTCGGTTGCCACAGGCCAAAGTGTCTTAGGCTATTTCGTTATTCAAGAGGAATAGAAGAAGGTTAGGCTAATGCTTGGGACATCTAGCATGAGGGTGGGGTCTCAGAGGTCCTAGTAGGTCAGCGGGAGTAGAATGAGTAATTCCTGAGAAGAGCTGCCCTTTAAATCACTGCCAGCAACAGTCGCAGGGGCCAGAGCTGCTGTTATTTTCCTTTCCACACTGCGTAAGTCACCGTCTATTCGGTGCATATATGAGAATAAAATAGACACTGTAATTAATCCCTATTGAATCTGGCTTTATATCCTTCTTCAGGCATCCGCTTTTTGGACACCCAGCTGGCTGGAATATTGCTTTGATCTGACGTGATCCCTCTTACGCCACCTCACACCTATTTATTGTTGTAGGCAGCCCCACAGACACGGGTAACCGAGGCTTTAACCAGTCTGTGTGAGGTGGGTATAAGAGGTTGTCAATGGGTAGAAAAGCCCACCTAAGCAAGTCCCGCTTACGTGGTACCCAACTGCCCTGCACAGGTCTGTTCGCAGAAATGGAATTGTGAGTCAGAGTGAAAATTAAGGTCCCGTAGGTTTCTGTGTGCGGCAATTCTTGCAGAGTATACAGGCTTAATTTGCATAATTAGCTTGCTCTTACTCAACGTTCGCCACGCTGTGCCGGTATGAAGCTGTGTGTATCAGCACGCTATTTTTTTTTAGCCCAAGAATTGTTCCGTGATAAACAGGCAATTCTAAAATACGTAACACTTTTTACGCTAGATACTTAAACTGAAGCAGAGCGAAGCCGCTGTCACAAAGGGGCGCTCGGGGAACCAACCTGAGCCATCCTCTGATACCACAAGATGTAAGAAACAAAGTTCCTCTTGCCGCTTTTCCTTACGCAAGGATTCACGCGTCTCTTTTGTGCTCAATGGACACTCCTCACACATTTTTTTAAGACAGCCATTGCCCGTGCTGCTGTTCCCCTGTGAGGTTTGACACAGACCAGCAAACACGAGGCTACGCGGGAGAGAACCCGACAACCAGCAGCCACCATAGAGGGATGGCTTCCCTAGGAAACCAGGCTTATGAAACAAATCGCAGAATGGTTTAGGTTGGAAAGGACCTTGAAGATCATCGAGTTCCAACCCCCTGCCCTGGGCAGGGACACCTCCCCGCAGCCCAGGTTGCCCAAGGCCACGTCCAGCCTGGCCTTGAACACCTCCAGGGATGGGGCCTCAACAACCTCTCTGGGCAACCTGGGCCAGTGCCTCACCACCCTCACAGGGAAAAACTTCTTCCTAATGTTCAATCTGAACCTGCCCTCTTCCGGTTTAAAGCCATTCCCCCTCGTCCTATCGCTACATGCCCCAGTAAAAAGTCCTTCCCCAGCTCTCCAATTCACGCTGGGGTCTGATGCTGGAGATTCTAGGTGTTCATGTTAGATCTCTTGGGTATTATATACAATTTTAAAAAAAAGAAAAAAAAAAAAAGAAAGGAATAGTGCCCTAAAAAACCGCCCTTATTTTTATTTCGATAACACATGCAGACTGAATCTCTTCTCACCCACCCTAGATCAGAAGAACAGCTCTAGTGGACACCCCTGTGTCAGCGCCCTTGGATCAATAACCCTGATTAGTTGGCGCAAAAAGGGAGTATGGATCACCGTGCATGTTTCCACTAGAATGTTTCTAACGTATTGGAAACATTTTGCAATGTTTCAACATATCCCAAAAACAAAACCTCAAATATAAGCATATTTGCTTATGCGAAGTATAACCACCCTGCTGATAAGATATACAGATAGCATAAGTATTACTTAAGTGTTAAACATATTTAAGGATAGGGCAGTCAATAGGGAGAGGTGTAGATCCCCTAGGGACCTAAACCAGCCCCAAAAGATGTATTTCCACATATATGCATATGTGTTTTCAAATGTGTTTCCAACATTAATTGTTACTTCAAAGAAGGAATGTGGGTCCTCCGATGTTTTTCGGAGCATATTTACCGTATTCAGTTTAGTGGCCAGTCAAATCAATAAAGATTATTTCACTTAATTCTCATTTTTCCTGGTGTATCGTCAGCCGTAACAGGCACACCAACTTTCTGATAAGCTATAAATACCCTCCAGGGACCACTGGGTTTGGATGAGGAACATCTTTGCAACCCGTCAAAGAAGACTACTCGAAGCATAGCGATATAATTCAGATTTTGACGCAAAAGTGCCACAACGGAAACCTCCAACCCGTGGGGGAGGAGAAGATACTGAGGAACATCCTGCTGTATTTACCTGGAAGCAGGTGAAGTTCATCAGGTTGGCTACCAGCTGGAAACGTTCTGCTGATCAACCTGAGCCTAAAAGTACAGAACAAACTCTCGCTTGTTGGGAATTGCCTCACGATTTCTTATCAAGTTGCGAACCTTCACCTGTGTTGTAGTTATTACTCGATTTGTTATACTGTAGTTATTACAGTATTGCTGACAGAATTCCGAAAGAATGTGTCTTTCCATCATCTTATCCTCTTAATAATCCTAATTGCTTCCTCCAAAAAAACCCTCTTGAGAGCAGGGGCAGCTGGGGCTGGACTTTATAAAGAGCCAAATGCGGCTGTAGTTTAGTACCTTTTTGGTTCAGTCACGAGGAAAGATCATCTCCGGGCACTGCTCGCTCCGGAGCAGGGGTGTGCAAGCTGAGGATTTTTTGGTGTGAAAAGCAGAGAATTCAAGCATACAGGCACCTTCTGAAAAGCAAGCCCCGACTCTGTCTTTCCGCCTTTATTTTGGCAATATTTCTTGGTTTCTTTGACATGCGGAATCCCAGTGGTGAGAGTAGGTTTTAATTTGCAAGAGCTGAACAAATTCATTTGCATTTCATCGCTATTTAGATAATTTCCTAAGTCCACATTAAAGCGTTGAGGTAATAAAAGCTACCTACACTTATGGATCCTGAAGAGAGCACGTCTGGCTTTATCTCTAGTTCTTATTGTAGTGACATACGTTAAGCTGAGAGATTACACTGTTCTCATGGAAGTGCATTTGGCAACACCCCGATATACGTTTTCAATACAACAGCACTGCCCGTCCTAAAGGAACGCCTACGTTGCACGATGTGTCATGTTAATGTGGGCTCACCACACCGGCCTCTTCCCCGTTTTATTCCCCTGTGTCCAGGTGACCACTCGAACTCAAAAGTTCGTTAAAGAGCTCGTTACCGGCTCTTGAAGATGCTGCAAGGCGGAGCTGGCATGTTCAGCACCAAACACGTTGTTGAGAACCAAGGAATTAGACGTTGGCTCCATTCAGACTCCAACTTGTACGTGCAGAGCCGAACTTGTAGCTGACTATACCAGCACGGTGTAACAGAAGACATCATATACCATAACAGATGTTCCCAACTAGCTCTTACAACAGCGTTATCAAAGTTACCACTTCACATTGCACAAGCTTCTGTAGGCTCTCCAGTAATCTCTCCGGTTCCCACTCCGGACTTCTGCACACAACTGTTCATCCTCAACTACTCAAGGCACGTTGCTGTTTCGTTCTAGGTGGCAGTAATGAGCGGCAGAAGGGGGAGGAGGCACTACCCTGATTTTAAATTGCTCCTTCTTTCGACCTGCGACCCATCACGGGGCTTCTCAGCCTGCAGTGTGTGCACCGGGCATGTGCACCTTGAGCGCAATTTCCTCAAAGAGGACATCAAAAAACGACATTTGAAAAATTGCCTCAGTCCTGGCACATCGTTTTCTAGTCCCATGTGGAGTCTGAGCAAGGACAGGCTTGGAAGTATGACTTCCGAGGCCCGGGCTGCCTCAGGTAACAGCTGAGATACCGTATTGCTCTTATGAATGCAATTACAAAGGAAAGAAATTGCTCTTGCAATTATCGGTAGCCATTGAATCTAAGCATTGATTGTGTAGACAGCATCTAAAATGAGGCTCGAATTCCCGCCCAAGAAGTATTCTGGGAACCAGCCCAGAGAGGTTGTTGAGGCCCCATCCCTGGAGGTGTTCAAGGCCAGGTTGGACCTGGCCTTGGGCAACCCGGTCTAGTAGGAGGTGTCCCTGCCTATGGCAGGGGGGTTGGAATTCGATGATCTTCAAGGTCCCTTCCAACCTAAACCTTCTCCCTGGTGACAAGTGACAGGACAAGAGGAAACGGGTTCAAGTTATGTCAGGGCAGGTTTAGATTGGATATTAGGAAGCATTTTTTCACTGAAAGGGTTATTAAACATTGGAATAGGCTGCCCAGAGAGGTGGTGGATTCACCATCCCTGGAGGTGTTTAAGAAAAGGGTAGATGAGGTGCTTAGAGACATGGTTTAGAAGTGGTGGTGTTTTTATCAGGGTAGGTTAACGGTTGGACTTGATGATCTTAAAGGTCCCTTCCAACCTCACTAATTCTATGATTCTATGATTCTATGATAAATGCGAGGCCAGTTCTGCCAGCCTTGAATTCTTTGTTGCGCTCTGGTACGGCTTCCAAGGAGAGGGGAACATGTCACCACCCAGTCCATACGTGGGCGAGAGGTGGGCATTAGGGCTTTGAATCACTTTTGCTAGGGGGAGAACCGAACCGAGGCAATTATACTGCCGTAACAACGGCATCACCACCGTCTTATGAAAAAGTGGAGGATCACCTCTTCCAGCCCCATTTTAGAAAGAAAACAAACATAAGGTTCTCTGAAAAGCACAGTCCTGCCAACATGTCAAGCGTGTTCCGAGCATGCCTATGGGATCAGACCCTTCAGGGGATATGGCAGACACGAAAATCGAATCTGCCCCACCCATAGGTGGGTGATAAGATGAAAATTGCTCAGACGGAGGCAGTTCTGTACACGCACAGGAGCACAGCTCAGCATTTAAAGAGCTTTAGAGTAATAGCAGAACACACCTACTGAGCCAGCTGTAGGTAACACCTGAAGAAAAGGCATTTTAGGTGGTAAGCTGGAATATAGTCACCTATGTCATCACACTGTGTTGTAAATATCCCATTTCTGGCTGACTGTCTCTTAATGGATATACATTATATATATACATTGCAACTTGCTTCACGTCAAACGACAAACAAGTTGGCCACCAATCAGTTATTCAAGAGTTTATGCAATAATGCTGAAGAACGTTTTTGTGTATGTGCTGGTATGTCCAGAGGAGGCCCCGGAGATGCTGGGAGGGCTGGAGCCCCTCTGCTGGGAGGACTGGCTGAGAGAGTTGGGGGGGTTCAGCCTGGAGAAGAGAAGGCTCCGGGGAGACCTTAGAGCCCCTCCCAGTCCCTAAAGGGGTACAGGAGAGCTGGGGAGGGACTTTTTACAAGGGCATGTTGTGATAGGACGAGGGGGAATGGCTTCAAACTGGAAGAGGGGAGATTTAGAATAGATATTAGGAAGAAATTTTTCACTCTGAGGGCGGTGAGCCCCCGGCGCAGGTTGCCCCGAGAAGCTGTGGCTGCCCCATCCCTGGAGGTGTTCAAGGCCAGGTTGGACGGGAGCAACCTGGGCTGGGGGGAGGTGTCCCTGCCCAGGGCGGGGGGGTTGGAACGAGGTGAGTTTTAAGGTCCCTTCTGACCAAAACCATTCCATGTTTCTATGATAATTTCCTTATTTCTTCCAGGTATTCCAGATCGCATATATTGTCTTTCAGGGAACGTTACAGGAAAACATAATGAATAAGATTTCAATCTCCAGGAGACTCTTTAAGCACAAAACCTGTATTTCAATCTTCTTAGTCTCTGTCACGTACCTTTTCTGTTGTGCAAGTTTTCACTGAGCACATTTTATTCTCCTTCTATACCAGTGTCATAGTTGGGGCAATTTCCAGTTATTACTCATTAAGATCAGAGTATTCGAGACCTCAGTATCAGTGTGAATGCGAAACGAGGTGGCTTGCGAGCTTCTCACCAGGTGTTACCCTGACCCCTTGAAGTTTGTGACCCATGTTGGAATTTGACAAACCTAAATCAGCTTAACTGTTAATAAAACTTTATGAAACAGTTAAAGAAACAAACAAATATTCACACAGAGCAGACTGTTGAACCAATTAAAGAGACAGAAACATTTTAATTAAAATGAGGTTGCAAAAAGGCTCAATAAATTACTGCGCTCAAATGAGTAGAACGGTAACTAAACGCAACGAACAATCAGTTTGATTTATGATACTGACACCAGAAAGTACCATTCTGTGTCAACCTTGTATTTAGAAGATTTCAGTGGGACACGGGATCCAATCAGCACAGCTTTCAAGTCTCACCGGTAAAAAAACTGTAGGAATCCTTAATATTTATATTACCTTCCCCAAAACATCCATTTAAAAATGTCTTCATGTATTACCGAATAGAGCATGCAGTGAAATCCCTGCATTCATCTTACGACGGTACTATCACTTAAATACTTATAAAATGTTACTACGGTTACACCTAATTGTGGATCTCACCATTCTAACCAACCTTGGATTTGGGAACGCGGAATTGTTCTAGGTACTAGTTAGAAGGGATTTTCAAATTACATTCAAAGCAGTTTTTGAATAACTACTTTTTTAATCAGGATCCTTTTCAATGACGTCTGTCAGCTATTATTAGGAAATAAGCAGAACAGTGTTATAAGGACCTGCACATACACACACACACACACAAATAAATAAAAAGAATAAGTGGAGATGTTCTTAAAAAAACACAGGCAAAAAATGAAAAATCTAAACTCCTTCTGCTTTTGGGTGTTGGGTTTAATATTATTTATTACCTAGAAGGCGGCTGTTGTTGTCTGTAGCTTGTAATACCTGTAAGTTGCTCCTCGGTGGGTTGCAGATGGGTCATGCTGTTCACGGTGGTTTCTCACTTTAAGGTTTTTCACGTTTTCCTCCTTTGGGTGGTTTTCCCACTGAAAGCTGGGGCACAGAGTTCTGGATGTGAATGGCAGAGGAGAAGAACCACTTTTCTTCCACACGGTCTTTGGTCTTACGTGCAAATTTTCTACTTATTTGCCATTACATACTACCTTTATGGTCTTAAGCTAATTAGGTGAAGTACAGTACAATACAGGTTTTGCCAGCGTGGCTCAACTGTCTCATAATGGAGTATATTAGCTACTAATGATATTAGAGAACGTCATCATCAAGTCATTATTCCTTTACAAAACCAGCAAGATTAACCGGAGGTCATACGCTGTCTCTAAAACAGGTATTGACTTTCATTCTAAAAATCACGAAGAGGAGCTTTATTGATATTCTTATAATTTCTCTTTTTTCCCCGCATTCTAGCTTTTCCAAATAACCATATTATCACCACTCAGCTTTTTTCCTCTTCTTTTTTTTTCCTGCTGTTAATTGATATCCACGTATGTCCTTGTTCCGTCGTACATCCTCTATTTCTTTTGTCTGTTATTCGATGCTCACCTCTCCTCATTTGCAGTTTACCTTTCCTGTAAGGTTTAAAGCACTTTCAGGGAAGATATTCACTTTGTTGGCTCTCTCAAAAACCAATAGGAGAATTCTGGTGGTCTTGGAGAGCTACTGTGCCTCTACACAGGTGGTCATTAGACTTTCCACTAGCAGAAGCTGTCCTTGACCACAAGCAGGGAGAAGTTAGGTCCTTCTTGGGGCCAAACAGCCGAGTACTAGGTACAAAACTGGTAAGAGAGAGTTCCAGGCAAGGAGCTGGTTCTTGGGGATGCTGAAGGAGAAGAAAAGCTTACAAGGCCCACATGGGATGGCAGAATTAAGTATGATTTAATTCCTTTTCCGGATACAGGAGCAGAGCCACAAACATACTGAGTTGCCTAACAACCAATGTAGATGCCCACAGGTCCTTGGCACGACCGGGAAGTAAGCATTTGGATAAAAATTAATATATATAAACCTCGATAAAAGCAAGAGGACCATAAATACCCTTGCAATCTGGACCTACTCCTCACTGCCTAGAATTCTCAGTCTTAATCGAAGCTCATCTGCATCAGAAAATTAATCAGACAGCACAGTCACCAGTCAATTAAAATATATAGATGTATTTATGCATATAAATAATACATTCTATACAGAACCTGTATTCAAACCAGCTATTACAGGTGTAAAACACAGCAAATAGTTACCTGCCTCCCTCTGCCATCCACGAACAGGCTAAGTAGTTCGAGCAAGCAGCGTACATATGATCAACAGCGATGGCGACATACCCCAGGCCATCTTGTTCCTTGCATACTTATTTTAGATCCCTTAAAGATCCCCCCTGACCTTAATGTGTCCTAACTTCCTGCTGTTTGCTCTGTCCTATCCCATTTTCACTGATCCGCTGAGCCAAAAACACTAAGACGACGACCTTATTGTGGCCTTTCAATACTGAAAAAGGGCTTATAAGAAAGATGGAGAGAGATGTTTTACAAGTGCTTGTAGCGCCAGGACAAAGGGTAATGGTTTTAAACTGAAAGAGGGCAGATTTAGATTAGATATAAGGAAGAAATTCTTCACTCTGAGGGTGGTGAGGCACTGGCCCAGGTTCCCCAAAGAAGCTGTGGCTGCCCCATCCCTGGAGGTGTTCAAGGCCAGGTTGGACGGGGCTTGGAGCAACCTGGTCTAGTAGATGTCCCTGCCCAGGGCAGGGGTTTGGACCTTTAAAGGTCCCTTCCAACCCAAACCATTCTATGATTCTATGACTCTCTGAAGAATTTCCTTTCAAACTTTTTCCATAAGCAATGAGCTGGCACCTCCAATGAAGTAAACTGATCAAGCCGATTCAAGAGCTTCTTCGCC
Organism: Vanellus vanellus; assembly: GCF_965231255.1. Lineage (NCBI taxonomy): Eukaryota > Metazoa > Chordata > Aves > Charadriiformes > Charadriidae > Vanellus > Vanellus vanellus. The sequence goes on along the minus strand of NC_138911.1, from coordinate 2,261,173 downwards.
CAAGTTTGAAGGCCCAGTTCATCACGGCTCTAAATGCTGAGTTTGAGAGCAGGAAAAATAAAGGTTCATGGTTGGGAACGAGAAAAAAATGTATCTTTAATCCACTTTCCCACCCATCCTTACTGAAATTAGCTTTGATCAGCTCCTAAGTTGCTATACCAGAAGACACACACACAGCGACGGTCTGGGCTGACTCTGCAGACGTTGTCTGGTGAAGAGGTTCCCTTTGAGAATTGCCAGTTTCTATCCATGCAGATACGCTTCAAGCCAGTGCTCCCCAGAATCCTTCAGTGAACTGCGGGAACAGAAAGTAAAAAATTGCTTATGGGGAGACAATATCCAACTTCACGGGAAGCAAACTGTAGTTTAGATGTAAAAAGAAGTACATGGGAAAAAAAAGGATTAAAAACTACATGGACATCTCATAGCAAGGTCCAACTACAGAGAATGAGTTGAGAGGATTAAAGGAAGAGAAAAAAAAATCTTTGAAACTTTGAACATTTTTGAAAATTAAAGTGCCTTTAGAAAGCTAAATAAACTCGAGCTTTAATCTCTCCATGGATATTGATTTAAAGTGGTTGCCTATGCCCCTCCCTTGCATGCTACTACAGCGCAAAACTATCTATCTTGTTAATTGATACTTACTGCAAAATATCTACAAAGGCTGTCAGTAAAGTCTTGCTTTTATACGCAATGCCATGCTTATCACAGAGGGCTTTCACCAGAGGAGCTGCTTTCCAGTAGTTGTGTCGAGGCATGGTGGGGAAAAGGCTGCAGAATTGAACGAGAGAGTTATCGTAAGACTTTGCTTGCCCCACTCTCTGTTCCCTCCGTTCAAAATATTTCCCTGCCCTTCCCCAAAAGGGAAAGGGTCTCCTGAGATGGGTTCATGTGAGACCACACGGCCTTTCTCACTTTTAAGTGACCCATATTATTCCCACTCTTCTTGGCATACAAGTATCTAAAGGGTGGGTTGAAGGAGGATGGAGGCAGGCTCTTTTCAATGGTTCCCAGTGACAGGACGAGGGGCAACGGGCACAAGTTAGAACATAGGAAGTTCCATTCAAATACACGGAAAAACTTCTTTACGGTGAGGGTGACAGAGCACTGGCACAGGCTGCCCAGGGAGGTGGTGGAGTCCCCTTCTCTGGAGATTTTCAAGACCCGCCTCGATGCGGTCCTGAGTAATGTGCTCCGGGCAATCCTGCTTTAGCTGGGGAGTTGGACTAGATGATTTCTAGAGGTCCCTTCCAACTCTGAAACTTCTGTGATTCTGTGATTCTCCCCATAGTCATACTCACTGGTGCTCAATTTGGAAGTTCAAGTGCCCCGTGAACCAGTCATTGAACAAAGACTGGTTCACATTGCATGTTGCGTGGAGCTGGGAGGAAAAAAAAACACAAAGAAATACACGATTTAGCTTTTATTTTTTTCTGCAAGTCTGATAATCGAACCCCAGCAATCATGACCCACCCTCGTCTAGCATAAAAGGCAATTTAGTGTCGGGGATTTTAGCCATCATTGCCCTGAAGAACTGAACGTAGTCTGGATTGAAATGGGTTGTTGGCATATAGTTTAATTTAGCTCTTTGCTCAGAAAGAAAAGCTTCTTCACTGGCATGCACACATCCCCAACTATGATTCTTTTAAGAGGGTCTCCTCACATCTCGCGCTTGGACGGAAAGAAAAGATGCCCAAGAAAGAAAGAAAAACCATTCTTCTGCCCTCCTCCAACCACCACAAGTGGAGTCACATGCAAAAGTATGCGGAGAGACGTTTGTGTGCATGGGCTTCATCTCACCTAATTTAGACACCTCTAGTTCGAAATCTGCATCTGAGCTCATAACTTTAGAGTCAATGGAGAAAAATAGAAATTTTTATGGTGCCATTCATCTGACCTGATTTAGATGTCTACTTTAGGGTAAGACGAATCATGCTCTAGAAATGGCTCTTTCTCTCCAATGAACGTAGCAGGTGTTCACATGTAGACATCCAGATTTGGTCAGATGAATACCAGACTGGGTCTTTTTCCCTTAATATAAGGAAATATACTTAGAACCCACCATGTGGGATTATACTGCTGGAGGCAGTATAGATACAAGTAAAGTTGTATTTATATATTTGTTTTCATCAGACCTAAATTTTGTCAGATTTATCTTATCTGCAGTAAACCTGTAACCTGTAGGGTAAAAAATAAAGGTATTCAGTCTCCCTTTGCATCTCTTTAGTTGGCCTGAAAGGAGATTGACTGTTATTCCATAAGTACTTTCTTGCAATATGAAGGGAAAAATGTTGTGAAAAATGTGTCAAAACTTTTCAGTGAAAGAATAGTTCAGGGTTTTTTAATCTAGATGTCCTGTTTTCCAATCAAAGTTATAAATGTTTTGACTGCTGCAGAAATGCATGCCTATGCAACGAACAGCAAGGACAAACCTCATTAACATTAATAAATAAATTATTAACATTAATAAATAAAGCTAAGAGAATAAAAACATTGTCTTTGTCCTAAAATTCAGAACTGCAGACCCACTTTTCCAGAAGAAAGGAGATTCTCACCTGAGTAGATACCCAGTCTTTGTTCTTATCATAATCAATGTCCATTGGAATGTGGTTCATCTGCGACACCCAAATAAACCAGGTACTCTCTAGGTACCTGGGCAGGTAAACACAGAAGCACTTATCATTTCTCTAATCCCATCCAAACTTACCATTAAAACACTTTCCTGAGTCTCGTCTTAAGTAAAAGAGCACTTTTACGTAATTCGGGATTTTTCTATTCCATCCCTTTGCCTCCTAACTTTTGGAGTTTCCTCTGAGAACCACCCAGTTTGTAGTTGCAGGTGTCCCTGAGGAGCCGCCACCACCACCCCCCTGAAGTTATACTGGTTCTTCTTGGCTGACTATTTCTTTCTGCGAAAACTGTAGTGAGTATGACTAGTTTCCATTTATTTCCATTAAAGCCCAATATTGTTTACAAATATTAGTCATGGGGACTCTGGGTGTGCTGTGTGTTACCTGGAGAGCCAGTAGTACACCATGAAATTGTTAAATCCCATTAAAGGAATATACATGAGACAGACTCGGATGTTGAAAGACACAACCAACAACAGGTCCTGTAAACAAAACAAAACAACAAAAAGAAAGGTGAAAATGAGCCTGTGTCGATGAAGTCCCCCCACTCCCTCCTCTCCCCTTTACTTGAACTGCAGCGCAAAAAAATGTTCGTATTTATCGATCTCTTATTTATCAGGAGTAAGCTCCGCACCATCATTCTGCCTCAAGTTGAGCGTGTCCCTGGAATATTCCCACAGCGCTCACTTTACCATCAGCAAACAGCCCTGTAGTCACACTCCGCCTAGGTCTGATAGTTTTCCGTTAACTATTATTCAGCTGCTAAGAGGCGAAAAAGCCTCCTCTAAAAAATTCTCCCTGGACCCCTTGACTGCATGCCTGCTGCAGCAAGCCTCGAATCAGCCTCTTCTACCTTGAACCCCACAATCGCCCGAGGGGAAGGTTAATATAGCCACAGAGCGGTGACATTTTCTGAAAGTCTTCTAGACAAGGCAAGTAGTGCTTACCAACCACTTTTTCCTCTTGATTGCAAAGTAGAATATAGACAGCTGGAAGAAGGGTACGAGTGCAAGTGGGGCCAATACTGACGGGAAGAATGAAAACAGAGAGACATTTATAACTTCACCGCATCATAAATCTTACAGAATGTTCTTCTGTAAGAAGAACGATTATTCTTTCCAGTGGAAGAACAATGACTGTCTTACATTTACACTAACTTTCGTGTCTCCAAATAATCTCTTCCTCTTTCAATCTCTCCTCTTATTCATTTCTTTCCCATCCCTTTCTTCCTCACACTCGATTCACCCCTATCTAGTACCTAACATCACATAATCCTCACAGACATAAGGGGCAATCCCTCCTCACCCGGACCTTTGGTCTCTTCTCACCAGTTACAACCGATAGGACAAGAGGAAAAGGCATCAAATTGCACCGGGGAGGTTTAGGTTAGACATTAGGAAAAACTTCTATACTGAAAGGGTTATCAAAGACTGGAACAGGCTGCCCAGGGAAGTGGTTGAATCGCCATCCTTGGATGTATTTAAAAGCCATCTAGGTATGGTACGTAGGGACATGGTTGAGAAGTGGGCCTGGTAGAGTTAGATAACAGCTGGACTTGATGATCTTAAACGTCTTTTCCAGCTATAACGATTCTATGAACCTTCTTTAACATGAAGGAAGCTTCCTGAAGCTGTGACTTCATCGGGAGTATCTTGAAAACCTTTATTTTGGGGAGGAGATGCAGTCATGATTTTTAGGTGCACCACAAGGCAGCGGGGATACTCACAGATGAAATACTTGTGCTGATAATTGTAAGGCATGAACTTCTTCTTCTTTTTTCCAAGCTGAAAAATGAAAAGACATTGTAATGGGCCAGCTGGGGACCTGAGACCCTCCAGAAAGTATTCCTTACTCCTGGCTAATGAACAAATCAAGAACTACCTCTTAATCTCTCTAATTCAACTCCGCTTCTTGAAAAGCAGGTACTGAAGTTCCAAAGCAATGGAGAGACACAGATTTCACTTGTGCCTCTGTATGCAGACATCAACATTATGCCGATGTCAGAACACAGCCATTTTTTAGAGTTCCAAAACTCATACAAAAACGCTCAAAAATCACAAAAAATGCTCACAAGTCATTTGAATTTTGTAGGAGAAGTTTCTGGTGATGGTAACGAAAGTCCAATCTAACCAATTCCATGAATTCACCACAGAGGGCTGAGACTATCAGTGCTCAGGGAGGAACAGGCTATTAACATGAAAACTGAGACAGGAAACTTGGTGGGTGATGAATGCAGGATGTGTTTGGTGTGAAAGCTACATCTGAATTTCTGTATCAGATGAGATAGGATGCAGACATCCCAAATTTTTGAGTAATAGAGAAGACAGCGGTCAGAAATAACATAAGCATTTGGATGCTATGATAAAAATCATTTCTGCAAGATCAAAGAAGTAAACACTCTATAGGGACACCTGCCTTTCTGTTTTGTCAAACACTTTGCCTTCAAGTATACGAAACAGCAAAAAGAAGAAATATTTACAGAAAGCACTATCAGTTTATGTCTTCACAGTGTATTTTTTCACTATTTGCACAAAAGGATTCTTAACATCGTTTGAAAATGTTGTGCTTATGATTCTTCAAAGGACAAAATAATAAGGAGGTAAAGCAAACCATTTCCAGAGCTCCCCTATTACTGAGAAAAAAAACTTGAATACCTCAAGGATGTCTTCATTAGATCAAAACTGAAACAAAACAAGTGAACTGGACTAAATGAAACCCCTGAAATCCATTTTGCCCATCCACTGTGTGCCTGAATTTTCTGTTAAAAAGCAAGAAGACATGAGAACTAATTTCCTCCATCTTCACTTCCATCAAACCAAATCTAGTGCAGCAGCTCCACTCTAGATGCTCACGCTAATCTATAGCCACGAGAGCTCTTTCAGAAGGCCACTGACAAAATCCTTCCCAGTTGCAGTTAACAGTTTTCTGTGAATAAGTATTTTGTATAAACTCTCTTTACAGGACTCTTTCTGAGACAGTAGAGCTGAAATTTTCCACATGCCTCGGAGACCTGTAATTTCTTTGCTTATTACCAGCTAAAGGAGAGCGAGGCGTTATTTTAAGAGGGTGGTTATGTAGCGAAGAGCCCATTTCATCACCCCATGAGTAAAGAGAATTGCTAGGGAAAGAAAAGGCAGAAGAGACCTTGCCCATCCTGATGATATCAGAAATCATAAGGACGCAGGGAGGATCTGTTCATGGTTTTTATTTTTATGAAAGCCATAATGTTTGTGATTAAGAAATAAATTGCTACACTTGTGTTTTGTGCATAGCAGCTATACTGGTCCTGAAGGACTTAGGTGCCAAACAGCTCCCACAGCCAAAAGGAGAGGGATGTTCCCAGAGGGAACATCTGACTCAGTATCTGCAGGATCACTAAGAACATCTAACACTAACGCCAGCGGACTGACTCACTCTTTGGCCCACCCTCAAGGTGCGTACCCTGCTCTTCTAGCAGCACAGCGAACTTAAGCACTGATTTTAAGACTTTGCTTCTCAGGAGCTGGTGCCTGAGCTGCATCATAATAACCAGTCGGTACATGAGACTCTCAAACCTTGGAACACTTTGGAAATTGTCATGAGTTAATGCAGGAAGGCACGACCTGGGTACAGCTTTCTGTCTTTGCAATCTTTGCTTCTCCAGCCGCCCCCATGCTCACCTCCACGGAGAGTGTCTTTCCCAAGCTGAACAGGAGAGGGTGCATGTTGAGGTCGGGGTCTTTGCGGAAGCAGTTGGGTTTGGCATGGTGCTGGTTGTGCAGGTGGTTCCACCAGCTGGCAGGTAACCCCTGCAGGAAAAGTTGAAGACCAGGGATTCAAACTAGAAGAATATCAACAATTACAACCCTATTTATCCACCTGTTATGGACGGCTGCATTACACTTCCCTCAAAGGTGGTATTGCCTGAGTGTAGGGACGCTCCCAGTCGTTGCTTACTCCAGATTAGCCCCAGAGAATATTCCCACAATAAGGCAATTACCTTCAGTACATTTATCACAACGATCTGCAGAAGTCGATTCCATTTAGGCTTCCTGAAGACAGAGCAGTGCCCCAGATCATGCTGGAACCAGCCCATCTGGATCTGGAAGACAGAAAGGGTCACTGAGGAAAAAGAATCGCAGCAGCATTGCATTAACTCGCCTTGGGAGTCTCTGTGACTTCATAGTGTGAGTGGTTTGGGGAAGAAACTCTACCTGCTCTCTTACGTGCTCAGTGCTGAGAACTCCCTTCCAGGCTACTGCCCACTAAAGCTGCTCAATACCAGACACAGATTGTATCGTGGCAGCTAAAGGGAAAGCGGCAAAGCATCGTTACAATTAATGTGACTGTTACAGCACGGAAGTCTTTTGCTCCCATCGCAAATATATAATTTCCAAGTAACCAGCAAGAAAGTGCAAGGATTTGCAAATCCATAGCTTCATTGCTTTTCGTATTCGCATAGAAATACAAGAATGCTCTTTGAGGAGTATGTACCTTAGCAGATATTAGGCAAATAGAACAGATTATTTTAAAAATATTAATTACTTCACACTTGCCCATGAATGTCTGAGCAAACCAAAGGTTTCAGCGCTACTAAGAAAATCTTGCTTTCTTCCTCCCCTCACCCTCCAGTTTCTCCCACCTAAGGGCCACAAAGTCCTGTTCCCTCCTTCCCTACACCGACCCTGAAATGCATCGTGCCCTTCCATGACTCAGTTTACTAATCCAGCAGAAAACTATTCAGGGCTAGTGAGTGTAATTGGCCTGTAAAGGACCCAACAAACACCAGAGCCATCAGACAGCGAAGAGAAGGAACATGGAGCCAAAAGTGGAGCTGAGAATGAAATATTCCCTCTTTTGCTGGGGTAAGTGATTAGATCAGCTCATCCCATCTTGTGAAACTGCCGTCTCCGCAACACCCCACCAACCCTAGCGAGCAGCTTGTCAGCAGAACGAGAATTACTGGAGGCAACAAAAATCGTGACGTGGAACGTCCTTGTTGTCTGCAGCCTGATTACAGGCTCTAAGAAGAGGCAGTGGAGCGATGACTGGGGTATGAGCACTTCATTTATCCTCTCCATCTGGAAGAACCAAACATGTCTGCAGCGTTGAACCGCTGTCAGCAGTTTACCTGAGCAATGGTGAAGAACGCCATGCCAACCAGGAAAGGCACTAAGGATATCCCAAAGTACCAGACCACAAGCCAGGATGCTGCATCCAGTACCAGGAGATGAAGGAAAATCAGGAAGAAGAAGGTGTAATTTGGCCTCAGAAGTCCCATCTTCTCAATAGTGCAGCGCAGCTCACGAAAATCTTCTAAAAGTGATTTCTGTGGGTAAAGTGAATATTAATGCACTGTCTACTTTGAAAATGTAACATAGCAGACCCAGGAATACCAAAGCAGCTTTGAAAGTCAATGGAGATATTCTATCAGAGGGGTCTCTGTGCAAAAAGGAGCCTGAGACCAACAGATCTTGGCTTTGCTTTGACGGGGAAAAACAAGCTGCTGACAGGCTCTGTTAACGGAGACAGCGCAGAATCGGGTACTGAGCAGAATTTGGGGCTCTGGGGCTCCTTCCTTACACCCAGGTGTGGATTTAGTGATTCTGGGGCAGTGCATGTTTCCATGCATGACTACTGCCAGCTGCCTCCCCACCACCCAGCCTACGGCACAGCGTCAGGCATGCTGCTTCGGAAATTATTTCTGCTTTCATTTTCCTTCTCCTCCCATGCTGAACCCCAAGCCATTCCCGCAGCTGGAATCTGGGACACTCACTTTTTTATTAGACTCAAAGCTGGGTTGATCTGGTGCCAACTCCCCAATCAGCAGAGACTTCAAGTATTTTTTCACCAGAGACTTATCATTGTGAAATGCCACAAAGGCATCCTGAGAAACACACAAAGGAAGGCGGTAAGAAAGGGTACGCGACTAAACACCAAGTGCTGAGCCTCTACTTTTCCCAAGTCTTTGATATAAGACATAATCCAGTTTCCTTTGTCCGGAGACTTTTGGATTGCTGTCCCTTTGGTTGCTCCCGTAGTCCTTTGCCATCAGCTGGAGCTTGGCCCAAGGAAGCTGGAGGAGTTTCAAGAAACTAGATTTCATAAAAGTACTTGGGCGAGGCTGGTAATAAACATGAAAGTGTTTGATTAAAAACTCTTTGCAGAGGGAAACATGCTCTTTCATCTGCTTGTTTCAGCACAGTCCTTCCCTAGAAGGCTCCAGCCAGCAGCCCTGCCCTATGGATGGGACGCAGGAGCAGGAAAACATGTCAATGAATGAGGTGTGTCTTTGCCATACTTAGACAATGTTTTTAAAGTCCTGTCTTTCTTACACTAGGGCCATGGGAAATATATGCTCCATACACAGCAGGACTGACCGGGTATCTCTTACAGTTCCCCGTAAGTTTTGAGACTGATTGGTGTTTTGGGGTACTGGGTAACACCAGTGACACAAACAGGTCTGTCCAAGAACCACCTAAAATACCAGTTTTGAAATCAAATACAAACTACGGAATAAAGGATGAAATTCCAGAGAAACCAAATCTCTTCTTTAGCTCATGTCCTCAGTGAATTTTCCAGAAGAAAGGTAAAGAGGCTGACCGTACTCTCCTGTCTTCCAGAAAGAGCAGATATAACAAACCCCTGAGTGTCTGAGCAGCCCGGTACTTGCTGATTATGGCTCTGAAAATCAACATGGGTGATCACGACACAAAAGAATTCTGCACACGTCTGGTCAGGATTAAGTCCCTGGAAGAGGACAGAGGACGTCCCATGTGCAGTCTGGCATTCCTCAGGGGTCTCTTGTTTAGAGACAGTCTGTCTCTGAGTACTCCAGTCTTGAAGAAGTCAGAGCGAGGCGACTTTTTGAACAGACGAGCTCTCTACAGATACCTAGTGGTCCTTTGTCACAGGGACCAATGAGTAACTCTGTCCACACCCAGAGGACTGGGGAAATCTTTCCATTATGATCCTGTGTCCCTCATCCTACAGTTTTTTAAACATTTTTATGTGGCTCCCTCTTGCCAAGAATTCTAAAACCGAGACAAGCAGTAAGGATCTATACCGCAACTTAGAAACAGGAGCCACAATCTTTTTAAGCAGAATTTTCCATCCACAGTATCAATATCGCAGATTCTTATCACAGAAACACAACCCTTTCAGTCCTGCAACCTGTCCTTTCTCCTCCCTGATCTCAGGTCCTGATTATCATCTTATGAGAGATTAACTTTAAGGACTACAATCCGCAACACATCTAACCTCTGTTTGACATCAACGTAGTGTTCTGCGATGCGTATTGTCTATATTTACAAAGTAAGCCACACAGAGAAAGATAATTCTCACCATATATATAATAATTATGAGCTCTAGAAGAAGATAATTCTCACCATATATATATAATTATGAGCTCTAAAGTAGCCAAGAGTACTTGGGAAAAAATCCTGGATCCTGGCATTAGGCAAAGTCATCTACTCGATGATCTTTTGAGACACCTTCCAGTCCTGCTTTTCTGTGAAAGTGTGTATTTCTCAGAATATATGAACATAGCAGCATTTTAAAAGCAAAAAGAAGGATAAAGATTAGCGGAATAAAAATTAAGAGCAAGGCAGGAGAATGTCATTATGACGCAACATAAATCCGCAGCGTACACACAATCTTGACTACTGCATGTAGTTCTGGTCCTTCTGTCTTCAAAGGGACATAGTATGAATATATGTAGCAAAAAAAGATGAACGGAGTTCTGGAACAGCTTTCATACTAGAAGGCTTCCTTGGAAAAGAGGTAACAAGTTAAAGAGTTTTAAAACCCCATAAGTAGCATTGAGAAAATGATGGAAAATTTATTCACCGTTTTCATAACACGATAATGAAAGGAAGTAGGTGTAAAATGTTCAAAAGTAATAATAAGGAAAAACAGATTGTAATGTTACTGTAATAATAAATACAAGCAAGATCAAAGGTCATTCTTTAACCTCATTCATACCAGACAAACTGACCCCTGGGTGTCTATAAAGCATAATCATTTAAATGCAAGTCCTTACACCTTACGGTGGCTGCAGAAGCTGGGAGGACATAGCTCGGGGACAAACCATTCCACGCATTCTGTATTCCTTGACGCCTTTTGTAAAAGGCCGGCAACGGCAACAGCAGGAGCTGGCACCAGACTACGGGGGTCTCTGGGCTGGCAGGCAGGATTAGAGCCCCTTCTTCACTTAGCTCTTGGTGCAACACTCATTGCCGTCTCACACCATGTCATGCAGGTGCCGCACGATGGACACACAACCCTCTCCTTAAATCAAGGCTCCCTGCCCGTCAGTGAGCTAGAGAAAAAAAACCAACGAGACTCAGAAGCCTTCTTTTGCTTCATTGGAGAACACCAGGCGTTTTTCTGCCCCAGTTTGAAGCAGGGTGTAAGGAATGGAACGTGAAAAATAACTGATCTGATCCACCCGGGCCATGAGTTAGGAAGCGCTATCCCATTTTACAAACTGAAACCTGAGGAATTAGACAGGCTGGGCAACTTTCTTCAAGTCAAAAAGTCTTGTCGTGACAAGAATTAAATCTGGGTCTCCCACACCACAAGTTTAACCCCTACTCCTGGTAGTGTTTCTAACGTGCTTATTTCTGACTATTCAGAAATACAGGATCTACTTTCAACAAACAGTCTGCGAGATCTGCTTAGAATTACTATTTCTGCCAAAGAGCAACAAATTATTTCAGAGAAATCCCCTAAATCAAAGAATTTTGCAGGAACCTCTGGAAAATCTATTTTCAAACTGTGATTATTCGTAGAATTGTCCCTCCTCTTCTGCAGCCAAATGTCACTCTGCTGCTTTCTCAGCCATTTCGCCTGTATTTTATTTCTTTTTCCTGCTCCTTTGAAAGAGCCTTTTTGCTCAAGACTCTCCTCTCCTCCACTTGCCAGTACAAAATAGTCATTTCCTTGAGTACCCCTTTCTCTTGCTTCGCTGCCCCCAAAATTACTTTACGTTTGGATATTACCTCCTCCTTATCTATCTTACCTATCTACCCTTGCTCTGTCTTTGATTATCATTTTGCTTATGATGGATCACATCCACGTTACGCTGAAAGAGCAGGTTTTAAAGTAAAAACACGCACCGAGCATGTTGCTTCCTACCCTCTCTCCTTCCACGCTGCTGCAACAGAGACACTTTTCAGGCATCTGGAAGACAGCTTGCCTGGTCATGCCTGGTGGCAAGACAACCCGCATGGATATTGCTTTGTTTACAGCAGGCTGTGATGAACCAAACCAGAGCTTTACAATTTGCATAGCAGGTAACCGACCCTGAGGGTAACCAGAAGGGTTACAGACGGCACAGACATGTCCACTGCATCATCTGGTCAAGCACAGCGCCAACTACCACGAGCACTCTCCACTGGTGTCCCACCACGTCATCCTGCCCCGACACTGGAACCACCTTCCTCTACTGTCCTCCTCGATCTTACCGTAGCATCTTGCCCAGCATAGTGGCTAATAACTCGGCTGCCTCCGGGGTGTCGTTTGGAAAACTTGCTGACATCGTAAACCTTCCTGTCAATGACCAGCCATTGATCTTGACCTTGACCATTGTGGATTCTGATCTCTTCCCAAGTGAAAAGCTGTAGAAAGGGTGAAACAGGTCGTGTCTTCTTTTCAGTGGAGCCAGTCTGTGGAGCCATCTGTGCTGGCAGATGTGCAGTCAGCACTGAGATTCACTAGTCTAAGGTTTGCAGCTCTTGTGTGGAGGCAGAGGGTGAACCATCTCCGCCTGCCCGTTATACAGTCCCACTCCAAGCCACTCCCTGTGCTTCTAGGGCTGGTCGGCTCCCCTCGCCCAAACACACCCTTCCATAGCTCCCTCCTCTTCCACGTTCACACCAGGCACTTTGACACACCCTTGAATAAAAGCCTTGTTCCTTCTTGTCCTTCCTGAGTTGCCTTTGGAAGGTCTGATTACTCCTGAGAGCCGTAGACTACTTCACTGAATAAAAACATGCACAAATAGACAAACTTAGGAAGATAATCTGTTTTTCAGTTAAATGGGATGGCAAAATCACAGAAAGGACTATTAAGTGAACACCTTCGTAGAGCGTTAGGACCTGGATAAGGTAAGCTGTTAATTTGCTTCCATCCTGCTGAGTCAATATGGGGGTCAGCCAGAAGAGAAATCTGAGCAAGGCTGTGGGCAGCTCTTCTGTGGCAGACGTTCAGTGGCCTTCTTCGAAAACTGAAGCACTCTCAGCGTCCTGTAATCATTTAATCAGTCGTTAATGTCAGGAAATCCCGCATTTACCATACAGTGGGGCTCTATCATGTCATACAGCACCGAAACGCAAAGCTGTAGAGGAGCTTGTGGGGAGAGCCAAAAGCTGCTATTAAATATGTTTGCTAACAGCTCTCATTTCACTGCAATTCCTGCCTCCGAGGCATAGAGCCAACTCGTACACTAGCACAGTGAAAACAGCAGAGTGCTCCGAGGTCTGCAATCTCTCCGCAAGGCATCTCTAACGGTCCTGTCACTACCCAAACTTCAGGTTGTCCTCAGTCTTTGAAATTTTCTGTGTTGACCCCGGCAGGCTGAATTCACGTGTCTTTCTTAGCTAAAAGCATTCTTGATCAAAATACCACCAGATGAGAGTAAAGAAAGAACATATCAAGAAAACATTCATCTCCAGTTAATTTAGCTTGCGCATTGACAACACTTTGCATACGGTTGTTTTCAGAGTTTCCTGTGTATACTCCAATCATTCAATCATCTCATTGTTTAAGTAATTCATTCATAACAACAGACATTAAAAGATTTTGGGGGTTGAGAATAATGATAGTAATAACAACAACAACTGTTAACACCAAGTTTGGCTGTAGATTTGGAGTTTCTAAAACTATGTTTAACGGCACTGTTTACATAATTAGCCTTACTTAAATATTAGTTTTGTAGAGCCAAAGTCTAAATATCTTTGCTGTTCTGAGAGGATCTGCTACGCAGTAAAGAGGTTAAGAGTTCTCAGTTGCAATTAATAGGAAAGAGAAGGCAATGCCACGTTTCCCATGAAGTCACATTAGTTTTGCAGGTGACCCAGAAAAAAACAACCCCACATAGATGAAGTATTGCCCTACTTCAGATTTAGGATTCTCTTAATCTTGTGGTTTTATTTTTTTTAATCCAAAATTACTAGCTTCGGGTGCTTTTGAGGAAGGTACCAGCAGTAGGTAGATATGGTATAGTCTGTCCCCGTTAGGTTTCCATCCTGTCCCTTTATAATGCAATACTCAGTTAAATCCCAAACCATGAGTTTTCCACCTTACCCCAAACTTGGTATTTATGTTTATAAATGTTATAAATTATGTTTACAACCACAAATATTGTCTACAACAATGACTAGTCCCTGCCCAAAACCTAACAAGTTCTAGGTCTCAACTCTCTCTTGTGACAGTGAGTTTCACAGACAATTCACCAACTGTGATTCAAAGAAGAGTGGTTGTTGTGATGACCTCCCGGTTCTGAGAAGGACTGAAAAAACCCAGCTGGAGTTGCAGATTTCAGGAAGGAGAGAAAGACAAGAAAGCCAAACTTTGTTCTTGACCAAAGTACCTCAGCAGGGCGAGGTGAAAGGGCTGCGTTCCCTGTCTCCCAAGCAGACGGCACGCAGGAAGCCTTGGCGAGAGCTGGTCAACGTAGAGATGAACAGATAGGCCTCTGCATCAGGAGAAAAGCACTATTTAAATTATACAGAATAACTTTATTTTGAAGAGTTTGCCCTTAAGAGATTCTGGAAAGGAGTTCACAGGGTATTTGTGATATAAATGACCACGGAGCTTCTCAGCTTACAAAGATCTTAGCAAACTCTGTTCACGCCTGACTGCAAACGCAGTGGCAAATGTTTGGCCAAACATTGGCCAAACAAAGTCTTGGGGTTTGTCTTCCTTTAGTTTCCCAGCGAATTAACAGTCACCCAAAACCCAGTTGGATCGAGGCAGCTGAAATCTCACATGGCAGACACCTGCCTTGCCCTCAGCCCTGCGTGGAGTGGGCAGCGCTTCTGGCTGACACACAACTGTAAATTATGCAACTGTAGTTCTTCACATCGTGTAGCATCTTGCAAATTAACCAGTCAAGCCCAAAACAACCGTTTAAAGTTCCTGGCATGTGGCAATGGTTGAACCACCCTAGGTAAAAGAGAAATGTGACTATTGGTACTCATTAGAAGGCAGCGATAAAAAAAAAAAAATGGGAGGAATAATATCTACTGTGCTGTCAGACTGCCTTTTGTAACCCTTTCTCTTGCTCTAAATAAAAGTTAAGAGTGTCCACACTAACGATGTGTTCATGTTCTAGTGTGGAATACACGTAGAGTCTTACGTAAATCGTGTTCAGCGCTTGAGGTGGCGGTAATAAAATACGCAATAGCTGTTGCAAATTTCTGCATATGTGTGTTTTTTAGATACATGCAAAAAAATTCAAGTGACTCCATAGCTGGCTGAAAGTACAAAAAAACCTTCCTATTTTCATATATGCAGACTTGTAAATGTAACAGCTACCTGAAAAAAAGTAGATAAAGATGTGGGTTTGGATTCTGGTCTACACGGAGCTGGGGAATACAGAGCCAGGAACATATCGGAGTGCAAAAATACGGGATGTCTCTGCCTATACACAGAGAGTCACCAATCCTGACTATCACTGTTAACACACACGGTGGGTGCCAGTATCCACCAACCCACTGTTGTTATTTAGAGAAATTAAGTTGGGGAACTCAAAGGTAACTGTCCTCCCTATTAACAGTGTGCATAGTATTTCAAGTCCGAATTTATTTAGCATCAGATCCCATCCAGAGGGCCCTGCAATGCCCACCGATATTACACTGTATTACATTAAAAAGCCTTGAACAAGTCCTTTCCCAATCTGAAAGCAGAAGCTGTCTCTGTTGATATTATCCAGGTCACCAAACAAATTTCAGAGTCGCATGGAAAAGCCCAGATAGATAGTGAAAGCCACAGTCATGCTCACCCAGGGAAACTATTGAGAAACCAGTTAACGTGAATTTACACCATACTCGGTGTTCTGCAACAACTACCCACACACCTGCCAAAATCCTTGTCATATGCATCTGGGAGGTAGTACACGTGCACAGAACTCTTCTATTTCGCTGCATTGTGACTAAGAGTCTCCTTGCACAGGCACCTGCCACAGTTTTCCAGATTTCCAGAAAGCCGGTACGTGACCGCTGAACTGGTAGTTATTGCATCAACTTTTTTATCCAGTATCATGTAAATATTTGCATGAATGTTTGCACTTAATCCACTGGAAATAAACTGGCACAGCACAGAGTGGTCCAGAAAAAAACCCTATTACTGCAACACACTGAAGCATCTTGCTTCTAGGAAAATCTCTTGTTCCAGAGAAGTCCTCTAAGTTCTGAGCAATTATGTCATACAGGATGCCACCTATGATTCTTTTCACCACCTTTTCTACGAAAACGAAATTTCGTATGGAGCTCGTCACATGTGCTGTGAGAATCCCTACCGAGCGAGGCTCCTGGGCAAGGCTGGATGAAGAACATCATGATGTTACTTTACGAGCTGTACAGTCTCACCCAGAAGGAGAACGTAGATATAAGACAGACAGCTATGGGTTGTACATGTCTCCAGGGTTAGCTGTTAACAGCACAGAGAGTCTGAGAAGCGTGAACTTGGAGGGAAGCATCTACAACAACAGCCGCACTTACCTATGTGGGCACACCTGAGTGTCTTTGTCCTGTCCTGGCTGGTCTGAAGCCGAGCTGGAACAGCACTTTGCCTTTGTGGAG
Source organism: Vanellus vanellus (assembly GCF_965231255.1). Lineage (NCBI taxonomy): Eukaryota > Metazoa > Chordata > Aves > Charadriiformes > Charadriidae > Vanellus > Vanellus vanellus. Next base: position 2,244,759 of record NC_138911.1, on the reverse strand, counting down.
GGCTCGTGGATGCTCTGCCCTAAAGTGGCTCCGACCCGCACCCATCTGCTCCCACTCCTGTAGACAGAACCTGTGTTCCTTCTTGGATTTCATGCATCCTCATTCAAGACTCGCTCTTCTATGACACGTCTCTTTCCAGACAGCAAACGAAACTGAAATCGTTAAAATTATTTTCTCTCCAGCACAAAACTTAATTGGGAATCCATAATTCAGGACGAGGCTACATTCTGAAGCATCTCCTGAATCTTTTCAAGAGACAATAACTTTTGCAGACTACAAAATTTTGTTTTGAAGAAATCTTTCAGAGAAAAAAACAGTCCAGTAATTACTTGCTTGATGAGAACATTAAAAAACACCATGTCGGTCAGGAGGGAAAAAGGAGGGAAAAGGACTGGGTTTTCCTTGTTTTAGTATATTCTGAATTAATGAGACATGACACTGTATCTCAGCTGGGGCTACTTTTCACCATGTATTTTTCATCAAGTTCTTTTCATCACGTACTTTCAGAAATGAGAAGAGAAACCAAAAGCAAAACCAAATGTTTTTTTTTGTAGGGCACGGAGTTAAGGACCCTCTCCTCTCCACTGCCTTGAGGGGTTTAGTTTGCTCAGATATTCAAAATCCCGATTAACTTTGTTTCATTCCTTAACCCAGATATCAGCAGGAAGCTAACACGTGGGATTTTTCCCCTGTGAAAGCAATCATTATTATACCCTTTGCAAAAGAGAAAAAACCACCTGTGAGATACTACCACTTGGGTGGTGGCAAACTTCGCTGTCCCTCCTAGCTTTGTGTTGCGTTTTATGGGTAAGCAATAAAAAACCAAGATGGATGCCATGTTAATTATAACAAAGTGTAAAATTAGGTTCTGTAATAAGCACTGTGAACCTTCTGGTCTAAAACTCCCCATGGTACAATAAGTTGCACTAAGACACTGAACTATATTATATCATTTTTTTGTACTTCTGAGTAAGTTACTAAAACCCCTACACAGCAGATGCTGCAACGCTGCCCAACAAAACTGTAAAACTTGACACAATTTGCTATCGCAATTCCAATGTGACCTTCTCATACACACATCACCTGCAACTACACGCCCCAAATTCTTTTTAAACAGGGCCGATATCAATCTCTTCAACAATCACCACGTACTTTTCTGTTTTGGGTGTCTCGGTTAACCTGCAGTTCCTATGAGATACACCCTTCACACCCTCCAACGTCGCAGAAGTCAGAACCCCAGGGGCTCTTCTGTGGCTTTAAGATCTCAATTCAGCTGATCTAAAATTATAAATTCTGAATTTGAATTTAACTTTAAATTTGAATTTAAACTTGAATTTTAAAAGCCCCTCTCTCAAGCACACGGCTAGCACTATATATTGTTATAAAGAAGAAATGAGACACAGCGTGATTCAAGCTAAACTTGCTAAATGCCTGTAACAAACCCATTTTCTCCTCCCACAGTCATATATTTGGGGTTGGTTTTTTCAGACTAGTCAGCATTTTTGTAGCATTTTCTGTGTTCAGTGGAGAGCAGCCACTGACGACAGCCACACTCCTGAATGCTCTGGCTCTCTGAAACTGCATCCACAAAAGAAAACCTCCACAAAAGGTGACCATGCTTGAAAAGTTTTGTTAATAGACTACTTGTGCAACAGCAATTAGGAACAATGTGGCATAAGCAAGGATTAAAACACCCATGGTGGTTCTACAGCCTACACACAGAGCACCTTCTTCCTTCTGTCCTTCCTGTGGGTCTTGGGCCACCTTCCAACTTCTGCAACAGACGAGGCAGGGATCCTGCAACAACTTGCCTCCTGCACTCTTCGACAATAATTTAATTCTCTGGCCTTCACCATCTGCCTCCTACACCGTCCTTCCTCAGACACACATTGCGGTGTATATTCCTAGCAGGGCAACACAACGCATTTGGACTCAGAGATGCGCATCGGCCTCAAACTTCTACATCTGACCCCCTCCGCAAGGAAGTCCGTCACGTTTTTCATTTATACGGCTGAAGAAGCTTTTGCCACTTGCTTACATTTCTTTTGCAGTTTCATTTTCTTTGGCACTTTAGCAATTCCTACTTGCACTTCCATGACCTTTTCTCTATTCTTTGCATTCCCAGTCTGCCTCATAGATAGTTCCTTATCAATCCAAAATGCTCTCCCGAGTTTGTTACTCCCCTCCTTCCGAAGGACGTAAGTCCCTTAAAGCTTTTCTACTTTAAGACTTCTCCATACTCATGTCAGATCCCCTTACTCTGGCTGACTGTAATGATTAGTTTCTTTAATTTTTCAAACTTTGCTCTTCAATAAAAGCAGCAAAGGCTCAAGCCCAGCCCAGCTAAGCTGGGGCACGTAGCTCTGATGTGGGTGCACACATACTCCCACCCGCCAGTTCTTTTCTCTCTGGTGGCAGACCATAACTTTTAGCCGCAAGCTGCTCTACCACTTCAGACAAAAAGGGAACGAGTTCTGGACCCATTTCTAGATATTCCATGGTACGCGGCAAATGCGCAAGGGCAGAGGTCCAGCATGGTCAGGACCCAGAGACCCTACACCGCAGCAATACCAACTGCTTGGTATTTTTCTGTTGCATTTCTTTTGCTTTTAATTATTTATTTATTTTTATTAAGAACCATCACTGTCTAATGAGGGAAATCAGCTGCACCTCTCTGAAACCAAAGGAAGCATGAAGCGCTTTCAGATGCAGGTGAGCAGTGTGTTCGTATGTCTCCGAGGGCTGACATACAGCTCAGCACGGGTCAAGAGTTGCCTGCAAGAAGACTCCAGCTGGAGTTTGGTTCTAAGAACAAGAACATAGGCCCTTCTTTGTTAAAAGTACAAAAATATTTAAGAGAAGGAATTGCCAATGCAGAGTGCTTTCATCGGATCCCTGCACGGCCTCACAGGTTTGCAGCATCAGGATAGTCTCGATAGTGGCTCATTTCAAAGGACAAAGGATGCTCCAGATCGGCACATGAATGTCTGGTTGATAAAGGAAAATGGTCAAGCAGCAGAAAAACGTTCAAGCATCAGGCAAATACCTACAGTCCTTGTAAGCAACCTTGTAACTCTCCAGTTTGGAGTTAATACATGGAAGTTACACCCTATTCCTGTCCTATTTCTAGAGTTCTTTGTGTTTGTTCCTGAGTTCTTGTTGACTATGGCTTTTCTCTATTGAGGTAGATTTAGGCAATGTCAAATTGATTATAGTTCTGGACATGTCTCCAACAACTATGGTGAAAATTTTGCAAATTCTCTCTTTTTTGTATTCAGAACAAAAATTTCCACACGTTCTGCCTCTAGTCTTGCATCTGATGACACGAAGTTTAGGAATCTATCCCAGTCTATCCCTGCCTTGACATGTTCTGCCTCCCAGCAGTTATGGGTGGTGACTATCTTTGTTAAAGTGATGTTGCTGTTCTCCGAGAAGAAAAGTTTTCTTCAAGAATTAGAAGTTACCTATAAGGTATAGAACATAACACGAACCAGCTACTCAGAATGTCTGTTCTGGAGTCTGAATTAGACACCAGCAGGCCTTTTCCCCTCATTTACTCCCCTATTTTGGTAACTTTGGAATATTTACTCAAGACAGAAATATTTGTAGCTTTCTAGTTTCAAATGAAGTCACGTGTTTCTGATCTTCCTCTTGGATGAGGGGATAAGAGAGAATCAAATAAAGAGAACCTCAAACTGACCAAGACATAACCTGAGCTTATTGGCAGCATCCTCATTCGCCTTTTTTTTCACTTGGGCAACATCCACTATTTATTACTTCATCTTGTTCCTTTTTCATAACCGATTGCGAGATGATCCTGGAAAGGAATTCAGACTCAACTGTTAAGACATTTGCACTTCTTGCCAAAAGAAGCTATCATTCTATCTGGCTATGGATCTAAACGATTGTTTTAGAAGCACTCATGTTCATCCCAAAATGTCTATGGGGGAAGAAGGTGATGGAAAAAAAATGACCGGACTGGCAGGAGGGGCAAAACAGTATGAAACACGGCTTCTAGCAGATCCAGAAAGGAGTTCCAAAATGGAAGGAGCAATCGCAAAAAATATTCTGCTAAGAGCCTCCTGTTTTTCCAGGGGAAGCATCAGGCTATGTGCTTCTGCTCACGTGCTCGTCTATCAAGTAGGTTTTGAGCACCAGACAAGTTACAAACCCACTTAAAGCCAACTAGAGCTGTGTGAAGCACTTTTCTATTTTAAAACATCTGACCTCCTTTTTATGCATTAACAGCAATAACCTATGGTTCAAGACACGATGACTGTGATTCCGAGGATGCAGAGAGACCTCCTTTCTTGGGGCGGATGACTCTGTGAAGAAATCTACTTGCAACAACCGAGGAAACGAATTTGTTGTAGAAAACTGCATTCCTCCTGCACTCTTTGGAAGCCTACAGGACTGCCCCTCCAAAACAAATAAATAACAAATGTATATATACTTATACATATAAAAAAAAAAAATCACCAAACTGGCAAAAGCCCAAGCGATTAGCTTCAAAACCCAAAGAGCCAAGCTAGTCCTTGTGACCAAAGACAAGGTAGACTGCTATGGATCACCCAGACCTTTGGAAATGGCCTAACAGCTTCCTCTGTATTAGTGATTCCACTTCACCTGTCTTTGCCTCTGGGGATCAAATGTTGTTTTGCATTCAACAGGCAAGACCTTTTCCAGTTTTCCCATCTCAATGAGACCTGGAAGACTTTATCGCTGGCTGGCAAGCACCATGCGTTTGCTACCATTGTATTGCAGAACCGGGGAAATGAAGCCTCCAGCAACCAAAATGGAAGGGCAATTTTCACCACGGCTGAGTATGTCTCCACCGTATTCCTAGAACATCTCCTGGAGGTGTCAGACACACGTAAACTTCATGTTCTAAAGACTCTTTTGTCCTTAGACAAGCATTCCTGCGATTAGATGTTAGATGATACTTTATTTATTGTGGTATATTTTTAAGCCGATTTTCCTGGAAAAAAAGCATTGTGTCACTTGATCCTCCAACTCTACAAAACTGCAAACTATTTTGCCTGACACCATCGTAATCAGCCTTTCATATAAGTGCTCATCGGTGCATTATTTTTTTATTGCTGTTTCAAAACTTTCTTTGTAGAAATTCCCCACCATTTTCTGAACACTTAATATGAGTCTCTGTAGCAGATGTAAATCACACAGAAACCACACTCATGCCAATGAACTCTTCCAGTATAATGTAATCCTCTTCCCTTCCCCACCCATGAGTAGTGTTGCATTAATACATTAGTCTTCTACACCTGATCTGTTAAGAAATCTCTTTATATTCCTTGTAAAAGAACCTGTCTCGGGAAGCAACAAATCATCCTGTTTCTGAGTGGCTCATCTGCATCTGTTATCTATCCTGTATGGATCTACAATCGTCTTCATTTCTCCTTCTTTTCTAAAGATGGAGAAAATTCTATAAAACCCACAGTTCACCTCTGAAGGAAGTCAGGATAATGGAAGCAAGCAAACAACATGGATTGGGCAAGGATTGCAAGTCCAGATCATCAATAAGTCAAAACGAGTGGGTGTCGAGAAGGGGAAAACTACAGCATTTTCCTCTTCCAGTTGCCCCATCACCTGTAACTGTTTTAAAATCGCCCTAACGTTTTTATAATTCCAGCTACTCCATTGCTGAAAATGTTCCTCCCCGATCTGAAAAAAAAAAAAAAGTAATTTATTCTGGGCTTCAGCCACCTCTTTGTCCAATGATACTCCACTCAACTGGATAATCCTCAAAGCCTTAGGAACCTCAGACTGCAGTTTTTAAGGTCCCATGCAAACGCCTGATGAATTTGTTCTCCTTTGAACGTCTTTGGGGACTATATCCTCCCCCAACATCCAAATCCCACGGAGAGGCTGTAGACTAACAGGCTTCACCTTGGGTGTAAATGCTCCTGTCTTCATCCCTAAATAACCCTAAATAAGGTTTTTATTAACAATTATCCTATTCATTAAACCTCTCCTTATACCATGTGATTCAAATACTTCATTGCCTAATCTGCCACAACCGTGGCAGAAAAAGAGCATGTAAGTACGGGATATGTGAACGCAACACACAAAACCTCAGAACTACCATCTTAGTGGTCATTTGGCAATTTGAACAATTACCAAGAGCGGAAGATTAATGAGCGTCCCCTACCTCATGACCTGACCCACCGCAAAGAGCTTCAGAGAGAATGAATTTTTCTGTTTATTAAAGCTGTACCTTTCATTTCCTAGTGTTTAGGCTGAACTAAAATAAAGACCCCAAACCAAAAGGCCCAATGAGCTATTCCTGCTTACAGGCAAAGATTACTTTAACTCAGTCTTACCTGCCACAGAGGGGGAGATGGGGATATAATCCTTTGGTCAGTGAGTTTTAGGAGTTCCAGGCTCACATCAGCCAAACGTTGCTTTGAGCAGTACACTAATTTCATATTTACTTCCCTTAAGTGAACAGAAAAGTAGGATAATTGCAAAACCGGAGCCTGTAACCACTCGTGCTGCAGTTCCCAGTGAGGCTGGATGTCCTCCTTCCCTTCCGATGCCCGACTGCCACCCTGTGGCTATTTCATCGTGTTCAGGTTCCATGTTTTAAGGCTGAATTGTGAAGCCAAAGGACTTCTGCTAAACGGCAAATTCGGGGCCAGTGGTGTTCAAAAAAAGGTGTATCTCAATGCACGTTCAGAGATCCCGAAAGGGGTTTTGGACTTGCAATTGAATATTGTTGTAAAATTTAAATATTAGAAGCCTCAGAGTAATCCGCCACTGCGGACTATAAACAGCCCAGAGCAACCACAAAAACCGAAGAAGTTGTCATACAGCTTATTTCTCCTCTCAGGCTGTGTAAGCCTGGAGAACTTCCAGCAAATGCAGCATAAGCGGATCTGCTTATGTAGATTGGGGTCCCCTTTCGGCCTTACCCTTCAGGACTGTGAACCAGCTCATACACGTTATTTTTCCCCGTTAGACAGGCAATCGGTTTATCGTATTGTGGACATTTGCTCTTCATTGTGGCAGAGGAAACACAACAGTTTCCAAAGTCTTAGGCACTAAAGGGGAACTTAGACCCATTATTCTCCTAAAAACTGTTACTCTTAGCCCAGAGGGTAGCTCAAATCTATTTGAATTTTCAAAATTAAGCATCCAGTTAACGAACGTTCTGACTCTAGACATTAAAAAAAAAAAAAAGCCACTTACTGGGCAACACCGAGCACTTCAACATTACGGAACACTTATGGCCCACTTAAGTGACAAGCGGCAATTCTTCTACTTACCTCATTTGCCACGATCCATCTGGTAAGTACTTTCAAAGCCCCATGAACTGAGCTCAAGTCCAGCCGTCTGCCTTCAAAACACGTTGGAAGCACGTGCGTGTTTACAGCATCTCTGTGGCTACAGCACCAGTATCCAGCAACCAGCCTCAGGCTGATCCCTTTTTTATCAGAGATGATTGAAAACCTGTCCTGACAAAAGAGGAAGAGTACCTTTCTTGCCCGGTGAAACTGTTCTACTTGCGTGTCCGAATTAAAGGTTCACCAGGCCACAGAAAGAGTGGAGTGAACTTTATTCTCAAACCTGGCAATTATGGCCAACACGTGAGATGGAAGCATTCTTACTACCAGGACAATCTGTGTGGTTTTACTCAATGGACAAAATTCAGAGTTGCGAAACTCGAAGTTAGGGAGACGGAACGTCTCTAGAGGATTTTTGAAGACTTCCTTCAAAGCCGAGATGTTCAATAGCTCTCCTGACCAGCATAACAAGACTTCCGGCCCTTTGTGGCTTAGGGTCAACACTCCAAGGTCAGAGGGAACTTTTGGGACTGCCACTGAAGTTTCATCCAAGAGCTGTCTGCCTGTCCTTACATTTCATCAACCACGCGTACCTCCCTACATACAAATTAATGCAGCTTCCAGAAGTCAGGGGTAGATGTTTTTCTTCTCCTTTCCTCCTCATTCTGGAGGAAGAACTGGTGTCTGGTTTTCTTTTGGTAGGATTAATTTAGGTTAATTGTTTATCCTGTATACTTCACACAAGCCGATTCCCTTCCTCCGAAATCCAAATGCTGAGGTTTGAGCCAGTTTTCTCTCTGCAGCTGTGAACAGGCATCTGTTCCACATTTTAGAGAGTGCAGACTGTTACACGGACATATTTTACTCTGATGACAGCAATAATTGGTAAGACAAGGAATTTTATTATTAGACTTTCCTCCATCAACAGTTCTAATAATAAAAGAGAAAGAAACAGAGCAGGAAAAAAGAAGGTAAAAGAGTAACTGAGGCCCATTTTCTATGGTCTTTATCAACAGGTATCAATGATTTAATGATTATTTTATTATTTCCGTTACAATTTTATTCTGTGCTTAACAACGCTCTTGGCTGGGGAAGATGCATTTCTTCCATTCCCTCATAAGCCATCCTCTTTTTGGATGTCGATCAGAAAAAGCACCATATCTTCCTCAAAATCAACCCATCCCTTCTGGAGACTAAGTCACCTGTCACTGAGGGAACAGGGTGATGGAGCCGTCTTCATCAATGCTAGCCAGATACTACACTCTGTTTGACATCTGCAACGTTGGCGTAGTAAAAGAAAAGACGCCAGGGAATGCAGTTAGGCTAATTCCCATTCCAATAAATCATGCAGTACGTGCCCTCTTGGGGTGTGCTTTGAAGGCACATCATCCAACAGAGAAAGACCACCAACATATTGGCCGACGTCTGCCTACGGGGATGCAGCCCGCTGACTTCTGCCGCTTGGAAAGTTAAACACATTTGAGCAGTACCCTGACCCCTAACATTTTTACAATTTCATTACATTTGTCCGTGGCTCAGAGAGGAACACCTTGTGCTCCACGGGCCAGAAGTCACGAGTTCTCTCTGCTTAACAAATCACTCGAAAAAGAGTGAAGCTTCAGGTGACCACAGACTGATTACCCTTTTCCTTCCTTATTCACCACTGCAGGGATCCCGAATATGGACGTGCCGTATTTCTATCCCTTCTGACTTTCAGTAATGGGTTCAATAACACTCAGAAGTACGGCACCGTGGAAACCACTTGCAGAGACTCCATGGGAGGCTGTGAACGGGAAAAAAACCCAGAGGCCTTCACCACAGACAAGCAGCGGAGGGCAGCACTCCCACAGAATACACCATGCCGAGCTCTCACATTTATATGCCTGGAGAACATCCTCCACTTTCCTGTTTTGCTACCTCAATTAGGGCTCTAATTAGATCTTTTCCCTCATGCTTATTCCTACAGAACTGCTGCCTGCACCTTCTCTGCCTCACCCACATGCATACAAATTGGTTTGGGCTCTCACGTGCTCCCCACTGCCCCTTGGTTTGGGCACTTCTATCACCATTGTTAATTACATATAGGTATTTGAAAACACTGTACCTACAAAATTCCTTATTGCTTCCACTTTTCACTAACTCCCATATTCTCTGATTTCATACTGTCTCAACTTTCTTACTACATTCATGAGAGCCACCTCACAAAAGCCTATGTTAGATAAGAGACTTCCCTCCTATATACTCAGCAAACGAAGTGTCAGCAGACAGAAAGGAATCTGTTCCCAGTCCCAACGCTGCCTCCAGCTTGGTGGAACATAACCTCCTCCATTCAGCTTTTCCCTGTAACCCAGCACCAGAGAAGAGGAATGAAAGAAGCACAAGAAGATTTAAGAAACGTATCTTTTTAAAAAAATCACATTAATCACATTCATCAATGGAATTAAGTGGCACCACCTCCCCATCTCTGGCTTAGCCAGCTCGCTCTCCTCTGTGCAGTGTCTTCATGGTGATCACCACAGGAGGCAACAAGGGTGGGGAATTCCTCTGTAAGAATCCACGACTTCTTATTTATGTAGATAGGCATCAAGCCACAGCTCCCCTGAATCTTTCAAAGAGCTGCCAAGAGAGAACCACATTTCCTTAGAAACAACGTAATGAAACACGGTGTCCAGGGAACAGAGCCTTGTGGGAAAAAAATCCCCTCCATAGTAAGCAAAGGAGATCATAGAATCATAGAACGGTTTGAGTTGGACAGGACCTTTAAAGGCCATCTAGTCCAACCCTCCTGCAACGAGCAGGGACATCTTCAACTAGATCAGGTTGCTCAGAGATCTTCAGAGGCAAGGCAGTGTAGACCACAGCTCCTTGGAAAGATGAAGAAGACCCAAACCACTGGGGCTACATCAGACAAAGACTGGAAGGCTAAAACAAACAGCTTAATTAGAATGAAAACAAAAGAAGCAACCATGGCAGAAGAGAGCCACATGACTTTTCAGTGGAATAAGAAATATCTGGGGGGCAAGGAGGGGAAGAAAGGAAGAAAGAAGAAAGAATGAAGGACAGTTCAGACTCATGTTTATGAAAACACCTCTTTCCCTGGAGCATACTCAGACAGAGGCGTCAGACCTGGCATCCTACTGACCTCTGACTCTTCAAAGTTGAAGAAAAGGAGCTCTCCATTATGTCATTCTTACTGACACCTTCTGTCTGCTGCTACTGAAACCAGCACCATGGCTGAACAGTTTTCCAATCCCTTTCGTAGTCATCTATACTATCTACAGCCCTTCACAGAACTTCTGTGATCCAAGCTGGCTGCCCCTCCCCTTCCCATGTCCATCGCTTGTTCACTCCGTAATACTGGAAAACCTTTCACCTGGGGAATGCAGCAGGTTGATACGTACTGCACTATGTCTGCAAAGGCGGTGAGCAATGGCTTGCACTGGTACTCGATACCGTGTTTGGCACACAGGGACTTCACCAAAGGGGCCACCTTCCAGTAGTTGTGTCGAGGCATCGTAGGAAAAAGGCTGCGGGAGAAGAATATGGTGATTCAATGGCATCCGTCATCACCCCACAGAATTCCTGCCCCTTTTCTGTGCCTGAGCCTGGGAGAGCCTCAATCCCCCCTCGTGCCCATAGCCATTAGTCCTCTGTAGCAGTTGCTCTCATGTCACTTCACTCAGTATCTCTACTAAGCAGGACACTGGCAATTCTCATTCCTGTGCCATACTACTCATATCTGAAGTGGTGTTGGTGCTCACCAGCGCTCCAAAAATTTTCTGACCCATCACTTGGAGTTCCCATTCCATCCCCATTACAAAAAGCATAAAATTTACCCACATTATCTTTTGTTCTTGCATTAGCTGATAAAGAGACAGGGATTTTGTAGGCTCTTCACACCTAGTGTAACTAGTGCTCCTTGAAATTCCCTCACAGCCCCGACCCATGCTTCAACTCACTGGTGCTCAATTTGGAAGTTCAGATGTCCACTAAACCAGTCATTGAAAAAGGACTGATGAACATTACAGGTTGCCTGGAGCTGAAAGAAAAAACAGTAATATTTGTGTTGGTTTAGGAATACCCCTTCTCTTACACGTGCCAAACACAACAGTAAGCAGGTATGACTTCCTAATCATCACATGCCTTCTGGCTGAATACAGCAACTCCAAGAGCTATCTCCCGTCAACATGAGATGGCAATGCTGTGATATACGATTGTCAGGGACACAATTTAGGAGAACAGACTTGACTTCCTCAGTGAGATAAACCACAACAACCACGACTTTCACCTCCCTCACTTAAAAAAGCGTGTAATGACTTCAGAACTAAACTAAAACAGAGCACAGAAGAGAGGTTTGCATCCTTCATGCACAGAAAGCTCTCTATCTGAAGAGCATTGTAGCACCTCTAATTATTTTCCTTGAGGCATCTGTGCTCAGCATTTGAAGCCTCCATCCCACTTCTGCACCTTCTTTCTTTGCACTAATCGCTCGCTTCACACAGTGAGGACAAGCTGCTTATGATTTCCTCTCGCAGTTCCCATCGCTTCTGCGATCAGCTCTCTGGGGCATTATGCACCCAGAACTGTAACTTCTCCCTTTCAAAGCCACAGGTCTCTGGAAAGAAGGTCTTACCTGGGTAGAGAACCAGTCCACATTCTTATCATAATCGATATGCATCGGGATGTGATTCATTTGTGTAATCCAGACAAACCAGTTACTCTCTATAAACCTGTGCACATAAACACACACAAAACCATCACTGATCTCACACCGATGCGGTAACGAGTCAGTACAAACACTTGTACACATACAAGCTAGTCGTTGCTTGACAAAATGAACACCAGGAACCTCAAACATCTGCTCAGCAGATCAGACCTACACACACCTTCTACCTTCTAAAGACACATGCCTGACAGACAACCATGTCTGTCTTGCTGAAAGGCATGAGGAGACACAAGAATAAGGAGCCATGAGAAAGATAACCAGAAGGCTGAAGAAAAGCTGACACACAGGATCGATGTAAACTGGGTAAAGAAAATATGGAGGAATTACAAGTGGAATGATGATACCTGACTAACAGATGAAGCCCCAGGATACCCTTCACCCCCAGTAAGGGCAAGTAGGTGAGAAAGAATCGGATGTAGAAGCTCAGCATCCAGGCCAGGTCCTGCAGTATAGTGAACAGATAAAACTTCATTAAAAGGAAGAATTACTGGCTTCTGAATTTACCATCCACTCTACGTGGCACTCCCTTTAAAATCTCCCCTAATATCTTCCACTGATAGAACTGACACACAGCCACTCCCCAGCCATTCCTGTGCTCAGGAATTATCCTGGTCTTATGAGCCCAGCGCAGGGCAAACACTACAGAGGACATGCTGTAAAGCATGGCGTTTTCCTCTGGATCTAAAGAGAAAGCAAGCAGCGAGAAAACCAAAAACTTAGCCAACTGAAAGAATAAAGAGCTCTGGTTTACCTCCACCTTATCTTTTTTGTTCCCCTTCACATTTCTTGCAATCTTTTCTTTCCCTCATGTTCGTTTTCTCCTGACTGTCCCACCTTCCAGGCAAGAACAAAACAGCAAGATGCCCTGTCTCTAACCCCCACATCTCAGAGAACAGACATCTTTTTTTCCTGCATTTTTTCTGAAGTCTCCAAAAGCCATGTTATTCCTCAAAGTCCTAGATTTTCCCCTGACAAACTATCTTCCTAACAACTCTGAAAGTCTACTACACATGCCCTATTCTGCTTCCCAATGAACTGTGTGGACTCAGATTTCAGGCTACCTGAAAGCTACTTGATTTTTAACATATCATTTTGCAAAATGGAGTCACACTGAATCCACCTCCACCCACCCCCATTTTCTTCTTCTTTTCCCCTTTTCCTATGCCCAGAAGTTTTTATTGTATTGGTTTGGGAAAACAAAAAAGAGCGGCCAGAATGACCACTTCTACCTTAAACTAGACTCTCACGCTACCTGAAGGACAAGTTCTGTATGAACATCAACTCTGCAGAAGCAGGAATGCTTCCAGACACTCACACACCCTGGTCTGAGGCAGAACACCAGAGACATAATTTCCCAGACCGTATACCCACACCCCGTGCCACAGAGATACACAGCTCATGGTTCCTCCTAGTAATTTCTCGCACTGAAACGTATCTGTAAAACAAGGAGAAGTCACCACTGGCAACTTGGAGCTGACTTACCACCCACTGTTTCCGCTGTATCACAAAGTAGAATATGTACCACTGGAAGTAAAGAGGCACCAGAGCTGGGGGACCGACTAGAGTGGAGAAACAAGTTGCAGAGACGTTAACCATGCCCTTTCATCCCAGTGAGATGGGCTGGAAAAGGAAGGGGCTGAGTGAATGCTGTCCATAGAACTGCGAAAGGGTAGGGTTACTCACTGATGAAGAAGTACTTGTGCTGGTGGTTATAAGGCATGAATTTCTTCTTTTGTAGACCAAGCTGTCAAAATAAACAAATTACTCAGGCCATTAAGACAGCTAAAGAAATCTGTGCGTACACTCCCACCTATGCTTTAGAAGAAATGCATACTTAGATACCTCCTAACCTTTGAGAGAGATGTCCTATCAAACCATGCCAGCTTCCACCAAGCCATCGGCTTCATCATACCCTGGGACTTTAGTCTCTGACTGCTCTGATAAGGTTTCATCCCTGCCTCGGATGCAGAAAAGGCTGGGTAGTCCCTTGCACCACGAACAGCAATGTGCACTGGAAGCTCTTTACCTACAGAGGGCACAGTTGCCTAACAACACTTAAATCAAAAACCACGTGAGGCACTGAGAACAGTTTGCTGCCAATACAGCCTCAGAAAAAAAAAAAAAAAGAAAACCTGTGATACTATTAGTAAAGTCGTGTAGAACTCCCGCCTACTTGGAATTAATCTCCAAAGCAGAGAAATGAGCACCCAGACATTAAAACGCGTCCACAGGAACAGGAGTGAATAGATTATCCTCCCTCTGAGACTGCTAATTTTTCAGTGTTCACTGTATAAACGTGACAGATTCTGTCACTGACTGCCTTGAGGAACTCCATTATATCCCTGGACATGTCCAAACCAATTTCAAATAGCAGCCCTCCCTTCATTTCAATGCAAATCAGAGCATTTAAGCCAGGTGACACTACCAATTTATGTAACTGTTTTTTTAAAAAAGGACAGGCTAAAGCCGTTCAATTAACTTCAGGGTTGTATCAGAAATAGAGCTGGACTCCAGATGGGACCCAGGCTGACACCCACTGTTAGACTGAGACTGCTGAAATAGCTTCTTTGATCAGTAATTGTAAATGTTCCAGTTAGTCCTTGCATGTCACCCGGTGCTTCATTTCCCAAAACACTACAATGAGTCAAAGCTGATCTTGTAAAGAGAATAACTTGCAATCTCATCTTCATACAACTGCAAGTCTCTCATCAGAGAAATATGAACTTGTAATCGTGACAAGTATTTCATTCTTATTTTAAAAGGTAGCAACAATAACTTTTATTGAAATTTTAAAAATATAAAAATCTCAGAAGTATTGAAGTATTACTAAGAAATATTAGGGACTAGTGGAAGGCAAAGTAGCACTATATAAAATAGCAGCTCAACTCAAACCATTTTCTGGACGTACTTCTCATTTTACAGAAGCAGTTTTGGTGGTTTGTTTTAAACCTTCAGGATAAATTTGGAAAGTATCAACCCATAGCGAGACTGCATTAGGACAAAAAATATTAAAACACCAGTTGCAACATTAAGCATATGGAAGCTAGTGATGCATCAGGCTCTTTTATCTTCTTGTTTTCAAAGGCTGTTAATGCCAAGCTGCACCTTCTCTAAATTCCTGAATTACAGAGACAGCTCACTGACCAAACCAACTGGTCACTAGTCTCCAAGCTCTCTGCAGCTTTCCAAATTTGAATCCTAGTGCTGTAACCTCCCAGCCTTCACCAGGTCTCACCTCTACAGAGAGTGTTTTTCCCAAAGCAAAAAATAAGGGGTGCATGTTAACGTCAGGGTCCTTTCGGAAGCAGTTGGGTTTAGCGTGGTGTTGGAAGTGAAGGTGATTCCACCAGCTGGCTGGTGCTCCCTGCAGGAAGGGGTGAGAAGAGAGTGCTGTAAAGAAGTTGTATCTTCTGCCCTTAGTCCTCCCTCCCCAGTAGTTCCTTGTATTTGCTTTCTTCTTATACTGAGATTGATTTTGACTGCAGAGCATCCCAGGCAAGGCTCTAGCAGTCCCCCTCAGCACTGAATGCCCACCTTCAGATGGCCGATCACGAACTTGTGCACCCAGTGGTTCCATTTGGACTTGCTAAAGACTGAAAGGTGTCCAAAATCATGCTGGAGCCAGCCAGCCTGCGCCTGGAATTAAAATAAAGCAAAACAAAACAGAACAACCAAAAAACAACAGTGCTGCTGGGGAAAAGGAAGAGTCAGGAGGCTCTGCATCAGAAAAGGGCTTTCTCTACTCCCACTCCCACGCTCCTTGCAACACACCCCTAGATCGCGAGAGCATTTCCACTACTGAGAGCCAATCCAAACCCTTCTCTTTTACTATACGGTAGGGCAGTCCAGACTTTGCCTAATGACTTTTAGTCCCAGACAGTCGTTTTCATGAGGAAGGAAAAAAATGAAAAAAAAAAAAAAAAGTCATAGAGCTCAGAAACAGCATTTATTCTCTTACAAAACTGCACTGAAATCAGCAACAAAGTCTCCTTTAAGGAGCAGCTTGCTGCTGCCTCCTCCAAGTACTTGTAATTCCGAGGGGATCATCTGGCCACAGGAGAAATAGCTGGGGCTTTGAGAGCTGCTCTGCCCGCTCCTCTAACTCGCTGCAAGTTCCCATGGGAACACGGTGGTTTGGCCCCTGCACAGTGCCTTGGAGTTCTGGCACAAGGGACCTCAGAAGCGTAGCATGGCTCTCATTGTATGGAGAAGGCTGGGAATAAGGAGAGCTTTGACAGACTATGGGAAGGAAAAAGCAGGGCAAAGCCTGTTCTGCCAAAGCAGCATGTTGCAGCACTGTAATTTTGTCCCTTTGGTGGAACCCAGGGAGAAGCAGGATTTTGGGAAGTCCACAAAGATCTTCACACAGATCTTCCTGTGCTTATGGCAATGAGCATCTAAGTCTCAAAGGGTTGGCTTTTGGTGTTTCTTGGCTTCTTTTTTGCCTAGCTGCTTACCTGGACAGTGCCTAGAAGCACTGCAGAGAAAAGGAAAGGCACTGTGGATGCTCCAAAATACCAGATGGTGAGCCAGGCTGCAATATCCAACACCAAGATGTGACAGAGATACAGCATGAAAAAGGTGCGGTTGGGGTTGAGAAGCCCCATCTTCTCAACGGTTGCACGGAGTTCACGGAAATCTTCTACCAGCTTTTTCTGTGGGGAGATCCAAGAGTATCTGCTCGTCTGAAAATGCCTCAGGAACCCAAAGAGGAGCTCAGTTCCCCCCTCTCAAGGAGCTACTGTGGCAATGGGGAAAAGCTGAGGATCACCTGGAGACAAATCTTCACTAAGACTACGAATAATGACACGAAGTCAAGGGGAAGCTTCAGACCAACACAGTGGTTCCGGGAGATCCTATCATTTGATGTACAGGGAATTCTGGCTGCCAGTAAGAGAAGTCAAATAGCACTATTTCAACCCAAATACCAAGTTTTGAAGATACTTACATTCTTGCTGGGCTCAAAGCTGGGTTGATCTGGTGCCAGTTCCCCAATCAAGAGTGGGCTCATGTACTTTCTTACTAGTGTCTTGTCAAGATGAAATGCTACGAAAGGATCCTGTAATACAGATATAGGAACAGGATGAAGAAAAACGATTGTCCAGGTGGCAGCAAAAGAAATATATTTCACGGTATCCTGGATTCAGCAGAAAGCAACCCAACTAATGGAGCTGGCTGAACCAGACTTTACTGCCACAAATCTTACTGCTTTCTTCACACCATAGATGATCATTTGAGGCTGAATTCTCTGTACCATTTTGTATCGAGATGCTGTTAAGTACAGGTCACCAAGAAATACAGGCTCACTCCCCTCTTACTTCTGAATCTGAAAATTTCATATCCCGATGAACTTCAAGATATATCATCCCAACAACTCTGTCTCTATTCTGTCTTTAGCTTCCACCTTATTTTTCCTCAGGCCCCATATCCTGAAATGAAAGTCTAACTAGGGAGAAGGACAAAATGGTAGCACAAAAACTGAATCAGCTAGCTGAACTGGGAAAAACAATGGGACAAGCAGGACACAGACAGGTGATGGCAACTTCTCGTGACCCACACTAGTCTCTCAAAAGCCTCACGTTGTTCCAAATATGCTTCCTTGGCAATCCCCAGTGCCCACCATGCCACATCTTCTGTTTTCTTGCTACCTGCCTCCTCTTCCCCATCTGGTTCCCCTCCATGTCTCTGAAAAGTTCCATGAAAAGGCCTTTATTTTTCCTCCTTACCATTCAAAAGATCCCTGTTAGGGAAATCAGTTACTTTTATCTTTTAAATGTAACATCAATCTCTGTGGCAACCAGGCAGGCAGGTGAAAAAAATCACTAGTGATTGTTATCACTATAGATTCTATCACTGCATTTAGATTACAAAGCCCCTGGGCACCCATGGCAGTTTGACATCTACTTCCTACTGAAGATCTCCCATTTACTTCCGTTTGCATATTTCTCTCCTGAGTGTCCAAATTAGCATATACTTTACAATCTCCCTCAGCCTAAGGATGCTTTTCCCTTTATGAGACAATATTTGCCCACTGTGCATCAGTTTGGAAGCCTCTGGCACCATGCCCTGTTCAGCGCTATCATTACTAGCTCATCATTGCATGCTTTTAAAATAGATTGTCCTTTTAAAAGATTTCTAGTCAAGAAAGGGGTTAAAAAAAACAGCTTATGTTGCCAGCTCTGGCTCAGCCCTGTTGTACTTCAGATGGAGCATCCTCTCCCCTCAGGCTTAAGTGAATAAAGGAGGGAAACAGGAGAGGGGAGTGCACATTTGTGTGTTCTCATTGGAAGAGGAAAAAAAATGGGGAGGAGTATGTGGGCAGATCAGAGGAGGATGGTACCACACGTTTAGACCAATCCTTTCCATGGAAGCTGTAAAATCTGGCAGTGCAATCCTAACCGGAGGTTAAGGGACCTCTGATTGCACCTTCTAGAAATCAGAACACTCTAGTGGCATTCAGCAAACTAAAAGTGTTCTTTCTCTACTTTCCTCCCCCCTCCTCCCGTTTTTGAGGAGCCTGATTCTTTTCACTTCCAGGACAAAACTATTAGAAAAACTGGAATTTACTTGGCTCGGGTTCCTGAGCGGTCAGCAGTTCGGTTGCACCCAGCAGCGACGCAGATGATAATGCCGAAATAATGCAGTTGGCTGAAATGTGACCATCGAACTGTGTTCAGCCCGACGCGTTGGTCACTGCGACCGACCGTTTCGATCGCACAACTCCAACGGGGCTTTGAAAACGCACGTGCGCATCCTCACCTCATGAATCATGTGCAAATCCACTTATTATCGTCAGCTTTATGTTATACGCACACAATAAAAGTGAAGGAAAGCACCAGAACTCAAGTTCCTTTCTGCTCCGGGATAAAAGTGGACTGAAATATAGTCCAATCTAGAGGTAGCTTCACCATCCCATACCCGCCCTTGGGTCTAAATACTTACATTTGGAAAAACGTGTTTTCTTGTGTGAAAAGCATAAGGAGATGAAGGATGGTGACAAACTCACCCCACACCCTGCTGCCAATTCAAACGTTTGTTCCACTTTGTAATTACCATTGGCATTCAGACCTGATTTTATATATATATATATATATTTTTTTTTTTTTTTTAAGGCTGAAATACGGCTTTCAGTAATATTTTGCACTAGTTCCATCTCTCGCAAACACCGCGCTGGGTTTTTAAAGTGAGAGGCGGCGGAATGTGTTCATATACACGCAAAAAAAATAAGTCTATCTACACACACCAGTATCACCACCAATACCTTGGGAGTTTCTGGTCAGCTCTGGCCTGTGGCTATACGTGTATAAAGACAGGAATATTCTTATTTAATGCATACGTGCAAAATTATTGGGGGGGTGTGTGTCCCCCGCAGATTTATGCCCGGTTATGGACACCCTATTTAGCTGCACCTTCAGAAACGTTACCTTGGAAAAACCAGTCACCCGGGACCCCCGGCTGTGTCCCTGCCCCGAGCATCCCCCTCCCACCCCCGGGACACCCCGCCGGAACCCCCCCCCATTCCTCCCCCCCCCGCCCCTCACCGTGGCGTCCTGCCCGGCGTAGTGGCTGATCACCCGGGAGCCCCCCGGGTGCCGGCGGCAGAAGCGGCTGATGTCGTACACCTTCCTCTCGATCACCAGCCACCGCTCCTGCGGCGCCGGCCCCCGCCCGTTCCGCTCCCCGATCTCCTCCCAGGTGAAGCGCCGCAGGGCCCTCCCGGCCGCGGGCTCCTCCATGACTGGGCTCGGTTCGGCTCCCCTCAGCTCGGTTCGGCTCCGCTCGGCTAGGTTCGGCTCCGCTCGGCTAGGTTCGGCTCCGCTCGGCTAGGTTCGGCTCCGCTCGGCTGGGTTCGGCTCCGCTCGGCTGGGTTCGGCTCCGCTCGGCTGGGTTCGGCTCCGCTCGGTTGGGTTCGGCTCTCCTCGGCTGGGTTCGGTTCGGCTCAACTCGGCCTCACCGCTCCTTCCCAACCTCCTCTTGAAAACCCGCCCTCCCATTGGCTCCCCGCGCCCTCAAGCCACGCCCCTCCCTCCATTCCCCCACGCCTATTGGGTCCCGCTCGCTTTGCGCCCGCCCCCTGGCCGGCAGGGGAGCGCCGGCAGCGGCGCCGCGGGCAGTCGCGGTGCGCTGCGGGAATGCGGCGCTCTGGGGATGCGGCCGGCGGAGGCGCCCGCCTGGGGTTGGGTTGAGTGATGGAAATCACGGAAAAGGAGGAAACTTGGGGCCCCCGCAACAGGCAGCTGCCTGGCATCGCCCGCTGTCCAGACCGTGATAAGTTACAGGCTGTAATATACCGCTGGTGCAGCCATAGGCACAGGACGGAGTTATTTGGGACATATTTGAGGACACCCTGTAGACCTCATCATCTCGGCTCGCTCAAAAAGTAGCCGGTTACAAGCTGCGTTCCTCAAGGTGTGGGTGCTGGTGCCAGGGCTGTTTGAACGCCTTCACTTCCAACCAGGGAAACGGCATAAACGCGCCGTTATATAGATTCGCTGGTGGTATGGAACGGGGGAGGGCAGGAAAGGTGGGGTGGGCTGAGGACAGCATCGCGGAGTTCAGCATCAGCAAATGCCCAGTCCTGCACTGGGGAGGCAAGAAACATGGGAAAGGGATCAACGCACCAAGCGGCTGTCCCACGATGGGAAGGACGAAGGCTTGGTGGCCCGTGTTAGGTGCCAGGTGAAGACACAACCTGGAAAATTATATCATGAACCAGATTGGGAGAAAGCAGAAAAGGCCAAGGATCCGAGCCATCGACAGAGGAACAATGCGTAGGCTCTGCAATGCAATTCGCACCCAAGCTGCTGCTTCTCAGACGGCTTTTACAACCTGTTTCTCCTCACTTCTGGGCTGAGGATGCCTCATCTTCCCTGCCCTTGGTTTTGTTTCCCCTTTCCGGCAGATCCCCCCAGCTCTTCCATCTCTCCCACCTCTCAGCTGCCACGGCCTCGTCTGTTCCTATGGCTGCTGCCGGCATGTGCAGCCAGAGGGGGGAAAGGTGTCACCGCAGGTATATCACATTCTGTGTCTGCTTGATGGTGGTCTGCAGATGATTTTTTCATACAACGGAGTACCAAATAATGCTAGAAGAGCGAATGGTGCTAAACCAGACAGATCCATCTGTGCGGGACTTCATACATACACGTTAGAAATGTACATTATAATGCCTCTCTCCACATTCAGCTCTCCCGGGTAGCAACAGTCTTCCCTCTGAACCCTCATTACGGATTCCCAATTTCTTTGTTTTCATCCACACCTTCCGATCTGACCTAGTTACAGCAATTCCAGTTGAACGTAACCATAGAAACAAAGAGCCACCAGACTGCATCCCTTCTTGTTCTGAACATCACCTGATTGCTACGTCCCATCTTTCTAGCTTGGAATTCTATGCCTGCGAAACACTGGATCGAACATCTTTTATTTCCTTCCCTTTAGCGATGCCACAGCTAACGCATGGAGTAGGGCATCCCTGCTTCTACTCGTTTGCGCTGTCGTCCGTGAAAGAAAAGGCTCTCTCCCGACCTCAGCAAAACTCAACTTGCTTTGTATGTTGCCTGTTGACCACCTCACAAACATAACCATAAAAGACATTATTAAATAATGTTTTGCATCTTTTTAAATTTAGCAACTATATTCAGAATGGCTCAGTAATTATTTCAATTTCTGTTTTTTTTTTTTTTTTCTGATTGTCTATTGCACAAAAGAACAATTGTCCTAAATTTAGCTGATATTTTCAGTTTGACTTTTCATCATGAATAGAGGGGGAAATGCTTATTTTTCTTTTTCCCATATACCACATTAAAAAAAAAAAACACAAAAGTTGATCTTCCTACACAAATTAAACCCATGGAAACTTGTTTTAAGGGATCTTAATAATAGCCAAAAAGCACCACTGAGATTGATAAACTGCAGCCTTGTTCCCCTCATATGCCTCCTCTCATTTCAGCAGCACCAGAAGCTGTAAGGGATGTTCACACCTCATTAACGGATTTTCCCAGGCAAATTACACAACAGCCCTTGGAATTACTTTCAAAGCTGCTTCCCATATAAAATCTGTGGCTCTATTTCTTTTCCCCCTCAGTGGATGATTCAGCCCAAGATAAGACATTAGGGAGGCTACTTGAATCATCCACCTCCGAGGAGTGAAGGTTTTGGTGCCCTGCTCCAAGCTGCCACTTGTCAACAGCGGTTGCTTCTCCTGCAGTTGCCACACTCAGGATCTCAGTGGGTCTCAGGGAGGCAAGGATGATGTCTTTGTAATAAAGACCGCAAGGGAAAACCAGCTGCCCTTCTCCACTCGCGAGCATCCTGCATCCAGCTGCGGCTGTTGGCATTAACAGAGAGTCAATGTTTGCTGGAAGACAATTAATTAGGTAAAACCAGACCTGGCTGCTCTGCTCTTCCGACAGCATTTCTTCTCGTCAGCGTTCTGACTCCTTGTTTTACCTCCACTGCTCCATTCTCCGTTTCTCCTTCTTGTCGTGATCCAGCTGTGACCCAGCTTCCTAAGCTATCGGGGGTCACCGAAAAGCCCAGGGGAGATAAGAGATATGACTCTCTGATTCAGTCTTCTGATCTGGCCGCGATTCATTCGTAGCATCCCGGATGACTGGAGATCATCCAAAGTCGGAGAAAATGTATTAAAACTCCTGATGTCGCTACCATGATTTGGCTGTAACATACTTTCAAATACCTAAGTGACCTGAGTGATGAGGGAGTACTACGTACCCGGGCATCTGGTGACCAAACCAGAGAAATAGAGGAGATGGACCGAAAGGATGGCGGCCTTTATTTTACCGTCTTGAAGCAGGGCAAAATGAGTTACAATAATTGATGGTGAGGACCAGGCCTGTAGAAAAGAAGAGATTTTCAAAGAGAACTACCGCGCTGAAAAACAGTTCAAACCAGCAAAGTCTAAGAAGAAGAATCAGTTCTTGGCTTTTGTTCTGCCCAAGGAAAGCTTAAGATGCCGGATGCAGGGTGCACGGGACAAGACGCAGACTTACTTGGTCGCCGCTGCAATTAAAACACCTACGCTGATGAAGCACGGGCGGGAGGAAACCACCAATTTTAGCATCATATTCCTCGCAGGGAAGAGCTTGAAACTCTTGAGATCTCACTGTAACACCACTGCCGCAGCAGGCTCAGGCGGTGCCTTGGAAGGATCAGCGTAACACCAGAAAAAAGGGGTTGATCCTGGAAATATTTCCTTTATTCTTCTCAACTGCTGCATTATTGGGAATTTGCCGTAATAGTTGAATAATTCGGACTGAATGAGTTGGTATTGTACCTGGAACTATTTGTTTGGATTGCTAACACTTTATACCGACAATGAATTCTTGGTTTTGCATATAAACGGTGTTTCTTCAGCCCACATTATCTGCATGGAGTAATTGCTCCGGTACTCTGCCCTAACAACTGACTGCTAAAACTTAGATGCAAAAATTATACAAGACAGAGGGAAAGAATGAATACGTTATAATGCAGACTACCGGCGGAGGATTGGGATTTGGGAGGAAAAAAGCCAGGAAAAGCAACCAGGAATCACTATCCATAAGGGATGGGTTTGCAGAGATAAAAATAAGCATATTTTTTTTTTTGTCCTCTAGAAGATGTAAATTAAGATTAGTAACTGAGGGAGCAAGGCAGTGATTTTTTTTAGAGTTTTTTTTTATGTTTCAAAGCAAAGTTTGAGTGAAGAGAAAAGGAAAGAATCCGCTGGTGACAGGGGAACATCAGTAGGATGGACTTTTCATTACAAAATGTTACGGATGAGATTATACTGACGAGGCAGCGTTAAGAACAGAGCCTTTCTCTCCTTCTTCTTGTCCCGATGGGTACTTGCAGCGTCTGCTGCTTTCTCTGCTAAACAAGTGTGATTATGTACTCCGCTGCCTTGGCATCCCCACCGGTTTGTGCCCTGACCCCGATAATCCCACACGGCCAACCCGAGATCCACTGCGGAATGCAAAATCCGTGCCAGCGAACGGCAGCACAATGGGAATTTCTGTTTGTTTGTTGGTTGGTTGATTGCCTTGTAAAGTTAGTCGGCTCTCAGCCGCTCTCCCACGACCGCGAGAAGTGCCGCCAGCTCAAGATGCGAGAATATGTCCGAGTAAAAGAATAGCAAACGCATCTTTGATGGCATTTTGTCTTCGCTTTAAATATATCGACTTAATTAGCCAACTCTAGTAGCACGTGATCACGTGCCACGTATCAGAAGAGGAAGCAAAGTGACCAACACCATACAGAATAGCTGAAAAGAAATAATGTCGAAAACTATGGTTTTCAAGAGACATTTTTCTGTTTAAAGTTACACTCAGATGTAATGGAACTATGAAGAAGATTTAACAGCGGCTCCAAGACATAAATATTTTTTCCTTTTCACAGATTTTTAAAGGTCAGGGGGTTTTTAATGGTCTAATGTTCTACATGATAAGGAACAAAAAATAGTTTATTTCCTGCAATAAGCAGCATTGGATTAAAATGTGTGCTTCAGGAAAGCATGTAGGCTTGACTTGAAAATAATGCATTAATAATCTTAGCATATATTCTGCTTAACTATTAACATTTTGAGCCTTAAAAGTTTAATTTGTCTGGTTTTTGACTTCAAGAGTATGTATTGGGTTTTGTTTTACAGGTCTCTCCTAGACTGAAAATCAATCGGTTCTGGTATTTCCTCTCTCCAGGGGTACTCCCACTCCATAAACAAGTCATTTCCTGATTTTTATTTTTTCTTTTTGTATCCGCAAAACATTACAGATGATAGACTCAGAACATGTTAATCAACAGTGGAAATCTTTTTTTTTTGGGGGGGGGGGGGGATGTTCTTGCACTTTAGCATTGCATATTCTGTACCCATGTTTCATCCCGAATCCCCCCCGTCCCCAGTCTTCCTGCAGCTGTAACTAAACATCCAAATTAACAAATGCACTTGCACAAACAACATTTTGCCCAGTAAGGAGTCTCAAGGACCTGGATGGCAATAAAATGGTTCTACCGGGACTGGCGTGGAGACACAGCAGGACTCCAAAGGTGATAAGAGACTGTTAAGTTTGGTATCAAACCATCACTCTCCTTTCTCGTTGTTATTTATTCATTTCTTATTTTAATACCGAAAAGCTTTGTAAAACCCTGTTTTACAGAGTGCTGTACAAATATCTGCTCTTTAAAAACTTTCTTGGTGGGTGGCAGAAGAACAAAAGGCAATGAGGGGACAATAGCAGTCAGATGCACCAGTAAGGGACAATTAATCGCTGAACTGGGTGCACTGTCACGCAGAAGCAGTGTTATTAACAAGCCAACCTTCTTGAGGGCTTCACATTGACCTAAACACAACATGGTTTAAGGTGCCTAAATGGTCTTGAAAATGGAAGCACTATTCCCGAGCTCCAGACAGAAAGGAGGTTGAGATATTTTCTTGTAGCTTGGGATCCCGGTTTTAAATATTAACGCGAGGAGAAACTGAAAAAGGCAAATGGAATTTTCTGTGTGGGTACATGCAAGTTTTTGAGATGCTCAAAGAAGGTGGAGTTTCTTCTTCTTTTGAAGAGCTATGACATGGAAACACTCAAGGTCAGGTTGGACGGGGCTCTGAGCTCCCTGATCTGGTTGAAGATGTCCCTGCTCACGGCAGGGAGCGCTGGGCTGGATGACCTCTAAAGGTCCCTTCCAACCCAAACTATTCCGTGATTCTATATCCTCATGGAACCGATTATTGGTTTTTCTTTCTTCAGGGGGAGAACGCTCCATCCTGAAAGCCCAAGCCGAGGATCCAGCCTTCATCCAGTGAAATACACGGTAGTTATTGCTTACCTTTGGGTAAATTACTGCCCGTTATTTCAGCGTCTTGGCTGTCTCTCTGCTTGAATCAGCTTCCTCTGGTGCAGAATCATATCTCGTGATGATACGCAGCACCACACCACCCTTCATGCACCCGTCTGTTCTATATGGTGATGGGCAAGGATGTTTCCTCCTCCGAGCCGTGAACTGACTGCTCCTCAAGCACTAGAAATTTGTTTCAGGGGAGAGACAGAAAGAAGGAAGAGTTCATGTCTGCCCTTAAGGGATGGAGGAGAAGTTTATGTTTGTTATTAAAGTGATGCTGCAACGGCATCCCTACCTAACCGTAGGGTTCCCTCACCTCAGGCTCCACGCTCCAGCACCCCTTCCCCAGGTATTATTGGAGACTCTATCCCTTTCTGCAAGGCAGATTAAAAGAATCTCATCTGGTCTTAATGACTTCTACATAAAACTCTATAAAGGGACGAGACAACAAACTCAACAATTGTGATTTCTACTACGTTCTTTAAACACTTTTCTCAGGGCCTCGGTTTCTTTCTTTTATATTAACAAATCAGTGCACAACGCAGCGTAAAGATACCCGAACTACCAGTTTGCCCCGATTTTGCCCCGTTCCACACTAACCCAGAGAGATGCCCTTCACTTACTCATTAGCTTACGTTTTTCTACGCTACCCTGAAAAGCGGACATACCCCTTCTATCTGTGTCCCCTACAAAAACTCTTCCCCTTTGTCCTTCTCTATATATCCTCTTTTCCATGCTTTCTTTCCTGTTTCTCACCGTTGCCCCCCACCCCACCCCCGTCTCGTGACTACCCAATTAAACTCGGGGCTTTTATGTCCCTTACACAAGCTCTTTGTGCTGTTAAAGCTACACCGTGCGACGAACTCAGCCTTTCACCTACTTGGCCACAGAAGAGAGTCTGTTCTCCTCTCGTTGCCGGGGCTGGTTTGTGCTCCAGGAGCCACAAAAAAAAAAAAAATAATAAGAGAACAAGTGCCGCGGAAAGCCTTGACAGCGTTACAGGCTGTGCTGGGAGATGATGATAGCCCTGGGTTGGGTGGTTTTTTGTGAGAGGTACCTTTCAACGACTCGTCGTTAAGTTCTTACACGATTATCTACGTGAAACATCCAGATGAGGAGTTGAGTGCGCAGACTTTACTTTTATGTCCATTTAACAGGTACAGGAGCCGATTCCGCAATGTACCCACCTCCTTACCAGTGCATTTTTTGGGAGGAAGGACTCGCTCGGGCAAATACGCCGTTCAAGCCCCGCGTTTGGGTACGTACCCAGCTCCGCAGGGATTATCCCTGCTTAAAGTCATCAGTTCTGCAGTATGAGCTTCCATGGACTGACTGGTAAAGCTTGTATACAAAATAACCACCAATTTCAATAACACTAATACATTCCTCTTGTGGAGCAGTCACCTGATGGACTATGACCATCAGATAATACCGTTGAGTTACCAATGATAAGTATCTTTATCTCCCCATGTCAAAAGAAGTCATGGCTTTGGATCATTTGGGGGCATAGAGGACACAACCTTCAATTAGGGCACCGAACGAGGGAAAATATTTCATGAATTTGCAAATTAATATCCTTGCCAAAAAAATCTGGCTTTGCAGTGGATCCCCCCTACTTTCTATCAGTACAATATCATTAGTGAAGCTTGAAGAAACGCGTCCTAAAATAATCAATTACAGTATGTTTTCTTATTCCTTCCTCTGTGCGGCCCAGTGGCCCTCTCCACCTTCTTAGACATCTCTACGTTCTTCAGCTTTGCTGTCTTCTTCTGTATAGAATTATGAAGTAATATAGCTGGAGGGCTACAGTACAACCTCCTGGCTCAAAGCAGATCCACCGTCCCTCTCAGCACGGTCACAGAAACTAGAGAAGCAGATCTTCGGCTGCTATTAACAGGAAAATCATTGGGATTCCCCAATTTGCAGTTGTACGGGATTTTACTCTGCAGAAGCAACAGAGCAAGAGACGTTGCTGGGTCTTTGTTCTGAACTGCTACCAGAACTGGAAATGTTAAAAAGTAATTCGCATCATCCGATAGGTACGCTACAAATTACAGCTGAAAAAAATAATAATAGATCGTTATACGCAATGATTTTCCAGCTGAGGTCCGCAGACTGCTCGGAGGCCACGAACCACCGCGTGGGGGTTCCACAAAGGTGACTGGGGAAAAATACCAGAAGTTTAAATTCACTAAAGGTGGATTTCTCACTGGGATAACAAATCAAAGCAGCAACTCATTGCCATGCAGAACTAGTCAATGCAGATATGACAGCCAGCCCGACTTCCCTTGGGATTTTCTTCTACACACGGAATCCCTGAGCTGGAAGCAGCGCTCTCCTCTTTCTCCTCCACCAGACCAGCGCAAGGACCAACACCAGCCAAGCTCTGGTGTGCAGACAGTACTACAGTACGTCTCAACAAATAAAGCTGACTTTCATAGTCTTCCAGACAGTTGTCCTCTTCTGGACACCCTCTCCAGTGGAGCAGGGAGTCCGCAGAGCCGTTTTCCAACAGTAACGATACATTTTTTTATCAAAAGCCACTTAAACTCGTTACTGGTTGCTCCTGCCCGAGGTGATGTTAGCATTGACTGGAGTGCGCTCGGTGCACATGTAGCGTACAATATTTATTGGACACGTCAATGATTTATCTCCTGTGTTACCCAGTAGGCTCTAAAGTTATAAACTAAAAGCTACGAGGCAAAGGGTGAAAAAATAGGGTAGGAAAGGATGATTCACTTCCCCATGGTAATCAGTTTAGGAGAAACCAGATACAGCAGACAGAAGAACGCATCAGAACGCATCCGTGCAAGGCCCTGAGGATAAGGGCACATGGATACTGCCTTAAAAACAGCAGGACAGCAGCCTGCAGGTGTGTGGTTGAAAGGGAAAAGTGGGGTACAGAGGGAAGACCCTGAGCGTTACAAAGGTTAAAGCATCCAACACGCTGCGCAGACACACCGCCGGGGTTAAAATCCTGGAATTCAGAGGGCTCGGCACAGAAAGCGTCATGGTAAAAACTTTTCCCCCCATCTCAAGCAGCGAGCTTCGGGTCCACCTTAATGGAGCGTCTTGCTGACATTTCTGATTATCCTTGTCAGAGGTCTATTTTGAACCAAACTAAATAAAACCAGCAAGTCTTAGGAAAACATTCCTTTCGTTTCTGACTTTCCTCACCCCGCGCCACAGGAAAAGGCTGTTTAATAGGCTGAAGTCCTGGAGCAGCCGTAAGACCCGGCAGAAAGAGAGCAAACCTATAGCACGTCTTGGCATAAAGGCAGCGGCAGGCGATTTTGGGCGGTATGGAAGCGGGGCAAGCTGCTTCACTGCAGTCTGCGGTCCTGTTGCCTGTGTAGGGAGCACGGGCAGGGAAAAGGAGAAGAGAAAGAGTTTTTTTAGATATTCACTGTTGTCAGCTCCTTCAGGCTACGGGCACGGGACTGGAGGCACTTGTTGCTTTAACTGAACGAGGGGGTTTCTTGTCCTTCAGCAACAAGATACCATAGTTGGCTACAGAGCAAATGGGCATTATGAACGAAAACATTGGATGGTTGACCATGTGGGTTACTTCCCCTGCTTGTCCAGACCCAGCCAGACCCAGTGCTATGGAAAGATGTGACCAATAAAGGTGTGAGCTACTGGACGCCAGAGGTGCTCCAATCCTAAGATTTGATCATAAAGTAGAATACTGTAACGTAAGGAGTGTGGTCCGTAGCCTGAAACATTTGAACAGCTTGTATATTAAATCTGCTTACGCTCAGCCAGTGCCTCTAAAGAAAGGATTAATCAGCCTTCCACTTATTAATGCAAAATGATCGCAAGAAAAGATACCTGTCACCATGACAGCCGTGGGTCACAACCACTGCGCCCCAGAGAGCGGCCACAGATACCTTCAGGCACGGGAAAAGCAGCAGTGAAAACACTCTGCCATTGTTTTTGCCCTCGCACCGCAACACCTTGCACAACCTAACGACGGGGATTATTTTATAATAAAAGTGCCCCACGGCAAAGAAAAGATGGCACTGTCCCACCGGCTCATAAACGCGTTGCCCTAAGCAGGAGATCTCTCGCTGAGCCGCCGGTCAAACGGCTCTGCCGGCACAGAAGAAAACTGTTAAGTCTGACAGTCGGTAATTCAGCGTGACAAAACAGAGTGAAACAATGCTAATTTCAGGCAGAATACCAAAATCTCCGTATTAAGCCCACCACTAAGAAGTTAGGTGAAATTCTCGGAGGAAAAATAATGGGGGGGGGGGGGAAGGAAAAAAGGAAAAATAGGGGGGGAGGGAGAGAAAAAGAAAATAGGAAAAAGGGAGGAAAAGGAAAAAAGAAGGGAAGGGGAAGAAAGGAAAAAAGAAGGGAAGGGGAAGAAAGGAAAAAAGAGGAAAAAATAAGGGGACAAGGGGGGAAGGGAAAAATCCAAAGAAAAATAAAAAAGGAAAAAAGAGAAAAGGAAAAAAGGGGGGAGAAGCTCGTAAAGGGAAAAAAAGGAAAAAAGGGGGAGATGGAAAAAAAAGAAAAAAGGAAAAAGGGGGGAAGGAAAAAAAGGGGGGGAAGGAAAAAAAGGGGGGGAAGAAAAAAAAGGGGGGGAAGGAAAAAAGGGGGGGAAGGAAAAAAGGGGGGGAAGGAAAAAAGGGGGGGGAAGGAAAAAAGGGGGGAAGTGAAGAAGAAAAAAAGAGGAAAAAATAAGGGCAAAAAGGAAGGGGGGAAAGAAAAAAGGAGAAAAAAGGGGGATGAGAAAAAAAAAAAGGGGGGGGGGGGGGAAGCTTTTTAAAACAGGAGCCGAAATCCCGAGGCAAAAAAAAAAAGAAAAAAAGAAAGGGGAGGAGAAGTTGGGGGGGGGGGGGGGGTGCCCGCACCTCCCGTCGCACGGCCCCCGCGGGGAGGGCGAGCGGGCGGCCGGGCCGGCAGCCGCCTTTTGGCTTCGAAAGATCGCGGAGGGGCCAATGGCCGGGGCCGGCGGGGCGGCGGGAGCGCCGGGATTGGTGCGGGAGCTCTGGTGATCCCTCTGGAAACCTCACCGGGGCTGCAGGGAGGAGGATGCTGGGGGGGGGGGGGAGGAGGATGCTGGGGGGGGGGGAGGAGGAGGGTGCTGGGGGTGGGAGGGGGATGCTGGAGGGGTGGGATGCAGGGGCGGGAGGGGGATGCTGGTGTGGGAGGAGGATGCTGGGGTGGGAGAAGGAGGAGGGTGCTGGGGGTGGGGGGTGCTGGAGGGGGGAGGAGGATGCCTGGAGGGGTGGGATGTTGGGGTGGGAGGAGGATGCTGGGGTGGGAGGAGGATGCTGGGGGGGTGCGGGGGGGTGGAAGGGGCCGAGCTTCCCACAAACCAGGGTTATGTGCGAGGAGAAAGTGCATCAGTACGGGGAAAACCAGCCTAGGGGGCACTTCCGAGCAAGGGAGGGAGCGGAGCGACTGCGAGGGCAGACAAAGAGAAGGGAGGACATGAGCGAAGGGAAAAGGGAGAGGAGAGGGGATCAGCTGAGTTAAATCCCGCAAGAAAAGCTTTTCCCCTCCGGCACATCCCTAAAAAGCAAAGGGACAGGTTCCCCACCACCACCACCATCACCCCTCCGCCTGTGGGCGAGAAGACAAAGCAGCGGGTGGCCCCATGGGGAAAGGGGGCGAGCAAGGAGGGGAGCCGGAGGAGCAAATCCGCTTCTACACCTGGGAGGAGATCCAGAAGCACAACCTGAGGACGGACAAGTGGCTGGTGATCGAGCGCAAGGTGTACAATGTCACCAAGTGGGCAAACAGACACCCGGGGGGTCAACGAGTGATCAGCCACTACGCCGGCGAAGATGCCACGGTAAGGACCCACGCACCGACACCCACGCGGCTGTCACCCACCTCTCGCCGGCGGCCTCAGACAGGTCCCCTGCCTTCCCGGTGCTGGTTGAGAAGTGAGACAGCTCTTGTGTCCCACCCCCTATATCTACTCTCCTTCCCCTGCTTTTAGGAGCAGAAAAAAAAAAGGCTGATCCAAAGTATGAGACTCCACCTGGAGTACTTCCTCCAGCTCTGGAGACCCCAACATAGGAAAGACATGGACCTGTTGGAGCGGGTTCAGAGGAGGGCCATGGAGATGCTGGGAGGGCTGGAGCCCCTCTGCTGGGAGGACAGGCTGGGAGAGTTGGGGGGGGTCAGCCTGGAGAAGAGAAGGCTCCGGGGAGTCCTCGGAGCTCCTTCCAGTGCCTAAAGGGGCTCCAGGAGAGCTGGGGAGGGACTTTTTACAAGGGCATGGGGTGATAGGACGAGGGGGAATGGCTTCAAACTGGAAGAAGGGAGATTTAGATGAGATATTAGGAAGAAATTCTGAACTGTGAGGGTGGTGAGCCCCTGGTGCAGGTTGCCCCGAGAAGCTGTGGCTGCCCCATCCCTGGAGGTGTTCAAGGCCGGGTTGGACGGGGCTTGGAGCAACCTGGGCTGGGGGGAGGTGGCCCTGCCCAGGGCAGGGGGGTAGAACTCAATGGCCTTCAAGGTCCCTTCCCACCCAAACCATTCTATGATTCTATGAAATGGACGCAACTCCTTGGCAATCAACTCCGTTGAGCCATGGCAATTCGCAGCCTCTGGAGGATTGGTTGGCAGAGGTTGCCAGGCTCCACTTAAGTCCTGTTTTGTCTTTGTCTCTTGTTGGGGGGGGTGGAGGGGGGCAGGAGCTCTCAATTCATGAGCAAAATGTCCCAAGTCTTCCCCTCTCCAGCACGTGGCTTGTGACACGCAGTCACAGCGGCCAAGCGCAAGAAAGGGTTAACGAGGGGCCAGTCTGTGCTTCAAAGTACCTTCTGTGAGGAGGGTGAGCTAGAGGCTTTAAAACAAGGAGCTTTTTAGCTTTTTTTTTTTTTCCCCGGGAGAGAATTCTCTAGGGAATTTAGTTACAGGTTTCTACAGAAAAGGAGAAAAGAATAAAAAAATAAGAAAAAAAAAAAACATTTGCTGCTCCTACAGCTGCTCCTGCACTGAACATAGCTGCTGGGTTCTGCTACCTCTCGCGTTTCAGCAACTTAAAAACAAACACACGCAAAGAAAAACCCAACCCCCCCAAAAAAACCCCAAAACCAAAAATACCAACCAAACAAAAACCTTGAAAAAGGAACAAATTGCCTCTGAGATTGTTGTCTGCAGTTTCCCCCCACCACCACCCCCCGAAGCCACCTTCTTCGGAAGTGCATCCAGAGAGCACGTTCTCTCCCCAGGGCATTAGCCCATAGTTTATAACATTTAAACTGCCTCAGAGCTTTTCCGAATAGGTGGAATCTGCGAATAGGTGGAATCTGTGCCAGGTGAGCTGCAGGAGAGACCCAGCCGTAACATTAACTGTTCGTCTCCCACGGCTCTGAACACCTTAGCAAGGCGGGAGGGAGGCTCCGTGCAGGGCAGAATTAATTGGCAATTAATTGGCAAGACTCGCTAACGCTTTCCTTCCCGTCAGTCTGCGTTTGCCCGCGGTCCGTGGTTATTTTCCATTCTTTTCCTCGAAGCACTGAGATGCGTTTTGGCGTTCCTGTCCCTTCCCAATAAACCCCCTGAATGAAAAGCTTTCTCCCTCAAAAAGATGGGCCAGGTTTTTACTTGCGGCTGCTTAAAGCAGGCTTGTTGAATGGGGGGGATTTTCACTCCTATCCCCAAGAATTTAACCCCAAGATCTCCACTAGAAACCAGAACGCGTCTGCTATTGCGTTTGTCTCGAATCCTTACGAGGGAGGCTGAAACACAGGTTTGTGATTCTGCTACTGCTGGTCCTCCATCCACCTCCCCGGCGCACGCGGGGAAGAAGGCACGGTCTTAAGAACGCTCTGAAATTGTTCATCACCACTCTGAGCACTGAATCAGAGTTAGCAGCTGGTTTCCAGCTTCCCTGCGGTGAGTAACAGCTTGCTGCCAAAAAATCTCGCTCTCATTCGGGGCGAGAAAGCCGTGGCCTTGACCCTGTCAAGGCTTAGCTAACAACTTTCATTCTGTGTCGCAAGATGCCGCAACCGGAAGAGTTTAGGAGGAGGAAGAGGCAATGATAAAATTTCAGTTTAATGTGTTTGCATTCCTAATTTGGACACGGTTTCCGTCTTTCTCAGGTTCTCCTTAGCACCGCGTGTAGTTAGGACCTCCAGCCCAGCAAACACGCACCAGAGGAACCTCAGGGTCTTGTCCCTTTATCTTGGACCCATCTTCTAGAGGATCACGTGTATCCATTTACCACAAGCTGCCCGCTGGCACACCCACCGAACTCCACATCTATGCCGGGCCGCTCTAAAGATACCCTGCTTGGTGGTGTGTGGGCTAATTCATCTCGGGATGCCCGCAAGAGGGCTAACTGAGAAGCTTCCATGGCCACGGTTCTGTTCGGCGCGCTCAGCTCATGCCAGTCGGGTTAGGAGTGCCCAGGGTAGCTTACACATCAGCTTCCCCTGCAGATACTGACAACACTGAGCATTCATTCATTCATTTTAGGCCATACTTTAACATGCTGAGGCAGCATCCTCGTCTGGGACAACCTGTTCTGGTATCACATCATGCACAGTTGCCTTCAGAAAATGCACCTTGCACTCGCTCTGTTTCAGAGATGTTCAAGGATGTGAAAGAACATCCTTGTACTGACTGCACTAAACACTTCAAACGCTCAGGTACAGTCCATACCTCAATAATAGGAAGCTTTTTTTTCCACCAAAAGCAGCTGGAATAATTCCCACTTGACCACTTTCCATAAGATGCTTCAGCTTATTTGGCCGGTAGACCACAAAGTTGGGAGGTCGGGTGCAAACATCATACGACACTTCCCAGAGACTGTTGTCTGCTTTTTGCTTTTCATCTCCTGTAGTACAGAACCGAAGACAATTCCGAAATTCAGGCAGATTCTCACGTTCGGGACCTATTAGTAAAGGAGACGCATGAGATACAGCTAATAAAAAAGCAAAGCTTCTGTCACTGCAGCTTTCTGTCTGATGATGGTAAGAGTGTTCAGGAGATGTTATTCTCTCTCCTGCTTGGGGGTTATACTGAAAAACCCCGTTCTCTACATACGCCGATGACATATAGGTGTAATACTTCTCAGCGAAGGCAAAACATTCCTACTGCCAGTATTTCCTTCACGGCGTAGGCTTGCGCTAGCTCTGAAGTGGCAGATAGGTAGTGTAGTTTGGAGAGACAGCTCTGTTTTGACGTAGCCCCAGGTAGACAAAAATACCTTCTAGGTGGTCAGGCAGAAGCTGCTGCTCTGAGTCACTCCCCAATTAACACACCACCAAGCAGCGAGATCTCCAGCACCGTGATGGGGCGGTACCCGGTCAGACCTGCAAAGACTTTTTTTTCCCCCCCCCGTTAGTTTAAATAACACTGAGTCAACATTCTTTAATGCTTCTTAGGTGTTCGCCCTCCTCTTTTTTCCCCTTCTTCTTCCCCCAAATTCCAAACCCTCGGGGTAGGTACGGTCAGCGATTCGCTTCCCCGCTCGTTCTGCTCTTCCCTCCTCTCCCACATCATCTAAAAATTGTACCAGGGAAGGAAACGCGCGACCGGACCTAACGTTTCGCTGACGCGTTCCTGGGTCCGAGAGTGGAAAAACGCTACAATAACTGGAGCACTGGTAAAAAGGGGCTTAAGGCTACTGGTTCTGCTACAGCCCTCCACTGTAACCTTGGGCAAGTCGGTCCTTTAGTGCCTCCTTCCCTGTCTGTAGAAGGGAGAGGACCGTATTTTTTAACCTTCAGATGGGCTGAGGGGGTAACGCCAGAGAGGGTGAAGCCTGCAGAAGTTACGGTAAAGCGAATCAAATTCCCCAAAGTAGAGGAGGAACCCCGTGATTCAGGACAAGCGTTTCTTTGCGTGGGGAACTCCAAACCGTCTGCCGCCCAGGGCAGCTTTGCCCTAGAGTTTTACCTTCGTTTTGGCACCAATAAAGTTAAACCGGTGGCTACCCCAGCGCAGTCAAAAAGCACCGGTCTCACTCCCGCTGGGACAAGTTTAGGCAGCGATGCAGTCTTCGTGAGCGGACCCGGACAAATCGATCCGAACTTCTCCCTCTGCTAACAAGGGATCACTTTGCCTCTGAAACGGGTTGCAAAAGGGGATGGTTTGGGCACCCCGGTGCTGGCGCGAGAGCTGAGCTGAGGGGAACTGGGAAATCGTGGTGCTTTACAAAAGAAGTGCACTTCAGTTTCATTTCTGGCGTTTCGGTTCGCCTGGCCCGTTGAACTGACCCTTTTTCTCCCCCCACCCTCACTTCTTCCCCCATAGCCTTTGGCATTTTATGGCTTCTATAGTCTTTAAATCACTCCACAGAGTTTTCTTTCTCTCCCCCTCCCACCAACGCTGCGTCTCTCACTTCTCGTATACAACTTCTGTAACTTCCAGTTAAATGGCCGAGAGCATCCTCCACTCTCTCTCCTTCTGCGCCGCCCACAGCAAAACCTCTACGGTCAGAGTGGTGTTTTGAAGCTCAATCCAAAGTCTTTGGAATCAGGTTAAAGTTTCTATCGATTTCGGCGGACTTTGGGACCGAGGTTGTTGGCCGGTATTTCTGAACACGGGAACTTGACTTCTGATGGAGGTCAGCTCCCAGAAGGGTCAGCTGGACACGGTGACCACTTTCCAGCCTGCCCTTGCTGTTTAGAGCCAGAAGTGAGATTTTACTCGGTGCCTACTATTGTTAGGCAGCGGGACAAAGGTGGAAAGGCTGAAGCGCGGTACTCCTGACTTGTATTTTTGACCTTTTTTCCTGTACCAGTCTTCGCCCTTCATGGAACTACATCGCTACAGCTTTCCCAGGTGGATTTCTGGAGTTAACTCCAGTTCTGTGCAGGAAGAAAAGGGCAAGGACAGAGTAAGGGTTTCTCATCTTGGTCACCTTTCTGGCCCTGCCACTGTCTTTGGGGTTAAAATTCAAGCCATGCCAGGTGAAAGGAAGGGTGTGCAAGATCTCACTCCTAGCAGCAGAGGCATCAGATACGTGCTCCCGTCAGGCATCTGTAGGGCACAGACAGACAAAAACATGTGGAAAGGAGTACAGAAAAAGAAGAGCCAGGCAAACTCACGAATGCCAGGATCAAAAATTACTCTACAAACAAGGCATCGGCCTTCCATATTAGAAGTCGCCCTGAAAATACGTGAGAAAGCTGTCCCCAGCTGGCCAAAACACCCAGTAATAATTTTTGTATCTGCCGTCATGTCCAGGTTCAGTCACCCCCTCTCTTGAATTGCCTCCAGGCAGCAGACTTTCGAAGGATATTTATATCCTGGTGGGGATTTGCACAAATTCCTCTCTGCCTACCTTCTAAGCGAATTAACAGGATTTAGGTATTTAGTCGCTTAGAAAAAAAAATTTCTTGAGGTGCCTTTCACCATATGTCTAGATAGCATCCCACATCTCATCGTTCGCTTCCTACTAGATGAGCAAATTCATCAGCCTCCGGGTAGAAGTATTGCCCTGAACAGCGATCACAGAGGTGGAAGTCAGTCTCGTACCCCTCTTTCACCGTAACGTGGGGGGACAACTGCAGAGAAGGACAGTACTGGAGATAGACAGGAATGGCACAATGAGTAGAAAGCAACAACTTACTCCTGAATCTCATATTTCCACTCCAGGATGCATTCCAGGCCTTCCATATCAATCCCACCTTGGTGCAAAAGTTTCTCAAGCCATTACTTATTGGAGAGCTCGCTCCAGGGGAACCCAGCCAGGACCGAGATAAAAACGTGAGTATTTTGTTTCTGAGCTGAGGGGTTTACGACGGGTATGTTCCACCCTTTCCTTCCTCTCGGGATGTCCTCCAGGTCAGAGGCGGGCAGATTAGAAAGGTCTCTTCACTACCGGCAGCTCCAGAGAGGGAGAATACTCAGTCTCTGACCGCCTCCACACGGCCACGTGCACATCCCGGTATAGAACAAAATGTGTGTAGGAGGGAGGTGACACATTCAGACTGGCCGTACGAGCCTTTCCTTTCCCACAGAGCCACCAACAGCTCTAACTATGGTAACCATATCCCGTTCCTAGCAGCCCATTCCAGGTGCCCAGGCTGGACTGATCCCATCCCGAAGGGAAATGGGAACTGGGACCACGTGGACTGGGAAACTTGCACCAGTTCTTGTGACTGGTGTGCCTTCTGCTGTTTCTTCTCCAGTGACCAAGCTCTCAAACACATGTCGCTGCTTGCCTGTTATGGGGGAAGGAGAGGAGTAGGCAAAGAAGTCCGAAAAGACTTCCAAACAAGTTGCTCACCGCCTCAACAAGATACGATTCACTTTCACTGTTTGCTCCGCAGCTCCCTTTGACAGAGCAGTTCCCGGGGGAAATACCTCTTTGAGACCCAAACTGGCTTCTCCTGCTGAACCCCGGTACCAGCAAAGCTCTGGAGAGCAGCCACATTTGTGGCACGAGCAGTA
This sequence comes from Vanellus vanellus, assembly GCF_965231255.1. Lineage (NCBI taxonomy): Eukaryota > Metazoa > Chordata > Aves > Charadriiformes > Charadriidae > Vanellus > Vanellus vanellus. Next base: position 2,206,527 of record NC_138911.1, on the reverse strand, counting down.
GGCACCTATGGGTGAGGTCAACCAGAGGGCTCATTTGGGGGGCTGGTTTTGAGGCGCAGCAACCCAGCAAGTACCTTTTCCCCCCACTCGGCATCCTCAGGGCAGCTCTGTATCCCTCCCAGACAGTCCGTTCATCCATTATTCAGGCACAGTGCACGGCGTGACTGGCTCTTGCCACGAAACTCAATCCTGTCCCCTTGTTTGTGACTGGCCATGATTATGATAGATCTGTATCGCTCACAATAGAAGAGACGATGCTAACCCGCATTAACCCGGCAACGCTCTTCAATGAACGATTGCACGGTAGCTGACCCACATATTAAATAGACGACGGGTGCTCGGATATTGGGTGCTCATCATCAGAGCTCTGGAATTATGCATAAGGAGGAGTAGGAGTGAATGCTCTCCTTCTCCGGCTGCCTCTTTAGTGCTTGTAAAGCTCATTCAGAGGAGAGTCATCAGCTGATGGAACTCTCAACGGAGCGTGGTTCCCAGCAGCAGGCTTGAATTACTCTCCTCGCTCGAGGTGCAAAAGGTCAGGACGTGGGCTCAGACCAGCCGGGATGTTTATTCATCGGAAAGTGCTACGCAAAGCTAAAGTGTGGTGTGAAGATGGAGGCAGGTGCTTCCTTACTTCTGGAGTAGCCAACCAATGCAAGAAGCAGCCGGGGTCCTTCGTATGGGACTCGGTTTTCCTTCCTCAGCCACGTTCAGACTTACTTACAGGCTGTGTCTTGGGTGTCTATTTTGCAGTCCCAGCTGGTGGAGGATTTCCGGACCCTGAGGAAGACAGCAGAGGACATGAACTTGTTCAGAGCAGATCCTTTGTTCTTCTCTCTTTACTTGGGCCATATAATTGCAATGGAAGTTTTGGCTTGGTTAATGGTTTCATACTTCGGTACCGGCTGGATCACAACTCTCATCCTCGCCTGCATCCTTACAACTTCCCAGGTGAGGGGTAGTAGGCACAGAGCACACTGGCTACACAAATCGCGCAGGGGAAGGCCAGTGTGCGCTGAACTTGTTGTGTTAGATTAATTACCAGTGCAAAACATTCACACGGGTGAAAAATATTCACGACATACCTGCCACTTCTGGCCACCCCTGCCCACAGCTGATGGCGGCTCACGAGTTTTTCTCACCTCTTCGGCCTTTCCTTCCACGTGTTGGTGGACTTGGTAGTGTTAGGTTTATGGCTGGACTTGATGACCTTAAGGGTCTTTTCCAACCTGAATGATTCTACCATTCCATGTTCCCCTCCAGAACGAAAACGGACATCTTCACCTTCTCACTTGAATTAATTCCCTCACACTCACAACTTGCCTTCAATCTCCATTTCCTTTTGTGCTTAACTCTGATTTCAAACAGGTTCCTAACTACTCGATTTCCCTTCGTCCCAGGCCCAGGCAGGGTGGCTGCAACATGATTTCGGACACCTCTCTGTCTTTAAGAAGTCTTTCTGGAACCACATCGTCCACAAGTTTGTCATTGGACACCTGAAGGTAAAGGACATTGTGGACTCAGGGCACTGTGGAAACAACTAAAGTCACTTTGACTATGTCAAAGTGGGAAACTGCAGCTCTACACCTTTCCACAGTGAGGAGATGCTCAGAGGAGAAGTTAGTGACCATTGCACACGGAGCTGTTGTGCACAAGAGATAAGAGAGCGCACCCATAGCTGTCAGAGAACACAGTAGTTCCACCAGCTTCAAGTGGAACTGCACCAATTTATAGCAGCTGGGGACAAAGCTTATTAAGTTGCATAAAGCCCTATTTTAACATCACTTTTTTGCCATGCCCCCCACCTCCTTCACACACTAGGTATAGTATTTTTCAAGTGTCCCATCCTGCTACATCCCATCCGTTCAAGATGCCTTCAGAACTTCTATCCTGGGCAAGGTCCAGTGCAGTCCGGGCATTTCAGCATCCACCTGCAGTAGGAACTTATAGGAGGTGGGACGCAGCTTTGCCCATTCTCCCAAACCCACTTTGTCTTGTCTGGTTCCTCACAGGCACGGGCAACAGAGGGAAACCAGTATAATAATCAGTAAGGCAGCAAGGGGTTTTAGTGGTGAACTTGGTAGCATCAGGTTAGTTTAATGGTTGGGCTCGATGATCTTATTGCTATTTCAAAAGCAAACAACAGTTTGGCTGTAATCAGGGTTGCGGTGTTTTAGTTTCTATAAATGAGCGGGTAATCCTACCATTCGAGTAGTTTCCCGTGGATGAACTCCTTGCTCTTGTGTCTGCCCAGGGTGCCTCTGCAAACTGGTGGAACCATCGTCACTTCCAACACCACGCCAAGCCCAACATATTCAAGAAGGACCCAGATGTGAACATGCTGCATATTTTTGTCCTTGGAGATACACAGCCTGTTGAGGTAAGGCAAAGTGGGTAAAAAGTGGAAAACCATTGCCCTAAAGGGCTTCAGAGAACGCTTGTGCAATACCAGGAGTTGGCTAGTGTTGGGAGACAATGACTTACACAGTCGAGACTTCCAGGAATGCTAAAAAAGGAAATGCGTCATCCAGGGATTTCATCCGTCTGTGTTGTCTGAGAGGAGTTTGGCTCTCACACCCTCACAAACCTTGGGTTGAAGAGCCAGGTTGACCGTATAGTTCCCTATCCATTTCCTATCCTGACCACAGGAAAAAGTGTTTTGGCACAGCTCGGGAAAAGCAATGAAGATGGGACTGCAAAGAAAGTAGAAAGCTGCTAAAGACAACTTCATCCTGCTGGCTTGAAATATCAACACGAGGGGACAATATGGTGTTCCTCGGTGCTTCAGCAAGAACATTTCAAAACTGGTCTTCCATTTCCACAGGAAATAGCTTCCAACATTAGTCAGCCCGGCTGTGCTCCAGACGACCTGTACAAGGTCCTCTCCACTGGAGCCTTTGCCATGCGGTTGAGGGGGTGTTGCTCGCATGAGCAATACTTTCTTACATTAACTATGTCCTGTCACACTGCACCTGACAAAACAGGCTGCGCTAAGGGATTTTAATTCAATCTGTCCTTCTAGCGCCAAAATATTTACCGTCTATTGCATAAAAACCTACACAAAGAACATAAACCATGTACCAGCCTTGGTCTGTTTTACAAGGGAACAAGGATTTCTAGTTTTAAAAACACAAAAAAAAAACAAAGAAAGAAATGTCTGCAGCAAGTACAACACAGGGGTATACAACGTTAAAAAATTGATGGTTTCTCAGCCAGCTTTTACAATACTGAGAAGGTGACTCCGGACACATGTAGGTGATATACGTATACGTGTCCTATGACATAGCGTATGGACATGTATAGAGAATGTCTTGCACGCACAGAATTTTCAAGAGGCAGAAGGGCTCTTATATATCATTAAAATGAAAGCCTTCTCCCGGGATATAAAAAAGCCGTTATCTAGAAGACGTAAATCAGTACCATGCTCTGAAATCTGTGGGTAGAACCCATTGGAAAATCTTATGCCTGATAATGGGGTTTAAAAGCAGACCGTGGTTCTACCACTGAAAGGAAAAACTAAGAACGTAAACGTTTATGACAACAAGGAAAACTGGATCTCCCTCCTACAGGACATCCGAAGCGTTAGGCCAGCATCAGCCTATCCCAGTGCTCTTTCAGACTTTTACATAATCCTTTTCCAGGTGATGCTAAGCACACAGCCTCTCAGAGCTCAGACCAGAGTGAATGATGTGGCTGATTTATTGGTGCTACAAGACTTACCTTCATTGGGAAGTTGCTATGCCAGAAGCAAAAATGGGAAGGTCACAGCACTCCGGATTCTCCGTGCATTAGCTCCTTGTGTGAACGCTCCTGGGGCTCAGAAAAGACACTTCTGTACAGCTGTAGATATTTCACACTGGAGATGAGGTTAGGAGACCAGGCGCTCTTGGTTCCTTCTTTTCACTGAAAAGAAATGGGCACCTGCAAAAATGCCACAACCCAAGGTCCAAACCTGTGTTTGGAGAAACTTCTTTGCACCTGCTCTCTGTAGGTGGACCATAGTAATACAGGAATCCGTGCAGAACCGCTCTCAGTGACAGCGTGTCATTTCCCATCACTTACGTGTCAAACTAGTGACACGACATTCCAGATTTAAGCACATCTGCGTGACAGCTAAGGACCACGCTAGTTTTCCCACAGTTGGTGAAGTAAGCATTTACAAGACCTGGCTAACGGCAGGAGTTCGTGTGGGCTGATGGCTGCAGAAGTCAAAAAGGATCCATAGTTGGGACATTTTGCGTGGAGGACTACCCAAGGATGATGCCTCGCTCTGGCATCCCGTGTAGTGACTTACCAAAGGTCAGACTTTACGCCTATCACATTTCTCTTGGTAATGACGGAGATGACAGCAGCTCCTAGCAGGGCCACAGGCACGGCAGAAGGTGGAGAAACGTATTGAAATGCCATCAGGCTCTCAAGAAAAAGACATTACCTGAAAATCAAGCCAGAAGACGTTAAAAAGCAATTTACACCCAACACAATTACAAAGTCAAGATATTTAACCATACCAAACCACTTTCGACCTGTACCGGTGTGGGAATTTAGTCAAAACTCCCCAGTCAATTAATAAAGAAGCATTGTAGAGAATCTTTTCTTACGTGTGAGTGTCATAATCCAAGCCTGAGCTTTCTCCTCTGTGTCCTGCAGTACGGCAAGAAGAAGCTGAAGTACCTGCCCTACAACCACCAGCACGAGTACTTCTTCCTCAGTGAGTATCTGCCCCCCACTCTTCCTTTTTCCCCCCGAATGCCAATTGACCGTTCCAGCCCCCTACGGAGTTAGCAGAGCAGCTCCTTAAGTCCCAGCTCATCCTTCCCTTCTTCAGGAGCACCATCCCTCGTGAAGGTCCCAAAATCGGTTCAGTGTATTCTCAATGATATCCGAGCATCTTGAACATGGCCAGCATGGTCCTGTAAAGCAAGGCAAACAACCGAGACTGGGAAATAATCCCTGCCTGAGAGGCTCCATGGAACAAATGCACGTTGCCAGTCAACACTCTTTGATAAGTCAAGCGGATGGGTGGGAAGCAGAGCCTCCTTTCTTCACAGAAAGGCAACCACCCCCTGCCACCAGCACCTCACCTCTCTCACCAGTGCTCGGCAGACTTTCCCTAGGACCAGCCCTAAACCGCTGGCCCGCTCTCCCGTCACCCGCCTTTCCACCCCTCTGACGGCCAAAACATCTCCCTTTGCTTTGCAGTCTTCCCGCCTCTGCTCATCCCTGTGTATTTCCAAATCCAAATCATCTCGACCATGATCAGGCGCAGGTTCTGGGCGGTGAGTGACGCATTCCCTACGTCTTTATGGGGTCCGTCTGGCTCGTAAGAAATCGCGCTTGAGTAGGGAGGGAGACCGGTCACCTCTGCCAGAGAGCGGGTGGGCAGGGATCACGGGGTTAGTTATCCGGCATCCCTGACATTACCAGCAAGGACACGTTATAGGAGATGGGCAAAGTGATGCCTCATGTCTTCTCTCTTCCCTAGGACCTAGCCTGGGCCATCAGCTACTACATGCGCTACTTCATCACATACATCCCATTCTATGGCCTGCTGGGATCCCTGTCTCTCCTCACTTTTGTCAGGTAGGAGATAAAGGGCATCCCCATTGCTCTCCCCTCCCTCCGGGGCCAGATGAACCAAGTCTCAGCTCTGCTGTGCCCCACAGACCTTCCCTATTTAGATTCTCTGCAATCATCGACCTCACCGCCTGTTATCTTGGGTGTTCTCACTGCTTCACTTTCCTCTTATCATCTCCCCGTTCTGTCTCCCCGCAGCAGAGCTCGTTCTGGTCCTCAGCATCTTCCCCAGCCCTTGTGACGGTCCATCTGGGATTCTCCTTCCTTTCCTCATTCCCTGTTCCCACACGTTGCCCGATCCCAACACATTTATGCATTTTTTCCACTTTGGCCAAGGCTGGACCCTTCCAGAGTGCCTCCGGCCACTCTCTTCCCAGCTTACTGGGAAGGTAATTCACGAGCCCTCCGGAGCACTGGACGTGCTTCCCAGTACGTGAACGGCTCATCACGTCTCCCAGTGTGGAAGACTGCACGGCCCAAACACTGGGTAGTGCCAGAGGATGGCATAGTCCCACAGTCAGCATTAGTTTTAGGAAAACATTTTGTTACGGTGTAAAGCATTTTCTAAAAAAAAAATATTCGTTTTTTTGAGTAAAAAGAAAAGGCAACAGATGGACAAAAGCCTTCACCATATTAGAACTTTTGCCTCCACAAAAATTTAATGCCACTGTTCATGACTTCAGTTTCCATAGTTTCAAAACACTTTCAATTAAGGAAAAAAGGACGTTCAAAAGACGCACATCTGCGTAGGCGCCCAGCCAACCCCGTCGGTCTGAAATCGAACTGAAAAACTTATGACACCTGACCCATTATTTCCAAAACGTCTGTATTTTGATTGAACTAAAAAGTGGAAAAAGAAAGGCAAAACTGCAAATTCCCATCATCTGCTCGTTCAGAAAACATGCCCGAAGACTAGGACGAGGATGCTTCTGGGCAGCCACCATAACACGCGTCTAAGTCTCAGCATAGAGAAACTTCTTTGGGTAAATAAAGAGAAGAAAGTGCATTTCTGTAGACTATTGTACAGGTGCTAAAAATGCAGTTATATACCACAGGCAATAAACTGCCCAGGGCAGAGATGAGGCTCAGGGTAAAGGTACCGAGAGAGCAAAGGGCAGCTGGGAGCCCCAGAGAAATACTTCCTCGCAGGTGGTATCTCCTGCTGCTCCCGATAAACCCCGCTCCATTTCCCCGGTGCCAATTGTCATGCTTTCCGCCTGTTTGCTTTTGAAGGTTTCTGGAGAGTCACTGGTTTGTGTGGGTCACCCAGATGAATCACATTCCAATGGAAATTGATCGGGAGAAGCACAGAGACTGGCTTAGCTCTCAGGTAACCGGGAAGGGAAAGAATACCCCCGACTCACCCCAAAATGGATCAGAAATTTACTCAAAGAGCGGGTGGGTTACCACTATCCTCAGGTGCCGGGATATGGTCTCTGTCCGTGACCCCTCCCAAAAAGATGTTCTCCCCAGAACCAGTAATGCGGAGTCATAGAATCACAGAATGGTTAGAGTTGGAAGGGACCTTCAAGATCATCTGTTCCACCCCCCTGCCCTGGGCAGGGACACCTCCCCCCAGCCCAGGTTGCTCCCAGCCCCGTCCAACCCGGCCTTGAACACCTCCAGGGATGGGGCAGCCACAGCTTCTCGGGGCAACCTGCGCCAGGGGCTCACCACCCTCAGAGGAAAGAATTTCTTCCTAATATCTATTCTAAATCTCCCCTCTTTCAGTTTGAAGCCATTCCCCCTCGTCCTATCGCTACATGCCCTGGTAAAAAGGCAAGTCAAGACATGGAAAGCCAAACTTCTGTAATTAATTTGACAATCAAAAGGTTCCTCCAGGTCTGAGGCAGTATCAGGTGCAAGAAGCGTGATTTGGCTTTCCCCTGTGGTGGGTGTTGGCATATACATATGAGAAAAAGAAGAGCCCCAGTGAAAATCAAAGCCGAAGAGAGAGCTTAATATATTCCTAAAGCTTGCATTTCAGCAATCAGCACTGAAATGAAAACCAGCCGCTTTCTGCACCTTTTTAATGCCTGGTCAGATAAATCCACCCTGCTGAAAGGGCACCTTTTATTTGCAGTGGTCCAAGTCCTATTTCAGAACTAGAGGATAATGAGATCAACTTTGACACCGGCCATATGGATTTGGTATAACTGAGCCGAGCGAAGAAATCATCCCATGTGTTAATAAGTATAATTAGCATTTGCAGTCGTTATTGGGGCCTTGAACGTGACCTTTCAAAGTTTGAGAGTCAGTTTCTCTCCCTTGTGCTAAAAGCGCTAAAACGTTAAAAATAAAGCGCTAAAAGCACTATTCCAGAATGCGTCTACGCACGTGTTGTAAATGGAGCGTGAGAAGAGATTCACTGCAGTCATGGGAGCGTTCAGATGTTCACCTTAAGCTTTTGCTTAAGCACTTTATGCAACTGGAATTTGGAGGCAGAGAGCGGTTTTGGGAGTGAGAGATTTGGGGAGGGGGATTATAAGAGCGATACAGTGGGTGGGAGGGAGAGGCAGTGACAACGTGGGTATAACAAGGAGAAAGAGGTAAGTCTCTTTGACACCGATGGGGTTTTATGCTGTGTCTTGGGGGGGTGAGGAGAGTATATCTCCTGTGGTTACCATGTAGAAATCACAGCTTATCCAGTCCGGAGTGTAAAAGGATTTTAAGAAAGCCTCCCTTGTTTTACAATCATTAATAGCAAGAGCAGCTAAGAAATGTTTGCGGCGTAGTCAGCCCTTGCGCCTAAGGCAAACCGGGCAATAACTCGGTGGGACGGGGAAAGCCGGCTTTCTGCGTCCACGCATTTTTCCTCCCCGCTTTTTCCACCTTGGCACTGGTGTCAACCATCCCACCTTCAGCGGGACAGGCTGAGCTTTAGGAGTCTACGCTTGCACTGATAACGTGACTCGTCACCCGGTGTCCACAAACTGCCTCCTTATATCGTCCCCTTTACCAGCGGTGAGAGCCGTGGAGGCACGGTCAGTGGCACAGGAGTTGACAGTAAGCCCTGAAGGGGGATTAAAGCCGCAACCAGGTCTCTGGGCACGGCCGTCTCCTGCGCTGGCAGCTCGGTGGGGCAGTGGGACACGCACCGGCCCCGGCCACAGGCACAGACGAGCTGCCTTCTGATTTTAGGGTGAGACTTCGCTAATCTTCACGGCTGCTTTCTTGCCGTCACAGGTGGCAGCCACTTGCAACATCGAGCAGTCCTTTTTCAACGACTGGTTCACCGGGCACCTGAACTTTCAAATCGAGCACCAGTGAGTATAAGGACGCAGAATCATTCGGCCGTTACCAGGTCGGCGCAGCGCTGGACCTCAGGGGAGGGAAAGTCTGCTAAAGCTGCGGGTGTGGGATGGGGCAGGATCTTTGGAGCGCTACATACGCCAAGGAAAGAGTGTCCCAGGCTCCTGGGGGTCACAGTCTGCTTCTACTACAGGCATGGCGTCTTTCTTGCTACCGAATACTTCAGCTTTCACTCTCACAATTTTAATTTGGGGGTTTAGTAAGGAGTCGGCTGTACGTATCTCCCAGCTACAATGGCTACGGGCTCACATCCCAAGCTAGCTACTTCAACTCGAGTGTCCATTTCAGCAATTCCCTCTCCGTGATTAAAAGCACTTTGGGGTTGTATAGCACGGGACAGCTGTGTGGGACGGTGTGCGCTGCTGGGTACCAGGTTCCAGGGCCGTACGGGCAGCCTGTTGCCAGAGACGACACAAAATGTAAAAGCGAGGGCATTTAGGGTAAAGCTGACTGGTTTGGAAGTCAGCTTAGGAAACCTCCGTTGAACAGCCCAGGGCGAGGTGATCCCGAGTCATTCCTTACCTGCTTCGCTGTTCCGTGGGCTTCCAGAGGTGGGAAATCAAAGGTTTTCACAAGCCTCCTTGAAACAGAGGGCTGTAAAGCACGGATACCTCTCGGTGCCTCTCCTTTGCCCGCTGGTACAGCCTGAGGAGAAGACATTAATAATTAGCCCCTGGGAGGAGGCAGGCGGAGATGCCCATCCCTTGGGGTCAGTCCTCCAGAGTTTCCTCAGGTTTGTTTTCTCTTTCTCTACTCAAGCCTGTTCCCGACAATGCCACGGCACAATTTCTGGAAGGTGAAACCTTTGGTGAAGTCGTTATGTGCCAAGTACGGAGTCCAGTACGAAGAGAAGCCTCTTGGAAAAGCATTCGTAGACATCGTCGGGTAAGGTCCTTTCAGTAGCATCCGCAGCTTGCAATTCGTTGTCACGTCTTTTCTAGTACCGAGAATCCAGGACACTATAGACCCTTCAGAAATACCCTATCGGTATGGTGTAATCTGGTGTCACTACGTTAATAATCTTCATGTCGCAGTCCGAGGAACACCTGCAGAAATGTCGACCCGCAGCAGAAATGACACAGCTCCACCGATTCGGTGGACTAAGGCCAGGTGACGACAGATGGGAAGCTGCTTCACTACATCACGGGGGAAGAAATAACTATCCCCCAGAGCAGCATCCGCAACCAGAGCGCAGCCCTCAAAGCACCAAAGTACTTAGTGAGCATTTAGATGGGTATTAACCTGATCTGATAGGCACCTTTTTTAAAAACACCGCTTATTATAATACCTTTTTTAACATTGAATAATACCTTTTAAAAACGCTACGCTGACGGCTGGCGGCTCGCGTTCTCGGGAGCTGGCAGCTTATCTTCAGGCTGCAAAGCGAGACGAATCAAAGGGGGATGAGTCAGGTTACAGCCCGTGCTGCGTCCCGCCGGAGCCCTGCCAGCCGCGGAGGGCCCTTCCCCATCGGCACCGCTGCGGACTCGTCTAATAGTCCCTGTCAGGCGGACTCGGTGTTAATGCTGCTGTCTCGGTTACTCCGAGGGGAATAATTCCCGACAGGGAACGTGAGACGGTATTCCGCAGTCCAGGGCTCTCCACTCTCAAACCGTTCGACGCAAACGCAAGTTAGAGCAGGTTGGCCCCAACGCTCAAAAAGGGCTGAAAACCGGTTCGAAAGCCTTCTCGGGTCCGCTCATCCAGTTAGCACAGCAAAACGCATGCCACCCTGAGACCCAGGGGGGTTATGCCCAGCATCCCACCGCACCACGCCCACGGCCCTACGCAAGTTTTTGGAAACCATCTCGGCAATTACTCGCCCTCCCGCTAGAAGGATCGTCTCCTGCAAACCAGATAAAGCTACATTTCCAGCCTCCAGACTGCCTTCTGGTTTCTTGGAGGACTTCTGGGCCCAAAGCAGCTCAGATCTGTCACGTGGTATTTGCAGAGCTGATGGCAGATGGGAAATTCTGTGTGGGAATTCCCGGGGAGGGGGGGAGTGGGGAAACTCCTCCGGAGGTGCGACAGGGTGAGCCCAGACAGTTCCTCTCTGCTGTTTATTCGGGGCCAGAGGGACGACAGGTAACGCCGCGGGCTTCAGGCGAAGTTCTTGCTCGCCGAGTCTCAAACCGGTCACTTTGGGGATCTGAAGAACAAAATAGGCAGTTCTTCTCGCTGTGTGTGCTGTACTGGGGAAAGACATTCGGTGCCTTAAGGATTCGTATTCAAATTCAGTAACAGGTGTCTTTGTAGGAAAAAAAAAAAAAAAAAAATGGCAGAGGGAAGATTCACATGCCAGAAAAAAACCCCAAACTTCTCTTCATTTTCTTTCCACAGGTCCCTAAAGAAATCCGGAGATCTATGGCTGGACGCTTACCTCCACAAGTGAACGTGGATCTTAATGGGGAGGTGTGAGTGACAGGGAGGGACGGGGGGGTTGCGCGGGGGGGGGAAATCACGCGTGTGTCTTTTACTCTCAGATTTCAGTCTATTTCTACGTGCACAGCTGGAGGGGAGTCTCCTGTCTTGTGAACTGCTACCGGTGCGGGCTCAGGCAACCTGTTTAACCCAGACAGATTTAAAACGTGCTTCGGAGGACGAAGCGTTTGCACATTTGTGTTGCGCAAAGGTTGGGAGAGGATGGAGAGGAGGAGTGTTTAAAAAAGGGGGCGTTAGCATCCGACCTTGACCTTCTCTTCGCAAGATTCATTCTAATTCCACCCAAACCACACAAGCCCCTGACTCACAGACTCTTAGGACTTGTCGGGCTTCCGTGAGCGTTTGCCATCCAAGGACGCCCCAGTCAGCTGATGTTCCTCTATTTGTGTAGAAGAGGAGCTCAGCGCAGAGTTTCATTTTGTTATCAAGGAAAAAAAAATAACGTGGTCCGTCATCACCATCCCAACAGGGAGCTCGGGTGGGCTGCGATGCCCGGCAGGAATTCTTGCGGGAATCGCACCCCACGGGGACCAGCACCTCCCGTACCGCCATGGGGCTTCCAGCCCTGCCCAGAGCCCGGCTGTCGTGGGCTCCTTCCTTCCTCTTCCTCCTTTCTTTCTCCAATCACAGCACCGCTTTAGTAAAAGCCGCGATACTGACCCTGCACGACTAATGGCTAACCACCTCCCAGCAGGGGAACAGAGCTGTATTTTTATGAGCGGCCCCAATTTCCAGGGGTCCGCCGAAGATCTTTGGGCTTGAACAGCACAGCAGAACATCTCCTTTCGGAGAGGGTCTCTTTTCTCTTTAACGAGCAACAGATCTGGCACAGCCTTAACGGTCGCCGGTGACTCGCACGAAAGACCAAAAAGAAGTCACATAAGCAAAACTTACTAATTGCTGGTGGGTGCTCCAAGGGTAACCGCAAATGGTCTTTTCGGCAGAGCAGTCAGGCAGCGTGCTGCGGAAACACACCGCTCCTCCTCCCGCCTGCCCGTGCCTGGCGGAAACCGACCTCCTCCTGCTTTTCGGGAGGCCAGGAGCGGGGGCACTGCTCACCCTTCTCTCAGCAACAATCAGCGAAGAAAACGAGTCCTCCCCGCAAAAGACGGAGCTGCCCAACCACTCCACCAGGCTCCTTCAGGTCCTTCAGGGAGGCAGCCCAAAACAGAATTGACCACCGGGCTGTGCTGGTGATAAGAAACCTTCTGTAGAACCCTCTTACAGGTTGTCTAAAACTCTTATTTTTCTGCCCGACACCTAATTACCAAAATCCGTGAATCGGGAGGTACGGTTGAACGGCTTCCAGGTGCTTTCCCAACAGGCAACCCGGTCCCAAATAAATCAAGGGCTTTAGACTCACCTGTAATTCAGCAGACGTGACACACTCTTTATTTTACGATAAACGGCCGTGGTTTCAAAAGCAGTCTCCGGCTCCAACAGCTGTCCCGCTGCTCCCTCGAAACACCCGGCAGGGACGCTCTCGTGAGGAGGCCATGACTTTGCGCGCCCTCCTGACTTCGCTCAGCTCTGAAACCGGATCCTCTCTATCAAATCCTCGAACGCCCACAGAGCCCCCCAAAATCAGCGAGGTTCTGCGTGAACAAAGACGAAGCTGCGGCCAGCTGCTTAAAAACAACAACAACAAAAATGTATTCCCACCCCTCCCTTTGGAGAATGAGATTATTTCTTTGCTCGCAGGTGGGAAATTCATAGGCGGGACTGCAGCTTACCCGAGCTAGTAATACTTCAGGTTTGTAAAGGGCTTATTTTGGTGTTCTCGCCCGCCCCTAAGCTGGTAATCCCCGAGTAGCGCTATGAATGGTCAGGGTGAAAAAGCTGCCGTCTCTGGGCCGTCTGAAGCCCGAACAAGATTTTGAGAAATTTTTCTAGTTGATTTCTACTAGCGTAAACAGTAACATCCTTCTGGATGCGGTAGTTTCCCGGACAGGCAGCAACGGGCTAGCCCGGAGTCGTGGCTAACGTCGTAACGACTGCCTTAATATGTGCATCTCTTTCTGACTCCTTGAATGTATCTCACCGTCTCTGCTCCAGCAAGGATGACCACAAGCACAGGGTAGCATCAGCAATGCCATCTTTCAAATATTCACCTTCTTTTTCTGACGGTTCCTTTTTTTTTTTTTTTCACCCCTCCAGTTCTTATTTCCAGAGCAAATCCTTCTCAGTACAGATGCCTCTTCCTCCTTAGCGCTGCCCCCTCTCCTTTCTCTTCCCTTTCTTCTTGGGAAACGGCTTTTTTAACAGCTGGAGGAGCTGCAGGACGCTGGTAGCTCAGCACAGGCAAACAGTCCTGCTTCACTCCTTTCTGCCACCGCCCGGTCTACTGGAAGGACTGTTTTTCTGCTAAAAACCCCAAAGTACCACCAACACAACAGCCTGACCTAACAGTGCTGGGGAGACAGCAGCTACTGCTGATGGTGGTGGAGGAAAGATCTTGGAAGGTTCAAGGAGAGCAACCACGCTGTAAGGACCTGCAGAAGAAAAGCCCAGCTCGTAGGCAAACGGGCAATTTTTTTTTTTTTTTCCCCCCAAGATGACAGCAAAAAGGGAAGAGAGGGGGCAACAGGAGAGATCTCGATATTAAGTCTTCCCCAGCTGCTTGCTTCTTTCAGACTCGCAAAAAATTCCCTTCTTGTGAAAAATGTTCACTTGCTCAAATCCAGAAATAAAAACCCGTGCAATGGTATAGTCAGAACTGGTTTCCCTGTGCCGTGCGTCGTCCTTGCTGTTGCAAGAGAAAGGCGTCCGTTCGGCAAAGAACAGATCACCAACCCTTTGTAACCAGCCGCGTATTTTCCATATTCATTGTACTTATGCGCGCAAAAAGTCCGTCTGGGGAAAATGTGAGGTGCTGGTTACTTTTTCAGGCGAAGCCTCTCTGGCTCATATAGTTTCTTCCCCTCCCTCCAAAAAAAATGCCAGCCCTCTGTCTTGGAATTCAAGCTGATTCGTACGTGCCTTGATGTGTAAGTTCTTCATCCTTTAACCAGAGCAGGTCAAACAGGTCCCTCACAAAGAGCCCTGGAAGTCCGGAGCAATCTGCTTCGTTATACTTCAAAGTGGCAGCAAAGTGAAATGAGGAGATGTTCCAGAAGTTTCAGCGAAACTGCAAACTTAGGTGGATGCAAAGTTCACGTGACTTTGCTCGGCTTTGTCTCCAACCTGGGCAGAACACAGCCGTCAACCACAGCCGAGCCTCCCTTGCAGGTTACAATTAGCCGTCAAAATGGTCCAAACACAGAAATTCAGGCACGGTTTTGCCCAGCTTCCCGAAGACCGGAACTAATTAGTTTCTCTGAAAATAATGAGATGAAATCTTGTTCGCTTTCTCTCTCGACAAAGGTCATTCATTTGCACTGTAACGAGACACAAACACACACACACACACACACACACACACACACACACACAAAAAAAAAACCAACCCCAACCCCGTGAAACATGCTGGGAGCCTGCCAGGGTTTATTTAACCCGGTTAAACCACATCATCGCCTCCGCCAGCGCTTGGCAACGGAGAGAGGCCACGAGTTGGAAACACAGAGTGTGTTTTAGGGCAGATAATCAAACAACGGGCGGGAGAGGAGTGGTTTTGCTTCTCTTTGGTCACTTGTTAGCGGGGACTGGAGGAGAAGCTGGAGGACCAGGAGGGTCAGAGGCAGTTGGCAGAGAAAGGCATCAAGTGAAGCAAGTGCGGCGAAGGCAAGAGAAGCCTCCGGGCAGGAGAGAGACGGGCACGTGTTTTGGGAGGAGAAGCACAGAGATGGGAGAAGCGTGGGAAGGGAACGGGCTGGGGAGGGATGCACGGCAGAGGGGGAGATAAAAAAGAATACCAAGGGGGTGGAAAGAGAAGAAAAAGCAATTTGAAATCAGGTGCCCCATATTCCCCCATCCATCGCTAGTGTCTGCCTGGACAACAGCTTACGCCGGGGACACGAGGCAGGCAAGGGCAGGGCACAGGCTCAAAGGAGACAGCAGAGGCTGGCGGTGCCACCAGGCAGCTGGTGGGGAGCTGGAGCTTGCGTTGAGCTCGCCCTCGGCCAGCGCCGAGAGCAGCGACAGCGCAGGGGGGACACGCGCAAAGCCCTTCAGTTGCGCGTTTCAGTGCCCCGGGGAGCACGCGCTCCTCCCGCGCCGTGCCTAGCGCAGGGGAAAGCCGTAGCCTACACCTCTGGCAACGAAAATTAACTCCACCGAAGGCCGTGGGTCTGCGCCGGCTTTGTGAACGAACGTGAAATCCGGCCCCGTGTCTCCAGGCAGGGGCACAACGGGAATTAGGGGATTCGCATTGGGATTTTGTCCTTTAAGCAGTGATTTGAGGAGTCTTAAGCGCCCGACTCCTTACTGAAATGGGGCTTGGGGGGCTCAGCGCACCAGCAGAGACCTATCTCCAGGCACCATCGCTCCTCCCTACAGGGGCTGATCACACTGGCTGGAGTTGAGGTCTTCATTAGGGCAAAGACATCCTTTTCTCTCTGTAACAAGCTGCCATGTCCTAGCCGTGGCCTCTTCTA
The DNA here is from genome assembly GCF_965231255.1 of Vanellus vanellus. Lineage (NCBI taxonomy): Eukaryota > Metazoa > Chordata > Aves > Charadriiformes > Charadriidae > Vanellus > Vanellus vanellus. The sequence goes on along the minus strand of NC_138911.1, from coordinate 2,190,667 downwards.
GTAGATGCTTTCCTGAGAAAGCCTTCCTAAGAGAGCCCTAACATTGCACATGTTTTCTAGGAGTTATTAAAACCTCAAAACCACATTCCTCATAGGACAGTTCCTGATTATTTCATTCTTTAAAAATAAATAAACAAATTTCAGTAACTCAAAAAGAACAATTTCTTTCTTGTGTATTCTGCTGCTCAATAAAATCCTAACTATTTGTTGACCATGAAAATGTTTTATGTGTTTTGTTTTTTTTTTGTTTTTTTTTTTTTTTTTTCCAGCCACATCCAGAGTCACTGCAGTGCTCAAAGGCTCTGTTTCCTCTCGGAGCACCTTCTGCAGTACCAACCCAGGCAGCATGGAGAAGCCAACCAAGCTAGCTAGGACATTTCTAGGGCGTGAATGTCACCATCCAGTTCTGGCTCTGAGATCAAGAAAATAAGTTCAAATTCAGAGTTCTTAAAGGGTCAGGGTAGGCTTTGGCACAAAGGGGTGATTCAAATCTGAATTTCAGCTTTAGTCTTGCAATTGCTGTTCTTTTCAGTTCGAAATCAGATCCCAGACCAAGAACACTGCGGAAGCAAGCTCTAGAAAACAATTTGGGATCAGACTTGTTGATTATGGCTTCCCTTGTTTTTCCCAACTATGTTTTTTTACAGAGGAGCTGTTAGCTAGTGATTGTGGGAAGTCCTTTTTCCGCTTCACAGGGTGAAATCAGTGAAGTTACCTTTATAGCATTGACTTTTATGGCATAGATAGATTTCTTTATCAGCCTTCGCAAAGCCCAGGAACAGCGGCGCTGTTTACCCTCATCTTGGGAACAAGCACCAGAGACAAGGAGATCTTGCTGCGAAAGGATTTGCCCGGCCATTCAAACTTGGTCTCCAGGCCATTCGGGGAAGCAGCTGAGAGCAAAACTGATGTGAAAACTTCCACAGAAGCTCCTTACAATTTGTCTAAAACTCAATTTTCTGCCCCTTCACGGCTCACCCAGAGGTATGGTAAGCAGCTTGCAGCAGCTTTTCTAACCGACAACTTCAATGCCGTCAGTGGGCTTCAGGTCAACGCCGTCAGTGGGCTTCAGGTCAACGCCGTCAGTGGGCTTCAGGTCACCCAGAGGCTTTAACAGAACCGCGAGACTGTTAGTTCTGGCAAATAAACCCATTTGAACCATATCACCAGACAGAGGAGCACACAACAATGGACAGAGGCTGCGAGTAGGAAGCGCATAGGCTGTCCTAGGTCAGGAGACAAAACGGTAGTCGGGGAAGGCCGGACTGTGGTTATCTGTTACCTTAAATCGATACTACAGTTTTCCAGAGTACACATTAATTGCTTCATAGGTAAACTCATTCTGCACCGAGAGCACTCTATGAGAAGTCATAGAACTCAAAACAGAAAATGACCCGACCCTGCCCCGTTATTAGGACTTTTATTTGATCCTAGAATAAACACATTCCCCTAGTACAAACACAGGCAGCTCTTACACAAAAATAAACTGTTCCAAAGTGACATAGCACCTGGTTTCCTTCCCTGGGAAAGTACAACCCTTCCCAGAACCTCTGAGCATCCCAAGGCAACGTGGCTTGAAGGGGAGCAAGGACCTGATAGTTCCGAGTCCTCATTCTGGATTAAGACGCCTGCGCTCCAGCCCCACCTCACCTTTACAATTCCCTTCCTCCCTTGAAATTAGCACGTGGACAGGAAGGCATCTCAGGTGTGAAATCAACATAAAGCGCGCCTAATATTCTTATGTTGAATATTCATACGCCAGGCATCGAGCTCATCAGTTCCAACTCTATTTTAAGCTACCTAACGGCCTAAAAAAAATAGAGATTTACGATTGGCAAGATCTACAAAGAAGCCTTCATCCAGGAGCAAGATTGCTTTTAAAAAAGAGTAGATAGACCTGTTGTACTCACTCTGCAATGGCCTAATTCCAGATGTCTCGGGAAACTGTATGTTTCCCAACATCCCTAGTCCGCGGCATCAACGTGAGAAGAAATGTGTCCGTGGTGCTCATACGTACAGTTTTTACCCAGATCGTACAAGAAGGTACATTGCCACATAGTTCCCTCCTTGCAACAGGGTTTTTTTTAAATTCTGTTCAGAGAAGCCAATGACAAGTTCAGCCTCTGAAGAAACTCAATTTTTAGTTCAGTGTTTCATAGAATCATAGAATTGTCTAGGTTGGAAGGGACCTTTAAGGTCATCGAGTCCAACCATCAACCCAACACTGCCAAGTCCACCACTAACCCATGTCCCTCAGCACCACCTCTACCTGTCTATTAAATCCCTCCAGGGATGGTGACTCCACCACTTCCCCGGGCAGTGTTTGATAACCCTTTTGGTGAAGAAATTTTTCCTAATATCCAATCTAAATCTCCGCTGGTGCAGCTTGAGGATGTTTTCTCTCATCTTATTGCCTGTTCCTTGGGAGAAGAGATCGAGCCCCCCTCGCTACCCCCTCCTTTCAGGGAGCTGTAGAGAGTGAGAGGGTCTCCCCTCGGCCTCCTTTTCTGGAGGCTGAACACCCCCACTCCCTCAGCTGCTCCTCATCAGACCTGTGCTCCAGACCCCTCACCAGCTTCATCGCCCTTCTCTGGACACGCTCCAGTGCCTCAATGTCTGTCTTGTAGTGAGTGATCCAAAACTGAACACCGCTCTTGAGGTGGGGTCTCCCCAGTGCCGAGTCCAGGGGGACAGTCACTGCCCCTGTCCTGCTGGCCACACTGTTCCTGATACAGGCCAGGATGCTGTTGGCTTTCTGGGCCACCTGGGCACGCTGCTGGCTCATGCTCAGCCGCCTGTCCACCAACACCCCCAGGTCCTTTTCCTGCAGGCAGCTTTCCAGCCGCTCTGCCCCAAGCCTGTAGCGTCCATGGGGCTGTTGTGACCCAAGTGCAGGACCCGGCACTTGGCCTTGTTGAACCTCACACCATTGGCCTTCGCCCATCGATCCAGCCTGTCCAGACCCCTCTGTAGAGCCATCCTACCCTCAAGCAGGTCCACGCTCCTGCCCAACCTGGTGTCATCTGCAAACTCCCTGAGGGTGCAAGCCAAAGCAGCCCAGGGAGGCTCAGCAGAAATCCAAAGCTCTCAGGAAAGGAGTGGGAAAGAGGTCACGGAGAAGGATCCTCACACAGAAGCACCGCCCTTGCCTGCAGCATCGTTCTTAGCACAATTAGACAACTATGCAACTTATTGGCCAGGAGCTGAAGTTGTGTATGACAATGAGGAGATTAATCACAGTAATTGCTTGTGATTGCACACATCCTAGTTGAAATGGGTGTGGCTGGTTTACTTGTCTGATTAATTTAATTGACTTCCATTATCTTGCACCCAGATCTGCACCCTGTTGCGTTACATAGTGACCCATTTTATATAAAACATAGGAACCATATTGCACTTTCTCTTCTGTGATTTTTCCCCTTATTTTCGTAGCGACCAGCACAAAGCCAGAGCCCGCATGCGCAGGTCTAATTATAAAGACAGCCTCTGGCTCACGTCAACCTACTTCACTGGGCATCTCCATGGGTTTCACGTCAGCCCTTGCCTGTGCCATTTCACTGCCCTGCCACCAGAAATCTGTATAACGGCTTCGGAAATTGTTTCGGGTCCCGTCTGGGCCAAACAACATCCCAAATCAAGAATGCACCTCTGGCAAAGAGATTTGTGAGTGATTTTGGGAGCCACTGCCCACGAAGATGTAAAAGTGTCAGCTGAGAACAAAAGAACCTGCTTAGCAGAGTAATTAGACTGATGATATTACCATTACAATTAGTACAGAAAAACTATATTTCAAAAAAATAAATTAAACCCTCCTTGCGTACAGATACCTGATAAAACCTAAAATTTGGACTCTGAATCTGCAGAAAATGCTGTTGGTTTCTCAGCTGGAGCCAGTTCCTTCTTCTGCCTGGTCCTATAAGCAACTCCAGATTATAGAATCATCTGGGTTGGAAGGAACCTTTAAGATCATTGAGTCCAACCATCAGCCCAACACTGCCAAGTCCACCACTAACCCATGTCCCTCAGCACCACCTCTACCTGTCTATTAAATGCCTCCAGGGATGGCGACTCCACCGCTTCCCCCGGCAGCCTGGGCCAATGTTTGATAACCCTTTTGGTGAAGAAAGTTTTCCTAATATCCAATCTAAACCTCCCCTGGCATAACTTAAGGCTGTTTCTTCTCATCTTATCGCCTGTTCCTTGGGAGGAGACCGACCCCCCCTCTCTACCCCCTCCTTTCAGGGAGCTGTAGAGAGTGAGAAGGTCTCCCCTCAGCCTCCTTTTCTCCAGGCTGAACACCCCCAGTTCCCTCAGCCGCTCCTCATCAGACCTGTGCTCCAGACCCCTCAGATCAATCACTCTGAGTTGGAATTATTGCCCTTTGAAGTCAACAGACCTTTAGGCCATACTCATGACCCCAAACAGACCTAAGCAGCAAAGCCTATTCTTCACCGTCACCTGGGGGTGGTGGAAATAAAGTGTGAACATAAATGAAGGTGCTGCTGCCAATACCAATTCCAAACCCTTGCTCATTCTTGTCTCCTGGTCATGCTGAAGCTCACAAAATGCTAAAATTAAACATCTGATTTGGTGGAGGTATGTAACTGAAACGCAATCCACATCAGTAGAGGGCAAGGCACCATCAGGATGACTTTAAAGCTACAGTGCTCGTCGCAGCATTCCAGCAGCGCGACTCCTTTCACATCCCTGCAAACAAATCAACAGTTTGCCTAATAAAGAAATGTCTGGGCTTGAATGTTGCAACGTGAGATTGTCCCTCACCTTGGGCAAGTCAGGAACTAGACGGGCTTTAACAGTCCCTTCCAACCCAAACCGTTCTACGACTCTATGAACATTGCTGTCTGCATAACAGAAAATCCATAAATAAGAAGCAAAGAGGTGTTGCGTCACTGCTCCGTGATGCACAAATGAATCGTGTGCCAAAGGGGGGATAGAGATTAAGAAGCAGTTTCCTTTCCGCAACATCTCTGTAAACCCCTCTAAACAGAAAGGGACAATTTTCAAGGTCTCTATTGAAGTACTGCGTGAAGGTACCCAAGTTCCAGAAAGGCTCTCGCAGATGTGCCGTTGCCAAGACGTTGAGGGCAAGTCAGAGCGTGGGAGCACAGGTGTTGCCGCAAGAGGGTTTTAGACGGCTGTGCAGTTTGGATGTGTGAAGCCAGGCTTTTAAAATCAGCGTAACGAAGAGAAGCTAGCGACGCTGCTGCTGACAACAGCAAAAATCACTTCTGGGTTTTCCAAACCCGGTCGGGTACGGCGCTGACCGGCCCGACCTAACTCGCACGTAGCCCAGCTATGAGCAGGGAGTAGGACTAAATCACCTCCAGAGTGCTCTTCCCTCTATGCAAATGTCCCTTGCTATTTGCGTCGCACGTGAAATGAAAGAGCCATCTGCCGCAAAGGAGGTAAGCTTTATCCCATCACGGACCCAGTAGCACCAGCCCAAGCCCAACCATTTGGAGGGCTACGAGCCACAGGGAAACTCCCAAAGCTTCACAGAGTCACTGAGGATTTTAAAGAGCTTGTGGTAGCGTCTGATGTGTCTAAATTAGTTGTCGCACCAGGAATCTCTTGGCAAACCAGGAGTGAAGTATCACCAAACCCACAGAGACGCAATGGGGGGGGCTGCAAAGACAACCTAAACTGGTGGTTAAACGTGAGGTCCTCTCTCAGGCACACACACAGCATTTCAGTGCTGGATGAACAAGATTTGGTCCTCACGTCCCCTCTGTTAGTGTTCCTAGTGTAGAAGAGTTTTTAGGCTTAATGCAAGCCAGAGCTGTCAGGCTTTTTGGGTGGCCACAACACTGCCCAAAAGCATTCTTCCCATCCCGCTCACGGGAGCATTAGGTGCTGCTGCCATTCCCCCTAAAACATTATTCGTCAAGCCCGCCACACTGTCGCCGGTTTAACTGGAAGTTAGATTCGTGCTTCATTCCTCACTGTTTTTGTCAGCTGGCATTCAGCAGGCGGCCTGACAAAGGGGAAGGTCATCAAAGGCAAGGGACAAGTCACCTCTTCCAGCCCCAGCTGCAATTCTGATGCAGAAAGAGCAAAGGTGCCTTTCAGTCGTGACGGACATACATGTCCATCGGCATGAGGCATCTTAAATTGACTCTAAGGTGATTAACAGAGCAGAATTAGCACAATGAGCCAGGGGAATTAAGGGCAAAGAGCCGTCCTTGAGCCAATACCGCGTCTACATCTGCCAGAGGAAAACCTGCGGTCCCAGAACTCAAGCGGAAGCATAAATAGGGAACATTAACGAAGTCTCTGGTATTGTACATTGAATTAAAAAGCTCATGAGGTCCTGTGTGCCCACGTGAGTATCACTGAAAGCTCTCCAAGTAGCACGTGAATGAGTGTTAGAGTTTTCGCTGCAAAGCTTTCTAGGGACCACCTCGAATTTCTCTTCCAGCTTCCTTTTCACAGCTCCCCTCTCTGAGGCAGTCCCATGGGGAACTGTTTTGGGGCTTACTGCTATTCCTGCACAAATCACAGTCAACCACTTTTCCATCGCTGAAGTTACCTGTAAGTAACCAGACATGTACCAACGACTCAGCTTTTCCTGTTCACCTTTCTGATATCTTGTCCTACCAGGGGAATAATTTCAAGTTCAACCTGGCCAAAATCAAGCTAAGAATTACCTTTTCCTTCCCAAACTTCCCCTGCTGTCCCTCTGCTCCATCACATTAATTAGCTCCATCACATCTCCTGAGCCAAGGCATCACCGCCAACTCAGATTTGCCCTTCTTCCCTCACATCCAGCCCACAACTAGACCTAGGCTTGTTTTCTCTACGTTCTCTTTTCCTCCTAATCCACCCCCAAATGAGCTCTTTCACTTCTCTCTTCTCCAGGTTGTGCGCTGCATTCCTGCCATCTCACCGGTGAAATCATACCAAGCTCCCATGAATTCTCCCACCACCTCCCATGAATTCTCCCACCACCTCCCATGAATTCTCCCACCACCTCCCATCACACCCGCGATACCCTTGGAGGGCAACTTGCGCTGTATCTGCCACTCAGTCTTGCTTCTTCTCTCTGATTTCATCTCCTTTCACATTCCCTCTCTTGTCTCCTGACGCTGCCCACTAAATACCCTTATTTAAAGCTTTCCCTCTTCACCTCAATGCCCTCTGCCACACCGTGTGCCCAGATCCCCTCTGATGGAGGGACCCACAGACTATACCATTCCTTGAGAAGTAGGGAGTGGTTGATCCCTTTGGACATCTGCTCCGTGCTGAAGGTCCTTCGCTGCTTAGCCAAGCTCCGTGGTGCACAGGCTTTGCAGCTGCTTTACCACAGTTCCCTGTGGCACACATCAGCCCTTCTGGAAGGGACCTCACCGCCCACTAAGCTCTGGCCGCTAGACCTCACCACAAAGTAGGTAACGGCACACTTCAGCCTTCTGCTTGACCTAGTTCCTCCAGCAACAGGCACAGCATTGGTTGTCAAGCGCTGGACCAGGCTGCCCAGGGAAGCGGTTGAGTCACCATCCCCGGAGATATTTAAAAGTTTAGATGTGGCACTGGGGGACATGGTCTAGCAGTGGACTTGGCGGTGTTAGGTTTATAGTTGGACTCCATGATCTTAAAGTTCTTTTCCAACTTAAGTGATTCTATGATTCTATTTCGCTGCTGAACGAGATTTGAATGGTTACAGCCATGGAGCAAGCAGGGCTAGAAGGCACCTCGGTACCCAACTTTGGGCTAGAAGGCACCTTGCTATCCAACTTATCTCTTGCAAAGGGGAATTACTCCACTGGGGGCCTGTTCTGGCTTCTGACAACCCAGTGAACGTTATGTAAACCAGCACAAAGTCCACCTGCCTTAACAGGTTGGTGAAAGTCAACCTTTCAGCTCAGTCCAATAACCCTCACACGAATATGGAAATATTGACACGATAAATAGCAAAACCGACCTCTTGGCTTCCAGCACCAGTGGCACCACAGGGATTGCTCCTATAAGGAACGTGTTGCTTTGGCAGAGCTGACCGGCCCCAGCCCTCAGTGCCACGTGCACATTTAGAGTTGTGCCAGGACATTGACTTCTTCCTGGCAGGGCCACGCTCCCCAAATGTCCAAAATGACTGGAATTTCCCCACGGCTGATATAGGGCTGCCTATTCTGCAGTAATCCTCGCCGCTTTGATATGTTTGTCATAAAGGAAGGTTCCCAGTCATCGCGAAAGCTTTGAAATAGCTGACTTTTTTGAGGCCATCTGCTTACCTTCTCCCTTCTCCTTGTCTGCACCTGAAGCAAACAAAGAAAACTCTTTCATTTGTTGGTTCCTGGAAACACACACCTCTGTGCCTGTGGGGACAGCCTGACCCATTGTGCAAAGACCGCCTGATTTACAGCCCCGTGCAAACCTTGAGTAACCTTGAAGGCAGGGTAAAGGGCAGGACCAGCAGATCCAGGGAACTGCCACTAGCAACCAAATCTCTGAGTCCTTTATCCCGGTTTCTCCCTTCTTGCCATTCAAAGTCTCCTAGATTCTGCACTTCAACGTGTATTAACGTCTAAGCACCTCAAAGCACCTCATTGTGTGCAACAAACCTCCATCAGAGAGGTAAAATATCCCTTTTCTCTTCCAAAGCCAAACTCCTTTGCAGTCCAGGTTAAGATGCCTTCTTCTGGACCTGCAGACCTCATCCCTCCCAACCGTGAACACATGTACAAATGCTCAGAGCCCCACCTACAGGTAGACCGAATCCATCAAGCACATACACACACACTCTTATCACTCCTACTAGAGCTCTAGATAGATGCTGTCCTAAATGGTGTGGCCCAAATATCCACCTCATGGTGGAAATTAAATCATCTCCCAGTTTGACAGTGGCTGAATTGATATCACCCAGGATAATCTACACTGGAACTGGGGCAGGAAAAAAATAGAGGAAGATCTCTGGTCCCTTTTGCGGGAACTGCCAGACTACTTGTGTTTTGGTGCCACAGCAAAACACCTCAGATCCCGCAAATTTGGTTACTGACAGTACTAACAAGCATCAAAGGCTCCTGATGAACATGCTGGTGGGACGATGGACGTACCATCAAGTGATGTGGACATTTGTCCTGGTGCATCTGTATATCTATAGTACTACCACAACACATCACCACTCCAGTTGGCCAAGCCTCTGCGTGAATTGTCACAGGGATAACTGAGGACCACTGTCCTTCACAGCACACCCTTCTCCGGTCCAACAGTTACAAGGGCATCTCTGGGGCAAACAGGCAGTCAGCTCCCACTTGGCCCCTCCTTCACGAGCTCCAAGAAGAGATCGAGGTCACACACACATGCTTTTCTGCTTACAGAGCATGAGAACGCAAGGGGGATCGCACAAAGGCTGACTTACGGACACGGAACTGCAGACATGATGTAAAACCACCTTTATGTTTTATGGGAGGGAAAAAGGATTTAGGAGGGAGAGAGGAAGGAAAACAAAATCCTCTATGATGGTTTTGCTCTTTGTCCTTCAAGCAAGTCAAACACATCAGCCAAGGCAGATGTTTGAACTACCATTCCTTTGAAGCTCTTTTTTGGCCCAGGACAGGCTGGCAGGACCTACCTTGTGGGGCAAATGGGTTCGAGGAGAAATGCGATTTATACAGCAGCATTTACAAGACCGCCCAGAGACTGTTCAAAGGACATGGAGAGGGTCTGGCAGCTGGACCGTGGTTTATTGCTGAGAGGGAAAACAGTAGGAAAGCTCTGGTGGAAGAGGCGGGCAGATGAGGATAAGGGACAGGGCTGATGTCTTCTCAGACCATGAAACCTCACGGTTCAGCTCCCAGCCACAGCGAAGTTCCTGCACAGCAATCCCTGCTGACTCTAGGGAGGACGTTACACCTAAAGACCCAGACAGCCCAACATTCAGTCTCTCACCTGGTCAGCCCCATTGCTTTGCAATGTTCCTCAGGCTCAACCAAGAATCCCTTAAAGAAATCCGAACCTTTCCTTTCCACACATCACAGACTTACCCATCTGACACCAATCCTCACTGCCAGCAGCGGAGGAAGGCTTTAGAAACACACCTGAGAAGGGGCTGCAGAAGACAGGTCAGCAGGCGTGCTGCCTTCAGAGTCAGGAGCAGAAGCGAGGATCCGGAGATGCTCCGCTCTGGCAGGGTGGCCATCGAGGGAGGACAGTCGCTGCCTGGTCTGCCTGTGCCCTCTTGTGGCCGCCTGACAATGCTGCACAAGGTAGGACCAAACCTCCAGAGAAAAAGAGAGGCTACTCTCCCTTGCAAAAACCCAAGGATTCCTGTATTACTTTTTAATACAGACTCTGTAGGATCCTAGAAAAAATTTAAAAATTGATATCCCACTCTGGAGACAGCTCCCAATTCAAAATTTAGCTGCTTAATGCAGGACAGCTCAGGAGCAACTTTACAGTCATCCGAGCGCCGCCACCAGCCCACTCCGGACCCACCAGGGAAGGGATGTGCAGACACAGCTTTGAGTTGGGCAGGAAGAGGACAGCCCTTCTAATCGCCTCCTTGAAGCCCCCATCCATCCAGGGGAATTTGTTCTGGTTCTCCTGGCAGCTTCCCTCCACTCACACCCCTCCTCCACTCCAGCACTGGTGGGGAGGGCAGGAGAAGGACGGGCAGACACCACCAACTCTGTTCCTGCTTTGCGATCACCAGTTGGTTTCCTTCTCCACACCCAGATGACTCGTCCTATAAAACGGTACCACCATTTGAAAAATGGTAACAACATTTTAGAAAAAGGCCTGGGACCTTTGGACAAGCATTGCTGCTATCTTTTGGGGTTCTCCACATCCCAGGGGTGGCAGCCCCTTCCTCTGGACGCTTGTTGAAACTGAGCTTCCTCCAGTGCCCTTCTCTCTCTCTCCCACGATGTCACACGCCAACGAGTACGAATCCAGAAAGGGAAAAATCTTATGTGCCCTCACTGACCTGAGGAGGACAGGGAAATCAGAGCAGCAGTGAGGGGCTGCTGATCCCATCAGAGGAAGGCAACAATGCCCACGTTTACACAGGAATGGAAAAGGAAAAGGATGACAGGGAGATTCGGGGGCCTGGCTAAGTGTGTCTCAGGGCACTCTGTGTAAGGAAGAGATAGGACCCCAGTTCCTGGCTTTAAACACAGTGTGGAGAAGGCCACGGTGATGTTTCTGTCACGCTGTCACAGAGAGCATCAGTGACTGGGTCTCAGGATTGCATGCAAACAGGACAAGTGGTGAAATGGGACCACCCTTGCATCAAACATGAATCCAGAGGAAGCCCACGGAGGTTCAGTGGTTCGTTGCCCCATGCTGGGGAGAACCTCAGCACTGCGCTCTCACCCTGCCTCCCCCAGGGACGCAAGGTTCCCTGGGGCTGGTCTTCCTCTTACTCATCCTCATGCAAGCTTACCTTTACTGTAAAGAGCATCCCCAGATCCCAGAACCACTGCTACCATGATGTAGAGAACCACTGCTACCATGATGTAGTGTTTTCTGCTCTGGCTGTATCTCTGTTTCACTTCCCAAAGGCCTTTGACATTTTGCTTTTTCCCCTCCACTGCCATCACCAAGAGATAATGACAAGAGATCTTCCACATTGGTGTCCACAGCTAAACGCAGGAGGAGAGCAAAGGATTTTAGTGGAACCAGAGGGACCCGACTCCCCCACCTGAAGAGTCTGAGAGCTGCTGCAGGGCAGGCACATGCTGCGCCCTCAGCCAGCGGCCACCTCTCACGTGTGCTGGCCTCTGCTGTGGCACGGAGAGCTGCACATCGGTTGGGGCCAGGGGAGCCCAGCCACAGTCCCCCTTCTCCTTCTGTAAAGGATAAGGGCCTGCAGGAGCTGGATCTATCTTTTTGATAAGAAAAGGAAGCCTTTTTCAAATCAACAGCATCTAAAAGCAGCGTGAATTAACGGAACAGCAGGAGCAAGTTCAGTCCCCAGTGCTGCTACAGCTCATACTCGCCAGCTCCTGCCTTCGCATCCAAAGCCCCAGGCCCCCACGCAGCCAAGGAGAGACCCACCAAAAAAGAGTCCCTGACCCAAAAGTCTCCAGAGAAGAGAAACATTCACTCTACACCACTAAGGGACCATTGGTAATGGCAGCTTCCGAAAGGTTCCCACCACAGTTCTGCCTCCACCTGCTGCTAGGAAAAGCAGGAGACTGCTCAGCCCTGCAAGGAAAGAGGAAGGAAGAAGATCTTTGGAATTACCCAGCCTTTGGGACAGCCAGCGCATCCCACGCAACGCTTCCACCCAGTAAACTGAACCAGATCACAGCTGAGCTGGAAGAGACCTCAGCCTTCCTCAGCAAGAACCACACAGACCTGCCTCATCACAAGAAATACCTGCAATAAAACTCTGTTTGCTATCAAAACACTGTCCCTTTGTCCCCTGGTGAAGTCCTGGGGCAGCCAGCTACAGGAGGGGTGGACTGACGAAGAAGAGCATTAAACCCCCAGTCCCTTAGGACACACGGTGGCAAAAGAAGCCCAGAGCACACCACCAGCCAAATTTGATTTTTCTCTTGGCCACTGAGCACACACGCCCCAACCAAACCAACCCCAGAACTGCAATCAGACCTTTAAAGAGGTTAATAGCAAATGTTTATTTTCCTTTAATAAAGAGCAGGGTGCAACCATCCCGCTGTTAACGGAGTGACTTCATATTCATTTACAAATTGTTCTCTCTGCTTCGTTTTCAATGTAAGACAACCTTATACAATGCATTTCTCAAATTCCTTTCATCTCAAAGTGCTTTACAAAGTGACACTGGGGGAAGGCAAAAAAATATCCCACGAACCAAAACATCTCCTACACAGAGAGATCATCTCATTCCCAGTGCTGCAGTGCAGCCACGTCTGTTGTGCAATGTAGCAGCTAATGGCACAGGATGACTAGAAGAGATCAAAAGGTCAGGGGGGAACAGATACAAGGAGAAACTGCCAGGGATAGAATTTACCTGAGCTGAAATCTGCAGCTGCGGACAGACATTTCTATTTTCTCCTCTGACAAAGCAGATGTCAAATTGCCACAAGTCTGCAGACACCAAAGAGACGCAGGTTTATCACTAGCTCAAGACCCACCCAGACTCTTAACCAAAGATGTATTTTCCAGGTTTTTCTTCATTTGAAACATATTCCTTTGGTGAAGAGTAGCAGATGTACACGCTCATCTAGCCAGGGTGAGCGGCACGAGCTGGGGCACTCAGCTGTGGGAAGCAAAAGCAGAACTGGGGTGTTACCAACTCGGACCTGCGGGTCAGCCCTTTCGGAGCTGAAGGAGCAGGATTCAAAGGTAGTACACACTGTTAGGAACGTGCTCTCTCAGCTCTGGGGACGACAACTCATGTTTCACAGAGCTACTAACCCCCGGCAAACAATACCCTATGCCAGTAAAGCTATAAGGAAAGGAGTCCCCTGAGGAGCAACTCGGCAGCACGCCGTGAGTGTGCTCAGTGACAGGAAAGCTTATGCTCACGGGGGTCTTCTACAGGAAGGTTTTCTCAGATCTGCTGCAAAGCTGTCCTTGTATTAAGTTCCAACCCAAACTTTTGCCTTCCCTGTCCCTCCCCTGGACAAAAACACAGCAGCTCAGTGAGTTTTCTTCCACTGATGATACAGAGTTCCTGCTGCAGCATCTCCCGGGAGGGGATGAAGCTTCATGGGGCTGAGGATGGTGATCTGGTTCTGGGCACCAGCTTGCTAAGATGGGAGTTCCCATGATGGCAGAGAGACAGGGTGATGTGCCAGTCGAGAGCGCAGAAATGCCACATGAGATGCAAACCCCAAGGTGGGTGGTGGCTGAGCTGATTCCACAGTCACTGAAAAAAAAGGCTAAATTTGCTACATAACACTGTCATGGCTTTTGCAGTTCTGTACAAACAAGCCTGGGCCTGAGCTCAAGCTATAGTGGGCCTCCACATTCCAACAGCTTTAGGCACATCCTTCCCAGCACATTTTGAAGTGTACAGGAACTTTGGCCGCATCCCACACACATGCACAGAAAGATGCCTCAGATTTCCTTACTGGGGATGGCAGTCCAGGAGAAGCTGGGTTTCCCAGTGGACGTGCATCTCTAGGTCTGATGTAATACTGGGGAGGAAATCCCGGGGCCTCAAGACTGTGCCCAGCCTGGGCATGCTGCTTCTGGAGACAAAAAAATCCAGCCTGGGACCACGGTTTCTATCTAAACAGTGGGAACAGTCCTGCCAAAGCTCCCTCCGAGCAGGAACAGCTCAAAGGCATGTTTGTGGGTGAGGTTTGTACCTAAGAGCACCACGGGTGACTTCCACACCAAGGACTGTCACAGGGTACTGCCCATCAAGGTCCACATCTGCCTGTGACAACAGCAGCAGATTCTCTAGACCAGGAGGAAACATCCTGCAGATTGCAGCCAAGCTGGGGCCAGCTGTGAGTTACACAATTTCTCCACTTGCTTTCTTCTGCCGAAGGCCCCAGGTGCACCGCTCCGGCCTCTGCTCCGGCTGTTCCCCCAGCCTGCATTACCCAGTGCCAAATCGCAAGCTAAAAACAGAAACAAATCCCTCTTTGTGATTCAGCTGGCAGAAAGCTTCTCTTGCAGGCTCTTTTAGAAGGAGCAAGGAAGTACTTGGAAACAGGCTGTTCATGGCTCTCCATAAGATTATTGTTTGCTGCTGGCGTTTAGGGGAGTAAGTGGTCAGCAGGACCTAGGTGTACAGCTGGGCACAGCACCAAAAAAATGAGTGGAACAGATGGACAGACAACCAGCATCTGTCCTGAAAGACTTGCTTACAAAGAAGGTCCAGGACTCCTGCAATGCGCAGGACTGGCCTCAGACTATGCCAAAGCAGACTGCATATAAAACCAAAAGATTTTTTTTAAAAAAATGGATATACACTGCATATAGGAGACTCCATAGAGGACAGTCTGTAGACGGCCACCCCAAAGCAGCCAGGGCCAGCCCAGCTCTGAGGGGGTAGCTTGGCAGCTGCATTCCAGTCACAGTTGGAAAAGTGGGACAGCTGAAGGTGGAACTTGTGCTTCTTGCTCCTTGATCAGCTTCAGGCAGAGGGAGGGGAGGGAGGGAGTAAGGCCCATTGCAGGAGAGGCACTGCATTCATCTGTTTGTCAGACTGCGTTTGACAAGCCGTTCCTGCAACAGCAGTCTCCTTCCATGCTCAGGCTTCTGCTTACATTTCACTGGGATAAAACCCAAGTTTGGCCAGGGACATCTCCCTCCGGAGCCGCATGACCTCCCAGTACATTAGCTCCACTGCAAAGCAAAACAGGTGTGGGGAAGAGAAGGAAAAAAAACACACCAAAAATCAGCAAGCAAGGCACAGGTGGACACCAACTCATGTTATGCTGTGCTCTCAATGCAGCCCAGCCACGTTCATCCCCAAAGCGAGGGAAGC
Source organism: Vanellus vanellus (assembly GCF_965231255.1). Classification (NCBI taxonomy): domain Eukaryota; kingdom Metazoa; phylum Chordata; class Aves; order Charadriiformes; family Charadriidae; genus Vanellus; species Vanellus vanellus. The sequence goes on along the minus strand of NC_138911.1, from coordinate 2,175,279 downwards.
AGACATGCTGGAGGGTCCAGCAGGCCAGGCCCATCAGGTCACCCCTAACCAGGTCCAGGGAAAAGCTTCCAACAAGCTGATGAGCAAGGAATAGGGGCATCTAACCCTCCCACTCACCCCCTTTCTTTTGTCATTTAACTGTTTCTCAAAGACACGGGGAGTTCAGGGTACCCCAAGCTGGCCCCATTCCTGTCACACTGAATAGAACTTCCTAATTCCTCCAATGGCCCACAGAAGGCATCCCCACTGCAGGCAGCTCCCATCCCCTCTTACCGTCCTGCCTCACCAAGCCCTGCTGGATATAGCGAATGTATGTGAAAAAGTTGCACACCGCTGTGATCTGAAGGAGAGAGGAAAAGAAAAAAAAAAAAAAAGAAAAAAGTCAGCTACGGAACTGCTTTGCCTGTCAAGAGGCTTGCGCAGCACCCAGCAGGAGAGCTCTTAATGTTCAGCACCTGAGAAATAATACCACGTACCACCAGATAAAAAAAAAAAAACAAACATCTGGGCATCTGCAATCCCATCCCAAGATACTACACTATCCATGAGACACACTGGGGAAGAACTCCAATCTACCGCAGCTTTGAGACTTAAGTAATCACTACTTAATGTGGCAGCAAAGTCTGTGATCTTCCTTCAAAGAGCCCTGTTCCACAACTGAATGAAAAATCTTTGGAGTTCAAGTTTTGTGCAGAAAGTGTGTGTGCAGGGAGGTAAAGGTGTTCACGACACAGAGTACTTCGGTGCAAGTGACAAAAATTGGTGAACTTAAGTCTACGCATGAAATCAGCTTTTTTCCCCTTCAGAAAGAGTCACATGTTGCAGGATCAGCTCTTCTGATATGCAACTCAGGAAAGCATAAACTTCTAAAATGCTCTGTTGTAGCAGGGCCCCAACAGCAACATTAACAAATCATTCACCTTCTCCCTTCCCTCCAAAGAAAGGACATCTTGTTCTTGTAACCATTTGAGTCACTGATCTGTACCGGAACAGTAACAAGAGCCAGCATTTAAGGAGCAGAAAATTACTGTGTTTTACAAAGGAGAATTAAAAAATAATAATAAAGCAAAACAATCAAAGCCCTGTACTGAATCAAACCACGGAAAGTGAACACACTGAAGACAGGTTGCCTGAAGGAACACAGGGCAGAGGCAGGGCTGGAGACGTGCACCCTACTCATCGAGTAAGAGCCAGCTCGACCTCAGGAACAAACTCAAGCCCCACAGGTCTCTGTCATTCTGAGGACTGACCCAAGAGCTCCTCCATCGCAGGGCTTGGAGCAATTTTGGAAGGTCGAGGCACGCTGGGAAGGTGGAATACTCACCCTGGCCCTGCAGGACGGTGAAATGTAGTAGTAATTCCCAGAATCCCCCAGCATGATGCGGTGCTTGCAGGTCCTGGCGAGGCCACTCAGAGCACATTTCCTGCAGACAAATTAAAAAACACTTCAGCAATCTAGTAGCACAGCAGAGCACAGCAATTCAACAACCTCAAGGCTATCCCCAAGAGGTGGAAGTAGGAGCTCAGAAGGTAGATGCTCTGTCAGTTCAGCATGAAGAGAAAAACCTCAGCTGCTATGAGCCTTTTGCTCTTTGAAAGATACCATAAACGACAAGTTTAGGAGACCTTAGGCTAAATAATTGGAACCATTAATTATTCCATGCCCAAGCAAACCAAGGCTGTACCCTTTCCCTGGCAGACAGCTCAAGACCAAACCCCACAAAATATTAAAGAGGTGAGGCTGGAGCAGAGTATAACAAATGTCATCTGGTCTCTGCACATCTCCTCCATGTTCCAGGCAATGCTTTTGCTGAAGGAGTTCTGCCCAGGTGTATCAGCTTTCCCGATGCGATGCAAACACCCTGACTGGGGACCAAACCTGGTCTCAAAACAGGTAAATCCAGCGTTCGAGCAGAATTCGCTCACGTTGAGAACTCAAAACAAGCCACGCTGCAGCCTTTATGCTAGGCTCCCATTAATTAATTTGGGTCTGATTTGAAGCTACTCTAAGTGAAGCCACATGGAGTGACTTTGTACTGACTTCAGGGGGCTTCAGATACGGCTTGCAGTTCCTAAGATCAAGCCAATCTCTTCTTGTGCAGACAGGGAAGAAGCTTGGCTTCACAATTCTTAGAGATTTCACACCAAGTGAAGAAAATAGTCTTTTCAAGACAGCTCAGCTCCCAGGGAGACCACCAAAAGACACAGTCAGCAGGGGTACAGCACGCCTCTATTTTCTTGCTATTTCCTTCCATTATTTGGAAGATGAATGGTTCCCAGCACCAGCCAGTTGCCCTTCCTTCATCACCACTCAAAGCAGTAAAGCAGAGTTTTCTGCTGCATAGTCATCACCACGTTCCCTGGAGACTTAGTGCCTGTGTGGTGGGAAGAGAGACATCACTCCCCAGTTGCAAAAATTTGCTCTGTGGGCCACAGAAGATGACAACGCATGGGAGCAGATGTTTCAGAGAGCTTCTGAGCATGTCTCTGTGCTTCCTTTCCACTGCTATCAAGGCAAATATTAGCTAAGGGTGGAAGCAAGTAAGTGTTCAGATACGATGAGAAGTAATCATTGCCCAAATATTAACACAACTTACAGGGATCAAATCCTCAAGAAGGTGCAGGATGACCAATAGCTTTGTAAACGAGATACCTTTAAGAGGTCCTAAATTTGAGCATTGCAGCGCACTGGGGGAAAAAAAAAAAAAAAAAAAAAAAAGACTCCTACTGGTCACTCTTGTCTTGGCTGATACCACTTGGTGTAACCCCAGCTATCACAATTGGAGCTAGAAGTAACCTAAACCACAGCATTTGGACACCTGCCCTTCAGCACTCTAGACACCTCAGGGCACTTTGCCAGACATGCCATCATGAAAGCCAGTTGTCCTCAGCACCTCCCTCCTGGCCAGCATTTTGCTCTGATGCTATATAGGCAATGTCACATAGTGGCCAACTCAGTCCCTGCCTGTCAAGACTCCTCAAACTGTTGCACTGAGGACCGTACAGCAGCGTACAGACAAGTAGGTCTGGTAGGTTCCGGCTTGGGCAGGGATCCCAGCTTTCTCCTTTCAGGTCCACAGCATGTCCAAAGTTGCCATAAAAATCAGTAGTTTGCATCTGGGAAGCAAAGGGGAACAAATTCCTTTGGGGTCCTTTATTACAAATAGCAAGATTCCTTACCATTCTGTCTGGGTGGAAATTAAACAGGGTTAAAAAGTTAGCTTAGTTCAGCTCTAGCCTCAAAGCCGCTAAATTGCACTAAGTTAGTAGCTTGTTAATGGATTAGAGATCTTTCATCACTGACTAAAAAATAAATACTTCACTTACGTTACAATTTGTGACCGGAACCCACTGTGAAGACACAAAAAAAAAAAAAAAAAAAAATCAAAAGGAAACCGGTAAGAATAAACACAGGATGGGTTGTTCTTTGTGTCAGGCCAGGCCTGACACATAGTCACGGAACAATTTGCCTAGAGATGACAGAAAATGCAGAAGAGAGTGGTAGGAAACCTGCATGTGAGCAACGTTTACTGTTACAGGAATACCTTTGATTAGAAGGTGCTCTGCTTGAAGGTCAAGGAGGGAAGAACAAAGAGAGAGAGCCCTGACTGAGCTTAAATTCAATAAATTAATAAAATCCCCTATCTTCATCTGGAATATCATGTCACTCCTGCCAGTGCTCCTCTTCTTTGAGGCAATCTCAAGTCATCTGTCACATCAGATACAGTCACACAAGCTCTGGAGCAGCCATAGCCTCAATTCTGATGGTAAGGCGACAGCATCAGGTGGGAAAGATGATATGCAACAAGAGGAGATCTCTTCCGACCTAGGCTCAAACTCACCTGGTGCACCAGCAAGGTCAGGAGCGCAAGGTGAGCTCAAACCTCACAAGAACATGAGATAACGCAGCTCTGACTTAATCCTTTCACCCTAGGTTATGCACAAACACACCTTCAGAGAACATTAAACAAGTTGCTGCCTTAAGGGGAAAAAAAACACAACAAACCTCTTCCAAGCAAAGGACACTAACACATCACTAGATTATCCTCCAAAAGAGTCAACTACAGTACATCAGCTGAGCTGAGCTAATTCCCCTTCTCATGTAAAGAGTTGAGCTGAACTACCAATGGTCATAGTCTAGGAGAACACTCAGCTGAGTCCTTTGAACTGTTCAACTCCACTGACTGAGCCAAACTCCACTAGATGGTACAAAAAGACCAATAGAAAGGAGAGGACAAGAAAGCATAAGCATGGTTCCTTACTTCGGCCCGCCGCACTCTTCTGTTGACACCTTCACCACAGGCAGTGTGTGGGAAGCAATCGGCTCAATGGTGAGTGTATTCTGCTCCACAGCCACTCGCACCAGCTCCGACAGCTGCAGCAAAGAGAAATGAGTACAGATAGAATGTGCAAAGGTCACTTCCACAAAGGTGAAACTTTGGTGCTGCCAGAGTGTGCGGTTTTTGTCCTCCTTTTCCAGCACTCACCTCCTGCTTAGTGAAGTCCAGACAAGGTCCTACATCTTCTCGATAAATTCTGTCCAGGAAGGAGCAGGATCTATCCAAAGTTGGAGATTCCTTCCAGGCCTGGAACTCAGCAAATAAAATGGAGTCGACCTGCAGCAAGTGTCCAAGAGGAGAGGGAAGAGCGAAGGTGGGTGGAGGGAGAGATATCATATCAGAAGGTATCTGTTACCATGCAGGTAACCTAACTCCGAAACATCTGCTTTGGCATCTACAAAGGCTCAGAAGTGTCTGAGGGAAGATGGCTTGCTCCAAGAACCTTTCATTTCCCACCCATCAGCTATTCTGTGCCAGACCGTCACAACCATACTGGGCTTCCTCTGCCAGAAACCTGCAGGCACCTCTCTATCCCATCTTCCTCCAAGACAGGGCAGCATCTCTGCTGCAGGAAAGCCACCACACAACCACCAAACACACCAAGCGCCCACTCGGCCCACGTCAGGAATGAGAGAGCAGCTGAATGGCAAAGCACAGTGGCAATGGCACCCAGGAGGCAGAGCCCTTCTGTAAGGAAGGGAGTGCTACAGAAAACAATGTAGTGGAAAAAGCTATTAATAAACAGCCATCAGCAGGACTACATTCAGTGAGCCAAAGTATGAGCTCACGGGGTCTGCCAGCCCTTTAAAGACCACTCCAAGCCCAGAACTCTGGTGTTTGGGGAGTCGCAGAAGTAATGGGAACACTGGACAGCCCCACAGGCTTGCAGAGGCAAGCTGAGTGTAGGAAAGGAAGTCTCTCAAAGCAAACTCAAAAAGTAGGAATAGCTTTCCCCATTTTAATGTCTGCTCATGGCCTTTTACAGGTGGGCCCGCAAGCATTATCACTCCTCAGCAGCAAGGGACCCAGGACAGAGCTTGCTCCCATCCCCTGAGCCAGCAGGAAGGTCACTCCCTCCATCTCTCTCTGGTTGAAAACACTTCAGTCTTGGAGATTCTCTGGGCATTTAAACCCCAGATGGATCATTAGCCAAACCACCAACCTGGCTGACAGGGCACCTCCTTAAAAGGCCAGCAAATCCTGTTAAAGCTGCTGAAAGGAAAAACAAAACTAAAGAAACCCTGCTGAGCAAGACAAAGAACATGAGTGAACAAAGCTGAAAAAGGCCTGGGTTCTAGCACACTCACTGTATGCTATGGATACTGCTCACTTGCTACCAGGAGACAGCTTCAGAGCCACAAGATGCAAAAACAAATTGAGAAAAAACCCAAGCCAACAAAAAAATAAAAATGGAGGTTAGCATAAAAGGAAGCTAGAACTGAAAGGCTGGAAGTGCGAGAGGCAGATGGGTACCACCCCTCCCCAGTGCTGTCCAGAAAGGTTACCTGCCGCAAGGATGAGGAAGCATCTGCCCCCAACGCCTGCCAGCCTGGTTCATAGGTGATGTGGATAGCCTTCCCAGGGAGGATACAAAGGAGCAGAGAGAGGAGAGCGGGTAACCCAGACTTTGAGGACAGAGGGAGAGACAGACAGTGAAGGAAAAGGTTTAGAGAGACAGGCAAGAAAAGGAGGTAAAAAACCTGAGACAAAACAGAAGATATGAAGAAAGGCTCAAGTCTTCCCTTCCAGGGAATGAAGTGTGCTGCTCAAGACATCACAGGGCCACAAGCCACAACCTTTTGACTTCAGCTTGAGGTACAAAAAGGGAACAAAAATTCTGCCATTTTTAGGCTCAATTTAAGATGGGGCACATTTTTTCCATAGAGCACCAACCACCAACACTCCGAATTCCAGGTTCCCTTTTATCACCTCTCACAGGCCACTAAGGAATTTGAGAGACGGAAATGAACAAGTTACCAAAAAAACACCCCACGCTTGAGATATAAAATTATTAGTCACTTTGGGATTTTAAGCCCCAGGACACATGCACCATGTGGAAGTTACCTAGACAAAGAAATGACAGGCCCAAATCTTTAACAAGCAAGTCACAAGAGCTAGCATTTCTCTAAAGTTTGTCAACATGAGCTTTACCAAGGTTGAGCCAAGAGCAGAAAAATGAACTACCAGTAGGCAAAAGTTATCTCTGCTTACTGTAGGCAGAGGGCAACTTCTACAGGGTAGTCAGTGGTTCACCAAACTGGGCTCTCAGTTTGGAGCTCCTCTGTTCCGAAAGGAGGAATGTTTAGCATTGGGAGAAGTCACAGGACCTTAAAAAGATTAAAAACTTTTTCTTCCTGGCCCTCAGAGCAGCTTCTAGCTGACTGCATTTGACCCCAACTTCCAGCACATCTGGACTGTTCCCTGCTTGACCAAGAGAAACCAGTGCATCAGGCCTCCACAGTTACTGAACTGATTTTTTCCTTTGCCTTTCTTTCTGACGTAGCCTTTGTTCCTCCCTGCCTGTGAACAGAGTTAAAGATCTTCGTCTCTCCTTGCTACTGCAGTCTCGGGACAATGGCTATTGCCAATGTTGCCTGAAGCATTTCATCCAAACTCTAGCAACAAGAGCACTACGCAGAAGCTGACAAGGAACATTCACTGAATCCACTGCCAAAAGCAGAGGTTACCAGTGTTGCCAGCACAGTCCTGTTTGGTGAGAGTATTAATTTCACAAATGGCCCTTCTGCACACATTCTCACACAAGCCAAGTGACCATGTTCCCTCAATAATTCTTCACGACAGAGGCCGCAGCTCCCAAAAAAATCACTAGGGAGAGAGATTCCCCCACCACGTTCTCACTCACTTTCATTCTTCCTGACTAAGTGCCATAAGCTGCCTCCTTTTTGCTCCCCAGGACAGCTGTGTACACATCTGGCTAGTGGAAAGTTCCCAGGCAAAAAGGTCCTGCTTACACCCATGGTCGCAGCAGATGAGGGACTATCAAAGGATCACCAAAGGGAATTAAACAGGGTTTGTTTGGAAAACAATTTACAAATCCTTTCGATGCTTCTCTGCCTAGTTCCTTCTAGTGAGGAAAGAATGAAACATAGTTAATTAAATGTATGCTCTGCAAAGGAGAGCAAGAACCGTGGCATGCCCAAGAACACAGAACAACGGACAGAGACTACAAGTTGATGGAGGTGTCCTGGTGTCCAAGCCAAACTAGGTAGAGAGAAGAAACAACAGCAAATCACACCAGAGCAGGTAGTGGACTCATCTATCAAGATGCAGCTGAACAACTGGCTTCTGCTCAGCAACTTCTGACATATCCACTCTCAGCACCTGTAACTCCTGGATCTGTCCATGCCCTCCAGGGATCCCTCAGCTGCTTCCTCTAGCAGTTGTCCTGACGCAACCTTGAACGTGCTTCCCAGAAGGGGAAATCTCCACAAATGGAAACCCTCCGGAGCCTACCTCAGCACAAATTTAGGGAACAAGCCAGATTACTGCACAGACTGCTTCTCCCAACACTGAAACCACAGAGCTCTCCAGGAAGCCAGAGTCAGAAGCTGCACAGCTCCTTGAGCACAGTGACAGCAGTGGCTCCAAGGCCGATGCAGTGAATGGCCCTCACTCACCTCTTTGCACTCATGACTGACTGGCTCTGGAGTCACATTCTGGCTGGCAGCTGAGACCATTGCACTGCTGGTGCTCTTATTTCGTCCATGGCCCTTCCTGAAGACAGCTTTAGAAGGGCTCTGGAGCTGAGGGTGCAGCTCCCGGTTCGGAGAGGAAGGTGTGGATGTGATCACCAGCGTCTTCAGGGCCGTTACCTCTGCTTGCAGCATGTCGATCTGGGGAAACAAGGCAAGAATCAACAGCACCTTTGGCACCTGCTGAGCTCGAGCTTGCCGCACCCCACCAAACACTAAAGCCACAGGGAACCAGCTACAAGCCCAGTCACAAAGCCTTCTCCCCATTCTCCCAAATGCCCACCATCACCCAGAATTTTAACCAGGGCTAAACAGCAGCTATTCAGGAACCCATCCCTCTGGCTCCTCAGTCTGAGCACATTTTGCTCCAGGCTCTTTTTAGACCAAATAACCCAGAAGAAATGCGTCTCTCTCCTCAAGAAGGAACCAGTTGAGCAGCCCTGTGATGCAGCCTTGTCAGGAAATTCCAATTCCCCAGATCCCTGCTCTAATCATCCCCACAGCTGTGGCAATTAAACATCATATCACTTCTCTGTGGTTCCTCTGGCATCCATTTCTCAAAGGAGAGCTGGCTCAGCAGCAGACTGCAAGGATGCCTTTTCGCCCCTCAGTCAGTGTCTGCTGGAGTAGGAACAGAGTAAACGCAGTATCTCAGAGAGACTGAGCTGCAGGCACTTTACTCTCCTCCAGCCAACAAACAGCACCACGGCCAGGCTGGGCAGGGGTGGCACCAACCTAGCACAGAGATCAAGTCACAGAGAGTGCAGTTCTCACCTTCCCCCGTGCCTCCCTCAGCTGTTTCTCTGACGCCGCCTGTTTAGTGTTTGCTTCTCTCACCATCTTGTGCGCTTCCTGGACCAGAGAGAATTTTAGTCTGCCTGTTTGCAGCCCCAACTCATAAAACCACCAGGGCAGGCCGAAGCTCTGCCATATCGCATGCTCTGGGCAAGCAAGCAGGGGGACAGACATCACTGCCACATCCAAGGGTTTTCCTCTGTCAGCTGTGAAGAGCCTGCCCCCAGAATTTCCCAGACAAAGCTCTCAGTGCCAGAGCCCAGAGTGCATCTCCCTTCTAAAAGCGTGCTTGGCGATATTAAAGAGTTTAGCTGGCTGAGTCCCAAGGTCACCTCCTTCACTGATATGGGCTGCTGTGAAGAAAGCCAGAAGCAAGGGCCTGCCCCTCCTTGCCCTTGGGAATTGCTTTAAAGCCGAGGCTTTAACATTAGCACCCACCTGTGCTACATCACAGCTGTGTTGCAGCTGTGTCTGCACCCAGCCCAATACCTCTGTGACTCTGACCTTGACTCAGACTCACTACCTTGGCTTCCTGACTTAACCTCAGGCCTATGTTGTCACTGCAGACTCGCTGGTTGATCACTGGACTGTTTTCTGACCCCAATTGCTGTCTGTGGCACAGATCCTGATCCAGCCTTGCTGCTCCACGTCTTGGCTCCTTGCTGGTGAGATCACTGCTCTTGCCTGACTTGTTATTGCACTTTGCTCCCACTTCCCTTGCAGAGCGGCCAGCCCTCACTGCTCTGCAACACAGCAGGAGCTGTAGTTCAGATGGGGGCCAAATGGTAGAGCCTAGCTTAAAAGCATCTCCCACAGGAAGAGGGGAGCTGTGCGAGTCCAGCTAGGGCCTCCCCACAGCGCTGTCTGGAAGCAGCCTGTTGATGGCCACCAAAGGAAGGGGACAGCCCTCAGCTATACTATCTCTAAATTCACCCTGAGCCCAGGCAGTTAAATCTCCAGGAGAGGGATGCTCTCTTGGCCCTCACGCTCAGCATCAGCCTGTGTTTCAAAGGTACAGATGGGCTCTGGCTTTCCTCACTGCCCAGTCAGATCCAGACACCAGAGCTGCTGGTAAATGGGATTTTGCCAGGATAGAGCTTGGCAAGAACCACATTACAAAAAAAAAAACAAACAAACCAACCAACAGGCCTTCTGAACTCTCACTGGAGCAGAGTATATGAGGACATCCAGCTTGTTCCCACCCCAAGGGCTGACACGAATCATCTCTATTACACAGCAGCTGCTGTCCAGACTACAGAACAGGCACGGGAGAGGGACAGGGAGCTAACGCTTAGCATCAGCTACAGGCAGCCCCACATCTGTTTTTGCTACCAGATGCACAGACCCATAACAACCATGCTCTTTATGCCACCCCACAGCCGCTAGAAGGGGAAAGAAATGCATGCAAATGCTCCCCAGGAGCAGGTACAAGCCCCTGCTCTGAGGTTCTGCCTGCAGCACTACCCAGTTCTGCTCCAAATGGGAAAGAGCAACAGGGGAAAGGAGGAAACTGTGGGAGGACGTGGCTGGAAGTTCAGGGAAAGCCTGCTTAAAGGAGTTGGATGTAAGCTTAGCTTAAGAAACGACGAGAAAAGGAAGAGGGTGGTACCTCAAATAGGCTAGCTGTTAACTCCTCTAGTTCCTGCTCCAGTTGTTCTCTGACTTTTGACAATCTCTCACATTCTTTGTCCTTCAGCTTCAGCTCCTGTTGAGGAAATTGAAAGGGATGCATGAGCTCATAGCTGGCCCCAGTAGTGTTGATGCCCGCCCACCGTGTCACCAAAGCCATCTCTCCACAAACTGTAGCAGGTGTTTCAGGCTGGAATTGCTCGCTTGCCAATAGCAAGGAGGCTCCATAGTAAGCACTACCTGCCTCAAGCTTCTTTCTACAGCAGGTTTCCAGGACTAATTTGGATGTTGGCATGGAGGCTTTGGGTCAGCCTAGCAACTGATGTCCCGCTGCAAAGCACTTTATGGTCACTTCAGCTCAATCTCACTTCTCTCCTGCCTGCTCCCGACTGTGGCACAGCCACATTCAGACCCTGCTCCCCTCAGCACCAGCTCTAGGACAACTCCCACTGCTCAAATCTGTGCCGCCATCCTCAGGTGTTCTCACAAACTCTAGGCCTTACCTTTTGTGCTTTGTGCAGCTCTTCTTTCAGGAACTCAGATCCCTTTTCCCGGATCTCCACTGAAGAGCTGCGTAGACGTGACACATTGAGCTGCTCGGTGGACTGGGTCTCATCCCCACCTCCAGCATCCTGGCATCCAGTCTCCGGCTCCTCCTTGGTGCCTTTGGATGGCATTAGTGTCTTCCAGTGTCCCACAGCAGGTTGCTTCTGGCTGTCTTCCTCAAAATTGGCCTGGCTGTGGGGTACCAGCACAGTGAAACTTTATATGGGGCGATTCACAGTCTTCCTCTAACACTCGCAACGCTTCTACCTCTAGCTTCTCACAGGCACTGCAGTGAGGCAGGGAGGGCGATGGTGTATGAAAAGGGCAGGACCGGCTTAGAGGACCTGTTTTGTGCCCAGCACCGCCAGTTCTTTTACCCTGCATTGCAGGCACTGCGTCCCTATTGAATCGTTTCACCCTTTTGCCATGGATTGCTTCCAGACCAGCAACAGAAGAGATGACAGTCTAAAATAAAGACTTTGGGGGAAATCTCTACTCCTGCCCTAGGATCTTTAAGAATTGCACCAAGTCTAGTTTGAGAGGCCCAGACGGCACTCCTTTTAAGAAGGGCTGGTTTCTCAACAGTGAGTACTCCCTCACAGATAATTCTGGACACACAAAGCTTACTAGGCAAAGCAATGCTATTAGTAACGCCTGGTTTTACCCTTCTCAATCAGCATGTCCCAGATACTATTAACTCGGGATAAAGCAGGAGAATTAAAGACAGCTGCTCCAGGAATCGCATTCTTGCCTGCTTTCCGAGAGAAACAGACTGCAGCTGGCCTGTTTAAAACTCTAGTATAGTATACACCCAATAGACCCAAGTTCAGAGACACTGCTTCCCCAACTGAAGAAGAGTAGCAACAAAAAGCGAGTACAGCTTTCCCATTCCCTAGCAACATACAGACCCTAATCCCCTCCACTACAAACCCAGCCTTCCTCTCCCTGCTTCCGAGGGGAAGGATCTATTTTTAACCCACTGGTTTCGCACCAAAGTTCTCCACAGAGCTGCCTAAACCAGTGTATTTCCATTAAGCTGAGGTGAAGTCCTATTTTTCAGTTTCAGTGGCTGGCAAGGAGAAATGTACTAGAAGGAAGAAACCAGAAGAGTCACCCAGGACACTGTTCCCCAGTGCTCAGTAGGACTTTGTCAACAAATTAACACAGACCCTGGAAGAGGCCGATGAGTTTAGTAGGCTTTGCAGCTGCTGGGGTCTTACGAGAGGAAAATGTAGGCTTGGGTGCCTGCATGATAGGACACCGCAATCGTAGTGTTGCCTAGAGCACACGCATCACCCCTTCTTCATGCATTGAACTGTCTTCATGTGGTCACTTGCCATTTGAAGTCAGCGGGAGTGCAATCAAGCCTTGCACACGTGGAAGCCTTCTATCATGTTCAGCACACAACGCGCTACAGATTAACCTGCTGCCAGTTATCTGTGGGTCACAAGCCTTGGCTGAGCTGCGGTGCTGCCCTCTTCCATGCACAGCACCAATCCCTCCTCCCGCACACTCCTTCTGGCTACTGCTTCTTGCCCACTACCTTCTCCTGCAGAGAAGCTATCCCCTTGTTTTGTTAGGTTCACTCTCTCTCTTCCCTTTTCCCAATATCTGTGTTTTCCTCTCCTGAATTTGCCCTACCTCCTGTATTCCAGCCAGGCCACACTCTTCACCCTTGCTCTGACTCCAGCCCCATACTGGGCTTACATCCTCAGCCATATACAGCTCAAAAGAGCCTTGTTCTCCTTCATCTCACTCAAACACAAAAGGCAGTCAAACCATAAGGCCCAACTACTGACAGGCCTTTTTCTCCTAGGCTATGCCACCTGGCAACAGCATGGTGCTACCACCTTTGCTACTCAAATTGCTCCCTTTCTGCCCCCCAAAGTTGTCCATCAGCAACAGTTGTCCAGAGTCATCTTCCAAAGAGGAAAAGAAGCAGCAGCTACCAGCTAATTCAGCTCAGGTACCACAGAAATGCATGTGGAAAAGCACACATGGAAAACTCCCTGAACCATCAGAAGATGAAGAGCACAACATCATCGCCATGCCATGCCAACTAGACAGAATTTTGACTACAGAACTGGGGGAGGAGGACATGCAGTTGGTATCATAGATTTTTCTGACCTCTCTGTTGAGCAAGAATGAGTAAAAGTGCCAGAAGGACAATCACACAGCAGTGCTAAGAAGGTAGGAAAGGACAGAAACAAACTGGTGTCTCACTGACTTAACCTGGTTTTACTGAACATTTACTGGGAAGATCTAGAAAAGGAGGCTCATCCTGGTGATAGTACTAAATTTGGAAGTGTCGAAAATAACATAAAAGGGCGCGTTGGGGAAAGGGCAAGAAAATAAACATTAGTTTTGGCCAGAGGAAAAAGGACAGACAGTGCCTCCAAGCAAAGATAATCCATCTTGAGCTATTCAGCATGCTGGGACTGCTTGATAAAAGCAATATGCACAAACATGGAGGGATACGCCTGACTGAGCAAGCCATGACCAACGGGAACTCCCAGACCGGCAGGCTTCTACAGTTTGAAGTGTGAGAGAGCACAGAAGTGCGAACTACATGGTGTTCAGAGTGTGTATTGCCTGCTCTGTCCAGTTAGGCTGCTCTGTCGGCACATTCGATTAATCAGAGGAAAGGCAGAACCCTACAGAAGAAATAAAATGGTTTAGAAAGGTCAAGATTAGCTAACACAGATCACTTACCTAAACAGTGACATCGCTAACAGGATGAAGCGGTCTCCAAAAGGTCCAAACACTAAGGGAGGGGAGAGATCGAGCACAAGCATGACCCAAAGGAAGGAATTAAATCCATTACACAAACGTGGGGATGTAATGAGATCAATTAATCCCAGAGATGAGGGGAGGTTCTCTGCGATGGATTTGCCACAGAGCATGCCAGAGAGGTCTGTTCAACAGTTAAACCATTCCTCAGGTGGCATAGTGGAAGCCCTCTCTGCTGTGGACTTTTGAGATTAGACAGGGTAAATTGCAGAGAACATCTCTCCAGGTTTTCATGCATTAGAGAGGAAACACACCCGAAGGGGCCCAGCCAGTCCAAGCACCTCCAGCTTCTGTGAGCAGAACGAAAAAAAAACAAAACCAACAGAGCATAGAGGAAAAGCTAGATTCAAAACCAAGCAGCTAGGGGAAAAAAAAAAAAAAAAAAAAGCAGCAAGGAAAAGGGACATTTCAACAGTCCACCAAACTACTAAGACAGCCAATCTAACCCGTACATAACAGGAAGAAAAAAAACCAACGTTGTTTCTTTACGACTCTCAAGTTCTCAGATGAGAGTTGTTTGTCTTGGGATACAGGTATTCCAGTGTATTTCCACATGCTATGGAAGAAAACTGGAAGACACAGAGGAATGAAACAGTCCCACCCACACTCTGTAATGCCAAGGGACCTAAAAACCTATCCTGAAAAATCACCCCATCTTCTATGACAGAATAGCACTTTCTCCAGGCCGTGCAAACAGAATCCCCATGAAAGCGCTGGCTGCGGTGGCTTCCGCCCAGCCAAGCCCCCCATCTCCCGCTGGGGCTTTGAAATACATCCCCCATGGAGACCAAAGGACCACCACATACACTCACACCCTCTTGCTATCACTGGTGGCTATCTTTCCTGTAAAAATATATCATATCCTAAAGGTCCCACACCGACACAAGAAATGCAAACTTATACAAAAAAAAAACCCCAACACTCCACAAGCTTTTAAAGTTGGATTCTGTAGAAAAAGCAAAAAAATGTGCAGGATCTGCACTTTTTCCAGCGGGCCCCACATGTTTCCTGCAGTGCTGATCTGACAGGGTTATTTCCCGTGCAAACAGCCTGTGGGTCTCTCCGGGTTAAACTCCTGCCCTCAGGCTTGCAAAGAGGACCCGACTTTTCCACCCCCATCAGAACAGAAGCCTGAGCGCTGCTGTTCTGCACCGCCACGAAGCAGCATCGGTCCACAGCCCGCTCACCACCAGCTCTCAAAAGCTTTTGCAAAGCATATGTTCTGTTCTATTATAGTGTAATGAACAATTTATAAAATCACAGAAAAGTTTGGGTTGGAAGGGACCTTACAGACCATCCAGTTGCACCCCCCTGCCCTGGGCAGGGCCACCTCCCCCCAGCCCAGGTTGCCCCAAGCCCCGTCCAACCCGGCCTTGAACACCCCCAGGGATGGGGCAGCCACAGCTTCTCTGGGCAACCTGCGCCAGGGGCTCACCACCCTCACAGTGAAAACAATTCTTCCTAATATCTATTCTAAATCTCCCCTCTTCCAGTTTGAAGCCATTCCCCCTCGTCCATTTGTCTCAATCCCCCACCGCATCCTTTTGCCCGCGGGTCGCTGGCGGACACGGTACCTCCTCATTCTGTCCCCTTGCCTGACTTCCAGACAACCGCATGCACAAACACACGCCGGCGGAGCCTCGAGACCGGGCTGACCCGTGAGTTTTTCAGCTCCAAGGACGCAAAATATTAACAGCAAAACAAACAAACCTAATGGAAGTCCAAGGGGAAACTCAGCCCGGCTTCTCCTGCCCAGACGCCCTCGTCCCAGCCACCCCAGGGCGGCGGGGCTCGGGGACAGCCGCCGGCTCCCACCCCTGCCTGCTCTGGGAAGGGGTATGTCCGGCCGCCACACGCCGCCGGCCCGCACAGCCCGGCTGCCTTCCCCCGCCACCGGCCAGGCCCCGCGCCCCGGCCCCCGGTCCCCGGTCCCCGGCTCACCGCCCGGAGCCTCCCTCCCAGCACGGCGCTGCCGGGCTCCCGGACCTACCCCCGCCGCATAGCTGAGTCCTACCGCTGCCGCTGCTGCCGCTCACGGCGGAGGCGGAGGAGCGCCCAGCGCCGCCGCCGCCCCCATCGCCCGGAGCCGTCCCCGTCCCCGGCGCCGCCTCAGGGACGGGCTCGCGCCGGCCGCGGGGGCACCACGTGATCCCGGCGCGGCTCGCGCGGTAGGGGGCGCGCCTGCGCACTGCCTCCCGCCGGGGCACAGGGGAGAGAGCGGGGGCGACGGCCGGGCCCGGCGGCGGCGGGGGGGGGGGGGGGCCTAGGCCTTGACGCCGCCCTCGGGCCCCACCACCACCGCCGCCGCCGCGTCCCGGGGTCGTGGAGCCCAGCCCGGCTCCTTGGCGGCATCGCGGCTTCTTGGGTACGCGGCCGGAGGGTGGTGCTGCGCTGGGACCGGGGTGGCAGCCGCTTGTCAAGGGTTTTATCGGCCTCGCGGTGTTTTTTCCTTAGGGCGGGAAGCCACAGCCGTCTCCCCTCTCAGCAGGTTAAGCCAGGGGCGCTTCCAGAGCTGCGGTTCCGTGGAAGAGTTTGCGGGCCCTTGTGAAGGGCCGCGGGGTTAGGCATCAGAAACGCAAACCTCAGAACTGCTGTCGCTGCCCTGATTTGGGGCTCCTGACCCACGATGGCCGAGCTCTGCGCTGCTGGGCTGAGTGGAAGGCCTTCCCGGCGAGCTGAGGTTGGGAGATAGCCCCTGCGTGATGCTGGTATGGGGGGACAGCTGTATGTGAGTGGGTGTCACTGCGAGGGACAGCCGAAGGGGTCCTGGGAGGTGTGTGCTCAGCCGGGGGTTCAAACTGGTACCAGCAGCTGATGACACCCTTGTGCTCCCCGTAAACACATCATCCCTCCCTGGCACGGAGTGTGCCCTCAGACTGCTGCTGACACAGCGCTCCGAGCTCCGTGGGGAAGCCTGGGGTGTTGTCCTGGTTTGAGCGACACAGGATTAATTTCTCTTTCAGTAATCTTACTTTTCAGTAATGTCTCTTCTAATGCCTGGGGAAAATGCATTTTTTGGAAGACTCTAGTGTCTGAATTGGTGAAAGTATTTACTTTACAGCCAGCTATGGTGTGTATGTTTCAAGGTCTCAGTGTTTTTGAGCTCACCGGGTGCGGGGATGAGGAGGAGCAAGACCCGGGCACTTGCCCCAAGCTGCCAACAGGATTATCTCATACCACGAATAGCACATTGAATATAAATTAGAAAGTTTGCTGAGGAGTTCTCTCTCTCCCTTGATGGCTGCCATGCTGAGAACTTCTTGCCCCGGTGCCGGAGCCCTGAGCCCTTCCCTTCCTCCCAAAGCCACAGCGCTGGCAGTGTCCCACACTTGCTGTCCCCTGCAGGGAGTGCACGGCTTCCTACGGGTAGAATGGGCTGAGTATAATCCTCGTATATTTCATATTGGTATCAGGATCAGTATTGGTTCTTTAGTATGGTTAATGTTAATTATTTCATCTTATTCTATTAAATCTGTTTATATTTCGACCCTCAAGTTTCCTTGTTTTTTCCCCGATTCCCCTTGACGGGTGGGGAGGACTCATTGGGTGATAGAATAATTATCTAAATAACAGTAAATTGTTGTGGGTTCCTCAAACCATAACAGAGGTAAAGAATAATATACAGCAACATGAAAGGATGGGGGAAACCTGGCCGGAGGGAGAAATAACTGCGCTTGTTAGTGGTGGGCAACAGCGGGACTGGACCAACATTTTTAAACTCGGCATCCAGGGAGAGCACTGGGTTTCCATACCCTTACAGGAGTGAGGCAAGTGAGTCTTGTTTTTACTGAGCTTTGGACTTTGGATTCTGTGGCTCCAATTTTTAGCTAAGCTCATCTTTGCACTCGCCATCTCCAGGAGGCTGAGGGAGCAGGGCAGCTCTCCCAGTAGATGACAGCGGTCACGTGGCCACGCTGATTTACAGCCTCTCTGCAAAGCAGTGGGAACACACCGTTCTCTGTCCACCCATTCTCCTCCCCCCTGCATCACCACCTGTGCATGGAGGAGCCCCTTTGCCCAGGGCATACTCATCCTGAAAGCTTTTTCCTCGCTTGCTCTGCTCTGCTAGCACAGAGGGGCAAAAAGGGTCAGGCCCAGGTGATTCCTGGGGCATTTGGGAATGACCGACCCACTCCACAGCCTGCCACCAAAGTCAAGAGGAGCTACGGTTCTAGGAAGTTCACCCTCTCAGTTGGGGCATTACCTACAGGCAGAGACAACCGCCACTCACAGCACGGTGGGGTTCCCGCCTCCCCAGAAAGTGCTCCAGGGAATGCGCAGCCCATTGTCCCTGTCCCTGGGGCATGTCTACCCGCTGGGAAAAAAAGGGCAAAACCCTCCTGCAAGCCCACAGCGGATTCCACAACCACCTCTGGACTGACAGTGCTGCAATTTTGGTGACGGTGCCTCCATTGGAATCAAAACTGCCACTGCCCTCACAAGCCACCCTCAGAGTATATTTTCCAGATGGGTCCTTCTCCTGTGTTTCCCATTGTGTCCTACCTTGCCATTGCCCTGGGGTTTCCTCCAGGCAGTGGTGTCCCCTCCGAGCCTTCGCACGCAGCGGCAGCTCCCACCCTGGTCTCAGCTGCCCCATCCTCTGCCTCGCTGCCAGACACAGCGCCAAAGGTGGGCAAGTTAGACACGGCGATCCTTGTATCCATTGCAGAGCGCCGCTGTAGGTACTACATGGGGAGCAATTCCCTCTCCCAGCTTCTCCTGGGTGTCCATGTCATCTACGGCCCTGCCCTGTCTCATGGCCAGGATCCATGGTGACAACAGAGGCCGACCCCATGCTCTGAAGTCTCGGAGCAAGGTGTCCGAGAGGTTTGTGTCGATGGCTGTAACCTTTGTTATCTTCAGGGAACTTTTGGGAGGGGGGGAGAGATCTTCAGCTTCGCAAGGCAGCACCAGAAGTAATTAGTCTTTGTAATTATTAACTCCCAAGGCCTGGCTGGCAGGGACGGAGGGTCCTCAGATTAGAAAGGTAGAACTTCCAGGATCCAACAAAGGCAGGAAGAAAGAGAAGTGATAAAGCAGACAGGAAGCATCAAGAGAGGATGTGTTGGGGGTGCTCAATCCCAGTCCCTTGCAAAAATAACTGGTGGTGAGGTGAGAGTGGCGCGTGCTCGCCCCTCGCTCCCAGCCCCAAAGGACAGGCAGAGCTATTGAGGAAGCCTGGGCAGACCCTGGGATTTCTCCATGAGCAGGTGAATGGGCTGGCCCAGCAGAGCAGAACTGGGCACGTATCGCTCCCAAGCTGAGGGTTATCTTGCCTCGAGGCAGGAAAAGCTGCTGCCTTCTCCATGGCCTCTGCACAAGGCTACCTGTCCCCCAGGCAATGTTGTGACGTGTCCCAAAGTGTCCAACCCGGCAGCTGGAGAGACACAGAGCCAGCTCCCACCTCTGGTTTAAAAAGACAACAAATCACCCAACAACCTTAAAGTCTCGGTGCAGTTGGAAGCTGTAACCCAGCACCCTCGTCTCGCACCGTGGAAGTAGCTTGCTCTCTCCCACGTTATTTCCCATTATATTTCATGGAAGCTGAAAAAAATCACTGACCTTTGGGTGATGAAGTGTCATTGAAATTGACTTTGCCTCCTGCAAGTCTCCCAGCAAGGCACATACCTGTTGTGAAGGCCCTGACATGGTACCTCCCCACTGCCACAGGCATTTTTAGTCACCCTTTTCCCCCCCGTATCTTCCCCACTACCACTGCCTCTGCTCCTTCGCTTGTACCCACTCGCCCCACTCCTCTCACATCCCTCCTGCAGATCCATCTTGCCAAACTACTGATGTCCCTGACTCTTCATCTCTCGTTTCTCAGCCTCCCATCTCCTCCAGGCAAAGAAACATCTTCCTAGTGCTTTCCGTGTCTTCTTGAGTGTCACCTCCCTTGCTCCCCACAGCTCTTCCACAAAGGAAAGGACCCCCCTAAGTCCTTCCTCGGGGTTCCTCAGATGCAGGGATACACTTGTGGCACCCCAACTGACCCAGGTCTGCATCTCCAGCCTGAACACCTCCTCCAGCACCCCGAGCAGTCCCCTGTCACTTCTGGAGTCCCTCCGCACCATTCCGTGGTGACCATCTCTCAGCCCAGGCTGTGTGGAGGCGGACACTGATGCACATGTACTGAGCAACTGGGGAACCACCAGGGCAAAGCAGAGACTCCCATTTGGTGGGGTGTGTTTCTGGTGGTTCTAATTGCCTCCTCTAGACAGCAAGCTCTCTGCCTCCCCATCATCCCGATCCTTCAGATTCCCTCCCAGAGTTCCCACATCTTCTTCTGAATGGGTCGTAAATGAAGAGCAGGACTCAAAATCCTGAGTTTGGTTCAAACAAGGTGCAAGACCACCCTGCAGAGCAAAAGCAGCTCTCAGCTAGGACACCCTGCCCAGCACAGACGCTTCCTAGTCACGGGAGAGGGCTCAAGCCGCTGCTGGGCTGCCTTGTCTGCTCATGGATTCAGATCCTGCCACGAGTTAAAAATAAAAAAAAAATAATAAAAAAAAAAAAAACAACACAAAAAAAACAGACCCAGGCTGGGACGGGAAGGAGGAACAGGGATTATCCTAGAGCTTGGAAAGCAGGACTACACCCCTGACCCAGCAAACCCAGTCCGGATGTTATTGCCATGAAAATGAGAGTGAAAACAAATGGCCTAAAGCTCCAGGCTTCATCCACCCACTCGCCCCCCTCCCTCTCGCCCGTCTCGGCCAGCTGTGCAGCGTGTTCGCTCAACGGGCTGGAAGGGCTCCGGGCAAGGGCCCTCTGGGATCTCTGGGTCTAAGATCTCCGATTTCCTAGAGGGGATCTGCCCTGATCACCCAACAAAGCGCAACCCCCGTTCCAGGGCAACGGGGTGGAAAGGAAAGACTGAAAAAGCGTAATAACTCCTGATGGAGAGCCAGGAGAGCCGGGGGGGAGGGGGGGGAGAGGGTCCTGCTGGGGCAGCAGTGCTGTACTGCTCGGATGGATGCTGCTAAGAGCAGTCACGCTGTGGCACTGAGCAGAGACCCACCGGAGACACTGCCGTTCCTGCTGGTTCTTGGCCGCGGAGAGCTGACGGAGAGCAACCTCACGCTCAGCAGCATCCTTTGAAGGAAGGGTTCAGCCTGAGCCCAGGGGAAGAGGCACCAGATGGAAAAGGAAGAAGAGCAGCTGGGAAACTCAGAGGGAAAGGAGGACTGTCCCTCAGCTTTTTAGGAAGGTCTTCCTTTCTGCTGGCTTGTCTGGTCGCTGTGTATCCAACCAGAAACTTCTCAGTCCTGCATCCCCGCAACATCTGCGAGGAGGCAGCAGGCAGTCCCTAAAAGTGACCGACGCATCATCCTCCCTTTGGAACCTAATCCCCGCCATGGTGGCTAGGGCAAGGAAAGGGGGACCTCGCTAAGGACGTTTCCCTCCTCTTCATGTCCGTACAAACTGAACTATGCAACGTCAGAGGGAGAGATACGTCACCCTCCAGGTTCCCAAAAGCGAAGGTGCAGAGGGTCGGGCAGAGATTGGCACTCGGGGTTGCAGGGAGATACGGAAACCTCAAAGATGTTGTGCTCACACACCACTGATCTCGCACGGGCAAAGACATATCTAGACGTGTCGGGGAGCGATGGCAAAAAAAAAAAAAAAAAAAGTCCAGTGAGGTACAGTCAGTCTGTCTGCGCACTGGGCTGTCTGGGCGGGATTCCCGGGCATCCTGCAGCTTGGTCCATGCCATCCCAAAAAGCTGCTTGTACACGCACACGTGCCAACTCCGCCTCACAGGAGTGGGGAGCCCAGAGTTACCAGATGGCTCTTGTTTTGCCACAGAGCTGGAAAAAAAAAAAAAAAAAGCCACAAAGACACTTGTACAAAGCAGTAGAGCTGTCAGGGACGTGACTTCTGCTCCCTCCCTGTGTCAGAACAGCACATAGTCCCCGAGGAAAGAAATTACCACACTGAGCTCAAGTGCCACGCGGGGGGCAGGCAGCACCCTTAGCGTGTCCCCAGCTCTCGGGGTCCCCCAGGACGGCGCTGAATCAGTGCTGCTGAATCCTGCAACATTAGGGGAAGAAGTCTGGGGGGGGGCTCACAAAAGCACTGATGGTCACTGCCTCCTCTTCAAACATTCCTTCCAGTTCCTAAAGGGGCTCCAGGAGAGCTGGGGAGGGACTTTTTACAAGGGCACGTAGTGAAAGGATGAGGGGGAATGGCTTCAAACTGGAAGAGAGAAGATTTAGAATAGATATTAGGAAGAATTTTTTTCACTGTGAGGGCGGTGAGCGCAGGTTGCCCCGAGAAGCTGTGGCTGCCCCATCCCTGGAGGTGTTCAAGGCCAGGTTGGACGGGGCTGGGAGCAACCTGGGCTGGTGGGAGGTGTCCCTGCCCAGGGCAGGGGGGTGGAACTAGATGGTCTTTAAGGTCCCTTCCAACCCAAACCATTCTGTGATTCTATGACTCTATGATTCCATGATTCCTGGCCAGCTCAAACCTCAGGGTAAATCCTGTCTGTGCAAAAAACAGCACCCCCTCAGGCACTTTCTACTTTTTTTTTTTTTTTAATTATTACATCAGATTCCAGGGAAGAGCATCATTTTGACAGACACCCCTGATGCCAGCTGCCTCTGTGTCTATCTCAGCACTGAAACTGGAGAAGAGAAAGGGATTTCACTAAGCTTTGGGACCCACGGCGTCCTTCTGAGAAAAGCACTTGTGATTCTGTGGGAGACAGCAAAGAGGACACTGTGCCTTTCCCGGACAGCTGCCGCTAACTCAGCGCAGAGAGCGGTCTTTTGGGCTTCCCAAAGCGGGGATTCACGCCCCGACACCGTAACTCAATCTCCGTATCTGTAAAACGGAGAAAATGAGGATGATTCCAGGGCTGCGAGGCTGATCATGGATGGCAGCACCTCCTCGCGTCCTCCTCTGCTCATGTGCAAGGCAGGCTGTCAGACAGGCGTCCTCCTCAAGGCCCAGAAGGACTGAGGCCGCGGGGGGGGACATGGAAAGAGATCCAAACAGCGCTGCCAGGCTGGTAGCCCCCGCGTTATTTACTTCCATATTAAATTCCACAAATATTTCCTGCTGTCCTAACAGCAGCTCCGAGCCGCGCGAGCTGCCAGCTGAGCTGCTCTCAGAGGAGGGCAGCAGAGTCCCCCAGATGCCAGCACATCCCTCCACAAAGAGCAGGACACCCGAGGGTTTGCTGTTTGGTTCGTCCCCAGGGGCACCTGAACAGCCCCAGCAAATGTCTCGCCCGAACCATTTTTGTCCTCCTGCCACGTATGGGGATGAGGGCTCAGGCACCGAGACCCCGGAGAACTGTCTCAGCCTGCCTGTCCACTGATTCCTTCTCTCTGGATACCTCCCCAAAGGGGAGGACCAAACCACGGAGCAGGGTCCTTGTGTGGACCACCTTGCCTTCAGAGGGAGTCCACCCCTGCGCTCTCCCAGCTCTTACCCCCATGTGCAGAGCTCTTTGGTGTTTTGAGACACCGTCGTGATCCTGAAACACCTGAGGACCCTGTCCCAACCCTGGGATCCTCGCCAGGAGCAGCCGAAACCTAGCAGCAAAGTTTCGGGGACCTCACAACAAGCCCAGCCCCATAACAGAGCAGATAACAAACAGCGCTAAGTACACCTCTGAGGGACAACAGCGGCCCAGAGCCTCAGAGAAACCAGGGCATCCCACCTCCTGTCCCAGACAGATGCCACTCACACAGGGTCTGAAAGAGCACCCCTGCCTCGCTGCTCGCCCGGGGCAAGGCTTCAGAAAGGGAGGACAGCCGGGGTGTTTTGCTCCTGGTGGACGCTTCTCTTTCCCCCTGAGCTGGCAGGTGCTGCTCATGGCAGTAGGCGCAAAGCTACGGGCTCCTTCAGCCAGGGTGATGAGTTTGCTGTGGTTGGGCCACTGAGGCAACAACCCCCGTACTCACCAGCTTCTGGCCAGCGATAAGAGTCCTTATCTAGTTCCACACCTCGAATGTGAGGCTCTCCCAGTGGCCCTCCATGTGCCTCTCCTTCTCCTGGCAGGTCTGTATCTCACACAGCAGAAGCATCATTCTGCCTCTTCTCTCCTGTATTGTCCTCCCACCTACCCAGAGCAAGTCATCCCTGGTGGGGACTCCAGGGCCAGGGAGCTGCAGCGCACCCAGGGATGCAGAACATTCATGCAGGGAGGACTCTGGTAACACCGAGTGGCCCAGGTCCATCCCTTCCCCCTCCAATTATACCCGTTCTCCTAACGCATAGTGTGGCAGCCTCCCGATCGCATGGCCAGATGTGGTAACTTACTCCCACCAGATGCGTGCTCATGTCCTTCTGCCCATCACGCGATCCACTACAGAGCAGCTTCCACCCAGAGAGTAGCAGAAGTCAGATCTCCGTAGTTCTGGTGGCAGGTAGAAGAAGCAAGGATTGTCCCCTCCATTTTTGTCAAAAAGGAATTGGGACTAGAGGTAATCCAACACACCACAACCTACACCAGAATTAAAACCTCAGGTGCTGGCACTGAGTCCCACGTTTTAAACCACGATCTCCCCACCACTGACAGCAATTCCCAGGACTGCACCAGAAACCCCGCATTAGACGGATGTCAGGCAGCACCTGCTTCCGAGAAGCAGTGAAACAACACCTTCCCCTTGTCTGGGCGGAGGAGAAACCTACAGTTTGGACAAATTGATCCCCGCTGCTGATGCTAAACGAGCGTGAAAGACACGTGCACATAGAGCAGCGCAAGAGAAAGTAGGTTATTGCAAGAACTACCTCTTCCTTTAATTTCACTGGAGACTTTGCTGCCTGCTTGCTGGAAAGAGCCGTGAAAAAACACATGACAACCCCACAGAGCCTCACGGAGGAGGCTGGGTCTCCAGCTGGTCTTACCTGCAGGGACCAGACCTGTGGTCCCCCTCCACAGTGGCCCACAGCTGGCTAAATGATGGAGGTCACGAGGGTCAGAGCACACTTATGAAGTTGGGCCCAGGTGGCGAGACAGGTCCGTAGCTTAGATTAAGGCTCAGAGCAGCTCTTTGTCTCCAAGACACAGAATGTCGTAACAGCTCAGCAAGAGCTGTCTGGAGGAAATGTTGGTGTCTAGAGGGCAGATGCTATCACCTTGGACAACGCAGACAACTTCCCAAAGGAGTGAGCAGAAAGGAGATGGAAAGACATGGAGGTTCTCCTGAAGAGCTGCAGGCTATGCAAAGTCCGGTGCCTGTGGGCGCACGGTTGCTGCCCAGGAGCCTTCGGACAGTGAAGGCTGCGTGTCACAGCAAGACTAATTTGGTAAGGAAGGATCTTGACTAGAGGCTCACAGAAGGAGAACGTCCTAAAGACTTGCCCTCACAGACTGATCGGGGTCGGAAGGAATGTCTGGAGATCATCCAGTCCCACCCCCTGCCAGAGCAGGGGCACCTCCAGCAGTGGCACAGGACACGTCCAGGCGGGTTTGGAATGGCTCCAGAGGGAGAGACTCCCCCCCCTCTCTGGGCAGCCCCTGCCAGTGCTCTGCCACCCTCAAACTAAAGAAGTCCCTCCTCATGTTTAGATGGAACTTCCTGTGCTCAAGTTTGTGCCCGTCCCCTCTTGTCCTGTCACTGGGCACCACTGGAAACAGAGTGTTCCCATCCCCCCGGCACCCGCCCTTTAAGGATTGATAAGCGTTGATAAGATCCCCCCTCTGTTCTTTTTGCCAGACCAAACACACGGAAAGAGTCGTAGGGGGAGCCAGTGGCAGGGTGGAAGTCCCCGGCGTCCAAACCACAGCTAGAAGAGATGGCAAACCCATCCAGAGACAGCAGAGCCTGAGAGGAATTAGAGAGAAACCTCTTCCGAGATCCAAGCAGAGCATGGACCGGGTGTTTCACCAACCTCAGGAGCTGAGAGCTTCCCCGGGGTGGGGGGGGGTGGGGGGGAGAGGGCCGCGCAGCCCCCCAGGGCGACACATTTTATGGCCTTTGTGGAAAATTCCAGCCCTTCTTAATCTCCTGGGGCTCCTGCAAGATTGTGACACGGAGAAAGGGACCAAACAGGAAAGAATTAAGAGGAAAAATGCCTCTCCTCTGGCAGCCACCATGGCTGTGCCAGGAGTTCGCAGCAGCGGCTGCGGAGCGGCCAGCCCTGCCTCCCCCTCCTCCGGCCGCCTCTATAAACACGCAGGGCTTACTCAGAAGATTAGAAGGGAACGGGGCAAAAGACAACAGAGTCTCTTTTGTAACGGGGAAGGATTACGGCATCAAGTGACCGGCTGCAGCTCCCAAGTGGGTTTCAGGCTCCTTAGCGCAGGGCGTCCGTCAGGTTCAATCCCCCCCATGAGCCAAGGGGGCACGAGGAGGCGGGCCGTGGCGCGGGCCACAAAGGACCCAGCGAGGACAACGTGCGGGACCAAACCTCCGCAGCCTCCAGCGCAGCTCAGGAGCCCATGACTGCGAGCATCTCGTCCTCCCAAGAGCAGGTAGTTTCCTCCAAAGATCTATCTTCCCGCCTATCCGTGACCTCCTCTCGCTCTGTCTGTCCACTCTGGTGGTGCTCTCCGTCTCTGCGATAGCTGCTCGGGTCTGTTTGCCGTCTCACGCGGTGGGTAACGCACCCGACCCAGGCTCGCTGTTGCGGCGTCTTGGTCGCTGTGGGCTCCCACGGTCTGATTAGTGTCACCCGACCTCCGGGTGCAATGGTTAGTCCGGACGGATGAGGTGGGCAGCACCTCCCTGGGGCACAGGGGATGGCTCTTCCTCCCCACACCGACTCCGATGGTGTGCCGGTGCCACCATCAGTCACCTCCCACCACCTACCTCAACCCCAAATGGTACTTCATGTGTGCCAACTGCTGAGTGACATCCCGGGGCAGTACCGCACAGGGGGTGGCTCTTCCTCCCCACACCGACTCCGGTGGTGTGCCAGTGCCGCCGTCAGTCACCTCCCACCACCTACCTTCAACCCCAAAAGGTACTTTGAGCGTGCCAGCTGCGTGGCACCGTCGTGACACCCCGGGGCAATCCCGCACAGGCGGGCAGGGAAGCGCCCGAACCGTTCAGGGCTGCGGGGAAAAAGCCCAGGGAAAAGCCCCGCATCCCGTGCCCAAGCAGAACTGCATAGAGGTGGGTGACAGCCATTATTTACACGGACAAGAGCTGAAGTTTTCCATGTTTGGTAAAAAGCGAATCTGTATTCGAATTACGCAACGAAGAGTCTCCCTGAGCGCTTTCAAGACCCAAAGCGTAGAGAAAACAGAAAACAGCTTTCTGTACGCGGCCCCCCAAGAATTTATGGGTGTTTGCATACGTTTCTCATCCGTATAGCCCATGGGTGTGCAGTCCCCGGGGCAGTTAAAAACCACTTTTTTGAGCCAGAAATACGTACGGAAACTGCATGAATGTACAGGAGGCTGTAGTGAAAAGTGCGTTTGCGCAGCCGGGGAGCCCTTGGCAGGGCAGGTGCCAGCTCTGCTCCTCCGATACAGTCTGTGAGAGGGGACCTCGGGAGAGCTACGACAGGGAAACCCAAAGGAGGAGCACCACTGAAAAGCCAAAGCCAGGACAAAGACGCTATTTGGGTTGAAGTAGCCAACAAAACAAAACTTGCTGGTTTTCTTCACAGCAGCAGCTCACTGAGACGGGGTTGTCCCCACCAAACTGTAGATCTTTCACTGAAATGCTTGAGTGAGGAGCATGGACACAAACTAACCCGCCTTCAGCTGCTGCTACAGAGCAGTAGGGTCTGAATGGTCCCTTGAAGTGCTTCTTTGTCTCCGTCATTCTGGGAAGAGCCCAAGGCCCCATAACTATTAACGTTCAGGGAAGAGCCCAAGTCCCCACAACTATTGACATTATTGCCTCAGTTAGACAGCAACGTCTGTGTAACATCCTGATAACCTGTTTTGATTTAGAAATACCGATAGGTTTCCCATTGGATAATTATTTATGAACCAAGGGATCGTTGACCTATCTGCTTGGCATGGATTACACTGGTTTGGATATTTTTTTTAGCAGATTTAGGTTTATATGAATGTGAGTCTGATCATTAATTGGTGATAAAGAATTATTTATCCAGGGTGAGACTAAGAAGAAGCGCAGTGGGGATGCTGCATGATTGGGAAGCATTTCATGAGCCTGAATGCCTTTTTTCATCCAGCGTGATTTATCGTGCAACGTATGGTTGAAGGAGAGGGGAGGCGGAGTTGCTGGAATTTGTGCTGGGTGAGCCTGGCCAAACTCCATCCCTCTGCTCTCTAACAGGGAGGGCTGTTCTGCCTGCGGGACTACGACCAGCATAGTCCAGATATGGCCCTCAGCCCGAATTTGAAGACAGCTATACTTGTTGGGCAAGTGCTACAAAAACTGTCAGAGCTCCAGGCGTACCTTCGTCTGGATCGGGACCAAGAATTTTCTCCTTTCTGGGTTTTTTTTGCTTTCCTTTGGTTGTTTGTGGGTTGTTTTTTTTGCTAGCAGTATTCCAGGAAGACCCCTCCCGACAAGTAGATTTACAAAAACAATGTATTTGAAGCAAATATTACAAGAAAAAAAAAAAAAAAAAAACAACACAATACAGCAAGCGACTTTGGAGTTTGTGACCCTGAGAATTAATCTTAAACAACTGTTTTGTGGAAGGGAGTGGTACGTGGGCTCTGTCCACTCTGACCAACCAGCCCCACTTGAATGCTGATAACCAAACACTGGAAACCACGGGCTCCACCAGAATGTACATTCTCTGTCATTGTAACCAGCTCATATACAGCCCAAAGACAGGAGGAAGATGGCAAGGCCATCAAATGGATTGCCTACCATAGACTTCCTCCTGGTTCTCTATGTCACTGCCTCCATCTTACCTGTCTTTTGATCTCAACTCATTGTTTCTGTCTCTTTTTCTCTCTTCCTCCCTTCCATCCTGCTGGCTTGCTGGGACACTTGAGGTGTCCCTGTCTCCTCCCTCTGTGCAAGCTTGCTGGCAGCTTCAACATCTGCTCGTTTTGTGTCTCCACTAGGATCTGTAATGACAGTGACATACACCAACCGTGTGGCTGACGCCCGCCTAGGCACCTTCTCACAGCTCCTGCTCCAATGGAAAGGAAGCATCTACAAACTTCTCTACTCCGAGTTCCTTATTTTCATCTCTCTCTACTTCACCATCAGCCTTGTCTACAGGTAAGCAGCCTCCCACCCCGACACTAACACAGCCCCTCACTCGCAGCCTCTCCTGGCGCAGGACAACTGAGCAACACGGGATTGGGACAGTGATCCTGGTGAAGAGGAACTGGCCGGCCACTCACCAACCTCCGTTCACAGAAGGAAATGTCCTTCCTCACTGCTCCAGGATGGCTTAAATCTCCTTTTTCTGTCCTGGGAAGTAACACAGTTTCTCTTCCCTGGGATGAAGAGTTGCATTTGATGATTACCCACAGAAGAATAATGTGTAGATCAGTGGAGGTCAAGAATGAACCAGTGCTGGAGATGTCCCACAGTGGGGATCCTTAGGAGAGAGTTTCCCTTTTTACACAACAGGCAATACCTTGGGTGCATTTTTGAGAGCAGACATCAGCTCTGGGACCACAGATCTGTAATAAGGCAGCTGTACTCCGTGGCTGGTCTGGTTTTGGTGCGGGAGGACAGGGCGCTCCCCTAGCTGGTTCCACCACAGATGCGGGGAAGCTGCTCTAAGAAAGAGGCAGGAACTCACGGAAGAGCAGAGCTTGGCCGGACGCTTCGCAGGGTGTTAAGTGAAGTGTGGTGCCCATCCAAGCTCTGTGCCGGTCCCGTGATTACCACACAGCGCTGTCTCGAGTGAGAAAAAGAGGGGTGGTCCCCGACATCAGACTGTGTCGCTTACCACGCGCTTCTGGCTCCTGTGGACTGCTCCGCAGGGTATTTTTGGGGGGTGGGCTGACATCCCCCAGGCTCGCGAGGTCAGTTCACTCACATCATCCCCAGACTCACAGCGGGGCAGCGTCGTGACTCCCCGTCTTTGGCTTCCCTCGCCAGGCTCCCACCCCAGCGGGCCCTGCAAGGCACAGACGCTTCTTTGAGGCCGATGCTTCTGCTTCTCCCTTTTAGGCTGATCCTGAGCGAGAGCCAAAGGCTGATGTTTGAGAAGCTGGCGCTCTACTGCAACAGCTACGCCGAGCTAATCCCCGTGTCCTTCGTGCTGGGTAAGCAGCGCTGTCTGGGAACACACAGGGAGGGCAAAGGGACAGCATTTCTTCTCCTTGGTTCGATATAGCTCTGCAGGCGACATTCGCTGAGCAGATCCCTCCCTCTGCCTTTGTAAAACTCCGAATACATCATTCCACGTTGCAGCTGTGAGGTATGCCCCCCAGCGCACAGCTCGCACCGGCCAGATGTAGTAGCACGTTCCGGGTCCTGCCAGGAGGGCAGGCACCGAGTGGCACCACATAAACTGTGAAACCCACACTCTAACTTCAGCACGGAGATGGGAATTGCCCTCCAGGCGTGCCTGCACCCATCCCTGTACGAGCAGTACCAGACGCCCTACGCAGGAGCATTTACATCTCCTGCTCCTGTAGGACGGCTAATTTGCTCAGCTCACCTCTAGGTTTCTACGTGGCTCTGGTGGTGTCCCGCTGGTGGGCCCAGTACGAGAGCATCCCGTGGCCAGACCGCATCATGAACTTGGTCTCCTGCAATGTGGATGGGGAGGACGAGTACGGGCGGCTCCTGCGACGCACCCTCATGCGCTACAGCAACCTGTGCAGCGTGCTCATCTTGCGCTCCGTCAGCACGGCGGTCTACAAGCGCTTCCCCAGCATGGAGCACGTCGTGAGGGCAGGTCAGTACCGGTACTGCCTTCTGCACAGCTCTGGCGTTAAGCAGACAGCAGCACCTTGCTGCTGGTTTTGGGGCAAAGAGCTTCAGAAAGGGCCACGTGACCTCTGGGCTGGAGATGGGATAGTGCTCATCTGGAGCACATCTCCAGACTGGAGATGGGCAATGTGCTCTGGGGATGTCTGCAGCGGGCGCTAAGCGTCTGCTCGTGCCCTAACTCCGCTCTTCTGAAATAATCAACTGTCTATATTTACTTAGTGCACTTATTCCGGCTCCTACTTGTGGCTGGGAGGCCTGTTTGAGAGATGAAGGGTCTCTGCCCAAATTTTTTTGCGTAAGGAGAGCGTCGAGATCCGGTTCGCGAATGCAGATATGCTGCAGGTCGCAGGGCAGCCCTGGCTGATCCGATCAGGGTAACTGTGGAGCAGTGACTTCACCGGGAGCTGCTCCCCCTGCGTCCAAAGCGTGCCTGGGAAGAGAAGAGCTCTCTGTCATAAATGACCCCATGCACCGACCGAAAGTGGAGCACGAGCAGACCCCGGCCGGGTGGTGTGTTTGTCCTCCCTCAGGGCAACAGTTTTCCGCCGGGCAGGTGGGAACTGGAGCCTCAGACCTCTGACCTTAACTGCTGGGCTCCCTGAACCCTCTCTGGAGATGCTCCTCAAGGTACAACATTTCCCACTCTGCCCAAACAGAGCTGTCTGCACCTGCCCTAGTCAACTGGGTTCCCTTGGCAACCCGGAGAGAGAAACGGGCACTTCTAGGACACAAGTTAGCCCATTCTCAATAAATGTCTGCTTATACCAGGCAACTGCGCCCTCAGCGGTACTTTATCTCCCTGCTGACTGCGATCTGGTCAGATATGCCGCAGATACCCAAAGCGAAATGATATAAAGCTTGCCTCTCACGCGTCTATAACTCAATGTTTTAACAAGAAGACTCGTCCTCCTTCTAAGTATCTCCCAAAGGCGGAGTGCCTGAGTCTTTCCTCTGATTTTTAAGGAGAGCCAAAGTGACCACCTGAGATTTAGATGTTTTAGTTTCAGACCAGATCAGTTCCTTTCTGCCCTCTATGGCCATCCCTCTCCCATCTACTCTTTTCCGCCCAGGCCTCATGACACCAGAAGAGCACAAGAAGTTTGAGAGCTTGAATTCCCCCCACAACAAGTTTTGGATCCCGTGTGTGTGGTTCTCCAACCTGGCTGTGAAGGCAAGGAACGAGGGGAGGATTCGGGACAGCGTGTTACTCCAAGGCATCCTGAATGTGAGTGACTGAGGCAATAGGCGACTGTTTGAGATCCTGGTCCAGTCCTCCGGGTGGAACTACAGGGGTTTCCTGAGGTCAGGTCAGAAATGGTGAGGTAGGACGGTGCACCAAGCCTGTTGCTGGGGATATTACATTAACTTTGATGGGAAATACCCCCACTGCTACTCTCCAGCTCGTGACGGAACAGAGCTTTTCATGGCCTACTGACGTGGTAGCAATGTCAGATACATTAGAGGTGAGGGGAATGCGACAACTTTCTCAAACGAGGGACTGGGAGGAACCACGGGACTCACATCTAGGTGTGGTAATTGGAGATAGACATGTAGCAGGTCCTTGATCAACCTTCCTCCAGCCTTCACGTACACCAGAGCAGCCAACAACAGTGGCCAGCGCAGGTTTCTAGGACACAGATGGAAAGCCGCAAGGAAGCTTATTACCTGGAAGAGATGAGGAGAGATCAAAAGCATCCCCAACAACCAAGATCCCTGTAGAAAACTTCCCTATTGAAAACTCTTAGATAGTCCTGGGAAGCAGGCCATGCTCCACAGGCAAGACCTGGCAACAATCCCTGCCCGGCTGCGGAGAAAAAAGGTCCAGAGCAGCTCATCCTTCCTGGTATTCATGTGCAGAGAAAGTCACATTGTTTCTGTTGCCTGGAGAGAGAGAGATGTCCCTCTGGGCTATTTATCTAGACTCACTATGTAGTCAGAGGAGGGAAATGGATGCTCCTGAGATGTTCTTTGCCTAACCTGTTGGCTGCTCATTTTGTGAGGAGAAAAAAACACTGCTATGAAGTGAGCTAGGAAGGGATCTTGGGCTTGGATGGAGACATCAAGGCAGCAAGGAGTTCCTCCAGGGCAAGTGAGACACCCTGCTGGTGGCCTGCTGGGGTGAGGCTGGACACCAAGGGAGCAGGAGTCCTGGCTGAGGCCCTGCTGCCGGAGGAGGTGTGAGCAGAAGGGAATGAAGGGCATGACATGAATGGCTGATGGGACCGTTCCTTTTCCCCACTGCAGGAGCTCAACACCTTGCGCAGCCAGTGCGGGCGACTCTACGGGTACGATTGGATCAGCATCCCCCTGGTCTACACGCAGGTGAGAAAGGGTCCCCAACACCTCCTGCTCCGCTGTCTGCCTGCACACACTGCCCCGTGCTACCAGGAGTACCCCAGTTTACACCCAGGCGTGACCCACACGTGGACCACGCTGACGCGAGGTGTCCTTAGACACCTCATCCCACACATGGACCACGCTGATGCGAGGTGCTCTTGGACACCTCATCCCCACCTCCACGCCTCGTCTCTCTCACATATGTATCTCAGCAGCACTTATTTCCATAGCTCAGACACAGCCACCGCTGTGGAATCACACGCTGCCCAGGGATAACTCGCCACGGCGCGTGTCACACAGGTACACGGAAAACACAGACACACGTGGACCTACTCCCCACACCCCTTGCAGGGAGAACATCCCTAAAGCAGCTTCTTCCTACTCGGCAGATGTGTCGGCCGGCAAAGCGGCTCCAGCAGGCAGGGCAGCGCTGGTGGAGCTGTGCCACGCGTGGGAGAGAGCTCTGTGCCTGCACTCAGCTGCTTAATAGCTCTTTCGACGCAAACCCCAGACAGACGCCGCGGCACCAACTTGCTCCTCTGTCTCGTGCAGTCCAACTGCTCGGATAACACTAATGCGCTCCGCCGTTGAAAGGGGACCCGCTTCCCTTCAGGCAGCGCTGAAGGTTAATGGGGAACACCTTGAGAAATGATATTCCCGCACAGGCCAGAAGCAAAAGCAGCATCGCAGCATGTCTTTGCCCCTTCTGCTCTACACGACCCCTCTTTTTTTTTTTTTTCCCCTCATATGTGGAAAAAAAAAAAAAAATCCATATGGACAGACTTTCCAATGCAAAGTCTGTCATTCCAGTCACTCTCTGTCCTGCCCATCACGAAACCCTTCACTGCGAGGCACTGCAGGGCTAGCTCGAGAGTCTCGTGACGCCGAGTGTTTGTTTCGAACCCCCTCGCTTGTTGCGTCAGGAGATCACGCAGGAGTCTCAGCTGCTTTTAATGTGAAAAGGAGAAGTTTCCAGTCCCATGATTGCAGGGAAAAAGCACGAAGCTCGCCGTAGCCTGAAATCCGGGCAAGGAGGGTTCCCCTCGCCGCCTCGGAAGTGGCCTGCCAGCAGGGAGGGAGCCATGAGGGGACGGAGACGGCTTTCGGGAGAGGCGAGGGCGAGGATGAAGGGAGCTCACGGCACCCCCGAGTTCAGCAGCAGAACAAGCACGCAGCCGCACGTCAGTCGTTTTAAGCTTTTCAATCCAGGCCGTCGCGTGCTTTCTTCCGCCGCTGTCTTCCTGTGACACCTACGGAGGTGTCATTCCAGGGGCGGCGTGGAATGAGGCGCGGTGTCCGTAACAGCTAAAGGGCAAAGGGTGTATTTAAAGCTTTCCGCAGCGGAAATGCATCTTCCTGCAGAAAGCAGAGGCGAAGCGCGCCATAAGCGAATCCGGAGCTTGCAAAAGGCCGCAGAGGCAGCAGCTCGCCGCTGGTGGGAGGTGCGTGGGGTTGGAACTGAAGGGAGATGCCGGGAAAGCGAGCAGGGAACTCAAGCTCCTCTGGTGTGTCCCCTGGCATCTTTCCCAGGTGGTGACCGTGGCTGTTTACAGCTTCTTCCTGGCCTGTCTGATCGGGCGGCAGTTCCTGGATCCAGAAAAAGCATATCCTGGCCACGAACTGGATCTCTTCGTGCCCGTCTTCACGTTTCTGCAGTTCTTCTTCTACGCCGGCTGGTTAAAGGTAAGTCCAAAAAAAACACGTCTGGAGCTGGAATCTGACCCAGCCAAGGGTTTTTCCCAGCGTGCGCTCACCAGGGACCCAGCTGTGTCCTTCGGTCTGAGGGCAATGGGCCAGGTGGTGGCAGACAGAAGGGGAACCAACGGGGGCTGAGGGTATTTCCAAGACCTTCTCAGTTTCCGAGTTTCTTGCCTCAGAAACCAACTCCACTTTTCCCAAGCTTTGGTCCTGACTAGTTTGGGAAAAAAAAAAAAAAAAAAAGGGAGAGGCAGTGGGCTACCCTTTACCTGCAGTGGTGGTCTGTGGTTGCAGGAGGGCTGTGAGAGCGAGGGGCAGTTCCCTGTGGGTACCAACATCTCCGAGCCGCTGGCAAGCCTCCATTTTTAACCCACCCCTTTTTTGGGAGGATCAGCATTGCTCTGAATTCAAGGGACATCACGCTTGACTCTGCCCCACAGGCCTTCTCCCTGCAGGGAAAGGGGCAGGTATGGCTACGATGACCCTTGCTGTGTTGCTCTCCACATGCAGGTGG
The DNA here is from genome assembly GCF_965231255.1 of Vanellus vanellus. Classification (NCBI taxonomy): domain Eukaryota; kingdom Metazoa; phylum Chordata; class Aves; order Charadriiformes; family Charadriidae; genus Vanellus; species Vanellus vanellus. Next base: position 2,140,127 of record NC_138911.1, on the reverse strand, counting down.
CCGAGCAACTCATCAACCCTTTTGGGGAGGACGATGATGACTTTGAAACCAACTGGCTCATCGACAGGAACCTGCAGGTAACGTGAAGGATCCTCCAGATGAGCCTGACCTGCAGAGGAACACCGAGGCAGGACCGTGCCTGAGGGTTTAGCAAGCCCCATCAGTGCAGTCGTGAAGTTCTCCTGCAACACCTCCACTGCCCACCTCCCCTGCCTGCAGTGGGGTGGAGAAGCAGTACCCGTTGCCCTTGCGCTTTCCTGAGGTGTGGGTGGCTGTGTTTAGAAGGAGCCTGGGATGTCCAGAGGGTTAGGAGAGCAGGAGGAGAGCATAAGGCTTCTCAATGGATACAAAGGTGGCCAGCTCAGTGTTCCTCTCAGCAGCCAAGGAGACATCCCAAGCTTCAGGAAGAATGTGGGGCAAGGCTCATGCCAGGAAGAGCCCCCTCACACCAGGGCAGATGGGGCTTTTGGTGTTATCTTGTACGCAGAGGCCGACTGTAGCTTTAGTCCATGCTCTGGCACATGTGTTGGATCCAGAGTTTGTTTCACACCCTCCCTGCCTTTCAGTGGCACACCATTCCTGCCTCGCCCGCGCTTCTTCCACCCGCTGTCTGTATCTAAAACTGCTTCCTCTGCTTTCTTGCATGCAATAACTCTCCACCTTCAGCCCGTCCTAACGCTGAGCCCTTCAGTCCTAGAGAGCATATTGCTTTCCTGTCTCCTTCGGCATCACTTTCCTTCCGATTAATCCAATCTCTCCGTGTGGAAAAATGACCCGAGTGCCAGGAAACCACAGAGCAAACCCAGCCGCTTGCCCGTGCTACATCGCGTCCTCCTGCCCTGCATTCCTCTGCCCGCCGATACTGGGCACACGTAACGCTGCTCGCCCCGTATGACATTGCCGCTGTCCCCTGCAGGTCTCCCTTATGGCAGTGGATGAGATGCATCAGGATTTACCCATCCTGGAGAAGGATCCGTACTGGAACGAGCCTGACCCCCAGCCACCATACACCGCAGCCACCGCTGAGTACAAGCGCCCCTCGTTCCTTGGCTCAACTTTTGATATCAGGTGGGTGCAGCCACAGGGTGTCAGAACAGTCCACCTTTACACCTTGGATCAGGTCTTGTGGATCAGGTCTTACTCGAAGAGTAAGAGCGAGCAGTAGGATCTTTCTCCATAGCATGTGAAATCTTGCTCCAAGATACTTTTAGACTCGTCCAAAGAGGATAGCCAACACCCTCCACAGAAAAGGGTACCTCTGACATCTTGCCCCCCCCCTCCCCTCTACCATGAGCATCCCTATTCTGAAGGGTCTAACGCATATCTAACAGCGATATGAGAAGAGAGAGGCTTGCCCCTGGCAGCAGCGCTCCCTGTGCTGCTCCACCAGAAACCACCTTCTTTCGTGACTGCGTAACAGCCCGTTTTGCCTTTCCCCAGCATGCAGAAAGAAGAGATGGAGTTCCAGCCCCTGGAGCAAATTAAAGAGAATGAGGAGGCAAATCATTCCACACCGTTACTGGGACACCTGGGCCGCCTCCTCGGCGTCCAGTCACCAAGCTTCTCCAGGTCCTCTTCCCGGATGAACCTGCTGCGCAAACGGGGAGACCCCACATCGCCCTTCTCTCATTATACTTACCAAGACATGGGCAAGGCTGGAAGCCCTTGCAGCATCAATCAGCCAAGGGGAGACTCCAGCTCACAGGAGCAGTGGGACAGTGAAGACAGAAAACTAAGGGAGTTTGACGCCTTCATGTCAACCCCATTTTATGAGAGACCTGGTTTCTACAGTGCTCCACAGACACCGATCAGCTCTATCCCCATGATCTTCCCTTCCAGACGCCAAGGTCGCAAGAAACCTCCTGCGCTCTCCAGCATTGCTGCATGCTCGACCTCTCTCAGGGACGTCATTGTCAACTCCTCTCCTTCCAGAGTCAGCGATATGTATAAAAGCCAGAGCTCCCTTGGCTCAGGTGCAAAAGAAACATTTATTTGGCCAACAGATCGGAGCAAAGGTCCTGACTCACTGGTTTTAACAGTGGAAGAAGAAAAAAACAATTCGAACAGTAAAAGCAGAGAAGCTGCCACCACAGGGAGTCCAGGAGCTCAGTCCACAGCATCGGACAGCCCTAAATTCCCCTTCCTGGCAGAATCCCCAGACCACGAGAAGCAGGGTAGCTTCAAGAGTCTCAAGAGCTTGAAAGCTTCCCACCCACCCTGGCTAACCCTGGAGAACACAGCATCAGCCACCCCCAATTCTGAGCATTCAAGTGCCTTTCACACCCCCAGTAACAAAACCCCCGGAGGCAGCGCCTCCCTCTGCTTCTCATTCACTCCTGTAACATCTCCAGTGCTGGAGAGATCCCACATGGGGAACATGGGCCCTGACGCTCGCAGCCTGAGTTTAGAAGATGCAGCCAGCGCTCCAGACCAGCATCCAGCAGAGGTTTCCAGGACCACGAGAGATCCTGGAAACGGAAGCACAAACACTCCTCCTACAAAAGAACCAAGGCGAGCGGAGAGTCTATCCCCCAATGACTCTGGCATCTCTCTAGCCGAAGGTGACTACGTGGGGCTGATGGAGGTGATCATGGAGACCAGCGAAAGCCCCTGTGAAGAACAGATAGATCAGTACAGCTAGAGGAGACCAAGAGGCACACACGGTTCCGTTGAGACACCTCCACCTGGCCACACTGGCATTCACCCAACCAGAAGGACAGCGCAGCCAAACCTCCTCCTGCTGGACCACACGGCTGGAGCCCAGCCCAGGCCTAAAGCCAGCATTAGTGACACACCGCTACTGGCCTCGGGTACAGTAGCAGGCACAACTTCAGTGTTACAGCAACAAAACCCCCGTTTGTAGCAAAAGAACAAACAAGACTTTGCATGTTTGGTATCGCAGGTATCTCACAGCAGAGCAATATCTCAGCAGGTACCAGCCTGAAGAACCCAGAGTGCAGGCGTAGCACAAACCAGAAGAGGAATATAGTTAATAAGGACACCTCCCTCCTCCTCATCACAGCAAGAATTGGAACTTGAGCTTTATATTAACATTTGTCATAAGATCCATTACAAGTCTCAGGCAGGACTCGCACTACTGCCAAGGTACTCTGGGAAAAGTAAGGGACAGAAGCAAGTCACATCATTTGTGACACAGACCCGAAGTGCTTCTTGAAGTCACATCTAGTTGGCGTTTTCCAGTACTAGAAAAAGTAATGGGATAAGGCAGGGGAAGCATCTACTAGAACCAAGAACAAGTGGCTGCAGTCAATGGTATTTGCCCAGCACCCTGCTTCCTTTTGAAGTTCCAGATCACACTTGCCACTGATTTGACAGTGCTCAGAGAAAAAGTTATCTGGATGGTAGCAGACACCATACAGCTACGGGTTTTTACCATCTTCCCGAAGAAAATAAAAGCAAGGCTCAAGTCTGGGACCACCCCTTTCGTTTCCTCATTTTAGTTTCCATGCAACAGGAATTTAGAGAAACCACAGAAGTTTTCCTACTTCCTCTGTCTTCAGAAACAGCTGCAAATTTCCCGTATCACAGAAGGCACATGACAAATTTACCTCCCACGTCCCTTCCAATGCCTTCACAACAGCTGCCTACCCTCTCTGTCTTCCAAGTACAGCTGTCACCACCGCCCGCTCCAACTCCCCATACAGTGTCCTTGAGGCAGTTCCTGCAGCACTGCTGTTCTGGTCCAGCCTCATGGCACTACACAGCTCTGAAGTCCTGATTCACAGCATGTTTTCTCCATACACAAGTGTAGGGCCATTCGTTAGGGAGGCGTGATGCCTAGTGAGGCACTAACCCTCCCTTCAGTAGCCTCACCTAAATTCACAGGGACCAGTTCAGGAAGCTCAGATACTCAAGCTTTTCTTTCTTTGCACATTCATTACAGCAACAGCTTCGGTGGCAAAGGGATTTAAAACACAACTTTAGTCACTGAGCAATTCCTGTAGTAGATCCCACCGGATCAGGAAAAGAAAAAAAAAAAAGGTCATTTTTATAAAAATGCTAAGCAAGTAAACCCTAATGCCTCTAATATACTCCTTCATCCATGCCCAACAGATACTATGGAGCACAATCCTGCAAGTTCAGGCCTCTCGCTCCCGAGAGAAACAGAAAAAGCCAACTTGAACCAAGTCACTTTATTGGATGGAGGGCAATACACAAAACACAAGAGAAAAGAGGGGTGATATTTGGTACAGAGTATGAGAACTGTTTAGCTAGATAGCTGAAGATGCATGCATGGCTGGACAGTAAAGTAGGAGTCCCACTGAAACCCACAGGGTGGCTCCTGGCAAGACTTCAGCTCTCATTGTCACTGTCCCCAAGGGTGTGCTTGTCAAAGAGGTACTCTGCCATGCCGTATTTTGGTGCCCCCATCTTCCGTAGGTTGGTCACATGGTCACCCAGCTCTTTGATGGATTTCACCTGTTCATCCAGGTAATGAGTCTCAATGAAGTCACACAACTGAAAGGCAAGGGAAAAAAAAAAAGTTTAAATTTATGCCTGGACACAGCTTATCCCGCTGAAACAGCGTCTGAAATCCTACCAAACCTCTCTAGGGAAAGGAGAAGACACAGAATGATAATTTTGAAGCTGCAGAAGATATCTGAGAGGGAGAAACTTTTAGTTTTGCTCAGCAGTGCCAGAACATGACCAAAGTGAGACAGGCTTACCTAGGCACACTTGCTCCAGAACCTTGCAGCACAAGGTCAGCTCAGGAAGCCTCCCCTCTTCCTCACTACAGGAAGTTTCTGTGCACATTTAGAAGCCCCCCACTCCACAGCACTTTAATTCGTGATCATGAGGATTTACACCTGTAGAATGGTCCAGCTATGTTGCTTCTTTTAAAAGTCCCTCTAACTTATACAGGACACTTCCAAGACTACTTTGATTCAGACACCCGCTAATCTTTTTCTGATACTAAGAAGCCTCAATCCAGCTTTGCCAGTAACTTCCATCTGTGAAGAAACCTGTGTTCTGAAGTGTCAGGGCTTTTAACATTCAAAATTTCTCCTAAATTTTAGGAGAGCCTTACAGGCATCCATTGGTTTAAAGAACTCATCTCTCACAGAAACAAGCCTTCTCTATAGAGTTCAATACATATCTTCTCTTCAGAATGCTCTCCACATGAGTGCCCTCCATTCCCAAGAGCAACGGAAGGGTTTGAACAAAGCAATGCGCCCGCTGCTCTGAAAGGTAGGCCTCAGCCACCCTAACACACCACAACTGGTCCTCCTGGAAAAAGATGGCAATAATCCCACCAAACAGCTAAGGTACAGGCAGACATCTGGGCCCTTCCCTTTGGAAAGGCTACACCACTAGCTCACAGCCTTTTTTCACCTTTAGGAGAGTCAGGGCCACACAACTCACCCCTAAACCCGCATGATTAGACACATGCAAGCCCCATCCTCAGCTTCAGCATCTACTTACATGTGGGTCATTCTTTTCAGTTGCCAATTTGTGCAGCTCTAACAGTGACTGGTTCACGTTCTTCTCCAGGTGCAGGGCACACTCCATTGCAGTCAGTCCGTTCTCCCAGTCATCACGATCTGGCTTCTAGAACAGGAAAGCACACAACCATATTTTCTCTAAGCACCCACAGACCATTAGGGAGCAAAGTCTTTCAGATCAGTCTCAAAGCCTGTTTAGACCAAGTTCAGGCATTTAGGTATTTTCAAAATCTTGGGGGACACACAGAGCACTCAGAACAGAACTGAATGCATGCTCCAAGTCCCAGACCTGTCCCCATTCCCTAGGTTCCCCTCATGTTATGTTCTCTGAAGTCTTATATGCAAGACAGCTACTAGAGCTACTTTCTTGCCCCTCCCGTTATAACCTAATGGCTTAAACACCTGCCTAAATACACAACAGGCACAACCTCAGAAATGAAGCAGTTAAGACACCAATACAGGCAAGTCTAGTCTTCAGCTCAGAACTGCATTGTAGAGAGTCTGGTGTTTACAAGTACTCACACTCATTATAAGCAAGGGAATTCTTCTGAAGCGCCCATCACTTACTTTTTTTGCCATTTTCCCCATGAAGAGTTGTCTTGCCTCAAACTGTCCCTAAAACACTGCTTACTTTCTGCTGTTATGAATAAACTAATTAAAGTGACTTCAAGAAAATACTGCTGTGAAATCTTTTAGTGAGCCATAACAAGCAATTGGAAACTTGAGATTTCATATTCCCATTGCAAGGAAGTCAAGAGTTCTCTATAAAACAGTGCAGAGAACAGAGAAGGCTCTTACCACTAAATTTAAGGTAGATGAACTAGCTGTGTTCTAGTTACCCTCACCCCACAGCAAACCACCTAGGGCTAAGCATCCTCTTCTTACACAGGAAGTGCTTTTTATTAGTTGATCAGCACAAATTATCGAATTACTGAGCAACTCTAGATTGTGGGCTGAGTGCCATGCACAGATCACAGCAATGCAGTATGCTTCCTTCTATGCTGTCAGCTTGCTGCTCCTTCTGGGAGATGACCCACAGGGAAATTCATCCCCTTCCAGCCTGGAGACAGACCACAGTTCCAGTTCTGTATTAGACAGGACAACCCATAACTCCACTCCTCACCTTGATGTCCTGCAAGAAGATGCGTCCGCCCCTCTGATTCTGTAGCTTCATCAGTTTCTCAGCATGCTCACGCTCCTCGTGGGACTGATGCAGGAAGTACTTGGCAAAGTTTTTGAGAGCCACATCATCCCGATCAAAATAGTAGGACTGAAAAATAAGAATTCATATGCTCAAAACCCCAAGCCTCACTCCAGCAGTCACACAAAGCCAAGTCCGTACTGTGACTTCAGATATGTCTCCTATCAGCCCTACTTCAAGAGGGCTGGAGTCCAAGCTAAGGCTAGCAGTAGCACCGACAACAGCAAGGCAGTGTGGCAAAACTCCTCCCTTAGTAACAAGTTAGATTTTCCTGATTTAACCCATAGATTAGATTTAACCCATATCCCTACCATCCACACAAACAAATGGTATTTGTGGTTCAGTTCTGAACATACTAAAAACTCCAGACCCCACAGATAGATGGATACCTGTTGTTCTGAGCACCATTCAAATGCCTTAAACACAGCAGACCTGAAAAGCCTTTTTAAAGGAGAAATCTTCCCTGCTCCCTTTGTTTGCCCGAGTTTGTTTACAATGTTCACAAGTCAAAGTTCTGACTTGCAATACCAGTTAAAGGTGGCCAAGAACTTTAAGTACTTCTGCAATAAAGCTCCCATACTTCCTTAGGCTTATCAGGGATTGGGATTAGACTAAGAAGCACACTTTCTACTTTTGGGGGAAAAAAATAGTATCACGTTTAAAAGACAAAAGGTAAACTGAACTAAGATACATATTTAACAGCAAATACAAGGTCATCTTTTTTGAAAGCCCCAAAGAAACTGCAACAGCAGTTAGAAGCCATCACACAGCTTGTTTGTTCTTTACTCAGAGCCATTAGGTAGGATTCAATGGAAAGCTTTGTATCAACTGCCAGTTATTTACCAGACTAACAGCTACTGAATCCTCTACTCTTAAACCAGCAGCTTGGAGGTTTCAAGGCAAGACACTGGTGCTTTCATACCACTATCATTCACCAACATAATTACATTCAGCTCGTAGCTGAGGTTCAGACCACCACAGATAGTAACACAGAAGCAAGCTGTGAAGTTCTACACCTAAATGCCACAACATACTACAGTGTCACTAGAAAGGGTCAAGTTACCTGCAACATCTACAGCACCAAGATTGCTGCACAGAGGTCAGAGCTGCTGTTTAGACCAAAGTTACTCATCTGAGCTATGGCTAAAATGGGAGTCTCGTGCCAAGTCAGACATGTAAGCACAGCGCCAAGGAAACCACGGATTCCTACCAATTCACTTCAAAACCCACGAACGAAAAACCTTGCCTCAGAGACAAGAACGCCTGTGGGAGAGGTGCCAATCGCTTCGTTAGTCAACTCCTGCTATCCAGCCCAGCCCCAAGGGCAGAGCCGCTTGGAAGCTGCTGAGCTGTGCTGATAACGAGTCCGCCAAGGGCAACGGACAGAGAGCGGTTAACGTGTAACTCAAGTTCGCCACCGAGATAAAGGAAAACACCTACAGAAAACAAGCGGGCGCCCCACCCCCAGGGGAAGGCCGAGAACGCCCCAGAGGCGGGGGGGGGAGGGGGAGGAGGAGCGGGGCTGCGCCTGCAGGCACCGCCCGGCCTTCGGGACCCCCCCGCCAGCCGGCCAGCCTGTGTGGAGAGCCCAGGCAGGTCCCTGGTGCTGAGTCCGTCCCGGGCAGCGCCCGCAAGCCCCTCTACTCTGTGGGGAGCGCAGACGGCCCGGCCAGTCCCGCAACTTCGCTCAAACCAAAACACACGCACACATCCCGCTGTGCCCTCCCTCCCCCTTCCTCAAGCAGGCCCCGCATAGAAGGTGCGACACTCCTTCCCCCACGCCGGCAGGGCCCAAACACAAGGCGGGCCCAGGTCCCTCGGAGGGGTGGGCCTGCCTAGCCCCGAGGTTGGCCTACCCACCACCCCCCCAGCCCGCAGAACGCCGGTGCTCCCGCTAGGCCTGAAGCGCCCCCGCCCCTTCCCCACAAGCAGGCCCCACGCCTCTTCTCTCCCTTTATCCCCACGTACAGGCCGCACACCGGACAAGCCCGCGAGCAGAACCCCCCCGCCCGCTCCACCGAGCCGCTCACCATGCTGAGGTACACGTAGGAGGCGTAGAGCTCCAGGTTGATCTGGCGGTTGATGGCGGCTTCGCAGTCCTGGTGGTAGTTCTGGCGCACTTGGGAAGGAGGCGCTGCCATGGCGCTGCCGTAAGGGGTGAGTCGGTGGGTACGACGGCGGAGGGGGTGTGTGCAGTAGCGGTGGGGGCGGCGGGCCCGAGCGCGGCCGGTTCCGTCCAAGCACTGTTGACGCAGGAACCCGCTCCGCTCAGCCTCGCCGACGCGCTCTGACCAGCGCCCGCCCCGCGCCGGCCCCTTTATACCGCCGTAACGTCACGGCGCGCGCGGAGGGGAGGGCCGGGGCCTCCCGCCGCGCTTCTGCTAGCCCAGCGTGACTCAGCACCTCCCCCGGCGCGCGCGTGCCTCGACACGCCCCCACCCCTCCTGTGGGCGGGGCGTGCGCGCGCCCCCTCAGAGCAACGGGCGGGCGGCGGCCTGCAGCGAGCGGGGCGCTCCTTGGGCTCTTGCCTCAAAAACGCCTGGAAAAAAACCGCGAGAGACGATTAAATATAAGTGAAAATCCTCGTTTGGCCTGATGAGCCAACCAAACACGAGCGGAGAGACGCAGCCCAAGGGTGCCACCGCTCTTCACAGCTATTAATAGGCACCTGCAGCCATGGCTGCCGGTGTTTGCTGGTGACCTGAGGAAGGAAGTAGGCTGGACGTTAGCACAGTGATGGCTAAAGGCACCATACACAAGAAAGCTGGTGAGAAACTAACATGTCTTGCCTTGATTTGCTTTGATGGTGAGGTTTGGGATAGAGGCCTACATTCAGTTCAAACGTAAGGCCAAGTAGGTAATTGAGAAATCAAAGGTCAAATGGAAAAAATGAGCCTTCTGATAATGAGATGATAATCACCATTTATGAGATTATTATCGCCATTTATTTTCAGTAAACATTGGATTCTTTCTGGTTTCTGAAATTTTAAGCAGATTACAAGTGTAGCCTTGAGGTCTAGAAACATCCTGCTTAAACCGAGATCATGCCGTAACATCAGGTTCCCAAAATCTTGGGTTTTACTAAGCCAATGTTAATGCTGAAATTCATCAGAAATATTACAAGTTACTGGGTCTCCAAACTCAATTTTCCTCTAACCAGTTCTTCCTACAAAGTTTAATTTTGTCTTTGAACCTTCCCGGTAATGTGGGATTTCCCATGCGTGACTGCATAGATGTCTGCCTGTCTGTCTGCAAAGGGCAGTGCAAGACCTGTGTCAGCACAACGGCACTTTTCGAGGCACTCTGAACGCCTGGCTTCCTTTGTTTTACTGTTTTCTGTTGCTCCTGTCGGTTAACCATCAGAAGTAATTAAGATCTGTAAGTTAACGTGGGTCATACCTATCGCTTCAGCAGGCTGCCAGGTACATTTGAAATCTCATGTTCCCCTCCCACACAAATGCTTATGTAAAAAAAAAAAAAAAGTAGTAAGTGCTGGGCGGACTTGAATGACTGTTTTCATACAGTGGTATTTTCACCAGCTTTGCAGGTACCTCAAACAAACTTTGCATTAGGCTGAAGAGGCTTGCCAAAAGTTAGGAGTGTCCTCCTGAAGCACAGACTCACGTACAACTTGACGCTCTATACTGGCAGTTCATTGCAGAGCACGTTTCAGTATTCCAGAAAGACTAACTTCGAATCTACAAAACACTAAACCATTTCTTTTACGTTATCTTTGCTGTTCGTGCTTTCTTTCCGCCTAACCTTTTTGCTTGTAACTGACAAAGGCACACTTGGAACTATGAGAAGAAAGTTGCTCATCAGCTTATAGATTGCAAGCTGTTGCTGGTTTTATTTTTTCCAATCCTCGTTACATTGTTTCGTGAAAAGGCTGTGCAACAGTACAGTTTGTAAGCAATTGAGCAAAAGGTTCATTAATATAGGAATATTTCCTCTGTAGTTTGGACAGTGCGTGCCTCCCATGAGTAAATATCAGTAAGATTAGGGAAGTCCTACATGCTTCTTTCTGTATCAATTGCAAGTTGCACAATACTCACTGTCTCTGATGACAGTAGATTTACGTGGCCAGAATAGGACACACTGGGTTGTACAGCCATGCGTCATGACATCTTGGTGACCAACATGAAAGTGTTTAGGACTCTGGTCTTACAAAAGTTTAGGTTTAGCTATACCCAGACCTTTTCTGTTGATTGTGCAACTGACTCTCAAACTACCGTCCCATTATGGTTTAATTTTGACTTTGTACTGTTTTCAATTTCATACCGTTTTCCTATGGCTTGGGTTAAGCCTTCTTTTATCTTGTGCCTTTCTTCCTGAAGAATGCATTTAACAAGCATTCTTGGGAAGAAGCCTGCTAAAGGCATTACTGTACTCACGCTGGACTTCCCATCAAATGACACTCACATTCAGTAATTGTAAGCTCATTTTTTGCATCTGATAACGGTTCACGCACTATTTTCTATCATATTATTTTTAGTAGCTAATAGTTAATGGAATACCTGACAATTATTCATTAAACTATTTGAATTAGAGGGGGATTCTGGCCTTTCTCATTCAAATCCAATAGATTAAAGATGTCGGTGTATGCAGGAAAAAGAGCCTGGTAATCCAAATTACTTCTTTCAGTACACTTTTACACACCAAACCCACAGCTGCCCAGGGATGGATCCACCTTCTCAGCAGAGCATGTGCGCAGCGTTACTTTGAATTCATGTCGGCCCTCAGCTGCTTCCTTGGTCTGAAGTAGAGGCATGCTTCATGCTGCCCAGAGGCAAAAGTCAATGTATTGTCTGCCTACACAAGCTTCAAATTGTTGAAGACAATCTCTCTTTTCCCTTGGACAAGATCCCATCAGAAACAATGGACCAAGCTCTCTTGTTGTTTACAGCTTAGCTATTATACACACAGCACAGACCTGAACATCAGCCAGTTTAGGGACAGTAATGCTTAGCTTCCTCCTATGACAGTTGGAGTGGACAATTTAAGTGTGCAAAAATAATCAGAGCTTCTTTGATTAATGTTTCCATATATATACAGAAGATGATTAAGTCAGAGAACTGGTGGACCTAAATGCAGAAAAATCCACCACGACTCTGTGCACACCTCAGTACTGTGGCACGCACCATGTGTACGTGTATGCACACACATGCATGTGTACGTGTATGCACACACATGCATCCATCTGTCTGTCTGTCTGAGGAAAAGGTAGTCCCAGTCTGGGCCAATGGTAGAGTTGTTAGTTTGGGAGTCCGGAGGGGGCGTTTAAGAGGGCATGACACATGGTTACAGCAAGTTTGTGCTGACACGGCTGTGTGTAGCACCATGCAGCAAGAGCGTTTGACATTGGCAAAGACTTTGCATAGGGTAAGGCCTAGGGTATGCTATTAAAAAAAGGGAAAGTTTCCATGACTCTTACACCCACTTTAATATCAATCATACTGACCGACCTGTGCCCTTCTTCTGCATGATCATTCCAAATGATGGCAGTGATCTTACTGTGGACCGAAAACATGACTTTTAAACAGATGCTGGACAATATTTGCACAAAGTAAATTCTGAGTTTGTAAAAACAGAAGCCAGATTTTTGCTGATACAGCCCTTGAGCAAAAACTGAGCACGTGACTTAGTCATCCAGCTAGACCTTCAACGAGAGGGCTCCCTTGATGCAAGCACAGATCTTACTGTAGTTGGACAAGCCAGAATATTCAGGAATAGACAACGTTTCATTTATCATCTGTAGAAATATTTCCCCTCTAGCTTTAAAAAGCTTGCTTTTTGCCATACTAGTTTGATGGCTAGAATAATAACAAATCTGACTTAAAAAACAACTGTTCCAAATCCAGTGATCAAGACAGAGCTGAATATGCTTTGAATATTACATCAACAAAAATATAGTAACCTTTTTTCAAAGCTCAAAGTCCTGTAAATAAGATAAACTGTGCATCCAGCCAAATATTTGTTATGGAGAACTTCCACACACAAACTTCAGCTTAATTCAGCTCACAGACTTTATGTAAACACAAAGGCAACCCTAAACTTGGCACCAAGGTTGGTCATGTGTCTGGAAATTTGACACTGATCTCAACTGTGAATTTTGAAAGACCTTTACTAAAAACATCTGGGCTCCACTTGTTCTGGAAGATATCCTAAAAATGGAATCGCGATTAACTGCAACCTCCTTCTCTAGCTCCTTGGGCAAAACATTGTGCAAATTTTTCAGTCATTTCTTTTAGGTGCCCAAATTTCTACATGTGGGAAACCCAGGTTTTAGGCAACAGGTTTTCACTGGGTACTTATGGCACAGAATGCAAATGACTGGGTTACGCAGTACTGCTAGTTCCTGGAAAAACAGTCCTGAGACAGAAAGACAAAGGATATTTGAAGTTACTCTAGGAAATTTGCTTCAGAGACAACTGAACACTAAGTTCTTCTGCTATAGGAAAAAAGTCCCAAAGACAAAATAATCTGTAACAGTCTGTACTACAGGATTTTGTAGACAAGTAATATAAAACCCATTTTAGACAGACAAACATTTTCTAAGTTGTGTTACAGGGTTGGTTTTTTTTTCTCTCTCTGGAACATTTTTGCAGTCAGTCTAAACAAAATGCCCTAGGAGCAATCTCTAATTTTCTCAGAATACTCTTTTAATTAGATTTTTCTTTTTTTGGCATGCCTCTAAAAATGTGCTTGGAGGCAAGGGAGTGAGGAAAAGCAGTGTTAATAATACAGTAATTCTGTCTGCCCGGCATCCCCAGAAGCAGAATTTGGTGAATTTACTAGCATGTATCAGCCCCGTTTAACCTAATTTCAAGCCTAACTCCACTATCTGTGACTGAAAAGCTCTAGCTCTGATCCCAGTGACAGCCTGTGCACTAAGTGGACCTACTGTAGCTTTCACAAGACAGATTTGCCAAGTTGCAAAAGCCAAAATTAGTTTAATGTTGACATTCCACCACAGGCCACAATTCTCAGCATTTGCTATACTGTCATCATCCTCTTGTAGCGTGGTCCACTTTTTTCCCCTCTCAGATTTACAAAGTCTTAAAAATAAGGGGTGGAGGGTGGGTATCATTCTTGTTCCTTATTTCTGTTTTACTTAACTTTTTCCTCAAATACCAAAGAGCTGGAAAAAACCCACACACTTACAAATAGAACCACCCAGCTAAAGTCAACAACCATAGGGAACTTTGTCAATACACCAAAAATCACCTCCTTCCTGTCATGTATTCCCCTGCAAAACACTGTTTGTTGAAGCCTCCATGAATGATGAGGCAGCTTTCATTCTGTGTAAGATACACAGGCGAAGTGTCCTTTCTTAAAGATGAGGTTTCATTTGGGAATCTGTCAAAGAGACAAAGTTCAAACAGATGTCTGTCCCCTCTGTCCCTCAGGCTGTCAGCTGAGGCCATCAGTTAATTTTGTGAGGATGCACAACAGTGTGTCTTGGGCACACTTGCTGGAGTTGGCACGCTAACAGCACTATGCCTGGCCCCACATGCAACAGAGGGAGCTCACCTGCTCCCAGCACAGTGGCATAGTGCCGTAGAGTTAATGAGCAGAAATAAGTGGTGGCACTGCCTTTGGTCAGCAAGAAAGAGAGTCTGGTGGGGGAAGTAAGGCAGCAATACAGCAGATCTGAGGTGGAACCACGCAGCTCTTTCAAAGCTTCCCTGTCCCATGACTATGCTCATAAACCAGGCTATCCATCTGCCAATGCATGCTCATATTTGTAATTATTGCTCATCCCTGAGATGCCATTTTGACAGTTTGTGTAGCATCAAGCTTGAACAGACATTATATAGCATTAAGAGTAGGTGGTGTTTGCTTTTATATTTAGCCACCCAAAAAGGGGCAGGCAAATTCTTTCAAGCATGATGAGAAGAAACAAGCTTTTACAGGGAACTGGCAGTTAAAAGACCAGCTTAAAGAATATGCAACAGCCCGATAAAGCACCAGCTCCACCACAAAAAACAAGCAGCGGCCCATGTCACGATCTCTCTCAGGCAGGACATGCTAATGGGGGGAGCACCTCCCAACTGCTGCTGTTGAGCAGGTTTCTCCAGGAACTCATTTCATGGCTTATTTAAAGGAAGTGAAGAGATTAGATCGTCTTAGTGGCTTAGAAGAACTGGAGGGATTTTCTCTGTTGAGGTGAGGCATAGGTTGGTGAGGGCAAGTAGAAAGCAGAGGGTTCCGAGAGTGTGGCAAAAGGTTCCTGCTATACTGCACAGGGCCACTGAAAACACCCATGCAGTTTATGCAGCCAAGATGCATAACTCCACATGCTCCACACATGCACACCCACTTGCACACCTTTCCTGCTGTGTGTTACTTCCTCCTAAGCCATGTCTAGCCCCTTGCCATCGGGGTTAAAATATTTAAAAGCAGTTCAGGGGACTCAAGTTGGATCTGCTTCTACATGTGCTACCTGTGGAGCAGCCAGCTAGTGCTGAAGTGTGGAGGATTTGCCCATGCAAAACCACACACAGCTCCTTCCACAAGCCGGCAGCAGCTGGTGGGGAAGCGATCCACTGCTGCTTTCCCTGTGCCATAACTGGTTCTGCCTCACATACTAAGCAAGCTGGGCAAAAGGATGACAGAGACCTTAGAACCTGGTTCTCCCATTTCCAACTTATTCCACCACAGCTTTTGTGGGAAAAAAAGCAATGGAACTGGACAGAGAGAAATAAAATGGGGAAAATACATCATTAGGCTCTATTCAGGAAAGACCTGACCTTGATATTAATACATAGGATCAGATATGAGGATCGTGTGTAAGTCGTCATCTTCAACAACTCAGCAGATGTTGAACCGTGCCCACAGACAGCAACACTTCAGCAACCACTACAACAGTTGCAGAACAGGCCACCTGCTCCATGCAGCCAGCTAGATTACACAGAAGGGCAGCTACAGGGGTATGCGCTGCTATAGAAAGAAGTGCACAAACGTCTCAGCGATCACATCTAGCTTTTTCAGACTGTAGCACTAGCTGTGTTGGCAGATGCTCTGCTGAACAGATTAGGAAGAATCATTAAACCCAGGCAGACCACTAGCCTCTTAAACTGTGGGCATCAGCTAACGTTGCCCTGTGTATTTGGTCAGAATGCCAGAAAGATACTCCCACTAAAAGCTGTTATTATCAGTCTCATGTGGTAGCAAATGATGGCAGTCTGCAAAGCTCTCAGACTTTTCTAGGGTAGCAGCCAGCTTCACTTCAGGTTTAAGACAGCCGGAGGAATGTTCTGCCTGGTCTAAGGAATCACTCCCTTCCCTCAGTTGCTCTATGTTATGAGTAGACTTGCTCAGTCATGCATGGCCACACTGCCCATAACCTGTCTAAATAGGCAGCGATGACCAAGACTGAAACCAGTCAAATCAGGAACTTTCCAGTCTGACAAGAAAAAAGAAAAGATTTCTGCTCCATACTTCTTTAGCACGGGCTGGACTCCTTGCCTTTTGTCTGACGCTCTTGGTTGCTTCTGAAAGCCATTGTGAAGGGATACAACCCACAGGACAGCAGTAGGCTCGGAGTAAAGCTACACCTTGCAGCTGAAACATTCACACAGCTTGAGGCCGTCAGAAAGGGGGGACTGCATTCGTCACACACCCACAAACATACACACCCCCACATGTTATTTGCCTCTTTTCCCTGTCTCCAGCCACCCTGCTTACCCCACATTAGTTCATCAGGGTCTCTACAGGCCAGTTTAGCTCATGAACCTGAAAGAGAACAGAAGAGGAAAACCCAGCCATTTTTGGCCAGTTTCTAGGGTTGGCTTGGCCACTGGCTGGATCTAACAAGCTCAAGTCAGGTGCGGGGTGGGAAGACAGCAGGTTGTTTGATCAGCTCAAGCGTTCAGGTTACGGCTTCATGCTGAGGTGGATGAGGGGTGCTGGCCAAGCCCCAGAGCAATAAAAATCAGAAGGGGGGAGGCAGACAGAAGTGCAGTTGCTTCATTTGCCACAGCCAGATCCTTGCGAGCTAGTATACAACCTTCTTGAAAGCAGAAGGTGCTTTCTCACACCTCCTGTGGCCAAGCCATTTGTTCCCAAAACTGCATGGGCTGTAAATCCTGTGCCTAATTTGGTCCATGTAACTTCCTGTTTAGACAAACCATCTGAATTTCTGCTGCCTGTCATGATCCCACCAGAACACATCATGAAATTAAAATTTCCAGTGTGTGTTTGCAAGACAGAAAAAAAGGCAACAACAAAATGGGAGGCAATCACAACCTTTCTCACAGGGGTCAGTCGGTGCAGGGCTGTGATACACTCCCGACGGCAGCAAGGCACTGAGCACGCTGTGGTAGCAGGGTTAGGACTGTCAGGGTTGCAGGGCAGAGATGAGACACACGGAGGAGACGGCTCACAGACAGCCATTCCTCAGATAGGGACTTGTCCTGAAATGGCAAAGGCTGAACATCTCAAATTTGGCCAAGATGCCAGGACACCAAGAATCAGGGAAGATGTTAAATCAGGCCCAAAAGGGAAGCGGCTGTAATGAGTTCTCCTACAAAGCATTTCTCCAGTCAGGAGGTGCAGATTGAGCAACAGGCTGACATCAGCTAAAATAACAGGATGGTCGAGGGAGTGGCTCAGATGCTAAACCATGCGGATGTTACTTAGGTCACTGTGTAAAGCATAATTTCTGATTGGGAAGAAAAATAAGCCAGAATTGCAGCATTGTTACTTAATCCAGGAAACTTTGTTGATAAAGTGCAGCTGTGTGAACTGGCTCAGCATGACCACACAAAAAAGCCTTTTACTGGAAATCATGACTGCATCCCTCGCTACAGCAAGGCTTAACTAGCAGTGAAGACCGCTTGATAGAGGCAATTCCTACTTCTTTCCCTGCTCTTACAGCATTGCTACAGCAGAGCTTCCCTGGAGAAGATGCTGTGTGAAGTCCAGGTCCTTGCCCAGCAAGGAGTATGCACCCCAGCCCTGGCTCACTCATTGTCCCAAGTGCGTCACTTTCAGAAGCAAGGGTCAAACGGATTCGCTGTCAGACCTCGTGCTTATTGAACTCCCACTCTTATCACACTCCTCTTTTATCGGTCAGTTCAGATCTGCAGACAAAGAAAAGGCTGTCTCACGGCCCTGTTAAAAAACAATTTTGCGTCTAAGATACCCTGTGAGCCAGAACTGCCCACATATACTTTGCCAGCAATTATGACTGGTCCAAAAAGTAGACAAGTGGTATTTACTGATCTCGCAGTTGAGCCATAGGGTAGCATTAGGGCAGCACATGAGTCCCTGAAAGATCTCCACCATTTCTCTAGCTTCTTTATTTGCTCAGAAGCTCACTCGTTAAGAAAAGCCTGTGTTTACTCTCTGCTTTCTTCATATTTTCATATACTTTGGAATCACTAGGATCTACCTCCCTCCCTGTAAATGTGACGTTTCCAGATGAACAGGGTGGACCACAGTTGACAGCCTAGTAAAGGAAAGAAAATCCACTTCTAGTGTTTTCTATTGAAAACCCTTTTCCTTTGCACCGTCAGCTTAGTCCGGCCTGCAAGGTGCTGTGTCATCACAAACTTCCTCAGGTAGGAAGGGTTCAATACCTTCTTGCTCTACTCTAGAGGCCAGAAAAGCAGCTGGATCCAGAAGCAGCTCAGTACAGGAGAGAGGAGTACTTCCTAAACAACCTCAACTTAAACTGGCCCACAGTCGCATCACAGCAACACAACCGCACAGAGGCCTGCAACAACAAAGCTGACAAGCTGGGAACACAGCTGGAAATTGAGAAGACTGAAAATGAAGAAGGAAGGGGACTGAGAATCTATCTGTTTCTACAGCCACATCCAGCCTAAGAAACATCAAAGACTGAGGAACGAGAAGAGAAAGCAACACCATCATTACTTTAGATCAACTGGAAACTTTCTCTTGTACTAAGTCCTTCAGAAGCGCCTTCTTCCAGAAACAATGTAAGAGGCAGTTCTACCCCTTTCCCCACATGACCCCTGACCATAATCAGCCAGACCTTTTTTTGTCTCTCTCAGTTTCTGCTTTGCTTTTAGGTGGGAGTATCAGGATTGAGCAACAGCACCAAACAAAGCAAGCGAGCCCTAAGGGCTAGGAACTGGGAAGCAGATAGAATATCTTCCTGACCAGCATGTGACCTTTATTGATTTTCTTTCTTGAGAATGAGATAGCATTTCATTTTAAGGAAACGTGTTTCGTCTGATGTCTGCAGTAACCAACAAAGAAAGGCACTATTCATTTGCCGAGAGCAAATCTAAAACACATCTTTTTTCACCTTCAAAAACTAGCGGATTGTCCTTGCGCTATGCCACAAGTCAGGGGATACGTGAAAGGTTACAGCACTTGGCTTTAATTCCAGAGTTCAGTTGTCCTGCGAAGAATGCTGTCCTTTACCACTCTTTCTAGGAAGATTTCAGAAACTTTGTTAACATTTCTATCTTGCTTACAGCACCAGGATTACGGTCAACAGTTCGCACACCAAGAAGTTGGTCAGGACTCCCGGTACCTCTCCCTCCTCCCATTTCAACCCCTTCCCTCCAAAAGGCAGAGATTTAAGAGAATTTGGGGGAGGGAGGAAGTACAACAGAAAGCTGCCAACTGCCAGCAGTGCCTTCCAGCATCATTACCATTTGCACGGCTAACACACCTGCCTAATCCTGTCATCGTAAAGCACAAAAGCTCATTTTCCTATAAGTACTTTCCACTTTGTTGCTTTCCATATACATTAGCTCTGCTTCCTCAAGCTGTACACCTCTGTCATAACTCATCCAAGTCTTCTTTCCCGTAGCAGAACCAATCTTGAGTGACAGTTCCGCCTCATCCGACCGCCTAAGGCCGGCTCTAACGCCAGGGCTTCTCCCCACCTATGCCAGCCTGTGACCCAGAGCTCCACTAGCCCGCCACGACCTCCGCTAGCCGTTACAGCAGGCGAGCTTGCTCCACCAGCCAGCACGCCACCAAGCGCTCGGGTGGCCACGTACATACTGTCCCTTTGCAGCAGGTCACCCCGGTGAGCCGAGGGGCGTTCCCTCAACTCCTCACACACACTTAAGCTCAGGCGCACTCCCTCCTTTTGCAGGCTCGACCCTAGGTTTCCCGCAGCAGCGTCACAGGCGTCAGATTTTATAAAAATAAGTGATTTAATTGGAAGGTGCCGCAGCAGAGTGAGCCCAGGGTGGGTGCCTCCGAAAAGGGAGGGACCTCAAACAAAGAAACCCCATGGCAATTATACTCCTGCGAGCTCTACACCCACTCCTCTCGCTCTTTACGCATCATTTAATGCAATGGTGATTTTTGGTCTGGGGTTTTGACTGAACTGAAGAGACCCAGACTTAGGGTTATCCACATTTTTTCTTATACTAAAAGACTAAAGACAGCACTGTACAAGCTGCTATGAAAATTACTACGAAAATTAACTCAATCGCAGCCTAAAGGCTTCAGCAAATACTCGAGCTCAGTACAGCCGAACAAACAGCACAAATCACACCATAGTATAACCCCAAGTAATTTATTCTAATTAAAACTTACTTATTTAAGCTAAAAAACTAATCTCTCTCAACATCAATCAGAAGCCAGCAGACCCCCGCGGGCCCCCCCGTCACCCGGCAGGGCCGGGAGCGAGAGGGGCCAGGCCGGACAAGCGGGAACCACGCCGGCACCGGGCCCCGTTACCAGCTCAGTCCCGGGCCCGCCCCGCCCCGCCCCGGCGTCCCTCCAGGCAACACCAGGGTAGCTCGGACCAGGCCTGGGGCCCGGCACGGAGCTCACACGTCGGGCCGAGATGCGGGCGGCGGTCCCGGGGCGGTCGGGCCGGTGAGGCCTGCGGGGTCCCGGGCCTACGCCGAGCCGCCGCCGCGGGGAGCCCCGGCCGGTAGTGCCGCGGCGCGGGCGGCAGGGGGCGGTGTCGGCGGCGGAGCTCCCAGCTGAGCCAATCAGGGGGCTGCGTGAGAGGGAAGGGCGCAGCGCATGCGCCGCTGCCTCGGGGCATGCTGGGAGGTGTAGGCCCTGGCAGCGTGGCTGGACCACGCAGCCGTGCATCCTCCCCCCCCGGTAACGGTTCCGGGGCCTGCGGGGAGCGCTCAGCGGTCCGGCCGGGTGCTATCGACCGGCTGGGGCGGGTCGCGTACAGTCCTCTCCTCATGGTCACTTAGGGACCCGCAGGGTATTTTGCAGCACCCCCCCAGTTCTGCCGTGCGGGGGCGCCATGCCCTGCGGGGCCGCCCCGGCGTTGCCATGGGGATCACGCCTCTGTGTCGCGGAGTGATGACGTTGACACGGCGGCGCGCAGCATGCTGGGAAGTGTAGGCCGGGGAGGCGGCGGTTCCCCGCTGGCTGCGGCACCAACTGACGAGAAACAGACGACGGGACGAGGGGAAACGGCCTTAAGTTGCGCCAGGGGAAGTTTATGTTGGATACCGGGAAGAATCCCTTCACCGAAGGGGTTGTCAGGCACTGGCACGGGCTGCCCGGGGCAGCGGTGGGTCGCCATCCCTGGGGGTGTTTAGAACACATGTAGGTGCTGAGGGACACAGTTTAGTGGTGGGCTCGGTCGCGTGAGGTTAACGGTTGGACCCGATGATCTTAACGGTCTTTTCCAACCTAATGATTTTATTATTATTTCCCTATTTTCATCCCCTTTGTGATTATAATCATTTCTCTGCTGGTGTTCATCCTTCTGGTGCTGTGAGCTACGAGCAACTCCAGACTGAGCAGTCTCACTCAGCCTCTGATGCTGCTGTAGCTTCCTACACACCATCTCACAGCTCCTTCCACAACTTGGTTTTCTCAGCAGCCTGAGCTGCAGTTACATAGTTGGGCCATCTTAGAGTTGGACCTCAGACTCTTGACACAGCGGGAGCTGAAAGCTGGGGAGAAGATGAAAGGGGGGGGTTACAGAGAGACGTTTACAATCCATAGGAGGAAGGTAGAGAGGAGGACACTTGGCATATCTTCTTGATGGACCGATTACAACAGTATCTTGCAACTTCACAGAAATGTTAAGTTTCGTCTTCAATTTTCTGTTGCTGACATTTGTACCTAACAGGCACACACACAAAATTTTCTTCCCCTGAGGTTGCTACCCTAAGGAATTAACATTTTCACTGTTTAAAAAGCCATGATTATGTATTCTTTGGTGGGGACGTGTGAAAGAAAGAAAAACGAGAAACCCAGGCCAAGTCAAGTTGGTCTTCAGGACTACACTGTGTTAGAAACCAGAGAATTACTTGGATTGGGAGGGGTCTTGGGGATTCGTCCATCATCCCAGCACTGCTCCAACCAGTGGGGCCACAACCAGTCTCAATGTTTGGGGGTTATTCCAGCTCAGGGACAGGACAGGGTGCTTGTCTTTGCTGAACTTCAGGAGGTTCCTCTGGACCTCTGGCTGCCACTTGGACTTCAAGCTGTTGACTACTGTGCTTTTACCTTAAAGGTCCTGCCCCTCATCTTTACCTTGCCTGCCTGGCAGCGGGGCAGCCGCCACTCCCCATCTCCTTCACCACCACTCTGCAGGAACAGGTTCCCAAGGGCCAAGGGGCAACACAGGAGCATTTCTTGGGCTTGCAAAGGATGGGGTTAGGAGACACATAGTTTAGCTGCAGATTAGAGTGACAAGGAATGGGCAAGTGGAAAGCCAACAAAAAAAGTGTCCAGTGCTGAAACGATAGGAAATACTGCACAGCCAAAGCAGAGGCCCACTGCGCCCGTGCTGTACCGGTATATTAAGCAGGATGTAATTAATATTTGTTTATACTGACTCCAGACACCAGTGTACTACAAATGTGTATCTCGACATCAGCGTATATTTTTCGTAACACTGTCACAACCGAAAGCATAACCATCGACAAACATTCTGCAACACAGTTAAGCAGAAATAAAGAAGTAATTATGCTGCGAGAAAGGAGACAAGGGCTTGTGGTAAAGTCGCAGAAACAGAGCATGGAAAAACGTATGCGAGTAGTAAAACCTTCAAGATAAGAACACAGGATGAGAACAAGCATGGAAGATGCCTGGTGGGAGTAGAATGGGCAGGAAGGACGCCTGGTGAAACCTAAACAAATCCAGTCCTAATACCATAAACTGTATCATGAGCAGATGAGATTCCTCTCTCTATAGAGAGTATGGCAGAGCTGGCTGCCAAGTAAGGGAACTCTCTTCCACTGTACAAAAGCTTTTAGTTTTCCAAATTGTGTATTTGGAAAAAACCACATAAAGTCACACTCATATGTAGCAGTTGTCTGAATTGGACTTTTCTTTAAAACATCTTGATTGAGAGTTGTGTCAACAATTGTAAACTGCAAAAAATATAACTTTCTGCTGCATTTGTGATAGACTACAGACAGTGAGGAGACAGAGATCCTTCTGGGATGGGATCCGTGGACCTGGGCTTCTGTTTTACGATAAGGTGAATCATCTTCTAAGTTGACTACTTTTTTCCAGCAATTACCAAATAAACCCGGGAAGCTAGTCCAGATGCAGATATTCTTAACATGTCACCTGCGTTTAGTCAGGTGGATCCTGTCGCTTGTATTTTCATCGTGTGTTGCACCTGAAACACCACCATGTCTTTTCACTTCTAAGAAAATCACTGAGGAAACACTCTTCTCTCTACTGTTCTCCATAGGGCATCCTTCACCTCTTTGTTCCTCAGGCTGTAAATCAGGGGGTTCAGCATGGGAAAGATGACAGTATAAAACAGAGAGATCACTTTGTCTGTGTCCAGCGAGTAGCTGGAGCTGGGCCGTAAATAGGTGAAGAGGAGGGAGCCGTAGAATAACCCGACGGCCGTCAGATGGGAGGTGCAGGTGTAGAAGGCTTTGTGCCTGCTATCTGCCACGTGGATGCGGAGGACGGTGCTGAGGATGCAGGCGTAGGAGACAACAATGGTCAGAAAGGTGATGATTTGTATAAAGCCACAGAGGGTGAAGAGGAGGACCTCGTTGATGTGTGTGTTAGAGCAGGAGAGCTCCAGCAGCGGGGGAATGTCACAGAAGAAATGGTTGATCACTTTGGAGCCACAGAACGACAACGTGAATGTGAAAGAGGTGTGCACCAGCGAGGTCAGAACCACGCTGAGATAAGCACCGGCTACCATGGAGGTGCAGACCCTGTGGGACATGGCAACGGTGTAGAGAAGAGGGTGGCATATGGCCACATAGCGGTCGTAGGCCATCACAGCCAAAATGAGGCACTCCGCATCAGCGCAGGCAGCAAAGATAAACAGCTGTGTTGCACAGCCGATTAAAGAAATGGTCTTCCGCTGTGCTAACAGGTTCACCATCATCTTGGGAGCAATGGTGGATGAACAGCTAAGGTCTAAGAAAGATAAATTGCTTAGGAAATAGTACATGGGGGTGTGAAGGCAGGCATTGAGCTGGACGAGCACAACGAGGCCAATGTTCCCCACCAAAGTGGTGGCATATACAAATAGGAAGAGTCCAAACAAAAGTAGCTCCACCTCCAGATGGTCAGTGAAACCCAGGAGAATGAACTCGGTCAGTGTGGTGCAGTTTTCTTCAGGCATTTCCTTACCATGTGTTTGGCTTCGTACACGTCAGATTTGTCAGGGGGTCAGTCAGTCCTAGTGGGCAGGCAACGCACAAACACGTTACATCCTTCACAAGATAGAGGTAGAGGAAATTTGAGCATCTCACCCGATATCAGAGGGGGAAACCAGTGGCTTAGATGATGCCCACTGAAAGGAAAGCTTAGGAGGACACTCAAAGAGAGCTTTACAAACACACTTTATATGTGGAATTCCTTCCTGGATATTCCTTGCATATATATGAAATAGGACCTCAGATGGGATTTTATTTAAGAGCTAGACCATAGTGCAGGTGTAGAAGAAACTTTGTATGATGCATCACTTGAGGAGAAACATATTCTTTGAGTCACATTTACCTGTGTGAACGGTAGAGGAAGGAGTTCAGGCACAGTTAATAATGACCTTCCTGAGGCAGCAGTGAAATTGAACACTGGAAAAAAATGGATTGAAGTGCTAGAACATGAGCAGATTTTATTTTTTTTTAGACAAAACAAAAAGACATAATTAGTTTGGAACAAACAAAAATCATTGAGTTTAAAATGAAATGAAGTATTGTGTCTCATTCTGGGATTTCTTACAAATATTTTGTGGGTTTATTTTCCTGAGGCTGAGTAATTCTTAAGCAATTGATGAAAAGAAAGCCATGAATATTGTTTTTAAATATTCAAACACGAATATTTTTAGATTTTCCAAGCAATTTTCCCCACTTTTTTTTTTTTGGCCGAAACTATTAATTGAATTTGAAATAGACTCAGTCATTTAGAAAATTAATTCCGTGTATTAATTTTAGTTTTCCAGAAAAAGTGCGTCATTTAACTTAACTTTCCATAAGTTAAGACACGTTTCTGCTGATGCCAGTCAAAGTTCCAGGCAGGGCAGATACATCTTGCTCATCTTTACACTTACAGGAAAGATAAGGATTACAAAAGGACATCTGATAAAAGAACTGCTAACACAGGTCAGTTAAATAACCCTGTAAATATCAATGCTATGTGGACAAAGGCACAGACAAACCAGAAATGTCTATGTTCCTGAAAAAATAGTAATAATCTAAGCTGATTCATTCAGGAAAGAATAGTAGATGGTTACAGTAGAGTCTGGGGGTTCAGAACGGAGGGGGCTTCAGTTCCCAACTGTGTTTCCAGGCTCTCTGGGTGCAACAAATCTCACCTGTATTTGGCTTTCTAGAAGTTGGACTGAGAGCATCATCTCCAGCTCCGTCTATAGCCATCGCAGAGGGGGAGGTGGGACGCATCGTATCCTGGCTACGTGCGTGGCTGTCGACAAGAAAGCAAACGTGGATGACCAATATAAATTCACTGCCAAAACTGTAGATGGTTACCCTCGGGTGAGATGAATCTCATTTTAGACACCTTTGTTTTTCAAGATCCTCCATTTTTGGGGAAGGCTTGGTGCATCCTCCAATCTGAGTAATTTTCTGTGTGACTCTCTACTCCAGAAAACGTCTTGGGTGACTCAGGTCATCACACAGGTCCCCCAGTTACGTTCCTAGAATAACGTGACAAGTTCCAAAAAATTTCAGTCATGTTTTATTTTTAGCCAAGACCAGTTAAACAGAGACCATGTAACTTTACAATTTATTTTGATGCTGTCACAGGCAGTTTGAGAGATTTCTGGTGAAAGTAAAAAAGAATGTTTCTGCCCTGAAAAATATTCCATGCTTACGCACATGTGGCCATTTCGTCCTATTTTCAGCTGTTGATCATGCTCAGAAATTAAGGCACGGAAATCCCAGCAGCTGTTAACAATTCAGTGGTCTCTGATGAAAGACCTACAAGAGATGTCAGTTCCCAGATCAAAATTTAGGTGCAAAAATTAAAAGAAAAACCCACAAACAAACAAAAAACCACAAAAAAACACAAAACCCCACAAAACCACCTCCTCTCTTTTTAAAGATATATTCATTTTTAATTTTTCTTTTGTTGTATCATGATGCAGCAATGCTTTTCCATTAGTGCATCTGAAATTCATTCAGCCAACAAGGCAACTGACTGAGAACAATTTCTACACAACTCCCTGAATGGAAGGAAATTTTACTCTTTGGGAGACTTACCTGCTAGGAAAATATTTAGGGTTTTTCCTGGATGCAGGAAATGTTTCTTTTGGGGAATGTCACAGATTTTATGTCTTCTTTTTGGACACAGGGGACCACGATGTTCTCACGGGAAGAGCAGAACAAACCAAATGCTACCGGGTTGTCTCAGCGTGGAAGCGTTTCAATGAACTGATATGCTCCGAAGATATTGTAAACATTTTTGGAAATGCTTCTAATATTTCCTTTGACTGGAAACCCATAAACAGTATTTTTTTTAAAAACGTCAAAACAGCGCTGAAATGAGGATGGAGTCCCAGCCTGTGATCCAGAGGTATGGATACAAAGCCACTGTGACCTTGAAGCAACCGTGTTTTTTTTGAAAAAAAAAAAATAAAAAAAAAAATCATGCAACTCAAAGTGATTGTGGCAATTTAGCAAATGAAATTCAGGCAGTAGTTAGAACTCTTGGTAACGTGATTACGACTTATCAAATTAAAAGGTGCTGGTTTGCACTAGATGAAGACCCTACATAATACAGGAATTACACAAGAAATAGGCACTTCCAAAGGATGGCTCATCCCCTCATAAAATAAGTTTCTAAGGAAAAGGGCATGTATTGCTTTCTGCAGGTCTCTTCCTCCCTACACTGACTATAAAATAAGCCCAGACAGCTACGTTAAGCTTGTATAGCTCAATTTTACACCGCTGGAATTATAGAAAAATGGATCCTACCCTTCCTATCCCTACACCCTGTCCCTCAGCGCTTAGCAGAGCACAACTTGAAGCTCTGGGGGCCCGAGCTGACCGATGACACCCCTGCGGCACGGCCCTGGGTACTGACCAAAGCACTCACACAGGAGGAAAGCAAAACACCGCAGCAGAACTGGGTTTTATTTCTCTCATTTTAACAAACTGGTTGTGAAGGGATGGGAAAGCTCCACAGAGGTTTCCAGTAGCCAGTGAGGGGTGGGCTTGGACCTTCTGAAACTCTGGGCAGGGGCTAAACCATGACACATGGCAGGGATGTAATGGATACTCCGGTTTGTAGGGGGAAAGCGATGTGGGAAAGCCCATCCAGGAAAAAAGGGGAAAATTACCATGTTTGGATTGTTATTCATAGCTCTGCTCTTTCATTTGATATTCTTAGTATGGGGTTCATCACTCATCTTAAACAATTAAAAGTTACTTGTATAAGCCTAACTTCTAGGCGACTCCTGTAATCCGTGTAGAGAAATAATCACTCAAATCCTAGAAAGTCTCCAGAGCACAAACATCGATATATAGGCTACTGCGGCATTGCTTCTCCGAGTTCAGGAGGGGACTGTCTGTCTCTCCTCTGATCCAGCTGTGCTTTCAGGGACCAGTCATGTGTCTAGTATTAACTAACTATCTCAGATGACTACAGACTGTAAATCGATAAAAATTTAATGGTCCAACAGGGAGAAGTGCCAGCCGTGTAAACTATCTTTAGAGCGATAAAGAGAACGTGGACTGGAATTCAGCTTGCATGGGATGGTACTGTTTCATGAGAGCCAGCGAAAACTTGAAATAATGATTACCCTCCTTCACGTCAGCTCCTTCTAGATCTCATACCAAGGCTGATCGTTTCGTGAGGCCAGCAGTCCTCTGCAGCCTCTTGCTCCCTGTGACCCCATGAACTAGAGGGTCTGCGGCCAGAGAAAATAAATGCCTTCCATGTAAAAGTAATAGAAAATGAAAGCTCCAACTTATTGTAGAAATTAATTATAACATTATCTAGAGAAGAATATGACTCCTCTGCTTATGTTCTGGAGTTTTATTTCATTGTTGCTACTTTTTTTTTTTTTTTTCCCCCCCTAATGAGCTCTGTATTCACGAACCAAAGACCTGAGCGTACTGCAACCATTGCATCACTCAGTGGGATCCCTGCGGGACATCGATGGCACTTAAGGAGAGTTGCTTGGGAAAGTTGCTTGTGAAGACTTTGCCATTCCCCTGCTGGCTGTAGGTGCCATCCCATCCCACCCCACCCCATCCGGAGTCAGTGCCAGGTGGGGAGGGGCAGAGTCCACCAGCAGCTTACTTGATCCTGTAGTCGGAGCTTCTCTCAATGCCGTTGTGTGCCCAGCTTTCTAGCAGCGTTTGTTCCCGAGGAGAGGAAAGCATCGTTATTAACGTTAATTTCCAAGGTAGGAAACGTATCCATAGCCTGAAATATTATAAAATCTGTCAGACTGTTAATTGTGTCACTGTTTTATTCTCTATCTTGACTCTGTACTTTAAATCGTGCACACAGGATGCACATAATTGCATTCTGTGCTCATATACATAAGTAAAAAAAAAATAATGAATTTTCATGTAAGGAATGCTGAAATTAAAGTCTAAAAAAAACCCCAGTGAAGTCATAGGGAGGAAAATTGTTTGGACCTGACCTGGATTCTTTTTATTACTTTGGAAAATAGGAGAACAAATACTTTTGAATGTCCATGTGGCTTCTTTTCATAACACGCGGAGACTTCTGGACTCTTGCTCCTGGAAGTCTGTACTTTGAGTGACAAATGACATTCAGGTCAGTACTCCACAAGAGAGGTCTCTGCCTCAGCTGGGGCAGATCTGCGATAGCTGCAATTCAGCCATTCTCCGTGCTTACAGCAGATACAGGGTTGGTTTAAGTCTGTGTTTAAGTCTTAATCTCAAACCACCAAAATCCACAGCAGTTCTAACATTGGCTTGATGAGCCCTGAAATGTAGGGTTACCACAAAAGAATTATTATTTAACAGCATCAACTCGTCATACAGACTGTAGTGTTGGCCACTACAAATAGTCCAACTGAGCTGTCTGGAATTTCCTATAGCACAGAAAATTATTAGCAGTCAAACTGTTGGGCTCTGCAAGTTGCTGCTAATCAGCTGAACTGCTGTAACTCTCTGAAAGTGCACTCTTAATTACTGTCAATGCAATGCAAATAGCAACAGCTTAAAAGATATTTCAATCATACAGTTATTTCAGTAAGAGCTCCACCTTGCAAGCTCACGCATTCGTTTAATACACCTACAGTTAACAGTTCTCATTTTCTACAGAACTCTAAACAGAAATGTCAAGAAAAGACCACAATCTGAAAACAGGAAAGGCGTTTTTCTTGAAGTCAATGTTTTACAAGAATGAAATGGTAATTATGAGGGCACGGTGTTCTTTCCTTTGTTTCACCCATAAGCATGCTGGTTTTTAACATGACAATAAAGTCCGATTTGTCTGACTAAATATTATCGCCTGCAGAGACAGACTCCTACATTTTACCTAATCATTGTGTGCTCTCTGTAAGCAGTGATGGGAAAGCGGCACCTCTAAGAAGCCATTTATTTCATCCCAAAGTAAGTAGACATTTTCAGTAGCTTACATGAATTTTGCCTTAAAATGCGTACTTCTTTTCTGCAACTGTAAATGAAGCCTTGAAGGGCTACCTCAGACATGGCTGTCCACCGAGGAAGCAGGTAATGTTAGACAAGACGGATTCTGTCTTCAGTGTCAGCTCCTCGGTTTCTTTCAATTTATACACAACTCCTTCCTTAACATTGGACAAAACAAGTGTGATTTTGGTCAGGACAGACTTACAGACCTTCCATTAGCATGAACAGGTTCAGGGACACAGGGCAAGGTCAGTGACTACACTGCCCCTGTCTTCTCCTTTGAATTGTTACATTTTGAATCAGCAAATAAACTGTAATGAAATTATCACCTGCTTTTTAACATAAACTGCTTTTCTACATGGATTTTTTTTTTTTTTTTTTTTAAATTTGGTGGTATCTTCCTATGAGGACTTCTCCTCAGAACTGCCCTGGCCAACCTAAATCTCATCCTTAGAAGCTGAGAGCAATTTATTACTCCACTATTTAAGAACAACAGCGCAGGTAACCAGAATCATCCTGTTATTCCTCCTGGGCACCATGGACGCAGATAAGCATTTGAGAAAATTTAGTAATAGAAGTAAGCAGGAATAATTAAAAAAAAAAAAAAAAGATCAGAATGGATAACAAGTTTCTCCTCTTTCCTGGAACAATCTCGGCAATGGAACAAAAGTAATCCTTCTTTGAGGCGGTCATTACAAAAATGTTAAATGCATAACAGCAAGCTTCTCAAGAGAACCGAGTGAAGCATCCAGTTCTGGCACACTAACAGACAGCCAGGCTTCCGTTAAAATAAAGCAGTATCCAATTTTCTTCTCCTACATCCCTGCCCGACGCTCCCAGCATCATTATTACTTATTCTTCTATCCAGAGTTGTTACTTACTTGTGTTCTTTGATTTTTCTCCCTCTTAAAATATTCAGGTTCCTTAAGGGAATGGTCAGAAGAAACAAGACAGCTGTTGACGAGTTCATTCTCTTGGGAATCACAGATGTTTGGGAGCTGCAGGTCATTCTCTTTGTGCTGTTCCTTCTGATCTGTGTCACCTCGTTGGTGGGGAATCTTGGCATGATTGCATTAATCAGGCTTGACTCTCAACTCCACACCCCCATGTACTTCTTCCTCTGCCACCTCTCTCTGGTAGACCTAGGTAATTCCTCAGCAGTTGCTCCCAAAATGCTAGTGAGCTTCTTTGAAGGAAGGAAAGCCATCTCCCTGCCAGGTTGTGCAGCCCAGATGTACTTTTGTGGATTCTGCATCATCACTGAGTGTTACCTGCTGGCTGCAATGGCCTATGACCGGTACGTTGCCATCTGTAACCCTCTGCTCTACGTGGCCACCATGTCTCAAAAGGTTTGTGTCCAACTGACTGTGGGATCCTACATAATATCTACTGTGAGTCAAACAGTGCTTGTCAGCTCAGTGTTCAGTTCGCAATTCTGTGGTCCTAATGTCATCAATCACTTCTTCTGTGACATTCCTCCGCTCCTGAAACTTTCCTGCTCCAGTACCACTGTCAGACAACGTGTGCTTTTCACCATTGCTACTTTTATTGCACTCAGCACTTTAATATTCATTGTTGTCTCATATAGTTATATCCTTACCACCGTCCTGAGGATCCGCTCCTCAGAGAGCGGGCACAAAGCTTTCTCCACCTGTGCCTCACATTTGACATCGGTCTCAGTTTTTTATGGGACTATGATCTTCATGTACCTCCGCCCCACTTCTAGCTACTCCCTGGACCAGGACAAAGTGGTGTCTGTTGTCTACACCCTGGTGATTCCCATGCTGAACCCCCTGATCTACAGCCTGAGGAACACAGAGGTGAAGGATGCTCTCAAGAGACTCCTAGAAAAAGTCCTTGTTTCCTTTTGAAGTTAAACTGGTAAAAAGGTGCCATAGACTAAACAAAATAAATTTGAACATTCTTGAATTTCAGTCTCCATTTGGCTGCTGACCATTTAAACTAAAAGCAAAAAGAAGATAGCAATCTTGAGGACCCAAGTGCTCGTGCACGTCATTGCTACAAGATATAGTGAGCCACTGCCTTCTTTCTTCTCTGTCAGTGCAGCTATACGGTCTGATTTTACCCTTAAGCCCACTAATTATACCCAAAGCCTCACGTACACTCCTTTCCCACAGGCCACCCCTACTTCAAAGGCACGGTATTCTTCGTGTCACTCCATAAGGAGCTGTATTTTTCAGATTGAGAAGCACTCCTCACATTATTTAGTTCTTCTGGCAGATCTTCAAGAGGGAACGATGGGGCCAAGAGGAGATCCAGGTCCTCATGGACATTTGCTAAGAATAAATCTGGGCTAATGTGTTCGAAACCAGGAACATTTCCAATCGACGGCATAGCCTGAGTTTGCAGAAGGCAGGTTTAACATTACTAATGAGCAGCACTGCTTTAAGATCAAATAAATGAATGCTACATATGTGCATTCCCCAGATAAGGTTCAGCAATCAGACACAGCTTGATGCAATCAATTCTACGTGACACCTTTGGCTTAAGGTCATCATTGAGATTTGGTAACTACGGGAATCAGTGGTGAGCAAACAAGAACACAGTCTTGAAGGAGATACTTTTTTATTGGTTATACTAAAGCTGACCAAAAACTTTCATAAAACAGGAGCTCACCATTCTGATGAAATTGTGATATTCCTAGAAGAGCATTTAGCTTTGTAGAGGTTTGCAAGAACTTGTTTTATAGGACCCTTTGCTGATACAGATACCCCATCTATTTAAAAAGAAAAAACAACAACAACAAAAAAAAAACACCAAAACCAAACCAAACAAACTGCAAGTCCCAGCGGTGGATTTAAATAGAAAATGGCATCTAAGATGATGGGTCACCGCTCACAGATATTTACTCATTAGGAGAACCCATGCCAGACCACACCACATCAACTGAAGCCCTTAGGAGCAGCAGAGAAAAGGAGAGGTTTGGTCTCAAAATACTTGTGGGGAAGCTCTTCCTATGCACCGCACTTAGGAAAAATTACCTTGGGAGAAGCAGATTTCAACCCTTTGATAATGAACTGATCAGAGACAACTAAATACGATTTGCCCGTTTCCCTGTTAGATACAGAAAATTATGGGACATGAATCTTAGCCATGATGAAACAGAGTGGTTCCAACACACTTGTGACACAATGTTCATCTTAGAAAAGATATTTAGGGGAATGAGTAGGCCCTAGCCTGATGTCAAGCTCACTGAGCAGACCATGAAAAACTCCTGGACATAACATGAGAAACCACTGGACATAAGTATGCAGTGAGGAGCTGTCAAATTAACAGCACCAGGGTGGATGGCCAGATTTCACCAGTGGTCAGGAGGCCACCAGAGGTGCTAGAGCTGGGCAGGCTTCACAGATGGTTGAAGGGGAAGGGTTGGACACCCTTTGGGGAGCAGACCCTGACCAGGCCAGCAGTGCCTAGGAACCATACCAGGAACACCACATGAAACCTAGTTTACCTGGGTATTGGGAATAGCAAATTCAGCAACAAATGTAGCAAAATTGGAACAAGTGATCACAGTGGGTCATTTATTTGGGAGGAGACAAAGGTGGAGAAACTGAGATATCGTGGCTGATGAGGGAAGAGGAAGAAGGGGACAATGAGAGAAGGGAGGCGTTAAAGGGGCTGGTGGCCTCTAAGCCACCACCTGCTGGTTGGTTTGTCTGGCCAAGCCCTGTGCCTGACCACCGCAGCTCATCCCATCCTCTTATTAAATTATGTTCCCAACAATGAGCTATATATTTGTGACTACTTCTGCCAACAACTGGGTTTTAGAGCTTAGAAAGTCTTTTGGGAAAGAGAAGCAACTGCATGCCAGGTATAAGCAATGCAGTTATTTCACCATAGTCAGCTGAGACATCAAACTGAATGAAAACCTTCTATCCACGTGGCCATGCAGAGACAGCAGAAAATGCACACACCATAGTAGGATGAGAGCTTCTAGTGGGATGAGAGCTTCTAGTGGGATGAGAGCTCCTGGTCACTTCTACTGTGTGTGAGAGGTTGGGAACAGAAATAAAATAGCTTTAAGGAGAGGTGGAGCAGAACATCAAAGCTCAGCCCTAAACCCAAGAAGTTTTGTGAAGAAAAAGGAAAGGGATTTAATATTGAAGATATTCAGGGATATTTCATACCTGGGTTAGACAGACTGGAGTGTTTTCTTTCAGAGTCCGCAGAAGTTTAGAAGCAGAGGCACATTCCTGCAACATATCCGCATGGCTACTATGAGGGAGCTGCAAGGGCCAGCCAGTCCCCAAGGAAGAGGGAACGAGGAGCCAAGGGGGACCCCAGCACAGGCAGTGCCTCAGGACAGACCTGTGGGGGCTGAACACAGCAGGCAGAGCCAGGGGCTGGCAACGAGGTCCATTAACAGCCCCAGCAAGCGATGAACTAGGTACTGGGCCCATGCACAGGGTGCCATCAGAAGCAAAGGGAGATGGGCCAGGAACAGGGTGGGAGACAAAGCTACAGTTTTGATCCAGGGTCCATCCAGGAGGCAGGAGCACAACCACAGCCAGACACACACACAGTGCAGCCAAGGAAGGGCTGATGGCCCTAGACTGAGCTTAAATGGGGCCCCTGGGCCATGGGCAGGGGCGTGCGTGTGGAGTGGTCCAGGTGAGGCTCATCAGGGCCATTGAGTCCTATTAGCGTCCTCAAGGCCCCGGCAGCTTCTTGTAGATTGGGGAAGTAGTAGCAGGAAGGCTGAGTTTTGGCCATGAATTACCAGAACAATACTAGTGAAGGGGTGAATCTCTGTAAGAGGAGTGATTCTTTTGGAGAAGTTGAGGAATCCATTAAGACTCCACTGATAAGGGCTGTCCTATGCCATTTACCCCCTATTTTCGCTTTCCAAATGGAAAGAACTAAACACAATCCTCGCTTTCTGAATCAGCTGAAATAGCCGCTTTACACGATAGTAAATTTTCAAGGATCCACAGCTTGCCAAGTAGAGGTAATATAGTTTCTAATATATGCAGATGCAAAGTACTTAGAGGGTGGCTACAAAGAGGACAAAGGCGCTCTCTTTGTAAGGAGCCATATGGAGAAGACAAAATCTCCCACCAGGAGAGATTTTGTCTCAACATAAGACACAAATGTTTTAGAGTAAGAACAATTGTTCTTGGGTTTGAAGTTTTGAAAGCCCTCAATTCCAAATTTATCATGCTCCATGGGTCGAAGGAAGGTGGGCATGACAGATATGTGCATCTTTGCACAAAACTCTGGGCAACCTGGTCTAGTGGAAGGTGTCCCCACCCATGGCAGAGGGGGTAGACTAGATGATCTTTAAGGTTCCTTCCAACCCAAACCATTCTGTGATTCTACAATTCTATGATTCTATCTTTTGTATACAGAATTTAAAAAAATACAGAGGAAAGGGAGGAGAGAATGGCACTGGAACACTGGATGCGAACTTTTTGTGATCCCCAAAGTCTTGGGAATTTTAAAGCCAGAACTGTAGCCCAACCCAAATTTCACAACTGAATAGTGTTTTTAAAGGAGAAAAATAAATCATTCACAGTTGCTTTCATGTTGCGCATTTTCATATCTGACAGCACTATATAAAGGAGAGAGAGGAAAATCTGCTGTGGTTGCACTGCAAATAATAAACCCCCCACATACTATTAATATAGTTGAATTTTGCTTAAGGAAAAAATTTGTTTTCTTAAGAAATGCCTTCTCCACAGCAAATATGGAGAAGTGAGAAAACAGACGAATATTCACACCTTAACTGTATTCTTGTGCACTGGTTCTACATTTTGGCTGACATACATTTTGTAAGAATACAACGCATTCGTATGGGGAATGAAATATGGCGGTGATTGTTGGATTGTCTACAACTGGTCCATATAGTTATATTAAGCAGTAAAAATCGATGTCTTCATCGAGGTTTCAGTTGAAGTTCAATAGCGTTAGGCATATGAATTTTTTTTGAAGGCACATCAAGAATTGCAGAAATCCTTTATCTTTTGGAATAGACACATGAAACTGGTCTATTTCCATCCCTCACTGGTTATACGAGATTAGCCGGATATGCAAATAGGTGGAGTCTGATTTTCAGTAGCAAATGTGAAGTAGAAATGCACTGCTGATGATTAGTACGGGGATTTCATTGATACAGGGTATTTTTCTTCCCATTATTTGGACTCCCCCATATTTTATTCATTTACAAGGATAGCTTTATACAGTTACAGGGGAACCTATTCCAGAAATTCAGCTTCCCCTCCCAGTATCCTGGTGCGAAAGAGCATGTCAGAGAAGACTGTATTTGTAGAGATGTGAGTGAGCAACTGCAGGGAAAGACTGGAGATTCTCCTGAAGCAGCAGTATTTAAAAAAGATCACCAAACAGAGCTTGCCAACATTTTTCTGCGTGTTCCAGCTGGCCGCTCCGCGTCTGTACTCCCACACTGCTCTTCCAACAGGGCAGCCCAGAGAGAAGAGTCAGCCCAGGGGTATTGATTTCTGACAGCAGCCAAAAATAGATGTTCAGAGAAAGAGTATCAGAAACTGGATGAGTATATTATGGTCCTTCCCTGTTAAATTTTTTCCCAGCTCTGGCAAAGAAAATCACAGCTGCGTGATGGAGCTCCCTCTTTCTAGTGTTGTAGGCTATTGGGCACAAGAAAAAAAAAACAAAAAAAACATGTCTCCTTTTTGAGGAACACTTATGGATGAGCACCTAGCTCCCGGAGGGGGTTACAGCTGATGATCTCTCCTCAGAGATGAGTGCGCCTCTTTATCCTGGCTGAAGATGCTTGTACTCCAAAGGGAAGCAGGTCCAAAGCGAGGTCTTACTTCTCCTCAGGCCTCCAAAAGTTTGAATGCACCTTTGGCACACCTTATCCAGCACTGAAACCTCATTAAAAATGTGTCGTGACACAAACCCGGTCACCGAGTCCAAATTTTTGCAGCTCAAACAGCTGCAACCCCATATTTACTGAGTCCAGAGCAATTTTGTCCTCTTGAGGTGTCTGTTTTGGGTCCAGGCAGATGGGAAAGAGATGAGTACCTGGTGCTAGGGGAAATTATCTGGGCTATGCATTCCACCACTGCCTTCCCACTCCACCAGCCCTTAGGAAGTCGTTTCACCAAATATGTGTATTTATCCTCCCCTTTCCAAACAGAGAGGTCAGTTGCTCTCTAGAAATGCTGATTCCTCTGACCTGAATATGGAGGAAGCATTGTTCCCCTTCTGCTCTGAAATAGGCTATTTTCTGCTGGTAACTATAGAGCAAGTTAGTAGCTTAGACCTAGATAACTATCTTGGACATCTGAGGAGGGTTTCACCTTATGAGATGTAACAGATTCTGCATTTCCTGATGTCTTGAGACCAAAATCAGAGTATTGGTGTGTTTCAGCCTCACAGAAGTAATTTGACTCAAAAGGGAGGTAACTCTAAAAATCCCACAAATCCATTAAAATATTTGGTCTCTTAAAATTTGGAGTGTAACATACAGTTCACCAGGTCTTGAACAGGCATTTTTAAAAACTTTTACCAAAACTATGATTGTTTATGACTTAAATACTTGCAATTATACTTGGGCTTGTGCTTACAAGAAGTAATTGCAATGCTACCTCCGGGACCACTGCCTTTGGCATTTAAAATTGGTTACGGTGTCTCAAAAGGGAAATTTTGAAATGTGATTTCAATTCTTCTGCTACTTTGCTATCACTTCAAATGAGTTAAATCTTTGTAAAGGGCTTAAACCACTTTGCATTTATTTCTTACCTCCAAACATCTAACATTTCTGGAGATTTGGCAGGGTTGTCTGTGCGTTCTGCTATCAGTATTGCTGTTATTGGATGAGTTTCAACCTTCTTGCAGATTGGACATTTTCAGGTATGGAAAAAACATTCCTTAAATTTACAAATCTTGAACAGAGATACGTCAGGATGATTTCAAGGTATTTTAGTCTATATGAGTATTTATATAGGTCCAAGGTGTGTTTGTCACTGCTGATAGATATGCCACAATAAGGTAATGGTTTCTCTAAGAAACCTCTTTTAACCTTAAGCAAAGCACTTACCTTATTTTTGTCTACTTTTTCTCATCTCTAAAACATAAATGACTCTCATCCTTCAAATTACTTTGAAATCAAAAGATGTAAAGTTCAGAGCTTGTGCTATCTACTAATATAAATAATGTAAGGGGATGATTTTCAGAGGTAGGTAAGTGATCTAGAAGTACAGAGCTCAAGTCCGTGGAACTTCTCATGAACCACTTGGTCTCAGATACTCCAAAGTATTTAGAAAACTAAATCCTTGAGAGGATCCCACTCTAGTTATTTATACTATAACTACAGTAAATTTCCCTTCTCTCTCCCAGCAGCTTACAGTTTTCGGATCCTGAAGGATGTTTTTTAATGTGGCATGATATTCATCAGAAACATTGCCACAACCCGTTCATTGAAGGCAAAATTTAATTGTTCTTTGCCTACACAGTGTAGTTATGTAAATTATAAATGCCTGAACAGAATCAGAAGTTGGATGTAGCTGTTTATGTTGGCACAGGCTTTAAAATGGTAGTGCGTATAAGTGCGTAAATGAGAGAAAGATGTCTCTCAAGTTCTACATCTTAAGAAGGATGATGATTTTCCTACTATTCAGGTCCTTACAGTTGACATCGTAACTGATAGAGTCCACCTAGTCTAGAGAGTTCATGTCTTAAATAAGAATTGGATTAATCTTGTTAAACATGAGGGGTCAGACCCATCCCACTGAAATTTAGGTGTGTACATATGAGCTGACGGCCACATTTGCACAGGCACCAGTGAAAAGCTGGTTGACACAAGTCTTGTGCAGCTCTTTTATCGCATGTGCTTATCCCATACAGATATCTTGGATACCATAGTGTACCTAAGATGGCAAGAGGCGTGGGTGCTTTGGCACCTTAATCTTTCCTTTCAAATCAGGAGGGATGCACCGGCCGTCGTGGACTAGGAGATGGGTGCTGAGCAGTCTGGGCTCCCTGGGCTGGGGTGGAGACAGAGTCCTCTGGCGGTATTGACTGGGGTGATGGCTCAGCCACCTCACCTACCTGAGACATGAATCTTGGGCTGAGGCAAACTGCCTCCTTGAATTGAGCTTTTTAGGATTATTTCTTAACCTCTCTTCCAGAACAGTTTCTGTTTTGGAAAGATGCTTCATTTTGCAATACTTTCCCTTGACAGCATAATTGCTAATTCAGGCTGTGCGAGTCTGCTTGGGCTTAAAAACACAGGATAGGATTCAGTTTCAGGTTAAGGCATCAGATTTAGGCATCTATGTATAAGCATTTGTATGTAAGTTATACGTCTGTATTTCTGTCATGAGAGAGGAATAAACCAGGTGTCAAAACTAAGTCCAGAAGTCTGCTCAGGTTGGCAGGAACAGCTGAGAAGTTAAGATAGCTAAAGTTATCACCTCCTAGCTGGTCATCTGAACCGCCCTTCAGAGTCCATTGACTGTATCAACTAGACATCCAAATAATTTGTTCAGCCGTAGCAGCCTGGTGCCACTTGAGACACCCTCGTGTGACCTGTCATTTGTCCAATTTTCATTCCAGAGCTCTCCAACATCCCCGCATCAAATGTGACGGCCGCCTTCAGATGTCTCCGATACCCTACAGCATATCAGGTGACATTTATTAGTGTCTTCCATAGCATTATCGATGTTGGCATTCTGCTACTCTCCTTCTACTGCATGAAGACTGAGGATCGAGCAACTGTGACCATATACTACTCTGAAACTTTCTTGTCACAGTAAAGACTTAAAACATCTTAGACAATACTGCGTAAAGGCAGAACACGAACAGTAGGACCTATAGTGATGAGAGTGCCATAATATCCTAGATTCAAGTTAAGGTGGTTGGACATATTTAATTTGTTAGATGGGATCTGTGTGCTGAATTTTGGCTTCATTGCAGGAAAAGGATACAGGTCTATGGATATCTGTCCAAAAGAGTAGCTCTGTTTCATGAGAGTGTCCGAAGGATTGTTTCACTCCAAAGTCTGTTTCGTGTTTCTTCCCATGTTAAGAAAGGATATCAAGAATTGGGATCTTAACACATAATCTTGTGATCTAACATTGAATTTTGATTTTCTAAAGAGGATAGTAACTCTGTTGGGCATTAAAATGTGTATAAATTAGGCATTTTTCTGTTAATTGTGCGTAATTAGACTGCAACCAACATGAACAGGGGTTCAGCTAAATATACCACACGAAAACTTTTTCAACATTTTTTCATTTCTCTGTTCACTGTAATAGACAATGGATGGTATGTTGTGTCTGCTACGTTATTTTCCACAGCAGTCTATCCCCTTCAAAGAGAAATATAAGCTCTTGTTACACTTATCTTGCAACAGATTTGAGTTGACTTTGTTACTATTTCTTATCTTGACAGTTAAACCACTGGAATAACAATGGCCAGGGAAAACCAAAGCGTAGTGACAGAATTCTTCTTTCAAGGCCTTTCCTCCCAGCCAAGGACACAGACTCTTCTTTTCATAGTGTTTCTGGTGTTTTATCTGTTCACAATGATGGGGAACATCGTGATTGTTACAGTGATCAGAGCAGATTGCCACTTGCACTCACCAATGTACTTTTTCCTTGCCAACCTGTCCTTCTTAGACATCTGCTACGTCTCCAGCAACATCCCCCAGATGCTGGTGAATCTCTTGACCAAGAAGAGGACCATCTCCTTCTCTGGATGTGCTGCTCAGATGTATTTCTGTCTGGCTTTTGGCATGACAGAGTGCATCCTGCTTGGGGTCATGGCTTACGATCGGTATATGGCAATATGTCACCCCTTGCTCTACACCACCGTCATGACCAGGAAGCTTTGCACTCGCATGGTGGTGGCTTCCTGGACCAGCAGCCTGCTGAGCTCCATGGTCATCAACAGCCTCACCTTGAGGCTGCCCTTCTGCGGGCCTGATGTCTTGAACCATTACTTCTGTGAAGTGCCAGCAGTGCTGGCCTTGGCCTGCACTGACACTGCCCTCATGGAGTTGGTCATCTTTATCTTCAGCATCCTCATAGTCTTCATCCCCTTTCTTCTGATCATCACCTCCTATGCCCATATCCTTTCTGCCATCTTGAAGATTCAGTCTGTACATGTGCAATCCAAGGCCTTCTCCACCTGTGGATCCCACCTGACAGCAGTAACCATATTCTATGGGACAGCCATCTGCACGTACATGAAGCCTAAGTCAATGCCTCCACAGGACAGGGACAAAGTGGTTGCAGTGTTTTACACCATTGTAGCCCCAATGCTGAACCCCCTCATCTACAGCCTTAGGAACAAGGACGTGAAGCGTGCCCTGAGAAAGGCAATGAATAGACCCAAATCCCTGTTTATTTAAGGGCTTTACAGGGATTGGTAGTATTGCATTTCGTTCTATGAGTTGAAACAATACTCAAATGTGATTATTTCTCTACCTGCAATTGTCCAAGACTTATTTTACAAAGACTGAGATTAAATCATAGATGTGCTAAATTCAACAACACCTAAATGAAAAGACCATGCATGCAAATAACTTTCTAAATGATGTTTGGGATTTGGCCTAAAACCCAGGGCTAAAAAAACAGACATTGAGACTTCAGCCTGCCTCACTCTGGCTGTTCATTTAAAATAGAAATGGAAAATGCCAATAGCATCATGACAAGAAAGAAAAAAGGGAGAAAAGAGAAAAAAAGAGTTAAAGAACTGTGAGAAAAATTAAGTGCTTTTTCTAAAGCTTAAAACGAATTTTGCTTCTGAAGGGTTTCGTAATTAACTTCAGAGCATACAGATGTTTTCTTGTCGCAAGCGTGAGCTGCTACTGGGATTTCTCTTCAGACCTGAAGATTTCTCAACCTCTGATATGTTGGTTAGCCAACAAAACTGCCGTCCTCTCTGATAAAGAGTGCAGTTGTTTGTAACTAATATTTATCCCCTCATGCTGTAAGCATTTTCTCAACCCTGTTTCCATAACCCGCTTTGCTTCCTCTGTGACTGATTTCTGCCCCTCGTCATTCCTGCTGCATTTCAGTCCAACTCTGGCTCCTCGTGGGCCAAGATCTTCCAATTTTATTTTGTCTTGTGGACAGCTGTCAGTAGATTGTTTTGGTTTCTGATGTGAGTAGGACATAATCAGACATGAATTTTGGAGAGGGGTTTTCTTTCCATAACTCAAAGACAGATCCTTTGGTTTTAAGTAACCCAGGCAAGATGAAGAGTATTCCAGACCTCCTGAACTTACTGACAATTAAACTAAACTTTTTTAAAGATGTGCTTTCTACTCACCCTCATGCAACACAGGTGGTTTTGCTCCCCACCCAGGAGCTTTCTCAGTTGTGGATGACTGTGTGTCCTCCCTTCTGCAGTGTGGGTTTATTTGTTACTCAGTGGCGTTACGGTCAATATCTGTATGCTGTTGGATGCCACTGTAATTCCAATTTCATATCAGAGTCGCCCACTGACTACAGGGGGACAACACCTCT
Organism: Vanellus vanellus; assembly: GCF_965231255.1. Classification (NCBI taxonomy): domain Eukaryota; kingdom Metazoa; phylum Chordata; class Aves; order Charadriiformes; family Charadriidae; genus Vanellus; species Vanellus vanellus. The sequence continues at coordinate 2,097,988 of NC_138911.1, read as the reverse complement.
CCACACACCAATCGACCTTCCTTATGTAGACATGCTTTGATGAGTAAAGTTAGGTGGAAAAATTCAATTCAAGCCTAGAGAAACCCACAGAAAGTCCTTCCCCAATGGAGTTCAAAGTCTAAATAAACCACAGTATGAAATGAAAGTAAGAACAAATCTCTATGATGTCTAAGACATGTACAGCCAAAACAGATTGAGCAGATTGGCCGGTGTTAGACTGAGGGAAAGCTGTCCAAATTCTACAGCCGTAACAAAGAAATGCATACAAAATTCAAATTGCTGCCAGGACAATACACTGTCTGACTGATTTGTGTGTGAATGGAAGACTAAGAAAGCAATTCTCACCTTAATATCTCCTTTTTTTTTTTTCTTCAGAAAAGGGAGGTAATGAAATCAATACGCTTGAAAAAATGTAAAATACAAATAAGCTGTTAAAGGCGTCTGTAATCTGGTGCTTGTTTTGTGTTTCCGCCTGTCTGTCCAGGAAAACTGGCTTTTAGACACCTGATTTAAGATGATTCTAAACAATTAGTTTTTAGACAACCAGAGTTGAACTTCAGCTTTTATAGCTGGGAGTATAGCTGTAACTTTACAGGTATGCAAACACTCTCTCCCCACCCCACCCAGCATGACTGAGGTTTAACAACGCACCAAAAAAATAACAATTGTTCCAGATACACAAATTTGGAATTGTAATTTCGTGGCATACATCCATTCTTTAATGTTTGCCAACACAAAACAACCAACCTTAAGAGGCAGGGTTTGTGCTGGTGTGGTTTCCTCTGTGAGCTAGCAGAAAGCAGAGTCCCGCCAAAAAGTAGAGGAAGATTTTTTTGGAGCAAGATTGGTACTTCTTGTCCCTGCCTAAGGAAGATCACAGCAGTGACTAGAAAGGTGTTTTGATGGCGATTGGTGTGTCCTGACCCTGCCTGGAGGTTGAAGTGTGGAAAATGCAATTAGTGAACAAAAGTTCACTCATTAGTCGGTATCCTACACACCAGAAGTGTCCTTACACCCTTCCAGTGCAGGGAAGGACCAAACGAAGGGATAGTTTCAGCCCTGGCTCTTTATGCTGCTATCAGCCACCAACATCTGGAGGTGGCACTTGTGGGTCTGTGCCCAGAAACCCACCTCAGAGAGCCAGATATGTGCTCTCCCACGGCTCACAACAGGACACGTGGCCCCAGCTGTGGCTCTGGCCTTCCTAGCAAGGGCAGGGAAAGGAGAAAGCTTATTTAGCGTTGAATCTTCAACTACTCCCTTACTCTTACGCCACGTGAGATATAAAACATATGAGGACAAACTCCTTGCTTGCGTTTTTGGGCAGATCACTGTCCCGTGGGGGAAGGTCACATACCAATGTCTACCACTACTGCTACGTGTCGCCTTTGAGAGTGGCCAGGGGAAAGGTTGGGGTCTGACATCTGGCATGAGTCCTGGCTGGGGTAGGATGCATTGCCGCTTTGGTGAACAACTCATTCCTCACAGCCCCAGCAGAGATGTGCTATGCTGACAGATATTCCAGCACCATCCTGGACCAAGACCCTCTAGCCACATACCAGAAACATTAGTTAGCCTTGAGTTATGTCAGCTGAGCGAGCCCCGAGTTGAGTTTGGACCTGGTGGGCTATGTACTGGAGAAGTCTGCATCTCCTGCAGACTCTCTTGGGATAGAGTGAGTCCTTGGATAGATGAAGCCTTTAGCAGGTAAATATAAAGGTAAATGCAAAGATATTTAGTGCACTTTAAGCCAGAAAAGGGGACGTGTAGCCAGACACCAGCTACCTTCTAGACTGACCCAGGCTCCTACCACACCTAAAGGACTCTTTATTTTTTAAAAAATACTCTTCTCCTGAGTGAAAGATATGGAAGATAAGGCAAAGATAAAGTATCTGATCAAGGCAAACAAATGCATTTGAACTGTACATGTAGGGAGAACAAGAGTTCTTAAATCTTAACAAGACCAAATAGGAGGCCTTGTCCAGCAGTAGGTGGAGGCAATAGTCATAGCATGACCCACTGTAAGCCTCTCAGCAGGCCTGAACTCCAACATCAGCTAAGTTGTTAATTCTATTTCAATCACAATTTACACTTCTCCCCTTCCCAAAACAAGGAACTCCCCTAGGGGCCAGCCACCCAGGAGTCATCAGTTTAACAAGCCCTTCTGGGCATTGTGAAGAAACCTCTAATGATCTTGAAACCTTCTTAGAAAGCTCATAGTAAACTTACCTTATTCTTCCTAACAAGCCCCAGGGGAACAACTTCACGGACACTGAGGAGAAGGAAACTTTCTTCTTTGTTAAAGGCAAAAAGTACTTCTAAACCAGTTTACTTTATCACAACTACTCCACAACCTGAAGTTGGTGGTTGAGAGTTTCTGGGTTGGCATATACCTTTACAGTCATCGGTAGAGAATTTACCACTGGAGTTTGAAGGACAACAGATCTGTGCATCACACCACCAGCAGCTGAGAGAGCAGCTGCCCCTGGCCAACAGCTTCTGGTTGGCAGAAGTCACTCAGCACCTTGCAACAAGTGCTTGGGACATCACAAGGGGTCCATCAACAGCCACAGCCATGGCAGATATTAAACCAGATTCAGGGTTCATCCAGTGAATCCAGTCAGAAGCAAAAGGAGACGTAGCTGGAGACGAGCTACAATATATGTACATTTTCCCATCTAGGAATAAAACTATCTACAGCACAGGTCCAAGGTCCATCTAGGAGACAGATGCAGCCAGACACACCTACAATGCAGCGCAGGGAATGCCTGAATGGAGGGTCCTAGTCCATGTGAGGGGGTGAGTGTGCATGTGACTGGGAAAGAAGACACCAGGTGAGGCTGATCAGGGCCACTACAACCTAATAGAATCATAGAATGGTCTAGGTTGGAAGGGACCTTTAAGATGATTGAATCCAACCATTAACATAACACTGCCAAGTCCACCACTAAACCATGTTCCTCGGCACCATGTCTACCCATCTTTTAAATACCTCCAGCGATGGTGATTCCACCACTTCTCTGGGCAGCCTGTTCCAATGCTTGACAACCCTTTTGGTGAAGATTTTTTTCCTAATATCCAATCTAAACCTCCCCTGGCGCAGCTTGAGGCCATTTCCTCTTGTCCTATCACTTGTTACTTGGGAGAAGAGACCAACGCCCACCAACCTATTGTTGCCATCATGGTCCTGAACCATATGAAGTACCCCGATTCACAGATGCTAACTGTGCTGGTGGTTCTCAGTTGTTTGCTTCTGCCTGAGGGGCTGAAGTCTGTGAGGTGGTCTCCTCCACAGCCAGCTCTATGAGTAAAAGCATAGCTTGATCTGCAGCCATCCAAGGCTCATCCCGACACTTACCCTGCATCTCCTTCCCATGCAGAAGTCAAAACATAGCTCTGTCTGCTGCTGTGTTGCAGCCTTGCATCTCCCTGAGACATGCTGCTGCTGGAAAACCACTCACTTTGACAGGGTATCGAATAATTAAAACCACTATATGTTGTGAAAAAGGCTATCAGTCCTAGTGAATTCACTGTTCATGCAGGCCAACTTCTTAGCAGGCTTGAAGAAGTTAATAACCTCTCACTTCAGACTTGGGAAGGGGACGTTAGCACCTTATTTCTCTTAGACAACCTCTTGGAATGGAGCACTTGCCTGAATCACCAGCTGGGTGGTGCATGGGGCGAGATCCTCGATGCGACATGGAGATATCTTGTATTAGCACAGGGAGAATGGAGAAACACCAAGCACAATGCAGGGGTCTTCTTCACCCTGAGGTGTTCTCAGGGGTGTCATGTGTGAGGAGAGGCTGAACAATGATGAAATGCAGCATATCTATATACAAAGCCATGCACAGGGAGCAATAAAAAGCATTAACTTCAGCTCAGAGCCCCAGGTTTTGTACTTGATTGCTATTTCATATTCTGCACTGAACTAAGCAAATGGAAAAAGCACCTCTGGCTCTTGATATGATCTAGAAAAGAAAGTTTACTTTAAGGAAAGGCTCAGAAAATGAATTTCAATGGGTCATTTAATGTGATCTTTATATACAGAAGAGTATATTCAGTTAAAAGGTATGAAGTTGTACAGTTAGTATCCTGGAGGGTAATGGTATTCACCAAGTAAGTTAGTGCAACATTTTATGATTCAGCCTAGAAATATTCCGATATATAACATAAGTTTTTTTTCAGAATCAATAAAACTTTATATTTTAGCATGGCTTTTAAATTATTCTTCATTTAGTACTGCATACTAAAATTCATGCTCACTCAGCATATGCACCGAGCAGTCTGGAAATACGGTTTGCAGTCAGACTGCTTAACAAAACCAGTAAATAGAAACAAATAGTTTTGGTTAACCAAAAAAAGAGTGATGGTTTTAAGTAGCTGCAAATATTTTGATGGGAATTCCAGCTACTACCTGCTCAGCAAGGTCCCAGATGATACAGAACTGGGAGGAGTGTCACAAATGGCTGTGCTGCCCTTCAGAGACACCTGGAAAGGCTGAAGAAATGGGTCAAGAGGAACCTCATGGAGTTCACCAAAGGGAAATGCCAAGGAGGAATAACCCCCGGCACCAGTAAAGCCTGGAGTACAACCAGCTGGAAAGCAGCTTGGCAGAGAAGGACGTGGGTGTCCAGTGGGACACCATGCTGACCACGAGCCAGCCCTTGTGGCAAAGGTGGTCGAAAGCCTCCTGGGCTGCATTAGGAAAGCATTGCCAGCGGGTCAAGTCAGTGAGACCACACCTGGGGTGCTGTGTCCAGCTCACAGCTTCTCAGTGCAAGAGACACAAGGACATGCTGGAGCAGGACCAGGGAAGGGGACTAGAACATCTCATACCAGGAGTGAGCTCAGATAGTTCAGCCTGAAGAAGAGAAGGCTCAGGGGGATCTTCTCAGTGAGTGTAAATACTTGTTGGGGGAGGAATAAAGAGAACAGAACCAAACTCTTCTTCCTGCCATGCTCTGATTCTATGTGAAGATCCAGATTGTCACCGTCCCATAGACTTCCTTTTTAAACTTGTTTTGCACAGCAGCAGCATCATTATAGCATGGGAGGTAGATTAACTGGGCAAGAAGTTTGTACCAGAGACAAGACCAGTGTAGCTATGTTAGAGGGCACAGTTTAAGACCAGAGTAATTAATTTTTCAACCCTAACATATGAGGTACCAAATGGTTTTGGAAGCAACAGTCTCAGAGGCCTACACGAAACATTCTCCTTCAACGCAGGACAAAAGGAAAATAATATAACATGAGATTGTCTTTCAGAAGTACATTTGCCTCCTGATAAAACTGGTCAGGGCATGCTTTACCTCCTTGTTTCTCAGGCTGTAAATCACAGGGTTCAGCATAGGGACTACGATAGTGTAAAAGATGGATGCGATTTTCTTGCTTTCCAGTGAGTTCGATGAACTGGGTTGCATGTAATTAAAAGTGGCAGACACGTAGAAAATGATGACAGCTGCCAGGTGGGAGGCGCAGGTGGAGCAGGCTTTGCGCCTGCCTGCAGCAGAGCCCATCCTGCCCACAGCCACCACGATGCAGGCGTAGGAGGTGAGGATGAGCAGGTTGGTGGTCATCATGTTGAAACCCACAAACACAAACATTAAACCCTCATTGAGATGCGCGTCAGTGGAGGCGACAACAAACAGGGGTGGCCCATCACAGTAGAAGTTGTTGATGACCAGGGGACCGCAGAAGGACAGCCGGAGCAGGGCGCTTGTGTGCACGATGGCATTCAGCAGCCCTGCAAGGTAGGATGCAGTGACCAGACTCATGCAGATGCCAGGAGACATGATGACATGATAGAGCAGGGGCTTGGAGATGGCCACATAGCGGTCATAGGCCATGGCAGCCAGCAGGTAAATCTCAGCTGTAGCAAAAACAGCATAGAAATAAAACTGCGTGAGGCAGCCAGCAAAAGAAATGGCTTTGTTTTTTGATGGAAGGTCCAGCAGCATTTTGGGGCTGATGGTGGAGGAGTAGCAAATGTCTAAGAAGGACAAGTTACCAAGGAAAAAGTACATGGGGGTGTGAAGCTGGGGACTGACCCTGATCAGAGCGATCAGGCCGAGGTTTCCCGCTAACGTCAGCACATAAGTGCCCAGGAAGAGTGTCAAGAGGACGAGCTTCAGTTGTGGGTGCTCTGTGAGGCCCGAGAAGGTGAAGCGGATCACCTCAGTGCAGTTCTCTTCAGCCATTTTTACATCACTGCAGAGAGATGTGGAGGGAAGAGGGTGAAAAAATTCCTGATGCAATTTCCACTTCATAAATACCAATGTAAAAAGTTGACGCCATCAAATTTAAACAGAAAAGAGAAAAATGTAAGAATTTTATTCTTGCCATGACAGTGCCATCCCTGGAAGAAATATCAACAGTTCTTAGAAGTCTTTTTTTTTTCCTTAAGTCTTTAACAGAAAGAAGTTCGTCACAACCTCTCCTTTGACCTGTGATTCCCTTCCAGTTTCAAGTCCCATATCTGCACACTACTCATGAAGTATTTTATAAATGTCCTGTCCACAGTTGCAATCACATAACCTTGTTCACACTGACGATTTTTCCTGTATTTCAAACATCTAGTTCATTTCAAACATCTTAAAGCTACAGTTACTACAAGGTCCCATCACAAAGTGAAAGCATAACTTGGAATTTAACATCCTGGGGGACAGTGACAGTGCTTTTTAGTCTAGGAACTGGTAACTTTTTATCTCTCCACAGGCCAGGTGTAGTCCTTCCTTCTGGCATTGATTCCTTGGCTGTTAGAAGTAAGATCCATCTTGCTTTGGATGACCGCGCTATACACAGCTATAAACGAGCTGTCTAGCCTCCCAGGCAACATACAAAATTGGCTCTTCTGACCTATTATGAACTATTTTGCTTGGGATAAGACAACTCACCCTCTGAGGATACCCCTGAGGATGACCTGGTTCAGGCATTGACACTTGCGCTGTAGATGCTGAAAGGGAGAGATCAACCCCAGCTGTCTCCTTGCAGACCATAACTTCTGAAGACTGGCACTTTCACTTTTAACATTTGGACCAAAGATTGACAAAGTGGGTAAATCTTAAGGTGAATTTTCCCTCCATTACTTCCTTTCCAGTTCAGGATTTTGGTCTCTTTTGCATAGCCAATGTGCAACTGCTCAAGCAGACTTCTAAAATACCTATCGTTCATTTAAAAATCCAGAACCAATTGTAGTTAAATAACACAGATCTTCTCAAACATATCTACACAGAAACTTCTGTGATCAATCAAGTGAGAATAAGCTCAGCATTTTTACAGAATGATATATTACTTCTCTGTAAAGAAGTTTTCATCATTCAACCTTCCTTGAAACAGTTTTATACCTTCCAAACCCCCTTTCGGTATACTAAGACATATCTTTAACTCTCATTAGAGGTGCTGGAGCACCTCTGCTGTGAGGACAGGCCGAGAGAGTTGGGGCTGTTCAGACTGGAGAAAAGAAGGCTCTGGGGAGACCTCATAGTGGCCTTCCAGTACCTAAATGGGGCCTACAGGAGAGCTGGGAAAGGACTTTTTATGAGGGCATGTAGTGATAGGACAAGGGGGAATGGCTTAAAACTGGAAGAAGGGAGATTTAGATCAGATATTAGGAAGAAATTTTTCACTATGAGGGTGGTGAGGCACTGGTCCAGGTTGGACCACTACAGCAGCAATGACCATGTCCTGCTACCTACAGGTACCTACAAAACCCCATTTCTCCATATATCCTCTGATCGAAACAAGGTGTGATGAACCCAGGGATTCTCTTTTTGAGATCCCCGTTATTTTGAGAATAGTGATCAGTGCAAGATATTGACACCTGAATAGGTATTTCCAACAATTATGATTTAAAGCTTCCCTCGGTTCCTCAATTTCAGCTGTGTGCTAAATACAGTGCTAAACTAAGAATCCTTATTTGTTGTGTTTATTATCTACTGTGATACTCAATTTCCTTGTGAATTCATGTGTAAAAGTGTTATTCCATGTGCACTCAATGTGCATTGTCATTTTCCTCCTCTTGTTTTGCATCTTTGCCGCATTTTTTATCACTAGGTTCTTAACAAGAGCCTTAATTTTCCTACCTTACATCAGAGCTTCTGCAGTTTTTCATAGTTCTCCTCCATCCCAGTGAAACTACAGGCAGGTTGGATCATCGAGCAGGTGTTCATGGAAGACTTTGCCTACTCACAAAATTATTTAGCTGTTAACAGAGATTCATGAGGACAGTCAGCACCTAACCATACAGCATGACTTTGTATCAGAAATTCACCCACCCTCTCTCATTTCAAAGGTCTCCCATGTTATTTGCAGACCCACACTCGGAAATTATGATGCTGAAGCCCAAACACAGGCTCTGTTGGTCTTTATGAAGCCAGAATGATGTCCCATTGGTCCCATGGTCATGGGATAAATCATCATAGCCTCTCTAGGGCACCTGGAAAACAGAGTGAGATTTCCCCAAGAGCATCCTGCAGGGATTTCTCTCTGAAGTTTATGTTTTGGGAATTTGTGAAAACATCAGAAATAATACATGTACAGCGGATAAGCAATTCTACTTATGTACTTAATGTTGCAAGAAAAAAAAAAGTAAGCACAAAACTATATGGTTTTGTGGAAGGATTTGAATCAGAACAATTTTTTCTTCCTGTGTTTCTGGAGAACAAACTACAGTGACTGTTTATTAACAGGTCAGTTTAGGGAAATCAGTGTTTATCTTTGCAATAGCCAGTTCGGTTAAATGTACTTTTGTTTGTACTACATTTTTTGGTTGAAGTGGTATATGTTAAAGAAAAAGCAAGTCAAAACACAGTAATCAATTTCCTATCATAGTCTCGCTTTTCTGGTTTTGAGATTGTTAGAGGGAAATACATCACATGTGATCCAACAGCCCAAGAGAGGTGTGGCTGAGGCCGCTGCATGCCCCCGGGCCCACCCAGTGCTGAGGCTGAAGATGCGGTCCCAGCAGACGCATGTACGCAGAGCACACATACACACATGTACATCTATGTGTGTATATATATGCATGGCTGGCCACACAGATCACAGACAGACACTCAGAGCTCCCACGTTAACACAGACAGCACCGATGGCCTCATCCTGCTCCCCTCCTCTGGCAGAGCAGGATGGAAATCCACTAGTGAGAAAATATATGTATGTGTGCAAAAGGTAGATCCTCCAGCAGCTGGGCTCAGACACACAGTCTGCCCAGAAGTTGCCCCTGGATCCCAGTCTCCCCAGTTGTTGACACCTGGACATATGTGCTCCCAAGGCTGCAGCCCTGCTCCCGTTGCTGGTACAGACCATCACTCTGGCCAGGACTTTCCAGGTTCCGTAGCTGACCCACCTGATCTGGAGAGCTGCTCCCAATGGCTCATGGTGATGGGTTTCACAACTGGACACTGGAGCTGATGGCTCTGCCGGGAGAGGCCCAGACAGGATGATCATTCCTCGCAAGTCCTGGATTTGCCTTACTGCTGTGCATCCCTGTGCTCCTCTGGCTTGTGCAGGAGGGCTTGCGGTGGTCTTACTTGATGCTCTCTGCTCACAGCTGCTCTCATTTGTATGAGGATCAAGCTCTGCTTTTGCTACAGCATCCTGATCTCCACATTTTGTCCAGTTCTGTGATGGTAACTCAAGTGTGAAGAGCTTGGAGGGCAAAATAGAGACAGTTGTTTCCTTCAGAGACATAACACCCAAGACCAGCCCAGTTCGGGGATTCCTTTAACTCACCAGTTGCAGCCAGGGGAGCCAGCTGTTTTCCTAGCCGGTTCCAGCAGGGGGCCATTTCTTGAAGGTGATGGTAACTAAAGGTGGATGCACACTCGGGAAATAAGCTCTTGTAGCAATACAGATGATATATTGTATCTCCCTTAGCACTTGCTTATAAAATCAACGCATCCTCTTTAGTGCTTCTGAGGGCCTCCTCCGCTGGTGGAACCCCATTCAAGCTATGCAGTAAGAAAGTAGATGGCAAGCAACTAATTCCTGGACTAGCTCCTGAAAAGAAGGATTTGGTAGAGCTGCCGATAAGGACTAAAGATGATTCAGAGATGTTTCCAGTCCTATGTCCCGTTTCTGTAGAAAAACAATCCCCAGCCCTGCAAGATTATCTCTGAGATCTACCAGGGCATGGCTACTGCTGCAGCTCTCAGAGGAAGAAGGTGCCCATCTTCTTGGTACTAGCAATACCTTGCCTGAAATGTGGTATCTGGTGCTGTGCACAATGCATCCAGAAGGATGACCACCATGGAGAGCAACAGCCACGATCAAAATCTAGAAAATCTGGCCAAAAGGCAAAGGAATAAAGATACAAGGCTGCAAACTTCTGTGGAAGAGAAGTTAAAGGGAGAAAAACATAACAGTTCCCAAGTACATAAAGGAACCTGAAGAAAGAGGGGGAATAAAGAAGTCTTTACTGTTTCTGAAGAGAAGAAATAACTGCTAAATGCCCAAGAAGGATTCTATTTGATGGAAACCTATTTTTTAGGATAGGATAATCTCTTGGGTATATTGCAGGAGAGGCTGACTATGTCCATCACTAGTAGACACGCTTCTACAGAGGGTTGAAGGGACAGGCTGAGTGACCTCTTGCCCACACATCCTGATTTCATAGAATCATAAAGCCATAAAATATCTAAAGTTGGAATGGACCCATCAGGACCATCGAGTCCAACTCTCTGCTCCTCACAGGACTACCTAAAGCTAGGCCATGTGACTAAGAGTATACACGTTTAGCTGGTCTTACATGCAGTCTCCACCTCAGCTTGGAAAGGTTGATTACCCTCTTCCAGGGCGCTCTCAGTTCCTGCTGGCACATTCAATTAAGCTAACGAGAGACATAAGTATTAGAAATTGGCCCAAGTTGCAATGACTCAAATTATGGTGTGAAATGGTGGGTTGGGATGTTGAGTACCTGAGGACTTGGGAAATTGGTACAAACCTGTTGTGGAAAAAGAGCAGGAGGCACACTACGCTGGGTGTGAACGTTAGATAAACTCAGACTCCGGCAATTCAGTTGACAGTTTATGTTAGTTTGAGGTATTATTCCAACACAAGAGCCATCCTGCAGGCATAAGAGAGCACTGGGATTTATTCAGGTCCTACGAAAGGAAGGGACACTCCAGTTTGCCCAGCTTCTGTTATCTTGAAGATCCATAACAGACAGTTTTTGCCTTTGAAATGTCCCTGGCGTTCCACAAGTCTCTGGAGATGTCTCACACCCAGAAGAAGCAATTACTAACTACTCTGCTGTTTTGTTTCGCTTCCTTTTTTTCCATTTTTTTCTCCAGAGGAAAGTTAATTATATGTCAGTACACTGGGGTGTAAAGTGACCCAAATTAAGTGCAACAACCACTGGGGAAAAAATAATACAGCCATAATGAAAACAGGAAATGCCGCTTTTGAGCAAAACAATGTCATAAAATAAGACCTACTGGGGATTTCAGTCAAGTTTTTTTGTAATTTAAGGATCTCAATCACAAGTGGAGAACCACCAGTAAAGCAAGCAGCTTTGGAAGCATATGTGGGTTTTCATATAGGCCACCATGGGCCTGTGATAAGGTAGGGACTGCTCCCATGGGACATGATGGAGAAGGTAAGGAAAAGCACATCCAGCATTTTGCCCAGGAACTACACAGGGTTCTGCAAGTTGAGAAGACTTGGTTGCACGTGATTTGTCTCTGTGCTGACAAGAAGCAGGAGAAACTGCTTTGCCCAAAGTGCTTCCAGCTACCTTGGAAGAGCAGGGAGCTGTGCTAGGACTTGGAAGAAGCCATGCAGTGGGGAACATGGGGTTGCTGCCATCATGTTGTGCATCTAACAGAGGCCCTCTTATGTGCAAATCATACACATTCAAACCTGTTTCTGCAATTTGCATTATAGTCACCATTTGTGTAACTATTCCTTGTCCTCCTGTCCTGACGGATTTGATGGAAACATGCCATTTTCTACAGTCACTGCCTGCATGAGCACAACCTGCTTCTGTAATTGCTTATCACTTCTCCTATGGATTTCTATCATACCATGTCTTCCCAATCCTGAACACTGGCTCACACCTTAGGAGAAAGAATACAGATGGTGCTACATCTCATGGTGCTCCATTAGAGAGGCTGGCGTACTATTTTAAGTAGAAGACAACATTAATTTTTCTGCAAACAGAACATAAAGGCAGAGTAAAATTAGTTTGTGCCGCTGAGAGGAGCTGGCCTTCAGTCAAGCTCTGTCTTGTGTTAAGGTTTTGCTCTACTCCAGAGTTTTCTTTCTGTGCATCAGTGTCCTGAGTGCAGCCTTCACCTCCTTGTTTCTCAGGCTGTAGATCAGAGGGTTCTGTATGGGGACCACCCGGGATATCACAGCAGCCACTTTGTCTTCATCCAGTGAGAAATGGGAGCTGGGATGCATGTAAATCAAGACAGCAGTCCTGAAGCTTGTATTTCTGACCATACCACACATGCCAAACATCCTTCCGCAGCCAAGGAAACCTTCAGTGTTTCTCCTAATGTCAAAAGGGGTCACTCTGAAAAGAATGGAGGATTCCAGCAACATCCCAAACAATTTACACCCAACAAGTAGAGAGAGGAGAGAGATATTTCATGACTAACCCCAAATATATTAAATTAAGTCATAAGGATCTCATTTTTAAAGAGACAGAGGATTTTTGTGCCCAATTTCCAGATAGGAAAAGGTGAAGACCTCTCTGTTTCTGCCATCTGATATGTGGAAGCACATACACTACCTTGGTAGGATCTAGCAGGATAGAGACATCTTGTTACCATTACGGAGTAGAACAAGGTGTTACTTGGAGACCATGAAGTAATTAAGTACTAGAAGAGCTCAACAATGGGTGCGTTTCAGGGAGTGTTGAAATTAAACCGTGAACTCCCTGACCTAGGTGGAGGGAAGGTTGTGTTGAAAAGGAATTATTTGCACTGCTTAGCTTAAGGGCAAGGGTAAAGTTCAGGATACCAACATAGAAGCCAGTCGCCAGCAAAAAGGATGACATTAGAGATGACGTCTTATGATGCCACAGGAACAAATACAACCTACTACGTTGAATTGTTTACAATTCTTCACTAGGGAAGAACCCTGTGGTTGAAAATGCACTATAAGAACACTGGGATAGTTTTCCCCACCCCCCTTCAGCTCTTCTGACACAGAGGAATTAAGGTTGAATTGAGAGCAGGAACACCAGTCACAGCAGGTCTTTCCTAAAATCCAAGAGGAATAGACACCAGAAGGGTTCCCTGACTCCCTGCACCTCTGTTCCAGGATGAGAGAAAGGTCTGCCAAAACATTCAAGAGTGGGTTAGGAGGATAGTGTGGGAAAGCAGAACCTCACATTTCTCCTGCTTTGCCTATCCAGTTAGGACACACTGAATTCAGTGAAAAGTCTGTGTGGCAAAGCAGAAACATTTCACGCCGGGGCAGGGGTTCATCGCCATCTTCTCTTTCCCACATGAATCCATCTCTCCCCTCCTTGGCTTTCCCTGTTTCCCCATAGCCCCTGCGCCATCCTAGAAGTAACTCCAGACCCTCAGACAGCTCACCCCAACCTGGTACTCTCAGAGAGCCTCAGGGGCATCTATTTCACCAACATCTCCTAGGAGCTGCCACACAGCTCTTGGCATTTCCCTGCCTACAGGGATCTTCCCTCTGCGCCTCCAGCCACCCCTGCCAAGAGGTTGAAGCAGGGACAAAACCCACTGGCCTGTGGGTGGCTGCTGGGAATGGGGCAGCTGCCAGGCAGAGGGCACCATGCAGGAGATGGGCTTCTGGACAGTGCAGCTGTGGCATGACAAACACAGCCATGACCACCCCCTCTACCCCACTACCGCTCAGGGCCAAACCTGTGCAGGCTGGGTGGGGTGGGGTGTCTTTCTCAGCTATGTAGCTAGGAGAGTCTCCTTTTATCCTACAGCTAGATGGTCTCACATCTACACTTCTGAAGTCATCTTTGCTGGGCTGGGCTGTCCTCTACTCCATCCAGACATACATGTGGGCCACATGAATGCTGACCCACACAACACACAACAGCCCTCAGACCGGTTCTCCTGGCTGACTGCAGCTCTCCTAGCCAACAGACACAATACCAACCATTCGGAAAGTTGGCAAGGTGTAAAAGGGAAATGCTTCCTAAGCAAGTCTGATCTCATAGTCCCAGGTTTAACCACCAAAATCTTCAGTTTTACAAGGAAACTGACCATGGCTGCTCCTTCCCTATCCCTATATAACTGTCTGCAGTAATTTCTGGTACACACTGGTCAGGGTTGGAAGGGATGTCTGGAGGTCACCCAGTCCCACCCCCTGCCAGAGCAGGGGCACCTCCAGCAGTTACACAGAACAGCGTCCAGGTGGGTTTGGAATGTCTCTGGAGTGGGAGACTCCCCCACCTCTCTGGGCAGCTGTGCCAGTGCTCTGCCACCCTCACAGGAAAGAAGTTCCTCCTCATGTTTAGATGGAACTTCCTATGCTCAAATTTGTGCCTGTTGCCTCTTGTCCTGTCACTGGTGCCCAGTGACAGGAGACTGTTCCAATATACCTGGCACCCTGCCTTTAAGTATTTATAAGCATTGATAAGAGGGACCCTGCAGAGCAGTTAACTGACCCCAGAAGCAGATTGGTGCTCCAGCCTATACTGAGTTTTCTGTGTGCATTAGGTGGAGACTGTCACTTTGACCAGTGATGCGCATCTTGCAATTTGTCAGATGGCCTTGGAAGAAATGGCTTTTTTTCTTTAAAATGGTTTCCACTGTCATAGTTCAAGAATCACAAGAAAGCCTGTGTAAATGTCTGTTGCTCTGCTCATGATAGGCAAATAGTCCCTACATGGCAGTAGAGGACTTCTGATCTTTTCATTTAGTTGGTGGAAATGAAACACAATTCTAGGTAGTCTGTACCTTTTATGGAACAGGAACTACAGACCAGGAAAGATACCTCAGGTCATCCTGCAGGCCGTTAGAACTTGTGTTTAGGGAAGCAAATCCCATTCTTACCATAGGTCAGGACACTGACCTCTGTGGGAAGCTCTGCAGCATTACAGCTACCAACTTCAAAATTTAAGTGATCTTGGATGGACTTACATGCATTTTCTTAAGTTGGTGAGAATACTTAAAAAAAAAAAAAAAAACAAACAAACAAACACACACACACAAACCAAAACCAAACACACCACAGAAGAAAATCCCAGAAAATCCAGAATGCATTACCCTAGGGAAAAGCTGTTTGGTCATTACAGGTGACTTTTGAACCCGTTGTCAACATGACCAACAGCTGTGAATGGATGAAGTTAAGTAATTTCCACTGGTTTAATATTAAGCATGTACATTTGTTACTACTAAGATAAGAGTTCCTGCAGGAAAGTCATTTGCTTATCCCTTACACCAAGACAGCAACTACAAAAAAAAAGGCCACTAGGACAGACATCTTTGACATTTGGTTTTAGGAAGGAGTAGTGCGCAAACAAAGCCACATCAGTTATTTTGCATCAGGCACAACAGCTGGAATGACATGCCACAGCACTTTAACACAGCCTGAGGTCCATCTCAAGCTGTGAGAGTTTATCATCCCAGCACAGAGACTTGTAGCCAAAATATACACACAGATTTATAGCCACAATACACAGGAGTCTGCATGACACTTCCCCTTCTCGGCACATCCATGTCCACTTTTTTGTCAGCCATGCCATCACTTTTTGCCTGGAATGAAGCACTCCACCTAGTTAGACTTGCACAGACCTACAGCACCCTCTGAAAACCTTCCTTCAGTCTGCCAACAGTAGGAAAAGCCAAAGTGTGCCTGTGTAACTGTCACAAATCCCAGGACCGCAAAGCCTCCCTTTGGCCCCCTGGCCATAAAAGGAGGCTGAGAAAGCGGTCTAATGTATAGACATCACCATAGTTGACACCTCTAATTTACAGGGGTCAATTTGCACCCTGAGATATTTTGAGATACATGGTACAAGCTATGGCCAGATTGTGCCTGGTGGCACTGGAGGTGTTGCAGTTGGATTCTTGGCACATTGGTTGAATATATACCCAGACTGATGACCTGAAATGATGGCAAAGGAGCCTTCCTTCCAGTCAGTCTCCCACAAAGGATGTGCTTTTGTTTTCTGCAGGAGCAACATGGTCAATGAGAGGCACCAGTCCTATAAGCTGCTTTAGTACATAAGAATGTATATCTAAGTGTGCCTACAGTACTGATTCCCAGCATTCACGCTCTATGATATGCGTCCAACGCTTGTGTCTAAGGCTGAGGCTCTCCTCTAATCTTCCTCTGTGCCTAGTGGAGAAAAACCTTATCAGCTGAAGTCACCTTCTTCTGTGAGGACCTAAAACCATGCTGTTCAGTTGGCCTTCTGGAGGTGCACACCTCTGCCTCTTGACTGTAAAGGAAGCCCAGAGGAGGAGTTTTGATTCCAGCATCTAGCTTTTAGATGGCTAAAGTTAGAGAAGATCAGTCACAAACCACAGTGCCTATCCAATTGCTGGGGCTCTAGAGGATGCCAGAGACTGAGAAAGGTGTTCTTGTCTTCTTAAAGCAGTTCTTACCTGGCTGATCACTCTTCTTAGGGCACATTTAACTTCTTTGTTCCTCAGACTGTAGATTGTGGGGTTTAGCAGGGGAGTGAGGATTCCATAGAGCATGGAAACTATCCTGTCCTGATTAGGTGAGTAGGTGGAGGAAGGCCGTACATACGTGCAAATGGTGGTCCCATAGAAAAGGCATACAACTGTCAAGTGAGAACCACAAGTGGAGAAAGCTTTGTGCCTGCTCTCAGAAGATTTCATGTACAGGACAGCCACCAGGATATAGATGTAGGAGATCAGAGTTACCACAAAGGCGCTGCTTCCAAGGACACCAGCAACTGTGAGAATTACCAGCTCCCTACTGTAAGTAGATGAGCAGGAGAGGGCCAACATGGGCGGAATATCACAGTAATATTGATCAACTTCATTAGAATCACAAAAAGAGAGTGTGAAAATCAAAGATGTGTGCAACAGAGAATTAAAAAATCCTACTACCCAGGTGCCAATGGCTAGGTGAGCGCACAGTTTCATACTCACAATGTTCATGTACTGCAGCGGATGACATATTGCAACATAACGGTCATACGCCATCACAGCCAAGAGAAAAATCTCTGTGCCTACAACATCAATGAGGAAGAACAGCTGGAACATGCAGCCAGTGAATGAAATCACTTTGTTCTCAAGCAACAAGGCCTCCAGCATCTTCGGCATAGTGATAGTAGGACATAAGATATCCAGTAAGGATAAGTTGCCAAGGAAGAAGTACATGGGGTTGTGCAGACGAGTGTCTGTGCTAATGGCAACAAGGATTGTGATGTTGCCTGCCATTGTGGCCAAATAAATGATCAAAAACAGCACAAAGAGAAGAAAACGGACTTCAGGAGCATCAGAAAGGCCTACGAGAACAAATTCAGATACTGTTGATAGGTTGATCCTCTGCATCTTAACTTTCATTGTAGAAATTATTACAGAGGTGGTACCTGGAAGAAAGAAGTTGTAGCTTAGTCAAAATTTCATCTCCCTTCTAAAGAGTGTGATTTTTGAGGGCCTGGTTTGCGGTTCAAAGACATTGGCAAGTCTGCATTGGCACACTCAAAATCTAAATTTTACTCGCATATACCTGATGTAAAAAGTAAAATATAGGTATTAAGCTTAACAGCAATTAATCAAAAAAGTTCAGTTCTTGCAAGCTATCCTCTCAGACTGAAGAGCTGAAAGTTAAAGATGAAGATACCCCCTCCTCCGTGGTGGCTCACTTAGTTGGACACAGCCCTGAGCAACCTGACTGGGCTTTGAAGGTACCTGTACTCTGAGCTAGGAGGGGTGAAGTACAGATCTCTAGAAATCCTTTCAGCATAAATTTAGTGGTAGTAACATCACCAAAGGGGTCTAGATTACTAGCTGAAGCTACTCCCTTAAAAAAATTAGGTCTTTAATGCTGTCACATAAGAATTAAATCTCTGGTCATCACCAAGCAGGTAGTATACCCCAAACGCATTTTGGGTTTTTCAGCTTTATGCAGTGGGATATAAGACATAATCTAGTATCCAATTAAAGACCTTCCTTCCTATAAATTTTACCCTATATACTTCCATAACAGTATTACTACTTTTAGGATCTAGCTGGGTTCTGCCCCACTCCCCACCATTCTTTTCGCAATTCAAAATAGTCTAGAAGTCTTGGCATTGAAGAGACTTTCCGTCTGCCCCGCATTGCTTCACTGAACGCAACCCAGTACTTACGGTGATGATTTACACAGTAGCCCTGTAGAGAGATAAAGCAGAGTTTGGCACGAGCACTTCCTTATTTGCATATTAGAGCATGATTAGAGATGGTATGAAAATTGTAACACGTTCTTGTTTGTGAGAGATACAGAGCACAAATTAAATAGGTGACTGATATCCCATTTGAGACAGGCCATTGTCTATCATCTTAGGCTCTCACAGAAGCTTGCTTCCAGCTTGAAAAAGGACCAAAGCCAGAGCTTAAACTGCCATAAGAAATATTTTAGTTAACAGAAATAAAAGGCACATGGTGCTTTAAATCACAGCATCACTGGTTCTTAAAATGGGGAACTTATTCAGATGAAATACAACAGACACGACACAAAAATACTCACTGGTACAAAGAATTAATTACTGGTAATATATAGTAGTCTGTATCTCCAGGAAACGTGACTATCCTTTTTCTTCTTACTACATCTGATTAGAATATCTACATATGATAGAAAAAAATTATTTCCCTGTAGACTCAGGGACATCAGTCTATTAAGGAAGCAACAGGACCATATTTAGCAGCATAGGAATATTCATGCAGATATCTTCAAGCACTGGCAAAAATGCTAGCTTGACTGCAGGGGCAAGCACCTCTTTTCTTTAATGAGGATTTATAAACATGTGAGGATGTATCTGGGGAGGAGTGTCTCTGAAGCTTTCCTGGATGTTACCTTTATTGCATATGAGGGTTTTTTTTTTTTTTTGTTTTTTTTTGTTTTTTTTTTTTTTCAGAATATTATCAAAGGGAGCTAGAAATACAATAAACTATTTCTTCACCCTGAATCCTTTGATCCCCACATCTTTCATGTTGTAGGACCTTTTTAAAGGGCTGTGACTTGAGTATCAAGTCCACTCCCAGGGAAAATAGATGGTGTCATTCCCCCTAGGTCCTGCCAGCCTGCCTCAGGTGCCATCCCAGGTTACTGAAGTTTTATATCTCACAGGCATCCAGTGTTCCAATTTCTTTAAATTAAACTTCATCCTTAAAATTACTCAATCATGAGTTGTTTTCAAACCAATTTGTCTTGCTCTGGAGCCCAAAGTGTATCACTTAGACATTTGGGGTCAAAATAAATTTGGCAACAGCTACTCTGCAGAAGAGCATACCTTAGATGAGGGCAGTGGTAACAGCTAGCACAGCATCGTGTGCCAGTGGAAATGCCTTCCACGTTGATTTTGTATATAATCTTAATTCCTGTACAGGAGCAACCTTTGAATTTTGTATAGTGCCTACAGAAATGACAGAAGAGAAGCCACTTGTGAAATCCAGGCATTACTTGAATCGGATGTGTACCCTGACATGAGAAGGAACATAAATTACTAGCACTACTTCAAAGAGCTAACAAAAATTCATCTCTGGTTCCAGAAAGGATCCACATATTACACATTCATTCATGGGAGCACCACTTCCCATCTGACATACCACCTGCCTATAACTTCTGTGATGATACTGTTTGTCAATCATTCTTAAAGCCTCTTTGCTATGTTTGCAGTGTGTAATTCTTAGAAAATAAAGACTTCTGTGTATATTTCAGAAGATAAATTGGAGTTCTCCAAGGGTTACAGAGCACAGGCGTATCCTGCCATGGTTGTGTAGACATGTGGTTGGAATAAATTCACACGGTCCAGGTCTTTCTGCATACTGCCATTAGCCCCAGGAGCAGCAAACATTATACTTTCCATGTTTTGCAAAGAACGGAGCTAATCATTTTGTAATAAACCCAGATGCCAGAAAGAGATACAGCAAAGAGAACAATCTCATCCATAGCTGTGAGAAGAACTAGGACTCTGCCTTTCATCTTCCTAAAGATGCTACTTACACCGACTGGCTGACAGTTACCCATCTTTTCGTTGAACAGCCACAAGAGGGCAATACCTCACACAAAATCTCTCCCCGGTACAACGCTTCAAAGTACATTGCTGCACACTGCAACGAAGATGATCAGGGGACTGGAGCATCGCTCTGATGAGGAAAGGCTGTGAGACCTGGGTCTGTTCAACCTGGAGAAGACTGAGAGGGGATCTCACCAATGCTTATCGGTATCTAAAGGGCAGGCGTCAAGATGATGTGGCCAGACTCTTTTCAGTGGTGCCCAGCAACAGGACAAGGGGCAATGGGCACAAACTGAAACACAGGAAATTCCATCTCAACATGAGAACAAACTTCTTTACTTTGAGGGTGACAGGATACTGGCACAGGCTGCCCAGAGGTCGTGGAGTCTCCTTCTCTGCAGATACTCAAAACCCTGCCAAATTATTGTCAAGAGATGATGTGCCAATATTGGCCTCCTATTTGCTTCCAGCATTTTTTAATCTGAGACTTTATGTCTCAAGTCCAGTGCTGATAATCCAACCTTAGTGCAGCATAAGGATGCAATCCTGTGCAACCTGCTTTAGCAGAGGGGTTGGACTAGATCTCCAGGGGTCTCTTTCCAACCCTTACAACTGTGAAGTCCCTGACGTGCAAAACTACTCATTGCTAGCCACCAGCACAACATACATGTGGTAGCTTCTCACCAAAATGCAAGCTTCTAAAAAGTGGTGGTGTGGTAACATGTGCAAATATAAACACCTTCAGGCAGAGGTTTGCGTCATAGATCTTAAATGCTTCTTTTGGGGTGGGATGCGTTGGCCACATCAAGGTGGCAGCCACCCAGGGCTAGGGATCTCAACTCCACCTCTAGTACTCAGTTGTACGTTTGCAGGGATATTCTTAGTAGGGTTATTAGAAGTAGAAACATAGGTCAGTATTCAAGATAGGCTTTTAGTCTAATCTAATCAGGCTTGCCATTTAACGAGGTTATTTGTGACATTGTTAGCCCAACACTACAAAGGCCTAACCCCCAGGATTACAATGCTATGACCTATACATGCCATTAGTGTCTAAAGTGCACCACTAGTCTGTCACATGCAAACACAGCCTTTAAGCTCTCATGAAAATCATCAACAGTTACCAAAAGCTTCCTCAGCTGTGCCTGTCATGCTGTTATTTTATAAATAAAACAGTTGTATTTGCCATATGCTTGCCAAGGCTTAGTGAATTTTACATGAATAAATGATTCATAAGAATAACCTTAGTAGCCCCTGCATACACTAGATACTGAAATATTCAGTCCACATGCAGTAACTGCAGCTGCTCCAAAATATTGCTCAGGAAAAAAATTAGCCCTTAAGCCCAAATGTCTGCAGACATGACATATTGCTTGTAGAAACAGTATTCTGCTTCAAGGTAAAAATAAAAAAAAAATTAAAAAAAAAAAATCAAAATTTCTGAGGTAGCATTCCTCATCTCATAATACCTCAAAGCAGTCTGGAGATGCTTGGATGGTGTAAATCCCTCAGATGGCGCTATCCCATACCCCCAAGCTGCTGGTATATGTAGTAGCATATGTAATATAGTGAAAACTCACCCAAACAGATCAGTCATCCAAAGTCACTTGCTACAACTCAACTTGCTCATTTTGCTCTGGCCTCCCCAGGAAATCCCTAGCTGAGGATGCACACTTTAAAATTACAGTTCTTACATTATATTTTATAGTAAACCAGTCATTTTCCTGAAAAAACAGGAACAAAAAAACCCACCTCAGCAATCTATTTGCAGAAGACAGACAGGCACCAGCTGATGTGACGCTGGATCAGAGGTACCCAGCCGCTGCCAGTTTAAACCAAAAGTGTTGGCCACGTCTCTGAACTCAGAGACACACCACCAGGACAGCTGCTGTGTTGGAGAGGGGCTTTGTTGTCCACCCCTCTCACTACACCAGAACTATCCCCAGCATAACACAACCAAAGTGATTGGATCCCAACCATGGGATTACTGAGCTTTCTCAAGTCTTGAGCTCTCCAGCTAAGAACACTCTTCGTGAGCCCAGACTGATTACAGATTTGGCTGCTAAAAATGCTCCTTTTAGTCTAATGACCATGTGTGTTTCAGACACAGGGATAAGCTCATTTACGGTAATTCTGCTGTCTCATGCTTAACAATGGAAGAATCCCACAGTGCAACTCACATTCCAGATAAGCTCTGTACTCACTGTCAGATTCCCTGACAATATCCTCCCTTCTAAAATTAAATTTGGGACTTTATTCAAGACTTTGTGCCCTATTTGTCAGGCTCTGGCAAGGAAGAGCAGCTAGAAGAGGTCTGCAGAGCCTGGGACAGCTCTGGATTAGCTTTATCTTTGCCAAGAACCATTTCTGAGTTTAGGTTTTGCTGTGGAGACCAGATTCATCAGTCTGCAGTGTTTCACCCCACAAAAGAGAGATATTTGATACCAAGCCCAACCCAAGCAATTTTAAAGCTGTGGCCCCAACAGAGCAATGTAGATTAGCTCTGCTTGACCCATAATCTTTAAATAAAATTGATTAGACTAGGATCTCTTCAGTTTTCATAGGGTTTAACAAAAGCATCGTAGAGATCCTGCTGGTTTTCAAATTACTTTTTCTTCCCTTGAGACAATCTTTTACTGTCCCCTAGATCAGTGCAATAATCAAACCTGAGTGCAAGCTCAGAGAGCTGCTAATTTCCAGGAGAGAAAGAACTTCAGATTTTAATGATGCACAGCGGAGCCAATTTACACACACTTATAAACTCACTTGCCAAGTTGCACCATTGCGATTTGTCAGGCACCAACTTTTTAACAGCATCTACTGAGGCCTTATTAAAATCATCCCAAGCTGTTTCTTGGAGATACAAATCAATTAGATTAAATTGCTTGTCTTGAGATACAGGCTCCCCAAAACCGCATGGAATTTACATTCGGCTTCCTTGTCAAAAATCAAAGCAATTATTTCAAATCAGCAGATGCCATGATCTGCATAGTGTTTCCTCATAGAGCAGGAAAGGAAATAGCAGGCACTTCCCCTAGAGAACACACGGAAGTGTGACGGTGTACATCCCTGTTACGGTTTGAGGAATCCCCAACAATTTATTGTCATTCAGACAATTATTCTCTCACCTGATGACCCATCCCCACCCAGGAAGGGGAATTAGGGTTAGAATATAAACAGATTTAATAGAATAAGATGAAATAATTAACATTAACAGTACTAAAGAAGCAATATTGATCCCGCTACCAGTAGAAATACAGAAGGATTATCCTCAGCCCACTCCATCCATAGAAGCTGTGCGCTCCCCACAGGGACAGCCAATGTGGGACACTGCCAGCGCTGCAGCTTCAGGAGGAAGGGAAGGGCTCGGGGCTCTGGCACTGGGGCAAGAAGTTCTCAGCATGGCAGCTATCACGGGAGAGAACTCCTCAACAAACTTTCTAATTTATATTGAATGTGCTGTTCATGGTATGAAATAACCCTGTTGGCAGCTTGGGGCAAGTGCCCAGGTCTCACTCCTCCTCATCCCCACACCTGATGAGCTCAAAACCACTGAGACCTTGAAACATATACACCATAGCTGGCTGTAAAGTAAATATTTTCACCAATTTGGACACTAGAGTCTTCCAAAAAATGCAGTTTTCCCAAGCATTAGAAGATTCATAACTGAAAGAGAAATTAATCCTGTGTCCCTGAAACCAGAACACCCCAGGCTTCCCCACGGAGCTCGGAGAGCTGTGTCAGCAGCAGTCTGAGGGCATACTCCGTGCCAGGGAGGGATGATGTGTTTACGGGGAGAGCAAGGGTATCTGTCATCAGCTGCTGGTACCAGTTTGAACCCCCAGCTGAGGGCACACCTTCTCCCAGGGCCCCTCCAGCTGTCCCTTGCAGTGACACCCACTCACATACAGCTGTCCCCCTGTACCAGCATCATGCAGGTGCTGTCTCTTCCAACCACAGCTTGCCAGGAAGGCCTTTCACTCACCCCAGCAGCGCACAGCTCAGCCATCATGGGTCAGGAGCCCCAAATCAAGACAGCCAACCCCTACAGCTCGTCTCTCAAACCCTGCCCCACAAGCACCCCATAGTTTGATCAAGGCTCCCAAATCCTCATTTTTCCCTACAGTATCAACAACCAAGGACATCTCTACCCCATCTCCCTGTATGTACCAACCCACAGACCTGGGGTTGGGGTCTAAGCGGCTAATTAAATACTTGGAAACACAGGGTTCAGTCCCCTGTTCCAAAAAGTTCTTTGGCACCCCAGAATATATTCACACAACAGACCACTCAGAGATGCCGCTTGCTCCCACCAGTGAACATCAGCTCTGGCCTCATTATATCACAACAGCTTTCAGACTTAAAAAAAAAAAAACCACCCACAGGGCTAAGGATAACCCAACTGTGCCTGCAAGACCAGCTCCAGAACCTGGAGGTGAAGGAACCTACATGTCTGGGTGGCTGAACAAGATGCAGCCAACACTGGTGTGGTCTGTTGAGTACATGTCAAGATGGGACTTGAATAGGCGGGGCAAGGAACTCAGTTGAGGAAGACGGTGAACCACCATGGTGGAGTGGGGGTTTGGCTGTGTGGGAGGATCCTGGCTTGGGATGGAGGACAGGCAGAGAAAGGAAAAGGGGAGTAAAAGGAGGGATGACTACACAGGGGGAGAAGGCACAAGTCTAATTGCAGCAAGCGCTCAAAGCAAGCGTGAGAAGAGCAGTTGAGGACAGGATGTGGTCAAGCAGCCAGAGGACTGGACCGGTGCCTGGACCAGCCTCTGCAGGCAACAGTACAGACTGTAGGTGCTGGCAATGGCAGAAAGCACTACCCCAACCTGGGGCTAAGGCATACCTCATTCCAATCAATAACAGAGAGTGAGGTCATCAGGAATCACCAAGATAAACTCATCTACACATCCTTGGTTTGCAGAGCAACAGTTCTACTCCTAGACTCACTCCCATTGCAATCCTGGGGCTTCTCTCCAGGGTCCGTCTGAGCCACTTCAGTTTTACAGCACAGCCATCTCTGTCAATTCAGTCTGCCCTCACCCCCCTACAGATATCAGGACATCTTTCCTATAAGCTGTTACTGGGACATAATTACATTCCCAATTATTTTCAGTTGATAAATCTTGTACACTTGAAGATTGGCACAACAGACATATATGCAGAATTATTTATAGATCAACCACTTAAAGTTCACTTTTCCCCCTTTTGCATTTGCTATGATTCTTCCTCTTTAAAAAAAAAAGAAATTCCTGGATTTACTATTTCACCTGTAGCATCCAGCAGCAAATTCAGGACAATGCAATAATAGCACCGAGAAAAAAATTTAGTGACATTGCTCACCTACACTCTGACCTTTTTCCAGAGGCAGCTCTTGGATCCCTCCAGCACAAACTCTCTCCAGCACCTTGGATCACCTCCAAACTCTTGATGCCCCTGATTTATACCTGCTGAACAAATAAAGCAAAACAAATTACCATCAGCTGAATAACTGGACCACGGGCTCTGATTAGGCTTGCATTGATTTACAACAGCTGAAGACTTTTCCACCTGCTTCCCATAACTGCGCTTGCACTGTTTTGAGGGTTTGGTTTACAGGCCTCAGTGGTGCAACAGTTATTTTTACCACCAATATGGTGTATTTTCAGTTAAAGTGTTAATACTCCACAACACAAGAAGTTCTGGAAAACTTGTTGTAATAGAGTGCTATTTGGCCCAGGGATTTTATTAGAGGTGGTGGTGATTCACCAGAGCTGGGAAATGTCAGTGGGACTCAGCATGTTGACCTGGTCACTGGGTGACCAGCATCTGTGCGCTACGGGGTGGTTTCCTCTAACCTACTCCTTGGCTACGTGCCCTTTGCAGGAGCTACGCTCTCTCGTATCAGCCAGAGATCTGGTTGGTTGTCCTCAGATTAGATACAGCATTTTGCACCAGATGGGATGTTTCTCCCAATGACTAAAGTGATCCCCATGTATGAATAATTTAAACTGTTTTTACTTTAAGCCAGCTGCCTAGCTAGTCAGATGGCTTAGTTTTATATATATAATATATATATATGTAATAGTTTATCCATTATTATATTTTAGATCAAGAAGTCTGAGGAGCTGCTATCTTATAACATTGAAGCATTTGCCTCAGTTAAGATAAAACATGGATCATGTCTATTTTCCTATCTAGTTTTATGTAATTTAAAATAGTGTTATTAAATATTATATGATTGCGTATGATTTCTATAATATACATTCTGAAATGTCTAATAAAAACTTTACTGAAATGATTCAATATTATCAGAATTATACATTTTTATATTTATTAATTGAAATTTACCCTAGTTGACCCAGAGGATGTTTTAATATTTCAATGTTTCTTTCTAACACAAAGGAATATTACAGAAGTAGGAGTTCACCAGTAAAAGGAAATATCATTTGCACAAAGATGGGAGATATTTGGAAATCTGTCTTGACCAGGAGGATCAATGACTCATCAATGCATCTGATCCTCCTCTTTCTACTGGTGTGGGAGTGAGGGCTGATTTAAGACAGCATTCTACCAGAGGAGAGATAGAGAGAGTGGAAAGCCTCCCACTTCCTTGCAGCAATTCACCTGCTCAGAAAACGAGGTTGGGATCAAGGCACATGTTTATTCTCAATCTAGCCTCCCCCACATATCTATCCTGGGGATGTAACAAGTGGACCGGTATCTGTGTGCTCCTGAGGAAAGTCTGGACAATCACAGAACCACGGAATTCCATCATTAAAATCTGCAGATGAAAGCTGTTACAGACTTCTGTGTTGTCATTGTCTGAGTCTTAAAATGGAATTAGATACTGCAGTGATGGCTACAGACACATAGCTGGTGCTGTGGCCACTCAGCTCTTTCCATACAGCCTTCCCAGAGCTTTCCCTGTGCCCTGGGCAGATAAAATATCTCAGATCACCGCTGCGGCACAAGCAGAGAGTTTTGACGCAACTAAGATGGAGGAGATGTGGGATGCAAAAAAAAAATCTCACCTGACAGTAATTAGGCTATCAGCTCTCTCTGTAGTGAAAGGTGTACACAAGCAGATCCAGAGGATGATTTATGACCCCTAAGATGAGTTTGTAAGAGGGATATGATTATTTATCTTCTGAGGGGGTCTGTTTCTTTCCTCTATTAGAAAGGGAGCCTAGACAACTAGATTAGATCAAGTCATTTAGTATTTAAATAGCTCAGCTTCAGCGAGACGAATCCTACTTTTTGTATAGACGTGTTGTATACACGCAATAAGACTGATGTTTCTGTCTCCATTGCCCAGCTGTGCCCGGGAGATGCGCTGCAGCTCTGGAATATCAGACCAGGGAGCACTACATGTTGCTCTGACAATCTTTGCGTGCACAGTAAACCAGCTGTATTTGGGATGCACGGGGCTTAACGGACACGGACAGTGGCAAATACACATGTAAAAACACCTGCCCTGGAAATCCACCTGCCTTACGCTCCAATCCCATGGTTTTGTACCGTGCCATAATGCAGTTTTCCACACCACACCGACAGGTGAGATAAGTCTGCAGGACGAACTGTTTCAAACACGTGGACGTGTCCAATACTAGGGGTAAACATAAAGGAAGATTTCCTCACTGGACTTCAGCTGCATGTAAGTGACCTGTTTAATCAGGCTTCCTCTATATTCATCAGAAAGAAAGAAACGAGCGTTTTCAAAGGGCAATTCTTCCTGAGGATGGGATGAATAATTTCCAGGAACTGCCTCTTTCCACCGAGTATGGAGGCAGCTTGGATGACTGACCAGACCCAGACAACACTTGGACATGCTTACTGGCAGATGGCACCAACTTCTTCACACTCAACCCTCCCTGTTTTTTCCTTTTAAAGGTATCTTTTTCTCTGTTGAGGGACCTTGAGCAACCCAGGCTCCAGAAGGAGATGCTGCAGCGGGATGCCCTAATCTAGGTGGGATGAATCCATTCCTAAATCATTCTAGCACAAAGAAACTTACAGTGTTCTCCTGATGGCAGACACTGAACTTCTGGTGGATTGGGTGATATAATTTTACCTTCATAAAGGATAAAGGAGTACATAAACTTAATTACTGCAAGGTTGAAATTTCAGTTATAAAAAACACACTGCAGAACAAAATCCTGTTGGCTTTTCTTTAGTCTTCTTCCCCAAAGATAGTTGCTATCTCCC
Organism: Vanellus vanellus; assembly: GCF_965231255.1. NCBI lineage: Eukaryota > Metazoa > Chordata > Aves > Charadriiformes > Charadriidae > Vanellus > Vanellus vanellus. The sequence continues at coordinate 2,069,658 of NC_138911.1, read as the reverse complement.
CAGATAGAATGCTGGATCGTGTCACTCCTTCCTCTATATATTGTCCCGAGGATGATTTTAGTAATTCACTTGTGTGAGAGAATTATGACTATGCTCTCAAAGGTTAAAAAAATTTGCATCCTTGTCTGTCTAGAGAAAATCCTACAAACAAAATCTCTGCTGTCTTTAAGTTACCTGTAAACGTCACTATGAGTGCGTTTAGACACGCTTAGTGTATTTGCCTCTGCCATCTGGTGGTAAAGCACAGGAATAGTACGCCAGAGAGGGAGAAAATTCTTGTACTGGATTTATTTCTTTGAAAATTATGATCCCACACAACTGAAACTGTTTAGAAAGTTTCAGGTTTTTAACATTTTTTTTAAATGTTACCAGTTATATATATCCATAATTTGAAGGGCTCAAATTTTGTAGACGCTTGACTTTGTGGTATTTATTGTTTACTGTTGCTAGTTGTTAATAATGTATTATCTTGTGTTATCTTGCATTGAACACTATAACATTGCATTATATATTAATGTGGTGACAGCAAGATATAAGAGATAGTCTGTTCAAATAGCTGGGTGTGATTCTAGCTATAAGCTTCAGCAACGGGCTGTCCCGAGTTATCCCAAATATGGATAAGCACATTGATTTATCTCACCCAAATCTGCACCAGAAGTGAGTCCATCTGACCTCATCAGTCTAAGCTTCTTTCGTGGTCAAAGAAAGCACTTGTCAGTCACTTTTCATCTTCTCTTAGAATAGACATGTTCATGCCCTAGGATCCACAGACCTTCGTCGTTAACTAAAAAGAAGATCAGATGAGCAACACAGGTGAAGCTGATTACTTCTAACATCGCATACTTTACATCACAGACAGCTAAAGGGTAGAAAGCAAAAACTCACACCATGTCCTTCAAACTGGGGGATCCAAGTGACTGAATATGAACATAACCCCATTACTCCCTCAATGTATCCTGAAATATTGTGTCAGGTACAGCCATGCTACCCTGTGGGGCTAAGGTGAGAAAGGTCTTTGATACATAATGATTACTAAGGTTAAAAAAACCTGACTATTTCTTGCTTCTTGTGGGAGGGAATTCAGCAGTTACACTGGTTAGTACGAAACTTGTGTTCCTCAGGTCTTAGTAATCGGTGATGAAAGACCTGTTTCCCATTTCCCATTTCTTCTTTGTGACAGAAGGCCAATCATTCCGTCATAGCTACTGTTCAATTCTGCTAGAACAGCAGATTTCAACACAGGCAGAGTTGCTCGCTTTCCTAATTGGGAAATCACCTCGGTGTGCGTTTCGGCAGCTCTTGTAACGAGCCAAGCAGAAGCGGCTGTGTAGCTGCTTGTAAGTCTCTCTGCTAAGGACTGGGTTACTTGCCAGATTTCCCTATACACCCTTGTCCTCCCGATGTGTATACATACACATAAAGGTTCCATTGTTAACCTGGCGCAAGTTTTTTGGAGCTGCTTTTTATTTTTACAGTGCTGGGAGTTACCAAAACTGGAATAAGGCTGTTCTGGGATTCCTAGACTGTAATATTCTAGTTCCACTTCACCCTGAAGTGATGCTTTGCTAAATGTAAGCCCAGTTTCAAATATAAACTCACTTTGCCTCTGTTATTTCAGATAATGCCTATAAGAAGCAGTCCAAAAAGCAGCGGTCAGTCACTGTGGACAGCGCAGTCTTTGTTTTTCCACACACTTAATTGGTTCAGAGCTGAAGTAGAGGAAATTATTTTCTTTCACCAACAACATGGAAACAGGGGTCACTCAGGCTCCAGAACTCCTTTCTAATCAGATTTTTGTGGTAACAGCAGGGAATTGCTTAAGAAGGGTTCTGTAATGTTTTTGAAGAGGTTGTAATCTCTTGCCATGGCAGAGAAATGGCTGTGGTGATGGGAAGAGTCCATCCATTTTTATGAGAAACGGAGGAACATCACAGAAACAAACATGGAAAAGCAAAGACAAGATGGGGGGGGGAAGACACTGGCAAAGACCACACTTATTCAGACCTTTCTGATTTGTAGTTCAGGGAAAAGAATTATCCATGCCTTAAAAATTTCTCCATGTTTCTTAATAAACAGTAACCACGTTAGTGCAAGTTCTGTTATGTAATTGTGGTTTACGCTTTCCAAGCAATGTTCGGAGGCTGCTTGACATTTCCCAGTCACACAGATCCAGTGCTCAAATTGTTTTTATTATATTCTTCAGCATAATTTCTTTTCCCTTAGAATTTCATCCCAAACGTCTGAGCTCTGCCCGTGCAAAACTTCACTCACTGTGTCACAAAGATCACTGCATACCGCTATCACTCTGTACTCAAGAGTTTGGTCCTCCTGCCTTCTCTTTGAGGGTGCAGAGAAAGATGTTCTAATTATCATAAGAAAATGCAATTATAATTGCAAAGCTATGTGAATAGTAAAAATCTTAAAAATGTCTCATCTGTCCTGCAGCAGTGAAAAATCTGTAGGTGGACTAAGAGAACCTAAAGCCCCCAAAAGAGGTAAGAATACCAATGAAATCTAGAGCTCTGAGGAAACCAAGGTTACATACATTCCTTAGCTGGAACTAAACATCCTTTGGATTTCAGCTATTGCCCCACCTGTTGGATTCTAACCCTGTTCCCATGCCCCAATCTGCCATTAGTCTGTAGGAAAGCAACTCCAGGTTTGCTGCAAACCCAGCTTGTCTCAGAAGACTCTGCAGCGCTTCCACAATTTCCACATGGACGCCTTCACCTCCTTATTCCTCAGGGTATAGATGAGGGGGTTCATCACGGGGGACAAGACAGTGTAAATCACACAGATGTGCTTGTCGGAGGGGAAAGTAGAAAAGGGCCGGAGGTAGATGAAGATGCAGGGTACAAAGAAGAGGGTGACGACCATCACGTGTGAAGCACAGGTGGAAAGCGCCTTCCAGTGCCCCTCAGTGAAGCGGACCCTGATTGTGATCAGGATGAACGTGTAAGATGTGACCAGCACCAGGAAGCAAACCAGGGATATTAAGCCGCTGTTGGAAGCCATGAGCCACTCAGTGACATAGATGTCTGTGCAAGCAAGCTGAATGACAGGAGGCACATCACAGAAGTAGTTGTCGATTTTGTTAGGGCCACAGAAGGGGAGCTGGACTGTGAGCAGCGTCTGGACAATGGAGTGGAGGAAGCCCCCTGCCCAGCAGGAAGACACCAGGACCCAGCATGCCTGCCGGCTCATGATGGCTGTGTAGTGCAGAGGCTTGCAGATGGCAGTGTAGCGGTCATAAGCCATCACAGTCAGGAGGAACATCTCTGATGCCCCAACAAAGTGCAGGAAAAACAGCTGGGCTATACAGTCTTCGAACGCAATGGCCTTCCTCTGGGAGAACAGGTCCACCAGCATCCTGGGCGAGGTGACAGAGGTGCAGCAGATATCTATGAAGGACAAATTGCAGAGGAGAAAGTACATTGGTGAGGACAGCTTGGGGTCAGTCCTGACTGTCACAATGATAAGAAGGTTCCCCAGCAGAACCATGGCATAGGCCAGGAAGAAGAAGGTGAAGGAGAGGACCTGCAGCTCTCTTGTATCGGAAAGCCCCAGGAGGATGAATTCAGTCACCCGGGAGAAGTTTCCCAGTGCCATCACTTCAGCTCAAACTCCCATAGCACAGGTGTGGGGGTGAAGTCATGGGCTGACGGGCACGAGAAGGGGATGTGCTCCAGCTCCAAGGTGCATGGCTGATGAGAGCAGGATGTATTTACTGCTGTTCTGCCTGCTACAGAAAGCACAGTGTCACATCATAAATTATGGCGAGCAGTGTTTGCAAAGAGCACTGTTCACCTTTCTACTGCCTTTCCACTTCCTTTTCAGGTTTCTGGTCCCTCCGTGCTGACCCTCACCCTTGAACTCACCCTGACCACTATTTTTCTGCATTGTAGTTGGTGTGACAGAGTGCATGCTCCCATTCTGTCAGGGAGGAATCACATCCCACTTTCACAGGACTAGAGCCGCAAATGCTGGAAAAATGCAACACCATCCTTTTACCTACTGGGAGTTTAAAGTGCTGTGATGGCAAGTGAACACTTGCCATGCTCAAGCACTGTGTCTACAATATATGTCTCAACCATGAGCTATTTCATATTCTATTCCTAATTGCATTTCCCTAAATTGACAAAAAGGTTCTCCAGTTAGCTTGTCTGCTCTGCAACTAGAAACGCATGCACAGAAAGCAGGTCTGGGAGGTTCTCCACTGGTATTCCTCTCCATTGAGCTAGCAGATGTTTAGTAGGTTGAGTGCTCTCTTAGGCCTGTTGTTAACAGAACATGATCTCCTGAAGAAATTGTATTTTCTAACATAGCAGAAGCTACAAAACTCTGCACAGTTTCTCTGCCTCTTTGTCACTCAGCATAATTTTTAAAGTTCTTCAGTAGAAAAATACACTCACTGTCTTGTGGACATTAAAATGCGACCAGCAGAGGAATGGTCATTTTCATTTACAGTCACACCAGGAAGTTCTTCAGCTGCTCATTTCTGCCTAAGAGTTTACAAATCAGCCAGCAGGAGATTACTACTAAGAAAGCAGTGCCTGTTTGTCACATATGCCTCCGTTGCCTTTTGCTAATACCTGAGCATTTCCCCCAGGTCCTGCTCTATTCTCTACCACTTTATGGTATTTCCTAAAGACTGTTTTTCTTTTCCCATCAAACAGGTTTGCTTCATGCATAATTCAGAACATATGTCTCTAAATCACAGCACTAGTTTAGAAATTATCCCACTTTTTCCTCTCTACCTCTCCCAAAGGCTCGGTAGTCTTACAGAGCTAGTACAGCTGCAGAGAGGGAGAACCGTCTCATCAACTGTGATCCCCGACGTTCTACTAGACAGAGACCTGCAAAACAGGCATCACAGTTTGAGCAAAACAGCTCTGGCTTCCTGTATAATCAATGAAGAGGAATAAACACCTTAAAGCCATGACTCGGTTTACCTTGTTTAGATCATTACACTACAGTGAGATGACTTATACCATAGAAGATAGTACATCTGCTCTTGGAGAGAAAATACCTGCACCATGCTAGATGTCTAGAATGCAGTCAACATTAAATGAAGCTGCTTTGAAGGATCCAAATGACCCAAATGTCACAGTAATATTTAAATTTATCTGTATATTTTTCAACAGATTACCGAGCATTTCTCTCTGCCTTTCACAAAAACAAACACAACCACACACATAGGCTTTAATATGCCATGGCTGAGATGAAGAACATAAGCAGAGAGGAAAAAAATGATTACTACTGTACCCAGTTACTAGATGTTGATACAACATGAACTTTCAAGTCTGAACTCCACAGCACTTGTTGTCTGAAAACATTTTAAATGATTCACTCTAGATCTATTTCAAGTTATTAATCCGACAGGTCAGGGCATTGTTCCACTCTTCTTCCTCCGGCTTGTAGTTGCCATATCCTTGCTCTTGTTTAAGTTTCTTGTTGCATAGAAATTTGTTCCAGGAGGTTTTCAAACGATTTTTCTTCTCCTGACATGTTACAGGCAAATTTTACTCTGATGGTTCAATGTCCCATTTTCTGTCTATCATTTAGACAGAAAGATCCAACGAGTCAATCCCTCCAAGGCTTTCTGAACTGACCTCTGTGTTTCCCGCATCTTCCTTCTCCCTATAGTCATCCCATCCCAACATATAAATACTCCTGTAACATACTGGGTACTAAACATAGGCAAAAGATAGTTTTCCACTGGTGGAGGTTGACCTGTGAGAACTGTTTCATTACCAAACTCCAAGCAGGTACCCAAGGGCCTTATTAAACCGTTTTGGTGGCTGTGTCCCTTGGTGTGCAACAGCACACCAATTTGCTCAATGACCTTCTGTGCCTGGAGTCCTGAAGGCTGGGAAAGAGAGGATAAGACACCACACACTTCTAAGCACTCAGAAGCCATTTGTATGAAAAACCCCACAATTCTCTAGTAATAAAAACGTAAATGTAGGTCTGTACTACCAATCCCTGCATTGAGACAGTGTTGGGCACCAGGAAATGTTGCTTGAGATCAGAGAAGCTGCAGAGCTGGGACAGGTAGCGATGGTGGGAAATTGCAGTCACTCAGGGATAGACCGGATCAATGCCTCATCAGGATGAGATATAAAGATAAACTAATAAGAATGTTCTTTCCCCAAGGCAAAGGAAGGTCTGGGCAGACCACAGATGTCAGTGGTGATATGCCACTGTGTGGCTCAAGTTCAAATCAGCTTGAACTGGTTATTCTGCCAGTGATGTTACTTGGTAAGAGATCTCCCAATCTTTCTCTCAACCCACAAGCTTTTTTATCTCCTTTTTTCCCCCTGCCCTGTTGCAGACAGTGAGTGAGAGACAGGTTGGGTGGACACCCAGCCACTAGCCAAGGCAAACCTGGCATGAACTTTAGAGATGGAGAGCTAGTCTCTGAAAGCATGCAATCTAGAAAAAGAAGTACAGTTACTGAATTTTGTGGCCATTTCTGCTACACCTTCAGGAGATGAAAGGAGTAACCTCTTCCAGTGAGGAAGAACTTGGAAATCTAGAAAGGAAATTTTGGTAACTACACATCTGGTTTTACCCTCTAACAGCAGGGAAGATAAACCTTCCTCTCTGTCAGTCATTGCTACTTTTTTCTCTTCCTATTCTGTCTGGAAATATGGAGAAATTATAAAAATTCTTTGTTCAAGTAGTGACATTTTACTTCTAATTTTACTAGCATCATAAATTAACAAGGACTTATTGCTGTTATTTCATCTCTATGTGTCATCAATTACCTTGAGGCAAATTAGTGAGTTGTCAACCATTTCAAGGACATCATGTTCTTCTGCCTCCCTTCCTAAAATATTTGGGCTAACAGAAGTTTTTAGGAAATTTATGCCTTGGCCACAGGCAGTCAATTTGCAGTGGAAGAGCATCACCCAGATTCTAGGGGCATTTCTGCTTTTCTTTACTGGGAACGGGTTAGGAAAATGTCAGCCAAATGATAACACTCTTATTAAGAAGATGAGGAATGTTTTCCATGTTCAGCTAGGAACTTGGTTGTATTTCAGTATGGAGAAATATTTAATTCTCATATTTGCACTGTGATACGTATCCCTTAGATAATACTAGTGTAATAGCTCCAGAGTACTGGCCAAAACATGAAAATCCGTTCAGTGTCTAAATAAAACTATGAAAACTATCCTGATAATTCCACTGCATTGTGGATTAGTCAGTGTCTATGGTCTTTGTGCTTGGATTGCTGCCCTGATAGACTATAAAGGTCACCTACAACATAAACTCAAGGTCTTGGAAAGGTGTTAGACAGCAGGGATCGTTTAAATGAAATTTATCCAAGCAAGAATAGCCATAATTTTAGGGTTATAGTACAGGAGGTTGGTTTTTTTTTTTTTGACCTGGGCATTAATTTGCATGTCTTACAGTTGTTGTCACTGGACAGCTTACATTATGAGTGTTTGAGGAACGAGGGGCAGGAGGGAAAACAAAACTGAAGCAGGTAGCGCATTCACCGGAAAGTATTAAATACATAAAAATAGTCACATTCAGATTCGCCATTGTAGGAAAGGTTTTAGCTATTAGCCTGGTGAGCTCTTGAGTCATGGTACCAACATTGAGCTGTAACAATAGTAATTATTAATACTGGAAATTGCACCGACAGGGGAAGGAGAGAAGATTCCCCTCTTGTTATCAGCATCAGCAAATGACCAAACTTGCACCTAGTACCAGCTTTTTAATAGCTAACTCATGGATTCAGCATGTGACAATGTGGCATTCATAACAAGGCATTTACCACAAGCAGAAAGGGAATGCCAATGGTATGATTGCTTCCAGCAGCAGGCAACAATCAATTTTGCAGACACTGTGGGCCACTGTTTCCCAGCTGAATGGGCTACAGAGTAGCTGCAGGTTGTCTGAAGGAAAATTCCCACTCTAGCTAATAGGATGGAAAACATTTTTAATATTTACATATTGGTATTTATTTGCTGGTGTTTCAGTACAATCTGCCATCTCTCCCTGTCACGCAGAGATCTAATATAACCTCCTATATCTCTCACGGACATGGCTGGAGCACCTCTGCTGTGAGGACAGGCTGAGAGAGTTGGGGTTGTTCAGCCTGGAGAAGAGAAGGCTCCTGGGAGACCTTATAGCCCCTTCCAGTCCCTAAAGGGGCTACAGGAAAGCTGGGGAGGGACATTTTACAAGGGCATGTAGCAATAGGACAAGGGGGAATGGCTTCAAATTGAAAGAGGGGAGATTTAGATTAGGTATTAGGAAGAAATTTTTCACTGTGAGGGCGGTGAGGCACTGGAACAGGTTGCCCAGAGGAGCTGTGGCTGCCCCATCCCTGGAGGTGTTCAAGGCCAGGTTGGACGGGGCTTGGAGCAACCTGGTCTAGTGGGAGGTGTCCCTGCCCAGGGCAGGGAGGTTGAACTCAATGATCATCAAGGTCCCTTCCAACCTAAACCATTCTATGATTCTATGATTCTATGATTCTATGATTCTATTTTACTACAAAATGAGTCATGTCCACCCAAAGGCTGCTGACTTTCCTCAGCAGCTTGTTCAGTTGTAGACATCTCATGTCAGCATGTCAATGTGTGTGAGATAAAAGCTGCCAGTACTGTGCTGTACTGAAAGGTTTGTTTACTCTTGGAAGCTTGGTACCACCATCACTCCTTTGTGCAGAAATGTAAGGAGATGCTACTCTCCAAAGCTTTTAGGACCTAGTAGGAAAGAACAAAGTCTCAAAATACTTGGTTTTTTCTCCTAATTCTGGGAGAAATGTAGACAGATACCCAAGATGCAGATATGAGGTGCCTGAAGGTAAATGCCACAATACCACCCCCAATGCTCAAGTTTGGTAGCTGACAATAACCGCACATCTTTCAGACTGACAGTTTCCAAAGGAGACGAGTTATGTAAAACCTTGAATTTTGTGTCAGCCCTATTCCGAATAGCTGTGCTAAAAACAGAGCAACATTACTGGAAAGTCTCTCCTGAACACTTCTCTTTCCCTCCCCATGGTTTCCTAAGCTCACATCATCTTACAAACATGTACTGTGTCGTTTCATTGCTCACTCTTCACTTTTCTCTTCCACAACTTTTTCATGGCATTTTTCACCTCTCCATTTCGGAGGGTGTAGATCAAGGGATTGAGCATAGGCGTGATGATGGTGTAGAATACAGATACCATCTTGTCAGCTGAGAAGGTGGTAGAAGGGCGCATGTAGATGAAAATACATGGCCCAAAGAACAGAACTACAACAGTGATGTGGGAAGTGCAGGTATAGAGTGCTTTGAGACGCCCTTCGGAAGAGCGTGTCCTCAAAGAAACCAAGATGACAGCATAGGACACCACAAGAACAACAAAACAGCTCAGGGAAATCACACCACTATTGGCAGCGACAGTGACACCAATGATGTAGGTGTCAGTGCAGGCCAGTTTCAGTAAAGGGTGAACATCACAGAAATAGTGGTCAATCTCATTGGGCCCACAAAACGGTAGCTGAATGGCCAGCAGGGTCTGCACCATGGAGTGTACAAAGCCTCCGACCCAAGAAGCTGCCACCAGCCAGCCACAGACATGCTTGTTCACAATATTTGTGTAATGAAGCGGCTTGCATATAGCAATGCAACGATCATAGGCCATCACTGTGAGAAGGAAGATCTCAGCGCACCCAAAGAAATGGCCTGCAAACAGTTGAGCTATGCAGCCCACAAAAGAGATGGTCTTCTTCTCAACAAGAAGGTCATAAATGAGTTTGGGAGCTGTGACAGTAGAGTAACTGACGTCTACAAATGACAAGTAGCTCAGGAAGAAGTACATGGGAGAGTTCAGCTGTTCACTTGTCTTTATAGTAATGATGATAAGCAGGTTTCCAAGAATGATAGCCACATAGAAGAGTAAGAATAACAAGAAGCACACTTTTGCTACTGTTTTATCTTGGGTCAGTCCATGGAGGATGAACTCTGTCACATTGTTTTCGTTCTCCATAGACACCACATAGACAGGACCTGAAGCAGAGAAAAGAGATGCCAGCTATGGCATTAGACATGCAACATTATCAGTACGTAAACATACCGACCACTGATATATTAAACATTAAGCATATTTCCCTTGCTGACTTTTTGGGACAGTTTCCATTTAAATTCAATGCTCCCCTCAAGGAATAACAGGTAATATCCAAATCAGAATGTATTATTGACATATATCATAACAAACTCAGACTATTTATTTGAGGAGTGTAGTAAAAATAATATCCTCAAGAATCCTAGTTCTCACCTTTGCATCTTTAAAAAAGAAGACTAATTACCAGGTCCCCCCACTTTTGCCCTATAATGTTGACTTGGAAATAAAAGTTGACGAAAAGAGCTATAATTCAAGACTCAACACTTTGATCACGGCCTGAGGAAGGTCCTTGTGCAAGCAGTGATTGTACTTTCCTTTTCAATCCTCTAAAGGAATGCCACAGAACCACTCCTTATTATCACTTTGACTGTGATAGACCTGAATAAGTTCAGTCACAGAAAGAGCTGGCAAACGTTTCCTTGGACCGCCTTTCTTACAGTACATGAACAAACTAATCTGGAGCTAATTTGCATAAACAGTGCATTAGCAGGGGTTTGTATACCTCATCCAGGTCCTGGACTTAGTGTGGAACACCTCATAAATACACCTGTAGTGACAGTAGGGAAATGAATGCACTGCTAGTAACAAACACCATGAATTCACCTTTGTGGCATTCCCATGCAGTACACAAGTATCACTAGTGTTCAATTTGTACATGAAGATAGACGTGGCAAAGGCGTAATAATCTTGTCTGTGATATCAGCAAACCCTTTGGGGGCTGAATTTTATTTGACAATCACAGGACACTCAGCTCTTTCTCCTGAGCTCTCTGCCTCACTTACTGGCTACTCCCCAACAAGGGCAGCAGAAGAAAGGCTCCTTAGTGTCTCCATCCCTCTCTCCATGCCCCTCCATGAGCAGAGGGAAAGCACTGTTGGGAATTCCAAAGTGTGTGTCATGACCATTGTTGCCTGACGTGTACAGCTCAGATAATGTAAGACTGAGCACATAGGAAGCGCCGTCATCAGCTCCAAAGTCCTCTCTAACACTGACAATGTCCTTTTGACAGATCTTTATGGTAACAGCACATAACTGGGAAAAAAAGGCAAACAAGATGCCAACTAAAACAAAGGCTGAAAAAATGTGTAGTTGAGTTTTTTCTAATTCATAAAATGGACCTCACAAAAGTCACTCACCAGAAATGCCTGTTTTCGAAGGTAGGATTTCAATCACGCTTGAACAGAACAAAGGAAAAATATCAGAAAACTTACACAGTTCATATTTGCCAGTCTCTGAGAGTTCGCTTGCTATTGCTCCTCTGATCACTTCCTCTGACCATTTTAGGTGGTTTCATCAGAATGTCTCAGCTGCAAGGTGCTGCCTAGATGTTGTGAACGCAGTCCATACCTCCGCCAATTCTGAAACCTACAGCAGCTTGAAAAGAACAGCCTGACTGTCTGCCTGCATTTCTCATTCTGCGAAAAGCAACTTCCAAGAGCACCTTCAAGAACAATTACCTCTCACAAGATGGGGAAATTGTAGCAGAAATATTTAAAGTAAATCACACAGCAGATGCACAAGAGTATCAGGAGTAATGAGATCCCAGAGGCATACAAAGTTCTTGTCAGAAATCATCAGTGGATAAGGAGCTACAAATTGTACTTGGAATATCTCTTAGGGTAGTCTCTGGAGAGTCATGTTGGAGTGTGGTCATCCAAACGGCCACACTGTGCATGGGTTTGCTTGATTACTTGCTTGTTTGCCGGCTGGCTTTTTACTGCTGTCCAGATAAATAGACTTAATTTACTACTGGACATGTATTTCTTCTGGAAGAATTTCTGGTTCAAATAAACATCCCACCTGGCCATTTGCAAGATTTATATTCACCTTAACTTTGCAATCAAATGTTTTTGAAGTAATGTGTTTTACATAGGACATTTATATAAATTCTCCTTTCTGTCCTAAGCTAATATTTCTCATACGTGTTCTTATTTCTTGTTTACTTGTTCTTACCATTGCCTGTTGACAGCACGAAAGAAATATCACAACTGTGCTATAGACTGTTAACCCTTAGACATATGCTGAACAAATTTGAAACAAGAAGTAAACAAGGAAGTTACTTCAAAAATTTAGAAAGGTTTGTGGTTAGTCCTCACTGCTTATCAGGTATTTTTGCTGAGACAATGCAAAATACAGAAACAACTCTTTACCCCAAGTATTAAGTTCCTATAAGAATTTTTGCTGAAGTGTAGAGGAGCCTAATGTTGTTTTCAGGAATACCTTCCATAAGCTATGGCCCAATACTTGCCCAGCAGCATCCAGAAGTGAGACATCCAGAAAAAAAAAGGGTGTTCACCCCCAAAGCATTAAAAAAAATCTATTTGTAATATATATATATAATTTTGTGTATATACATAAAAAGTTTTAAGCTCTAGCTTGGGCTGAGAACACCATATAACCTTGAAGCCTATTAAAGTCATGTTGAGGTAACACAGGTGCAGGTGCTTATAGGGAATGTAAATGAAGAAATAAAAGTGCTCCAATTACTTTTGGACAGCACCAAGCAGTTCTTTTCCTTCCTTACTCAGCTGATTTGGTAGTTTTCTGCTTGCAAGGTAAGGGGTAGGGTCTCTTTTCTCATTTTGGCTCCTCAGGTGGAGACCATGAGCTGCTACAGCTTCTCACGCTATGACAGCTTTGACTGCCACTGCACTGGTTTGGTCTTTCATCCTCATGTTTTTTCTCTTCCCTCTTGCAATAGTAGGTGTAGCAGCTGTTCCCATGGAAAACATGCTTCTTCCCTTGCATGAGTGTGAAAATGTGCTCTGGTGGGTTAGGAGTTGTCTTGCATACTAGAATAGTTCCTAAACAATTCTTTCTTTTTTTTTTTTTTTTCCATTGACACATGAAATTGTGCCTCCAAATGCCTTTTTTGGTGATTCCTTCTTTCCTTACACTCAGCAAGGTGACTTTCATTAGATCTATGATTCTGTATTAGTCTAAACATTAAAATAAAAACCTGACCAGAGCTGAAGGACGGAGGGGATGGCTGGGAGGATGGCATCAATGATAGGTGAAGTAGATAGAATTATAGAATTTTAGAATTATAGAAAAATTTGGGTTGGAAGGAACCTTTGGAGATCATCTAGCCCAACCGCCCCTGCCGCGGGCAGGGACACCTTCCACTAGATCAGGTTCCTCAAAGCCCCATTCAGCCTGAATTTGAACACTGCAGAAAGGATTTGTTGCACTGGCAGGAGAAGGGGAGAAGCTTCCTCTCCTGTTACCTGCATTAGCAAATGACCCAACTAGAACCTAATATCAGGTTTTTATTTGCTAACCCATGGATTCAAGATACCACAATATGGTTCTCATTAAAAGGCATTTACTGCAAGCAGAAAGGGCACTCTGTTTCCAGCAGCAGGTGACCACAGTCCTCTCTTTCCTGGCTGAATGGTTTACAGAGCAGATGGAGTTCATCCAAAAGTTTATACCCGAGTCATGGGATGTTCTACCTGGACAACATTTTCAGTATTTTTGATAGTATTTATTTAAACACTGGTGTGCTCAGGAACCCCAGGCCTGGGCCTGCGCTAGTTGACAAGAGCCTAGAAAGGGAATGCCTGCTTGTCACAGAGTTTACAACGTCTTTCAAATCAAAAGATGAACCCTCAGTATCTTCCTAATTACAACAGAAGCTAACAGCAAGCTCTTCTTTAAAAGGCAGTTCTTGGGGAATTTTCACAAAAGAGATCATGTGCTTGATTTTCTCTGACCCTTTGGAAAAGTCACCACAGCTCTACACTTTTCCATTTTCACTTACCACTTTTCTACTCCACAATCTTCTCATGGCACTCTTCACCTCTCCATTTCTTAGTGTGTAGATGAGTGGGTTCAGCATGGGGGTGATGACAGTGTAAAACACTGCGACGCTCTTGTCCTCTGACAGATTGCTGGATGGACGTATGTAGACGAACGTGCATGGCCCGAAGAACAGAATCACCACAGTGATGTGGGACCCACAGGTGGAGAGGGCCTTGTACCGCCCTTCAGATGTTTGACTTTTCAAGGAAGCCAGGATGACAATGTAGGACATGACCAGTATGAAGAAACAGCTCAGAGCTATCATTCCGCTGTTGGCAACGACAATGATGCCCACAGCGTAGGTGTTGGTACAGGCCAGTTGTAGTAGGGGGTGGACATCACAGAAGTAGTGGTCAATTTTGTTAGGGCCACAGAAAGGGAGCTGAGTGGTTACAAGAGTCTGAACTATAGAGTGCAGGAAGCCTCCTACCCACGAGCCGATGACCATCCAGCCACAGACACGCCTCGTCATGAGTGTGGTGTAGTGGAGAGGTCTGCAGATGGCAACGTAGCGATCATAGGCCATCACAGTGAGGATGAAGATCTCTGTGCAGCCAAAGAAATGTACCCCAAAGAGCTGTGCTATGCAACCTACAAAGGAGATGGTTTTATTTTCAACAAGGAAGTCAGCAATCATTTTGGGAGCTGTGACGGAAGAGTAACAGATATCTACAAAGGACAGGTAGCACAGGAAGAAATACATGGGGGAGTTCAGACGTTGACTGCTAATTACAGTGATAACAATGAGCAGATTTCCTGCCAAAATAATCACATAGAAGAACAGGAACATCACAAAACATATTTTCTGCACCCCTTGATTCTCTGAGAGGCCCAGAAGAATGAATTCCTTCACACTGCTTGTATTCTCCACGTTAATCATCTGGGCGGTGGTATGCAACATACAGCCTAGGCACATGGAAAAATAAAGACAAATGATTCATCAGGTTTTTTCATTATTAATAATGAACTCTTTAGGAGAAGTGCATACAGATTAAGAAATATATAGGATGAGCATTAAGTCTATGAAGTGGGGTTTTTGTTGTTTTTGTTACTTCCCCCTTTAGGTATTTAATCATCCTTGCATGAGACTTCAGCCATGGCTGTTACCGCACTGAGACAGGTGCACTCTGTGATATGTCCCTCCATCCTGGTGCTCCAGGATTTTGAAGGGCTGGATCTATGGCTGGTGTACTAAGAAGGCGGCCAGAGTGTTCACCTCGAGCACTGCAGGAGCTACAGATGTTTAAAAGCATGTTTGTTCTCAGTGTAGACAAAGTCCATGATAAGAATCTTTGTAAAACCAGTGGTTTTAAGAACACCTAGATGTATTCCTTGGAACACTGGTTTATTTTATAAGTAAAAATTATCTTTGAATTGTTTTTCAGAGAAAATGAAATGAAACCACTCACAGAGAAAAAAAGAATCTCTTGTGTATATATACATTTTGAAACAAATTTGCAGCTTCATGGTTCTGAACAATGAGTTCTGGGGGAATGATCTATCATGGTGAAAACAGCAAACAATTTCACATATGACTTACTCTAGTATTTAGCTTGCTCTAATCTCAGCAATGCTCCTTTGAGAGGAAGGAAGAATGAAAGGATCTTTTTAGATCTTCTGTCCCAGCATCGTATGAATTCCACTTTATACTGATTTGTGCTACACTCAAGGGATATTCTCGAGGGTTAATTTCTGTTTAGTGAAGCCAATCTAGTTGGTGGACAAAGTCTCTCTATACGCAGAACAACTAAACTAAGGTCCTTTACAGAACCCTTTCTATTTCCATCGATTAAGAGAAACCTAAGTAAATTAACATCACTAGGGTAAAGTTAACTTCAGAGAATAATCCTTCTTGTCCCCTGAAAGTAGCTCAGAGCTTTCCACAATGCCATCCTCATTTTTTTCTGTGCTATGCCTGAACTCCTTATCTCTAGTTGTTTCTACACCTCTACAGTTTCTCTTTCCAGACATGGTCCCATTCTAGTGTGAATGTGGGGCTTCTTTGGTTTGGCCTGTTCCAGCCAAAGCCCCCGGAGCAGTACTTATTAGTAGTAAGTAAACGATCTACATCTTTAAAAAGACTTAGTCTTTAACATTACCAACTTGTCATTATGCACCCAGATACCAGAGTTGCTTTGGTCAAAGAAGCCTGGAAACCACTAGATTAAACTCTTTACAGAGTTTGACCAAAAATAAGCACCTTTTAGAAACAGTTTATCAGCTGTATGGGATTCATCCCAGTATCAAAACATCCCCAGTCAACTGCAGTTAAAAATCGCCATTGCAAGTCCTGCCCAATGAAAACACAAGCAGTTCTCCCTGTTTCTGCAGGCGATCTGAGCAGATCTGTGAAATGATTCAGCTAATTCCAATTACCTAGCAACTATTTAAAATTACAGCAAAATCAGAAACTGGTTAAGCATCCGCAGGAAGCATTGAAATGGAGAAAAACCAAAATTGCTTTCAAACCCACGAAGTAAAGCCAAGACCGGAAGTTGGGAAAGTTAGGGACTTTCACTGAGCTGACAGCTGTATTAACAGTAGGTAACAGATATTCAAGAAGGAGGGTAAAATCTACATAGATAATTCATTTTCTGATATATCTCCAAGAAAAAAAGATCACAGTCATAGAATCATGGAATGGTTTAGGTTGGAAGGGACCTTGAAGATCATCTAGCTCCAGCCCCCCTGCCCTGGGCAGAGATACCTTCTTACCTCCCACTAGACCAGGTTGCTCCAAGCCCTGTCCAACCCAGCCTTGAACACCTCCAGGGATGGGGCAGCCACAGCTTCTCTGGGCAACCTGTTCCAGTGCCTCACCGCCCTCACAGTGAAAAATTTCTTCCTAATACCTAATCTAAATCTCCCCTCTTTCAGTTTGAAGCCATTCCCCCTCATCCTATCACTACATGCACTTCTAAAAAGTCCCTCTCCAGCTTTCTTGTAGGTGCCCTTCAGATATTGGAAGGCCACTATGAGTTTTCCCCAGAGCCTTCTCTTCTCCAGTCTGAACAACCCCAATTCTCTCAGCCTGTCCTCACAGGAGAGGTGTTCCACCCCTCTGATCATCTTCATGGCCTCCTCTGGACCTGCTCCAAAGGAAGTACATTTTACAATATATTTATCTGCCTCATTCCATCTCATTGACTTGTGACATGCAGGCACCTATATCTGAGCCAGTCATATGCACTCCTTTTTCTGCCTTTGTAGGGCAATTCATGACCAGCCTAAGGTGTCTACTTAAAGATGTGATGAATTACATGCTGGACGTGCTCGTTTCTTTCTGTTGACCCTGAGAGGATGACTAGAACGACTAATTCAGTAGAGGATTCCCACAAGTTATGTCTTACTTCTACAAGTATCTTTTCACAGAGAGACTATATAATGCAATGAGTTGCAAAATAAAATAAATACAATGTGAACTGCTAACATTTCAAAAAGGATGAGAAATTGCAAACATTCTTTCCTAAAATCTCAGGTGATTAATGGGAAACAAAATAACAAAATCATCTGATCTGGGGACTACAGAACTAGCTCTGTGCATGTTCCAGCCATAGACGGTTGATAACTTTAGTGAAAATTCCTTTTTGTCTTTTCACATTTGTTCAAGAAGAAGCACAAGAAAAGAGGGAAGGAAATCAGAAAAAGAAAAGAGGAAAGGAAATCAGAAAAAGAGAAGAAGAAAGGAAACGAAAATAGAAAAGAGAGAATCCGGTGAACCTGGAAAACTTACCTCCTCTAAGTTTGGAGATCTAATTTTTTGAGTAAAGGCTGTATGATTTTATCTCCTCAACACCTGCCTTCCCTTGTAGGAATGCGTTAGAGCACAGTCTTTAAAGAACACAGAACAGCTTCTGGAAAGCTTCCAACACTTTTACCGTATAATCCCATCTAATTTAATTTCTTGCTTTTCTGTAACACAAGTGTATCTTGGTATTTTTTTGCCTATGTGAGAACTGCTTTGATGAGCTGTCTGGATAGCGTGGTCTGCCCTGTGTGCACCAAATGATGCATTCACAACCCAGCAGCAGAAAGAAGGCTGAGAAGAAAACTGTTTAAGTAGCACTCGGTAACCCTCTCCAAGGAAATCTCCCACCTGAAGGGCTCTTGGGGCTGGAGGAGGGAGGTGTGGAGGCTTAATGAAAGGAAGGCATGAAAGGAAGGGGTAAGGGAGGAGAAATTAACTCTGTCCTTACTGAAAAGTTCAAGCAAGCATATATTAAAGAAATAGGCATGGTGATAGTGATATTATAAAAGCATTTCAGGATTTCTCAAGTAGAAATAACAGCCAATGGATTAGCTGGATATTAAACTGCACAAGCATGTGCAGCAACCTAGTCCAGTTAACCTTTTCCAGAGTCCTTCCTTAAGCCGTACTTTATGGTTTTCCCAAGTGTAGAGGCCAATTAATCCCACTGCTTTTGCTTTAAAGCATTGTGAGTAACCAAATCAAAAAACCAGTACTGCACATCTTTGTGTATTCCAAAAATGAAAACACCTAAACCACTAATCTTTGTTTCAAAAAAGTCTGAGAGATTTCTAGTAGTGAGATAGGAGCCATGCTTGGCGGGTGGTAAAGAGTTACCTGTCACAGTCGGCTTTTACAGGGCAGGTTAGGCACACTTCTCTCAGTAGTGGTTATGCTCAAGTTAAGTTTTCACAGAGACAGAAGATGGACTGGGTTGCCTCTTGATGACCCTTCAAGTCCTATTTTGCGTGAAATTTCGTCACTGGCAATCCAGTGATTAAAGCCTCTTGCAAGAACTTGTGTGCTCTTGCAAGAACTTGTATGCTCTTGCAAAGGTCAGCAAATTACAGAGTAAGTAAAAAAAAATCCTTCTTTTACAAATGGAGAAACTGAGGGAGGAAATCAGCTTTTTTATGCCTATGGAAGTCAGCTGAGTTGAATCTTTGTCACTCTCAGCTCTCGTCTGAAAAGAAATCGTTCTCTCCAGAAAATGACTCACCTGATCTACCTCAGGCCTGATTTTAGGATGGGATTAGGTCTGAAATAGACATCTAGATTTTGAACACAATTACTTAGGGCAGACAAAAGCTGTGTCCAAAGAGTTACAGTCAATGGCTCAATGTCCAAGTAGAAACCAGCAACGAGAGATGTCCCTCAAGGCTCTGTAGTGGGACCAATACTATTTAATATCTTCATTGTTGATATAGACAGTGGGATCAAGTGCACCCTCAGCAAGTTTGCAGATGACACCAAGCTGAATGGTGCAGTTGATACGTTTGAGGGAAGGGATGCCATCCAGAGGACTTTTACAGGCTTGAGGAGTGGGCTCATGAGAACTTCATGAGGTTCAGCGAGGCCAAGTGCAAGGTCATGCACCTGCGTCAGGACAATCCTATCAGTACTGACTAGGGGATCAAGGTATTGAGAGCAGCCCTGCAAACAAGGACTTGGGGATACTGGTGGATGAAAAATTGAACACGAGCCAGCAATGTGCACTTGCAGCCCAGAAAGCCAACCGTATCCTGGGCTCCATAAAAAGAAGTGTGAGCAGCAGATCAAGGGAGGTGATTGTCCCTGTCTGCTCCACTCTGGTGAGATCCCATCTGGAGTACTGTGTCCAGCTCTGGGGTCCTCAGTACAAGGCAGACATGGACCTGTTAGAGTGGGTCCAGAGAAGGGCCACAAAGATGATCCAAGGGCTGGAACACCTCTCCTATGAAGAAGGCTAACAAGAGAAGGCTCCTTAAGACCTTCTTGTGGCCTTTCAGTGTATAAGGAGGCTCGTAAGAAAGACAGACAGGCTTTTCAACAAGGCCTGTAGTGACAGGACAAGGGGCAACAGTTTTAAACTGAAAGAATAGATTTAGATTGGACATAAGGAAGAAATTAGATTGGACGCAAGGAAGAAATGATGACTGTGGTGAGCCCCTGGCCCAGGTTGCTCAGAGAAGCTGTGGCTGCCCCATCCCCGGAGGTGTTCAAGGCCAGGTTGAATGGGGCTTTGAGCAACCTGATCTAGTGAAAGATGTCCCTGCCCATGGCAGGGGGGTTGGACTAGATGAAATTTAAAGGTCCCTTCCAACCCAAACCATCTTATGATTCTAAGCAATCTTGCTGTCAAGAAGAACCTCATCTTTCTTAACTTTAAACTTCTGCAGCCAAAGGTAAATCTATGAAATGAAACACAATAAAGCAAACTGATATGCCAATTCATGCATCAGTTCAACTGAAACTCATCACTGCTCTGAAGTGTACTGTGTATTTTTAGCTTCTGACTTATGGGTGTCAATAAATAAATAGTTTCATGCATTGCCCGTTACTTTGTTTTGTTGGCATTTCTTGAAGTTCAAAATGGCCCAATAACAACCAAGGTAATCTAACCATCTCCTGACACAGAATGACAGCGACCCTTCCAGTGAAAATGAAAATCCCCAAATTAAAGAGGAGGTTAAATACTGCTCTGGGTGAAAATAGTCCTCTAACTTAAACATCATCGTAGAGTGTAGCCTGGAGTCCTGGCCAGGTTAATAAGGGTTAACAGCACGCACTATAGGAAACAGAGTATTGGGTAAGAAAGTAAAAACAATCTTACAATCTTTGGGAAAGGAAGAGGAACAACAAATGACAGAAGAAGCTAAAGATGAACCATCGGGTATCTGGCCTGATAAATTAATTTGGGCCAAATCTGCCAGTTTCTGTACCTACTTACACAAATGGCAGCAATTTGGCTAGCATCATACTCATGTCCTTTTCTTTCTGTAGCCAAACGGACTAGCAGAAGTGACTTAATACACAAGCCCAAATCAAGAGTTGCCGGTGTCTCCTGTTGCACAATTGTTCCCTCTAAGAATATGCTTGCTGCCAGGAAAGGAGAAAGGTGTTTTCTCCCTTTTCACTCCACTTACTTTGGCACGTGGATCTAGACACCATGGTAGTGGTAGCTCATGAACATGGGGGACTGTGTATGGTGAGAAGATGAGGGAGGTGTTGTGGGTGGGTAGTGAATGCTGGCAAGGGGCTGTCTTGATAGAGACGTGAGGTGGTGAAGAGGTGTGAATTTGATGGTGGGCAGGATGGGGCTGAGACACTGCTTGAGGGAAAGTTTTGAAACTGGAAATGGAAGGCACAAGGCTGGAGGCTGTCTTGAGGGATTTTGTGAAATCGGAAATGCCTGAGGTGTGGTGAAGGACTGTGCTGAAAGACAGAGTGAAGTGGCAGGTAATACTGTGGGGTGTGAAATTGCATTGAAAACGCTCCTGACATCAGAAGCGGGCAGTGGGTATTGAAGGCAGCACAAGCAGAGGCTGGGCAATCTTATCTGCTGAGGTGTGGTAAGGCTATGGAGTTTGGATGGACCCTCTTCCAGGAAAGGTTGTGTGAAGCAGCAGGGACTAAGCAGGGTGGTAACTTGTGTTGGGAGAGGCTGTGGGTCAGAAGAGGACACTCTGTGGTGATGGGTGTGTTTAGGCAAGTTTGGTAGGGACAACAGGCCCTTGGGGTATGAGAAGTTGTGCTGAGGGATGTTGTGAAATCATCGGCAGGCGTTATGGAAGAGGACTGACAATTTCTCAATCTATGTGGCCCTGAGCAGCAGTAAGGCATCCTCTTCAAGGTCTGTGAAACTGGAGCACCTCAGGGACATGAGTGGGAAACAAAGCATCGGTGCAAGAGGCAAGGTATAATTTTGTACAGACAGTTCTTGGTTTCTTCGTATTGTGAGACTGGCTGAAGAAGGGAGAAGTAGTAACATGACAGTGACAGGTTCTGTACACAGAGGGAAGGGGGAAGTAGTTCACTAAGTGACCACACACAACAAAATAGTTATTTCCCCAAGAGAGTGATTGGCTAGCTGTCAGATGTCACGTCGATAAGACGGTGGCTTTTTAAGCACTGTTGAACTAGCCCAGCACTACAGTAGGACACAAGGATTTTATCTGGACCGTATGTCACAGAACTCAGGTGACAATTTTACCCAGCAGATCCATACCAGGCAGCTGCTGCAAATCAGTCACTGAAGTTCCAAGGAGCCCACAAAAAGGTGAGAAATTCCTAGATGATATCTTTGCCATTGCACTCTGTCTAATGCTTTCTGTCATGCTTTTGGAGAGACGGTGAGGGGAAGGGAGGAGGAAAAAAATGGAGGAAAGGAGATGCAACATCTTCTCCTGCTGGTTAGAAATTGGCTATAGGTAAGCAAATGGCTTGATCATTTTCAAGATAAGGAGAACTTCATTCTGGGGACCCTTTTCCATGAACAAGTGCTATTAAATTGCTCTAAATACACCTCTGTAGTACAAGATACCATTATTCATAGACCTAGGATTAGCAGTTTTAGTCTTAAATGATCACTTGACATTAGCCAAGAAAATGCAACATCATAACTTTGTGTCCATAATCTAAAATGTCTCTGTGGTGTCAAGGTTGTTCAGACTGACATCTGCCACAAGAACTACATGGTACTTATCATGCAAATCACAGGCAGGATGTTTAATCTCAAGAGAGAAGAAGATCACCTAGCCTCAGTCTGCTGCTGTTTGATGCAAGCTTTCATTAATCAGTTTCGTTAAGGAAGTAGACTCACATCTTGAACGTGTCTTGGAGACACGAATGTGTCTTGGAGACAAGAAGAAATCAGTCTTTCCAAGGTCATAAATAAATATATGAGAACTGTGAGTGTCTTTTTCAGTATTCTTTTCCATGGTCTACAGAAGTCAAGAGAAGGATTCCTTCACTTCCATTACAGTGGAAGGCAAAATTATTGATATTTTGTCATTTTTCCACAAAGCGTCCATTAGAGCCATGTCAGTACCTGGCAGTCCTTATGCATATATGATCAATGGGACAGGGTGATGTCATTTAACATTAGGAAATATGCTTGACGAGCTTTTGGTAAACAACTAATCACCTGTCATTCCCTGAATGCCCATTGGAGAGAGACACACTTCTGGAAGACGGGGTCAACTGCCTTCTGGAGATGACTGCTGCAGGGAGGTAGAATACCTGCATTCCTAAAACAGGCATGTGGTCAGAAGGCTGGAGCGGGCTTAGACAGAGCTTAAGTGACACTCAAATGTTCATGTCCTCTTCAAGTCAGTCGGAAATTTGCTTCAGATAGCTTGTGGCAGAGGGTAGTGTTGCACTGGGTCTTCTAAAGGCTAGGAAACCATTTAACCACTGAGTCTTCCTTTCTCCTCACATCAGACTTGGTTCACAGCATTAGAGGCTGCTTCAACTGCTTTCTACTGTGAATCAAGTACTGTGATCATTTGCTGCCACCCCAAAACAGGTAGCGAGGAAGTGAACAAAGACATAAGGCTGTATCTTTTCAATTTGCTTGCTACAGATGTTTAGGGAAGAGGCAGCCTTGCTGGTGATGTTGGTCAGGCAGTATGCTGCCCTCCCCAGATAAGGAAAGAGAAGGTGAGTTTGAACTCAGGGGTGTTCCTGTTTTGAAACTGTGCTACAACAGAGATTCTGTGCATTCTGAAGGAGATGATGGTTTTTGTTTTCCATAGTTCCTTTCAGTATGTACTGAAATTCTTTCTTTAGACACCAGTGGTCTCTGAAGTCTTAACACTAGAAGCACTCAAGGTCCCATACCAGCTGAGGATGGAATCATCCAGCTTCCTATATAAGAGTATGGTGCAGTGCCAGAAGTTCTCTGGTTTTGGTCAACCCTACAGGTTTCACATCCTACAAGCCTTGGTGAAGTTAAGGGTGGAATTCACCTCAGCTAATTTCAGCAGTCCACACACTAATCCTCTTGCTGAAGCTGTCACTCTGCAACGTATCTGCAGTCCACAAAGATGGGTAGGTGACTGCACACCTACTGAAGACAGCTATCTTAGGATAAAATACATTGCCGTTGGTGGTGCTCATAAACCTCCGTTAATTCAAATGGCAACTTTAAAGGCAATGATAAATGAGATGTTTGCATTTTTAATGGTGGAAGCCAGATTTAACGGTCCCAGCTGGATTCCCAACCAAGCACTGCTGGCCTACGTGCCTTCCACAGACTAATGCAGCAAGATTGTCTCCTCTGCTCCAGGCCATCAGCTGGCCAAGGAAATTACCTGCATCAGGCATTTATCTTGCCTCTATCCATGCAGCACTAAAGATAGTGTGTCTGGGGTGCAGACATGAAACAAAAATGATTCAATCCGTCACATTTAGCTTGTTTATGGAAGTCTATCTCCATGTATGCTGCAGCGTTTTACAAAGAGAGAACAGACTATTCATGCTGGTTAGACTGTTCAATGATTCACATCTTCCTAGCTCTCCCCATTTTGGCTTGTTCCTCTCTTTTTAACTATCTCCCACTGTCTTTCAAGACACTACCTTCCCACGCAAAATTAATAGCTGGTGGGGAGAGAGGAAATGTTTCACGCTGTTTGACCTCATCAGGCAAAAAAACCAGGTGTGAAATCTCTTTTTTTACTTTTTTTTTTTCCAAGGTTCTCATTCAGATCCCAGTATCATGGGGGAAGAAGCAGGGTGAGCTGCCTCGAGGAATGGGGTGAAATAATTATTTGAGCCATAATTCCCATGTCCTGTGAGGGTTGGACATTTTGTCCCACACATGGTTCTTACAGTTCCTCTCTGAGAAGGAAGTTATTAAGGTCTGACTCTATTAGACTGAATTGTTTATTGTCTGTGTACATAGGGCTCAAGAGAATAAACCAACCACATGAAACTAACCCTTTATTAAAATAGAAATCAGTCATCAACATAAAAAACTACCAGCTATTTTGAGTAATCTCTACCATGTTTTCTGAGCTTATGCATGGGACAGAACTCGATCAGCTTTCACGCTGATTAAACTTATATGCTGATTGCCTAGAACTTTCACACACTTTTGACAAGATTTGTCTCACCTAATCCTAGCTACATGAAGCAAAGACAATTATCCCAGAGTTGTTAACACTGGGTTCTCTTTTTATTCAGACAAGATTCAGACATGATTAATCTAAACTATAAATGCTTGTTAAGATGTTTGTTCCCAATACTGACTGCAAAAAGGAACCTCAAGAAATTAATTTTAAAAAGGGAGAAATGCACTGCAATCTAACTTTCCCTACGTTTTGTATAGAATTTGGCCTTAGATAGAGTGCTTTGAACAGCGCTCCAAGCTCTGAGTGCAACCACGGCAATCCCTCCCTAAATCAAGCTCTGGCTACGAAGAGCTGGAACAAATCCAGAAACACCACCAGGTCACCATGAGGCAAAGTCACACCAGAGTTACCACCTCTCTCCTCTCTGCTTACAGGTCTATCTGAAATCACCCATTATGAGTACTACAGCGATCTTCCTTCCAACTGCAACTAGCCAGGCTCATGGGACTAATCAGACCGGGGCTGTGGGAAAGACAGAGGCATCATATGCTGTCCTCAAGTTCATGGAGAGCTTCTGCCTCATCAGTGCTGCCTGTGGGATGGTGGGAAATGGCATGGTCATTTGGTACCTTGGCTTCCGCATCCGGAGAAACCACTTCACTGTCTACATCCTGAACCTGGCCGTTGCCGACTTTGGGTATCTCCTCTGCATCGCCATTGAGACAGTTCAGTACTTGATGCAATTCAATGTGGGGGTGCAGTTTGGAATATTCCTCTTCCTGGATCTTTTCATGTATGGGACCGGCTTGTATCTCCTGACCGCCATCAGCATTGAGAGGTGCCTTTCTGTGCTTTGTCCAATCTGGTGCCGAAGCCACCGCCCAAAGCTCTTGTCCGGCATCATCTCCGGCCTGCTCTGGGGTCTCTCCCTGCTGCTGAACATGCTTGGGTATGTTTTGTGTACAGTTCGCCCCTCTGCCAAGAGCTGCCACCTCCTGCTCATCACCATCGGAGCCTTGGACTTCCTCTTCTGCACGCCCCTCATGCTGGTCTTCAGCCTGACCCTCTTCCTTAGAGTCAAGTGCAGCTCCCAACACCTCCGAACAGGCCGACTCTTCACCGTCATCATGCTCACCATCCTCTTCTTCCTCATTTTCGCTGTGCCTTTGAGTGTCCTGATTCTCTTTGACTTCTTGGGCTACAAATTTCTCTACTCCCCGGAGATCGGCTTTGTTCTGTCCTGTGTGAATAGCAGTCTCAATCCTGTCATTTACTTCCTTGTGGGAAGCTACAGGGATAGGAGAATCAAGTTCACCCTCAGGCTGGCATTCCAGAGGGCCTTTGAAGATTCAGCAGATGACAAAGATGAACGGGAAACCCGTGACACAATAACTATGTCCTCCTAATACTCTGCTGTGCCTAACACAGTAACACTGGTCTGGAGCTGAGGGACAGTAGTTTACAGGATTGAAGAACTCTGAGGTATTGGGGAAGGTTTATCTCACCTAACCTTCAGTATCTTCATTATAGGTCTCTACACTTTAGCTAGTTATTTTAAGTTCCAACTGTGGTCACTGAAAACACATAAAGATCTGGATCACAGAATTTATCTGACCTGTATTAGGACCACAATGAAAGTGCTTATTTCTTTTCAGCGGTCATTAAATTATTTCAATTTGATAAGGTGAAATGTCTTGGTGTCTGCATTTCATCAAAGGGATCCCACTCAGAATTTGCAGCTCACTCAATAAATCTCTGTATTTTAGAGCACATCAATATCAAACTCATAATTTCTAAGTCCTTTTTTACTCGGATCTCTGAAGATGAGGTGGGAACCAATCCTCTTGTTGAAATGAGTCATGAAATTCCTGGAAGAAGAGTCTATCTATCTTATTATTTCTTCCTTTAAGATGGACAGGTGATAAGAAACATGGCTTCTAACATCTCCTCTGCCAATAGAAATACATTCAAGAATAGGGGAGAAGTAAGAAATAGAAGAAAGGTAAATCAATACCACAATTTGCAACAAATTATTCTCTAGACCCAATCCCTGGAGATGCAAGATGTGAATATTTGAAATGTTGTACCATCAGACTATATAACATTTGCTCTTTTAACCTGAATTGATAGAAAAGGGCAACACTGGTAATTTTCTTTGAGAAACCAAACAGATTTCCTCCTCATGCCTTCACCTGAAAATATTTTCCTAAAGGGAAGCTGCATTCTTCTATTGTCTATTATGTTTTTTTTCTGTTCATTTGTCCTTTTATAATTTTGAAATACACCACTTAAAAAAATAGTGGTTTATCCTAATGTCTGTAGTTGCTTTTTGCTTCCTGTTTACAGTTCCTGAAAGCTGACGTTTGAGTTCCATTTCTACTATTCTTTAATTTTTAATGCTATTGTTCTGCAATGTACATATAGTTGATTCAGATTAGGTCTATGTCATCAATTATTTTTAGTAAGGGGGGTTTTTTCTAACTTCTACTGATGAGAGGAAGAGAGCATCCATTTATTAAAAAACATGTTTAAAATGTTTTCCTTTTAATATCTGTAATGATTTTATCATTGGGAGAACCGAAACCTTTCTGTTATTATTAAAAATGTCAAAAGCCTTTTTTTTAAAAGGAAAACAAGTTGTATTTAAAAACATTATTGTGCTCAGAAGAAGCCATCAGCTGATAAAAACATACAGAATATAAACTGTGAAAAACCTTCCATCCTGGCAGCTTGTCCTTAAACATACCCACCATGAAGACACACAGCATTTAATGTGAACACATTTTACACATCACATGATCGTGAACACTTTACATCCAACCTTGGACACAGGTGGTGCCTGCGTATAAACCACCATCATAGACACCCTCAATCATCCATAGTAAAAGACAAGCATTCTCAGGGGTGGCATCTGCCAGATATTTACAGTGTATCTCCTGTGGTCCAAAAGAAGTCAGTGATAGGATCTGCAAGGAGATGGGGATGATTTTCAGGCTCCTAGACCCTGAATTAACACCAAGATAGTCAGCCCAGCCTGCCAGGGAGAATGTCCTCAGTGTCTGAACTAAGTTTGTCCTCTGAGTTGCTCGATATCTCTCTGGAAGGATGTCAGAGTATCCAGAAGATCAGTGGACACGCATGAGAAGGGTACATTCCTCAGGGACCACCAGCATCCCTGAAAAAAGCCCACATTTCTGCTTCCCTGGGAACAGCTGAAAGGAGATAGGCAGCCCTGGCCATAAGTGTTGAGTGTGCTCCTCAACATGGTCCATGTGCCAGCGGCATGCGATGCCTGCAAGGGATGGTGTCACTTGTTCCCCAAGGGCAGCAAACCTAACTCCACTCCTCTGAGGAGTCCCTAGACACCAGAATCTGAAATAACCTTTGTTTTCTCACTGATTTCAGCAGAAGACACACACATTACTGTTGGTATTTTTGCGGTGCAGTTACAGGCTAGAGGAAGGGATATGTATGGGCATGTGGACGCTTCAGAACGGCCCAGTTTTCACCACATACAGGAGAGTGAAAGACTCTCCAGTGCCTTGATTTGGTTCCCTTTCCCAAGCCTCTGTCCCCCAGTAGTTATCCCCACCCTCCCCTTCAAGCAGCTACCCCATTCTCCATTCCAAGAACTTCTACAACGACGCGCCCACTTCTCTCCCTCACCCCAGCCTACCTCACTACACACCTCAAAGGAGCAGCCTTTCCCTCGCAGACCTCCCCAGCACCAGCTGCCAAATTCCTCCTCTTGCACCTTTCATGGACATGTGGCTTCATGCCACAGGAAGGAAGGGGCAGCAGCCAGGGAGAGAAGGCTATGTTCTTTCTGGAAGACAGGGTCAGAGTCAGCTAACTGGGGACAGAAGGAGGGCAAAGCATCTCTAGACAGCTATCTTTTGCACTACTTAGGTATTGCACCAGCACACAGCCAACAACCCACAGAGCAACTTGGGACCAGGCCCAAAGAAGAGTAGAGGAGGTACAACAGTGCAAATAGGCTTTGACAGGCCTTGCTGGTGAGACCCGAGGTACATTCTAGAAACCCCACTTTAGGTCCTACAGGTTGTATGCTTTAAAAGTTTAACTGTGGAAAACATAGTCATCCATTCCTACCCAGGCCAGAAAAAGACAGCACATCAAAGCAAGCATCCATTGGCAAGAAGGTGTCCATAAAGGACTTAGGCTGATCCTAAGCTCCGTTTAATTTGAACTAAGAGAAGTGACAAAGTCAGGCAATCACAACATCACAAAAAGTGGATCAAGTCTGCTCAAAGGCAACTCCTGACTGCAGAGGTAGAGAAAGATCCTTGCTTCACAGTGGGACACCTGAAAACTGAGGGCCAACACCTGCCCATTTCAAAACTTGCACAGCAACATCCTTCACAGTCATTTCCTCCTGTCTGTTTTACAAGTGGCACACAGCAAGTTTATTTCCTGTCCGCAGTATTTCCGTTAATTGCTATGAATAAATTGCTGTGTTTACTATCCTTCGAAAGTCCCTTTCAGCTCAGCCTCTTGAAATACTTTATTTCTCCAGGGTCAGAGATGAGCAATGAGTCATTAAGGAACTGTAACAGCTTGGTGCACTTTAGAGAGGCTCCGCTTGCCAGCAGGAGAAAGAAATAGGCACCTTTGTACACATACTGTGAAAGAAAGAAGGCTCAGAAACATTACAGGGTGGGAGGTGAGGGCTGATCATGTCCAGAAAGGATTACTGAAGCCTAGCCCTCAGGGGATGAAGGCCTTGTTGTCTGATCTGTCTCCCTCACCCCCAGCCCGTTGTACAAGCTCTTATCTTCTTGGGGTCTTGGCAGGATTTGGGGTGAGGCATTGCCCAGGAAGTGAATTTTGAAGGAAACATGAGGAAGGGGATACTGTCCCTCAGACTGATCCAATCTAAACTGTCTGATTTTCCAAGAAAGACAAAATGAAAGAGAATACCATTCCTCTGAGAACCTCCCACAACCTCTACTAACCAGTCTTTTATACATCCTGAGCATAACAGCATTTGGCCCCAGTACAAATGCACAGTCTTTCACAGATGCAAGCAATATCCCAGACCATCCCTGACAATGGAAATCCTGGCAGGTAATTTTCTCCTCACCAACTGTAGGAGCAACCAGAGAAGTGGAGCAGAAACATGAAATTGCCTCACAACGTTAAAAGAAACCCATTCTCGTCTGCTGCTGACTTCATCCCATCCTCACCCTCTGCACCATGAACACACTCCTTCCTGACAGCACCTGTTTCATTACATCACAGAAGACACAAAGTGAATCTGCAGAGTGAAACATCTTTCCCATCTTTTCCACAGAAAGTGTTTCCTGGAAAATCCAATGGGATAAATTAGAAACCAAGGGGAAGACACTCCAGAGTTGATGCCACATGCCAGCTTCTGTGAGAGCTCAATTCAACTGCACAGGGCAGAAGGTAAGCATTTGAGGATGGGGTTCGGTCATGCCTCACCATCCACGTGTTTTGCAGTGTTCTTTGTTTCTGCTGTGCCATTTTCCAGTCCTCTCTCACAGGCATACACACATACACAGTCACTACGTAGTCACATCCTCCCAATCTCCTACTGCTCTGTTTGTAAGTAGTAATGTTTTCTTCTGCTTCTTTTTCTTTACTCTGTTGAATGATCTGCTTCTTTCATCTTCTGCATGGATGCCACACTTAGCTGATCTCCACCTCTCCAAATTCCTGCATGATTTTGCCTGCCCTCAACATTTTGCATCTTGCTAGCTGTTACCTACGTAGATAGTAACCATGAACGGCCCCTTGAATGCTACCTGTCCCAGCCACAAAGCTGTCAGAATAAAAGCATTGTGTCAGTAACTAAATGTCCTCTGTCTCTTCTCTGATCCCAAGAGAAACTGAAAGGGGAAATATATTTGATTTGGGTATTGCGTCATGATTGAGGAGCTCATAGCGCTCTTTCCCCAAAGCAATGCAAGCCAGGCTCATGGGACTAATCAGAGCAGGGCTGTGGGAAAGACAGAGGCATCATGTGCTGTCCTTAACTTCATGGAGAGCTTCTGCCTCATCAGCGCTGCCTGTGGGATGGTGGGAAATGGCATGGTCATTTGGTACCTTGGCTTCCGCATCCGGAGAAACCACTTCACTGTCTACATCCCCGACCTGGCCGCTGCCTACTTTGGAAGAAAGAAAGCAAAAAAGAAAGTGAAAGAATGGGAAAGCAAAAGAAATAGACAGCAGTGAGCTGTCCCCACGGTGCTGATGGATGAGGTTGGGTGAGACAAGAATCTGTAGATAAAACCCCATCTGCAGCCCCATGGAACCCACAGGCGCAATCTCGAAGGCCACCCGCCGGGGGATTTTCATCGGAGACAGCGGGTGAAGCCCTTGTGCTGTTGTATGTCCAAACCCTGGGGATTTCCCAATGTGGAGGGTCTCCTGGTCAGGCACCAGGTACACATAGGGAAAACCCGAAGGCCCTCGCATGGTGGGATGACACTGGAGGATGGTTGGAGGAGAGGAAAGCGGTGATGTGGCTGCCTCTTACTGACAAGATCGCCTTCTATGGGACATGTGAGGGGAAACCATCGCTGATGTGCTGAGATTGTGAGGGAAATCTCCTGACCACAGAATGTGACCACTGGGCAAAGATGTGCTCCTCAGGCATGAGGGACAAGGCCACAGCATAGCAGGTGGCCCCGGTAGCCATCACCAGTCCCTTTTCCTGGTGAACCTGGAGACCTCATGTGCTGGTGCTCCTACAGAGACACTATTCCCAGGAGCCCAGCTCACCCTCAGGCTGGCATTCCAGAGGGCCTTTGAAGATTCAGCCGATGACAAAGATGAACAGGAAACCAGTTACACAATAACTATGCCCTCTTAAACAACTTCTTTTTTTGCCCAATCACCTTTTGAAATGGACAAAGAAGGAAAAAGAGAGGAAGAACATAAAGATTCCTTGAACTATTGCACCCCAGATGCCAGGAGTGGGGGGAAAAGTGAATATATGAGTCTCATTTAGGGCTATACCAAGCCATGTTGCTAGCCCCATATGTTAACCCCAAATTCAAACACACTTTTGTTTATTGAGACTCCTCCATGGTGAAGCATGAGAACTGTCTTTGTGACTAGCTTACTTTGTTTACTGTCACTCTCTTTGGGTGCCGAGTTTAATAAACAGCATTTTAAAATGGCTCTGCCTGGTCTTTGTTTGCTTTTTTATCTTACCTGTCACTCTACAGCCAACATTTCAACTCCTTTTCCACCAACTTTCTTACTTCCAAAGCCATTGCATAGCTCACGTATTGTCAAAAATGCCTTCTCAAAACTAATTTCAAAACCAATTATTCTTGGCAATACAGCATAAAAGCAATCTCCCTTCACCCCCCAACATCTATTCTTAAAAAAAAAAGCAAACCAAAACCAACAAAAAAACACAGCAGAAATCAGTCATTCAAAAAGAAACATGGAAGCAAGCACGCCCACAATGTGTTGGAGACCAGGAGAGTTATGTGGGAGCTGTGCTCCTCTGCTCACGTGCTCATCCTCAGCTGTCTGCCTGCACAACATGTGGTGACCAGCTAAAAATTGGGTGGGTTTGATACATGCCCTGAGCAGAACATCAGGCAGGAAGGTAGTGATAAGAACGTTGATCTCTCCTAGCTGATACTGCTCTGTGTATGTTTTAGATGCTAATGAGGAGGGGACGATAGAGAAAAATCAGGAGCAAAACTAAACAAATCAGGAAATCTGATACAAAGACGGACTTCGATGTATCTTCATTGTTAAAACACATTGCTCCACACAACATTAGACAATAGGCTCTTGGATTGGTGGACTCAATGCTGGGCCAAAGAGGGAAATTATTGACGCCAAAATGTCAATTCCCCTCAGGGCTGATGGGCAACCGCTGTTGCACATAACTTGGTAGCACCGTCAATTTCACAGTTTTGAAATGTGACTGAGAAGCAGTCGATTGCAGGAACTGGCAAGAGAAAGATGTGTGCAGAAGTGCAAACTAGTACCAACGAGGCAGGATAAAGGGGGGAGGCTGGAAACCTCATCCTTTCAGAGATGACAAATAAAAGAGGAATGGGAGGATGGAAACCAGCCCGAACTAAAAAATGATGATGGTGCCTAACAACAGGGACATGGTGTCCTAGTTTGACTGACACAGGATTAATTTCTCTTTCAGTATTTTTACTTTGCAGCAAATTATCTCCTAATGCCTGGGAAAACTGCACTTTTAGAATACTCTAGTGTCTGAATTGGTGAAAATATTTACTTTACAGCCAGCTATGGTGTGTATGTTTCAAGGTCTTGGTGTTTTTGAGCTCACCGGGTGCAGGGATGAGGAGGAGAGACCTGGGCACTTGCCCCAAGCTGCCAACAGGGTTATTTCATGCCATGAATGGCACATTCAGTGTAAATGAGAAAGTTTGCTGAGGAGTTCTCTCTCTCCCGTGATGGCTGCCATGCTGAGAACTCCTCGCCCCGGTGCCGGAGCCCCGAGCCCTTCCCTTCCTCCCGAAGCCGCAGCGCTGGCGGTGTCCCACATTGGCTGTCCCTGCGGGGAGCGCACGGCTTCTACGGATAGAGTGGGCTGAGGATAATCCCTCTGTATTTATATTGGTATCAGGATCAGTGTTGCTTCTTTATTGTTACTAATGTTAATTACTTCATCTTACTCTGTTAAATCTGCTTATATTTAACCCCTTGGGTTTCCTTGTTTTTTCCCAATTCCCCTTCCCAGGTGGGGAGGGCTCATCGGGTGAGATAATAATTGTCTAAATGACAATAAATTGTTGTGGGTTCCTCAAACCATCACACACGGCCTAATCGGGTTCTTGGCCATGAACAGAGAGGGAATATACCCGGTTGTGGTTTACCTCAGGTAAAGGTGGCGGGAAAGGGTAAGAACGGTGGAATGAAAGAATTAACGACAATATATCATTTACAGTGTGTGAAAATCAACTGGAGAAAATGGCTGCCCTTTCCCTCCAGACCTGTACCTCAGAAATTTCTCCGATTCCGAGTCTCTTCTCCTCCAGTCTCTCCTGGCAGAGCCTCCAGGCGACGGCAGAAGGTGGCACTGGAGATGGCAGACCCTGTGTGTGTCCCACAGGAGAGGGACAGAGCAAGGAACACCCAAAGCCTCTGAAATACAAGAATTAAGCGTGTGTGTGTACCGGGTGCCTGTGGCAAGCTGCCGGCAGCACGGGCTGCAGGGCCCTCTGTGAGGGGAGCTGAGGGGCCGCCCTGTGTGGGGCACAGCCGGTTCCAGCCGGGCTGTTACCTGACAGGAATGGCCGCCTGAGAGGGAGCCACGGTGGAGCAGGGGAAAAGCGGGAGAGGGATGGAGCAGCAGAGAGACACAGCCATGCAGGGACTGCACCGCCATGTTGTGAGGGGGCAGAGGGGCCTGGCGGTAAGGAGTGAAGCTCAGCTGGGGTGAGGGGTTGAGGACGGGGGGGGCTGTCCTGGCTTGAGGTAAAAAACCCCAAACAGAGCCACGTTTCTCTTCAGGAATTTGCCTTTTCAGCTAAGCCTCTTCTGACTCACTGAAGTCTCTGAAATTAACGGCGTGTTTTCCTGACAGTAGCCCGCTCCCAGAGTGATAAGACCTGAGTGTTTATAATTTGTGCCAAGGAATGGTATGCAGGGAGGCTCTTGCTTGTACTTATTGCTCCAGCACGCCAGGGCAGATAACGTGGTTATTTGCCCCCTTGGAGGGTCGGAAGGGGAAAAGTGTAGAGGGGTCCCACTTGTGGGGAGGAAATGACAGGACAGGTGACCCAAAACTGACCAACAGGGTATTCCATCCCATCTGCATCACTCTCAGTATAAAAGCTGAGGGATCAAAGGGGTCAGTCTCCTTCTTCAATGGCCGATGTGCGAGGAGGACTCTGTTCGTCTGCCTTTCATCCCGATCCAGAATCCAGTTCCTGTCAGTCACTGAGTCCAGTCTGGGTCTTCCCCAGTGCCAGATCATCATCCTGGGAGCTTGATGGGGTTTTGTAAATACATTGTATACATTTTGTTATTTTCTTTTTATTATTTTACTAATATTTTCGTTAAAGTAGTTTAATTTCTTTTTAAACTGCTAAGTCTGTTTCTCTCTCTGCCTCCTCCCCTTTAGGAAGAGGTGAAGGAGAACATCTGTCGTTCGTTTCAGTGGCCAGTCCAACCCAATCCACGACAGGAGCAAAGGTCAGATTTTAATTCTCTCTCACTACCCAAATCTTTTTTCATTGCCAATAAATTGATTTTCCCCAAGTCAAGTCTGTTTTGCCCATGGCAGTAATTGATAAGGGACCTCCTGTGCAAAGGGGAACTAGGGACACATTTCTCCACCAGTTCAAACAGAACTGAAGACTTCTGTCGTGTTCTGAGGGTCTGCCGTAATACATCAACCTCCGTCCCTCAAACCTGTCCCTGGCAGAGGAAAGGACTCATTACAAAGCATTCCTCACTGGTGTTTGTCTCCCCATTTCTCCCTTTTCTCTCCCATCCTTTAAGAGGCAAAAGGAAATACGAACTTTTCCATGCCCAGGTCTGTACTTTTCGATAATGGCTGTCCCTGTTCAGGTCCCAGCTTGGAGCTGCCACATCCCGATGGGTGTGGGAAAAACAAGGAGTGAGACCATGACCAAGGGGCCTTCTGGAGAAAGATACAGAAACAGAACAGATTTTCCCCACAATTTCCATGTGAATGTTTTCTGGTTTACAGCCAGTCACTTGGAAGTCTAATATTTCCCAGCTGCACCACCGGTGGAATTTGTCCCCTTGGGATCTGTTGGGATCTTTCACAAAGAGGCTGTCTTTGCATCACCTCAAACTGAAGGAGGAATGAGCTCATGAAGTCCAATTTCTTCTGAACAGGGACCGAGTTTTAGAGTACTCAGTGACGCTCGTGACTTCTCATCTTCTCTGTGTAGAGGAAATGACTAATGCCAAGAATCTTTGGAAGATAAGCAGTATAGAAAACATCCTTTTTCTCTGACAGATGTTCCTATTTTATATAGATTGTTTCTGTCCTGGTAATTATATGAATATTAGCACCTACTTAATTGTTTTGGGCTTATTGTTCTCTGCTTTTAATTGAGTAATTTCATGCATATTTGGCAATATGGCTTTCTCCATCTTAAAATACATCTTGTTATCCCAGTCCATTTTGCCTATTCCAGAGCCTCCTTAGGATATGTTTCTGTCACAGCTGTGCTTTGCATTAGAACAGCGATATACGCATCACCCATTTTATGGAAGTTCCTGACAAAAAGAAGGGATCCGAGAAGAACCAGGAACCCTCATTGCACAATATGTAGTAGAGGAAATAATACTTGAATTACTGTCAAAGACAGCACCATGTCTAAGGGAAATCATAATGAAAATAAACAAAGGGGGAAATTAAGAGAGAAAACAGGGACTGGACCAGATAAATACTTTTTTATTTAAGACACAGGAAGAACCTTCAAGTCAGTGGGTGATGAAAAAGGAGAGAAAAGCCAAGGTTTTTTTTTTTTAAAACAGCTAATTCCAGATGTTAGTCTGGTATTTCACAGCTGCACTTGCTCTTTGGCAGGTGAATGACACTTTCTCCAGTGATTCCAGAGTGAGCAGGACACACCCATGTGTGACTCACCCAATTACCCATGAGGATTTAGTGCTTTGGGGATATGCTTCTTCATCTGTCCTGTCCAAGCAAATCCTTTGTCATGCAATCACTTTATAGTCTCCCTATTCACAATTCCACCTGTACGTCTAGCCATCCTGGAACCTGTCTTGGGGATGACAAGCAGAGGCAGTAACTCCCAAGAAGAGGAATTCAAAAGATGGAAAACACATGGAAGAGGGAGAGAAAATAAGCAATGAAAATGGCAGTCCATGTGAGGCTAAAGGATGAGATCGTGCAACAGGAACCACTTGTAGATAAAAGCACATTTGCAGCACCATGTACCCCACAAACCGTAATCTCAGAGGAGACACATGCGTGTTAGGGATGTGATTAGAGGCAGTGGGCAAAGGCCTCGTGCTCTTCTCTATCTGAATACTGGTGATTTCTCACGGCAAGTTGAGGCAAGGCCAGTGCTCTGCTCTGCTCATTGGCTGCTGCTGAGGGGACTCTGTTGGCACCCCAGGTGCAGGGAGTGGGTGTAGATGAGGTTGGGGAGGGGGCAGAGAAAGGGATGGGAATGACCAGGATTGGTTCTGCACCTGAGGAATTGTGGGAAGAAGAAGGAGCCATGGGACCATCAGGGACTTCTGAGGGGTTTCTGCTGGTTCATCCCCGTTGTTGATGGTCCCTGGCTCATCTCACCCATTCTCATCTTTCTGCCTCCATCTCGCCCTGCCCAATCTCTTCCCCACCATTGCCTTGGCGATGCAGGCCGTAAGGAGAGAGAAGGAACAGAAGGGAGCTAGGGGAAGTCTTCCACCACCACCAGCTGTGCAGAGCAACACCCAGGAGACCACAGCGTGGTGAGCTGATCCACAAACCTCTCAACCTGCAGAGTCCCAGGCCTGAGCTGTGCCACGCTGTGCTGTGCTGTGCTGTGCATCGCCCTTGGCCATGGGATAAACCTGGTCGGTTGACAGTAAGAGAGGAGCCTGCAGGCAGCTCCCACTGGGTGCTGGTGATTACACCACCTGCGTGTCCTTGCCTTTATCTGAGACTGCTGCAACGGTTCTCATGTGAACATCCTTTTTGTTTGACAGTAGAATGAGTTGTTTCCTTTTTTAAGAAAATCCCATAATACCTCAAAAGGCCATTCTGAGGTAACGTTTGCACGGACAGGATCTGCCCTGATCAGAAGTCTGTTTGATGCTGCAAGACCTGGGGTTGCCAGCACCTGAAGGGACATAAGATTATCTGTGCGACCCTCTCCTTCTTCATAGTTTTAGAGGTAGTAAACGGTGTTTAAAATGATACTTTACGGAGTCTGCCTAGCTTTCTTAATGGCATCATAACATATCAGCACCTCATGTTGAAAAACAGGGGGGAGGAGAGGAAGGCAGTGATGTGGCCAACTCCTACTGACAAGATCACCATTGATGGGACGTGTGAGGGGAAGCCGCCACTGATGTACTGAGATTGTGACGGGAGTGTCCTGACCGCGGGACATAATCTCTGGCCAAAGGTCTGCTCGTCAGGCACAACGGAGGAGGCTGAAGCAGAGCGGGTGGCCCCAGCAGCCATCACCACCCTCTTTCTCCTAGCAAGTCTGGCCTTGAGAAGGCCCTGTGTAGTGGGGGTCTTCTGGCAGCAGTGTTCCCAGGAGAACCAGGAGGTAGGAGGCTGGGGACAGGCAGGTGGGAAATGCCTCCTGTGCAGGGACAAGGCTAGAGGGGTGGAAGCCTGTCCTTGACATGGCAGGGGATGGGGTCTTTCCCGGCATAACTTGGGGCTGGGGTGGGGCTATGGGGAGAAATGGCGAGTGCTGGGAACACCAATACCCCTCATTTCCTTCTGATTCCTGGTCTCTCCTAGGAGGTGGTGGGAGAGGGAGAAGGCAGCCACCCAGAGCAGGGTCATTCACCATGGAGGAGGCCAACACAACCAACCTCTCTCTGAACTACACGACTTCTGGATATGTGGACTATGGGGAAAATATTGAATATGAATGCTCAAGACTGTCTTACGGATTGCTGGTCTTTGTAGGTGTCTGTATTGTGATTTCTCTCTGTGGACTTGTGTGGAATGGGATAGTCATGTGGTTCCTGGGCTTCCACGTGAAGAAGAATCCCTTCACTGTTTACATCCTAAATCTAGCTGTTGCTGACTTCTCTCTGCTTCTCCTTTTTTTTCTGCTCCTCTTAGCTATTTTGAGTTTAACATCATTTTGCCCCTATTTGTATCATTTTATTTCTTTCTACATAGATTTTGTATTTGTAGTTGAATTTCTGTGCCACTTCTTTGACCTTAGCAGCCTGGGTCTTCTGACAGCAATCAGCGTGGAGCGCTCTATCTCTGTCCTCTTCCCAGTCTGGTATCGCTGCCACCGCCCAAAGCACTTATCAGGCGTTGTAAGCGGGGTGCTCTGGGCTCTTGCTGGATTTTTTGTTTCCTCAATGTATCTTAGCTTTAACTTTGCTGAAAGCTATGAGACAGTATTTGCAGGTGTAGCCATTGCATTTTCCATTACTTTGTCATCAATGATGTTGATTTCCAACCTCTCCCTCTTCATCAAACTCCGATGTGGCTCACAGAGACGACACCCGGGGAAACTCTATGTTGCTGTCCTGCTTAATGTGATCTTCTTCTTTGTTCTTGGGATTCCTTTCAGTGTAGAGGTTTTCCTCAATCTTCCAAGTTCACATGATCTATTTCCTGAAAATGCACCTCTTCTGCTGGCGTTGCTGAACTGCAGCATCAATCCAGTCATCTACTTTCTGGTGGGGAGCTGCCGGCAACGCCGCTTCCAAGGGTCCATGAAAGTCGCCCTCCACAGAGTGTTCGAAGAGAAAGCGACAAGCGAGGAGGGGAGCCATGTGCCTGAGGACACTACGGTGGAGACCACTGTGTAAGGCACTGCTGGCGAGGAAGCCTGGAGACGAGTCCCCTTGCAGACTGCCAGAAGGAGATGGAGACACGGGGGCACGTAGCACAGAGCCAGCCCAGACAGCGCAGCACTGCTCAGCCGGGCTCGGTCCCTGTGCCCGGGCTCTACTCCCATGGCCATGACCCTCATTGCTCTGACCCCAGGAAATAAACTCTGTCCCCTTTGGCTCAGCAGATGAGTTCTGTGGTGTTTTGGGGGATGTCTTGCCTGGGGAAAGTCTGACACATGACGCCCTGGGGAAGCCCTGGCCATCTCTGTTGTCCAAGCGAAGTCAGGCTCTGCAAAAAGGATTGCAAAAATGGGCAAGCCAAGGGCTCCTGGTTGGTGATGGGAGATAAGTGGTGCAGAGAATAAGGCATAGGGTAAAATTTGAGTTTGGAGAATGAGTGTCCTGGTTTCAGCTGGGATAGAGTTAATTTTCTTTCTAGTGGCTGCTGTGTTACACATTTGGTATGAAAGTCGATAATGCATATTGGTTTAGTTGTTGCCAGGTGATGGTTATAGGATTCAAGGACTTTTTTTGGCTTCCCACAAAAGCTGAGAGGGAGCATGCAGAGGACAAGCTGGCCAAAGGAATGTTCCGTCCCATAGACGTCACGCTCAGGACATCAATGGGGGTTGGCTGGGGGGTGGGAATTGGTGGTGGCTGCTTGAGGAGGGCTGGACAATCGGTCGTCGGGTGTTGAGAGTGGGTGAGAGTGACCTGTGTCGTATTAGTTTGGCTTGTATATTCTTGTACCATTATTATTCTTCTTATTGTTATTTTCCTTGTCCGTTATCGCTCTATTAAACTTTCTGTGAATCTACAACGTGCTTTTTTTCTGTTCTGCCTCCTTTTCTCCCTCTTGTCCCTACTTTTCTGGGGAAGAGGAGGAGAACTGAGAGAGTGCCTGCGTGGTCTTACTTGGTGGCTGGGATTTCACCATGACAATGAGAAAGAAAGAAAGAAAGAAAGAAGTTTCAGAGTTGGAAGGGACCTCTAGAGATCATCTAGTCCAACTCCCCTGCTAAAGCAGGATTGCCCAGAGCACATTACTCAGGACTGCATCCAGGCGGGTCTTGAAAATCTCCAGAGAAGGGGACTCTACAACCTCCCTGGGCAGCCTGTGCCAGTGCTCTGTCACCTTCACCGTAAAGAGGTTTTTCCGTGTATTTGAACGGAACTTCCTGTGTTCTAACTTGTGCCCATTACCCCTCATCCTGTCACTGGGAACCATTGCTTTCCCTTTCTCTGTCTTGCTTTTTTGCTTTCTCTCTTCCTTTCTTGCTTATTTTCTCTATATCTCTCTCTTTCTCTCATTCTCTCTTTCTTCCTAGTTTCCTTCTGGTTTTGTACTATTTTTGCATTCTCAAAACTGTAATTTTACCCTATGCCTTATTCTCTACACCACTCATCCCCCATCACCAACCAGGACCCCTTGGCTTGCTGATTTTTTGCAATCCCTCTTGTAGAGCCTGGCCTCGCTTGGACAACAGAGATAGCCAGAGCTTCCCCAGGGCATCATGTGTCAGACTTTCCCCAGGCAAGACATCCCCCAAAACACCACAGAACTCATCTGCTGAGCCAAAGGGGACAGAGTTTATTTCCTGGGGTCAGAGCAATGAGGGTCATGGCCATGGGAGTAGAGCCCGGGCACAGGGACCGAGCCCGGCAGAGCAGTGCTGTGCTGGTCTGGGCTGGCTCTGTGCTACGTGCCCCCGTGTCTCCATCTCCTGGCAGTCTGCGAGGGGACGCATGTCAAGGCCTCCTCGCCAGCAGTGCCTTACACAGTGGTCTCCACTGCAGCATCCCCATGCATGTGGCTCCCCTCCTCATTCATCACTTTCTCTTCGAACACTCTGCGGAGGGCGACTTTCACAGAGCCCTGGAAGCGGCGTTGCCGGCAGCTCCCCACCAGGAAATAAATGACTGGGTTGACACTACTGTTCAGTGATGCCAGCAGGTAAGCAATCTGAAGTACCAATAAGCGTGGAAGATAATAACGAAGAAAAATAACTGCAGTGAGAGGAAGCCCAAAGATGAACATGAAGGTGACACTGAGGAGGACAGCAACATAGAGTTTCCCCGGGTGTCGTCTCTGTGAGCCACATCGGAGTTTGATGAAGAGGGACAGGTTGGAAAGCAATGG
Organism: Vanellus vanellus; assembly: GCF_965231255.1. Classification (NCBI taxonomy): domain Eukaryota; kingdom Metazoa; phylum Chordata; class Aves; order Charadriiformes; family Charadriidae; genus Vanellus; species Vanellus vanellus. The sequence goes on along the minus strand of NC_138911.1, from coordinate 2,028,265 downwards.
GAACACAGAGAATATGAGAAAATTCACAATGCTTAAACCATCTAATAGTTTTGCACACCGTTTATGACCTAGTGAACCACAACTAATGAGAGTCAAAGAAACAACAAGTCCAGCAAGAGCCCAGAGCACCCCACACATGATGCCTGACAAGTGCTTGGGGCGGTGACACCGGTACCATATTGGGTACAAAACAGAGATGCATCTCTCAATGCTCACGGCTGTCAGGAGGTACATGCTGGCCAAATACCAAAACACAAAGAGAATCATCAGTATCATCTTGGACAACTCATATACAAATGTGGAAAAACAATTGATTGTTGAAATAATATATAATGTAAGTATAACAAGAATGAACAGGAGCAGAGAGAAGTCAGCGATGGCCAGGTTCAGGACATAGACCGTGAAGGGGGTCTTCTTTATCTGGCAGCACAGGAACCGCAAAACCACCATATTCCCTACAAGTCCCCACAGGCAAATACCAATAAAAACACTTGCAGTTATCAACATATTAAAATTTTCTTTTATGCACCAATTTTGTTTAACTGCCTGAGAGATCGCATATCCAGAATCTACATAGGTCAGAGAGAGGTTGGTTGTGTTGGTCTCCTCCATGGCGAATGACCCTGCTCTGGGTGGCTGCCTTCTCCCTCTCCCACCACCTCCTAGGAGAGACCAGGAATCAGAAGGAAATGAGGGGCATCGGTGTTCCCAGCACTCACCATCTTTCCCCATGGCTCCACCCCAGGCTATGCCGGGAAAGACCCCATCCCCTGCCATGACCAGGACAAGCTCCCACCCCTCCAGCCCTGTCCCTGCACAGGAGGCATTTCCCACCTGCCTGTCCCCTGCCTCCTACCTTGTGGTTCTCCTGGAAACTGTGCTGCTGCAGGAATTCCAACACACAGGGATTTCAGGCTTAAAAGAAGAAGAGTGTGGTGATGGCTGCAGGGGCCACCCGCTCTGCTTTGACTTCCTCCCTCATGCCTAAGGAGCAGACCATTGTCCAGAGATCATGTCCCGCGGTCAGGACACTCCCGTCACAATCTCAGTACATCGGTGACAGCTTCCTCTCACATGTCCCATCAATGGTGATCTTGTCAGTAGGAGTTGGCCACATCACTGCCTTCCTCTCCTCCCCCCTGTTTTTCAACATGAGGTGCTGATATGTTATGATGCCATTAAGAAAGCTAGGCAGACTCCGTAAAGTATCATTTTAAACACCGTTTACTACCTCTAAAACTATGAAGAAGGAGAGGGTCGCACAGATAATCTTATGTCCCTTCAGGTGCTGGCAACCCCAGGTCTTGCAGCACCAAACAGACTTCTGATCAGGGCAGATCCTGTCCGTGCAAACGTTACCTCAGAATGGCCTTTTGAGGTATTACGGGATTTTCTTAAAAAAGGAAACAACTCATTCTACTGTCAAACAAAAAGGATGTTCACATGAGAACCGTTGCAGCAGTCTCAGATAAAGGCAAGGACACGCAGGTGGTGTAATCACCAGCACCCAGTGGGAGCTGCCTGCAGGCTCCTCTCTTACTGTCAACCGACCAGGTTTATCCCATGGCCAAGGGCGGCGCACAGCACAGCACAGCACAGCGTGGCACAGCTCAGGCCTGGGACTCTGCAGGTTGAGAGGTTTGTGGATCAGCTCACCACGCTGTGGTCTCCTGGGTGTTGCTCTGCACAGCTGGTGGTGGTGGAAGACTTCCCCTAGCTCCCTTCTGTTCCTTCTCTCTCCTTACGGCCTGCATCGCCAAGGCAATGGTGGGGAAGAGATTGGGCAGGGCGAGATGGAGGCAGAAAGATGAGAATGGGTGAGATGAGCCAGGGACCATCAACAATGGGGATGAACCAGCAGAAACCCCTCAGAAGTCCCTGATGGTCCCATGGCTCCTTCTTCTTCCCACAATTCCTCAGGTGCAGAACCAATCCTGGTCATTCCCATCCCTTCCTCTGCCCCCTCCCCAACCTCATCTACACCCACTCCCTGCACCTGGGGTGCCAACAGAGTCCCCTCAGCAGCAGCCAATGAGCAGAGCAGAGCACTGGCCTTGCCTCAACTTGCCGTGAGAAATCACCAGTATTCAGATAGAGAAGAGCACGAGGCCTTTGCCCACTGCCTCTAATCACATCCCTAACACGCATGTGTCTCCTCTGAGATTACGGTTTGTGGGGTACATAGTGCTGCAAATGTGCTTTTATCTACAAGTGGTTCCTGTTGCACGATTTCATCCTTTAGCCTCACAGGGACTGCCATTTTCATTGCTTATTTTCTCTCTCCCTTCCATGTGTTTTCCATCTTTTGAATTCCTCTTCTTGGGAGTTACTGCCTCTGCTTGTCATCCCCAAGACTGCTGTCCTCCAAGGAAGCCCTTTGATTTCATGTGCTGAGCACATTGTAATGAACAAGGTCCATTGTCTCTCCGGGGACTCCAGCCTGGAGCTGCAGAAGTTGGGGGCCAGAGATAGATTTGAAACAAGGCTAGATCATAAGCGCCAGGCCCGTCCATGAGAGGGGCATGGAGATGGGTCTTCAGAGAGGTGCAAGTCCTGCATCACCTGGTTAATCAGGCCTAACCGTAACTGGAGCCCCAGTGCCATGGGCAGGGGATGGAGGGGTGGGGTCAGGGGAAATAGGGCCTGCTTTTGCTTTCAGGACACTTGAAGAGAGGATCAGAGTGCCTCATGTGGACAGATTGTCATGCTATGTTGTTCAGTCATGCTTCATTAGATGAAGTCCCTTTATACCACTTCCCACAGTTCTGGGCCTATAAAAGTTAGCTCATCATTGTCCTTCAATGACAGCATGTGTATTTCTTTCTTTGCCTCCACTGGGAAAATCATTTCCCAGTGTTGTCCCTTATTGGCACGGTGCTCCTCTCTCTTCCTTAGCCTCCAAGCAGAAGATCTTGCTTGCCCTTGGCTCTGTGGAGGTTGTCTCCCATGGTTTTGGAGCCATAGCAAAGTTCCTTGCAATGCATTCCAGGTGTTGCCACACATCTAGGAGAAGGCTCTGTATGGGGGCAAAGCACCCCCAGGGAGAGCAGGGGGAAGTCTTAGACCACCATGTACACTCAGTAAACACCAGGAGCCCCTCGCATGGTGGGAAGACACTGGGTGACATCAGGAGGATAGGAAGGGGGTGACGTGGCCAACTCCTACTGACAAGATCGCCGTCCATCAGACATGTGAGAGGAAGCTGTCACCGATGTACTGAGATTGTGACGGGAGTCTACGGACCATATGATGTGATCTCTGGTCAATGGTCTGCTCGTCAGGCACAAGGGAGGAAGCCAAGCAGAGCGGGTGGCCCCTGCAGCCATCACTACACTCTTCCTCTTTTAAGCCTGGAATCCCTGTGTGCTGGAGTTCCTGCAGCAGCACGGTTCCCAGGAGAACCAGGAGGTAGGAGGCCGGGGACAGGCAGGTGGAAGATGCCTCCCGTCCAGAGACAGGGCTGGAGGGGTGGGAGCTTGTCCTGGTCATGGCAAGGGACGGGGTCTTTCCCAGCATAACCCGGGACTGGGGTGGAGCCATGGGGAAAGATGGTGAGTGCTGGGAACACCGATGCCCCTCATTTCCTTCTGATTCCTGGTCTCTCCTAGGAGGTGGTGGGAGAGGGAGAAGGCAGCCACCCAGAGCAGGGTCATTCGCCATGGAGGAGGCCAACACAACCAACCTCTCTCTGACCTACATAGATTCTGGATATGAAGACTCGCATGCAGTTACACAATATTGGTGCATAATACAAAATTATGATATGTTGATAATTTCAAGTGTTTTTGTTGGTATTTGCCTTTGTGGACTTGTGGGGAATATGGTGGTTGTGTGGTTCCTGGGTTGCCAGATGAAGAAGACCCCCTTCACGGTCTATGTCCTGAACCTGGCCATCGCTGACTTCTCTCTGCTCCTGTTCATTCTTGTTATACTTATATTATACATTATTTCAGCAACTACTTGTTTTCCCACATTTGAAGAGGAATTTACCAGGATTATCCTGATGATCGTGTTTCTGTTTTGGTATTTGGCCAGCATGTATCTCCTGACAGCCATGAGCATTGAGAGGTGCATCTCTGTTTTGTTCCCAATCTGGTACCGGTGTCACCGCCCAAAGCACTTGTCAGGCATTATGTGTGGAGTGATCTGGGCTCTCGCCGGACTTGTTGTTTGTTTGGCTTTCATTAGTTGTACTTTATTTCATTATCAAAAGTGTGACAAAGTATTAGATGGTTTAAGCATTGTGAATATTCTTATTTTCTTTTTATTCCCATTGCTTTCCAACCTGTCCCTCTTCATCAAACTCCGATGTGGCTCACAGAGACGACACCCGGGGAAACTCTATGTTGCTGTCCTCCTCAGCGTCATCTTCATGTTCATCTTTGGGCTTCCTCTCACTGTGGTGATTCATATTCGTTATTTTGGTAGACGCCTATTTATACTTCAGATTGCTTACCTGCTGGCATCACTGAACAGCAGTGTCAACCCAGTCATTTATTTCCTGGTGGGGAGCTGCCGGCAGCGCTGCTTCCAGGGCTCCGTGAAAGTTGCCCTTCGCCAAGTGTTCGAAGAGAAAGTGACAAGTGAGGAGGGGAGCCACGCGCGTGGGGATGCTGCAGTGGAGACCACTGTGTAAGGCACTGCTGGCGAGGAGGCCTCGAGGTGTATCCCCTCACTGACAGCCAGGAGATGGAGACACGGGGGCATGTAGCACAGAGCCAGCCCAGACAGCGCAGCACTGCTCAGCCGGGCTCGGTCCCTGTGCCCGGGCTCTACTCCCATGGCCATGACCCTCATTGCTCTGACCCCAGGAAATAAACTCTGTCCCCTTTGGCTCAGCAGATGAGTTCTGTGGTGTTTTGGGGGATGTCTTGCCTGGGGAAAGTCTGATCCATGACACCCTGGGGGAGCTCTGGCTATCTCTGCTGTCCAAGCGAAGCAGGATGGCTGAAAGGATGGGCAAAATGATCATGCCAAGGGGGTCCAGTGGGCATCTCTCCCACACCACTGCACTCGTGCTGAAGTGAAAGGCTGAGCAAAGCATAGAGCCAATTGCTGCCGTGGGAAGCAGACGTGTAGCTTGTCCACGGGGTAGTGCAACCCCCTCCTGTCCCTGGTTCCCTCGACATGAAGACACTGCAATGGCAGAGCTGGCCATACCTCTATGTCCGCTGCCACCTGGGTGGGAAGTGGAGGGTGAGGACTCCTTGGAGAGCCACTTGCTCCTGGAAGCCGAGGAGGATACCCTAGCAAAGAGAAGCTAGATGGCAACTCACCCCCACCAAAATGCCCTCCCCAGCCTCACTGAACCTCTCTGCCTTCTCTGGGGCTGCTCAGACTCCTCTGAGCAAGAGTGGGAGACTCAGGCCCTGCTGCTCACCCACACCCCGGGCTCAGAAGGCTGCGGGGACTCATCCAGCACGGGGCTGGCAGCGATTTCACAAATATCTGCGGGGTTGGTGCCTCTAGGTGGCAGGAGAGGGGTAAGGATCGCACAGAGCATCCTTGCTCTTCTGTCTAAAGAGACAGTCAGCAGAGCCAGCCCTGAGCTCCCCGTTGATGGAAAGAGAAGCAAACCACCATTAGGTTGGGCTGCAAAGATGGGGAAGAAACAAGAGCTTGAAGGGGGAATTTGTCACACTGTTGTATTCCGGGGTCAAATCGTTCTGAGAAAAGTATGGGTTCGATAGTGCTAGGGGACTACGAGTGGCGCGTTCACGGCGCTCATGTTCATGCCAAGAAGTTGACATGAGGTGCTGCTTTCCGACTCTGCTCAAGAGGAACACGGCTACAGCTGGACGACGAGACCCAGGCCACCACCTTCTTGTTTTTACCAGGGGCTTTTATGGGTTTATTTACCATGGCTCTGTACCTGTACCGCGCCAAGTGATTGATTTTCATTCCAGCCTGTCCAGTGACTTGTAGCTCTGGGCTGAGGGACAAGTCAAGTGCAGAGAAACTTCTGCCACTATCCTGGGTCCTGCACTGCCCCTGGGCCTGTGTCTGCACTGCTGATGCCTTTTCTCCCTCCACCCCTTCCTGCCCGCTGCATCTTCCCAACCTTTCCCTTGTGCTCGTACTAGAGTTAGTGCCTGGTGGGGAGTTACACCAGGAAACAAAACCAACTCAAAAGCAATGGTTTGTTGGTGGCTTAGTTCACTCGCAAACAAGAGCTGGTGTACCTCCCCGTCCCCCCATCTCTTTGATGGCAAGAGCTGACAGCCACAGAGGGGAGAGAGGAGCAGAGAAAATGTTGCCACTACCCCTTTTACCTCACAAGTGCCTGAGTCAGGCTACAGGGAGTCAGTCCTCATGGCCTCAACAGGGTCTTTTCCATAGAAAGTTCACTGTTTTCCTACCTTCTCCCTGTGTTCTCTTGCACATGGAAAATGCATTCTTTACAGAGTCTTCAGGCAGGGCTGTGCTTTTGGGGTTGTTTCATTTTAGCCCTATTCCTCTTGTTTTTCCAGATGAGGAGCAAAAACACCAGAAATAGATAGGGACCTCGGCTCGTGGTTGCGAAATGGCATTTGCTTAAGCTAACCATCAAGACAGCCCAGAGAAAAGTGGGAGGAACCACCAGAGGCAGTTCCAGTCAATAAACCTCGCGTGCAGACGATCCACATGATATGCGGACAAAGCTCAGTTAGCAGCAGAAGCAATGTAGTTCTGGGAAAGCCTTCCAGGGTGATCCCAAACACATGCCTACTTGCCTGGCAACAACGCTGAGTGTGAAGTCTCCACATATTCTACACACAGTTTGGCACCCACTGGAGGTACACGCATAAGGGTTTGCCCAGCAGTTGTTCTGTCCTGCTGTACCAAACCTTCTGATCCACCCAACCTCTGCTCTTAAGAAGACACACCAAAGAAAACCCACTGGCAGGAGCTAAGAGCCTCCGCGGCTTTGTTTTACTAGAGCTCAGGGTAGAGCGAGGTCACTTTTGAGGCAGGGAAAGCTCAGAGCTGTTGGACAGCACAAGTTTCAAAGCAAAAGGTTTTGATGGGTATTTCACCACGTTGTCCAGTGTCCACCCCAGCACGGTTCCTTGTGCTGCAGCTAATTCCGTTCAGCTGTGGCCAGACCCATGCCAAAACCATCTTCCTTGGCTCGCCATGGATCATGAGGCGCCTCCATCTCTAGAGCATCTTCTCTCAGAGAGCATCTGCAGAGGTTTAAACAGCTGTTTCCACCGTGTTTTCCTTCCTGTTCTAGTCCAGATCCTGTACCTGGTCTTCTTCCCCCTTTCGGCCCCTGTTTCTCCTTTTCAAGAGCCTTGCCAAAGACATGGCCAGAAAATGTGCCTCCTCTTCTTTCCCTTTCTGTCTTTGTTTAATCTGCCCATCTTTCTGCCTTTCCTCACATCCATCACAGACAAACACAGCAACGCTCAAAATCTTTTGCAAATTCTGCCCCTGCCATCCAGGCATGTGTTCTTTAAAGTATTTCTGTATACCGGGGGCTGCTTGATCCACACTGACGGTAATTGCGAGTGCGTCATTAAAATTTTGTGTGGTCTGTGCTGGTTTCAGCTGGGATAGAGTTCATTTTCTTTCTAGTGGCTGCTGTGTTTCAGATTTGGTATGAAAGGAATGTCAATCGTGTATTGGTTTACTTGTTGCCAGGTGATAGTTACAGTATTCAAGGACTTTTTTCATCTTCCCCTAGAAGCTGAGAAGGAGCACAGACAGAATAATGGAATGGCCAAAGGAATATTCCATGCTCTAGACGTCATGCTCAGTATATATTATTATTATTGTTATTTTCCTTTTCCATTACTGTTCTATTAAACTGTTTTTATCTCCACCCACAAGGGTTTTTTTCCCCCTTTCCCTTCCTTTTCTGCCGTTTCTCCCCACCCTTCTGGGGGAAAGGAGGGGTGAACGAGCGGCCACATGGTCCTAGTTGCTGGCTGGGGTTAAACCACGACAGTGGTCATCCCCCAATATTTCAACAAGGCTTGTCGGAGTTGGGCCCAAAGATCACCAGGATGTTCATCCAGCCTTTGTCTGCACTCCTGTACCTTAGCCCAATTTACCCCCCATTATCTGCACGCCCTAATTACTTCTGCTAAATTTTGGAGTGCCGTTTGGCTGGCGGCTCTCTCTCCTGCATTATTTTAATCCCAATTTGGATCATTTGCCGGCCAGGGGGTTCTACCTCCCCCAGCTTTTTGTGCTACTTCTGCAAGCTTTCTTAATTATCTTTTGCCATTCATCGGGCTGAAACAATTCTCTTAAAAGTATTTGAGTATCTCCCCAATTTGGGTCGTACCCCGTGCATATATTAGTAAAACAACTGAGCGCATTTTTTCTGCATCCTCTCTCAGTTTGGGCATTTTACTCCCCCGTGAAGTGGAATCTCTGGGATTCGGAGGCTGGTTCATAAATCCATGCAACACAGGGGGAACCCTGCCATCTCCCGGTTACATAGCAGCTGGATTAGGTAAGACCTAATTAAAAATCATAGGGTAGAGTCTGGCAGCTGGGGGAGCAGAATCAGAAGGCAGAGAAGGAGAAGTAGGTATATAAGGTGGAGCCGATGCGGTTGGGACATTAGCTCTGGCTTCATCCACGGCAGTATCCTCTGCTACTGGAAGCGTTACCTTTGGCGACGCTTCTTTCATCCCGCACCTCCAACTTGGGTGTTTCCTCTCCCGCGCTCAGTCATCCCAAACATACCAGTAATCCCTTTGTCCCGGGAAGCCATCCTCTTGGCGACGGCACAGAAAGGTAAGGCTGTGCTGATCAAAAGTCCCCTGTGGTGGCCACCATTCTTCCGAGTTTCCATCTCTGGTTATAAATGGCCAGCCACGGAGCATAAATTCTTCCCATTTTTTGCTGTACCTCAGCCAAGGGCGTCCTTTTCTCTACACCAGGTCTATTTCCCATCATTTTCTGCCACTAAAAGGGACCCAAACCCCGCGGCACTCGAACCCCCTACCACGTGCACCTTGCACTGATGAGGCTGCACACCGCCTAAAGCTGCAGCAAGGGAGAGACTCAAACTCACCCTGGTACAGACAGAAAGACTCAAACTCCCTACAGGATTTTCTGTTTAGGGAATTGTCATGCTCGCCCTTCGGCGCCAAAGTTCCCGGGTGAACTCACCCGATGCCGGCAGTTGGATGTTTGGAGACGAGAGGATGCGAGGGTGGTGGCATAGGGTCCCCTTTGGGGTGCCAAACTGTTAAGGAAGTTTCTTCACCCTAAGTTTCCTGTATCAGAGACTCAGGCAAAAATCCCCCAAATAATTTATTCAAGTGATGCAGCAGCAAGGGCAGCTCGAGCCGGGTGCTTCCAGAGAGGGACCCAGAACAAAGAAATTCCTGGGCCATTATACCCTTACAATCCATGCATCTGCCCTTCATGTGCTCTTCACGCACCTTGCATGCACCACCTGGTCCAGTGGCAATTTCTGGTCTGGGGTCTTCTTATTCCTTATTGGCTTCTTTCTGTGTCTCTCGGCAGGCCGTTAGCTCTACTGATGGTTGCAGCTTCCTTATCTCCTGGTTCATACCAGTCTCAGGGCCTTCCTTTGTGCAACTAAGAAGAAGTTCAAAACAAGTTCAACTTATCTAGGTGAAAGCTCGCAGCTGGGAAGCTCTAGATGGGAGTGGAAAGACCCACCGTGTAGGTGCTCAGTGGATAATTCCCAATTTCTAACCCCGACGCCCAGTTTCAAAAATCCAAGGCCCAACTCCGTGTTTTCTTACAGGACAATAGAGAAATGGGCTGTCTTGGCGCTTCTACAGGCAACAGTGGGAATAGTCAGCGTGGATAACAGGGATCTGGACAACAATATGGCAGCAAAAACGATAATAGGGTTTGCCCAAATGATGAACCTCACCTCTGTAGCAGTTTGCCTATCTACCTGCAAGTCAGCAGAAGACCCTTTACTGATTTTTGTGCTGGAAGTTAATGTACCACTAGCCCTCAAGTTTATATGGAAATAATATAATTATAGCTTTAATGTCGGAAATGGCTATGGCCATATTGCCTATAGTTGGCCATCTGATGTGAATGCTAGCTCAACATGGGTCACAAGATGTAATTAGAAATTCCCACCTGGTGATGAGGCCAAGGGGCGGAATGATGGTGAAAATGGTACCACACCAGGAAGCCCCAACGCGAGTTGGATGGTGGGTGGAATCAGTATTCAGGGCATTCTGGAATTAGACCTACAACCATCACCCTTAGCCAACGCTACATCTGATAGCCTGGGACTCTTAAACAATCAGTTACAACATACCAGTAAAATGACTCTCCAAAACCAAGCCATATTGGATTTGATGCTATTACATCAAATTACGCTATTAAATCAAATGATGCTATCAAAGGAGATATCCCACACGTATTGATGCCTCTAAAGGAGCAAATCAACATGATGAAGAAGGCGGCGAGAGACTCGGAAGCAATTGTTGCTGCATTAGGAATGGACTGCCTGGGGAAAGTTTTTGATATGTTTGGGTCGTCTTTGTCAGAATGGCTAACTAGCATCCTCCAGTCTTTGATAATGATTCTAGTTATGGTTATTTGGATTTGTATTATGATAAGTTACACTAAGTACAGAATAGTGAGACCTGTATTGATCGTGGAGTATACTCCCTTAAAACCGGTTTGTGTAATTGATGTCCCAATACAACCTTAAGACAACGAAGAAATGATGATCCACAGTGAGAATCAAGTTCCCAGAGACTGTGTTCCCTGAAAGCAAGAGATGACTGTACAACCACTCCAAAGAAACCAGTCGAATCATGACTGTGGTCGAGGGGTGGACTCTATGGCAGGTGCACCCACCCTGATAGGGACCAAAACTTCTCCAAACTCTGGCAGTTGCGGTTTAGGGGTCAGGCAACCCAGTCCACATGGTGACCACCATCACATACACACTTCAGCTGAAAGACAAGGAAGTTAAGGCCCTTAGCCAATGAGGACTAACATGACCATGTATGACCACAGATCAGATTTGACTGAGGGTGTAAATGGAGCCCCGATGGAGTGCAAATTGAGTCAGTCCTCCTCGGAGAAGCGTGTCTGCAGTCGGGGACTCTCCCTGTAGTTTGGAATGCTGCCCACCACAACTCCTGCAAGCTGAGAGCCATCACCAGACTAGGTGAGTGATTAGGCATTTTGGGTCATCTTACCAAAGCTTAAAAATTCTTAAATTGGCTGTAGGATATTAATTCCTTTTAACATCTTGAGCCTGTTGGTTATTTGTTGATTATGTTTGTTGGAGTCTTAAACAATTTTGGTAGAAACAAAGTTTATTTTGAGTTTATCACCTGTCTAATTTAATTTCTTTATAAGTCTCCATGAGAAATGCCTCCTGTGCAGGAACAGGGCTGGAGGGGTGGGAGCCTGTCCTGGTCGTGGCAGGGGATGAGGTCTTTCCCAGCATAACCTGGGACTGGGGTGGGGCTATGGGGAAAGATGGTGAGTGCTGGGAACACCGATGCCCCCTGTTTCCTTCTGATTCCTGGTCTCTCCTAGGAGGTGGTGGGAGAGGGAGAAGGCGGCCGCCCAGAGCAGGGTCATTCGCCATGGAGGAGACCAACACAACCAACCTCTCTCTGACCTATGTAGATTCTGGATATGCGATCCCTCAGGCAGTTACACAATATTGGTGCATAAACCTAAGTGTTAATATGTTGATAATTGCAAGTGTTTTTATTGGTATTTGTCTGTGTGGACTTGTGGGAAATGCGGTGGTTTTGCGGTTCCTGTGCTGCCAGATGAAGAAGACCCCCTTCACGGTCTATGTCCTGAACCTGGCCATCGCTGACTTCTCTCTGCTCCTGTTCCTCATTCTAATACTTACATTACACGTTATGTCAGCAACTTATGTTATTTTCCTATTTCAATATGTTTTGACATATTATATCCTGATGATTCTGCTTCTGTTTTGTTACTATGCCAGCATGTATCTCCTGACAGCCATGAGCATTGAGAGGTGTGCTTCTGTTTTGTTCCCAATCTGGTACCGGTGTCACCGCCCCAAGCACTTGTCAGGCATCATGTGTGGGGTGCTCTGGGCTCTCGATGGACTTTTTGTTTGTTTGGCTTCTTTGAGCTGTAATAACTGTTTGAATATAGACTGTGAACAACTATTGAAAGGTTTAAGCATTGTGAATTTCCTCATTTTCTCTTTGTTCCCATTGCTTTCCAACCTGTCCCTCTTCATCAAACTCCGATGTGGCTCACAGAGACGACACCCGGGGAAACTCTATGTTGCTGTCCTCCTCAGCGTCACCTTCATGTTCATCTTTGGGTTTCCTCTCACTGTGGCGATTTTCATGTATCTTATTTATTTAAATGTGTTTTGCCTTCATATTTCCTACCTGCTGGCATCGCTGAACAGCAGCGTCAACCCAGTCATTTATTTCCTGGTGGGGAGCTACCGGCAACGCCGCTTCCAAGGGTCCATGAAAGTCGCCCTCCGCAGAGTGTTCGAAGAGAAAGTGATGAATGAGGAGGGGAGCCACGTGCCTGGGGACACTACGATGCAGACCACTGTGTAAGGCACTGCTGGCGAGGAAGCCTGGAGACGAGTCCCCTCGCAGACTGCCAGAAGGAGATGGAGACACGGGGGCACGTAGCACAGAGCCAGCCCAGACAGCGCAGCACTGCTCTGCCGGGCTCGGTCCCTGTGCCCGGGCTCTATTCCCATGGCCATGACCCTCATTGCTCTGACCCCAGGAAATAAACTCTGTCCCCTTTGGCTCAGCAGATGAGTTCTGTGGTGTTTTGGGGGATGTCTTGCCTGGGAAAAGTCTGACACATGATGCCCTGGGGAAGCCCTGGCCATCTCTGTTGTCCAAGCGAGGTCAGGCTCTGCAAAAAGGATTGCAAAAATGGGCAAGCCAAGGGGTCCTGGTTGGTGATGAGAGATAAGTGGTGTAGAGAATAAGGCGTAGGGTAAAATTTGAGTTTGGAGAATGAGTGTCCTGGTTTCAGCTGGGATAGAGTTAATTTTCTTTCTAGTGGCTGCTGTGTTACACATTTGGTATGAAAGTCGATAATGCATATTGGTTTAGTTGTTGCCAGGTGATGGTTATAGGATTCAAGGACTTTTTTTGGCTTCCCACAAAAGCTGAGAGGGAGCATGCAGAGGACAAGCTGGCCAAAGGAATGTTCCGTCCCATAGACATCACGCTCAGGACATCAATGGGGGTTGGCTGGGGGGTGGGAATTGGTGGTGGCTGCTTGAGGAGGGCTGGACAATTGGTCGTCGGGTGTTGAGAGTGGGTGAGAGTGACCTGTGTCGTATTAGTTTGGCTTGTATATTCTTGTACCATTATTATTCTTCTTATTGTTATTTTCCTTGTCCGTTATCGCTCTATTAAACTTTCTGTGAATCTACAACGTGCTTTTTTTCTGTTCTGCCTCCTTTTCTCCCTCTTGTCCCTACTTTTCTGGGGAAGAGGAGGAGAACTGAGAGAGTGCCTGTGTGGTCTTACTTGGTGGCTGGGATTTCACCATGACAATGAGAAAGAAAGAGAGAAAGAAAGAGAGAAAGAAAGAAAGAAAGAAAGAAAGAAAGAAAGAAAGAAAGAAAGAAAGAAAGAAAGAAAGAAAGAAAGAAAGAAAGAAAGAAAGAAAGAAAAGGAAGAAGAAAACCAATAAAGAGAATAAAGAAGAGAGAGAGATGAAGAGAAAGGAAGAGAGAGCAAAAAAGCAAGACAGAGAATGGGAAAGCAAAAGAAATACAGAGACCAGTGAGCTGTCCCCACGGTGCTGATGGATGAGGTTGGGTGAGACAAGAATCCGTAGATTAAACCCCATCTGCAGCCCCATGGAACCCACAGGTGCAATCTCGAAGGCCACCCGCTAGGGGAGTTTCATCGGAGGCAGCAGGTGAAGCCCTTGTGCTGTTGCATGTCCAAACCCTGGGGATTTCCCAATGTGGAGGGTTTCCTGGTCCAGCACCAGGTACACATAGGGAAAACCCGAAGGCCCTCGCATGGTGGGATGACACTGGAGGATGGTGGGAGGAGAGGAAGGGGGTGACATGGCTGCCTCTTACTGACAAGATCGCCTTCATGGGACATGTGAGGGGAAGCCATCACCAATGTGCTGAGATCTTGCAGGGAGTCTCCTGACCACAGAATGTGGTCTCTGGGCAAAGGTCTTCTCAGGCATGAGGAAGGAGACCGAATCAAAGTGAGTTGCCCAGGCAGCCATCATCAGCCCCTTTTCCTGGCAAGCCTGTCTTTGCCAAACTTTTGTACCTGAAGTGGGAATTTGTCACACTTTAATTCCATGGTTAAATCTTTCTGAGAAAAGTATGGGCTTGATAGTGCCAGGAGAATACGAGTGGTGTGCTCCCCATGCTCATTTTTGTGCCTAGAAGTTTTCGGGCTCTTCTCCAGGGGAACATGGCTTTTTTCAACAGACTACAACTGGGTCACCAGATATTGCATTCTGGAGGTTGTCACCTCCCTGCTGGGGTCTCTCAGCAACCGAACAGGACAGTAGATGTCCCTGCAAGGGTGCAGGGAATCTACTCCAGACCTGCTCCTATCAGTCCCTACAGGAAAACCAGGAGTGGTTTTTAAGACGTTTCACTTTGCAATATCTCCACAAAAGTTTTGTCCACATGGACAAAAGCATCCCAAAGGAGGCTTGAGACTCTTTTGCCTGACTTCAGCCAAGGCTATGATGCCCTGTCCTCCAAAGTTGGAAGGGGAGACGTGGGAAGCTATGTCTCCAGAAAAGGCAGCAATTTTGGCAAGGAAATATTTCAAGGTGAAGAGTGAGATAACACAGTGCAACTCAGGACGTCTGATGGCAACGATCACCTCTCTGATGCCAGAGATAAGCACAGCGGGCTGGTGCCAGCTGCAGAAGCTGCGACAGGAACCTGCTCTGGCATAGCTCACCAAACACTCCCCGAACACGGCTCCTTGCCATCAAGCAAGGCAGGGGATTGCCAGATCAGATTGTCTCGGCAAGTCAGAGGCACTAATTCCCGTATTCTCTTGGCTCACAGCAAAGATTTCATAGTATCTCCACTCAACGCATCTCTGTCTCCATGAGCATAAAGAGCCTGAAATACAGAAATTAACATAACCAAACGTATGGGCCACTTAATTTTATGGAAATTGGGAGCGTCGCACTGCTCATCTGCCTCTGCAGGCTGGTAGGGAGTGGGGCCACCCTTTGGTTCCTCAGCTTCAGCATCAAGCGGAAGCCCATCACTGCCTCCATCCTGACCCCGGCCATCCTCAGGAGGAACTGAGCAGCTCCTCAGCATCGCTGCTTCGGTGACTAGGCATACACTCCAAATTCCCGATTGCACTGGTCTTTTTCTGGTTACTTACCTAAGGCGTTATTTTGTTATTACTCCTACATGAAATTTGGAATTCTATTTGTGTTGTCCAACATGGTAACTCTGACCCCAATGTCTGTTGAATAAGCAACAGCTGGGCTTCTCTGCCGAGCTGGTCACTGGTGAGCAGAGCAAGGCTGACTCCACTCTGTCAGAAAATGGCTTGTTTCCTCTCGTTCTAAAGTCTCTGTCTCGCCTATGAGGAGGACAGGTACCCCTCGAGCATGTTGCACCTCATCCTAAGGCAGGTGCCCACAATGGTTGGGGTGAGTCATCTGTTGGCAGTGCCAAGACATCCTCATTCATTCCGGGAGGGACCTGGGCAGCAGAAGACATCTCTCTGGGATGCCTGCAGTTAGCAGAGATGTATCTCACCATAAGAAGGCTCAAGTTGAGCCAAAGCATCGCAGTGGAGCTGCCCACACATGCTGAAAGCCTTCCGGGGCGATCCCAAACACATGCCTACTTGCCTGGCAACGACACTGAGTGTGAAGTCTCCACATATTCTACACACAGTTCGGCACCCACTGGAGGTACACGCATAAGGGTTTGCCCAGCAGTTGTTCTGTCCTGCTGTACCACCCAACCTCTGCTCTTAAGAAGACACACCAAAGAAAACCCACTGGCAGGAGCTAAGAGCCTCCGCGGCTTTGTTTTACTAGAGCTCAGGGTAGAGCGAGGTCACTTTTGAGACAGGGAAAGCTCAGAGCTGTTGGACAGCACAGATCCCCAGCAAAAGTTTCAAAGCAAAAGGTTTTGATGGGTATTTCACCACGTTGTCCAGTGTCCACCCCAGCACGGTTCCTTGTGCTGCAGATAATTCCATTCAGCTGCGGCCAGACCCACGCCAAAACCATCTTCCTTGCCTCGCCATGGATCACGAGACGCCTCCATCCCTAGAACATCTTCTCTCAGAGAGCATCTGCAGAGGTTTAAACAGCTGTTTCCACCGTGTTTTCTCCGGGAGTTTCACCTCTGTTTTGGGGCTCTGTTACATCTTCAAAAGCCCTCTGGAAAGCAACCCTGACAGAGGGCGTGAAGTTCTTTGCACAGCTCCCAGCCAAGAGGTAAATAACAGGGCTGATAGTGCTGTTCACACAGGCCAATGGGAGAGAGGCATCAAAGACAAAAACAGAAAAATCAAAGAGTCTTAGCAAGAGCCAGTAACCAAAATCCGCGGTGAAGAAGGGGAAGAAGAAGACAGCTAGCAGGACCACAGCACAGAGCGTCCTTGGGGGATATTGCCGTGAACAACACAAGACCCTGGCAAGCAGGGTTAGACCAGCCAACATCAGGGTAAGCACCGATAGGAGGTAGCTCAGGACGAAGGCGATGAGCACCGCCGGGTAGAAGGAGAGGGTCAGGGTGAGCAGGGAGGAGAGGAACCAGAGCAGGGCACACACGAGCACTGGCAAACGCCAGGAGCAGTGGCAGGGGCAGCGGGCCAGGGGGAGGAGGGACAGAGACGTGACGGCACTGAAGGCTGTCAGGAGGTAGACGCTGGAGGTGAAAGAGAAGACGATGGTGATGTTCAGCACGGTTGTCACATCCCGTGAGCCCAGCCTGTGACAAAGGCTCTCTGGGCTGTAAAGTATCACAAGGGCAATGGCGATGGAGAGGAGGAAGGTGAAGTCGGCAACAGCCAGGTTGAGGACATAGATGGTGATGGGATTCCTGCGGACAAGGGAACCGAGGAACCAGAGGACGGCCCCGTTCCCCACCAGCCCGCAGAGGCAGATGAGCAGCGTGACAGGGACTTTGCTCAAGTGACCATCTTCATAGTCAGTCCAGTTGTAGTCATCATCCTCGTGCCTCAGCAGCCTGTGATGCCAGCTCCTGTTGTATGCTGTCCCACCGGGCTGGCTCCAGCAAGCAAGGCTGGCTGGTTCCACGGCAGGGAATGCTGTGCTCATTACGAAACCTCTGCCGCTTCTCCTTCCTCCTCGCGCAGCTGGAGGGACGAGATAAGACAGAGACACGTTAGCAACTCCGCTGTCCCCCACAGAAGGCGTTTCAGGTCTTCGCAGCCATGCTCCAGCTTCTGCGTGGAGGAGCACAGAGAGGAACGAGGGACAGGAGAGATGGCAGTCAGGGTGTGGGGAGAGGGGTGTGACACGCCTGGCACAAGAGCATGTACAGAGGTGGAGCAAAAGCTAGGGAGATGCCTCCTTCCTGGCTTCGGGCAGGACAGGTCTGGACGAGGGAAATAATAAATTGAAAGGATTGTCCTTGGAGATGTCAAAGAAGGGGGTGGATCTGATATGGATTCTCAGATTTTTAATGTTATAGTTGATAGTACAAAGCTGCTGGGTTCCTTCAGGGGTACACTCATTTCATTATTCCCCTTTCACCTTTTTCCACAATATTTATAGGTCTTTATGCTCTCTAGAGCACTATTCCCCAACCAGATTTGGTGCAAATTGACCAACAGTTTCAAAACCAACGAGGGGAGGCACTGATTAGGCTGGAAAAAAAAAACCCTCCCACCCAGAAAAGTCTGACCTTCTTTCCTCTCACAGCCTGGAGAACTTCGCTGGAGCAGACGCCCTGCAGACTCACATCACCTCGTGCTCGCCAGCTGCCGCCTCCGTGATGGGATCTTCATGAGTTTTCCTGGAATTATCACTCGGAAAACTGGACCGAAGCCTGCCTCGGTGAGCCCGTGCAGCGTCCAGAGTGGGATCTTTCTCCGGTCCTTTCACAAACCACTTTTCTCAGCGTTAGCCAAGCGGGTCGTGTTCTCAAGGGTTCTTGCAAACAGGGAAGTATTTCACTGCATTTGACACTATCGGGGTTCTGGTTATAATCTCTTCTTGGCTTTGTACAGGAAATGACTAACAAAAAAAGAGTCTCGGAAACTAGACCTCTGGGAAAAGCACATTGTCTCCGTGTCCGGTTCCTCTTTCATTTCATTTTAAAGCAACCCCGATCCCCAAATATTCATATCTTTGAACTGGCTGAACTTTTCTACCATCCTTCCGGGGCTGTATCTTTAGGACCCTGAGCTACAAGCTTGGCGTTGCTCCAAAGTTTCTCGTTCCGATTCAGATCTCAGTTTGCCGCTTGCATACCACAATCTCACTGTGACGTTTGACCATCAAAATGCAGAAGTTTCCAAAAGCGTGCTACTGCGTGCGAACTGAATGATAAGACCTGCACGCGAGCCCGAGCACAGGCAGACAGTGGAGAGATGACGTCGGATTTCAGGAAAATCCTTTTTTTCCTAAGGAGGGATGAATCAATGCAGCCCTGCGGAGAAGGACCTGGGGGTGTTGGTGGAGGAGAAGCTCAACATGTGCCGGCAATGCAGGATCACAGCCCAGAAGGCCAACCGCATCCTGGGCTGCATCAGAAGTGTGGCCGGGGGGGGGGATTCTGCCCCTCTGCTCCGCTCTGGTGAGACCCCACCTGGAGTGCTGCCTCCAGCTCTGCAGCCCCCAACATAGGAAAGTCATGGACCTGCTGGAGCGGGTGCAGAGGAGGCCATGAAGGTGATCAGAGGGATGAAACACCTCTCCTATGAGGACAGGCTGAGAGAGTTGGGGTTGTTCAGCCTGGAGAAGAGAAGGCTCCGGGGAGACCTTAGAGTCCCTTCCAGTGCCTAAAGGGGCTCCAGGAGAGCTGGGGAGGGACTTTTTACATGAGCATGTAGTGATAGGATGAGGGAGAATGGTTTTAAACTGAAAGAGGGGAGATTTAGATGAGATATTAGGAAGAAATTGTTGCCTGTGAGGGTGGTGAGCCCCTGCTGGGGGTTGCCCTGAGAAGCTGTGGCTGCCCCATCCCTGGAGGTGTTCAAGGCCAGGTTGGACGGTGCTTGGAGCAACCTGGTCTGGTGGGAGGTGTCCCTGCCTAGGGCAGGGGGGTGGAACTGATGATGATCTTCAAGGTCCCTTCCCACCCAAACCATTCCATGATTCTGTGAATGCTGATCACTCGGCTTTAGCCAGCTAGAAGGCTTTCATCTGCATTGTCTTCTACTCTCCCTTTGCAGTCAGTCAGCTGCCTACAACAGTTTTCACAGACAGGTCCATGTAATTTCTAAAGAGCTGAAGGTGGGTGAGATGATTCCTACCTTGACTGGCCGCGATGAAGGTGAAACGCAAACAGCTCCTGTTGCATCTGGGAGCAAGGGGTGCTCCTGCTGGGAACTGGCACATGTGGGGACATCAGGACCAAAACCGCCTCCTCTCTCCCTCACTGACGCTATCGTTGGGTCCCAAAACTACAGAATCTCACATCCCCTCACCAAGCCAACCCGTTCACATGCAAACAGGTCATGGGCAGGGAAAACATCAAGGTACACCAGCATAATGCTGTGCAACACCCGTGTGCTCTGCAAAAGGGGTACCCAGAGTTTTTCAGCTTCTGCTTTCACGGGCAACAGCCTGAGCCTAAAATTTTGATGTCCAACACCAGATTTACAGACATCATTTATTTGTTTGCATAGGGGTCAGGCTTGTATGTGTTCAAAGGAAGCTACGTTCTGTAAATATTATGGCTCTGGTAGCAGTTGTTTGTGTGTGTCAGGAAAGTTGATAAAACCATCTGGCGGGCAGAGCTCAGCCTCCTCCAGCTTTTGCCAGCGAGAGCCTCCCCAGCCTCTACTTCTGTCTCTCTTCTTGGGTCTCTCCTGGCAGTTTGCTCCATGAGCTTCACCACCCAGTGCACACAGTTGCACTTTCCAACAGCCGTCGGCCCCTAGATGCCTGTCTGTCCATCCTCTGCCCAACTCGGTCCATGGCAAGGGGGTTGGAACTAGATGAGCTTTAAGGTCCCTTCCAACTCTTACCGTTCTACAGTTCTATGATTCTGTGATCGGCCAGACTGAGATGGGTTTCTTCTGTCAGACTGGGGCACAGGAGGACACCAAGCCAGAGGGAGCTGAAAATGTAATTTCAGTCCCTCGCCATCATCTCCTCTGGTCTGGGGGCTTTTGAGGATCAAGGTAGTGAGTGCTCAGTGCTTAAATATCAGGCACCAAGGCTCCAGAAGAGGGAAGAGGCAGGAAGATTTGGGACATCTCCATGCAGATGAGGTACAGGTGGGGGCCCAGGAGTGTGGCCGTGTTAACCCTGGAGAAAAAAATGATGGAGGACTTTCTGGACCTCATCATTTCAGCAGTTTAAACAAGCGGGCAGTGTGAGGGAACTGTCACAACTGCAATTTGGAGAACAAGCAAGGTCACCCCACGGAGCCAGCAAGGGAAGAAACTGCAGTCACCGCTAAGTTACATGAAAGACGCTTTTATTAAAATAACTTAAACATAAGTTTGAGGTGGGAACCAGCCCTGCCCCTGGAAATCTCATTGTCCGTGGCCATGTCCTGGGGGACACGTAACCATCCACTGCTGGTCCTGCTCACCCAGCGGGGCGAGGGCGCTGCTCCCGTGGGTGCTGGCCTGGGGTACAGGGTCAGGGCTGCCCCTCTCCGGGGGCCAGTCTGCAGCCATAGGGGTTTAGGCAGCAATTCCCATCACAGGGGTCTCACCCACCTCTTGGGAATCTGCCCGATCTTCAAAGACCCTCTGAAGAGCCACTTTGACAGAGCCCCTGAACCTGGAATTTCCGTAGCTCCCAACCAGGACGTAAATAACTGGATTGATGCTGCTGTTGAAGGAGGCCAGCAACAGGCAGATCTCAAAGACAAAATTAATGTAGACAAAGAAGTTGAGGAAGATCTGGACGCTGAGCGGGATGCCAAAGAGGACGAAGAAGAAAACAGTGAGGAAGATGACAGTGTACAGCCTCGCCGGGTGGTGTTGCCAAGAGCTACGTCGAAGCTTGATGAAGAGGATCACGTTGGAAAGAACCACAAAGGGAGTGAAAAAGCAGAAATTGAGAAGGCAGAAGGTTCCAAGAACCTTCCAGCAGTGTTTAGAGTGACCCAGGTCACACACAAAGTAGACCAGCCCGGCAAGGACACAGGCAAGGGCCCACAACAGGCTGCACATGACGGCTGACAGGAGCTTCGGGCGGTGGCATCGGCACCAGAAGGGCCAGAGGACCCCCACACACCTCTCCACACTGATGGCTGTGAGGAGATAGAGGCTGGTGCTGTAGGTGAGCAGAACCATGGAGTGAAATAGCGGCAGCGCCCGCAAAATCTCTGGCTGAAAGCAGCTGAGCATGGGCATATGATATATTACAAGGAAAGCCGCTGTGCAGAGGAGAAAGCAGGCGTCGGCGACGGCCAGGTTCAGGAGGTAGGCGGTGAAGGGGTTCCTCCTGATGCGGAAGCCGAGGAGCCAGAGGATGGCCCCGTTCCCCACCAGCCCGCAGAGGCAGATAAGCAGCGTGATGCTACCGGTGACAATTTCAGGGATGTGTTCCGCAAAGCACCGGGTCCCGTTGTGTCCATCCCCATAGACCACGCTCTCCCTAGGGACTGGGGACGCTGTACTCCAGTCACGGATCGTGTTGTTGGGATGTGGGTCCATCTTCCTCTTTTCTCTCTTGTGCTCAACTGGAGAAAGGCAAGAGATGAAGGCAAAATTAGTGACTCTCAGGTCCCCAGTACTGTGGGGACTTCCCAGTACTTCCAGGGAAGGGAAGGGAAGGGAAGGGAAGGGAAGGGAAGGGAAGGGAAGGGAAGGGAAGGGAAGGGAAGGGAAGGGAAGGGAAGGGAAGGGAAGGGAAGGGAAGGGAAGGGAAGGGAAGGGAAGGGAAGGGAAGGGAAGGGAAGGGAAGGGAAGGGAAGGGAAGGGAAGGGAAGGGAAGGGAAGGGAAGGGAAGGGAAGGGAAGGGAAGGGAAGGGAAGGGAAGGGAAGGGAAGGGAAGGGAAGGGAAGGGAAGGGAAGGGAAGGGAAGGGAAGGGAAGGGAAGGGAAGGGAAGGGAAGGGAAGGGAAGGGAAGGGAAGGGAAGGGAAGGGAAGGGAAGGGAAGGGAAGGGAAGGGAAGGGAAGGGAAGGGAAGGGAAGGGAAGAATAGAAATAGAAATAGAAATAGGAATAGGAATAGGAATAGGAATAGGAATAGGAATAGGAATAGGAATAGGAATAGGAGGGAAAAGTTTGGGCCCAGGGTGGCAGGAGATGGACAGAAAGCTGGAAGAGGAGTGGAGGGAGAAAGAAAAAGTATGCAGAGCTGTTTGCCTTTTAAAGACTGAGGAGCTGACTGGAGAGAATGGAAAGGCCAAGGAAGAGCGAAGCAGCGTGCCCCAGCAGCAGGAGCAGAGGTGAGCCCCAGACCCCTCTCACCAGGCGCGGGGAGGTCCGGTGGGGGCAGAGTTCTTGCACAGCCTCAGTGTCCCAGAGCTGCAAACTCCAGTCCTCTCTGTCAGACTGGCGCGTGAAATTTTACAGAGCTGCCACGGCAAAATTCTCCTAGATGAGTTGTGGCCACTGGGAAGAAGGTAATTCCATGATGAGGTTCCTCCAACGGTCCATGTGTGGGCCCTGGCACCCTGTCTCTTCCTCAGCTTGAGGCCAACTGGGTCCTGGGATGACGGTCCTGGGTTTCTGCTGAGGGGTGGGTGGCCGCGGGCAAGCGGATGTGCCAGGGCTTGGTCATCACTTCCGAGAGCAGCAGAAGTGGGTTTCCAAAGAGTCACCCTCACAAGGACAGGCGTTGCAGACCGATCTGCCCGTTGCTTCAAACGTTTCCTGTTTGCAAACCTGCCGCCGCGTTGAGCATGAAATTATCATCTTCCTTCTCGTTCACCACTTCTGTGCCCAGCGGCAATGTCCCTGAGACGCGTCATGATTCCTATCTCTGTGAAGGTCCACTCTTTGCTGTCACACCGAAGCCGCCAGCTCCCCATCAACCCCCCCCCCGGGGAAATGACGCTCGACACAGAACCCGCTGACTGTCACTTCCCCCCTTGCCAGAGCAGAGCTGGACACCTCCATCACCCCGAGCCACGGGGACGGGAGCGGGACGGTGTGACGTGCCCAGCCGCCACGTCCCAGAGATGACACACACCGCTGGACATGCCCTTCTCTGACACCAGCGGGTGGGCGGCTGCTGCGTGCCCCGTCCTCCACGTTAGGGCCAGGGAGATCTGTTCCACCTTCCTGTCTGTTGAACAAGCAAATCTAAACGAATAGCTCAGAAGAAATCACTGGAGACACCTGGAGCAAGGGGAAGCAAATACGAACAGCTGGGAAAGCATCCCGTCCGGCCCCGGGCTGCCGTCCTGCCTGCACCTCCGTCCTAAATCCGGCCTGGCTGCAGGCAGAGGGGTGCAATCATAGAATCATAGAATGGTTTGGGTGGGAAGGGACCTTAAAGACCATCTTGTCCAGCCCCCCTGCCAGGAGCAGGAACATCTTCAACTAGTTCAGGTTGCTCCCAGCCCCGTCCAACCTGGCCTTGAACACCTCCAGGGATGGGGCAGCCACAGCTTCTCGGGGCAACCTGCGCCAGGGGCTCACCACCCTCACAGGCAACAATTTCTTCCTAATATCTCATCTAAATTTCCCTTCTTCCAGTTTAAAACCGTTCCCCCTCATCCTATGGCTCCCCTCCCTGACCCAAAGTCCCTCCCCAGCTCTCCTGGAGCCCCTTTAGGCACTGGAAGGGGCTATGACGGTTCCTCCTGACGGCTCTTTCTCAGCTGGTGGAGAAGCAGCTTTGGCTACGTTTCCCACTGGTTTGTAAATAATGTTAAATGTGGTTAAATTTTAAATTATGTTAATGAGACAGACAAATGACAAAGAGTAAACAAGATATACCACTAATCCTAAGTAGCAAGTAAGAAGCCGTAGATGGTAAATAATAAACTGTAGATGGTAGATAATAAACAGTAAATAGTAAATCGGTGAATAAATAGTAAGTAATAAATGATAAGCAACAAATAATAAGTAATAAGTAAAAAATAATAAATAGACATAGCAAATAACAAATGAATACAAATAGAATAGATAAATTAAGCTATAAATAACAAATAATAGCAGTAGTTGTTATTACAGACGTGATAACTAACATTGACGGCGGCTGCTTGGGGAAGGTCCCTCCCGCCGGCTGGGCAGAGGTGTGCACGAGGCCGGGGGACGTGGTTCCCGACCGGGGGTCCTGGCACACCCCAGGACAAGCAGCGCAGCGACCACAGTGATTATCGGACCGCTATTTCTTTATTTCAGCTTGTGGCAGGCATTAAAACCTCTCTGATTCTTCACCGGGCTGGCAGTTAGTAACTCCCACTGACGCGGTGACAAGCCGTGCTGGGGACAAAGGGGACAAGTTGTCCCTAAAGCCACCTTTTGGCATCGTTTTAAATGTGTGAGTTTCTTCCTCTCC
The DNA here is from genome assembly GCF_965231255.1 of Vanellus vanellus. Lineage (NCBI taxonomy): Eukaryota > Metazoa > Chordata > Aves > Charadriiformes > Charadriidae > Vanellus > Vanellus vanellus. The sequence continues at coordinate 2,003,695 of NC_138911.1, read as the reverse complement.
ACGGTAAAAACAGAGAGAAAGGGGCAATATTAAGAAACAATCTCACCGTCTTTAATTAAACCTGGGGGTTTTGCCCGCTCCGAAGCGGCACGGCGCTCAGAAACAACCCCCATGGCAGACCCAGTGTGAGCTCTTCTTACCGGCCCTTGGGTTTTCCTGGGCATCGTCGCAGGGAAAAAAAAGATGGGTTTATTTGGGGTGGGTTTCACCGGGAAGCACGGGCCATCACCTCGTAGCATCTCCTCCCCTCATAGCCCTTTCCTTCCCCGGACCACCCTGGGAAAGACCTGATCAACTTCCCCCTTAAAGACCCTCTGATTTGCTTTGGATCCCCTTTTAGATCATTCTGATCCCGGGGAAAAAATAATAATAATGAAAAAACCAAAGCAGAAAGCGGGGTTGGAGACGGTCTTTCACCATCTCTGCCATACCCAGGGCCAGCTGGACAAAACGCCAAACCACAGGACCATATGTGTGAACTGAATTTAATTAATCGGCATTCCTCCGCCTGCAGCTCGCACGGCGCCGCTGGGGAGGGCTGGAGTGGAGACGCTCATTTCCCAGCAGAAACATCTTCTCACAACCCACCCAGCCGCCGAAGACAACCCAGACAACGATAAGAAATTAGAACAAAATTAGAAACGACGCCAACGGGGTAGTAACAAAAACACATGATCGATTAGAAAGGAAAATCCCTTCGGCCGGGACTGTTTAAATAGCCTAAGGAAAATTCAAGTATCGTAGCGCCAAGCTTCCGAGTGTCCCGGTGAATAACGACGGCGAGGAAGCTTGCAATAATTACGGCTGCCATCTCCGGGTCTCGCTGCCGTTGTCCCAAATGTCCTTCCACCCACAAGCCCTTCAGGCCGGTTTGCTCCAAATTCCCCCTCGGTGCACCGCCAGCGCCTGCGGTGGCTGCGGAGGAGTGGGCAGGGCGTCCCGGTGCGGCATCCTTCGGGAAACCCCCACCCACCGGAGAAATGTTCTTGGCCTGGCTGGGAACAGTCAGATTTCCGCAGGTCGGAGGGAAAACACGACTCTGTACTTTCTTAATCCGTCTTTGGTGAGCGTGAAGCAGCGCGGCTCTGCAGAACGGTACCTCCTGGCTTCTGCGGCGTCGCTTCACCGTCCGTCCTCCTCCTCCTGGCGAGGCAGAGCCCGCAGGCACCGGAGCTGCGCCCGGCTCCGGCCGAGACCCACCACAGCATCCATAGCCGCCAACGGCACAACGGCATCCCAACACCTTTCACTTCCCAGCCTTTTTTTTTTTTTTCTCTCCGAAATGTGTCCGAATACGGTTCCGCTTTCCTTTCGGCTTTCCCCGGGGCGTGAAACTTGGAGGGGTGCCCACGCCAACCCTCCGCCCTGTGGAGGCCCCAATTCGTGGAAGCGGATGGGAAGGAGCTGTGTCGGCGATGCTCGGGGGGGGGGGGGATGAGCAAACCCTGGGGGCGCTCCTCCAGTCTGTTTGCAGAGATGGAGCACGAACCGATCTCTGCGAAAAGGCCGGAAAGCTTTCCGTGTGCCAGCGGGGTGAGGCCGCCCGCGTACGGCCTGTTTTCTTAAGATAAAAATAGACATCTGGAGAAAAAATCTACATCAGCTGCAAAATCTTACCAATCGGTGTTACTGAGCCGTCTTGTGCCTGCAAGCACCCGTGTCTGCGCTTGCAGGAGGGAAGATGTCTGCTGATATGAGAGGGATTTCGGTGATTTCTTCACTGAAATGGTGAAGCGCTGACACAGACTGCCCAAGGATGTGGTGGAGTCGCCATCCCTGGAGATATCTAAAAGACGGGTAGATGAGGTGCTGAGGGCCATGGTTTAGTGGTGGACTTGGCAGTGTTGGGTTGATGGTTGGACTCAATGATCTTAAAGGTTCCTTCCAACCTAGAGCACTCTATGATTCTGTGATTCTATGATTCCATGATTCTATGGTTCCATGATTCCATGATTCTATGATTCTATGATTCCATGATTCTATGATTCCATGATTCTATGATTCTATGGTTCCATGATTCTATGATTCTATGATTCCACAATTCCATGATTCTATGATAAGGAAGCTCCTGGAAGACTCCTCCCCTGAGCTTTTTTGTTAATAATTCTCTGTAATTCACACACGCGGAACAGCCTTGATTGAAAAGAAACAGCACCAGATCCTTAAGCGTTTGCACAGGGAGCAAAGAAAAACCCCAAACCACTGCGTCACGAGAGACGGGGGGACGTTCCCTCCAGCTCAGAGGGCCGTAACGCTGGCAATTAAGAATTGATCCGAATTGCACAAAAGGAGAGGATTTGTTGGTTTGTGTAAAGGATGGTTCCCTGAGGCGTAAGAGCATGTTAAACACGGTCGCAGGTTGTGACACCCCCATTTAATTTCGCCGTCTTTTGTAAACTTTGGAAAAGGCCGGTTACAGTCCGTGCTCTTCTGCGCTCGGCCCTCTGCGCGACAAGAAGTTGAGGAGGAGGAGGAATTCCCCTTTCCAAGAGAAGAGGCCGTGAGGATCGTGTTGAGCCCAGTGACCTCCCACCGGAGCCGTCCCCTCGTCAGATGAATCATCCCTCCGGCCACCAACAGCGACGGAGCAGAGAGTGAGGCTGACGGTGCCTCTTCTGTAGAAGAGGTTGAAGGAGTACAAGATCAAACTGCTTCCTTCTTTTTCCCTATAACAAAAAAAAAAACAACTAACCCCCTCCCCCCCCAATAAAAAAAAATAAATCAAGAAGGGGGAGAGGGTGATGCTCCTCCGCCCGCGCGCGACTTGTGAAGCTTTTGGGTTTTTATGAAGTTAATTTAGCGAAATCCCATCCTTTATTGTAAAAAAGACTCTACAGAGAATCCCAACACACCAACGGTTCAGCCTAACCAGATTTCTGCTTCATATACACACTTCATCAGGTAAATTAAGAGACTCAGGAAAAAAAAAAACACAAAAAACAAACAAACAAAACAAAAAACAAAAACAAAACAAAACAAAACAAACAAACAAACAAACAAAAAAAACCAAACAAACCCAAAAGGCAGAAAACAAATTCCTACCGTTCCGAGATTAATGTCTCCATCTGCTTCTCTAAACCTCATTGGGGAAAAAAAAAAAAAAAAGGCCATTTCTTTGTGAACTCTGTGTACCGATCTGAAAAGACAGTGATGTTTCCAGCTGCCCGCCCCACGTGTAGCAGGGAATTCCCAGTCTCTGGCCAGTTGGGATATGTTTATCTCTCTTTCCCCGGCAAGCGGCTGGGGGGAGGTGGGGTCCTGCCCGGGTAATTAGCGGCCAGGGAACAGAGGGCTTCGTCCCCCCTCCCGCAGGTCGGCGTTGCGAAGTGCTCTGATGCAACTCACAATGACTCAGAATGCCATATTTAACCCTAAAGCAGAGGCAAACAAACAGACAAAACCCATCCGAAAAGAACTTTGAAGTCAGCACATGACAACCTCTTCGGGAACAAACATGGGACTTCTAAGAAATCAGTCATTTTGGTGGAGAATGGCTGGAGGACAGCCCTGCGGAGAAGGACCTGGGGGTGTTGGTGGAGGAGAAGCTCAACATGTGCCGGCAATGCAGGATCACAGCCCGGAAGGCCAACCACATCCTGGGCTGCATCAGAAGAAGTGTGGCCAGTGGGGCGAGGGGGGGATTCTGCCCCTCTGCTCCACTCTGGTGAGACCCCACCTGGAGTGCTGCCTCCAGCTCTGCAGCCCCCAACATAGGAAAGTCATGGACCTGCTGGAGCGGGTGCAGAGGAGGCCATGAAGGTGATCAGAGGGATGAAACACCTCTCCTATGAGGACAGGCTGAGAGAGTTGGGGTTGTTCAGCCTGGAGAAGAGAAGGCTCCGGGGAGACCTTAGAGTCCCTTCCAGTGCCTAAAGGGGCTCCAGGAGATCTGGGGAGGGACTCTGGATCAGGGAGGGAAGCCATGGGATGAGGGAGAATGGTTTTAAACTGAAAGAGGGGAGATTTAGATGAGATATTAGGAAGAAATTCTTTCCTGTGAGTGCGGTGAGCTCCCGGCGCAGGTTGCCCTGAGAAGCTGTGGCTGCCCCATCCCTGGAGGTGTTCAAGGCCAGGTTGGACGGGGCTGGGAGCAACCTGGGCTGGGGGGAGGTGGCCCTGCCCAGGGCAGGGGGGTGCAACTGGATGGTCTGTAAGGTCCCTTCCAACCCAACCCATTCTATGATTCTATGACATATGTGCACACTGCGATTTGGGAAGACAGCTGGAGTCATTCATTTCTGGATGCTTCAGATACCCGAGGAACGAGTGGGAGGTTTCTCTCAGACGCTGCAGACATGGATGCGCCTGCTCCCAGGCTGTCTCCAGCTGTCCCACCCCGAGCCCAAAGCCCAGGAGCGCTCCAGTAAAGATGCTCTATCCCTTCTGGCTCTGCAAACTGGAAAGCAGCCCTGCCAATGGCTAACGGGGGTGGCTGCGGGGACCCCGGTGGCTTTGCCCGCCTTCGGGAAGCCGGGGTGCAGCTGATGGGTGTAGCTGTGGGATGCGGGAGGAGAAGGGAGCGGGGAGAATCCCGCAGCTCCCACCAGCATCCCCAGGGCTCGTGGCTCAGCCGTGGGCTCTGCCCCGCGCAGCTTGGCCGGCTTCTCGCACCAAACACAGCGCGCTGTGACAGGGGGAGGGGACACAGGGACGCGGGTGACGGCGTCGGCTTCCGTAACACAGCCCCCGCCGAAGGAAGGGACTTTGGTGTGACGCGACTTTGATACGAAACCGTGGGAAACCACTCTGCCCTTCCCGAAAGTGCTGAAACTGGAACCGTTCACGGGATAAATCTGGGGACTTTGGGAAGCAGTTTTGAGCGTTCACAGCATGTTCTAGTGCTGCCGAAGGCTACCGCAGCAAAGAACCGGGTAGTCAGCCGGGGGAGAAGCCAAAAGTGCCTCCCGATTGCCGGGGCATCGTGGCGCGGGAGAGGCAGAGCACTCCTCGGAGCGGTGGATCCCTCTGGAGAAGCTCTGTCGTTTTAATCACCCCAACGAGGATATTCATTGCGCAAAACATCTCGGCTATAAAATTAAGGCCTTTTCAGGCTGTGCAGTGGCTGCGAGGAGCTCGGGGTCCCCATGGACTTTCCCCGGGGGATGGTGGGGCCAGACCAGGCGTGGTGGGATGAGCGCCTCCAAGGAGATGCTCTGCTCGGTCCTGAGCAGGAGCCATGAGCCGCAGGAGAGTTTAACAACATCCAGACCGAGCTCGGGAGCTGCAGCCCGGGGTGTGTGGGCTACCAAAGGGGTGGGATCATTTAAAAACAACCACAAGCGCTCCCAAGACTGAGGAGGAGGAGGATGTGCCGCTGGTGGAGAGCTGGGAGAGATGCAGCTCAGTGGAACGGCCTGCTGGGAGGGGGAGCACAGCACCCCAAAAGCGGGTCGCTAAGAGCTTTCATTGCATTACAAAGGGGTATTAGCAATAATTAATCTGGGCTATAAGTGCTGGTATCATTGTAGCCTGGCTGAAAACAACCGGTGGTTGTCCTTCAACCCGGCTGTCAGAGCCCGCATTAGACCGACAAGGAATGCCAATTCTTGGCTCCGGTTTGGAGGTGCGCTCCCTTGGGCTCAGGAGAGGTTTTGGCAATGAGCACCGTGCTCTTCCCAGAAGGGGAGCTGCTTCTGAGAAGCGCCCAGCCGCCCCGCCAGCGCTGCCGGCACTGCCGGCATCACCAATGCCATCGGCATCACCACTGCCATCGGCATCACCAGCACCACCAGTGCTGTCAGTGTCACCAGCATCACCGGTGCCACCAGCATCGCCAGCATCGCCAGCATCGCCAGCATCACCAGCGTCACCAGCATCACCAGCGCCAGCACCACCAGCATCACGCTTTGCTCCTGAAGGGGTGACGTCCCCCCCGGGGATGCTGAGGTCCAGGGAGCCCTGAGACAGGCGGGGGAGAAACGCAGAATGGCAGAAAGCTGCCAGGAGAGGGAAGGCAGTCCACCAGCAGGTCGTTATCTGGGGAGGAGTGTTTCTAATCAGGAGTAAACGAGGAGCAATTCACAAAATTCTGCTTGCGAAGCTTCTGGCAAAATCCATTTCCTTTGTGGGGAAAGAAGAAAAAAAAAAAAAAAAAAAAAAAAAAGAGCAAGATAAATAAAAACAAGGAAGCGGAGCTCTGACGTAGCCGTAGTTACAAAACCAGTCCCGACTCCCCCACGACCCCACTGCCGAGGGGCTCACCGGGGACCGGGCACGGAGAGGAGCCAGCAGGACGAGAGCGGGGACCGCCTGGTGCCCAGGGGACTTTCTTCTTCATGCAAATATCCTGGGAGGATCTGCTTCAGCATATGGATCCGAAGGGAGCGTGAGATACCGAGACACCGACGCTGATCCGCCCGAGCCCAGCTGGAGGGACAGCCCTCTCCTGCTGCTTCACCAAAGCTAACAGTTAAGTGCAATGTTTTCCTTCATCCCTACCCCACCTTCCTTTCCTCCAGCATCCACCGCCGCCACCAGTTCCTCCCATCCTCTCCTGGCGACCAGCAGTGGTCTCCCCATGTCCTCTCCCCGCTGCCCTGCGCTCACCTTCTGCATCTCCTGGTGAACCTCCCCTCCCGTCTCCCCCTCCCACCGCACCATGTCCACCATTCCTTTCCCCAGCACATCCCGCTTGTCCTCCACTGATGCCTTCCCAGTGCAGGGAGCTGGCAAGGAGCCATGCAGATTAGCCCTACCTTCTCCAAGCCACTAACCCCCCGTCCGCTCTGATTGCAGCCGGGGACCACATCCCACCACCCGCCCAGCATCCACCCATGGAGGTGAACCACAGGTCCCCACCTCCTGCACCACCCATGCCGACCACTGATGGAGAAGACACGTGCGGGATAGAGGTCACTGAAATGGCCATAGATGGTGTCACACTGTTCATCTGCCTCTGCGGGCTGGTGGGGAACGGGGCCGTCCTCTGGCTCCTCGGCTTCCGCATCCGCAGGAACCCCATCACCATCTATGTCCTCAACCTGGCCGTTGCCGACTTCACCTTCCTCCTCTTCATGGTCACCTGGACTCTCCTCTACCTGATACAGAACGCCTCTTGCCTCACTTTTGTGCCCCTGACGTACCTGAGACCGTTTCTCCTGCTTTCGCTGTTCTCCTACAACGTGGGCCTGTACCTCCTGACGGCCATCAGCATCGAGAGGTGTGTGTCCATCCTCTGCAACAGCATCCACCACTCCCAGTGCTTGTCAGCCGTGGTGTGTACCCTGCTCTGGGCCCTCTCCACCATTGTCATTGCTGCAGTCACTTCTCTGTGCCTGTTGCATGAGGATGAGCACTGCCAGATGGTTCTCATCTCTATGTACGTCCTCAACTTCCTCATCTTTACCCCATCCATGGTCATTTCCAGCATGATCCTCTTCGTTAAGGTCCAGTGCGGCTCCCAGCAGCGCCAACCTAAGAGGCTCTACATCGTTATCTTCCTCACCGTCCTCTTCTTTCTCATCTTCGGGGTTCCCCTCAGCGTCTGGAATTTCCTGCAGCAGTTCAGCTACATCCTCGCCCCCTCCCAGGTGGTTTTCCTGCTCGCCTGCGTCAACAGCAGCATCAACCCCTTCATCTACTTCTTGGTGGGGAGCTGCCGGAGGCACTGCTCCTCGGTCTCCCTCCAGGTGGCCTTCCAGAGGGTCTTTGCGGAGCTGGCAGACACCACCGCGTGCAGCAATGATACTACGATGGACAGGCTGGCCCCAGCCTGTTGAAGCCTTTCCGCTGTTCTTCTTAAGGCCCCCGAGGACAGTGGCTGAGGTTTTCCTTGAGTAACCGGATTAATAAACGTCTGCAGCGTTTCCCCCGATGTCCCCCTCTGCCCCCTGCAGAAGAGAGCAGGGCCACCGCCGAGGTCCGTGCGGGGAGGGATGCAACTCTCCTCCTCCCATCCAGCCCACCCCAGGTCCTCGGGCTCTATTCCCCCGAGGGCAACAAGCCCCAGAGTTCCATGTTCCCCAAAATCCCCTCCTTTTCCGGATGAGCCTTCCCTTTGGGAGACTCTGACTCATGTATGGAGTGGGGGTAAAACCCATTTGGTGTCCCAAGCCCTTCTCCCCACCCCGTGTCCCAGCCTGCGCGGCTTCTCCCAGCTCTGCTCCCCTCCCGTCTCCAGCAACGCCGGCGGGGGACGTCCCCCTGCCCCTCACCGGGCTCTGCCGAGACCCCCACCTCCGCCCTCCCCTCCCACCGGTACCCGGTTCCCATGTCTCGCTGATGCCTGATAGCAATAAACGGCGCCGTGCGCCCTGAGCTGCCTTCGCCCCGTGTGCCGTGGCTTCGCCCGCGTCCTGCGGCCACCGCTGCGGGCGGAGAGAGGGGAGACGCGCGCGCACGGCTTGCGCTCGCCGGAGCTAAAAATGATGCCAACTGCCCTTAGCCGGGACTGCGCTGGCACAGCCCGTGCGGGCAGGATGGGGCCAAAGGTTCAGCGGTGCCCCCAGGCTGTTTCACACTGTCACAGCAAATATGTCCCCAAATATATATATATTTTTTTTTTTTTAATTTTTATTTTAAATTTTGTGAGCCGGGTGTAAGTGTAATGGACTCTTCCTTCTGAAATTCCTCCTCTCCCCTGGCTGGAGCATTTCTCCTTCCTTCAGCAGGCTTGGATGGTGCAGGAGCAAGGGGAGGAGGAGTTTGTGGTCCATAGCCCGGCCACCATCTTCCAGGAGCAGGGTGCCACGGCTGTTGGTCACCACGGGCTCCACGGGGTGTCACTCACCTCCCTATGGCTTTGCCAAGGTCTCCACCGGTCACAAAGCCTCCCGTCGCGGCGGCGGGGAGAGCAGTGGGCATGCAGGGAGATGGTGCTGGAGCCAACAGAGGTGTGACAGATTGCTCCAGACCAAATGCTATCGTGCTGGGCCTCAGTTTCCCCCAGGAGGAAGGGACATTGCCCAGGACAGGGACATTTCCCCAGGAGGAAGAGACATCGCCCGTCCTCAGGCTGCCCCAGGGACACGCCGGGCTGCTCGGTGCAGCCTCCTCCACACTGCCCCAACGTCACATCTGGGGCTGGTGCTGCTCCTCGTCCTGATGAGTGCGGACCCCCACCACCTCCCGCACCCCTCTGTGCAGCCCCACCATCTTCTGCACCTTCCCACAGCCCCGCCATGTCCTGCACCTTCCCACCAGCCCCACCACCTCCCACACGTCCCTAGGGCAGCCCCACCATGTCCTGCACCTTCCCACCAGCCCCACCACATCCCACAGCCCCACCATGTCCTACACCTTCCCACCAGCCCCACCGCATCCCACACCCCCCACGCCAACCCTACCTGCTCCCACACCCCCTATGCAGCCCCACCACCTCTCCCTCCCCCTTCCCACCAGCCCCACACCTGAGGCTCCAATACCTCCCTGTGGGCTCCTCACCCCGGGCCACCCCATAAGGTTTTGGGGGACTGTTTCTGGGGGACACCCCCCACTCCACAGAGGTTCACCTCCGGTACCCCAACCCCCCGGTGCCTCCCCCCCCCCTCAGTTCCCCACCACCCGGGAGAGGAACGAGAGGCGGCGGACGGAGCCAGCGGCGTTTATTGGGGCGGGAGGAGCGGGACCGGGGCCGGGGCGGGCAGCGCAGCCCCGTCGGGAGGGGGGGGCAGAGGCTTCGCCCCCGCACCGAGCCCCGCAGAGCCGCTTGCCCGGGGGGAGGTCGGGGGCAGGAGGGACCGGGAGGGTTTCTGGAGGATTCCCATCTCCTCTTCCCTCGCTGGAGGGCAGCAAAGCCCAACGCTCCGCGCTCGGAACCGGGGAGCGGCCGCCCCGCCGGGAGCCCTGCGGGAGGGAACGGGACGGGACGGGGACGGGGACGGGGATGGGGACCGGGACGGGGACGGGGACCGGGTGGGATGGGGGGGGGATGGAGGTGGGGATGGTCATGGGACGGGGTGGGGATGGGATGGGGACGGAGATGGGGACGGGGATGGGGGGGATGGAGGTGGGGAGTGGACATGATGATGGGGAGCGGGACCAGGAGTGGGATGGGGACAGGGTGGAATGGGGGGATGGAGATGGGGACGGTCATGGGACGGCGTGGGGATGCGATGGGGACAGGGATGGGGATGAGGGTGGGATGGGGATGGGGAGTGGAGGTAGTGTTGGGGATGGAGACCGGGGTGAGGACGGGGATGGGGACAGGGTGGAATGAGGAGGATGGAGATGGGGATGGTCATGGGACAAGGTGAGGGTGGGATGGGGATGGGGAGCAGGGAGCAGGGATGGGGATTGGAGAGTGGGATTGGGACGGGGTGGATGAAGATGGGGATGGGCATGGGACAGGGTGTGGATTGGATGGGGACGGGGATGAAGGTGGGACAGGGACAGGGATGGGGAGTGGGGATGGGGACAGGGTGGGATGGGGGAGATGGAGATAGGGATGGGCATGGGATGGGGTGGGGATGAGGATGGGATAGGAACAGGGATGAGGAACGAGGACAGGGAACCGGGACATGGATGAGGACAGGATAGGATGAGGGATGGGATGCATCATGACACACAGCTGCAGGAAGGTGACCTGCAGACCCGGTTGGGAGCAAGGGGGGGCAGCTGAGCGTGAAGCCAGGGTGGGCAGCACAGCCGGTGTGAACACAGTGGCCTCTTAGCCGCAGATTGTGGTGATCGCCGTTTCTTCAAAGACCCTCTGGAAGGCCACCTGGAGGGACACCGAGGAGCAGTGCCTCCGGCAGCTCCCCACCAAGAAGTAGATGAAGGGGTTGATGCTGCTGTTGACGCAGGCGAGCAGGAAAACCACCTGGGAGGGGGCGAGGATGTAGCTGAACTGCTGCAGGAAATTCCAGACGCTGAGGGGAACCCCGAAGATGAGAAAGAAGAGGACGGTGAGGAAGATAACGATGTAGAGCCTCTTAGGTTGGCGCTGCCGGGAGCCGCACTGGACCTTAATGAAGAGGATCACGTTGGAAATGACCATGGGAGGGGCAAAAAAAAGGAAGTTGAGGATGTACATGGAGATGAGAGCCATCTGGCAGTGCTCATCCTCATGCAACAGGCACAGAGAAGTGACTGCAGCAATGACAGTGATGGAGAGGGCCCAGAGCACGGTACACGCCACAGCTGACAAGCACTGGGGGCGGCGGCAGCGGTACCAGAGCGGGCAAAGGATGGACACACACCTCTCGATGCTGATGGCCGTCAGGAGGTACAGGCCCATGTTGTAGGAGAACAGCGAAAGCAGGAAAAACGGTCTCAGGTACGTCAGGGGCACAAAAGTGAGGCAAGAGGCGTTCTGTGTCAGGTAGAGGAGGGTCCAGGTGACCAGGAAGAGGAGGAAGGTGAAGTCGGCGACGGCCAGGTTGAGGACGTAGACGGTGATGGGGTTCCTGCGGATGCGGAAGCCGAGGAGCCAGAGGACGGCCCCGTTCCCCACCAGCCCGCAGAGGCAGATGAACAGCGTGACACCGTCTATGGCCATTTCAGTGACCTCTATCCCGCACGTGTCTTCTCCGTCGGTCTCTGGCACGGGTGATGTGGGAGATGGGGACGTCTGGTTCAGCTCCATGGTGAGAGGCGGGACGTGGTCCCCCGCTGCAGTTGAAGCGGAAGAAGCGTTAGTGAGACCCCAAGTGCAAGAAGGACGTGGCAGGGAGAGGGGTCCTGGTGATGTGGCACAGCAGGGCTGGGGACAGGGGGGTGACGGGAGGGCTGGGGAGGTGGCTGGGGGGGACGAGCGTGGAGGAGAGGTTGGAGGGGTCGCCGGTGCCCCGAAGGAGGACATGTGGGAGCGGTGAGAGGGTCTGCGGGGAGACGCGAGGCTGGGCTCCGGTCCCAACCCCTTACCTTTCCATGCAGCAGTCCTGTCCCCACGTCCGAGCAGGGCACGCTCCCTCCCTCCCGCTCTCCTTGCTGCGATCTTCTCGGATGAGGAGAACCGGGGTCTTCGCGTCCTCAGAAGACCCGAGCAGCCCGTCTCGCTTCCGAACAAAGCTGCTCTTTGGGGCGTTTCTGCAAGATCACGGGTTGGGTGGCGAGAGAGCACTGGGCAGTTTCAGAGACGGAGGCTGCATCACTGAGCCTCTCCTCCTGTCAAATTTCTGTTGGTCTTGCGGGAAAGGAAATGTTTTGTCCGAGAGAATACCCCAGAGGACAAATACTGCACCATCTACATCTTGCCATGAAAAATTTCGATGCTTTTAGGATTCAACCTGATATCTCATTAGACTGGTAATTACCACCTTCCTAATTGTTTGATTGTGCTCCTCTGTCCTCCCCCCACCCTGCCCTCATGCTGGCATCCTTCTGAGATTGTTCATTACCCTGTGCGTTCGCCTTCCAGCCTCCCGCCGCGTGAATGGCCGCTGTCTCTCCTCCATCTTTGTCGCCCGTCAGGCCTGGGTGGGAATTTGGTGTTCGAGACGTCGGTTCCGACTTGACCCCGCTGGTCTGGGGGCTGCAGCGCCCGCCTGGATGGGCTGGTACCCACCGAGGGAGATGGGGCCGGTGGGGGCGGTGGCAGGAGAGCAGGGGATGAGGCAGCCATAGGGATGGGGGCAAGGGCAGGGAATGGCATACATGACCCCCTCCATCCCTCCCTGCTCCCCGGTACCAGAGACACCCGTTCACCCCCACCGAGGCGTTGGGGTGGCAGAGGAGGGCGCCGACCGGAGGGGAGGGGATCTTGGGGACCTCCAAGCTGCGTTTTGGGGGACATGGTGTCTCCTTCCTCCCCAGAGTGGCATCGGCTGCTCTCCGTGTCCCCTCCAGCCGCTAACCCCCCACCCCCCACCCCGCGCTGGTGCGGGGATGCAGCCAGACAGCGGGCACAGCACCCCCCCAGCACCAAATGCCCTCTGCTCCTCCAAGGGCAGAAAGATGCGTCTTCAGCTCGTTAAGACGGCTAATTGCTAACTAACACCCTTGCACGGCTCACCTGGGCGGGTGGTGCGCCCACAGCAGGGCTGGGGAAGCCGGCGGGAGGGGGCACCCACACACGGGGCTCCCCATGCCCGGCCCCCACCCAGAAACACCCCACGTCCCAAATCCCTCATGTCTGAGCATCCTTTGGGGTCCCACCTCCCAAAACGGCGTCATGGGAGGTCCCCGTCCCAGGGGAGGCAGGCGAGGACGGCTGTGGGTCATACTGGGGGGGATCAATGTGGGGTCCAGGCATGGCACTGGGGGCAGCGCTGGGTTGGCACGTCCCCAAGCAAAGCGGGGTGCCGGGGTCACCGAGAAAAGACCACGGGTGGGCCATGCCAGGCCAGGTCCCACGGCGCTGGGTGACAGGGACAAGGCTTCCCGGCAGGGCACGGCACAGCTGGGCGAGAGTTGGGGCATGGCACGTCACCCGCTGTGACGGAAGGGGTGGCACCGACGGGGCGGGGGACAGGGAGCAGAGCTGTGAGTGAGTCACCCCCCCTTCCCTGTGCCACCCTCCGCCCTGGACTTTGCCTCCTGTGGATGCTGGGGGCAATAAAACCCGGCTCCGGCGGCGGGAGGGGGTGCGGGAAACGGGGTGTCGGGGAGGGGGGAAGGGGGGGCCGCCTGCGGCAGACGCTCAGCAGTCAGGGGGCACACGCGTGTGTTTGCACACACAAGCACGGGGGCGTGCAGGAGGCAGGCGGTGCAGGCACGCGGGTACGTGCGTGCAAGAGAAACCCGTAGGGACGCGTGCAAGGAGGAGCCGGGCGTGCGAGCAGGCGTGGGCGTGCAAGGGAGCTGCTGCGCGCGGAGGACGGCGTCGTAGGCGTGCGTGCGACGCGCCACGGGCGGGAGAGGCGGCCTCGCACGCAGAGGCGAGCGGCGCGCGGCACGCGTGCGGCGGGACCCGTCCGCCTGCGGGAAGGAAGGGTCCCCGGGCACAGGCGGGGGAGCAGCCGTGCGCAAGGCGCGCGTGCGAGGCGGCCACGCGTGTGCGAAGGACACCCGCCCGCCCGCCACCGTCACGGTGCCAGCCCCAAACGACGTCACGGGCCACACCTTGGGCTGGGTGGCTGCCTCCCGCCACCCCGTCCCCGTCCCCGCCGAGGCCAGGCAGGCTCCGTGGCCCCCACCGGCCGCCCCCATGCAGCAGGAAGGTGGGGGGCAGAGCCCGGGACCCCCCGAAACGGAGGTGAAGGTCGTCGTGGTGGGGGACGGGGGTTGCGGGAAGACGTCTTTGCTGCTGGCCTTCGCCAGGGGGGACTTCCCCAAGGTATTGGTCTCCATGTCCCCCTGGACATCAGCCCCGGTGGGACCCGGTTGGGGTGGGGGGGTCACCGTCCCCGGTGGCTCCCCGCGCAGACCACGGCTCGCGGCGGTGCGGGGCGAAGGGCGGCGGGAAGGGGGACGTGGGACGGGCACCGCGGTGGCAACGGGGATGTTTGCAGCAGGACGTGGGGATGGGGGGGACCGGGGATGGGGGTGGCCGAGCCTGGGGGTGACGGGGGTCTGGGGTAACATCCAGGGGGGGGTCTGCCTCCCTTCTGCCTCGCCTGGGGGGTCGCGGGATGGGGAGCGGGGTCTGTCCCACGGTGAGGGCACACAGGGGACCCGGGGGGGTGCCAGGAGGGGGGACAGCCCATGGAGACCCCCGGCACCTCTCTCCCACCTCCCTGAGGCTCGGGGCTGCCCTGGGCTGGGGGGGGGCACAGTCTCGGGGCTGGGGGGGGACAACAAGGACCATCCTCACCCCACCTGCCCTGAGGAAGCACCACCATCTCCTGCCCCCCCCCCCCATCCCCAGTTCCCACTCCCGACCCCCACACCTCCTCCCCGTACCCTGTCCTGCACACACATCCCCGGGGGGGTCCCCTCCGCCGCTGCCCCCCACCGCTGCCAGCGGGTAGATGGGACCTATTTCATGGCCCCCCCTCTTGTCCCCTGCCAGGTCTATGTCCCCACCGTGTTCGAGAAGTACACAGCATCCCTCCAGGTCGGCGGCAAGCCCGTGAAGATCCACCTCTGGGACACGGCAGGTGGGACAGGAGGGGACAGGGCAGGTAGTCTTCCCCCCCCCCCCCCCAGCCCATGGGTTTTGGGGTGTCCCACACCCAAGGTCATGCCTTGGAGGGGTGTCCCCATGGGAGATGGGAGGGTAACCCACAGCCAGGCAGCCACCGGTCCCCACCAATGTCACCGCCTTTTGTCCCCAGAGCCCCATGGTGCCCCCAGGCCGGAGGGGCAGCCTGGGGGGGGGGGCCCAGCCCAGTAAGGAACTGGCACGTAATGGTTTGCTTCTCCACCTGGCAGGACAGGAAGACTACGACAGGCTTCGCCCGCTGTCCTACTCAGACGCCAACGTTGTCCTCATCTGCTTTGATGTCACCAACCCCAACAGCTACGACAACGTCTTAACGAAGGTAACGCAGCCCCCCGGGGTGGGGGGGCTCCTCCCGCTCCCCGTGTCCTCCCCGTGGGAGGTGGCACAGAGCCAGAGCTGCTGCCCCTTCAGTGTCCCCCATCCCCTGGGTGACATATGTCCATCCGTCCCATCCCCACAGTGGTACCCAGAGGTGAACCACTTCTGCAAGGGCGTCCCGGTGCTGGTGGTGGGCTGCAAGACCGACCTGCGCAAGGAGCAGGAGGGACACCTGGAGCCCATCTCCTACCAGAAGGCAAGTGTTGCCCCCCCCCCCACCCTGATGGGCTGGGGATGTCCCCCAGCACGGGGCGGTGGGGGAGTTGGTGGCCCTGGAGGGGTCTGACCCCACATCTCCCCGCACCCGCAGGGAGAGGCGGTGGCCCGGCAGGTCCACGCCGTGTCCTACTTGGAGTGCTCGGCCAGGTACCAGGAGAACATTGGGGACATCTTCGTGGCGGCCTGCAGTGCCGCCCTGAGTGCCGCCCGCCGGAGCCACCGCAGGAGGAGACCCCGGAGGGGCTGCGTGCTCTGCTGAGCCCCCCACCCCTGGCACAGCCCCTGGGACCTGCTGCTCTCCCCCCTCCCGGGGCTCAGGACAGTGTCTCGGCTCCCGGCCACCGCCGGACCTCTGCTGCCACCGCCGGACCTCCGCTGCCACCGCTGCCGCGCTCCTGTCCCCGCCGCTGGCACTGCCGGTTACTGTGGGGTGACAGCAGGATGGCATCACCCTGGGAACCCAGAAACTGTCCCACCGGGGACCTGGCAGCAGAGAACTGATTTTGGGGGGGGTGAGGGGGGAACGAGGGGGGGAGGGGGGGGTGTCCCTTTCCCGCTGGCAGGCCAGCGAGGGGGGGGGGGGCGACTCGGGGTGATTTGGGTGCAGTTCTGCCATTAAAGCACAACACGCGTCAGCGCAGCGTGGTCCCGCGGGCAGGGCCGGCCCCGGACGGGGGACAGGGACGGGGGACGGGGTGCTGCCAGGGACCCCCTGCGGCCGGGCAGCCCCGGGGGGATGAGCCCCCTCTGGCTTCTGGGCTGGGGCGCACCTATACGTGTATATAGGCGGGTATGCGCGTGTGCTGCATGCGTATAGATGCATATGTGCAGGTGCTGCATATATATATGTGGGTCCGTGTGTTTCTTGCGTGTATACAGGCGTGTATATGTGCATGTGCTCCACATATATAGGTGTGTATGTGTGCGTGCTCAATGTATACAGGTGTACATGTGCACGTGCTGCATGTATATAGGTGCCCGTGCACATGTGTTGCACGTATACAGGTGTGTATGTGCGTGTGCTGCACGTATACAGGCGACTCTGCCTGCGTACTCCCTATATATCGCTCCCTACGTGTACGTGCTCCATGTATATGTGTCTACGCGGGAGCATGCGCGGCGGGGGGGCGGGGCCAGGCGGGGCGGGGCCATCAGGGGGCGGGGCCAGCCCGCCGGCCGCGCGTGCGCGCTCGCTCCCGCTCGGGCTGGGCGGGGCCGCTGAGCTGCGTGCGCGCGCCCGCGCGGTGCCCCGGCGCCGGGGCCGGGAGGGGGGGGAAGCCCTGCGCATGCGCGCGGCGGGCGGCGGGGGAGGTGGCGGGGG